>NC_138979.1:138763113-140052063 GCF_964341445.2 Mesoplodon mirus | reverse complement strand
GTTTTTTAGATTCTACATATAAGTGACGGTATTCATCTTTCTCTGTCTGACGTGTCTCACTAACATAATGCCCTCCGAGTCCACCCAAATGGCAGAATATCCTTCTTTCTCATGGCTGAATAATACTCCACTGTAAATATATAATACATAATACATCTTCTTTCTTCATTCATCCGCAGATGGACTTAGGTTGTTTCCATGTCTTGGCTATTGTGAATAGGGCTGCCATGAATATGCAAGTGCAGATACCTCTTTGAGATCTTGATTGGCCATATATATATATATCAGAAGTAGGATTGCTAGATCCTATGATAGTTCTATTTTTAATTTTTTGAGGAACCTCTGTACTATTTTCCATAGTGGCTGTACCAATTTATGTTCCCATCAATAGTACACAAGGGTTCCCTTTTCTCCACATCCTTGCCAACACTTTTTATTGCTCGTCTTTTTTGGTAATAGCCATTCTAACAAGTGTAAAGTGATATCTCATTGTGGTTTTAATTTGCGTTTCCCTGATTAGTGGTATTGAACATCATTTCACACACTCATTGGACATTTATATCTTCTTTGGAATAAAGTCTATTCAGTTCCTCTGCCCATTTTTAAATCAGATTGTTTGTTTGCTATTAAGTTGTATGAATTCTTTACATTAACCCTTTATCAGATACAAGGTTTGACATTTTTCTCCCATTCCACAGTTTGCTTTTTCATTTTGTTGACTCTTTCTTTTAATGTGTGGAAGCTTTTTAGTTTCATGTAGTTGCACTTATTTATTTTTGTTTTTCTTGCATGTACTTTTGGTGTCATATCCAAGAAATCATTGCCAAGATCAATGTCAAGGAGCTTACCCTGTATGTTTTCTTCTAGGAGTTTTACAGTTTTAGATCTTATATTGAAGTCTTTGATCCATTTTGAGTTAACTTTTGTGAGTAGGATAAGGCAGGGGTCCAGTTTCACTTTGCTGCCTGTGATTATCCATTTTTCCCAACACCACTTATTGAAGAGACTATCATTTTCCCATCAAGCACTCTGGTTCCTTTGTCAAATATTAGTTGATGGTATATGCTAGGGTTTATTTCTAGGTTCTTGATTCTGTTTCATTGTTTCATTTGTCTATTTTTTATGCCATACTCTTTTTTATTACTATAGCTTTGTAATATAGTTTGAAATCAGGGAGTGTAATGCCTCCAGCTTTGTTCCTCTTTCTCAGAATTGCTTTGGCTATTTGGAGTCTTTTGTGGTTCCATATGAATTTTATGATTTATTTTTTTATTTCTGTGAAAACATCCATTGGAATTTTGATAGAGATTGCATTGAATCTATAGATGGCTTTGGGTAGTATGGACATTTTACAGATGTAGAGAAGAAACGTATGGACACCAAGGGGGTAAAGCCACGGGTGGTGGTGGTGGTGGTGTGATGAGTTGGGCAATTGGGATTGACATGTATACACTGATGTGTATAAAACTGATGACTAATAAGAACCTGCTGTATAAAAAAATAAATTAAATTAAATTAAAAATTTTTTAAAAATTAATTCTTCTGATCCATGAACATAGGATATCTTTCCATTTATTTATGTCTTAATTTCTTTCATCAGAGTCATAATTTTTAGTGTACAGATCTTTCAACTCCTTGAGTAAATTTATTCCTAAGTATTTTATTTTTGAAGCTATTGTGAATGGGATTTTCTTTATTTCTTTTTCAGTTATTTCATTGTTAGTGTACAGAAACACAATTGATTTTTGTATGTTGATTTTTTATCTGGCTACTTTACTGAGTTCATTGATTAGCTCTAACAGGTTTTTTTGTTTTATTTTTTGGTGAAATTTTTAGGGTTTTCTCTATATAAGATCATCATCTACAGAGACAATTATACTTTTTTTGTTTCTATTTAAATATCTTTTATTTTTTCTTCCCTGACTGTTCTGGCTAGGACTTCCAGTACTATGTTAAATAGAGTCATGAGAGTGGGTAACCTTGTCCTATTTCTGATCTTACAGGAAAAGCTTTTAATCTTTTACCATTGAGTATGATGTCAGCTGTGGGCTTGATATATATATGGATTTTATTATGTTGAGGTACATTCCTTCTATACCCAATTTGTTGAGAGTTTTTTATCAAGAAAGGGTGTTGTATTTTGTTAAATTTTCTTTCTGCATCTAAATGAGATGATCATATGATTTTTATCTTTCATTCTATTAATGTGATGTATCACATTTATTGACATGCATACATTGCACTATCCTTGTATCACAGGAATAAATCCCACTCGTTTGTGGTATATGATCCTTTTAATGTGCTGTTGAATTTGGTTTGCTAATATTTTGTTGAGAATTTTAGCATTCATATTCATCAGGGATATTGGTTTACAGTTTTCTTTTCTTGTAATGTCCTTATCTGGCTTTGGTATCAGGGTAATTCTGGCCTGTAAAATAGTTTGGAAGTATTCCCTACTCTTCAATTTTTTGGAAGAATTTGAGAAGAACTGGCATTAATTTTCTAAATGTTTGGTAGAATTCACCAGGAAAGCCATCTGGTCCTGAGATTTTCTTTATTGGGAAATTTTTGATTACTGATTCAATCTCCTTACTAGTAACTAGTCTGTTCAGATTTTCTATTTCTTTCTTTTTTTAAAAAATAATTTTAGTTATTTATTTTTTAATTTTGGCTGCGTTGGGTCTTCATTGCTGTGTGTGGGCTTCCTCAAGTTGTGGAGAGTGGGAGCTACTCTTCATTGTGGTGCACGGACTTCTCACTGTGGTGGCTTCTCTTTGTTGCAGAGCATGGGCTCTAGGCACGCGGGCTTCAATAGTTGTGGCTCATGGGCTCTAGAGCACAGGCTCAGCAGTTGTGGCGCACAGGATTAGTTGTTCCGTGGCATATGGGATCTTCCTGGATCAGGGCTTGAACCCATGTCTCCTGCATTAGCAGGCGGATTCTTAACCACTGTGCCACCAGGGAAGTTCCCAGATTTTCTATTTCTTAATGATTCAGTCTTGGTAGGTTTTGTGTTTCTAAAAACTTATCCATGTCTTTTAGGTTATCCAATTTGTTGCATATGATTGTTCATAAGTAGTCTCAGGATCTTTTGTATTTCTGTGATATCAGTTGTAATGTCTCTTCTTTCATTTCCAGTTTTACTTATTTGAGTCTTTTCTTTTTTTCTTAGTCTAGCTAAAGGTTTTTCAATTTTGTTCCATCTTTTCTAAAAACACAGCCCTTATGTTTGCTGATTTTTTCTGTTGTTTTTCTGGTCTCTATTTCATTTATTTCTGCTCTTTGTGTTTGCTTCCTTCTGGTAATTTTGTGCTTAAGCTATTTTTTTCTTGTTCCTTGAAGTATACAGTTAGGTTGTTTATTTGAAATCATTTTTAGTTTTTTCTTAATGTAGGTGTTAATCACTATAAACTTCCCTCTTAGAACTGCTTTTGCTGCATCCCATATATTTTGGTATGTTTTGTTTCCTCTTTTTGTTTGTTTCAAGATTAAAAAAAATTTTTTTTTGTATTTCTTCTTTGATTCATTGCTGGTTATTCACAAGTGTGTTGTTTAATTTCTGCACATTGGTGAACTTCTCAGTTTTACTCCTGTTATTGATTTCTAGTTTCATACAGTTGTGATTGGAAAAGATTCTTGGTATGATTTCAAGCTTCTTAAATTTGCCAAGACTTGTTTTATGACCTATTATTTGACCTATCCTAGAGAATGTTCCGTGTGCACTTAAGAAGAACGTATATTCTGTGGCTGTTGGATGTGACGTTCTGTATATGTTTGTTAGGTTAACTTGGTCTAAAGTATAGTTCAAGTTCAACATTTCCTTATTGATTTTCTGTCTGGATGATCTATCCATTGTTGAAAGTGAGGTATTAAAGTTCCCAGCTATGACTGTATTGTCTATTTCTCCCTTTAGGTCTGTTAATATTTGCTTAATGGTACTAATGGTTAATATTTGCTAAATAGGTACTCTGATTTTGGGTGTGTATATATTTATGATTACTGTATCCTTTTAATAAATTAACCTGGTTATCATTATATAATGACTTTCTTTGTCTCTTGTTACAAGTTTTGACTTAAATTCTCACTCTTTAATAGGTATTACATTGCTTATAAAAATATTTTTATTGTGTTTCTATTTTGTTCCAGACATTAAGTTTTCTCTATTGATCTACAAAATAATCCTGAGGTAGGAACTATTATCCTCCTTTTATAGATGAATAATTTAGGCTCAGTACATTGCATGAGTCGTTCAATGTCATATAGCAAAGTACACAGCAGAAGAACTTGAACGTTAATGTTTTGCCATTAAGCCACAGCCATCTACATACAAACTACTCAAATGCAGGGGTAGTTCCAAAGGTTGATTGAAATTCTTTGTGCATCTTTATGAAATGCTATTATGACAGAACAAAAGGAAACAGCCTGTTCTTGTCTTAGCTCCTGTAAATGAAAGCAAAGAACAGACTTTCAGAATCTTAATGACCTCTTTTTGGTTTTGCTTTTTTAATTGTTTGAGCTGTAGTCATTATTATGCCAAATGGGAGCTTAGCTGCAAGCAGCAGAGACTGGAAAATAGTAATATGTAAAACTTACTTGTTAACAAGAGATCTAACAGTATCCCTACTCATCTGCAATGCTCACATACAAATATGTGGCAGGAACTGTCAAAATCTTTTTATGGTACAGGAAGTACTATACTGGGCAAAATTTAATAGCTTAGAGTTGCTCATATCTTGTATTTGAACACTTGACTCTGAACAATTTCCTTCTAAAAATATATCATGTGTTTTATCATGTTTCCTCAACTAGATTGCAATCTCCTGTGGGTGATGGTCCAATACAATGTCAGAATCCTAGCAGTAATTAGAACAATTGCTAATATTTGTCTGCCCTTGCTACATGTCAGAACTGTGCTAACCACTTTACATACAGTATTTTATTTAATCCTTACAACAACATTATGGGTCACAAGCTATTATTATTATCCTCATTTTTAATATGTGAAGCTGGGGCTTCATTAGGTAAACATTTGCCCTAGTTCTCACAGCTCGTGAGTACCTGAGTCATGAATCTCAGTGTTCTTGACTTAATCTTTATGAATGCTCTTTCTTTCGAACCCATAGCTTCATCCTTGTTCCTTACTTTTCAGTGAGTCACAGCAACAGTCTGCCTAGCAAATCTTCTTGCTTTCTAACTATCCTTGCTAACAATGTGCATACAGATTCTTTTACGTTTCACATTCCTAGGCCTAGTTCTTCCATGAAGACTTCACCAGTAACTTTAGGTAATCTCTCCCTTTTCCATCCTGTTGATTCTTCCTACAAAAATATCTCAAATTTGGGAGGTGATCAAGATGGCAGAGTAGGAGGACCTGGAACTTACCTACCCCCACAAATACAACAAAAAAACACCTAAATGTGGAACACTTCTCACTGAAAACTAACCAGAAACTGGCAGAAAACTCCTGAACAACCAAGGCTGAAAGAAAGATCTACACAGAATTGGGTTGGAAGGGAAGAGAAGAAATCAGGTCAGGACCGTGGCCCAGGGAGGGGACTCAGAAGAAAAGGGAGATTATAGGGGTAGAGATCCTCCCTGGGGAGTGAGTGGTTCGAGCTACATATTGTAGGCTCCAGTCCTGGGGTCTGGCACAAGGAAGACAAGCTCCCTTAGCTGATTGGAGGGCTGGGGGGACTAACACAAGGGCTGTGGGAAGCCCGGACTCTGTCTACTTGTGAGGAGTGCACATACGTGCTTGATTTCTCCTGAGGCAGAGTGGAGAGGGCTGACTGAAACTGCATGGGTGGCTGACTGGTTTCCCATGACTGCCTGGTGCTCTGCAGCTTGAGGAGTGAATACTCCAGCCCTGTTTACATCATGTCATAGCTCCACACTGGAGTGAACGCTGCCATGACAGAAAGAACTCAGCTAAGAGACACAGAGGTGGCTCAGACCTGAAGCACTGTGTGAGCAGGGTGGGGGCAGCCATTACTGGCACTCACACAGGCAGTGCATCAGAAGCAGCCTGGAACTCTGTGGCTGGACCACTGCAGCTTGTACCCTGTCAGACGCTGAGAGCCCAAGTGGGCCCCTCTTGCTCCAGCACTGCTCCCAAGGGTGCTGGTGCTGGGAGAGGGGAGAGTTCACACTTAAAGGGAACAGAGCCAGCTCAAACCTGACCCTCAGAGCTTCTGCTCCAGCAACTTGGGACCTGCCCGAATCCCAATTAGGGCAGTAACAGCCACTGAGCAAACAGGAAGCCCTGGCTCACACCTGGCTCTGGCCCTAGCCTCTCCACCTCCAGCCCCACCTCCTACCAAGGTGATAGATGCCAGCACACCCTGAGGAAAGACATGACTTGTGTTCACGTCAAATCCAGCTCTCCTACCAAAGCCATTGAGTACATGCTGACTGTATAGGGATGCTCCCAGAAAAATATCTCAAACTTGTCCCCTTATTGTCACCTCTCTTGCAACTACCCTGGTCCAAGCCTCCACCTTCTTTTCCCACAATTACTGAAATAACCTCTTAAATAAAAAATTCCAAGGGATATTTTATAGGCTGAATGTTTGTGTCCCCCCCCCACCCCCAATTCATATGTTGAAATCTAATCCCCAGTGTGATGGTGTTTGGAGTTGGGGCCTTTGTGGGGTGACTAGGTCATAAGAGTAGAGCCCTCATGAATGGAATTAGTACTCTTATAAAAGAGACCCCGGAGAGGTCCCTTGCCCCTTTAACCATGTGAGGTCACAGAGAGAAGGTAGCCTTCTACAAATCAGGAAGCAGGCCCTTACTAGACACCATATCTACTGACACCTTGATCTTGGACTTATAGTCTCAGAACTGTGAGAAATAAATATCTGTTGTTCATAAGCCACCTAGTGTATGGCATTCTGTTATAGTAGCTCAAATGGACTAAGACAGGATCCATGAATAGAATGCAGGGTGTGCTCTGTTAAGTTCAATGATTTAAAAAAATAACATCTTTATTTTCACTAATCTGAAATGGAAATCTAACATTTCTTTCCATTATAGATGTAGACAACACAATTAGCATTAACAGTTTCTGTGACTTAGTCACCAATAAAAATCAGATATTTTCCATCACATTACAGTTACTGCAGATATCTCAACATTTATTTACGTTCTTTTGCTTTATAAGTATAGACCCACTATTACATCCTATATAATCAGTTAATAAAGAAGTATATATATTTAGCTGTACCACAAATGTTTTCTGATAAACTATATTTTAATATAATTGGCTTCCTTTGTAATTTAAAAACATTATTCTGAGAAGGAGACCATATGCTTCGGCAGACAGCCAAACAGGTCTAGGGGCACAAAAGATTTTAAGAATCTCAATTGTAAATAACTTCTCTACTTTTACAATTGTGCCAGGAGTAGTACTCTCCATACTACAGCTAGAAAGATATTTTTAAAATATAAATTGACTCATATCACTCCCCTAATTAAAACTTTCAAGAGCTTCCCATTGTACTTTGTGGAAAGCCAAGACATCATAAAAACAGCCTGTGGGTCCTGCTTACTTTGGGCCTGTCATCTCTCCAATTTCATGTTGTAGCATTTTTTCCTCCCACACAGGTCTCCTCTCTCTAAGTTCGTGAAAGCTCCAAGTTCTTTTCTGCCTCAGAGCTTCACATATACAATTCCCTGGAACGGTCTTCTCCCCATCTCCTCACCAGGCTGGCTCCTTCTCTTCCTTCAGGGGTGAAATACCATTCTTTGCAGAGTCTTTATTGACTACCTCATCCAATAATGACTTTCCTCATTAGCCTCTTTCAGAGCAACCCATCCTTTTCCTTCACAGAAAAACATTTATTACAATTTATAATTACAACCATTGTTTGTTTATTTGATGTTTGATGTTTCCCTTTTGGCATTCTGCTCTATGAAGGCAGCAATCATATCTATTTTATTCACGACTGTGTCATCAGTGCCGGCACATAGGAAACACTCAAATAATTGCTGAAGAAGTTCTCAAATACAATCTTAATCAACAAATACTCCATTCACCTAATATTTACTGAGTACCTAATTGCCAGTCACAGTTCTGGGGGATTGGCATAATCAGGGAACAAAATAAACAAAGCTTCCTGTCCTTGTGGAACTTATGCAGTATTCTAGACTTCCAATTCTGATGATGATGGAGGAACAGCAAACAATTAAACCCTCCTGCTTTAACTTAAAAACTGAAAAAAAAAAAGTGAACAAATGTTTTTTAAGTAGTAGAGAACAGGCAGCAGAGGACAGTGATCCCTGAGAGAAGGGAGGCAAGAAAAGCCCCAAGAATGTTTCAGCAGTACTGCTTGAAAATGGTTTCTAGGCCACAGCACAGGGAGGGGCTACCCAAACAGATTTCATGAACCTCCTTGAGTTGAGGAGAGAGTGACAGAGAAGAAAGAGCTACACACATATACAAACAAAGAGAGAGAGAGAGAGAGAGAGTGAGAGAGTGTGAGAGAGCAATCTGGAGGCCTCCAGAGGATTCCTTTTGAGTCTTTAGCTAATTACTGATCAGCACATATGTGGGAGAAAACTGCTTGAGGCTGTGCAAAGAATTTCAGAAAGGATCAAGTAAAACAATCCCTGGTGATCACACAGGGCTGGAATAGTTTGTGTTTCTACTGGCTAGAGTACATAGATCTCTTAACACATAGGGGATTAAGCAGAGTCTTAAAAAGGGTATGTTCAGTAGTGGTGCCAAGTAGGCCTTGGTTAAAGGCTATTGTGGACCCACCTATCAAAGTTTAAAAGTAAGCCTTGAACAGATCAAAATGTTTCCAAGTAACTTAATTGGACCTCAGAACAAACCCCCCAAATATTTAAAGAAACAAGAAATTTCATTATGCCACAAAATAAAATTCACAATGTCTGGAATCCAAAAAAAAAATAAATCCAGACATACAAGTAAGTAGGGGGAATAAATCTATCCCATAATGAGGAGAAAAATTAATCCAAATTGATTAATCTCATAATGAGGAGAAAAAGACCCAGAACTGACATAGATGATAAAATTAATAGATAAGGATGCTGTTAAAACAGCTATTGTAAATATTTTCTATATAATCAAGAAAATAAAGGAAAGCAAAATAGGAATAAAAGAGACATGGAAGATATTAAAAAGACCCAAATCAAATTTCTAGAGATACAAAACACACTGAATGGAATTAGCACCTGATTAGACATTGCAGAAGAAAAGATTGGTGAACTTGAAGACAATAATGGGAACTCTCCAAAGTGAAGCACAGAGAGAAAACAGACTGAAAAAACAAACAAACAAAAAACCCCAAATACAGAAAACAACACCCTGCAAAAAAATCCCAGAACACACTGAGCTAGGAGACAACTTCAAGTGGCCTAATATACATATAATTGGAGTCTCTGAGGAGAGGAGAAAGATGGTGTGTGGAAGAGAGGAAAGAAAAAATATTTGAAGACATAATAACTGAAAATTTCCGAATTTGATAAAAACTACAAACCCACAGGTTTAAGTAACTCAACAAAATCCAAATGAAAAAATATGAATCAAACTACACCAATGCACAGCATAATCAAATTGCTTATATAGTATTTGAGTAGGAGGATGGAGAGAAGAAAATGAAACATAATAAATAGCTATAGAGAATGTGAGATGGTAGTAAGTTTTATAAGAAAATGAAAAGTAGAGAAGGGTAAAAGGGGTTAAGAGTGTATATATGGGTGGGGGGCATGGAAGACAGGTTGCAATAGTTAGGCTTAATTGAGAAGGTAATCAATCTTTGAGTAAAAACTTATACAATAAAGTTTATGGTAAGAGAAATGGGGAGCCACTGATGTATTTTAAAGAAGCATTCTGGATGCTGGGTTGAGAATAGGACTCTATGGGAGTAAGGGTAGAAGTGGAGGTTCCTGGAGACTACTGCTGTAATCTAAGTGAGAGGTGACAGTGGTTCAGAACAGAGAAATAGCAGCAGAGGTGGTGATGAGAAGTATAATTCTGGATAAACAGCATTTCAATCTAGAATCACAGGATTTTATGATGGATTAGAGATAGTGTGTGAATAAAAAATAAGAACTAAGGATAACTCTAAGTTTTTGGACTGATCTAATGGAAAGATGGAGTTGCCATCATTTCAGCTGCAGGGAGAAAAGATTTGGGGAGGAAGACTGGGAATTCAGTTTTAGAAAGGTTGACATTGAAACATTTGTTAATGAGATATACAATGCTGGAGTTAGAAGCAAGATTTAGATTAGAGACATAAATTTGGGACTTGAGGCCATATAGATGGTACATAAAGCCTTGGGAATGAGTAAGATCACCAAAGGAGTACATTTAGATAGAAAAGAGAGGAACAAGGGTTGAACCCTGGAACAACTTCAATGTAAGAAGTTGGGGAGCCTGAGAGGAACAGCAAAGGAAATTTAAAAGGAGTAGCTTGTGACAGTGGGGAGTACTGAGAGCCAAATGAAGAAAGTGCTTCAAGACATAAGGAATCATCAACCATGTCAATAGGTCAAGTAAGATGAAAACTGAGAATTGACTACTAGATTTAGTAATTTGAAGTCATTGGTGACCTTGATGAGACAAGCTTCAGTGGAATGGTGGAGTGAAATGGGTGTAGAGCAAATGGGGCCTCCTCCTCCTTCTTCTTTATGAACAATTCAATCTTAAAGGCTTAGGGTAGGACCAAGCAAGGTATTATAGTTTCCACAGTAGGTCAGGGGCCCGTGGTGGGATGTCAGAGCTGGAGCAATGTGAGGAGAGCATCTGTGCAGGGGGCAGCCTGGTGAGGCTTATGGCAGCCCAAGCGGGATGTGAAGGTATCTGCATCAGGCAGAGAGGTTATGGAGTGGGAGCTTGGTTCCATACATGGGAGTTGATCAAATAAGGATAAGAGGAGCCAGGTTTCTCACCAACAGTGAGGGGAGTTACAAATATGGAAAGTAGAAAGCTGGAATGAACCCTGTGGTGTAGGATAGGACCCGGTGGTGTTGATGTGAACTCATGGTTACATATACACATATGTACAGATAAAGAAATATAGATGTAAAAGTGTGTGTGTGCGTGCACACATGCCCTTGTGTGCATGCGTGTGTGAATTCTCTAGCTCTGTCCACTGAGAGGACCCAGGAGCAGCAACTCTTCAGCAATGAGCACACTTAGCATCGAGATCTAGATTTCTAAATACCATTCTCAAGGGAACTAGTGCTCTTGGAGAAAAGAATGGTTCCAGGGCTGGGCCAGGGAAATAACAAGAGGACCCTAGAGAATCTTTTTGTGCCGAACACTAAGGAAGTACTCAAAGAATGAGGGAGACATTTCAAAGGACACAGTAGCCAATGATTTAGCCTGTGCCAATTTAAACATAAAAAAATTAATGATGACAGTATCAGATTATAAATCATTCAATAAAAGAGGAAACCACAAGTGCATAATAAATTTTAAAAAATAGAATGTTTGATGAGGAATGGGATAGTTATATAGCCTCAAGATCCTTCCCTCAAATTCCAAATATTTCTTAATTACAAAGGAACAAAGAATACCTTTACATGGAGAAACCTGAAAGACACCACCTTAATCAAGTAATTAAGGTTAATATCACCAGTGACAATTTGAAATCATGTGCCACTGATAGAATGCAGTGAGATGGACACCCCATCAGCTCTCTGCTATTAATGTTTTGTTACTTTAATTAAATCATAAAGAAACAGCAGACAAACCTAAATTGAGTGACATTCTATAAAATAATGGCCTATAATCTTAAAAAATGTCAAGGTCATAAGAGTCAAGGAAGTCTATGGAACTGTGCCTGACAGGACAGCTAAATGCAACCCATGATTCTGAACTGGGTTCTTTTGCTCAAAGGGACATTATTGGGATGATTTGCAATACTTAAATGGGGTCTGAGGAGTAGAAGGTAGTGATGTATCAATGTTAATTATGCATGATGATTATATTATGATTATGTAGAAGAATGTTTTTACTTGTAGGAAATATTAAAGTATCCAGAGGTGATAGGGCACCTGTTGACAACTTTTCTCAAATGGTTCAGGGAAAAACAAAATTCTTTGCCTTGTATTTGAAACTCTTCTGTACCTTTGAGGTTATTTCTGGAGTAAAAGTATTTTTTCTAAAGAAAGGGAAAAGAGATATTAGACACAGTGAATATGGACAACTTTCTCAAGAAGTTATGTTGCAAAGCAGAGCAAACAAATGAGGCAGTTGCTGGAGGAGGAAATGGGGGGTTCAAGAGAAGAAATTTAAATTTTATTTAAGATGGAGAAGTAACACTATGTTTGAATAGTTGTTGGAAAGGATGAAATAGAGAACCAAAATTGGTGATTCAGAATGGGCAGTGAACTGCTGGAGCACGTTCCTGATGAGGGAGATGAGATCTGATGTGCAGTGAAGGAATTTACTTTTGATAAGAGCAAGGATCTCCCTGGATTGACAACTGCTGAAACCCAGCTACCCAGCAACCTCACCAAACTAGACTGGGGCTGAGAACCAGGGAGTAAGGGGTGGGGGACTCTAGACAGTCCCAATAAAAGCCACCAGATTGTGATTTTAGGCTCTGAAAAAATAGGAACCCATTCTAGGCAAATGCCCTGACAGCTTTAAGAAGAAGCAGTTGCCAGTAAGGATAAAAACCAGACCCAAGAATTTAAATGGTGAGTAAGTCTATAGCTCTGTCTTCATTACATCCTGAAATGGAAACACATTTTAAAATTAATGTTGCATAATGCTTGCAAGCCACCAGGCCAACAAGCACTGATAGGTCGTCACTGCCTATGTACGTGGGAAGTTGCCTGTGTGTTAAGGGTATCAATCACTCCTTCAGTTGAATTGCCTGCACTAATGGAGCCATCAAGGATTGACAACTTTAAATCGATGCTTAAAAGGACTTGAAAGATCACGCTGGGATGGAGGCTTAGAATGAGAAGTTATTGTGAACATCGAACATTGCCTGTCACAAGCCTGGCAAGATAGCTGAAGGCAAAAGAAACTGCCACACCTCTGGGAAGAGATCATAAGATTTTCACACTAGGAGAGATTGACTTGATATTTGTCTAGAAAGATCTTTTTACTCAGGTCAAAAGCTGCTGGCTACTTTAAAGTCTTTATTGTTCTTTGAATCATTAATATGTAATTCAAGTAAGGGAAAATTAAAAAATCTAGTTTGATCCTTAGTAAATGCAGAAGAAACATCTGTATTCTATGCTATGCCTTGGAATTATACTGAAAATACAACAGTTGGAATGGTCAGCAAGATTAGGAATGCCAGAAATGGAAAGCACCATATCACCATGATGTCCCATGTCACCAGGTGCCCGTATCACTGCTGGTGGCCAAAGGTGAGCCTAAAGGATCTCTCCACTATGATTGTGAAAAGCACCCAGGATCAAACTTTGGCTGTGATATAGAGAAAGTATAATTGTATGGATAAATATCTACTATTTTAAATTTGTAAAATAAAGTGAATATTTTAAATTATCTTGCCCTCCCTGTTCCTCCAAGGAGATATTAAACTGATGATACACATCAATAGGATTTTTTTTTTAAAGGAAATAGAAGAATTAATTTTCAAAACAAGCATCAAGAAAAGTACATGATATTTAATTGATATATCTCAATAAATAAAGAAAAGACATTCAAAATTATCATCCAAAATAGTTATATTTTTTAAGAAGGGAGAACTTCATCTGGCCTGAAAACTAGGTTATTCAGAAAATGACATTTCCTAGGGATTTTGAATTATCAAGGTTTAATAGTACTGCTTCTCTAGCTCCTAGGTATAATGCACAAGGTAAGAATATACTTGGTGCTTAACAAATATCTACTGAATTTTAAAAATTGTATCAACCCTCATAAAAATGAAGTTTTATGCTCAATTATTAATGTATGCCTGGGTTCAAATTAAATTTTTTGCTCCACTTTCAGCAAATCAAATGAATTAGGACTGGATATCTTTGAACACAGCCTTTTCCTCTATAAGTCCTAGACATACTATACCTATATTATTAACCCTGAAAATACTCTCAATTGGCCTATAAGGAAGGTTGAATCTTACTGTTCCTAATAAGTTGAATGCAAGCATTTTAGGGAAGAGATGTTAAAACTTTCAATTCAGATGCTGGAAAAGTATTTGAAAAGACCCAAACCTAAGATGTCTGTCCACTCTCTAGAATGAAGCATGATGTCTACCTGGCTTGTTTCTCACTACAGCTTTCCCTGAAGTTCAGTTCCAATGTATTATGAGTCAATTGTCAGAAAGATGGATTACTTATTAGAAATGTTTATATTTGGTTCCATAATTACACATATTTGTCAGTTATGAAAATCAGTCTGTTCTTTTCATGTTGAACTGTTTTCAAAAGAAGGTATACTATAAATGCTGGCTACTTATAATCATACATTTGACATGAAACAATTTACCTGTTTTAAAATGATCAATTATGCCCTTCTTTTTGGTATTTCACTGAATTTTATCCTGTTACAATGAGTTTTATTTGGCCAGTGACATCATGCTTGGAATTTCCCAAACTATAAATGTAATTGGAAATGTCATGCAAAATATAGTTCCTAATGTCTTGTTATATGACACTCTTAGTCCATGAACTTAAAGCTATCCACTAACAAAAATGTTTTCTGACTGCCTGCATATCTCATGACCAAGAAGTAGACATCAAGGTCTTTCACACTGAGGACTGTGTAGTCTAGTTTGAAAAATTATCTGATGAAGGTAAAATTATTTAGTAAATTGACTAGTAAGAATGAAAAAGGAGATTCATGAACAAGTGGGGATTTAAGCTGACCTGTAAGAAAGGAGTAAGATTTGGATAATGCCCTAGTCTAGTTGGGCTGCTGTAATAAAATACCAAAAATGGGTGGATTGTAAACAACAGAAACTGATTTCTCAGAGTTCTGGAGGATGTACAGTCTAAGATCAAGGTGCCAGCAGATTTAGTGTCTGTTGAGGGTCTTGTTTCCTGGTTCATAGATGCCCGTGTTCTTGCTATAACCTCACATGGTAGAAGGGGCAAGGAAGTTCTCTGAGTCTTTATAAGTGCACTGATTCCATTCCGGAGGGCTCTGTCTTCATGACCTAATCACTTCCCAAAGGCCCCACCTCCAAATACTATTACATTGGGTGTTAGGATTTTACCATATGAATTTTGGGAGGGACACAAACATTAGGTCTATAGGACATAGGAAAAGAATAAGAGGAAGGGTGTTCTCAGTGAGGGATCCAGAATAACCAGAGAGATGGGAATCTGCATAGCATATTCTTGAGATAGTGAGAAGAGCCAGTTGGAAAGGTCTATTGGAACCATTTGGGAGAAATGAGAAATAAGCTTGACATTTTTATGTGCAATTTAAAGAGCATCCAACTAGATAAGAAGCAATCATTTCACCAGGCTCCTGGCCTTGGCTTTCTTTTGCACTTACATGTACATTATTCATGATGTCAACAACACCCTCTGTTAAAGGGCATCCTTCTAGCTTACAATGATTCTCACCCCTCCTTAACTATCTGTCCCCTTCCCAACCATATGGGTGGGTTAGTTCCTAGGAGCCATGTTTGTGTAACGTGTTTCAATTCTAGTGTCAGTTGATTGAAGCTGCATGGCTTGTCCTTGGTAGAACAAACATACCAGTCTAGGAATATGGGAGTGAGACTAAAAGGGATGATATGAATCTATCTCTTTCTTCATGGAGCTGAAAGTATGACATGTGATCCTCAGAGCCATGGGCAGCCACCTTGTGTCTGCCATATGGAACAGGCAGCTGAGAAATCTATTCCTCCCAGGAAAAGAAAGAGGCAGATATACAGGAAGAAACAGAGGCATATCACAGAGCACTTGCAGTTCCCGCCGGCCTTCTAGCTCTCACTCCCCCTGCTTAATCAACTACATTTCTGCTCTTAGATTCTGAGACTCCCTGTATCTTTCATAATCGATCCCTTCTTTCTGCTTAAGTCAGCTTGGGTTAGGTTTCTATTATTAGAAACCCAGAGTCCTAACATAGTGATGAATAAATAGATTTTACTGAAGTCCTACTGTCCTTTGCTTTTACACATGCTCTCTCGACTTGCGCTCTCAGGACAAACTTTCTTTCACTGGCCTTTGCTCAACAGCAGCGTATCTTGTTGTTTTGTACATCTGAGTGTCACAGTTTCCACAACCTCTCTCTGCCCCTTTCCCCAGAGCCCTTCCCAGCTTTCTTTGGTTTCTCTTTCCTTTCTCTCCTTGAATGAAATGCTAACAAAGAAACACAGAGAGGCTGGGAGTATCATTTATATATGCCTGAGGCTTATGAACAGATAATGGGTTCATTAGCCCAAATCTCTCAGGATCTGTGATGCAATGGGATAGGAAACAAGGTTTAAAAATGAATATGCTGTTCAGACCCTCTCAAGGTACGCCTCTCCAGGTTATTCTGGAGGCCACAGGGGGGATAAAGCCACCCCCTGCTTAAGGGACCCTTGACAGCTCCAGTGTCAGCTGTGTCCCCTTTACCTTGTTCCTTTTTTTTTTTTTTAATTTATTTATTTTGGCTGCACCGAGTCTTAATTGTGGCACATGGGATTCTTAGCTGCGGACTTCTTAGTTGCGGCATGCATGCAGGATCTAGTTCCCCAACCAGGGATAGACCCTGGGCCCCCTGCATTGGGAGCACAGAGTCTTACCCACTGGACTACCAGGGAAGGCCCTCCTTTTCCTTGTTCCTTGTTGCCTCAGCTGTACTAGGCTCTGCCAGATGGACGTAAAGCCACTGCCACCTTTATAGCTTGAAGAGGTCACTACTCTAATTGGAAAATCAGAAACCTGAGATCTTCAGAGAGAAGCCCCTTCTTGCTGACGGGATCATATACCAAAAGTAGGTGGAGAAGCCTGACCACTCAGAAGCCTGAGAGGGACTCCAAAAGGCAGATAACCAAGCCCTAAACCAGCTAGCTGCCAACAGTGTCAACACAGTCGCAGTTTTACCCAAGAGCTAAACTAAAAATAATCTGACACTTCACCACAGCATGCCTGCCTGGCTCTGATGTGCAGAACAAATGCTGAGATACAGGCTGCCACTGCATTTCCAACAATTTCAGGTCTAATGACCTCAAGAGGAATTCAGAGATATGAAAGTGACGATCATGTAGGAAGGCAGTCACTCATTGTTCAGCTCATTAGGCTAATGCTTTGTCGCTCTAAAACAGATAGTGATTTATTTGGTGTCTTCAGAAGCAGTATTCAAAGGGAATCAGGGTGTGGTGTTGACTTCTTTCTCATGGTATTTGGTAATTATGCTTTTTGGATATCTTATTTGTGTTAATAATAGGTCTTGTTCATTTTTTTGGTAACTTCTTACCAGACTAGGAGATCCTTGAGAGCAAGAATCATGTCTTCTTTTTCATGTAGCTCTATATCTCTATAGAGATATAGAGATCTAACAAGGCCTGGCAATTTAGAAAGCTCTCAATAAAATATTTATTGGTTAAAGGAATAAATGAATAACCGAAAAATAGCAAAAATCCAACCTAATGATGAAGGTTTGGGAAAGTGTCTTAAAGGATATAATGATTGAGTCGTCAAGGAGTCACTGGAGTTGGTAAAGCAGAAATGTAGAGAGGAGGAGAGTGAATGTTAAAGGCATTTGAAATTGCCATCAAGGGGATTAAAAATGGTTCAATATAGCATGTGGGTGAGAGGAAGGGGATGAAGCTGAAAAGTGGGGCAGGGGCCAGAAGGACCTTGTATGCTTTGCTATAGAGTTTGAATTTCATTTTCAAGGTGATGCGAATCATGAAAAGATCTTCAGTAAGAGAGGAACCTAATGAGGTTTTCCTGTAAAAAGTTGTCTGTGGCCACATGGAGAGTAAGCGATGGCAGGGATGGAGATGGGGTTGAGATGGGATTGCAAAGATCAGCTAAGAGCACCTTTCAATCAGTAATTCAGGTGAGAGGTGATGAAGGTCTGACCTATGGCTGAAAAGGTTTGTTTCTGTCCTGTTCTTCACACTGTCAGCTTTTCATCACCACCAACACCATCACACCCTCCTTCAGGATGTGGGCCTGGGGATGCTGAGTAGTAACAGAAAATGCCAACCACAGTAGTGCTTTTCAAACACTTTTTTCTTCGTTGGGCCACGCCAAAAAGCAAGGTGGCATTTTCCAGAAGGTCCATGGGCAGAACCAAAAAAAAAAAAAAAAAAAAGAACCAAATGACTCTTTTTGGTGCCACAATCTTTGGGCCACCTCACTTCTCTCAGCAGGTACTGTGCACACTTGCCATATTATACTTTTTTTTAAGAAAGGAAATACAAAAAAGAAGAGGCAAAAAAGGAGAAGAGGAAGGTAAAAAAAGTACAAGACAGATGGTGAAGACCCTTTATCTTATTCATAAATAAAGAATTAAAGTTATTGCAAGAAAGAAGAAGCTGTTTACATTTTGTGGTCCATTACCAGGACTTGCATTTTACAAAGGAGATTCAGGATAGATGGAAATTTGCTCAGTTTACTTATGGAGGAAGGCCAGCTCTCCCTTCATGCTCTAGCCCAGACCTGATGGGAGTTATAAGGAGCAAACCCCTTCCTATAGGACCATGGTTCCCAACCTTAGCTATATATTGAAAATAACTGATAATTAAAAGAAATACTGCTGCCTGAATCATACCCTAATAGACTCTAATTTAATTGGTCTACAGTGTGGTCTTAGAATTGGTCCTTTTATAAAATTCCCTGGGTGATATGAATATACAGTTGGGCTGAGAACCACTGCTATACTTCAGTGTTCAGCAAAGTTTTTCTCTAAAAGGCCAGAGAGTAAAAATTTTAGGCTTTGTGGGCCACAGGGTCTCTGCTGCAACTATTCTACCCTGCTGTTGTAGTGTGAAAGTAGCCACAGACAGTATGTAAATGAATGGGTGGGGCTGTGTTCTAATAAAGCTTTATTGAGAAAAACAGTCAGTGGGCTGGACTTGGCTCATGAGCCATAATTTATTGACTCTTGTTTTAGAAGCGCATTCCAAAGGATGGCTGGATTGTTCAGAATGCTAAGTCAGGTATGGACAAATCTTCCAGTTCAAAAAAAGGCATCTGAAAGAATGTTCTAATTTTAGTAAAATGAGATATGTTGCTGAGTTCCATTTCATAAAATGCTCAGGTCTTCTGGGAAAGTGAAGCTTTGATAGTTGACATAAATTTACTTTACTACCCTGCAGTAGCTATCTGTGTGGGTTAATTTACATTGAAAATCTGCCAACAAAAGGTTTGGATTTAAAGTCCTGGCTTAATATGTTAGGTCCAACTTAAGGCAAAGCTGTCACGTTAGATCTGGGGAGTGAGAGAAAGAAAGAAGTGGAGTATTAAGTTCCATGAAACCTTTATGCTGTTTGACTTCTCAGGGAGACCACATGTGGTTTTTGCGTTCTGAAGAAAAAAACTCCAGTAAGGTATAAAGAAGAAAAAAAATAACATGCAGTGGTGGATAGAAGGATTAGACATGAAGATAGGCACTAAAAATTAGAACCGACATAAGGACAGAAAATATTAAACCCAAGTGAGAAGGGGGTCTTTACAAGGTCAGAGAAATGAACTGGTAGATTTCTACGTTTTATGGGTTTTCCAAATCCCTTGACTAGAAGGGATCAGCCATGAGCCTAAGTTTTGTTTTGACGTCCACATAGAGAACCAGTTTTAATTTATACTACCATTTTATTCTGGAGAAATCCAGAGGAGGCAAAGACACATTAGAAAAATGAACTTCTGCCTAACCATTAAGTTTCTCTTCCACCATCACTGGTTTCATCACTCTCCATAGAAAAGTAGCCAAATGACACATGGCTGCAAGTCATGCTCCTGACAATCAAGGCTAGCTGAGCTGTGTGGGTTATGCCATCCTTACCTTTATCCTATCGATGTTGGCTTCCATCTTCAGCTGTTCTACCAGTTTCCTGGCTTGAGCTATGCTGGCGGTGTTGTTGCTGGCCATTGGAATGCTGGGTAGGTTTTTCAGACACACTGGGAAAGAAAACAAGGAGGAAAAATGCATCAGAGAATTTTCCAGCTGCCAAATGTGCAGATTCATCATAGCTGGGGGACCCCCCCAAAATGGCTATAGTCAGGCCAGGCTCCTCCAGCCATCTACATCCCCAATCCAGCACTGAGTCTGAGTGGCAGGCAGGCCAGAAGATGAGGTTTGCTTTTCCAACTCCCTACCTCTGCCCTTCCATCCTTCTTTGGGGGGGAAAAAAAAAAAAAAGAAGAATGTTCATCAAATCAGATAAGGTATGCTGCCACATTAAGAAAGCAAATTATTAAATTTATGTCAATTTATGAAATAAGTTCAAAATGGTAAGGGTGACAGTATGCATAATTACTGTTGTTATTTATTGGGTACTGCTATTGTTAGATACTGTGTTAAGTGCCCTCAGAGGATGAGGAATGAAAGGTGAGCAGAGGCAGGAATGGTAAATTACATAATCCCTAAGGACTAAAAACACTATGTTTACAATGTTCTCTTGATGGGCTCAAATGCTGACTCTCTGGTTAACTGTAAGCACCTCAGTCTATTATACTGCAGAGACACTGCAATAGGACTTGTGGCTTTTTTGTGTTGTTTATCCAGCACAGTCTATTTGAAATATGGCTTGATTCACAACTAATTACTTTACTCATAATTCTTCAGGAAAAATCTATAATGTCAAGGGGTAGGCGTTGCTATGTCTAAATTGTTACTTGCATCGATGAGTAGACCAGTGGTATTCTAAATTAAGTACAACAGACTTAATACTTTTATGAATATGGAATAGAACATAAATGTTTAGAGAGTGGAGTTCTGTACCTATGTAGATGGTGAGATGGTTTCTTTGTCTCTGGCTCTACCAGACCCACTCCCATCCTTGTCCCCCAATCCCTTCAAGTCCTATCCCAATTTCATTTCTCTTCTAATTATTTCTTGACCCACCATCTCACTTTATTCTTGTTGTTCATCTCAGAAAGTATCCTATTTATTTTCAGTGCCCACTTCCCCCACATTCTCATCAGGTCTTGCTCCATGTCAAGGTGCCATATACTATTTCAGGACCGTCAATGTAAATTTGCCCCTTGAGGTCACTGACACCCAATAGTGAAGGAATGTCTGAGAGCTGCAATTTAACTAGAGTGTATGACCCAAGAAATGAGAAACATTAAACACTGCTTCAGTCACCACCAGTCATACCTTGTTCTGAAGATATTATATCAAAAACCGTGAATTCTACTAGCTTTGGGGAATATTTTTATCTAGGGATAAAGTAGGATCAGGCTACTATCTCAAAAAGGAAGGAGGACACATAGAAAACCTACAGAAAGAAAAATAACCCATAATAAGTTCAGTACATAGGTTTTTACATATCCATGAAAATCAAGAAACAATTTTTATTTTAATTACCAAAAAAGCAAAAGTCTATAAATTATCTTCTTTGGTTCTTATTTCTTGACATTTAACTCTCTGTAAACAAAGATGTCCCTTCATGGATAGTGTTATTTTATAAAGAATACTGCAAAAGCCAGCCCAACAACATTTATAGTATAAATTAGAGGATAGTAAACTGTTCCCTCAATTTATTTTCAAAGGGTTTGGAGACAATAAAATGGGAAGGAAGACTGAAAGAATTTTGAAGCTACAAAGATCTCTGAACTCTACTTTCAAATGCTTGAAGATCAAGGGAGGGATCCTGCATGCAAAAACAAACAAAAAAAAGGAGGCTTTGACAACTGCGATTTCATCAGCATGGTTAGGGACCTAATCATCTTAGCCCCACAGGGAAATTATGTGCCCCAAATCAAATGGACATCTACCAGCCTTGCAAAACTTCACAGGGCCAAGATGGAGTATTGACTTATCCAGTAGAGTAGCCTAATTCTTCCAGTGATCCAACATGGAAGGAGCCCTGGTCTACAGACCCCTGGACACTGTTCTGTAAAGTTCATGTTTCCTCCAAACTAGAATTTATCACACTAGAATTTATCACACTAGAATACAGACTATCACAGAATTTCCAAATCCTCATTGGGCCTGAGGGAGCTCTGAGAGTCTGGTCAGCTATTCTTCTGCCCTTTAATCTAAACCAGATAACATAGTAACCTGTGGAAGAAACCACTGCTTGCTTCCAATACCCCTTTTCCTCTTCTTCATTAGTGATAACAATTTTTTTTTTCTTTTTAACAGAGACCACAAGAACCTTGAATTTTAGTTGGGGACATTTTGCTGAAAGATGTATTCTCAGGCTCCTTTGCAGCTTGGTGTGGTGATATGACTAAGTTTGGCCAATGAGACATAAGCAGAAGTATCCTGAAGGGAAGGGATGTGCCCTTTGCCTCCTCTTCTTCCTGTTACTGGCCTAGAAGGTAGTCATATTGACCACAGAGCTCCATCTTGAACATCTGGGCGACACTCCAGGAGGAGCAGGAAGGATCTGGGTCCTTACTGATACTGTAGAGCCACCATGCCAGCTGTGAACTGGCTGCCATCTATGTGAAGAGAAATAAGCACCTATCTTGTTTACACCACTATTATTAAGGGTTTCTCTACCGTTGGCTCACAGATCTGCCATTAACTGATTAAATAACCCATTATTTTTATTTGAGTATCCAGGAAAGTCTATGTCCTAATGCCTGTTAATGTTCCCTGGAAAAAGCTGTAGCTGTTCTGAGGAGGCTGAGATGGAAAGTGTATGAGTTTTCTATTGCTGCTGTAACACCTTACTACAAATTTAGTAGCTTAAAGAATATAAATGTATCTTAATAGTTCTGGAGGTTAGAAGTCTGAAATAGATCCCACTGGGCTAAAGTCAAGATATTGGCAGGGCTTCATTCCTTCTGGAGGTCTAAAGGAAAATGTCTCCTTTCCTTACATAGCTTCTAAAGGTTGCCAGCATTCCTTGGCTCTTGGCTTTTTTCTTCATTTTCAAAACCAACAAATGTGAGTTGACTCCTTCTCACTCTACATCACTCTAACCTCTTCAGTAGTCACCTCTCTCTCTGACTCTCCTCTGCCTCCTTCTTCCACTTTTAGGAACCATTGTAACCACACTGGGTCCACTCTGATAATACAGGATAATCTCTGTATCTTTGGGTCAACTGATTAGCAACCTTAATTCCATTTGCAACCTTAATTCCCTTTGCCATGTAACATAACAATCTGCAGGTTCCAGGTATGGGGACATGGACATCTTTGGGGGCCTTTATTCTACCTACGATGGAAGGAGACCTCTGTGCAGGTAGAGAAGGAAAGTGGAAACGTGGGATGTTGAGGTGGGAAAGAAGAGGGATGGGGCAGGACGTAAGTTTAGAAATGCTGGGGAGAGAAGAAATAAAACCTAAATGGACTTAAGAAAAAGAAGTAGACAAAGGCTTTGGTTTGTGCTTCTAGCTTTAGGAAGATCCTGTATGTTTTTCTTTTACCATATGACCCAACAAAACCTAGGGCCACTTTCAGAATCACTTAGTGCATTTTCCTCTTTTTCACATCCGGCTGCTTTCTCGTAAAAGCAATGAAGAAATCCCCCTCCTGAAAACTGAAAGAACTGTAGAGTCCTAGACCAGTGTTCCAAAGAAGTATGTGATATTGAGATTTATAAGAAATATATATTTGGTCTTTGACCTATTCTTGGCACAGAGCTCCTAAAACCCTTAGAATCTCCTGTGGTAAGACCAATAAAGGCCTTTTGTTATGTCAATGAGGCGACTTTTGGAAAGCCCTTAGGCAACCTGAGGATGGGGGAGCTGTTTGCCGGGAGAACCAACCATGTGATTAGAGGTTTGAAACTTTCAGAACTCACCCCCAACTCCAACCTCCTGGAAGGAAAAAAGGGCTGAAGTTTGAATCAATTGCCAGTGGTCAATGATTTAATTAATCACGACTATGTAAAGAAGGCTCCATAAAAACCCAAAAGGACAGGGTTTGGAGAGCTTCCAGGTTGGTGGAACACGTGGAGATGCTGGAAGAGTGGCCCACCTAGAGAGGGTATGGGAGCTCTGCACCCTTTCTCCATACCTTGCCCTTTGCATCTCTTCCATCTGGCTGTTCCTGAGTTACATTCCTTTATAATAAACTGGTAACCTAGTATGTAAAATGTTTCTCTGAGTTCTGTAATAGTAAATTAATCAAAACCAAGGAAGAGGTCATGGGAATCTCTGATTTATAGCCAGTCAGTCAGAAGTACAGGTAACAACCTGGGCTTGCAATGGGGGGCCTGAATTGTGTTTGTGGGTAGGGGGAGGAGAAGGCAGTCTTGTAAGATCAACCCTTAACCTGTGGAACCTGATGCTATCCCTGGGTAGGCAGTGTCAGAATTAAAGAATTAAGTTAAATTGTAGGACACTCAACTGGTGTCAGAGGATTGTTTATTGGTATGAAGGGAACTGCCCCCCTCCACACACTGGGATTGGGTTCTGGAGCCCTACGGAAGTATGTATTTTCCTAAAAAGTGACTATGGTAAATAAGAAAAAGTTAGCTTATCTTCTAAGCTTGAAGCATTTGGACAATGCATCACACACACTCACACACACACACACACACACACCTCTTTTCATCTTACAAATCTGAAACTCTGTACCCATTAAACAATAACACCCATTCCTTTCTCCCCCAGCCTGGGAAACCACCATTCTACTTTCTGTCTCTATGATTTTAATTACTCTAGGTACCTCACAGAAGTGGAGTCATATAGTATTTGTCTTTACATGACTGTCCTGTTTCACTTAGCATAATGTCCTCAAGGTTCATTCATGTTGTACCATGTGTCAGAATTTCCTTCCTTTTTAAGGCTGAATAATATTACATTCTATGTATACACCATATTTTATCAATTCATTTGTTGATGGACACTTGAGATGCTTCCACGTTTTACCTACTGTGAGTAATGCTGCTGTGAATATGGGAGTACACATATCTCTTCAAGGCTCTGCTTTCAGTTCTTTTGAGTATATACCCAGAAATGGAGTTGTTGGATCATATAGGGTAAGTCTATTTTTAATTTTTTGAGGGACAGCAATACTGTTTCCCGTAGTAGCTGTACCATTTTACATTATCACTAAACGTGCACAAGGGTTCCAGTTTCTCCTCATCCTCATGAACACATTATTTTTTTTCTTTATTTAAAATAGTAGCCATCCTAATGGGTGTGAGGTGGTACCTCATTGCAGTTTGATTTGCATTTCCCAAATGGGTAGTGATGTTGAGCACCTTTTCATGTATTCATTGGCCATTTGGATATCTTTTTTTGGAGAAATGTTTATTCAAGCCTTTTGCCCATTTTAAAATCAGGTTTGGGGCTTCCCTGGTGGTGCAGTGGTTGAGACTCTGCCTGCCAGTGCAGGAGACATGGTTTCGAGCCCTGGTCTGGGAAGATCCCACATGCCACGGAGCAACTGGTCCCGTGAGCCACAACTACTGAGCCTGCACGTCTGGAGCCTGTGCTCCGCAACAAGAGAGGCCGCGACAGTGAGAGGCCAGCGCACCGCGATGAAGAGTGGCCCCCCCTCGCCACAACTAGAGAAAGCCCTCGCACAGAAACGAAGACCCAACACAGCCCCAAAAAATTAAATAAATAAATAAATTTATTTATTTTTTTAAAAAAATAAAAAATAATAAAATAAAATCAGGTTTGTTGTTGTTGAGTTTTAGGAATTTTCTATATATTCTGGACACAAACCTCTAATCAGATATATGGTTTGAAAATATTTTCTCCCATTCCATGGATTGCCTTTTCACTCTGTTGATAGTGTACTTTGATGCACAAAAGTTTTTAATTTTCATGAAGTCCAATTTTTCTATTTTTTTCTTTTGTTGCCTATGCCTTTGGTGTTAGAGCCGGGAAATCACTGCCAAATCTAAAGTTGCGAATGTTATGCTCCATTATTTTGAAGGAGAAAAGAATATGCCACTCCAAGATATTGCACTATGTCATACTGGTTATTTTGAATTGAAGTTAGTTAAGAAAATAGCCAGTGCAAGAAGAATACTCTCACTCTCTTTGTCCCCCTGAAAGCAGGAAATAAATCTCCTGTGTGAAGGCATCTTCCCTCTACCAGGAAGGTAGAAGGCATCCTTACTGCCAGAGACAGGAAATTCAGGGCTGAGAAGGCTGTATCAACGAACCTTGTTACTTCTTCAGTAATTTGCTATCCCAAGCCCAGGTCCATTCGTCTTGTTGATTCTTCACAAACACATTGTTTCCTGTCTAAAAGGTATAAAAGCTGCCTGCTTTGGTCACTTCTTTGAGTCTCATTTCTTTATGGGCTCATGTATATGTACAAAATTAAATTTGTTTTTCTCCTGTTAATCTTATGTCAATTTAATTATTAGACCAGCCAACTGTTAATCTTATGTCAATTTAATTATTAAACCAGCCAAAGAATCAAGAATGGAAGAAGAGGAAAGTTTTCCTCCTCTCCAGTTTTGGTGCCAAAAGTAGGGCTCTGCCCTGCCTGTACACTGTTTACTCTCGGGCTGCAGCACCTGAGAGACCCTGGGACCTCTGGTGGGTGCTGGCAGGAGGAAAGAATTCGTACCAAATCAGTCTCCCAGATCTCTGCCTGCAAGTTCTCTTAGAAGTGAGAATGGTAAGAATCCTTTTCTTTTTCTAAATTCAGATTAGTAGGAGAAAATATTTTTATGAATTAGTTCCTTGGATATGGTGACTTGTAAAGATATGTTGTGAGTACTCTTGTTACCTATTTATTCCTTTTCTCCCAGAGATGGTCATTGTTTTCCTTTTTCTCTGACTTTTATGTCATTTCTCATAAGGAGAAAAACCATAGGGCAGAACACAGGCATAGGTTCTAGAAGCCTGTTCTCTGATCGGCTTCACACACTGGTGAGTTCACGGTTCTCAACAGACTGGCATCTATTTAGACAAACTTTGCTCTGGGTCCTTTAATGTAAAAACTGGGTGAAGTTTTCCTTTCATCTTGTTCTATGTCCTGAAAGCATAACTCTATGACCAGTAAGAATATTCTCTGGTTTCTGCTAGCCGGAGCATGCAAGTAATAGCTTGCACTTGGTGGGCAGTTGAATAGACTGGATTCCAAGACATGAAGTCACAAGCAATGTTCTCTTTGTCCAACTGTGCCAGCTTTCAGGGAAGTTTGTCATAAGGGGTCTTTATCATCTCAGCCTTCGTTGTCTTGCTAGTGCTGGAAAAGTCTCATTCTATTAATGCCTGCCTGGTGTCATAGATTAGTAGGTCTGTGACTAGAGTGGCCTCATGCTCTTGTGAGAGACCAGAGACACTGTTCGCACTATACCGTTCTTACTACCTATGACAAAACAGTCTTTGCTTTCTTAGGCTAAATCTGGAATGAAGTTTCTGGATCTTCTGAGGACTATGTCTTTTGTATTGTCCTTTGGGATGCCTCTTGCACCCATGGTTAAACTGTAAAAAGACTTACTGGTTTGAGTCTCTATTGAGATTAATGTAAGTTCCTACTCATCAATGGCCAAAGGATCATTTGAACGGGCAATATTTGAAAGAAAGAGATTTTTTAAGGGCGTGCTCATTCTAAATGACTGTCTTACTGGTACCTATGGGAAGACCAAATTAAAAAGAGAACACAAAGGAATATAATGCCTAGCCTTAGGGACCCTCTTAACAAGATGAAAGAACAGACATTAGACTTCGAAAAAAAATTAAAAACCACATCCAACATAAATTCCCCCTTTAAAAAATCTGGCCCCATCTCCTCAGTAAATTCCCTTAGCTCCCCAAACCCCTCCACCTTCCCCTTAAACACCCAGCTGCCTGTTTTAACTTCCCTTTCCCTAAAAGATTTATAGACAGCACTCTGATCTCTAGGCCTCAAGTATACAGGTTACTCATGCAAATGCTGAAAGCCAGGAAGTAAATTTAACAGACGTATCCAGGATGGAGAGTAAGGCTTTCTTTGCTATTCCTTACAACTCCTCCTACTTGCCAGGGCTCCATAATCAGGCTCTGCCAGCTTCAGGTCCTTCTATACAATGTCCTTTGTAGATGTATCCTGGACCCCTCCACCCAACACCACAAAGAATTCATATCCCCTGGAAAGCAACAAACCTTTTAAATTACAAAGCCCTTTACCTCCACTTTCAGAAGATCCTACCAAATTTAAAGATGTATTTAAAAGATTATTGGCCATTTACAACCCTTCTCCCAGAGGAAACAGATGACCAGAATTTCTACCAGGCCCTCCTATAAAATGGTCAGGAAATGGGTCAGCTGGAGGCTGATGTTTAGCAAATATTACATTATATTATATATTAAATATTATATATTATATGCAAAGGTAGAGGATTTCCCACCCAAGGTGAATTGGTCTAAGGTTAAATTGTACACTCAGAAAAAGGAGAACGTCCAAAGGCCTTTATAAAATGCTTTGTACAGACTTTTCAAAGGCATACTGCATTAAGCCCTGAAGCTCCAGAATATAGAAATCTTTTAATTTCCTCCTTAATATGAAAATTTCTCCTAAATTTAAAAAGGCAAATTCAAAATAGTGTGCTTGGGTGGACTAGTCAACCTCTAAGCATTATGATGGAAGCAGCTACCCAATTCTTTGAAGATAGATTGCAGGAGAAAAAAAGGAATTATAATCAACAATACTTGATTTGCAACTTGAATCTTCAGAAAAACAAAAGCATAGCTCTGAGAGCAGCTCAAAGTCCACTCAGACTCTTTCCCATTTGCCTTCAGGTATTTGCAGATATAATTAAAAAATCAAGACATTGGAAGTACAATTGTCCTGACTTAAGAAAAAGAAGGAAAAAATTAAATAGTAATTACCTTAGACTTCTGATAATAGATATACTCCCAAATTCCTACATTATTTCCCTGTCCCTTGAAGATGCAAATCTTATCATGTATTTATAAAGCAAACAGCTCAAGAGGTAAATAGAACACTGCTCACAATTGCCTGAGACACAAGATAAAAAAAAGGAGGGGGGAGGCTTTTAAAAATACAAACTACTATAAACTCACTTGCCTAAATCTAGACCACAGCGTTCATAAGATTACTTGTCAAGGACAAACACAAATCTTAAAAGTCTCCTGCACAAACATTAGTAAAAAGCTTTAGCCATTTAAGAGAGTAAGCTTAACTTCTTCTGTCCTACAGAGATATAATTTGAATTCAACTGTTATTTATAAACTAGTGAGTGTTATTTTACTGTACCTGATTCATGGCTAAAGTTTTAGAACAAAAGCTATAAAGTCTCTGTGTCTGTATGTTTACATATGTCTATAAATCTATGTTATATATATGTGATATTTTTCTACCTCTGTATGGTATTGCCAAAATCATTTTGTAAATGAGCTCTATTTAACTGGCTTAAACTGAAGCTCTTATGAATTAAGCATTCCTAAAACTCAGAAACATAGAAACTAACTCAAATGTTTTTCAAGATCATGTGATGTGGGATACCCTTTGCTAAATAAATGCTAGCTTAAGTTCGTTGGTTTAATTAAAATAGACATGTCTTCAGAATTATCGGCATTAAATATAATGCAGACATGCAACTTTTACTCTACCTGGGTTTACTAGTCAAGTAAGCTCATGTTATCACTGTTGCAAAATTTGTAAACAAGAAAAATAAAATGATGGCTGGCCACTTTGATGTCTTAGGAAATTTTCATGAGTGATCTAGATATGACTGTTGGGGACAAGTGAATTAAATAAATGTAAGTGGGATAAAAATATTTAAGTGAACTTTTTAATAATAATTATGTTTTATGATGTATACTTAAATAATTTCCCAACTCCCTTTGGTAACTTATACCCTTAGAGTTTTGCTAAGTTAAATTAAATGATAGAAATTTATGGAATATCTAGATAATTTCCAAATAAGATAAGACACAGAAACATTAATTATTGAACATGGATTTATCCACTTTTGGTTTCTGATTACAGAGAAACTAAAGATATTTGGGTCTATTAGTAAATATTATGTACCACATTGAAAGGTTACAATACAAAGAAACATGTTTTTAGAAATTATAAAATGTATTCATAAATTTGCCAATTCAAGAATGCTGGTATAATGTACAATTCACAACTGCTTACTTCTTGTTTTTTACTAGAAATTAAGGTTTCTACAAATTAAAAATTCTAATTAATAAATGCAATTGGAACTACTAAAAATAATAAGAAAAACATTTCTGTGCAAGAAAAGTAGGTTGTGTTTAGGGTTAAAAAAGGTATGAGGGGGATTCAGGAGAAGATGGCAGAAGAGTAAGACGCAGAGAAAGACGCGGATATCACTTTTCTCCCCACAGATACATCAGAAATACATCTACACATGTAACAACTCCTACAGAACAGCTACTGAACGCTGGCAGAAGACCTCAGACCTCCCAAAAGGCAAGAAACTCCCCCACGTACCTGGGTAGGGCAAAAGAAAAAAGAATAAACAGAGACAAAAGGATAGGGACGGGACCTGCACCAGTGGGAGGGAGCCGTGAAGGAGGAAAGGTTTCCACACACTAGGAAGCCCCTTCGTGGGCAGAGACTGTGGGTGGTGGAGGGGGGAAGCTTCGGAGTCTCAGAGAAGATCGCAGCAACAGGGGTGGGGAGGGCAAAGCGGAGAGATTCCCGCACAGAGGACCAGTGACGACCGGCACTCACCAGCCGGAGAGGCTTGTCTGCTCACCCGCCGGGGCGAGAGGGGCTGGGAGCTGAGGCCCGGGCTTTGGTCGGAGCGCAGGGAGAGGACTGGGGTTGGTGGCGTGAACACAGCCTGCAGGTGGCTAGTGCGCCACAGCTGGCCGGGAGGGAGTCCGGGGAAGAGTCTGGAGCTGCCGAAGAGGCAAGAGACTTTTTCTACCCTCTCTGTTTCCTGGTGCGCGAGGAGAGGGGATTAAGAGCGCTGCTTAAAGGAGCTCCAGAGACTGCGCGAGCCGCGGCTATCAGCGCGGACCCCAGAGACGGGCATGAGAGGTTAAGGCTGCTGCTGCCGCCACCAAGAAGCCTGTGTGCGAGCACAGGTCACGCTCCACACCTCCCCTCCCGGGAGCCTGGGCAGCCCGCCACTGCCAGGGTCCCGGGATCCAGGGACAACTTCCCCGGGAGAACACATGGTGCGCCTCAGGCTGGTGCAACGTCACGCCGCCCTCTGCCTCCGCAGGCTCGCCCCGCACTCCGTACCCCTCCCTCCCCTCCGGCCTGAGTGAGCCAGAGCCCACGAATCAGCAGTTCCTTTAACCCTGTACTGTCTGAGCAAAGAACAGATGCCCTCAGGTGACCTACACGCAGAGGCGGGTCCAAATCCAAAGCTGAACCCCAGGAGCTGTGCGAACGAAGAAGAGAAAGGGAAATTTCTCCCAGCAGCGTCAGCAGCAGCGGATTAAAGCTCCACAATCAACTTGATGTACCCTGCATCTGTGGAATACCTGAATAGATAACGAATCATCCCAAATTGAGGAGGTGGACTTTGGGAGCAAGATAGATTATTTTTTCCCCTTTTCCTCTTTTTGTGAGTGTGTATGTGTATGCTTCTGTGTGAGATTCTGTCTGTATAGCTTTGCTGTCACCATTTGCCCTAGGGTTCTGTCCGTCCATTTTTTGTTTGTTTTTACTTTTTAAAAATTTTTTCTTAATAATTATTTTTTATTTATATTTTAATAACTTTATTTTATTTTATCTTTATTTTATTTTATCTTTTCTTTCTTTCTTTCTTTCTTTCTTTCTATTTTTTCTCCCTTTTATTCTGAGCTGTGTGGAGGACAGTCTCTTGGTGCTCCAGCCAGGCGTCAGGGCTGTGCCACTGAGGTAGGAGAGCCAACTTCAGGACACTGGTCCACAAGAGACCTCCCAGCTCCACGTAATATCAAACGGCGAAAATCTCCCAGAGATCTCCATCTCAACACCAACACCCAGCTTCACTCAACGACCAGCAAGCTACAGTGCTGGACACCCTATGCCAAACAACTAGCAAAACAGGAACACAGACCCATCCATTAGCAGAGAGGCTGCCTAAAATCATAATAAGGCACAGACACCCCGAAACACACCACCAGACGTGGACCTGCCCACCAGAAAGACAAGATCCAGCCTCATCCACCAGAACACAGGCACTAGTCCCCTCCACCAGGAAACCTACACAACCCACTGAATGAACCTTAGCCACTGGGGACAGACACCAAAAACAACGGGAACTACGAACCTGCAGCCTGCAAAAAGGAGACCCCAAACACAGTAAGATAAGCAAAATGAAAAGACAGAAAAACACACAGCAGCTGAAGGAGCAAGTTAAACCCACCAGATCTAACAAATGAAGAGGAAATAGGCAGTCTACCTGGAAAAGAATTCAGAATAACGATAGTAAAGATGATCCAAAATCTTGGAAACAGAATAGACAAAATGCAAGAAACATTGAACAAGTACCTAGAAGAACTAAAGATGAAACAAGCAATGATGAACAACACAATAAATGAAATTAAAAATACTCTAGAAGGGATCAATAGCAGAATAACTGAGGCAGAAGAACGGATAAGTGACCTGGAAGATAAAATAGTGGAAATAACTACTGCAGAGCAGAATAAAGAAAAAAGAATGAAAAGAACTGAGGACAGTCTCAGAGACATCTGGGACAACATTAAATGCACCAACATTCAAATTTTAGGGGTCCCAGAAGAAGAAGAGAAAAAGAAAGGGACTGAGAAAATATTTGAAGACATTATAGTTGAAAACTTCCCTAATATGGGAAGGAAATAGTTAATCAAATCCAGGAAGCACAGAGAGTCCCATACAGGATAAATCCAAGGAGAAACATGCCAAGATACATATTAATCAAACTATCAAAAATTAAATACAAAGAAAACATATTAAAAGCAGCAAGGGAAAAACAACAAACAACACACAAGGGAATCCACATAAGGTTAACAGTTGATCTTTCAGCAGAAACCCTGCAAGCCAGAGGGAGTGGAAGAACATATTTAAAGTGATGAAGGAGAAAAACCTACAAACAAGGTTACTCTACCCAGCAAGGATCTCATTCAGATTTGATGGAGAATTTAAAACCTTTACAGTCAAGGAAAAGCTTAGAAGTTCAGCACCACCAAACCAGCTTTACAACAAATGCTAAAGGAACTTCTCTTGGCAAGAAACAAAGGAGGAGGAAAAGACCTACAATAACAAACCCAAAACAACTAAGAAAATGGTCATAGGAACATACATATCGATAATTGCCTTAAACATGAATGGATTAAATGCTCCAACCTAAAGAACCAGGCTTCCTGAATGGATACAAAACAAGACTCATGTATATGCTGTCTACAAGAGTCCCACTTCAGACCTAGGGACACATACAGACTGAAAGTGAGGGGATGGATAAAGATATTCCATGCAAATGGAAATCAAAAGAAAGCTGGAGTAGCAATTCACATATCAGACAAAATAGACTTTAAAATAAAGACTATTACAAAAGACAAAGAAGGACACTACATAATGATGAAGAGGTCGATCCAAGAAGAAGATATAACAATTGTAAATATTTATGCACCCAACATAGGAGCACCTCAATACATAAGGCAAATACTAACAGCAATAAAAGGGGAAATCGACAGTAACACACTCATAGTAGGGGACTTTAACACCCCACTTTCACCAATGGACAGATCATCCAAAATGAAAATAAATAAGGAAACACAAGCTTTAAATGATACATTAAACAAGATGGACTTAATTGATATTTATAGAGCATTCCATCCAAAAACAACAGAATACGTATTTTTCTCAAGTGCTCATGGAAAATTCTCCAGGATAGATCATATCGTGGGTCACAAATCAAGCCTTGATAAATTTAAGAAAATTGAAATCATATCAAGTATCTTTTCCAACCACAATGCTATGAGACTATATATCAATTACAGGAAAAGATCTGTAAAAAATACAAACACATGGAGGCTAAACAATACACTACTTAATAATGAAGTGATCACTGAAGAAATCAAAGAGGAAATCAAAAAATACCTAGAAACAAATGACAATGGAGACACGATGACCCAAAACCTATGGGATGCAGCAAAAGCAGTTCTAAGAGGGAAGTTTATAGCAATACAATCCCACCTTAAGAAACAGGAAACATCTCAAATAAAGAACCTAACCTTGCACCTAAAGCAATTAGAGAAAGAAGAACAAAAAAACCCTAAGATTAGCAGACAGAAAGAAATCATAAAGTTCAGATCAGAAATAAATGAAAAAGAAATGAAGGAAATGATAGCAAAGATCAATTAAACTAAAAGTTGGTTCTTTCAGAAGATAAACAAAATTGATAAACCATTAGCCAGACTCATCAAGAAAAAAAGGGAGAAGACTCAAATCAATAGAATTAGAAATGAAAAAGGAGAAGTAACAACTGACACTGCAGAAATACAAAGGATCATGAGAGATTACTACAAGCAACTCTATGCCAATAAAATGGACAACCGGGAAGAAATGGACAAATTCTTAGAAATGCACAACCTGCTGAGAGTGAACCAGTAAGAAATAGAAAATATGAGCAGACCAATCACAACCACTGAAATTGAAACTGTGATTAAAAATCTTCCAACAAACAAAAGCCCAGGAGGAGATGGCTTCACAGGCGAATTCTATCAAACATTTAGAGAAGAGCTAACACCTCCCCTTCTCAAGCTCTTCCAAAATATAGCAGACAGAGGAACACTCCCAAACTCATTCTACCATCACTCTGATATCAAAACCAGACAAAGATGTCACAAAGAAAGAAAACTACAGGCCAATATCACTGATGAACAAAGATGCAAAAATCCTCAACAAAATACTAGCAAACAGAATCCAATAGCACATTAAAAGGATCATACACCATAATCAAGTGGGGTTTATTCCAGGAATGCAAGGATTCTTCAATATATGCAAATCAATCAACGTGATACACTATATTAACAAATTGAAGGAGAAAAACCATATGATCATGTCAATAGATGCAGAGAAGACTTTCGACAAAATTCGACACCCATTTTTGATAAAAACCCTGCAGAAGGTAGGCATAGAGGGAACTTTCCTCAACATAATAAAGGCCATATATGTCAAACTACAGCCAACATCGTCCTCAATGGTGAAAAACTGAAACCATTTCCACTAAGATCAGGAACAAGACAAGGTTGCCCACTCTCACCACTCTTATTCAACATACTTTTGGAAGTTTTAGCCACAGCAATCAGAGAAGAAAAGGAAATAAAAGGAATCCAAATCAGAAAAGAAGAAGTAAAGCTGTCACTGCAGATGACATGATACCCTACATAGAGAATCCTAAAGATGCTACCAGAAAACTACTAGAGCTAATCAATGAATTTGGTAAAGTAGCAGGATACAAAATTAATACACAGAAATCTCTGGCATTCTTATACACCAGTGATGAAAAATCTGAAAGTGAAATTAAGAAAACACTCCCATTTACCATTGCAACAAAAAGAATAAAATATCTAGGAATAAACCTACCTAAGGAGACAAAAGACCTGTATGCAGAAAATTATAAGACACTGATGAAAGAAATTAAAGATAACACAAATAGATGGAGAGATATATCATGTTCTTGGATTGGAAGAATCAACATTGTGAAAATGACTCTACTACCCAAAGCAATCTACAGGTTCAATGCAATCCCTATCAAACTACCACTGGCATTTTTCACAGAACTAGAACAAAAATTTTCACAATTTGTATGGAAACACAAAAGACCCCGAATAGCCAAAGCAATCCTGAGAATGAAAAACGGAGCTGGAGGAATCAGGCTCCCTGACTTCAGACTATACTACAAAGCTACAGTAATCAAGACAGTATGGTACTGGCACAAAAACAGAAATATAGATCAATGGAACAGGATAGAAAGCCCAGAGATAAACCCATGCACATATGGTTACCTTATCTTTGATAAAGGAGGCAAGAATATACAGTGGAGAAAAGACAGCCTGTTCAATAAGTGGTGCTGGGAAAACTGGACAGGTACATGTAAAAGTATGAAATTAGGACACTCCCTAACACTATACACAAAAATATACTCAAAATGGATTAAAGACCTAAATGTAAGGCCAGACACTATCAAACTCTTAGAGGAAAACATAGGCAGAACACTCTATGACATAAATCACAGCAAGATCCTTTTTTTTTTTTTTTAATTTTTTTATTTTTATTTTTTGCGGTACACGGGCCTCTCACTGTTGTGGCCTCTCCTGTTGCGGGGCACAGGCTCCGGACGCACAGGCTCAGCAGCCATGGCTCACGGGCCCAGCTGCTCCGCGGCATGTGGGATCTTCCCAGACCGGGGCACGAACCCGTGTCCCCTGCATTGGCAGGCGGACTCTCAACCACTGCGCCACCGGGGAAGCCCCACAGCAAGATCCTTTTTGACCCACCTCCTAGAGAAATTGAAATAAAAACAAAAATAAACAAATGGGACCTAATGAAACTTAAAAGCTTTTGCACAGCAAAGGAAACCATAAACAAGACCAAAAGATAACCCTCAGAATGGGAGAAAATATTTGCAAATGAAGCAACTGACAGAGGATTAATCTCCAAAACTTACAAGCAGCTCATGAAGCTTAATAACAAAAACAAACAAACAACCCAATCCAATAATGGGCAGAAGACCTAAACAGACATTCCTCCAAAGAAGATATACAGATTGCCAACAAACACATGAAAGAATGCTCAACATCATTAATCGTTAGAGAAATGCAAATCAAAACTACAATGAGATATTGTCTCACACCGGTCAGAATGGCCATCATCAAAAAATCTAGAAACAATAAATGCTGGAGAGGGTGTGGAGAAAAGGGAACACTCCTGCACTGTTGGTGGGAATGTAAATTGATACAGTCACTATAGAGAACGGTACGGAGGTTCCTTAAAAAACTACAAATAGAACTACCATACAACACAGCAATCCCACTACTGGGCATATACCCTGAGAAAACCATAATTCAAAAAGAGTCATGTACCAAAATGTTCATTGCAGCTCTATTTACAATAGCCAGGACATGGAAGCAACCTAAGTGTCCATTAACAGATGAATGGATAAAGATGTGGCACATATATACAATGGAATATTACTCAGCCATATAAAGAAATGAAATTGAGTTATTTGTAGTGAGGTGGATGGACCTAGAGTCTGTTATACAGAGTGAAGTAAGTCAGAAAGAGAAAAACAAATACCGTATGCTAACACATATATATGGAATCTAAGAGAAAAAAAAATGTCATGAAGAGCCTAGGGTTAAGATGGGAATAAAGACACAGACCTACTAGAGCATGGAGTTGAGGATATGGGGAGGGGGAAGGGTAAGTTGTGACAAAGTGAGAGAGTGGCATGGACATATATACACTACCAAACGTGAAATAGATAGCTAGTGGGAAGTAGCTGCAGAGCACAGGGAGATCAGCTAAGTGGTTTGTGACCACCTAGAGGGGTGGGATAGGGAGGGTGGGATAGGGAGGGTGGGAGGGAGGGAGACGCAAGAGGGAAGAGATATGGGAACATATGTATATGTGTAACTGATTCACTTTGTTATAAAGCAGAAACTAACATGCCGTTTTAAAGTAATTATATTCCAATAAAGATGTTAAAAAAAAAAGTATGAGGTATGAAGATGCATTTTTCTTAAGGGAAATGAAGGTAACTTTATCTTACAGTAAGCCTGGTTATTTCACAATGGGAAAAAGAGAAACAAAGGACAAACTAAGTGAAAATAGAAAGTTGGGATGTGAGAGAGAAAGACAGAATTTTACCTTGGGTAATGGAGCTGGCTAAAATGAATTGTTAATATAAGGGTTTAAAAATAAGCTTTAATATCAACAGTATGCTTATGTAAAACTAAAGTTTAATTTTCTGCTTAAAAGAGCAAGTTTTATTGAACTCTTGGTCTGCTCCTGATAAGAGATTGTGAAAGGTTTTTCTTTACCTTGTAAGTAATATGCCTAGGAAGCAAAGATTTTATGTTTTACTAAAATAATTTTCTGTATTTCATGTTGTCTTTATCAGGTCTTTGATTACCTAAGTGAGTCTTAATAATAGGAGCTAACTTTTGCTTAAAACTATGTAACCTTCTGTATTTGCCTTTAAAATCTTTTATCATTTTAATTAAATAATTATATATTGTTTCATAATTATCTGTGATCTTATTTAGTCAAGTGCCCAAACCCTTTGATATTTTTGACAAATTTCCCCAAATCAAATTCTAAATGAAATCTTTTGATCTGGAAGTAACTTGAGATTTTCCAGAGGTTCCCTGGAATATCTCAAAAGATTTGCTCTCTCTATTTATTAAAAAAAAGGGAGATGTTTAACTAATTAGGCTTATTTGACATGTTAAATTACATGGGAAGCATTGTCAAATTATAAGTAAATACAAGCATGCTTTATGTTATATTTGTATAGGTATATAAGTGTTCCAGAAATTATATGAAATTCTTAGAAATCTGATATGTCCAGGTATAATGTTATCACTAGTTATTATCTTAGAATGTATGTCACAGAAATAATCAACTTTCCTTGTTAATAGCATTGTAATGAGCTTTCATTAGATCTTTAACCCTGGACATTTTAAAGTCTTTTGTCATTTATACTTATTGTTTTACTTTGATGACTTTTGCAAATGTGTTTCATCTTTGGAGAAATTCATGGAAAGGACTCTGAGAAGTACTGTGGAATACAAACTTCTGATAACTTTTAGATCATACCACTGAACTGGGTAAGGATTTATAGAACTCTAAGGAAAACTGGATTCACAAAACTGCTAACAAAAGACCAAGATCAACAAGAATTAATTATTATACATGGAACTGAATGAACTGAAGAGGATGATTATAATTTTTATGACTTTTCATTTGAAACTCTGCTGGTTCTTTAATGTTTTGTTTTTCCAGATTTAAGGGAAAATTTTTCCCTTTTCTCTTAAGCTACCCATGACTTAGAGCAATTTGGTAAATTATACCTCTGTGGACAAATATGAAACATTTACTTTTTCTCTCTACTTTGTCCCTCAGGAATTAAGAAACTCTCAATGAGTATTCTTATTTTCATGGCAATATAATTATTTGCATAAGTTCAATAAGAATCTGTTTTCCTTGTAACAGGACACAATTGGAAACATTGGTCCAGGGCTTTGACTGGAATGTCGTATTTGAGAGAGACATACATAGACTCAAATATGACCAGAAAGCTTTAAGGAACTAAAGCTGACTTTAAGGAGCCAATAAAACACCTTGGAAAAATCAGCCAACCCTGTTTACAGGGTTCCTGGCAGCCTTACCAGGTGAGTAAGGAACATCACCTCCTGGCAGGTCTGGGAACCTTAGGATATTTTGCTGATTTCAAAAAGAGAAAAATGCATCCAAATCTATAGGTACTGCAAGCAAAGTCTGACAGCAAATTCTCTACTTCCCTTCCTAGCCTAGAGAGGCTTTTAAGAGTTTAATCTGAGACTTCTTATAAAAAGTTCCAGCAAAGCAAACTTTGAAAGAGTCTCTATGGTTAATCACTAAATAATCAGGCCAAGTTTATTGAAATTAGACTTAATTTGTGAACAAGTTAGTCTTATTGTGGTTATCTTTGTTAGAAATGGAGGTAATTATAGCAAAAAGTTTTCCTCCCCTACATTTTCTTCTAAGAGTTTTATAGTTTTAGCTCTTATGTTTATGTCTTTGATCCATTTTGAGTTAATTTTTGTGTATGGTGCGAGGTAAGGGTCCAACTCTAATATTATTATTATTATTATTGCATGTGGATATCTAGTTTTCCCAGCACCATTTGTTGAAACGATTGTTCATTCTCTATTGAATGGTCTTATCACTGTTGTTGAAAATCATTTGACTATATAAGCGAGGGTTTATTTCTGGGCTCTCTATTCCATTGGTCTACGTCTATCTTTATGCCTGTATCATAATTTTTTATTACTGTAGCTTTGTAGTGAGGTGTTTTTTTTTTTATGGATGTGTTGGGTCTTCGTTTCTGTGCGAGGGCTTTCTCTAGTTGTGGCAAGTGGGGGCCACTCCTCATTGCGGTGCGCGGGCCTCTCACTATCGCGGCCTCTCCTGTTGCGGAGCACAGGCTCCAGATGCGCAGGCTCAGTAATTGTGGCTCACGGGGCCAGCTGTTCCGTGGCATGTGGGATCTTCCCAGACCAGGGCTTGAACCTGTGTGTCCTGCATTGGCAGGTGGACTCTCAACCACTGCGCCACCAGGGAAGCCCTGTAGTGAGTTTTGAAATTATGAAGAGTGAGTCCTCCAACTTGTTCTTTTTCAAGATTCTTTTTGGCTATTCAGGGCCCTTGACCTTCCACACAAATTTTAAGATGGATTTTTCTATTTCTGCAAAAATTGTTGCTGGAATTTTAATACAGATTACATTGAATCTGTAGATTGCTTTGAGTAATACTGATATTTTAACAATATTAATTCTTCCAATCTATGAACATGGGCTGTCTTTCTATTTACTTATGTCTTCTTAAATTTCTTTCAGCAATGTTTTGAAGTTTTTATTGTACAATTCTTTTACCTCCTTAGTTAATTCCTAAGTATTTTATTCTTTTTCATGATATCAGAAATGGAACTGTGTTCTTAATTTCCTTTCCAGCTAGTTTATCATTAGTGCATAGAAATGCTACACCACTGATTATTAATGGGGAAGAGGAAACCTTTTGCCTTCCACCCCTACCTGAGTTGCCTGAGTTGAGAGTAATTGCATGCAATGAGAAGTGTTGTTGAGGAGAGAGGGCATTGTACCTTGTGAACATAATGGGGCCAAGATAAAGTGTTGACAGAATCCTGTTAGATGCACAGGCTGTTTCAACAGGCAAGCACAGATACTCTTTGCTAATGTTTCTGTTTCATTTTACATGTAACCCAAATTGGGCTGAAATTATTTTTCTGAGAGGGAAGGAAATGGTTTAAATACACTGACAACTGAAATAGCTACAAGAAAAAGTAAAATTCTCCTGAAAAGATCATGTAGACAAAACTTTAAAATATACACACATACAGATACAACCCTCTTAAAAATAAACAAACAAAAAAACCCCTTTTAGTTAATAAGAAAGGGTGATTAATTTCTGGACACCACTCCCCCTCACCCCATCAGCCTAGTCTTTAGCCTGCTTTGTGATGCACTGAAGTTTACCTTTGCAGTGGCCCAGACTGGCAACCAAGTTATGGCACAGACTATGAGTGGTTATACATCTCTGAATTTGAATCAGGAGCTATAATGCTGCAGATTAATTCTTTCAGAATCCTACAGCCAATATCTCATCTTAAAATTCTAAAGTCTACTCTCTGGAAATTCCAAATGGGGTTCAATTTATTCTCCAAGCCCCACACTAGAACCACGGCAGTAGTTCTCAGCCAGGGGAGATATCACCCAATAGGAGCCATTTGGAAATGTGCGGGGGTGGACTGGGTTATGACAATAACTGGGGGGCTACTGACATTTAGCGAGCAGAGGCAGGAACTCTAATGCCCTGCAGAATGCCAGGCAACAATGAATCACGCTGTTCAAAAGGTCCACAGTACCCTCAATGAGAAAGGACACTGAAAAAATAGCCATAGAGCCATGAATGAAAAATCTGCTCAAAGAAAGTACTCCATAAGAAAAGGTTCAACTCACTGGGCTTTTATACTTATGTCTTATGATCCCTATTACCTTCCCAGTGATGAATAAGTGTAAGTGCTCATAATTCTTATTAGCATTATTACGCTTTATGGATGTTTAGTCCATGTTCATTTAAAAAAAGAGCATAGTCTCTTTCTTGCAATGTGCTGGTGGAATAAGATTATGCTGAGTTATATCTGCCAGTGAGGGAATAAAAAAATTACAAACAACAAAAACCCCTAAAATAATTACAGAGTTTTTGTGTTAGAGATTGATGGAAGAATGTCCTAATTATCCCACCAATTCCAGCCCATGAATAATAACAGAAGACATTTTATTCTTTTCAACTGATGAGACTTGTTCCCCATCCCCGAAAATGAGGGACAGGCCTGTTATAACCATCAGATGAGTTTTCTTTTTCTAAAAACACATCTGGTATTTTAATTTCTTTCAGGAGGAACTTTTCTGTTAAGAAACCATACATTTTCTTGTCATTTAGTGTTGGGAATCAACACACAACCCCTTATTTCTGTGGCACAAAGATAAAGAAATGTTTTGATTGAGGGACCTTTGCCTCAGAGACTGTAGGTTAATTGTGGAGGATTCCATTCTTTTCATACTTTAATGGTGTTTTTAAAGTGTGGATCCAGGCAGGTTTCCCTATGGCCCTTCATTTTAATTACAACCATGTGTTTCTCGGAACTACATTTTGATATTTGCAGTAGGTGCTGAGGGGGTTTGATTTATTTGTTTTGTATATTTCCAGGTTAGGATTACATTGGCAATACAACAAACAATTTCTAGGTCTAGAAAACAAATTAGAGGTTTAGTCTCCCAGTCACTTGATATCTTTATTATTCTCATTTGTCAGTTAGCCCTAGCATAGGTGATTGGTCAGTAGTTGCTTTTAAATTAGAGGACTCATTCCAAACTATTCCAATTTAGAATTCTTCAGAGTTTCTACAATTAGTCACCTGGAAAAATGTCTTTGTTAACTGTTCAGACACACAACCCAAGTTTGAGCTTGGTCATTCTGCCACTCATTTTTTGATCCCCACTCTAATTTATTCTGCAACAAGTAAGTACATCATCATCAAATGGATTAGATTCTATATAGGGAGGACATTTAATATCCTCTCCTGTGAAGGGCTTTCAGAGTCAGAACACTAGTAAATGTATGAACAGTGGCTACACTGTGAATCAGATAGGAATTGTAAAATAGCCTGCCAGCTTTCAGGGTTGTTTTTTGTCAGGCATTATCCTCTCATACCAGTTGGCCATTTTGACTTGAAAATACCAAAATAGCACATTGCAATCTCTACTCCTCAGCAAACATGAATTTCCTTTTGGTTCTCCAGCCACTAGGGACGTTTAAAATCCATAAGGGATTTATTTGTGAAGCTCGTTGCTTTCCCCTCAACACTTTCAAGGCCCAGGACATCAGGGGTGGAATTCATCTTGTTTGCTCATTTTTTTCCCAATCATGTGTTTCAACACCTGGAGACGTCACAAAGATTTCTTTTGGGTGTCACAATGTCGTGGTTTCCTCACTTGCCTTTGCTCATTTTTGAGGAGCAGTGTAGAGGTTAGAGATGGAGAATAAAATGGAGAGATGGGAATAAAATGGAGACATGGAGAGCAAGTTGGGGGAATAGGCAGGGTGTAGGCTAGGGTATGTGCACATAGGCTTAGGAATGGAAGGGCTTGCATAGGATGGAGGCTGTGGAATGATCCCGGAGTCCAGGAAGCACTGGTGAGCATAGCAAGAGGGAGGGGAGCAAGGAAGGAAGCACGGGAAGGTATCCTCCCCAGGGAGCCTCAGGGAGCTCATGGGGGTCGAGAGATTGCAGACAGCCAGACACCACCACCATGCTGGCTAAGCTGATGAATTTGTAAACAAAACCAAACAGGAGCCTTCCAAGTGACTTTCCCCTCCTCCTGTCTCCCCTCCACATCTTTTGAGTGTCTCCCATTTCCCAGAACTCGATTTTCCAGGCCTAAAGCTCTGTTCTTTCAGCAGAGGACCAGGAACTCAGACTAAAAATCAAATATCAGCTTATAAATCAAGGGCTTGCCATGTGTCAGGAACTGGGCCAAGCACTTTAAAGAATTATCCTATTTAATCCTCACAACAATTCTAGGGAAGTAAGCACCGCATCCCTGGTTGGAAGAGACTTAGATTAAGTCAGAATGTGAGCAAGAAGGCTGTTTCTGAAGCAAGGTCCCCAGGGAAAGATTTTTTCCTTTAGCCCATCTCAGTGCATGTTTTTAGAGGCAGCAGACTGACCTAACCTGGAGACTATGGTATAGGTTGGCCATTTTCACAAACATAAAAGCAATTTTTACTGTCTGTGTAGCTACAGGGAGAGCTAAGGCGAACGAGGGCTGACGTGGAAGCTGTACCAACCAAAAGTGCTCTGGGGCCAAGAGGGAACAGAATGAACCAAGGGAGCAATCAATCCATTCTGTACTATTTCCATGTGGTTTGCTGGGATGGTGCCACTTACCAAATGGGAGAAAGACAAGATGATGTCTGACTTCCTCAAATCAGCATGGGAGCCGTCTAGGCTGTGTAGGTGGAGAGTAAGACACAACAAGCTTCCCTGTCTCACTTGCTGCCAGAAACCATTCGTTGAAATGACAGCTCTCCGCTTTCCAGCAAACCGTTGTTTTCAAAACAACACGTCTCCACAGATACAGCTTCCTCTTGGAAGGGGGATCATCAGTTAGCCGCTTTTAAAGACCTTGACAAACACATAACCCTGGGAGAATGTTGACTCAAAGTCATGGATTTCACGGATTTTGTAAAATGCCACAGGAGTGAATAGGCCGTGTTGCAGCTTAAGAAATGACATGTAAGCTTTTAGTTCTTATCTGAGCCTTGGACAAGGAAATGGCTTGTGTCCACAAATGGGAGCTGGCATTTTTAGATGTTAGATGGGCTTTGTTCACTCCAAGGAAACAAGGTTATTATTTTATATGGCATATGTTGGGTTTTCTTTTTTTCAATATGGAAGCCCAGACCACAAATCAGTAGGGTTCCAACAAAAGAAAAATAATGAGCCTGTTTCCACAGAAATGGCTCTGTGAACCTACTGATGTCTAATACTCCACAACAAGAGGCAAGGCAGATCTGACAGGCAGCAGCCCTCTGCCTCTCTGTAGGAAATTACCTATCGGTTAATTAATTTCTTTAAAAAAACCCCACAGCTTTAATCCTAAATCCTTGGTGGATCTCAAGCCTTAGGCAGCCCCTGGAGTCCAGGAAGACTCACCTGCCCGAGCTGCCTCGCCAATGCTCAGATGGCTCCTTAGGTTTACAAAATGGTAACACCAGAAGTCCCTTGGCTGAGCTTCCCAATACAGTCCCCCCAGTAAGAATCGGACCTCCTCCATTCAGGTTAGTTTTTAATCACTGTATTGTGATTGTGTATTGTGTTTTTAATCACTGTATTGTGCAACTGAGAGATAGTACAAAAGTGGAAAAACAGGTACTAGGAGAAGACCTGGATTCTAGTCTGGGCTGATACTCCCAGCTGTTTACAGCAGGGAAATCATTTAATCGTTCTGGGACTCAGTGGCTCAGCTGTCGAGTGGGGATGACAACTCCCAGACTGCACATGTGTGTCTAACATTTGTGACAGTGTTTTGTAAATTCTGGAGTGCTATACAAGGAGCAGGCATGAATAGAGAGAATGACCACCACCATTTATTGAGCAACTACTAAGCACTGCGACCTGGAAGGAACATGGAAAGGGAATCAGGACTAAGAAAGGCAAAGGGGAAAATCTACGATCATGACTAACTGTGACTATTAATTAAGACCTTAATAATAAGCAAGAACTCAATAAACAATCCAAAGAGCGGGGGAACCTTTTTTTTGGGAGGAGGGAGGATGGGTAATCTTTACCCATCTTTACATCCAATTTTGAAATTTCCAATTTGTGTTGACAAGCTTAAAGAGATTTGATTTTTTGAAAATCAACTGTGATACAAAATTAGTTAACAAGGATTTATTGAACGTTTAGTGTGTGTGGCCCAGAAGCAAGTGCACTTGTTACACATAGTAAGTTTCTAAGGAAACCGGCCACTGGGCAGATGTGAGCATGCTGTGGGCCACCTCAATAATTCTAGGACGGCACTTTGTTTCATTGGGATCTTCCGGAAGGAAAGGCTCACATCCACATACAGTGTTTGAAAGGTTCTCTGTGGTCACAGAATTAAACTTGCAAGCCTAGTATCTGAGGCCGACGGGCTTCTGCCTCCGCCTCAGGCTGATTTAATTTCCTGTAGGCAAAGCCAGCAGGTGTCCGTGCACACATAGCAACAATTTCCATCAAAATCTCCACTTCCTGCTGCTGCTCCACATCACCCGCCCTAATCTTCAGCCAAATCAGCCTGTTCTCTGTTCTCCAAACACAGCTCATCCCTCAGCAGCCGTGGCTTTGCCATCTCTCTCGTCCCTCACACACATCTATATTGTATAGCCCAGCCCAAGCCTCTTTTCTGCCAAGGAATGTTCCTCGGCGACTACAGTACCCTCCTCAGCCCCTCAAGGGCACACCAGCCTACGAGCCTGTGCTATAATAATGCAAGCCAGGGCTTCCCTGGTGGCGCAGTGGTTGAGAGTCCGCCTGCCGATGCAGGGGACACGGGTTCATGCCCCGGTCCGGGAAGATCCCACGTGCCGTGGAGCGGCTGGGCCCATGAGCCATGGAGCCTGTGCTCCGCAACGGGAGAGGCCACAGCAGTGAGAGGCCCACGTACCGCAAAAAAAAAAAATAATAATAATAATGCAAGCCATTTCTCTAGCTTTAGAAAGTACAGCATGCTGACTGGTGTTATTAATTATCTTTATATTATCCAGCCATTGTTCTCATAAATATTTATTAAACCTGCTATTCTAGCTCCAAAATTGCTCTAAATCTGTCTGTCTTTACTGGTTAAACAGACTCAGCTAGGTTTCATCAAGGGGCCCTTGTACTTGCTGTCTCCCCTGTTTGCAATGCTGCAAGGCCCCCGGGTGGTACGACCCATAGCTGTTACTTTCTCCTTCTGGCCTATATTCAAACACCAAGTCTCCTCTTGATCACACTATCTAAAGGACCCCTGTCCAGCCCCTGTCATTCTCCTGCACATCACCCTGCTTATTTTCTTCAATGTATTATAATAATCTGGAATTATCGAATTAATGTATTGATGATCAGCCTCTCTCCTCCTCTATACGTAAGCTCAGAGCAAAGACCTTGTCTGTCGTGTTCATAGTAGGTGCTCAACAAATAACTGTTAAAAGAATGAAAGTCCTCCATAGCAACCCCCAGCACCCCCTAGATCCTCAGTAAACGTTTTCTGCTTCTGCGGATGAGTACCTGGCACACAGCATCATCCATGCCCCTCACCACAGCCCCACCAAACAGATGCTCCTGGATACAGATTGCTTACACTGGCTTTCGTTTGGTAGCGAATGGGCTTACAAAGCATGTTCCCTGAAAGGGCGCCTCCCAGACTCTTAGCTATATCTCATCTGATCTTCAAGTATCCCCACATTCTTGGGCCAAAAAAGAAGCTTGAGACCGGTGCACGTCCTTCCCTCTCACCATTTTTTGGTTGTTTTGGGCAACATCTAAATCATCAATAAATTTTCCCAGGTGCAAAGTTACACACAAACGCAGTTTGAAAGCGTAAACATCAGTCTGATACTGAGCACTCCTTTGTAGCACTGGCCCCTTGACCAATCTGTGACCACTCATCTCAGACAGAATCCCACAGTCCTGAGAACATAAACCAGAAGGGCTCATCTCCTTTTTATTAGTTGAGTTTCAGGGACGGCAGGGAGCAATCCACTTTTTAAAATGTATTTTTTTCTTATAAAAGAAATACATAGCCATTATTGGAAAGCTGAAAAAAACAGAGATTCAGAAAACAAAAATTTACTATAATCCTACCACCGAAAGACAACCAAGTTCACCTTCACAGTAATTTTCAAGTGCCTTTCTCCCACTTGAAATGTTTATTTTTGGTGTGTAATATCATGCTGGGAAGATATTAACTAATATACATAATCATTTGCTGGGTCCTGCATAAATGCTGACCTTCTGAGATGTTTTCTCATTATCCATTCTGCAAGATGTATCCTTTCCCTCTGCCCCCCACATTCTTAAGAAAATGAAGTTATTTTAATGTTTCCCCATTACTCAAGTGTCAAATTTTATATCACATCTTTTAAGGCTATTACACAGCTCTGATACATAGTACAGAGTCATTTTTTCTTCTTTTAAACAATATTGTTTTTAGAACTACTGCCCTACATGCATAAAATAAATTGCCATACCAATATCCCTTTGATTATATGGAGTGAATAGAAGAAAAATATAAGAAATTAAAGAGAAAGGGACAAGTTTTCCTTTACTTTGTCATGAAGTAAGGGTAACTATTGCCCACACTGGTTCAGAAATACCCTGGGCTGGTGGGGGGTAGAATCAAGAAAGGGACTCTTCTGCCCAGGACAGCTATTTATTTGCCATCTCCAAAGGGTGAAAGGAACTGTCTGAAATGTTGACTTGGGAACTAGTCGTCTTATAGATACTATTTTTTTAAGTCAGATTTATCAAGGTATAATTTATACACATTAAAATTCACCCTTTTTTCATGTGCTGGTAAAAGGGTTTGACAATTATGTATATATAGTCCTGAAACCACTTCAACTGTAGATACCATTTTTAGGAGCTATTTAACTACCTTGGCCGCTCACTTTATTCCTTTTCTAGCCTGCCCTCAGAATGAACACTTTTGAGACCAGTCCCCAGGTACTAAGAGCAGTTCTGAGAAAGGAAAGGCTGTGAACTTAACTGGCCTTAGTTAATATACCATGGAGTTTATGGTGTTATTAAATCTCAGAGTTTAGCAGGACCCAGAAGCTACCTTGCAGAACCCTCTACCCAAAACAGAAATCTGTTTTATAACCACTAAATTAATACACTTTAATCACTGGTGACACATGTTAAGAAAATATCTATAAACATGTGGAACCCGAGTGGCCTTATGTTTTATTTAACAAGTTTGGTCCAGCTTTGGCAGCCCCTGGGGGCTCATAAAAAGGAAGGCCTCTTCAGAATTAGGGTTGAGGATTTTTCTAGGAATGAGCAAGTTAGAAAATGGCCCCTCTGCAAATTTGTTCCACTAACCCTTAAAGACAAGCTAAATATGACACATTTGAAACCCTCTAAACCAAGACCCTAACTTCAAATTTGTTCCACTAACCCTTAAAGACAAGCTAAATATGACACATTTGAAACCCTCTAAACCAAGACCCTAACTTCACAGATAGAAACAAAACAAAACTTAAGGGCTAGAGTGATGAAATGAATTGCCTTAGAAAAGGTAGCTATAATCCAGTGTCAGAATCAAGGACTTAAAATCTGGGTTTAAGATACCTGGTTAGATGCACTTTTCACTGTTTCTTGAGTATTTCTAACATTTTGTTACCCCCTAAATTGGAAGCATTATTAAGGTTCAGATTTCTTACTAAATTCCGCACCTAGCCCACCTACCCTCCCAGGTGTGGTCACCATTAGAGAAACCCTATTAGGAGAATGTGGGAGGGGTCAATGAAATAAAAATAATATCCTACTCTCTCTCCTGACCCCTCAATACCCTATGGTGATCACTACCCAGCAGTGAGACATTTTAATTTATTTAGACTAGAGGAACTCGGCTTGATTTTTCCACCTTAGTTATTTTTTGTACTATTTTTGCAAAGAATGTAAATAGCCAGCAAATGTGATACAAGGGTTCCTTGATTAGTGAGTGAATAGTATTTGCTAAGCAGATCTCTACATTTTAATAAAATAGATTTAATGTTATGTGGAAGGAGAAAGAGATAATTGTGTCGATTTCCAAGGAATTTTTTAGAAGCTATCTTGTTTTAGTAAATGTGTGGTGTCTTTTGATGAAAATGTGAAGGGAAAGACAAAGGGGCATGGAGGTAGCAGAGCCACCAGGATGCTTAATGAGCTGCCAGTCATAGCTCTCCAAGGTACTGAACTGATGTGCATGAAGAAAATGTGAGAATCAGTGGAGGGTATTAAAGAGAGCTGTCAGTTCTGAGGCTGGAGGTCTGGATTCGAGTTTCAACTTGGCTGAGTAATCATAAACAAGTCCTTTCACCCTTCTGGGCCTCAGTCTCCTTTTCTGTAAAATGAGAGGATTGAGGTGGATGACTGCTTGATTCCTTTCTAGTTCTTTTTGCTTGTTGCTCAAGAGATAATAATGTAGTTTCACCCTTGTGAAACTCTACCATTAAATCCCACAGCTCTGGGACTCTCTCAATGTAGTTAAGTTTCAGCCCAAATTCCAAAATTAAATGTCCAAGGGAAGCAGATAAATATGAAGAAAAGCCCTGTGACCAAGTGGACACCAGCTGGTTGAGAGAAGGGTTTCAAGCTTCCCATTCTCTCATGTTCATTTCCTGTCTTTCCAGATTACTCCCACTGCACCCTGATGCTAAGAATTCAGGACACCAATCCATTGAGTCTGCTGCCTTTTCACTGTCTCTCAAGACCCTCATGTCCTCATGTGCCACCTTACCTGGCTTATCTCCCACAGTCCATCATGTGGCCACTCCCTTTAAACAAACGGCAACTCTGCCTCTTTCTCCCTCCATCACACCAGCTGCTAAAATCCCCAACCTTGGTTGAATCCAACTGGCAAGCTACCCTTGAGCAGCTAAGAGTGTTGAGTAAACATATAAGCACAAATTCACAGATATTAACTTCAAGTGGGTCCTTAGTGCTGTCCAGCTTTTCTTCCACATTTCCTTAGTCAACTTCCACTGACTTTTCTCACATCTTCTCCTTTCTCCTTGAGCCTCTAATACCTCTTCTCTCCATCATCATTCTTAGCTGGTGACCTTACTTCTTATTTCACTGAAAAGTTAGCAGCATCCAGAAGAGAACGCCCATATTCTACCATGACCAATCCCATCAACTTATGTGCATGTGCACTTCTATGCTCATAAACTCTGCCTTCTCTTCTCTTGTGATGATGAACTGCTTGTGCCCTGTTGTTTTCTCTGTCCTGGTGAGGAGTCCCTTCACTTCAGCCTGGGATCCCATATTTTCTTATCTATTAAAGGACTTGATCCTTGCCCTTTTTTTCTCATTTTCTCCTGCATCACCAATTTTCCTCTCCTCTTTATTGGAACAATCCCATCAGCATACAAACTTGCTAAAATATCTTCCATCTTAAGAAAAACAACAACAACAAAACCTGTCCCTTGACTCCACACACCCTCCCCAGCAAGAAACCCATTTCTTGGCTTTCAGGCCAACAGATGGCCTGGAAAGCTTGTCTGGCCTCGCTGTATCCATTTCTCTTCCTGCATTTCCTTCCTGTGCTCACTCCAACTTGCCTTTCCCCCACCACTCTATAGAAACTACATTTGTCTTGGTCACCAGCAGGTCCAGCTCCCAGCTTGCTGAGTCCCATGGGCATTTCTCAGTCCTCATCTTACTTGACCTTGGTCTTAGTTTGCTATGGTTACTGTAACAAATTAGTTTGCTATGGTTGCTGTAACAAATTACTACCAAATTCATGGCTTAAAACAGCAGAAATTTACTCTCTCCCAGTTCTGGAAGCTAGAAGTTCAAAATCAGTGCCACTCAGTGGAAATCAGGGCCATGATTTACCCTGGACTTTCCAGGAAAGAATCCATTTCTTGCCTCTTGCAGCTTCTGGTGGCTGCTGGCATTCCTTGACTTGTGGCCAAATCACCCCAATGTCTGCCTCTGTGGTCGCAATGCCTCCTCCTCTTCTGTGAGTCACCTCCCTCTGCCTCTCTCTTGTAAAGATACTTATCATTGAATTTAGGACCCACTAGGATAATCTAGGATGATGACTTCATGTCAAGAACCTTAACTTAATCACATCTGCAAAGACTCTTTACCCTTATAAGGTAATATTTGCAGATTCCAGGGATTAGGACTTGATATCTTTGGGGGCCATTATTCAGCAACTATAACATTCTAGCAGCGTTTAACACAGTGCTTTGCTTCCTTTTCCTTAAACACTTTCTTCATTTGACTTCAGGGATGCTGCCCTTTCTTTCTTGATTGATTCATTCAGAATGGTGGTAAAGGGCACATAACAAAATCTACCATCGTAACCATCTTTAAGTGTACAGTTTAGTAGTGTTAGCTATATTCACATTGTTGTACAACAGATCCCTAGAACTTTTTCATCTTGCAAAACTGCAACTCTATGCCCACTGAACAACTCATTTCCCCCGCCCACTATCCCTTGGCAACCAAAATTTTACTTTCTGTTTCTATGAGTTTGACTACTTTAGACACCCCATGTAAGTGAAATCATACAGTATTTGTCTTTTTGTAACCAGCTTATTTCATTTAGCATAATGTCCTCAAGGTTCATCTATATTGCAGCATGTGGTGGAATTTCTACCTGTTTTAAGGCTAAGTAATATATCATTGTATGTTTATATCGCATTTTGTTTATCCATTCATCCACTGATGAACACTGGGGTTGCTTCCAACTCTTGGCTATTGTGAATAATGCCGTTATGAACATGGAAGTACAAATATCTCTTCAAGATCCTGCTTTCAATATGCCCAGAAGTGGGACTGCTGGATCATATGTTCATCCTATTTTTTAAATTTTTTTAAGGGACAATACTTTATTTTTTAATTTTTATTTATCTATTTGTTTTTAAACATCTTTATTGGAGTATAATTGCTTTACAATGGTGTGCTAGTTTCTGCTTTATAACAAAGTGAATCAGTTATACATATACATATGTCCCCATATCTCTTCCCTCTTGCATCTCCCTCCCTCCCACCCTCCCTATCCCACCCCTCTAGGTGGTCACAGAGCACTGAGCTGATCTCCCTGTGCTATGAGGCTGCTTCTCCATACTGTTTTCCATAGCAGATGTACTATTTTACATTCCCACCACCAGTGCAGTGCACAAGGGTTTCAATTTCTCCACGTCCTTGCCAACACTTGTTATTATTTTTTTTAATTTTAAAGTCTTTTTTGAACTTGTTACAATATTGCCTCTGTTTTATGTTCTTTTTGGGTTTTTGGCTGTGAGGCATGTGGGATCTTAGCTCCCAGACCAGGGATCAAACCCACATCCCCTGCATTAGAAGGTGAAATCTTAACCACTGGACTGCCAGGCAAGTCCCATTTTCTGTCTTTCTTGATTCTTATTTTACTTTACTGTCAGTTCCATCTCAGTCTCCCTTCTTGGTTTTATTCATCTCCTCAATCCCCAGGTCTCAGTATGTTTGCACTTTCTATGTTTACATTCAATAGCCATCGCCACCCTGCCCTGCTAATCTCATTCAGACCCATGGCCGTAAGTATCACTGTTTTGCTTACACCTCTCAAATCTGTATCTCAATTACTAGTTTTGCTCCTGAACTATAGACTCATATATCCAACTACCTACTCAGTCTTTCTACTTGAATGGGCATCTCAGACTTGATATGTCCCAAACCAAATTCTTAATTTTTCTCCCCCAAGACCTGCTCCTCCAACAGTGTTCCTCATGCAGTCAATGGTAGTTCCATTCTTCTGGTTGCTCAGATTAAAAACTTCGAGGACATTCTTGTTGCTTCTTTGTTTCACATCTGACCTCCAATCTCCCAGCAAATCCCTGAACTGTTCCTTCAAAATATATTCAGAATCACCCCTCTCTCCTCCCTTCCACTTCTGCCATACTGGCTTAGCCACCTTTATTTCCTACTTGAACATTTCAATATCATCCTGATTTTGCCCTTACTCCTTTCAGTCTTCTCTTCATGTAGCAATCAGAGTGTTTTTTAATAAAAGGTATGTCAGAATGATGTCAGTCCTCTGCCTGTAACTCTCCAATGGCTTCCCACCTCACTCAGAGTAAAAAAGCTCAGTCCTTTACCTGGTCTACAAGAGCTGAATAATAAGCTCCATGGGCATCTCTCTGATTTCATCTTTCATCTTTTCACTCTAATACAGCTACAGTGTCTCCTTGCTGTTTCTTGAATATGGCGAGCCTACTCCTGTCCCAGGGCCTTTGCACCTCCTGACCCCTCTGGAATTCTCTTCTTATAGTTCACCTCTTCACTTTATTCAGGTGTCTGCTCAAATACCAACTTATCAGAGGCCTTCCCTGGCCTTCCTGTCTAAAAAAATCACCCCTCCTTCTTACACCTCTCATCCCCCTTACCCAGTTTTATGTTCTTTCTTAGCACTTATCACCATCTGACATATTTTATCTTTATTTATTTCTATGGCTTGTATTGCCTACTAAAATATAAGCTCCTTGAGCACAGGGAATTCATCTGTTTTGATCATTGCTGAATCACTGGTGCCTAGAACAGTGCCTGGCTCACAGGAGGCTTTAAATAACTATTTGTAGAATGAAGGAATGAATGAGGCAACTATAATACCTTTGTCCAAAAAGTCATTTCCCAGAAAGGGGTTTGCTTTTACTGATCATTTATAGATGGGCTTTGAGAGCTTTGGTATTTTGGAATTAAAAAAAAATTACAGGAAGTTAGCTTTAAAACAGGTTTCCTGATGGACACTCTAAACGTTGCCCTTACCTGAAGGTTAGGGTATTTTATACTAACTTCTAGGTGATATTCCTGAGTCTTATTTGTTCCATTTAATTTTAGGACATCAATATAGAATGATAAATAAAATAGTGGAAGCTTACCTTCAAGAACTCATATTGTATTTTCCACTGTTTTGGGGAAACACCTCTGAGGCAAACCAGAACCAGATTTGCAGATGAAGAAATAAAGAGATCAGGTGACCTGATGAAGGTCACAGATGGTGACTACAAGCCAATTCTTATGTCTCTGAGAACTAGTACTTTCACTAGAAAACCCCAGAAAATAGAATCCCTTTTCTTATTAGGTCTTTCCTATGAAAATGACTAGTTTCTTCCATGAAGCAGGGCCAAGGATGGAGCTCACGTCCAGAACATTTTGTTTATGGTGGTGATGGATGAGTCAGGCTCATGGCTACTGTGTCCCCCCATCACCAAGGAACAGACAGGACAGGGCTGATCAAGCAGTTTGTGGTCCTGAAATAAAGCAAAGCTGATTCTGCTGCAGAGGAATGAAAGTGTTCAGACCGTATTTGTACAGTGTGCTAACCAAACACATCAAAGGAAGTACGCACAGAAGAGTCAGAAGAGCAATGCACGCCCAGTAGAGCATTATTCTCTTGGCTGAGGGTTATTTACACTGTCATGCAGGTTGAGGCTAAGATAAATGGGCCACTTCACAGACAGGGGTGGTGATTAGTCATCTGTATAGAAACATATTCTGGAATTTCTAGAGATAAATGCTTTCATTACTGGTGAGTTTAAAACTAGGATGACACATTTACTTCTGGCTGGAGAGAACAGATAATATCATCCTAGCAAATAGTTTTCCAGAGGCACTGAAAATCTGCTATGAACACTTTCATTTATCTGTCAAATTGGCATCAGAGCAACCTACTTCACTTACTACTGCCAGCCTCATCTCTCAAAACCAGCCTCATATACATGGAATGTAAGAAAAAAAAAAAGGTCATGAAGAACCTAGGGGTAAGATGGGAATAAAGGCACAGACCTACTAGAGAATGGACTTGAGGATACGGGGAGGGGGAAGGGTAAGCTGGGACAAAGCAAGAGAGAGGCATGGACATATACACACTACCAAACGTAAGGTAGATAGCTAGTGGGAAGCAGCCGTATAGCACAGGGAGATCAGCTCGGTGCTCTGTGACCACCAGGAGGGGTGGGATAGGGAGGGTGGGAGGGAGGGAGACGCAAGAGGGAAGAGATATGGGGACATATGTATATGTATAACTGATTCACTTTGTTATAAAGCAGAAACTAACACACCATTGTAAAGCAATTATTCTCCAATAAAGATGTTAAAAACAAAAAACAAAAAAACCCAGCCTCACCTCCTCCTTGTGTTTTCCACCCTACCAAGCATAGAAAGATCAAGGGGTTTGGTCTTCTCTCATCCTAAAGAATATTTCCATGAAAATCACACCAAAACTGAGAGAAAAGAGAGGTAGACGTACTTTTAGTTGCAACATGTGGATGTTCATTAACCTCACCCACACTCAATTACTTTGGGCTGTAGCACACAAGCCTTATATTTATGACTAATGCCTGTGTATTCTTTCTTTACCTTTTGTCTTGCTTGGAGAAACAAATTCTGCCAGAGCTCCTAGAGAATTCTGTGGTTTATGGATACTCATTTTCAGAAAGCCTGTGTGTCCTGAAAGGCTGCTTAGTGAGTGACTCTGGGTTCTTAGCATCCTCACACCTTTTCATGTCTTCGGCAAATGTTAAATGGGTCCTGCGGATGTGTGCTGCATCCACCATTGGGGTGTAGACAGGAATGGGATGAACAGAAGCGGTCAATGGCCCCATTAGAGCAGCTATTTCAAATAGCTGGAAAAGAAACAACTAGCCCTGTATCTACGCCAGTTTGCTTGCTGGGCCGTCATTCAGGTGAACCCTGATTAGGCAAATGAACCCAATTCATTTTACAGAGGTCTAATTAATACTCTGGCATTACAGATTCATTTGAAATTCCTGGGATTTGGTCCAGAAAACCCTAATATCAGTAATCCCACTTGCTTGTAAAATGCTTCTTATTGTAAATAAAAGTCTGTAAACGTGACTAAAGTTATGGTCTGGTAAGAACAAAGAGAGTACATAAATTATATGAGACTGTGGTTCAGTTCCTACCGTTAACTGTGATGGTACAATGGCTGGCAAAAGCCAAACACCCAGCAGGGACTTCAGAGGAGACTTGGTATTTCCATGAAGTGTTTTGGTGTCATGACAAAACCTTATGAATCCAGTTACACAAGGGGATCGGTTCATTATTTGCTAAGAACGCCGGAAGGTGTAGTTTCAAAATGTCTTCCTTTAAGTAACAGATCATTCTTTCTCAACATCTGGGTGGCCTTATTTAACATAACTGGGCAACTAAACAGAAATCTTGCCAGCCTTCTGGCACTACTTTCCTTTCAAATCTCAGTATAATCAAGAGATTTCGAGCTTGCCTACTTAACGTGTCAGGCAGTGCTGGGAGCCAGGGGTAGAACAGAGAACCAGACGCAACCCCAGTTTCCAAGAAGCCCACACTCTATAGGTAAAACAGACCCATAAGTAGGTAGTTTCAACATGGTGTCTTGTGTGCTAAGCTAGGAGGAAGCCCAGGGTATAATGGAAGCACCTAGGAAGGGTACCTAACCCATTTCTTTTCCAGAGAGAGAAAGAAAAAAATTAGAGTTTACAGTACTATTGTGAAATATAGTGATGTGTTAAGTAAGAATTTCTCTCTAAGAAGTAAGATGGCATTTGCCAGGGGTTGGGAGTGAGGGATATGGGGAGATGCCAGTCAAAGGGTACAAACGTCCAGCTACAAGATGAATAAGTTCTGGGAATCTAATGTACAGCATGGTGAATATAGTTCTATAGTTAACAATGCTGTATTATATACTTGAAAGTTGCTAAGAGAGCAGAACTTACACATCCTTAGTGCATACATACACACAAAAAGTAAGTATGTGAGGCAATGGATATGTTAACTAACATTATTGTGGTAATACCTTCTAAATATATTGCATCGCACATCTTGAACTTATACAATGTTACATGCTAATTATATCTCAATCAAGCTGGAAAAAAAAAGAGACTCTGATACATAAAGGGTCCCCCTGGAAACAAAATAAGTACTAATATAAACTTGTTTTGTAATACCTGTGTAAGGAACATTATGATTCAATCTTGAATAATAAAACATTGAAGTACAAAAAATAATAATTTTTCTCTAGCTAATAAATGCAAAGCACTTGAGGGCATGCTCAGTATAGAAGTATATAATTGGTCCAAGTCATATACTTAAAGGTAAACAGAACGGTCCAAGTGACAGTGAGAAAGGCAAGGAACTTAATTTAAGTATGTGACAGAAGCTGACAACAGAAGCAGAAAAGAAAGATGCCAACAGTCTTCTCCAGCTTTGGACAAAAATTGATATTTGATCCTTGGCCACATACATGATCAAGACAAACTGAACCAGTGGAATTGCAATTTGAGCCAATGACACAAAGAATTCAACCCGCCTGACTTCAGAGGCCTGATACTGTTCACTGTTATTTATCCTATGGCAGCTGGGTCTTAATTGAACTAGAGACCCTGACTTACAAAAGAAAATCTGAATATGAGGAATTTTAATGCTATTAAATTGGGAAAAGGGATCAGAGGAAAGAAGAGTGGTGATTATAATTCAACATGACCTCAGCTCCAGATAAGCAATAGACATTTGATCCCAGACAAAATTATTTCCCATGTTGCTGGACTGACTATTCACTCAGATAGAATTATCTTACCAAATGGAACCGCTAATGGTCAGGGGGGACAAAAAATGAGAAGGTCAGCACAGCCCAGGCAGGAGGGAAGCCTCTTCTCTTCATTAAAAGCTCAAGAAAAGGAATCATTGAAGTACGTTTGGCAACCTGCCCCAATTCAGACAGCCGTTATCTGCCCCAACTGGCTGCCTCTTTCTGATTGGAGAAGAGCTTATGAAAGGTGGCCACACACTGAGTTACTGATTGGGCCATGAGTGAAATGAATGAGCCTGAAAATAAAGAAATATAAACATCTGGCACCTATATCCAAGTGTTTTCTCAAACGGATTACTGTCTTTTGGTGACTTTAATACCTAGACTATTATAAATGTTAGTCCATTTCTTATTGACTTAAAAAAATAATAGTTGGTGAAGGATAACAAAAGTAATCTTTCAAAAAATTAGAAATCTCTGACAGGGAGCAGCATTGGAGCCACCATGCTCCTGTGTCAATGGTCATTTTGGGTCAGTCATGTGCTAGAACATGAAACGTTGGCCTACATTTCTGCCCACTGCACCCCCCTCCCCCAAATTAGTCCAAAGCTCACTCTAGAGTCAGATATAAACCCTCTGTTGTTTTCCTAACATAAGGATCTACTCTTGCCTATAATTTCCATGATTTGTTTAGAAGGGAAGAGATGGGATATTGTTAAAAGTTAAGATCTAAAATCCACTATTTTGCTTTGCTCTTCATGACTTTTCTCTAAATAAACTTAAATGCGTCTCGGTGAAGCAGGGAGTTAGAAGCAAACATAATGTCAAATTGAGGATTTCAGAAGATTTGGAAGACAGCAAAACAAGCCAGTGCCAAGAGCAGATTTGAGAGCTCACTAAATACTAACAGATCACTTTTTAAAAAATGGACATTTTCATTCCCTAAATCTCTGTTCTTCTCAAATCCTTATTCAACTTTGAAAACAGAAGCACAACTGGTCACTTCCTTGGAGACTTTCCCTTTCTGGCTCTACTCTGTCCTCACCTCTCTAAGTATATTTAAGGCTTCAATGTCAAGTCTTGCAGAAGAGAACTTGAGCACCAGGCCCTCAATAAGGGCACGTCCTCTGGTTTTCAGAGGAGCAGACTGTAAGAGCTTCCTGTCTTCTGCACTTGGTCTGCAATGGTTATGCCATCAGTTGGGAGGAAGTACAGGGAGACACAGAATCTATCCAGTTCTATAGACATACTACCACCATTCAGTGGGACCTTCTGCCCTATACGAACTGGTCAAGTTTCTTAACTTGGCCTCAGTTTTGTCAACTGTAAAATGGTAATATTAAAGTATCTAGTTCTTCAGGTTGCTGTGAGGTTAAAATAAGATGAGTCATGTATGCACAGTGCTGGAATAGTGCCCCATACATAGTACATGCTTAGAAACCCCTGGCTGTTATGAGGAGGATGACCACCAGGGAGGAGACACAGGCTACACCAGACAAGAGCATTGCTTATTTTGAAAGCTAAGTGGGACCAGTGTTGACCTTCAAATATTTGCACTTTGGGCAGATCCTCGCTTTGAGAAATACTATACTTAGAACTCCACAGTCTGTGTCTTGGGGGTTGCCTAACAACTAAAGATAAATGTCATCTATGGATTTTTTCCTTTATAGCAACTTGGGTCATCAGGGGCTGTTTTGACCTCAAGTTCCCTGTGCTGAACCACACAGCAGAACTTTGTTCTGGCATTTACTCACCTCTTTCTTCTTCCTTCTCTCCCCTGACCTGTGATACTTTCAAATACTGAAATCCTTCACTGAAGTAACGCTGTTGGTCTGACCTTCCTAGATGTCTATTGGGAGGGCCAAAAAATTCGTTCCGGTTTTTCCTGTTACAGAAAAATCCCGAACGAACTTTTTGGCCAACCCAATATTTCAAAATTACCTTTCCCAACACCATTCTTCTTCATCTGTTGACTAATACATTAGTAAAATGCATTACTAAGCATGATAACGTGCCACTAATCTCAACTAAAATTATTCAGAGGGATGACATATTTACTTTATCATTTACTAGAGGTCTTCCATGTACATTATGTCATTTTTGACTCCATAGCTGTTTTCTGATGGCAAAGCAGGTGCTATCATGCCTATTTTCATTTAGGAAACTGGGGCTCAAGTGAATGAACTGATTTGCTCTAGTCCACAAAATTGTTAAGTGACCGTATATTAGGAACTCACAGCTTCTGATTTGGTCTGTGAAGCTAATCAGAACAGAAAGCCAGCTGTTTAAAGTAATTCAACTTAGTAAAACTAAGATGTGAAGGACCAACAGCGTAAATCAAGAGACATGCTTTTAAAAAGAGAGACGTGAAAAGGCTACTGAATTTACAATTACAGAATAAAGGTGGGGGTGGGGGATTTAACTATCTTTGATCGAAATCTTTCTGATTTTTGCTGCCCAGTGTCTCAGGGTATCTGCTGAGGCTGAGAGAGGAGAGGAAGTCTGTGCCCCTAGGGAATCTGAGCCTTTCTTTCCACAAGCAACGGTTACATTCCATTTTTGTCTTAAATCCATATCCATTTTGCATTCTATTCCATGTTTAACGTAAAATTTTTAAAAATAAGAAAGAGTGAAACTTATACCATATTAATCCTGGTACATGGTGCATTCTCCATTTATAAAGATGCTCTGAAATTCATTTAGAGTCCCACATACAAATGTCTTTTCATTTAAATCTAAATCATATATATAATATATAAATATATATTTTAAATATTTACATATTTATATATTATAAAATTTATATAAAAATATAAAATATATTTATATAGTTTAAATATGTATACAAAATATATATATTTACCAATGCAGAATGGAAAAATGAAAATGTGTATACATATGTATTATATATGCATGGGGAAAAGTGAAACTAACCATTTGATTTCACAGCTTCAAAAAAAAGTTGTGCATCACTAAACCGACCCTCTCTTTAACTCCACAGTTCCAATTCAAGGTGCGGACTGTGTGATGACCTCTATGTAATTCTAAACTAAGACCGGAGACCGAGAGGGAACTCTCAGAATAGCTCCACCTCTCCGTGGGCACCACCCTGATGGTTGCAACAGGAAACGCCGCAGGCTGGCTTACCAGGGTACCACTTTGCAGGCCTGCCACAGAAAGAAACCTTAGGTTCCAACCATCTTCTACTTAATGCCTATTATTTTCTCTGCTCAGTTGTTATTTTTAAGTAAGGGCATTTGTGAAAAATAAAACCACCCTGTACATGGCAAACCATAAAGAAAGTTACTTGGTAGAAAGGACCGCTCTGCTCAGGAAATGTGCTTTGGTCTGTTTAAAGGCAGAGCTGGTGGCTCTGGGTGACCTGGGAGAGCGTCTGCAGGGCCACGAGCACCCTTTCCTCCCCCTCCCCCTCCCCCTCTCCTCCCCCGCACAGCCTTGGATGGAAATCGGCAGTTGCAGCCTGTGACTGGGCTCCATTGAGCCGTCCCACCCGCGGCTGCTCAGGAAGCACAGACCAGCAAACAGAATGAAAGGGGCCTTTATAAACAGGAGTTGGTTATTTCTTAAGCAGACTCCCACATAAAGACATTTTTGTTTCTTACTCTTTAGGAAAAACTGAGCTCCTTCTGAACAGTCTTTGGAGAGGGAGGAGAAACCAAAGATGGGGAGGAGGCTCAACAGAGATGCTACACGACTGGGGACAACAGAGGGGCAGTGGGAAGCAGCAAAGACTTTTCTGAGTAAAGGGTCCCGGGTTTGGTGGATGATTGGGAGTGGGGTCTGGCTGTGTGGTCAGGGCTAAGAGGTGTTGGCTCTCACAACCACTTGGGGTCTTCTCCCCCAGAAAGGGATCGATCTACGCAAGGACCATTTAGAAGGAATCCTAGTGCCCTGGTCTCCAGAAAAATGTCAGGGAACTATGTTTTCTCTAAGTAGACTTAATTTCTTTTCTCTTTTTTCTCCTTTTCATCTAAAAAGCTATATATATTTTTTTCTTGCCACGCCACGCGGCATACACGATCTTAGTTCCCAACCAGGGATGGAACCTGTGCCCCCTACAGTGGAAGCGTGCAATCTTAACCACTGGACCTCCTCGGAAGTGTCTAAAAAGCTACATTTTATATTTTGCAAGATTCACAAACAATTTTCTTCCCATCATACTATCCTAGTTTGTCTCTCTTTTACTAAAGAAGCATAATCTTCTAAACTATTTCAGATATTCCCCAATCTAAGGAGTATGTAGGAAGAGGCTAGAGTTTTACGGTTTGACTTATTTGGCTGTCACATGATTATACACACAAGCACACAGGAAAAAAAAAAGAAGAAGATATATAGTAAAGTCTCAATTTATTCTTTATTAATTAAACATTTAATAAAAATTCAGGTACCAACCGAATCCAGGGAGTACCATTTATGAAGAAAGTGCTGGGCTTCCCTGGTGGCGCAGTGGTTGAGAGTCTGCCAGCTGATGCAGGGGACACGGGATCGTGCCCTGGTCTGGGAGGATCCCACATGCCGCGGAGCGGCTGGGCCCGTGAGCCATGGCCGCTGAGCCTGTGCGTCCGGAGCCTGTGCTCCGCAACGGGAGAGACCACAACAGTGAGAGGCCCACGTACCGCAAAAAAAAAAAAAAAAAAAAAAGAAAGTGCTAAGGAAACTAATACAAAGAAAAAATGACAGGGTTTTAGAGATTTGGATGCATGAAGAAATGAAGAGAAAATGATGCTGCTTATTACAATTCTTCATTAGCTTCATTAAAACAGAGTCCCTGCAATAGACAGAAGTTAATGCTTATAATATATATATATATTTTTTAATTTATTATTTATTTATTTTTTTGCGGTATACGGGCCTCTCACTGTTGTGGCCTCTCCCGTTGTGGAGCACAGGCTCCGGACATGCAGGCTCATCAGCCATTGCTCACGGGCCCAGCCGCTCCGCCGCACGTGGGATCCTCCTGGACCGGGGCACGAACCCGTGTCCCCTGCATTGGCTGGCAGACTCTCAACAACTGCACCACCAGGGAAGCCCAATGCTTATAATATTTTAATAAATTTTTTCATGATTTCAGAACTGCTTCCCAAGTTTAATTTATGAGGTCTCATTATGTTGCTTAAAAAGAACAAAAACTCGGGCTTTGTGGTCCTGGCTGCAGATGTGAAAGCATTGAAGTAAGCACTAGTTTCATATCCTGTACATACCTCATACCCAGAGGCTTAATTACTTGCCTGTGTCCTAAGGAAGAAGAGAGTCCCTGTGGGTATCCAACAGAGCACTCTATGGTTATAGCTCCTCTTCCAGCAATAAGAAGTTGCCCCTTTAAACCATGCTGAAACAAAGGGAAGTGTGATAGGAATGGTGAAAATGTAAAACTTGGTTCCTACACACTGTTCTGTTTATATGTTCGCTCTAGTGTCTTGAGCATTCTGCCTCTGTGGGAGTCCCATCATTTAAGGAGGTAACTTCCTTTCAGAGGATATTAATAATAGTAACACTTAAGTACTTACTATGAGGCAGTGTTTTAAGTTCTTTAATTCATTGAATTCTCACAACACTATGAGGTGGGTACTAATATTATCCTCCATTTTACATTTTTGGAAATGAATGCACAGAGAAGTTAAGAAGCTTACTCTAGGTCATGCAGCCAGTAGGTGATGGAGCTTACAATCTGGTTTCAGAGTCTGTACTTCAGGACTTTGGATCTAAAAGAACCTCAGAAATTATCTCATTTCAATTCTCTCATTTTATAGAAGAAAGAATGAGATTCAATGAAGTTAGAAGACTTGGGACATACAGCAATTTCTTGGCAAAGTCCAGAGTAGAACCAACATCACTCTAATCCTAATGAAATATGTAAATATTGTCCTCTTCTCTCCCCACCCACCTCCATGACCCTTAGAAGAATTCAGGTCTTCCTGAGGAGATCGGTACCCTTTTCAAGATTCCACATTGCCTTCCATGTTTCCATGACCCCAACGATTGCAATTTATCAAGCCTCTGTAAATTCATTATATCTTGGTTAAGAAAGATCAATATTGGCAGTAACACAGGAAAAATTCATGGTTGGGGCATTCTTGTTATCTTCCACTGTCTAAAAAGGATGAAAGGGAAGAAGAGACTAAGAACCATTCAATGGAGACTATTCTAAGAGCTCAAAATCCCTAATGTTCACCTGGACCCTTCCATTTATAAGTTCTATCCAAAGTAAGTCTTCCTATTGTATCTCATGGCAGCCTGTTCCTATCCTTCCGAATACTCCTGTATCATAATTTGTAAATATATATATAGTTGTGTGTTTACTTCCTGTCTCCCCAGCTAGACTGTAAGCTCCATATCTTTTTTATTTGCCTATAAATATCTAGAACCTGGTACATAATAGGTGCTCAATTAATATTTGTTAAATGAACTCACATCAAAAACTCAACAACACAGTGTTAAAAGATAATCTTAGGCTGCTCCATATTTTGCCTAATGGATATCTACGCTTCAGTGCCCATTACCTTTACACAGTCAATGGACCATATCCATTACCAGGGCAGAACATGTTCTAACAGCCAAAGTCTCAAGCAGCAGAAGCCTAGTTGGCTTACAAATCTACCTTTCATTCAGGGTCCAGGAACCCACTGAGTGGGGCTGGCTATACTGTTAAACCTCAATTATCAAACTAAGTAGAAGGAAAAAACAGTCTAAAACATCTAAATTATGGGATATATTGGGAGGAAATGTATAGCTGACCCTTGAACAACTCGGGGGTGGGGGCACCACCCCTCCTCGCAGTTGAAAAATCCAAGTATAACTTATGGTCACCCCTCCATATACATGGTATCCGCTGCTCCGAATCCGAGGATTCAACCAACTACGGATTGTGTAGTATCGTATTATTTACTATTGAAAAAAATCTGCTTATAAGTGGACCCATGCAGTTTCAACCCGCATTGTTCAAGGGTCAACTGTATTACTTTTAAGTTCCAGGGTAACTTAAAGTACTTGAGCAGAGTTTTCTGCTAGATGCTTCTCTGAAGACCTGCTTAAAAGACCACATAAAATAATTTGTGTTTGGTATGTTCATCCTTTATATGTAAAGAGCTATTTCAAAAGACCTTAAGGATCTTCAAAAACAAATTATTTTTTTAATATTTTAAACATTACTCTTACAAGCTTGTTTACACATTACTGCATTATAATCACTTGGATTATTATCCACAAAGAAGAGGTTTGCTAAGTAAAATTAAATGTCAATCCAGTCACTACCTGAAAAAAAACAAACTGGAAATTAAAAGAATTTAAAATAACAAAGCTTTTACTCTAGCTGAATTATAAAAAGTTTTCTATTTTCTTAATGATGGTATATAAAAATGTCTCCAAAAAATAACATCTTGTCTTTTAACACTTTCAAAATGAAGAAAACAGATTCAAACCAGTAGCATTAATTTTGTGCCTAAGTAACTAATCTGCTTTAGTTTCTATTCTATACCTGAATACAAGTAAAAGCTGTCTTATTTTTGTGCTATATATGTTAGTGCATTTATTTATTTATTTACTTATCTTGAAAAGCATAAATTATTGGAAAGAGAGCCTGCAAAATGCAAGGTGAAGTGCTGTCTCATGGTGACCCTGCCAAAGATGAAGAGTTGCTCTTTTATTTTTAGAAAATACCTCTGATTTGCTGTACAGAAGAAACTAACACAACATTGTAAAGCAACTATACTCCAATAAAAATTAATTTAAAAAAATTTTTAAAAATTAAAAAAAAATACCTTTCAGTAAGTTGAGATTAGTTATTTTAAAAATTTAGATTCAACCCTTAGCCTTATCTCATCCAGGTGAAACTGAAAAATCTGCTCTCTTTTTAAAATGAAGATAAAAGTCAACTTTGTATTTTTAAAAGTGCTCTCTCTTGGGACTAATGTCTACAAAGGAACCATTAAGCAGTAGAACTGGCCGAAAACTGCTCTGTGCAGTGCAGAGATGGTGCAGCTCTTTACCAACGTGCATGACTACATCTCGATGATGTGGCTAAATCTTATTAGGTCTCAACCTTGGCAGCTGCCTTTGACGCTGTCAAATAAATAAGCTTTGGGGATCGTTCCTATCCCACTGTCTCCCGCTGTTTTCCCCCATCACTTCTGGTTCATTACCCTGTAGCTTCAGTCTTTTTCCCTTTTCTGGAGAGAAAAGTGGGGCTCGTTTGTTCATTTTTAATATAATATAGCGTGTGTGATGATTAATAAATGATCAAAGAGGGTTCCCTTTTCTCTCTACAGCATTTGTACCACAATGTTAATTGCAGCACTATTTACAATAGCCAGGACATGGAAGCAACCTAAGTGTCCATCGACAGATGAATGGATAAAGAAGATGTTGCACATATATACAATGGAATATTACTCAGCCATAAAAAGAAACGAAATTGAGTTATTTGTAGTGAGGTAGATGGACCTAGAGTCTGTCATACAGAATGAAGTAAGTCAGAAAGAGAAAAACAGATATGCCGCATGCTAACACGTATATGTGGAATCTAAAAAAAGAAAAAAATGATTCTGATGAACCTAGGGGCAGGACAGGAATAAAGACGCAGACGTAGAGAATGGACTTGAGGACACAGGGAGGGGGAAGGGGAAGCTGGGACGAAGTGAGAGAGTAGCATTGACATATATATACTACCAAATGTAAAATAGCCAGTGTGAAGCAGCTGAATAACACAGAGAGATCAGCTCTGTGCTTTGTGGCCACCTATAGGGGTGGGATAGGGAAGGTGGGAGGGAGACAGAAGAGGGAGGGGATATAGGGATATATGTATACATATAGCTGATTCACTTTGTTATACAGCAGAAACTAACACAACATTGTAAAGCAACTATACTCCAATAAAAATTAATTTAAAAAAATTTTTTAAATTAAGAAAAAATACCTGTCAGTAAGTTGGGATGGATAGATGTTTTAAAAATTTATTTTCAACCCATAGCCTCATCTCATCCAGGTGAAACTGAAAAATCCGCAATTATACTCCAATAAAGATGTTAAATAAATAAATAAATAATCAAAGAGATTTACTTTTGTGATTGAAATAAACATGGCTAAATAGCTCAATGGTATGGTTTTTATTTTTGTTTTAAAGCCTGATTTTTACTTTCAGGGAACAAGAAAACACCCTTGATTAATCCTAGCTACCTTTAATTAGAGGACATCAGGATGTGCAGGATTTATACCATTTGCCGGATATTAAGTAATAAAAAGACATGGCTCTAATAAACTCGGCACCAGGTTAAGTTTCTGGCTCTAACCGCCTAGAGGACGTTGAATCCTGCAGGAAGATTCCAGAGGAGATTGCAGTACGAAAGAAACCAATCACATTATTACCGTCTGACAAATGGGATGCAATTTTCTTGTGTTTTCCTCCTGGGACTTAGCAAGTACATCTATGGAAAAATCACCCCTTCTCCGTCACTCTTCTTGGTAGTGGCTGGGTTTTGCTGGGAAGTGTTGTTACTGCTAGTATTTTGACTCCAGAGCATTTGGGGACTGTTTTCACTTTTTTTTTTTTTTTTTCCTTTTCACCGTGCCTCACGGCATGTGGGATCTTAGTCCCCCTACCAGGGATCAAACCCGTGCCCCCTTCAGTCTTAACCACTGGACCACCAGGAAGGTCCCGGGACTGTTTTCAGTTTGGATGGAAGAAATTTCAGAAAGGCGATATCATTTTGAAAGGGAGAGGGATCTGCTGAAGTTGCACTCACATGCCTAAGCACTACCAGAGGTTTAGGGAAAGTCTGTTAGGCCAAGTCTTCCCTAGCCCGTCCCTCCTCCTTTCCAGTTACCAGCTGCTTTTTGATTTTTAGAAAATACCTTTGTATAAGTTGGGATGGATAGATATTTTTAAAATCTGCCTTACTTTTGGCAGACTCTGCCCACCTGGTACCCAAGCAGCCCTGGACAAACCTAGGAGTGTATATAAAATCAGATCTCCAGCAGTGGGTAAGGTCTGAAATAGATTTTGCTTCTTAAGTCTTATGGCCAGGGAACTGGGGAACACCTGGGCACCCCGGTAATGTTCCCTGCATCCTGCCCATTTAGTTGGGCATTCTGCCAGGCCTCAACCCCCAATGGCCAGACCTTCCTTCCTGAATCTTAATAAATGCTATTAGAAGGCAGCATCAAAGCTGGCAGATGAAACCCTGACTCTATTCACCACCTGACATCCTCTGTCCATCATACGGCACCTGGGATACCTACACCAACCCGAGTGTGATCCCAGGCACCCTGCGTTGTCCCCACTGCACTGCAGGCAGCTGGGTCTCCCTGGGTCGCACTCTTCTGCTCCTGGCTGCCTCCCGTCTTACTGACCACCGCTGACGCTGCACCAGCTACAAATTCTGTTCTCCCAGGAGAATGTGTTTAATTTCATTAATTTCCATTTCTTTTTTTTTTCAGAATTATTTTGGTGGTGAAATTTAAGTACTTTAAGATGTTATAACATTGGTATCCTAGAGACTGAAATATGAAATAACAGCACAAAATAGGTCCTTGTGGGAAGCCAATGTGCAAATTTTCCCACCATGTTCTGCCATCAGTGCAGTATTCTCAACTACTCCATACATCTTCATGGGGCAATTAATGGAAATGTTCCAGCACCCACTCAATCTCTGTATTTTCTTCTGGCTAAAATAACACTAGATCTAAAACATGGCTTTCTATCTAAAATTAGCCCTTGGTTAGACACTATCAGCTACCACTCAACACAAGGAACTTTCATACAGAAATAAAATGATTATGTAGATAGAACGATGCCTGATTTTGTTAATTGAATCAATCATTCTTTACTCATTTGGTGCCTACTCTATGTAGTATGTTGTAAAGTAGGGAACAAAGAAACAAGAAGAGGTCCTGTTCTCAAGGAATTTATCTTTGAGGTCGACTTTTATAACAGTCCCACTGTATCCTTTGTATTTCTAATGCCTCCCTCTCTGAAAAATGACAGTAATTATAGGTTATTCTTACAATAAATATTGTTGTCACTTGTCACCTACTGTCACACTCCCAGGAGAATGAAAAAGCCCAAAGGTGGTATTCTGCAGTATATTTCTACCTGAGAAAAGAGTATACTATTTATTTCCAAAGTTCTAAGCACATGACCTTTAATTTACATATGTAGGCAAAAATGATTATTCCATGCTAAGTACGTGCACCTTTCAAAGAACTAATTCAGAGCAATGCTACTTTTTTAAAAAAAATAGCATTCTGTCACAAAACATTTTAGAAAAACATTTTTTTTGTTCAGGAGAAATTATTTTAAGGGCCTAACATTCATAGAGGAAGTTTTTTTTTTTTTCAGTAGAAGGTCACTTTAATCTGACTGGGGGAAGGTGTTGGCAAGGATTGGGGTTTGCTTGAAGGGTGGTGTGAGCCTTACAGCATACTGACAAGTCTACTACAGAAGAGAACAGGCAGCTGTTAATATATCATATTTACCCATTTCCCCCTAATTTTCCATTTATCCCAAGTTTAATTCATTTTCCTGCTGCTTCTCTAAATCTTCCCATATCCTGAGAGCAGCTTAGGTGTCTTTTATGAATTAATGTATGCTCTTTGTTCTTTTCATTTTATTTGAGGCAGTAACAGTTTACAAGGAACAAAACACATTATATTATAAATCAGTCATAATTATCACACTCAAACGCTTCCTTTTCTCTCATTAATGGAACAAAGGCACATTAAAATAAAACATACATTTCTCAACCAAAATTTGCCATTCTTATCCATAAGCTAGTTAATGGCCTTGATAGGGCTCTTTTCCTGTAAGGATGATGCCTTTATTCTAAGAAAAGAACAAAGGTGAAAGGAAGCATAGGGAACAGATAATTGAACTGATTAATATACTCAATTTCTAAACATGGCCAAAGTTTCTGAATAGCAGAGGCACAACGGTTGAGTACTTTGGGTTACATAATTTTCTGACAAGGTAAAAGCAAAGCAAACTCACAAGTAGAAAGAAATGCCCCTGAAGTTAAACCCAAGGGGGAAATCATGAAGTGACAGGCTCTTTGGCCCTTCTTGATGGCAGAGGGCAAGGCAGTAAGCCACAACAAGAAGCCATGTGTATCTTTCCTCCATTTCCCCTGTCTTATTGAAAGAGCTCCTAATCATATTATCTTCAGGTTTCTTCCAAGACTATGAATATGTGAGTGACTCAGGTCAATATTAAAGACCAATTCGAACCTGTATTACACTTAAAAAAAAAACCACATTGTTCAAATAAAGTGTGATCGAGCTAACTAGCCCATGGGAATCTGTCCAACAAGTTTCATCTGCCAAGAGTAACATCTCTCTCTGTTACTGGACCCACCAGATCATGGTTGCAAAGGAGCTCCCTTAAACTCCCTCAGTGAGGTATTTCACTTACAAATGAATGAATGAATTAGTGATAAGCACCCGAAGTACATTATGCACATGGTCTCCTTAAAGCTTTAACTAGATAAAAACTGAGGCCATCTCATTACTCTCAGATAGTGTTACATGGGGCTTAGCACCCAAGATGATTCACCAAACTTCCTGTCAAAACAGTTTCCATTTATTCTAATTTCTTCTTCACTCTGCACCCTTAGCAGGAAGGATTTTTCAAGAAGATTCAGGGAGAAAGGATTAAGCAGGAGTTATGGTCACTGTGGTCAGTGTTTCTTTGGGTCTACCAAAGCTGCCCAAGATGGCAGTCCTCTTCCATTTTACCCTGGTCTGATATCTATTTCTTGTTGCCCAGTGACCCCTATGCAATGATGCTGCCATGTCTGGCAGCCTCTAGCTGGAATAAAAGTGGAGACAGACACAAAGAAGAGCGAAAATGGAACCGCTACATCCTCAAGAAACAGAAGATGATCACAACTTAAGTACCTTCTGCAAAAGTATATAAAAAAGCAAACAAGCAAGCAAACAAAAAACCTTGAACTTTATACTCGATACAGTGACTCCCAGTATTAAGCACGTATTTGGAAATTCTTACCTAAACATGGTTCAAATAGACCTACTAAATATGGCAAATTGGGTAAAAATTTGAAATAAGGCCAGAAAGAATTTTGTGAGTCCTTTATAAAATTCATTCATGCAAATTAAAAAAAAAAATCATTTGGTTATTTGTAGACATAATATGGGCCTAGGGATGAAAATATGTTTGTCAAGAAACTAAATTAATTATTGGCATTGGTCTTTATTGAGGAAACCACTGGGGAGATTCTGATCTGAAAATAATCTTGGGAAAGAGAAATGTCTGAGCAATTAAGTCAAACAGTGGTCAATGCACATAACATTCTCAACCAGACTAACTGCCATCTAGAGAAGTTACCAGGCCAAGATGTTTTTGCTCAAGAGTTTTAAAGAAAGTAAGGTTGAAATTGTGGAGGTACTGGCCAAAGCACTGTTAAAAATCAGTAAATGTGAAAAACTCCTCAAAATTGGGCAAATTACTAAGGTGGTCAAGACTCATAATATTAAAAGTATGAAGAAAGCCATCAAACGTTTATTTATTAACTCCTGTTAAGATATAGGGCAGACTCTCTGGAAATTTCTCACTTTAATTTCTAAATAAAAGAAATACATCCCATTCAATGTGGTAGTTAATAGTGATAAGTATAGAAAACAAGTTACATAGAGATACTACCTATATGACATTTATTTTTCGTATAATACTGACTTTTTCCTGATTATAAAATAATATGTGTCACTTGAAAAAAATCTGGAAAATTCAGAGAGGTAATATGAAAAATATAAAAAGCCTCTGTAATCCCACCATGTAGAGATAAATTTTTAATGAGGTTCTTTTCATTATTTTTCATATATATGAAATGAAACACATCAAGAAAAAAATATTTCATATATATGTGCAACATTTTTGTTGATGTTGCTGGATCAGTTTCAAGGGAAAATAGGGAGGACCTTGATCTTAACATTAGAGTTAAAAATATAACTTAAAGTTTGTAAACTTCACTCCCACAGTAACTTAGAGTTCTGAAGCAGTATTAACAGCCATGGGATTTCTTTATTTGGAGCACCCCTTTTCCTCTGTTGCCCCTGCCACACACAACCTCTCCAGGTCTCTGCTGGCCCTGTGGATGATGACATGGGAGAAAAGGCCACCAACCCTTCCACTGTACAGACCCCACCAATAGTAACTGTGTTTTTTAACTCTTCCCCATAAACCTTATTTTTTAAATATGTTTATTTTTCCCCAACTTATTGTTTTTAAATTGAAGTATATTTGCTTTACAATTTTGTGTTAGTTTCAGGTATACAGCAGAGTGATTCAGTTATATCTTTTTTTTCCAGATTCTTTTCCCTTATAGATTATTAAAAAATATTGAGTATAGTTCCCTTTGCTATACAGCAGGTCCTTTTTCATTATCTATTTTATATATGGTAGTGTGCATACCATATGTTAATCCCCAAATCCTATTTATCCCTCCCCGCCTTTCCCCTTTGGTAAGCATAAGTTTGTTTTCTATGTCTGTGAGTCTATTTCTGTTTTGTGTGTAAGTTCATTTGTATCATTTTTTTTAAGATTCCACATATAAGCAATATCATATGATATCCCCAACTTATTTTTAAAAATTGGAAACATACAGAAAAGTTGAAAGAATAAAACCATATACCATCCACCTGGATTTAACAGCTGTCACTTCTGCTTTCTCTGTGTCCCCACCCACCGTTCAAAACTAGATAGCAGACATCAGTAGGCTCCATGTCTGAACATTTCAGCAGTAGCATCCCTTTGAAAGCAAAACTATAAGATTACAGGTTAAGCTAACTCCCAGCAGAGTTAATGAACTTTAGCAGTTTTACCTAAATATTTTAGCCTTTCCTAGTCAATCTCCCACCTCAAGGAAATGAAACAAAACCAAGCCAGGCAACTGAGATACGGATTGCAGCATAATATCTGGAGTAAGGATTTTAGAAAGGACTGCTCATATGATGTTCCCCTGTGTGGTGACTTTGGTCTTATATTAGAATTATTGACATATTCGAAGAAAGAATCTAGGCTGGTAACCCTGCAAGGAATAACTCTTCTCTAGAATGTCAGATTTGGTCAATCATACAATTCTGTCCTGAGAATTTCACCCCTGGGGAACTTCTTCTGGTCTGAAGAAGCCCATCAGTAATGAAAGTGGACAGGACTCAACCCACAAGAGGGGCTCTGCCCTGGCCATGGTTGCAGGTATCCCTGGACAGACCCTTGGCAGCCTTCACTAACCTGGGCAGCTGTAGCAACAGCAGGAAGTGACAGTCTCTCCCTCACCTAAGCGGGCTCAGGAGGTTTCAGTGAGGGTGTAACACTCTCAGGTCACACTCTGTATTTAGTCTGACTCACTGGAATTAAGGGATTGGGGGGTAGAGGGTGAAAAGGGCAAGAGGTGGTGAGGGGGTGGAGGGCAGAGAGGCTCACAGTCCTGCCCAAGGTACAGGGAATTCAGCACTCTCATCTTCCTCTCCTGGCCATTTCTACCATATTTCCCTCACCAGTTCTTCCCTCTCTCCCAATAATAACGAAAGCTAACATTAATACATGGCTGAGACGCAGTGTAGGAAAGCGGTTAAGAGCTTGGACCCTGAGCAGTGGTGCCAGGCTCTGAGCTCAGATGGTGGATCTCCCAGGCCACTTTCTTAGCCTTTCAGCTCTGTGGCTTCCCAGGTCAGGACACAGGGACACCAAGGTAATGCTCAGGGACTATTCCATTCTCCAGGGCTGGGGAGCATTCCCTTCCCTGCCCCATAACAGAATTTGCTCATTCACTGTCCCCATCCCAAATACACACACACGCACAGTTTTTATAAAGCCTGACATTAAAGGCATGACACCATGAAAGCAGCACACCAAGCCATAGGATACTTTTTGTTTTGCATGCTTGCAAAAGCTGAAGCTAAGCAGCTTGGTAAGCAGCACGGACAGGCCCCTGGCCCAGTTCCCAAGCGCCTGACCACATTCCCTTCTCACCCCTCAACCGCACCGCTGGACCAACCCTGAAGCTAGGAGCTCTCAACTCTACGTCTCTTTGTTAGATAATGACTCAGAACTGACTTCAGCGGCAGCAACGCATTTCAGAAGTTCAAAAACTAGAGGCCAAAGGGAGGGAAAGTAGGTTGTTCTGGAAGCTCTGCCAGCTAATTCCATGCAGACAGGTGACCCATATTATGTCAATTAAGTGCCGCTTTAGAGGCACGCTGAGCTGGGCTTTTTAAAACATGGAATGTTCTAAGGTAATGTGGAGTTGGATTAAGGTTTGCTGAATGCACTAGGGCCTTTCCTCTGTAATTCAATTAATAAAATCAGAGATGGACTTTTGTTGGAATCCCCCCAGGCTGCTGAAAGGCAAAGTGGGGCACGGACTTTTAAGTCCATGAGGGTAGGAAGGTGGGCCCTGGCAAGGCTGCTCCATCCCTAGAGTGAGTGCCAAATGTAGAACAGGTCCCAACCCGACACTGCTCTGCCCACGAAACCCAGGTAGACAATGAGGGGAAGGACAGATGTGGCTAAGGGAGCTGCTGGGGCCTTCTTACCCAGCCGACATCTCTCCCTTCCAGCCCAATGTCCATCACTTCCCCCTCCCCTCCCTATCTGCCCCTTTGAACATTTCCAGATATGTAGGCCCTGTATGACCTGACCCCAGGCCCCTTCTCCAGCATCCCCCTGACTATGCCTTCTGCTGGCCACACTGGCTTTCTACAGTTTCTCAGAACAGCCCAATGCCTTCCCACCTCAAAGCCTTTGTAAGCATGCTGTTTGTTGCTTTGTTTTCTGCCTAGCAGAGTCTCCCCTACTGATCTCAACTCATCCTTTAGATTTCCAGTGTCCTGGCTCATTCCTAGACAGAATTAGTTTGTAATTATTTTGGGAATTATTTGATCACTGTCCATCTCCTCCACTAGACTGACGACTCCATGTTGATGCCTGTTTTGGGTGACGATTATATACCCAAGGCCTATGATAGCATCTGGCCCTCAGTGGGTACCCAATCGGTATTTGTTGAATGAACCCATGAACAAGTGAATGAATGGCCTCTTCAACTAATGTGAAATATTAACCTCAGCTTACACATTAGTGGCTGATATCAATACATTACTTTTCTCAGACAGTTTGCGTGCTGTTTAAAGGATCTTGAGTCCAAGGTGTCAGGCAAAGCAACAGTGAGGTTTTCAGCAGGAATAGTGCCAGGCCGTCAGGGAGAACTGGCGAAGCTGCTTTCTACAACCCCCTTATCTTCTCGTCTATTCTATTACTGCCTTCACCGATGCACGGACAGACACCTGAAGACATCAGAGTTATCTCGTTAAGGGATACACATCCCCAGTGTTCATACTCAAAGCGGAGAAGCCAAATTTGGGCTCTGGATCTATGTGCAGAAGGGCTTCTGCTACCTGGGGACCAGCCACTCAACGGGCTCCTTTTCACTCTCCCTGATGGTTGCCCTGATCTCACTGCAGACCTTTTCTCCCCTTCTTTTTGTCAGGTTTCTCTGCCAAGTGCAACACCATATGTCTTCCTCAAAATCACAGCAAGCTGTAGCAAAGGGAAATAATGCTGACATTAGAAAGCAGGTGTTTTCAGTGCTTTTGTCATCACTGGAAAGAGTGTAAGTACACTATTTTTAGCAGACAACTCAGTGATATCTAGTAAATTTTTAATGCGCACACCTTTTTTACTCAAGAATTCACTTTGAAAATTTACCCTGAAGAATTCTCAAACAGCATGCAAAGATATGTGTACAAACACGACCCTTATTTTGTCAAAAAATGGGGAAAAACTCAACTGTCTGACGGTAGAAACTGGTTAGATAATCCTGATACAGTTATCCTATTTGGTACAATCATTCAATAGAATATTATGCAGCTAGTAAAAAGAATGAATTTATATCCTGACATTGAAAGAGATCTACAATATACTATTTAGCGAAAAAAGTTTAAATAATTTTTATAGTGATATTTAAATATATTTTATTAACTGTGGTTTAGAGTGTTGTATAAATATATATTGTTAACTGTAGTAGTTTTTAGAATAAATATGTTTTTGTTTTGTTTTTGTTTTTGTTTTTGTTTTGCAGTATGTGGGCCTCTCACTGTTGTGGCCTCTCCCGTTGCGGAGCACAGGCTCCAGACGCGCAGGCTCAGTGGCCATGGCTCACGGGCCCAGCCGCTCCGTGGCATGTGGGATCTTCCTGGACCGGGACACGAACCCGTGTCCTCTGCATCAGCAGGCGGACTCTCAACCACTGTGCCACCAGGGAAGCCCATAGAATAAATATGTTTTTATAGTGATATATAAATATATATTATTCACTGTGGTTATAAGGAGTTTAAATGAAACTTTAAACTTCTATATTATACACTATTATCTATTATTTACAGGCTTTATAACCATATTTTACTTAACTATAATAAAAATCAAGTTTACATTTTAAGCTTAGATATAAAATTTGTTTTCAAAATATGATAGATCATTATTATTAACTTGATCAAGCAGCTTTCCTTAGACTTACAAAGAATGCAGCTATCCAATCACGGTTTCTAGAAAAGCTGGTCATTTGGACCTGTGGTAGCCAGCCTCCATGAGGACCTGCCTGCAATAATTCCTGCCTCCTGGTATTCACACCCTTGTGAGACCAACAGAGTGTGGCAGAAATTATGATATGTTACTTCTAAAGTCAGGTTCTAAAAGACTATAGCTTAAGTCTTGGGCTTTCTTTCTCCCAGACCTCTTGCTCCAGGGGAAACCATGTCACGAGCAATTGTACAGAGAGGTCCCTGGGGTGAGGAACTGAGGCCTCCTGCCAACAGCTACATGAATGATCCTGGAACCAGATGCTCCCGTCCAGTCAAGACTCAGATGACTGCAGCCCCAGCTGACACCTTAATTGCAGCTTCCTGAGAGCACCTGAGCCACACACATCCAGCTAAGCCACTCCCAGATGCTTGACTCACAGAAACTGTTAGACAATAAACGTTTGTTTTTTGAAGACACTGTGTTTGGGTTAATTTGTTACGTAGTCATAGATAACTAATACAGGACCTGACCAACTATGTAATTTTTAGTGCCTGTTTCTCAATCTACACATACAGCCTTTCAAATTACCATCTTTATGCTCTAAACTTAGTCTCACATTGGTTCCCACTTTGCACCAACCTCAGATTGGTAACAACTGACAACTGAAGTCAGTATCAGGCATTTTGCTCTGTCCTTGGGAGGTCTCCACAATGATGAGGGGAGGGGGACTAAATCCAAGAGAGGTCACCGGAGCCTGGAACTGACTTGGTCTCAAAACTTCAAGTTAAAATCCTGTGCTTTTAAAAAGATTTCTGCCTTTTCAAACCATTACTTTATTGACTCAGGCAGTAATTCAAATGAAATGTCACAAGGGGACACTCCCAACAAAGAGAAAAGGACAGAACAGCTGAAAGAGCTGTCCATTATTTCCTTGTAAGTGAGGGTCTCTGATGAAAGAAATGAACTCCTTTCATACGTGAGTTTAATTCTGCTCAATGTCCAGTGCAGTGAGGGAAATGAGCTTTCACTGCTCTAGTCTTTTCTGCTTTTATTGTTGGTGTGTTTCCACTCAAGACTCTTATTTTCAATGGTTTTTAATCCAGTCATAAGCATCTGTTTAAGTTGTTCTAGGAATGGCTTTTATTTTCTGTTTTTAAATGGTTTGCACTTGTGTATTTCTGCATAACTGAAAAAAAGCATGTGTATGAACCACCACCTCAAAAATCAATGAGAGGTTGGGAAGCATGGCCAGCATGTTCAGGGGGAACCAATCTCTCCCAAGGCACCATCAATTTGCTGCCAGCTTGGGCCAAGGAGACTTGGCAGTGGACACCAGCCTGAGTACAATCCAGGAACTGTCATGCCTGTGCCTCTAGTGTGGCTTAGTAACAAAGTCATGGAGTCCTGCAAGGGGTTCTCCGACAGGCTGCACGTAAAATAGATTCTACACGTATGTGCTCTTCCGTTTTCACAAATATACGTAGATGACAGTGTGATACATCAAATGCAAATTCATTTAAAAGCACTCTTCAATTAAGAGCTTTCTTAATGGACATTAAAAGTATACCTTCTATTATATAATATACTGAGATTTGTAAAATTTTATTTAAAAGAAGACTTTTCCAATTGACATGTTGAGAATCATTGTTCTAGAAATGCTACAAAGAGATAAAAAAATTATTGTTCTCCACTGAAATGTAACTGCATTCTAATCGTTTCACCCACTGCCTGAATGTGAAAATCTGGTACACTGATTGAAGCAAATCATGCTCCATGCATAAATTTACATTTACAGAATGCACATTTTAGAAAAGAAGAAGAGCAGTTTCATTATAAAGGATGGTATATAAAATGTACCATCATAATGTCATGATTCCTACTGGGTAAAAAAATTTTGTATGAAATCGTAAAATAAAGAAGGAAAGAGGAGGAAAGAAGAAACAGAGCAAGGCCTTTGAGGGCCACGTGTAGGAAAGGCAGGGAGTAGAAACTTCTGCCTCATATGGAAGATTCTAGAAACTTCAGTGGACCAGTGACAGCAATAATCCCTTTGCGTGTACTGGCTTAGAAGGTGAAGGAAAATGTGTCTGTATCAGGTCTCTGTCGTATTTGATGGCACCCCCTCTGTAGTTATGGGTGACCCATTTCCATGGCAAGTTCAGCTTCCATTCTTTCTGAGCTTGTCTATAGTTCAAAGTAATTTAAGTGAATCTAATTTCTCTAAATTTATTTTTATTTTATACTTTTAATCTAAAGGTGTGTTCAGAAAAACTCAGCTAAACCATGTAGACGAGGAATTTAGGGTGAAAATTTGATTGCAATTTTAACCCAGATAACTAACATTTTTATTTTCAAGCTACCTACCCACTATTGTTTTCAATTATATGGTAAATACCCAGAAATGACAACCACAGCTGTGTTAGTAAAAATTCAAAATAGTTAAAAATTGTTCTGCCAAGAAAACTCTTTAAAATGAAATATTATTGAATCTCTAATCTCTAGAAAACAATACCAGAGTTTCCTAAAGATGGGGCCACAGCAAAAAGTAAATAATTATTTTGGACCAACTACTTCCAGTTCCTGGATGATGGAGTGCCAGAAATCACAGAGAGCACAGGCTGCCTACCCCTGCACCCCTTCACACTCATGTAACAAGGAATTTATAGTGAAAGATAGTAAATAGGATGGCAAAAGAAAAACATATAGATGCAGATGTATTTGCTGGCAAGGTCTATCCAAACCATGGTGTTCTGTATGTCCCCAGCTATCTGGGCAATCAGGCAGATGTAGAAACTGTTTGAAGATGTCTTCTATTATCAATGGGCACAAACTGCCTTCTGAAGAATAACTTTTTAAAGAAATAGAGATGATCAAAAACTTGCCAAGACACAAATATGGCCCTGAAAATCGTATTTGAATCTCACAATGGATGCAGAGGTAGAGCCTTTTAGAGCCTGGATTTTGGGCATCATTTGGGAACAGGCATGAGTCAAAAGGCTTGAGATTTGTTTGGTTGTTCTTTAAAAGCGATTTTTTTTAATCCTCCTCTCTCTCCTAACAGTAGAGTGAAAGGGGGGTGTACACAGAGCAGTTGCAGCAGTCCGGCAGCCCAGGCACCCACATGGATCATGCTGGAATAGACCTGTGGACCAGACAGTAGATAGAGGTGGGAACAGAACACAGTTCTCTGAGCTCTGAGTCTTCATTGTATCCAGCATGGGCCATCTGATTAGGAGTCAGGTCACAGACACCCTGTCACTATCTGAGTTCTTCCCAACCATAGAACTGGTTGTAGTTGTCAGGTTCTGATCTCATGGGGACATAAAGAGAAATATTGGATACATCTTCTAAGGTTCTTGCCATCTCCTTAGGATTTGTTGTGCAGGTCTGTGCTACTCAAATAAGAATATTCTTGTTGGTCTTAGAGGGAAAAAAAAGGAATAAGAAAAGCTCTACAGGGCTTCCCTGGTGGCACAGTGGTTGAGAATCCACCTGCCAATTCAGGGGACACGGGTTCAGGCCCTGGTCCGGGAAGATCCCACATGCCGTGGAGCAACTAAGCCCGTGCACCACAACTACTGAGCCTGCGCTCTAGAGCCCGTGAGCCACAACTACTGAGCCCGTGTGCTGCAACTACTGGAGCCCGCTCACCCTAGAGTCTGTGGTCCACGGCAAGAGAGGCCACCGCAATGAGAAGCCCACACACCACAACAAAGAGTAGCCCACGCTCTCCACAACTAGAGAAAGTCCGTGCGCAGAAGCGAAGACCCAACACAGCCAAAAATAAATAAATAAAATAAATAAATTCAAAACAAAAAACAAAACAAAAAAACCCCCATAAACATTGGTGGTGTTAAGCTCCTTTTAAAAAAAAGAAAAGAAAAACTCTACAAACGACTAAAAGCCATGGAGGTCTGGAAAGGTGTGTGCCCACTGCCATGGGGCAGTAAAGATTACAATAACCTAAAAACAGATGTCTTTTTCCATCTTGCCCAAGATTTTGAATATCACTGATGATATCTGACCAGATGTGAACATGTAAGTCTATGCTCCCACTAGAACCACATACAGTCAATTCTTATTATTCATGGCAGTGTGTTCTCTAAGTTGCCACAAACAATAAATGAGCAAACACTGAAGCACTGCATCCAGGGGAAATATAGGGTTAGGTTCCTGGGAGCCTCCAGTTACAACTAGTGGTCAATCGATCAACACGTAACCTTGTTTTATGTGTGTTTCTGTTTATTAAGATGCCTTATCTAATATATATTGTTGATTCATTAACATTGAACTCAGGGGCAACAAAACTGCAATTCATGACTGAAGGAAGCTTATCTAACACATGTATTTTCTCCATAAGTCACATCACAGACGTCTTCCTCTTAGGAATGCCAGACAGCACGTCAGCACTATGCTTTGGGGAACATTTTAAATAGCATAATCACCACCAACAAAAAAAAGGGCACAATAATGTGAAAAACATGGCACTAAATAGACCATGAAAAGAACACTTTGTTTAAAGTATGAGAGCTGAAACAAAAAGGCAGAGTGTTGCTTTGGTTTGGCCTAAGCTGGGATCATATTATACACGCTGAGCAACTCAAATTTTTCCCTCCTCTGCTTATGTCTGTGAATGACTGTGAAAGTGCCGTTGAGTTTCGATTGGGGGGTTACAAATAAATTTTAGTAAGTAGGCCAATTCACAAATATGGAATTTGCAAATAGAGGAACAACTGTATACTTTGTTCACAGAAATATTCCTGTGTACCATGAAAGTGCTTTTGAACACTGCTATTACACACCATCCTTTCAAATTTATCTGTCATGAATCTGTGAGGAGCAATATAAATTGCAAAGAGAAAACAATCTTCAGTTTTGAGAAAATTAATTTGGGGTTAAACTTTAATGTGCTAAGAAAGATCTGTAGTGATTTCTACATTAGCAATCTATAAGGGAGGTAACTGGTTCTTTAAAATTTCTTGTTCATTCATTAGCAAAGCAGCTTAATAAAAATTACATCCCAACAGCTTTCCATCTAGATGCTCTCCACTGCCCCTCAAATTTTCATTCAATAGATGTTGTTTTGTTTTTAAACATGGCTGCAAACAGAATATGCATATTAGTTAACTTTTCTTCTAAACTTCTATATGTAATATTCACGTGTATCATTTCAAATGAGTGCACAATATTCCACCAAGCTGTTGGATGTTTTGATTGCTTCCAAGTTTTGCTATTTTAAACAGCTCTACAATAAACATTTTTAAAGAAAATTTTCATTTTTTTAAAAAATATTTTCTGAGGATAGCTCCCTAAAATGGGTGAAGAAAGTGAGCATCTCTGATTACTAGTAACTATAAATGAACTAAGTCCTTTCAGAAAGTGGTGACAAGCTTTCCTGTTTCCCCAGTGGTTCTTCCGTATTGGTTTTATTCCTTTAATTTGCTAAATTAATTGCTGTGAAATTGTATCTCATGATTGTTTTAGTTTGTATTTACTTAATCACTGGTGAGGATGAAGAGCTTTTTCATATACTGATTCAGTTATTCACTTAGTCAATTAACATTTATCAAGTCCCTACCAGACACAAGGCTTATGTCAGATACTATCCCTGTCCTTGGGGAACCTCCCCTCTGCCTGTCTTTACTTTTATACAAAGTTCCTACTAAAATTCAGCCATCTGACTATTGGAGGCTGTGTCATCTTTTAAGCTTTGAATAAACACTTTACTTATTTAAATTCAGACAATAAATCTTTACCTATTATAATGCCAATATCCTCTCAATTAATTTTTTCCTTAGTTTTGATGGTTGAGTTGAATAATTTTGATTTTTAAATAGCCAGAAATGAGTCATATTCGAAATATTTAACAACTGGCAAGATAAAATATTAATACATAAAATAACTCAAAAATATTTAACCAAAACATATTTAACATTCCTTTTAGTTGCTGAATTAACTACATCCTAAAATATTCATAAATGATATGCTGTAGAGAAAATGATTCACCAAAATATTCTAGAAATTTCCAAATCAATTGTTGATTTTTACAAATTGTTGTGGTGATCTTAAGTTGATGTAGCTGTCACCTAGATAAGTGATGCCCCTGTTCAAACCACAGAAGAACCACATCAATGACTTCACCATGATACTGACAGTCACACAACCTCTGGTATCTTTGTTGCAGCTGAACATACTGCAGGCTCTTCACAACAGGCATAGACCAGGATGCCAATGTCTCCCAGAGGGCCTGTGCCAGCTCTGACACCTCTGCAACTCTAGGCAGCCCTGGCCCAGAGGGAGGACACCGTGCACACCTCCACTATTGCCTTCCAGACCACTCAGTGGCTTCTGGAGCCACAAGTCTCTAGCTGGCACTCCTCCCAGGTCCATTACCACCTCCATGGCCACTGGTGGGTAACATCATTACATACCTTATAATCTCAATCAAGAGATAATTTCTCTGTACTGATATGAAAACATTGTAGTATATTAACACTCAATGCAGCTCTACCACAATGTACCAGCTGCTGGTTAGCCCTGACTACCCCATAAGAAATGTTTTACATGAAATTATTATTCAGAAATATAATTCCTGCAGATTTGACACCTGCTTAGATAACAGATCCTAAACGTTCCCAAATACTCTAGACGGTCAACTTGGCAGGATGTAGGAACACATTGGAATCGCCTTAAACGCTCCACATTTGAACTCTGCATGCACTGGCTGACTATCTAACCCAAATGAACCAAACCCAAAGTCAGCTGACAAGAGCATTTAAATGCCAGGAGGTACATTTACACCATCACTTTTATTCAACTGTGAGTAATGAGTTCCTCTTTCTGGCATTCAGACAACCAATAGGTCCAAATCTCTTTAAGGCCAAGTCCCTCTGGCTGGGAAGAACTTACAACAGTGAAAGTTAAGTGACTAAGAAGTTTCTCTCTGTTCTCCCCTAGACCATCTCCACACTCTTCCAGAGAACCTGGAAAGAAGGAAACAGGATTGCTCTCTGAGACTAAAACTATTAAGTCTGTTAAGAAAAATCTTCTAAAACTCAGAAATAAGGCAGAATGATTACTGTGTACCCTTCAATGTCACACAAGAGCACTGACTAACAAGCTCATCCAGCTTCATCTGACACTGCAGGAGAAGGACAGTTTTTTGACTCACTATTGATTAGGGCCTGACTCTGTAAAGCTAGACATTCACGTGTAGAAGCTTGATAAATTACAAATGATTTTTTTCTGGTAGACATGTAAATTAGTTGATTGAAAAAATAACCCCAAAGGTTATTTCTTTATTGCCCTATAGGACATTAACCAGTTTCATATATAACTTGGTAACATTATTTCAGCATTCTTTCTCTCATTGACTATATATACTTCTTTAATCAGTTTTTTCATTTGCTATTTCCTTTAATAAGTTAATTAAATCTTTGACATGTGATCACTATATATTTGGATGAGACTCATGTTTTTAACTTTTTCAAAATTGACTTTGACAATCATAACTTAATGGGTTGCAATGGAGATTTGCAAAGACATCATCAAAGAGACAGAATTATGTACTTCCAGACAGATCTGACTAGATTGATGGCAGTGACTCGACTGAATTAATTTCATCACCTGTCAGTTAGGAAGGGGAAATGGGTGGACCAGCAGTGGAAGCTTCATAAGTAAATGTCCACCCATCTAAGCACTGCCCAAGGGAATGTGGGCCACTTGGCCGGTACATCCCTATGTCTTCAGTAGGTAACCAGCCTGATGCCACTAACATACAAACCATATATCGAGCTCCCTTCTTTCCATTTTCATGCTCACTGAGTAACCTATTATAGGATGGTTCCTCAGGCAGGGAAATGACTCACTGGTCAGGCCAGCATGAGTAACCCAGCCAGACTGTAGTTTCATTTTTCACTGTAAATTAATAAATTGTCATTGGCATGTGGTTTTAGATTCCAGTTCTTTGTGGAACCTGACAGCGTGTATCTGTGTTGTGACTTCAGTCAACTCTGGTTTGTCAACTAGATCGAGTTTCTAGGCCTGCAAGCTGTGGCCTACCCCAGACCACGTGATTCCACCAAGGGAAATGCCAGTTGGTCAGAACTCTTGTGACAGTGCTTCACAAACTATCTGTGGTTCTGGAGACGTTTTTCGTTCATTTGTTTGTTTTTGATTTCCAGTCCCTGCGGACCAATACTTTTATAAAATTTAATAAAAATACATTACCAGGAAGATGCAATTTTTAAAAAGCCATAGAAAATGAAGGCCCAATTTTTTTAATCACTAGATTCAATAAAATCCAAATTACTCTTCAATATAAAAGTTCCTTTTAAAAGTAGAAAAGTTTCTCAATGTGTGTATTTATCTCAGGTCCAGGGATTTTACTTCATTTGGGAATTCGTTAGAAATGCAAATTCTTGGGCCTCATCCCAGATTTGCTGAAGCAAAAACTCTGGGGTGGTGCCCAGCCATCTGTGTTTTAACGAGACCTGAGGTGACTGTGATGCCTGCTCATTTTTACGAGACTCTCTCACCTAGAATGAATACACATCAGAAACCACAAGCCTAAATGGCAAAGCAGCCAGGCAGGGACAAAAATGAAATTTTGACAAGATGAGGATTATAAGGAAATATAGAGTCTCTGGCAAACTGTAGCCCCGATGTCCCACATAGAAGCATTCAAATTCAGACACACAGACACACACAGATACAGATACATACATATACACACACACACACACACACCCCGCCCTGGTCAAACGAAACTTCTACTGGTAAGTGTCAGACCCCTGTCTATTACCTTTTCTACATGTGGATTTATAGTAATCTCAGTCTTGATAAAATGATGAGTCGCTTTTTCCCAATAACTGTTTACACTCAGAGTATTCGATAGTAAATCCTACATATATGAAGCCTTGTTCTTGAGGTCTTTTCTGTCACAATAAACTACGTTTCCATTTTTAATTCTATATCACACCATTTTGAATTGTGAGACATTATAATATGTTTTAAATCATCCTTGACTATTTTTCTTTGATAGTTTGAAAATTAATTCTCACCAATTGGTTTTAAAATAATTTTGTTATAGTCCATAAAGTGTCCTGTCAACATTTCAACTGGAAGTGTTAACTTGGTTAACTATTAGTTAATTATTAGTTCACTTGGTGATGAGTTAGAAAAAAACAGGCTTTGGGTTCCTATCCCAGCTCTGCTGCTCTGTAACTCTGTGGCTTTAGGCAAGATACTGAGCCTTAGCCTATGAAATGGCAACAGCAATGCCTCCCTCAAAGTCTGCTATAAGAAATTAATAAAACAACATATGCAAATCACCTGCCAATTTGCAGATGCTCCAGAATGTCACTGCCTTTTCCCTTCATCCTATTCTCAAATATGGTAGCCCCCTTCTCTTTCCTATCCGATTAACAGTTTTCTTTATTCCACAGAAGAAACAAAGAATAAACAATCCTGAAAGTGACAGATTTCTCCCTTTGTATTGCCTATGACCTAATTATTTTATACATAGTATTTTTACTACAAATATATTTGGGTGAGTTGTACTATGGTCATAAAATATGACATATAAGTTCTAATTTTTTGTTCTTATTGAAAGTTTCTATGTGTTCAAGTAAATAATACATTTTTATAACTCCCCATATATCTGAGAGAAAAAATATGTATTTTCCATGGCCAACAAAAATAAAAATAGATAAATTGGATTACATCAAAATTTAAAACTTCTGTGCAGCAAAAGACACAATCAACAGAGCAAACAGGCAACACCTAAAATGGAAGAAGACATTTGCAAATCATATAAGGGGTTAATATCCAGAATACATAAAGAACTCCTATAACTCAATAATAACTAACAACCCAACTAAGAAATGGGCAAATGACTTAATATACCTTTCTCCAAAGAAGATATAGAAATTGTCAACAAGTACATGAAAGGATGCTCAGTGTCACTAATATTTGCTTTTGCTTGTGTACTTTTACAGAGAATATAAAATGGTACAGCTGCTGTGGAAAACAGTATGGCTGTTTCACAAAAAATTTAAAATAGATATACCATATGATCTGGCAATTCCACTTCTAAGTATATATCCAAAAGAATTGAAAGTAGAGTCTTGAAGAGATATTTGTACACCCATGCTCATATCAGCCTTATTTACAATAGCCAAGAGGTAGAAGCAAACCAAGTGCCCGTCAGTATATGAATGGATAAACAAATTGTGATACACACACACACACACACACAATGGAATATTATTCAGACTTAAAAAGAAATTCTGACATGCCACAACATGGATAAACTTTGAGGACATTATGCTAAGTGAAATAAGGCAGTCACAAAGAGACAAATACTGTATATAAATACACTGTATATAAATTCTTATATGAGGTACCTAGGATAGTCAAGTTCATAGAGAAAGAAAGTAGAATGGTGGTTGCCAGGGGCTGGGAGGCATGGAACATTACTGTTTAATGGGTACAGAGCTTCAGTTTTGCAAGATGAAAAGAGTTCTGGAGGTGGATGGTGGTGATGATTGCACAATGAGAATGTGCTTAATATCACTGAACTGTACACTTAAAAATGGTTAAGATGGTAAGTTTTATGTTATGTGTATTTTACCACAATTTCAAAATGAGAAACCTCAAAAAAAACCCAAGATGTGTATTTTCCTTTCTCTACTCTTAATTTTGTCATAAATCATAATAATTCTGCCTTACTGTTGGTACCATTCTTGCTTTAGTTCCAGCTGAGGCCTGGGCTGAGCATGGCCCAAGCCCCAGGGAAGGGGCTGGTTCAGAGTCTGTGGGTTCAGCCAGAGAATGGCTGGACCTTGGCTGAGGCAAGGCCAAGCAAGAGCTGATGGGCAGAAACGTGCTGGGAGAGAGAAAGACAGTGAGTTCCCCCCAAAGAGCCTAGAAGCAAACTCTTATTTGTCAGCAAGGTGTCAGGGTCAGAAGTATGCTACAAGACAGAGGAAAGTTTCATAAACAACCTAGTCCTTGAAGATCAGTTCTAGAGTAGAGACAGGTTTCCAAAAAGCTGACAAGGCACTGACAGAGATGGAGATTTTATCACAGCTACCCTTCCTCCTCTTTCATTTCCATCTTTCCTCACAGCTGCTGAAGAATCTTAAGGTCTTTCTTAATTAGTAGTCTGGATCACCCTACCTATTTTATTTTCACCAAATCCTCATGATATCGCAGCTAGAACCTAGAAGGCAGAGTTGACAATGTCTAAGTGCTGTAGTGGACTACCAAAGAAGGTAGGAGGAGGGTCCTCAAAAAATTAAAAATAGAAGTACCATATGATCCAGCAATTCCACTTGTGGATATTTACCTGAAGGAAACAAAATACCAACTTGAAAAGATATCTGCACCCGGGCTTCCCTGGTGGCGCAGTGGTTGAGAGTCTGCCTGCCGATGCAGGGGACACGGGTTTATGCCCCGGTCTGGGAAGATCCCATATGCCGCGGAGCGGCTGGGCCCGTGAGCCATGGCCGCTGAACCTGCGCGTCCGGAGTCTGTGCTTCGCAACGGGAGAGGCCACAACAGTGAGAGGCCCGTGTACAGCACAAAAAAAAAAAAAAAAAAAAGATATCTGCACCCCCATGGTCATAGCAGCATTACTTACAATAGCAAAGACGTGCAAACAACCTAAATGACCATCAGTGAAGAGATAAAGAAAATGTGATACACATACACACACACACAAAAGCACGTGTATAAAATGGAATATTACTCAGCCATAAAGAAGAAGGAAATCTTGCTATTTACGCCATCATGAATGGACCCCAAGGGCATAAGTGAAACAAGTCAGACAGAGAAGACAAATACCATATGCTCTGGCTTATATGTGGAATCTTAAGACAAAAAAACCCAAAACAACCCCACCACCACCACCAAATTCATAGATGGAACAGACTGGTGATTGCCAGAGGCGGTGGGGTGGGGGGACACTGCTAATGGAAGCCTGAACTGGTACATTTTTGGAAAGGAATCTGACAACATACTTTAAAATTTGAGATGCATGTGTCCTTTGACTCAACCCCTTGTCCCCTCCCCTTCCCCACTTTTGGGATTCAACCAGAGTGAAGCACTGGTATATAAGGAGAGGTTAGTTACGGGAAATGCAAGCACAACCAAGGGAGACAATGTTAATTTCTCTCCACAGGGGTCAGTGGAGTGAACACAATGCAATCATTAACATGAGCCAGTTAGAGCCACACCTATGAGCTGGGTGAATGTCTGTAAAATTTATCATGAAAACACAGCTGCATGGGAACGCGTACATTTGAAAAATCCTCAAAGATAGGATATGTGTGATTGAACTGTACAAAATTGCTGATATTCAACTCTTTTTGATCTAATAAAATGGCAGTCTCATAAATCACAATATAACATAAACTTTTACATATTTATGAGCATGAAAAAAATGTAGAATGATACACCCCCAGCATTAACACTGGTAACCTGCTGGGGGGGTGGGTAAGGGAGGAAAGGAGAAATGAACAACTTCTTCATACATCTTTGCGCTGTTTTACTTGTTAAAAATTTTGTGAATTAAACATATCTAATAAATTAAAATGTAAAGAAAAAATAGAAAAGAAACAAGACTCTCAGGCTGGCTATTACCTGAAAATATATCTAGGGGCAGCATCTATAGTAATGGTCCATTTAACTTTATCGAATGTAGTGAACAAAACCCAATTTATTTCCTTGTCTCTTTCAACAAGATGGTTCAAAATACAAACCCAACCAATTACTTGTTACCTAAAACAAATTTCAGAATTTGCAGTAAGACTAGGAAAAACAAAAATTCAGAGAACATTAATTATTGACAGGTGCAGCAAAAGGACCACTTTTACACAGCTAATGAAGAGTAAATTGATGTAATCACTTTCAAACAACTTGGCATTGCCTAATGAAGTTGAGCATTGCATATTCTATGACCTAGCAACTGAATGCCAAAGTATATGTCCTAGAAAAACTCCTGGATGAGGACGAGGGCACATGTACAGAGTGTACTGTGCAGCATTTTCATGAGAGCAAAAAGCTCGAAGCAACCCAAATGCCCCAAATGGGTAGAATGGATAAATAAAGTATGGTATATTTCACACAGAGGAAGAAGAATACTGATGTACTAGTTAATACTAGACAGCAGTGAAAATGAGTGAACTTTAGCTGCACACATCCACCTAGATAATCTCAAAATAAAATATTGGGTAAAAATCTAAGCCAGAGATAAAGTATGATTCCATTTCCAAAAGAGGTGATACTAAACAATTTAAGAAAAAGCAGGGAAATAACAAATAAAAAGTCCAGATTACAGCTTTCTAGGAAGAGGCAGAAAGGAGGAAGGGGTCTGGGAAAAGCAAACAGGAGTCTTTAAAAGTGGTACTCGGGCCTCCCTGGTGGCGCAGTGGTTGAGAGTCCGCCTGCCGATGCAGGGGATACGGGTTCGTGCCCCGGTCTGGGAGGATCCCATATGCCGCGGAGCGGCTGGGCCCGTGAGCCATGGCCGCTGGGCCTGCGCGTCCGGAGCCTGTGCTCCGCAACGGGAGAGGCCACAACAGTGAGAGGCCCGCATACCGCAAAAAAAAGAAAAAAAAAAAAGTGGTACTCATCAAGGGGCTTCCCTGGGGCTTCCCTGGGGCTTCCCCGGGGCTTCCCCGGTGGTCCAGTGGTAAGGAATCTGCCCGCCTTCTAGTGCAGGGGATGCAGGTTCGATCCCTGGTCGGGGAACTAAGATTTCACATGCTGCTGGGCACCTAAGCCCATGCACCTCAACTAGAGAGAGAAAGCCAGCATGCCACAACTAGAGAGAAGTCCACGTGCTGCAACGAAGATCCCAAGTGCCGGAACTAAGGCCCATCACGGCCAAAAATTAAAAAAAATTTTTTTAATTAATAAATAAATAAATAAATATTTTTTAAAAGTGGTACTCATCAATAAAGCTAGAGGGAAAAAAGACAGGGAACGTATGTATGTTTGTTTTACTAACAGTCTTTAGTGTGTATACATGCATATATTCTATGGATGTATGATATGTTTCACTCACGTACACGTGTGCACACACAGAAAGAATCTAGGGCGATGCCTGCTCGTGCCTACAAAGCCTATCCTAGTACTAGAGAAGTCACTTAACCATCTTACAGGTATGCTTTGCATTGTAAGTGCTTAATATATAAATGAATGGATATATTTTAGAGTAATACTCAAAGGAACAACCCTGGAAGCCATGTTCTTCCAGGGCCAGGGTAAAGTGGAAATTTCTCCCATGCAATTTTTTTGTAGTGTACCAGAAGCCGGAGAGAGTATAACAGAAAAATTCAAGATGAACACACACTGACATAAAATTTTTCAAGTCACCTTGGGAAAACTGTATTTGTTAAGTTGCAGCACAAAACAAAGGTAACATTTCTGGGTAGAGTTACATGGGTTTTACTTTCACCCTGGGTTATCCTTTTTATCCACTTTATGATTTAAACTAAATAACACCAAAACTCAAACCTTGGCTGGTAAGATTTTCAAAAGCAGGGGGAAAAAATGCTTTTTCTCGGCTACAAATTTTGAGTACCTAGGAAATACTGATTTATTGGGAGTAGACCAGATGGAGCTCTGTTTCCAGATATTACAATGTTGGTCCTGATTCACTGCAGTGGAGCAGCTAAAAGCCTTCTATATAAGGCGGTGTTTCACCAGGTGAAGGAAGACAATTAGAAAGGGAGGAAGTCTGTCCTTACTCTCATCCTCCACAGCTGTTGGAAACCAAAGTTGTTCCTCTAATTGAATCACTACGAATTCTAAGCTACGGGCTTCTTTCCTTTCCCAAGGATTATTTTGAATATTTGGACGTCTACTTAACTCACTCTGTTCTGTCTACTGCTGTTAGGAGTTTGGTAAATAATCTGATTTAGCTAGGATGCTTTACTGACAGGATATCCTGTATCTGGTTAACTAAGGCTAGAGGAAAGAGTGATTAGACAATGTGAATGCACATTATTTTTAAAAGGAAAGGAAAAGACAAAAGAGTCAAAGTGGCTACAGGCCCTTCATCGTCTCAAGTAAACCAAAACAATATGATGCCAAACTACCTCCCCAAATATGACTTATTTACAGATGCGACATTTTTACTTCCTCATGCTAGAAAGTTCCATTTTGTGCTCATGACCTGGAAATTCAGGTGCAGCATAATCAACGAGGTAAACAGAGCTAAGTTTTCTCTTTAGCAAATGAAAAATGGGAAATTAAATTAATTGCTGTTCTTGAATGCTTTTCCCTAAGCAAAGTTGCACAGATTGCTTTTTTTAATATGAGCTTTATTGAAATATAATGCACATAAAATTTTACCCTTTTAAAGTATACACAATTCAGTGATTTTTAGAAAATTCAAAATTGTGCATCCATCACCATTATTGAATTCCAGAGCATTTTCATCACCCCAAAAAGAAAATCCATAGTTTTTAGCAGTCACTCCCCATTTTCCCTTCCCCACTCTGCCCAGTTCCTGCAACCATAAATCTACTCCCTGTTTCTATGGATTTTCCTGTTCTGGACATTTCAATAAATGGAACCATATGTCACATAGCCTGTTGTGCCTGGTTTCTTTCACTTAGCATAATGTTTTCAAGGTTCATCCATATTATAGTATGGAATCAGTACTTCCTTTTTATGGCAAATAATATTCCATTGTATAGATATACCATAATTTTATCCATTCATCAGTCGATGGGCATTTGGCTTGATAATTAATGATAAAGAACAAAAGAAAGTCTAGAAAGCAGAAGGAAATGGTCTTCAGCTCAGAAACTCAACCTAAGCCCCGGACTAAGAGACAATTACTGTGATACCTGCACTTATACCCCATTCTTGTAAACCACGCTATTCCTAGAGATTGTTACTAGAAATATCAGCTGTGGTAACACAGATAAGAAATTTTTTTTCTTATACTACTAGTGAGGGAAGAAGAAGGGAAACAGAACTAAAACATAATTGAGTAATATCCTTCAATAGGTGAGCAGATAAACAAATTGTGGCATACCAATATTCTAGAATACTACTCAGTAATAAAAGGAATAACATATTGATACATACAACATGGATGCATCTCCATGTAATTCTGCTGAGCAAAAGAGGCCAGACAAAAGTGAATACATAATGTATAACTGCATTTACATAAAACCATAGAAAATGCAAACTCTTCTAGAGGGACAGAAAGCAGATCAGTGGTTGCCTGAAGATGGGAAAGGGGAAGAAGAGATTGTTATTGGGCATGAGGAAACTTTTGGATGGGTTTGTTCATTATTTTGATTGTGGCTATGCTTTCATGGATGTATGCAGCCAATATTCATCAACTTCATACACATATCATTTATTGTATGTCCATTATATTTTATGTCAATTATATCTCAATAGAGCTGTAAAGAAACACTGTTTTTTAAAAAGTAAGTATACCTCCCCCCAAAAAGTGTTTGAATATGTGGAAAACACTGCCTTTATTTTGCATATATGGTTTCAATTAATTTTGTAACAAGTTAAATTACTCTTATTTTACACACAAGGAAATTTGAGATTGAGAAAGCACAGAAATTTGCCAAGATGGTCACAGTCAGTACCAGGCTGAGATCTCAAAGTCCATGCCCTTTTCACTACACCACACTGCCTCTCAGTGTTTCTGTTATAGACCCAACTCTTTGTTCTAGAATCCTTGGGTCCCAGCATTTCCCAAGTCAGGGAATTTTCTGGTCCACAGAAGTTTATGCTTTAGGGTGGTATTCCAAGTTTGTTTTCTTTTGCCTATCATTTTATGTTGCCACAAATACCTCTCTAATTAGGGGGATTTATCCGATTCAGTTCATTGATTCATTCTCAGTGGATCACAGTAGTTAATCTGGATTAGATCAAGGCAAGTAATCCTGGTCCTTAGGTCAAAGGAGTGAAAATAATTCATCTGAGATTAAAAGCAAGCTGGACAAATCTAAAAACTTGTTACTCAACCCACCAGAAGTGGACATTGTACTTCTCTGGGACAATAGTCACTCCTCTGATTATGGGAGGCCCACAAATGTGGACTATTCAGAGTTGCTCTGAGGTATCTAATTACTTTTTACCACCCCTTCCCCTAAACTTGAACTTCAAGTCGAGGTTGCCATACAAGTCTGAGCAGGACAAGCACTAAGGTGGTTTCATCACCTCTGTACCTCCTCCAGATCGTGCTTCATCACACAAACAAGGGAATGTTCTCCAAATGCTACCAATCGCATTTGGGTCCATTTGAATATGGACCATGAACTTGATTAAATACAATTAATGAAAAAGTGAAAGTTGGTTAAAACAAATTTTTTTTTTTATAAGACAGCTAGATTTGGGAGAGAAAGGGGTACTATTTCTTTCATGCAAGACTTTCACAATGAAGGTTAACTGTACCGGATACCTTTCATTTGTACCTCCAAACCCATTCTCCATCCTGTTCTACCCGGCTCTACACCCTAGGAGACTGAACTACAGACTCAGAGGCAGGCTTCCTTGTTGTCTTCCAGTTAGGTTTGGTCAATGGGGAGCATAAGCAGATAGAAGGAAAGAGGAGAAGCATTTCAGGGTACTTGTTTCCTGGCATCCCTGCCTTCAGGGTCATTATAAGCTGGCTACAGCCCTTTCCTGGAGGTCACAGCTCCACTCAGGAGGGTTCTCTACTCCCAGCCCTCATCCCTTCCAGTCTACAGGTGGTAAAGGAGCCCTGAAAAAGTACACTCTCCCTTTCAGTTTCCCTATACTCTGCTCATGTCCTTGTAAATATTCTCTTTATTAAGCTCTCCTAAAATTAATTGATTTGAGAATGCCAACTGTTTTCAGTACAGTTGACATTTTCTGAGGGTTAAGAGCATGCTTATTCAGAAAATGAACTTATTCCAAGTCCTCAATTTATATGAAAACACTGACATTCATGGAGTTGATATCAAGCCCAGACAAAGATAAACAATGGCTAGGTGAGGTGTGGAGTGGGGTGGTCAAACAGCACTGATTCAACCTTCCTGTCTCGGTGATTTTGTAAGGCAAAGGTTTAGATTTGCAAGAACAGTGAAAGTGGTGGATATATTTCTCAGATTTTAAAATGTGAGAGATGTAAGATGTTCAGGTTGCTACATCATGCTTCTTTATGCTTACAGATCATGTTTCCATGGTGACTTTGACCTTTTTGCACATGCTATTCTACTTAGATTGAGACTTCAAACCACTTTTTTAGTTTTAATGATCAAATTTAAAGAAAGATATGTTTGCTACAATAAAAACTGCCTAAATGGCAAATCTAAGAAAGAGAACAAATTTCTGTTCTGTGCCATCTGTTTTCTCTCACTGAGAGATATTATCATATATAGTGAAAAATGCTGTAGAAGTGAAGTGATGCTTCCTGTGTCATGCGTAAGATGTAATTTCAAGTAGATTTTGATTACTTAGAGTTTATATATCAAAGATGTAAGTCCCTTAAGGTAAAAGATGGATTTTGATCCTATTTAAGCCCAAAATAGCTAACCTCCCATCCCAAGAATCACCTCAACTATATCATTCCCAAATGAAGTACTAAAAATAGAATAGCCACTTTAAGGTTGATTTTCTTTGATGATGTCAAAATGTCATTTATAAATCTGTAAAATTCTTTTAAGTGAAAAAGCTAAAATGTTGAAATATTAATATGATGTGTTTATTTTTGTTTGGTTTGCGTTATCGTGTGTATGTTTACCACAGATTAGGACAGGAGATCGAAAAAAGAAACTCTTTGAATTAACCTGAGCCAGTGAGGTAAGATCTATCCCTGTATTTATGATGGGTATCTATTAGAACTTAAGAGTATATGAAAGGGGATACCCAAAGAAAATCTGGGAACTCTGGCACCTTTCATTTACTTCAGCACAATAGTTGATGGCACTTATAAAGCTCTCACTTCCTATTTTCCAAATGAGTGGTAATTTCATTCTTTCAAATTTTCCTAGTTCAATGCAACATATTAATGAATAATACCATCTTGCATTTGTACAGCATTTTACAATGTACAAAGTACTTTCCTATTCATTATCTCAACTCATCTTTACAGTAGTTCAGATATACAGTACTTCAGGGAAAATATTAAAACCCCCATTTTACAGATGAGGAAACTAAGGCCCAAAGATATCACACAAGATTCCTTTAGTAGCAACTTGACTTAGGTTAGGTAAAAAATGGGAATATATTGGCTCACATCAACTGGATTGATGGACTCCAATTCTCACCGTGCTATCTCTTTCCTTCCCTTTATCGCTCTGTCTCTCTCTCTCTTTTGCTCCCCCTTTGTGTGTCAGACTTTACTCTCTCAACAGACTGAAACATGGCCTTACATGATTCTTACTACCTTGAGACTAGAAAGGATGGGACCTCTCCTCCCTCAACTTGAGTTGGAAAACTCCAGAGAAAGAATCTATTGGTCCTTGCTGGGTTGCATGCCCACCCTTGAAACCAACTCCTGTAGCATGGTGATGAGATACTATGGCATCCCCAGCTTGAGTCAAGTCCCCATCCCTCTGGCCAGTACCACCCAAACAAACAGAACAGGAATAGACGTAGCCAGTGAGGAAACTGTGAGGAGGGCATACAGACTGCATTAAACAACTTGCCCAAGGAGCAGAGTCAGAACAACTTCTAACTGGATCTTCAGACTGCAACCCCTTCACTTCCAGCCTCCCACTACAGGGACCACAATGGTGTCACCAAGCTCCTCTCTTCCTCATGGTTGCCAGTGTGGTCTGGTTCAAGGCTAAAACTTGGAAAAGACTTGATTCTCCTCCCAATTCTGTCACTCGTTAGCTGTGTTTATGGGCAAGTTACCTAACCTCTGGGAACCACAGCTTCCTCCTTTGTAAAATAAAGTAAACAATTTCTGTGTCACAGGGTCATCAAAAGGATGAAGGGAGATAATGTACTCCAGATGACTCTGAAAATGATGAAGAACTACCTTAAGGTTTATTACTTACATTCTGTATGTAAATCTTACAGAGGCTAGAATTCACAGTAACAGTCTTCAGTTGTCACCCTCCCTACCGCCAGCCCTCTGTTGGCATCACTTTGGTTCTGACATTTTTACTCTTTCAGTTTTAAAAAAGCACATTCCAAAAAAAAGCATCAAATGATGTCTCAAAATGAAGAGATTTGGTCCAGAAGAGAAATTTATGAACAGACGGTTTAATGGCACTTATCATACTCACATTTCAATACAGATTAACCAGGAGATGGAAAATTTCTAGAGGGCACACAAGATACTATTAACAGTGGTTATCTCTAGGGAGTGGGCTAGGAGTTGATGTTTGGAAAGAAACTTCTCTTTTTCATTTCTTCCTGTGTCTACTACTTGAATTTTTAAAAATCTCACATATACATTCCTTTCATAATTAAAAAAACTAATTAAAAGCTTAGTTATCACAGAAAAGGAATATAGTATATACCTAGAATAGTGTCTGACACTTAAAAAGCTTTCAGTAGGGCTTCCCTGGTGGCGCAGTGGTTGAGAGTCCGCCTGCCGATGCAGGGGACGCGGGTTCGTGCCCTGGTCCGGGAGGATCCCATGTGCCGTGGAGCGGCTGGGCCCGTGAGCCATGGCCGCTGAGCCTGCGCGTCCGGAGCCTGTGCTCCGCAACGGGAGAGGCCACAACAGTGAGAGGCCCACGTAACGCAAAAAAAAAAAAAAAAAAGCTTTCAATATATTCTGGCTTATTAATCAAACTAGGTATTTCTAGTTACCACTTATCCAGCAAAGTAAAATCAGCTTCACTAGAATAAAGGTCACCTCTCATCTCTGTGAATGTACATTTTCCATTAATCACATTGTGAGAAATGCTCATTACCACCTGCTGAGGATATGGTTTTAAACTCTTACACCTTCACACACCAAAACTGAAACCTACCTTCTTAACGCCCAATTATAAAACATGGTACATTTGGCTACCTCTCGACTCTATTATCGCTGTTCTTGTAAGCACATTGATTAACATCAGACAGAGTATGCTGGGGTTCTAGGAACCATTCTCTCTTACAGCTGGGGCTTTGCACGATATTTTCTAAGAAATTAAAGGTTACAAGGCAGCATATGCCAAAGCTAAAAGACAGATTTAAACAGCATTTAAAAAATGATGCAATGGCTATGAAGTTTGGATGCTGTGCACCAGTTAAGTGCTATACTGGTTGCCTAGTTACATCTCTGCAAAAGGCCAAAAAAGTTGTCTCTAAATCTAGAAGTAATTAAAAAACCTTAAAGTTTCACCATTAAACCAATGATTATGTGTGGAACCCTATGCAGTCATCCCTTAAAATAAGTGCCCGTCAGACTTTGATCAGGTGGTAGCCCTTGGGAATGTCCAAGGAGATATTTTAATAAAAGACATTTCTATATATGAAATTTTTTACCATGCTCACATTTCATTAAAGTTACCACATCTGGACTCTTCCTGTTTTGTCATACCCAATTGCAGTTCGCTACTATAGGATATTAAAAAACTTTCTAACCTAGTTGATATAACTTCTATCCCATGAGAGGTGGAAAAAAGTCCAGGGTTTTAAATTGCTAAACTCAAAAAAAATTTTTTATTGCAATCAGCTTTGCAAATTATAGGCCAGTTTATAATCCAGTAACAAAAACTATGCATCTTAATACTAACAGCTAGTGTCTTAACTCTATGAATTTCCTGATTGGTTCTGCCTGGCAGACACTTCTAAGTCCAAATATCTTCTCCCAGTAATGGGACAGGATAAACAACAATTTTGGTCTAGAAATTTAAAAACATGAGTGTATTAAAATGGATGAGACTTCCTCCAGAATCTGAAGATAGGGAGAAACAGTCTTTTTTTTCTTCCTCTTGAAGTTCAACATTTTTTTTTTTGAGGTAAAATTCACAAAACATGAAATTAATCATTAACCACTTTAAAGTGTACAATTCAACAGCATTTAGTACATTTACGATGTCATGTAGCCATCATCCCTATTTAGTTCCAAGACATTTCTATTACCCCCAAAGAAACCCTGCACCAGAGTAGCTTGGATCATTTGGATCTCCTATTTACATTTACTCTGTAATTTCTCTTTGGAAAGGAATAAAAGAATCTGAGTTTAAACAACAGCATAAGGATTTCATCTCCTTTCATTTCTTCTGGAGCTTGTTTGACTTACAAAAAACCCAGCTGAGGTTCAAAGCTGAAAGGAGGCTAGTCTTAACAAAATGAAACCAGGCAGGATTGAGAGTCTTAGAAGGAAGGAACCCCAAAAAGGGATTGACAAGAATATCAGAATAACTCACAATCTATCCAAGCCCTATCCTCATCAGAAACCCAGACCTTACCTCTAAGACTGATAGTGCTCAATCTTTTTTTTGGAAGAAAAAAAAAAAGAATTGAAAGAGAATTCCTTGTACCTACCAACTAGAACTGTTTAGAAGATAGTAAATAAACATTATATATATATATATATATATATATATATATATATATATATATATATATATATATATATATATATATATATATATAATATATATATATTGCCAGCTCCTAAAAGTCAAAGCCTATTCTAGGGAAGCTAATGTACTGCCCTTCCAAGTACACTTACAACCTCTTTGTCCCAGTGGCTTAGAGAATAAAAATCTCCAAATGAAGGTCACAGAAATGTAAGAAATGAGGCTCCTTCTGTATTGCTGTTTTCCTAGTCTGGCTTTGCTGTGGGTGAGGGCAGGGCAGAGCGTTATGGAAGCATGGAGGAAGGGCTGAGTAAGAATCTTCACCCAGATGCAGCCACTTACTTACATCAGGGTAAGTAGGAGTCACTACCACTGGGAGTCAGAGAGCACCAACCTCTTAGAGCTGGATAAGACTCCAAGACATGATCCTCTCCAATCCCCTCCCCTTGGGCATCAAGATAGTCTTCCTAATACTTATCTATTCTTGAACATTCTGTGCTGTCTCTTAGGGGGGAAAAGTTCAATTCTGTTATACAAAAGCCAGGATTCAAACTAAGAGAGCACCATGCTGCTTTGGCAAACTTATAATTTCCATACATGCTGACATGCTGAAAAAGATTCAATGAGGTTCTGTGGTCACCTCAGTAAGAAAGCTATTAAAGCTGTGATCATCAGAGATGCCAGTAACACTGGGGAATTAAAAGAATGGGCCATGAAATCTAATAACACTTTATAAATGTTGCTGGTTCTTCTGAGTTGGTTTCGGGCAAACATGTATATGTAGATACAGATTTTTCCAGAGTTAGATTCACCCTTATCCTCAGCCCAAACCCTGGAGGTTACTGTCATTATTTCATTCAATCAGATTTTCTATTTTCACAATTCATCGGCATGACAGTCACTCTCCACTAGAGCTGTTTTTAGACATCTAGGCGCCCAACTGTCCCAAATTACCCAGAACTCCAGGAGTTTAGCACTGAAGCTCCCAAGTCCCAGGTAACCCCCCAGTCTTGGACAAATCAGGATGGTTCGTTACTCTACAGCTAGCCCTAAGTTTGGCCTTCAGATCTGTATTGCTGACCTGTCTTGAAGTGGATAAAAAGGGGACTCGCTACAAAATAGCTGCAACATTTAAAATCTTCATCAAAAATTTCTGGCTAGGGACCTCCCTGGTGGCACAGTGGTTGAGAATCCGCCTGCCAATGCAGGGGACACGGGTTCGAGCCCTGGTCTGGGAAGATCCCACATGCTGCGGAGCAACTAAGCCCGTGCGCCACAACTACTGAGCTTGCGTTCTAGAGCCCATGAGCCACAACTACTGAGCCCATGTGCCACAACTACTGAAGCCCGTGCACCTAAAGCCTGTGCTCCACCACAAGAGAAGCCACCACAATGAGAAGCCCGTGCACCGCAACAAAGAGTAGCCCCTGCTCGCCGCAACTAGAGAAAGCCCGCGGGCAGCAATGAAGACCCAACACAGCCAAAAATAAATAAATGAAATATAAATAAAAATTTAAAAAATTCTGGCTATATTCTACCCTGGAGATGGTTTTTAAAAAATAACCCAGTGATCCATTTCATTCACTAGATGAGCAATGGTTTCTTACTTTGTGGGGATGACTTACCTAATGTATAGTGGAAATTAAACCATATTTAGAAATTAGCTTTAATAAATACCACTACAGTAAGGTTCTAAAATATTATGTTATTTTTCTCTCCAACTTCCACATGTTAGAGCCTAATAAATAAAGCACAATGTGACAGGCAGACATAACAGCATAAAATAAAAATCTCACATTTCTTTGGTGCCATTGAAAGACCTTGGAACCTGCACACTGTAAGCAAACTCTCTAGAGTTGGAGAAATGCCAAAAGCAGCATGCTCTCCAGAGGCCACACCCATAGTACCAGAAAGTCTGGCCAAGGAAGGAACCATTGGACTTCAACCTGTCCACCTGATCCAATGCCAAATACTCCAAGAAAACTAAAAGCCTTCAGTGCCTGTATTTACAAACAGGTTTTGCAGAGTCAAGACAAGAACTTGCTCCATCAACTCGGGAACCCTAAACCTTCTCAACCCTATACAATGAAATGTAAGATAATCCTATCTCTGCTACCTGAGGCATTTCTACCTTTCTGAACAATTAATCTCTTTTACTTTGTAGTAGGCAGAATAATAGCCCCCAAATAGGTCCATGCCCTAATCCTTGGAACCTGTGAATATATAAACTTATGTGGAAAAAGGGACTTTGAAGATATGATTAAATTAAGGACCTTGGGATGGGGAGAGTATCTTGTATTATCTAGGTGTGCCAAATCTTATCACATGGATCCTTAAAGTCAATGAACATTTCCTGGTTCAGTTCAGATGAATGAATATGGTGGAAAGACACACGGAGATGGAAGGCTGTTGGCTTTGAAAATGGAGGAAAGGGGACTCTAAAATTCTTCCCTAGAGCCTCCAGAAAGGAACACAGCTCTGTCAATACTTTGCCTTTAGACCAGTGAGATCTCTACAGAACCTAACTTGCAGAACTGTAAGATAACATATTTGTATTTGGTGGATTTGTTTTAATCCACCAAGTCTGTTACAATTTGTTACAGCAGAAAACAAGAAAGGAATACATCCTTCATCACTGCTGTTCAATTTGCATAATGCCTTAGTAGTATTTTGCTTTAAGTCTCAATATTTGACCATTTCTTGCCTAGTGTTTAATTTGCTTCTCTGTACAGACATAAAAAATAGATTTGGTACTAGAACAAATATGCTCAAAATCCTTCCAACAGTGCAAAACAATATTTCCTTTTACATGTCTATTTTGTTTAGTTTCTTTCTTTAGTTTGTTAGCACAGGGACCACTTACATAAGGAACTACTTTGCATAACTGAAACCAGTAATTTTGCATGAAGCAAAAATGCTTGTAGGTAAGAGTAAAATGACAAACAACCTCTTTAAAGGTGTGTAACGACACAGTAGTTCTCAATGTCTCCTTAGGGCACTCTGGATACCACAATGGCTGGAAGATGCCATTGGCCTTTTGCGAGCCAAGGACAGGGATACCAAAGAATACAAGGAAGAATTGCCCCATTCAACATGTCAGCAACCTGCACCCAGAAACTCTGCTTGGATTGATTTGAAACATTTAAATACAGTGATTAGTATGAAAGAAATCAACACCAACATCAGACAGAGAACATGAAAAACTTATTTTAAAAGCTTTCATTATTAATAATATTTGGTAGAGTGTAGGGATGGCTTAGCCCTCATCTGAAAGATATTAAGTACTTAACTCCAAAAGAACCTCATATGGGGTCGCAAAAGCTATACATGGCATTAAAAGCACACATACACAGAGGCCTTCCTTCTAATAAGCTCTAGACCAGAGATTCTCAATCGTGACTACACATTGTAATCATCTGCGGAGCTCTTATAAACTACAGATATTCAGACCCCTCGCCAAGGGATTCTGACTCAAGTGGTCTGGGTAGGGTTTACATATCAGTGCTTTCAAACACTTCCCTGGAGATTCTGATGTGCACCCAGGACCAAGAATCACTGCTCTGTACCATCCATGAGCAGTCTATTGGACATATCCATCTGGACGTGGCCACTCCACAGATTTGAATCTGTTCCTCTCTTCCTGTATCTGTAGCCCAGTTATCATCACCCACTGAATTTCCCGAAAGAGAAATTGGGGAGTTTTTCTAAATATCCTCCTCTTCTTCATCTTCAGTCAGCAATTTCATCAGTTCTCCCATATCCAGCCCACCATTTGCAAATCCAAGACATCTACTGGTCTCCCTTCCATTAGTTTTTCTCTATTTTTTCTCCTAAGAAGGTTTTGATACTAGTAAATACTAAATATTGGCTGAATGAGTACATGGATAAATGGCTAGCTTCAGCAAAGTAACTTAGGTTAAAAGCAGGGTTTTTTTATTTGCATTTTGCTGTAGCCACTAAATAGTTGTATAAACAATTAAAAATCCAACAGCCAATTCAAGCCATCATCATATAATCCAATGCTCCAATGGGAAAAGAAGAGAAGGGGTGGAGGTATAGATGAAACAAAACTGGTCATGAGTTATAATTGTTAAAACTGAGTGATAGGGATATAGAAGTTCATTGTATTATCCTCTCTATTTGGTATATGATTGAAATTTATCAGAATTAAGTTAATTTTAAAATGGAGGAGGAGGACTAGAGAAAGCTCATGCGCAACAACGAAGACCCAACGCAGCCAAAAAATACATAAATAAATAAATAAAATAAAATAAAATGGGGGGAAGTCCACATCAGGACTAAAGGAAACTGCATCTCGGCTGGGGAGAGAAAACACATTATCACCTGTCTCAGCAATATGGTGACCTTTCAAGTCTACAGCTAGATTTAAATGGCTTTACTCAGTTTCAAAAGCCAAGTCAGTTTCTTCAAGAAGAAACCCCACCAGTATTAAATTGACCTTTTATTGTGAATGTTGTTGCTGCTGAAAAAGCCCTTATAATGTCTACAACCAATCTGTTAAGAACAGGGTTTACACTTCTCTGGTCTAATCTACTCTGACATCTGTCTTTCACTATCCTCAATGGCTGCCACCAATTAATCATGTTCGGTGCCACAGAGATACATTTTGTTAAGGCAGTGACCTCAAAGGCTTCCAAACTCAGGTTTTTAGAAGAAAATGGGTGAAATCTGAGTGAGAAATCTGATTTTTAACTATCATTAAGGAGAGCCATTGTTTTTTCCTTTAAAACCTAAAGTCATGTCAATATTGCTAAAGACTATGAATGTTTCTTTTTAATCAACATCACATGTTAAATGATTTCATCTCTAGGCTTAAGATTTTTCTCTAACTCTTGAAGTTCTGATTAGATTTAAGATCCTAGAAGAAAATATTTCAGAATTCTTACCTCTTCAGTTCCCAAAGCCTGAGGCTCACTGGCAGATCTGGCTGTTGAGAAAGCAGAGAGGAGAATGTAGTGTTTTTGTTTTTGTTTTTAAAAAGAGAAATAACATGATACATAAAAGCTGAACAAGCAAATAAATGTTTCTGTAAATAGGGTTTGGTGGTGATGGCTGAATAGCTCAAGGGGCAGAGGCGCTCACAGGTTTACCTTTCTGAGCCAAGAAACAAACAGTTTGTTAACTCTTTTTCTTTGAAGAAACAGATTTGTGAAAATAGGAGTCCCTTTCTTTGTGAACTTCCCTAACCTGAAAGAAAACATGAAAATACCAAGTTGGCTTGGGAACCTAGGGCAAGCACAGTTCTTGGTGACAGAGGCTGTGTACCGGTGAGATGAATAAGAACAAACTTTCCTCCTGACCTAACTTGATTAGCTCCCAGCAGGACCAAAGTGCCAGATACACTCTTTCTCCAGGTGTTAGGACAGAGGTGGGGCTCCATTCGTGTATATCTAACCCTTTAAGAGGGTAGATTGGACAAGTTAATGGTTAAAAAACATCGTTAGCATCCAAAGCTGAAGGCTGTTTAGAAGTAGAAACACCTATACCCTTAGCCACTAATGACCTTTAGGATGCTGGGCAGAGTTGGCCTAATTCCGCCTAGTGTGAGTGTGGTTCATATCTAAGAAAGTTCCTGTCTTTACTTCTGAAAAGATATCCAGCAGCCAGCTCAAAGGGAGCTGCCTAAGCCTCAGGGAACGCTTTACTATTCATATTTTGCTGTGTCTCAGAACTAAGAGTTACTTAGCATCTAGAGCATTATGACTGACAGTGGAAATCAAATTCACATTGGGTCCTGAGACCAAATGAACATCAGTGTCTCTAGAGATCTCCCATTGCTTAAGACTGGCACGTGTGCTAAAATCTCAGCCCAACTGATTATATTCCCAGATGACTATACGGGACCATATGTTTTAAAATGAGCCAACATTATTAGAAAACTATTATCTCATGATTAATGACAGCAAAGGAAGCAAAAACAAGCCAAGGGCAGAAAACAACCTATTTTCAGAGAATAAACCCTAGGGATAACAATGATTAGTGGGACTTGCAAAATAAGCCTTGAAGGGAGCTCTGAGTCCAGCACTCTCATACATTCTTGGGAGAGCATAAATCAACACAATCTCTCTGGAAAGCAGTTGGGCAATATTTATCAAGACCCCAAATATGTTCTCACCCATTGTCTTGGTGATGCAAAAAATGCAAAGTATAGACAAAGAAGTATTATCAAGGTGTTAGAAATAGACTAAATATTAATAACATAACCCATTAAGTAAAACAGAAAAATTTCACACGATGGAACTTGGAAACAATAAATACAAAAAATTTAAATGATGAGGAAAAATACACATGGAATAAAGTTATGCAAAAAGAGAATATAAATTATATATAGAGTATGACCTCAGCTAATTTTCTAATATCTATATATTATATATATGCATTTTTGAATACATTTTCATATTTTTCATACTTAATATTCTAATATATCACATGCAATATTTTCTAGTAAATATTATACATATCTTTCTGATACATATTTTTCTAGAAAAAAGATTGGAAGAAGGTATGTCAAAATGTTAGCAGTGTATTATCTCTTTTGTATAGAAAATGGAAGTACCAGAAATTGCTAGATATGCCCCAGTATCTGCTTTCCTCTTCTTCCATGCTTGTGATAGAATCTAAGCTAGGCACATACATATCAAGAATAACTGCTTTTCCCAGCCTCCCTTGTTGCTAGGTGTATGGCCATGTGACAAAGTTCAAGGGGATTGCTGCAGCAGTGATGGGTGCAACTTCTGGGTCATGCCGTCCCCTTTCCAACTTTCTCCCTTCCTACTGGTTATAGTGAGGTCCTTATGGTAGGAAGCCACTTAAGACCATAAAGCAAGGAAAATATGCTTGGAATGATGTAACAGTATGATAGAAGGAGGCTGGATACCTGGATGATCTTGTGGAGGAGGGTTACCTTACCAGCCCTGGACCACACACCTCTGGATTGTTATGTGAGAGAGAAATAACTTCTAACTTCTGTAAGCCACTGTGAAATCAGGTCTCTGTTATATGTGGCTCAACCAAAAATCTAATTAATGGAAGGGGTCAGTCTTAATTTTTTTTTTACACTTTAAGTATTTTCCAAATTTTCAATGATCACCATAAATTACTTTCACCATCAGAAAAACATTTAAGTTAAGCATTGTTTACTAATCTTAAAAAGATTAAGACAGCATAGAATGAAGTTTGGGTAACATGTGCCTTCTTCCCACATATGAGAGGAAAAATGAAATCCACAGTTTTGAGAAATAGTTTTTACACCATATGCCAGGGCAAAATCGCACACAAACTCCCTGCATTTGCCTGATCCTTTAATCAAACTCCACGGCACTTTATTTCAAGCCTTTTGAAAAATAGTTTTAATAAGGAAAAGTTGTAGAAATAAAATCTGCATGAGGAATACTCTAAAAAAAACCTCTAGTCAATGTATTATCCATTTAAAAGGATACCTAGGCTTCTTAAAGTAAATCTTAAATCATTCTTAAAAACCAGTTTTGTAGGTGCACTAACTCATACCTTTAATTTAAGGGTGTTGTTTGTTCTCCATACAGAATCATAATGAATCACTCCTCAGTAATCCCACTTTGTTGACTGTCCATCAAAAAAGCATGTATGTTGGGATTTCCCTGGTGGTGCAGTGGTTAAGAATCTGTCTGCTAATGCAGGGGACACAGGTTTGAGCCCTGGTCCAGGAAGATCCCAAGTGCTGCGGAGCAACTAAGCCCGTACGCCACTATGTCACTATGCCACAGTAGCCCATAGGCTACTGAGCCTGTGCTCTAGAGCCCACGAGCCACAACTGCTGAGCCCACGCACCACAACTACTGAAGCCCACACACCTGGAGCCCGTGCTCCACCACAAGAGAAGCCACCGCAATGAGAGGCCTGCACACAGCAATGAAGAGTAGCCCCTGTTCACCACAACTAGAGAAAGCCCACGTGCAGCAACGAAGACCCAATGCAGCCAAAAAATAAATAAGTAAATGGGGGGGAAAAAAAGCACGTATGTTGACTTTACTTTCCCCTGGAGTGATGACAGATTTGGCAGAGCTCACATAACCTCCTTGGTCTCCTCTGTGATCCAGGGGCCTATATTATAAGATGACTGTCCAAGATAAAGGAGTCATATCTACTCCGTAAGACAGAGAAAAGAGACCTGGTCTACTTGGGGATCAGATCTGAAACAATGGCCTCACTAAAACCCATCTCTAACTGTGTTAGAATAATGCACTGAGGAGCGTTTAAATCTGTAATAATATTATGCCAGTGGCATTTTGGCACCTTTTAGAGGCTCACTAAAGCCCTGTGCACCTGCACACCAGACACTTACCGGGTAGATCTGAGAGACTTATATGTAATTATATAGCAGATAAAGGACCAATTTTCCCCCCTTCTTCCTGAGAGAATGCCAAATGGCCCTTTTCTCTCCTGTGAATCACAACACCCAACACTAAAACGGCTAACTTATATTCAGTAACAAAGGGAGGATGCCAGAGTGTCTTCACTTCCCTCTCAGGACAACTGTGCCAGTACGTTCTCAAGAAACCCTACACTCTCTCTTGTGATAGTCAAATTGAAGCTCATAGTCAACGCTCTGAATTCTCAGTTTCTCTCCCCCTCTTCCCTTTACAGGAACATAAGCAACCCAACTCCACAGGCCTAATTACCATGGTAACACCATGCACCGTGATTATGAGTGTGTTTGTTTTTTTAAAATGACTCACAGATTGTTCTCCCAGAAGCCCCAGACACACAGGTTTCTGGCTGGTTTATACAATCTATCCAAAGTTCTCTTGCAAATGTTTTGCTCTTCATAGCACAACCGGTGTGATGGCGAGAGAGTCATCAAATCAATATGGCCATCTCCTTAAGGATGAAAAAACCCCACTTGGTTCCTTAAACACTCCAACATTAATCAATTTAAAACTCGGGTTAATAATGAAATTAATTTGAGTTTGTACACTGGAGAAAATTAATCTGTTTCTAATTTAAATAATTAAGATAGTTCATAATGCAGTTTTAGGGACCCAAATAAAATTATCAGGTGAAATAAAATCAGCAGTAAAAATTATCAAATAAAATAGCCTACATTGGTGCATACATGGGCGATCATATGTAAAGTGTTTTAAAAGAATAAATGTAAGTCCTTTTTTTAAATTAAAAATGCATTTTCTTTTCCTTAACACTGATCGTAACAATATTACTTGATTCTAGAGTAAATGTAAGTCTTAACTCTGAGATGTTTTTAAACTAAGGTCTACAATAAAGAGATTTATTTTTAAAAAGCAAACATGAAAGAGTCCAGATATTTGGAAGAACTGTGGACTATTTCCATCTATTTATCAATACGTATTATTTAAGACCCTCTATGTACTAAGCACCACTGTTTATAACTGAACATTGTAATAGGACTTAGGGAAGACTATTTTCTTACTGGAGACAAAGGTCATGGGCATGGCTTAGTCCCTCATCTTCTCTCAGAAGACCCTTTGTGTCACAAGGCACCATTCTGGATGAGCTTTTAGTGAGAGGGACCATGACCCAGTGATCACATCAGGTCTAGAATTCAGAGTCCTGACTTGGGCATCATGGGTGGCTCTCTCCAAAAAAAACAGATGTTGGTAATTTTGGTATATTGATTTTCCTCTGTATGAAATGGAAATAAACCCTATTTTAAAAGAAATTTAAATGAAAAATTTTATATAAATCTATATAAATTAAAAAGCGAAGTACCCTGATGGTTACTTATGGTACAACATATGATAAGCAGACACACACACATACAAAATTCATTAAAAATGACTATCTCCAGGACTCCGGGAGGGCTCATGACAAGGAGTACTTCCCAGAACTTCTGCTGCCAGTGTCCTTGTCCTCACGGTGAGACACAGCCACACCCTGCCTCTGCAGGAGACCCTCCAACACTAGCAGGGCTGAGGGCAGACAGCAGAAGCAAGAAGAACTACAATCCTGCAGCCTGTGGAACAAAAATCACATTCACAGAAAGACAGACAAGATGAAAAGGCAGAGGGCTATTTACCAGATGAAGGAACAAGACAAAACCCCAGAAAAACAACTAAATGAAGTGGAGATAGGCAACCTTCCAGAAAAAGAATTCAGAATAATGATAGTGAAGATGAGCCAGGACCTCAGAAAAAGAATGGAGGCAAAGATAGAGGAGATGCAAAAAATGTTTAACAAATACCTAGAAGAATTAAAGAACAAACACCTAGAAGAATTAAAGAACAAACAAACAGAGATGAACAGTACAATAACTGAAATGAAAACTACGCTAGAAGGAATCAATAGCAGAATTACTGAGGCAGAAGAAAGGATAAGTAACCTGGAAGACAGAATGGTGGAATTCACTGCTGCAGAACAGAACAAAGAAAAAAGAATGAAAAGAAATGAAGACAACCTAAGAGACCTCTGGGACAACATTAAATGCAACAACATTCGCATTATAGGGGTCCCAGAAGGAGAAGAGAGACAGAAAGGACCAGAGAAAATATTTGAAGAGATTATAGTTGAAAACTTCCCTAACATGGGAAGTAGCCACCCAAGTCCAGGAAGCACAGCGAGTCCCATACAGGAGAAACCCAAGGGGAAACACATTGAGACACATAGTAATCAAACTGGCAAAAATTAAAGACAAAGAAAAATTATTGAAAGCAGCAAGGGAAAAATGACAAATAATATACAAGGGAACTCCCATAAGGTTAACAGCTGATTTCTCAGCAGAAACTCTACAAGCCAGAAGGGAGTGGCATGATATATTTAAAGTGATGAAAGCAAAGAACGTACAACCAAGATTACTCTACCCAGCAAGGATCTCATTCAGATTCGATGGAGAAATCAAAAGCTTAACAGACAAGCAAAAGCTAAGAGAATTCAGCACCACCAAAGCAGCTCTACAACAAATGCTAAAGGAACTTCTCAAAGTGGGAAACACAAGAAAAGGACCTACAAAAACAAACCCAAAACAATTAACAAAATGGTCATAGGAACATACATATATATAACTGCCTTAAACGTGAATGGATTAGATGCTCCAACCAAAAGAACCAGGCTTCCTGAATGGATACAAAACAAGACCCATGTATATGCTATCTACAAGAGACCCACTTCAGACCTAGGGACACATACAGACTGAAAGTGAGGGGATGGAAAAAGATATTCCATGCATATGGAAATCAAAAGAAAGCTGGAGTAGAAATACTGATATCAGATAAAGTAGACTTTAAAATAAAGAATGTTACAAGAGACAAGGAAGGACACTACATAATGATCAAGGGATCAATCCAAGAAGAAGATATAACAATGATAAATATATATGCACCCAACATAGGACCACCTCAATACGTAAGGCAACTGCTAAGACCTATAAAACAGGAAATAGACAGTAACACAATAATAGTGGGGGACTTTAACATCTCACTTACACCAATGGACAGATGATCCAAAATGAAAATAAATAAGGAAACAGAAGCTTTAAATGACACTATAGACCAGACAGATTTAATTCATATTTATAGGACATTCCGTCCCAAAACAGCAGATTACGCTTTCTTCTCAAGTGCGCACGGAACATTCTCCAGGATAGATCACATCTTGGGTCACAAATCAAGCCTCAGTAAATTTAAGAAAATTGAAATCATATCAAGCATCTTTTCTGACCACAACATTATGAGATTAGAAATCAATTACATGGAAAAAACTGTAAAAAACACAAACACATGGAGGCTAAACAATATGTTACTAAACAACCAAGAGATCACTGAAGAAATCAAAGAGGAAATCAAAAAATACCTAGAGACAAATGCCAATGAAAACAGGATGATCCAAAACCTATGGGATGCAGCAAAAGCAGTTCTAAGAGGGAAGTTTATAGCTATAGAAGCCTACCTCAAGAAACAAGAAAAATCTCAAATAAACTATCTAACCTTACACCTAAAAGAACTAGAGAAAGAAGAACAAACAAAACACAAAGTTAGCAGAAGGAAAGAAATCATAAAGATCAGAGAAGAAATAAATGAAATAGAAACAAAGAAAACAATAGCAAAGATCAATAAAACTAAAAGGTGGTTCTTTGAGAAGATAAACAAAATTGATAAACCATTAGCCAGACTTATCCCAAAAAAAGAGGGAGAGGACTCAAATCAATAAAATTAGAGATGAAAAAGGAGAAGTTGCAACGGACACCGCAGAAATACAAAGCATCCTAAGAGACCACTACAAGCAACTCTATGCCAATAAAATGGACAACCTGGAAGAAATGGACAAATTCTTAGAAAGGCATAACCTTCCAAGACTGAACCAGGAAGACATAGAAAATATGAACAGACCAATCACAACTAATGAAATTGAGACTGCGATTAAAAATCTTCCAACAAGCAAAAGTCCAGGACCAGATGGCTTCACAGGTGAATTCTACCAAACATTTAGAGAAGAGCTAACACCAATCCTTCTCAAACTCTTCCAAAAAATTACAGAGGAAGAAACACTCCCAAACTCATTTTATGAGGCCACCATCACTCTGATACCAAAACCAAAGATACTACACGAAAAGAAAATTACAGACCAATATCAGCAAAAATCCTCAACAAAATACTAGCAAACAGAATCCAACAACACATTAAAAGGATCATACACTATGATCAAGTGGGATTTATCCCAGGAATGCAAGGATTCTTCAATATACGAAAATCAATAAATGTGATACATCATATTAACCAATTGAAGAATAAAAACCATATGATCATCTCAATAGATGCAGAAAAAGCTTTTGACAAAATTCAACACCAGTTTATGATAAAAACTCTCCAGAAAGTGGGCATAGAGGGAAACTACCTCAACATAATAAAGGCCATATATGACAAACCCACAGCAAACATCATTCTCAATGGTGAAAAACTGAAAGCATTTCCTCTAAGATCAGGAACAAGACAAGGATGTGCACTCTCACCACTATTATTCAACATAGTTTTGGAAGTCCTAGCAACATCAATCAGAGAAGAAAAAGAAATAAAAGGAATACAAATTGCAAAAGAAGATGTAAAACTGTCACTGTTTGCAGATGACATGATACTATACATAGAGAATCCTAAAGATGTCACCAGAAAACTACTAGAGCTAATCAATGAATTTGGTAAAGTAGCAGGATACAAAATTAATGCACAGAAATCTCTTGCATTCCTATACACTAATGATGAAAAATCTGAAAGAGAAATTAAGGAAACACTCCCATTTACCATTGCAAGAATAAGAATAAAATACCTAGGAATAAACCTACCTAGGGAGACAAAAGACCTGTATGCAGAAAACTATAAGACACTGATGAAAGAAATTAAAGATGATACCAACAGATGGAGAGATATACCATGATCTTGGATTGGAAGAATCAATATTGCGAAAATGACTATGCTACCCAAAGCAATCTACAGAGTCAATGCAATCCCTACCAAATTACCAATGGCATTTTTTATGGAACTAGAACAAAAAATCTTAAAATTTGTATGGAGACACAAAAGACCCCGAATAGCCAAAGCAGTCTTGAGGGAAAAAAATGGAGCTGGAGGAATCAGACTCCCTGACTTCAGACTATACTACAAAGCTACAGTAATCAAGACAATATGGTGCTGGCACAAAAAAAGAAACATAGATCAATGGAACAAGATAGAAAGCCCAGAGATAAACCCATGCACCTATGGTCAACTAATCTATAACAAAGGTGGTAAGGATATACAATGGAGAAAAGACAGTCTCTTCAATAAGTGGTGCTGGGAAAACTGGACAGCTATATGTAAAAGAATGAAATTAGAACACTCCCTAACACCATACACAAAAATAAACTCCAAATGGATTAGAGACCTGCTCTAGATCTCCTAGAGTAATGGAAATAAAAACAAAAATAAACAAATGGGACCTAATGAAACTTCAAAGCTTTTACACAGCAAAGGAAATCATAAACAAGATGAAAAGACAACCCTCACAATGGGAGAAAATATTTGCAAATGAATCAATGGACAGAGGTTGAATCTCCAAAATATATAAACAGCTCATGAAGCTCAGCATTAAAAAAACAAACAACCCAGTCCAAAAATGGGCAGAAGACCTAAGTAAACCTTTCTCCAAAGAAGACTTACAGATGGCCAAGAAGCACACGAAAAGTTGCTCAACATCACTAATTATTAGAGAAATGCACATCAAAACTACTATGAGGTATCACCTCACACCAGTTAGAATGGGCATCATCAGGATATCTACAAACAACAAATGCTGGAGAGGGTGTGGAGAAAAGGGAACCCTCTTTCACTGTTGGTGGGAATCTAAACTGATACAGCCACTGTGGAGAACAGTATGGAGGTTCCTTAAAAAACTAAAAATAGAATTACCATATGATCCAGCAATCCCACTACTGGGCATATACCCAGAGAAAACCATAATTCAAAAAAACACATACACCATAATGTTCATTGCAACACTATTTACAATAGCCAGGTCATGGAAGCAAGCTAAATGCCCATCGACAGACGAATGGATAAAGAAGATGTGGTACATATATACAATGGAATATTACTCAGCCATAAAAAGGAACGATATTGGGTCATTTGTTGAGACGTGGATGGATCTAGAGACTGTCATACAGAGTGCAGTAAGTCAGAAAGAGAAAAACAAATATTGTATATTAACACATATATGTGGAACCTAGAAAAATGGTACAGATGAACCAGTTTTCAGGGCAGAAATTGAGACACAGATGTAGAGAACAAACATATGGACACCAAGGGGGGAAAGCGGCGGGGTGGTGGTGGTGGTGGTGTGATGAATTGGGTGATTGGGATTGACATGTATACACTGATGTGTATAAAATTGATGACTAATAAGAATCTGCTGTATAAAAAAATAAAATTAAATTAAATTTTAAAAAAATTTTACAAACGACTATCTCTAAATTGCTACATTTTTTATGTATTGTTACCAATAATATTTTTTTCTCTAGAGTTTGAAGGGATAACCAGAGCCTATCAGTCAGGATAGGCTAAGGTTATACTGTGGAAACAACCTCCAAATCTTTTAAGACAGAAAAACTCATTTTTCACTCTCACTATGTATCCATTGCAGGTCAGTGGAGAGACCATCTCTGTGTTGTCTTTATTCTAAGACCCAGGCTTAAGAGCTCAGCCACTGTTCCTGTGTTTCCACCACTGTCAATTGCCAAGGAATGTGCTCATATTCTGGTCATTATAAGCTTCCTCTTAGAGGCGACAAACATCACTTCTGCTTTCACTTCACTGGTCAATGCAAGACACGGCTACACCTATCTAAAGCAGATGAAGACCTGTAAGCCTATCATGAGTTGGGAAGGAAAACCAGAAATATTTTTGCCTAATCACATGCATTGGTGAACACATAGTGCAAGCCTGAGACTGTCACTTAACCAAGTCAGAACCCTGATGTCTGACTATGCCGAGGAAGCAGCCTTCCTCAGGTGATTCCTTACTCCAAGTTCTGAGCACCTGTGGTTCATGTTGGGCCATAATCATTTCTGCTAAAACTGGCTAAGAACCCCATGGCTAGAACTAAAGATCCTCTACTCCATCTTTGTGGTAACAATAATAATTATACTAATAATAGCTACAATTCTGAATAGTTAGTTACTATATGTCAGGCACTATGTTAAATAAACATTTTACATACATTATATAATTTTCCCCTGACAATTTTGTGAAGTAGGTATTGTCATTATATCCCAATCTATAGATAAGGAAACAGAGGCACAGATAGTTTAAGCAACTTGTCCAGGACATTCTGATTCCAAACCAATGTTCTTTAACTACTATGCTCTCCCGTGTATTAAGCCTTAGAATATTATTTTTCTATACTGTAGTATTTTCAGATTATTTTAAAACATTAAAAAAAAATCAATTTTTTTTTTTTTTTTTTTTTTGCTCAGAAATTTTCACTTTTTTTAACTTAAGTTTTTTATTAGTTTAATTTAAAAAAAAATTTGGGACTGTTTGATATCAAGTTTTCTTTTCCCCCAATGGAAAAAAAATAATAAAACTGTCAGCAAAATTACTTTAATGCCTATATACAGTAATGTTCTCTAAACACAACCATCATTCATGAAGTTTAAAAAATAAGGGCAGGGACTCCCTGGTGGCGCAGTGGTTGGGAGTCCGCCTGCCGATGCAGGGGATACGGGTTCGTGCCCCGGTCTGGGAGGATCCCATGTGCCGCGGAGCGGCTGGGCCCGTGGGCCATGGCCGCTGGGCCTGTGCGTCCGGAGCCTGTGCTCCGCAACGGGAGGGGCCACAACGGTGAGAGGCCCGTGTACAGCAAAAAAAAAAAAAAAAAAAAATAAGGGCAAAGGATCCATTCAATTCTCCAAAGAAAGACTAAAATGACTGTTAATTTTTTTTTCTGTGTAAATTTTTTCAAAACTTTTCTCATATGGTTCTGTGCAGATCAGATAAATACCCTTCTTAAACACAGCTCTGTTGGCAAAGCTTAGAAATGAACTTTTACTTTCCTGTTTAAAAATGCAAATATAAGAGTAGGAAGCATTCGATCATTTATTACAGAGAAGGTATCCCTACCATTAGCACTTAATCTGTTACGATGAGAATGCACAGAAATACACCTAGAGGCAAGCAGTCAAAACACTGAAATGACGGCAGCTTCCCTGCAATTTCCCTTTTTCAGTACTGCTGCCTCACAAGCCCAGCCTCTGAAAGGAAACCTCAGAATGAAAAGTAGGAACCACGAGGACAATGCAACAATAATAGAACTGCATGTTGCCTCTGCAGTTGGAAAGTGGAAAACTATTTTCAAAATAACTCATAATCAGAAATTTCAGAGAGTATTCTTGCTTCTCCTACGTATGCTGTAATCAACAAAATGCATACCTCTCTAGAGAAAACGGTGTTTTCCTTTAAGTCTGATAGACATCATACACAGAACTCTTGGCCTCTCTTGCTCATTTCTTGGCCCCGGGTGGATTTTATTTAGATCAAATTGATTTAAATGACGAGTCAGGAAGACTCAATTTAATTATATATATATATATATATTTTACAATGCAGAAATGCAGGGCTAGTTGTCTAAATTAAATGCCATTCTTATCACTTACTAGGACCTGATGTAATTTCTTCTGGAATCATTTGTTTAGAAGGTGATTCTTTGCTTCATCTCACAGGAGCCATTTTGTATTTTCTTCCAGGACTCTTTCTCTAGTCTACCTAGATCATCACCATCAACTAAAGCAAGCTTTTCATTTGTGTGTATTTGTGTATGTTTGTTTTCCTGAAAGGAGAATGCATGGAAACACTGTTCAACTCAAAGTTGTATGATCTTGGTAAGTTTAACCTTTTGGGCCTTGATATCTTCATATATCGGAATGGAAACAATAATAGTGGCAGACTCCGTTGAACAACCAATAACCATTCACCCCTTCTTCCTTGCTAATAGAGCTAGACCTTTTTTCTGGAGTCTGGTGACCATGTTCTTCAGAGAGGCAGGGCTGTGCCATGGCCTCACAGGACACTTGAACTAGCCAATCACAGCAGCTCTGTCTGCCTCACTACTAATAGGGAAGGCACATGAGTTGTGAATGTCATCTCAGAGAGGCCTTCAGGGATTACCCAACAAAGGTAAAATCCCAATGACCCCACCATCATACACACAATCTCTATCATTCAATCTGTTTCTATTTTAATCCACCTCAGCACTTATCATTACCTGATATTTTCTTGTATTGTAATTTGTTTCCGTCAATGGGGTCCAATCCTGGCTGATTCTGATCTAATTAGTCTGGGTTGAGGTTGGGCCATAGGTGTTTTTTCAAAGTACCCCTCAGTGATTTCTAATGTGCAGCTAGATCTGTAAACCATTGGTTTATGTGTTGACCAGGTCTCTCTCAATAGAATGTAATTTCCAAGAAAACAAAGAACTGGCCTGTTTTGTTCATCCAAGTGTCCCTGGCCCCTCGAAGGACACATGGCACATTGCAGACATTCCATTAAGACTTGTGGACAGACTGACTGTATTGTAATTCTGTCAGTATTTGTCTGTTTTCCCAGTAGTTTATAAGCTCCTAGAATATCTAGTCCACTCTGCATAAAAAAAATAAGTCACTCAAGAAAGTTCATTAAACGAATGATAAACAAAGTGCATTTGTGAACCCAAATGTTCTCACCAAAAACAAACAAACAAACAAAACAAAAACAAAAATCCCACAAATATATGGGAGGTGATGTATGTGTTAATTAACTAAATGGGAGGAATCCTTTCACAGTATATATGTATATCCAATCACCATGATGAACCCTTTAAATATCTTATAATTTTATTTGCCAATTACACTTCAATAAAACTGAAATTAGAAACAAACAAAAACCCAAGCTGTATTTGTGTGCTGTAAGGAAGACAAAGATGAAACCGGGTGTGGCTGCTGTCCTCAAAGAGCTTGCAAAAGAAAAAAAAAAAAAGCAGATTGCCGTTATACACATGAGAATGCACTATTTGCTGTGATGAAAGAACAAAAAACTTCAGGGGAAGTAAAGATTGCTTTTTATTGGGAAAGGAAGAAACCAAGGAAGACTTCATGGAAGAGACAGCATTTGAACTGAGCCTTACAGGATGAATGGAATTTGGGTACGCAGAGAAGCAAGACTACAGGGGTGAAGTGTGGAAGGAGAAGCGGGAAAGTTCTTCCAGGGAGAGGCAAGAACACAAACAACATATCAGCCCAGCTGGAGGTCAGGAGGGCTAGAACGAAGACACTGGCTATCAACATGGGAAAGATTAGACGGTGTCAAGAAATGTTTCCAGTGACAATGCAAAGGTCTGAGCAACTGACTCCAGCTTGGTTGTTTGGTGAGGAAAATAATGAAATTGAGTTTTCCTAATTGAGGGACTGAGAGAATGGGGTGTCATTAATAGTCGTGGAATCAGGTGAGGAGCTGGTTTTGAGTGGGGAAAGGCAATGGCAAGCACTGATTTGGAGTCTCAGTTTCAGTGGGCTGGATGTTCTGGCAAGTTTGCAGGGTGCTCGATGTGCAAGTTTAGAGTAGGTGAGAGATCAGGATGGAGAATCAGATTTGGAACTGCCCCCCACCCCAGTGACAATGACAGAAATCATACAAAAGGGTTTGATAAAGGAAGAGGGAGAAAGTTAGTGGCAGAAGAATCAAATCTTGAGAACACTCATTTGGGGAGCAGAACTTGGAGTTAATGGAGAAGTTGGGAGCCTTCAGAGAGACATGACGGGTGGCAGAATATGCCACTCCAAAATATGCCTCTTTGGCATAAGGATTATTTCAGGCAGATTATCGTGGGAAACAGGAGACACTGGAGAAATTATGAAAACATGCTAGAAGTTACATTTTTATAAGGGAAATTTACATTATAAAGGAAATCTCGATTTGTAAGAGTACCTCCCTCTCTGTTCCAGGAAAAGAAGGAGTGGAACCAACTTAAATATGTATATCAAATCTTATTCTTATTTACCACACTTTTCCCGGCCGCCTCCCCATAACTGCTCTCCTCCACTCCTTCTTCTCACTTTTGTCTTTAGCTCAAGATGGTATTTAAGCCTGAGTTCTAAACCACTTCTGAGAGCTCCTCATTTTTCCCTGGTATCTCCCATGTACACATGAGATATACAAGTTAATAAATGTCCATTTGTTTTTCTCTTATCAATCTGTCTTTTGTTACAGGCTTCTCAGAACTGAGAAAGGTGGAGGTAAAACTATTTTTCCTCTGCTACAGGTAGGAAGAAAACAAAGTTAGTAGAGGTTACCAAAGTCAAGGGGAAGCTTTGTTGGCAACCGGTTTCTTTAAATTTATATGTGTAAACTAAGTATGTTTGCAGGCAAAGAGGAAAGGGCCAATAAAAAGAAGAAACCAAATGTGTAAGAAGGAGATAGAATTATTGTCAGAACATAGTCCCCTAGAAAGTAAAAGGAAATAAGAGTCCAAGTCCAGGCTTGAAAGAAAAGCTGTGCTAATTTGACCCAGGAAGGGAGGAGAAGAAAATGAATGAAGACATGAGAAATTGCGAAGTGGTAAAGAATGAGGTCGAGGAATTCCATAATATATACCTTCTCCAAATAACAGGAGGTGAGGTCACCTGTAATGAATAAAGGGAGTGGAGGCTTGGGTTTAATGGTTTTCATTGAAAATGCAGAGGGGATAGTAAAAAGTGAAATTTAAAAAAAAAAAAAAAGGATTTCCTAAGAACAGCAATGGCCCTGCTGATGTTGCAAGGAATCTGGAGTAGGGCCCATCACTCCAGTTTCCAGACCCTCTCCTTCAGCTCTATTGCCAGGCGCCTGGGGCAGAGGATCATGGGAAGGTCTGACCCTGACAACCAGACTGGCAGGGGGACAAGGGAAGGCCAAAGAAATAGGGAGGAAGGGTCAAGTGACTGGTTTTACTAAGTCTTTCCATTAAGAACTTGACTGTATAACAAGAGATAAAAGGGCTGACCCTGTCTTATATCTTCACTTCTAAGAAACATGTTATCTCTAGAGTTTGAGAATTGAGCTCTCTCTTTTCTAATGTTTAAGGAAGTCCTCTAGAGATTCTGAACATTGTCTGAACATTGACTCCCATTAAATATAATTGATTTTCTTTAATGTAAGAGTTTTAAGGAACCACATATATCTCTAACGCTCTTACCTGAAAATCTGAATCTCAATTCCACACTGGCATCTTTACATTTGAACACATTTGAACACAGTAACATAGCATATTAACTTTAAACATTACCCTCTTCTTTTTAAACAAAAGAATATGGTCTTCCAAACAATTTTTAAAGTGACAAAGTATAATGACTTTCTCTATCCATTTGCCCTACTGTGGAGAGAAGTAAAATGGAAATTGAATTGGGAGGTAAGGTTAATCAACTGTGCAGCTCTAGAAAGGTAACAAATTCTGGGCCTATTTTATTATCCGTCATGGAGGGGTTGATACAGGCCAGGTTTGTTCCCAGGTCATTTTTAGCTCTGCAATTCTATGATGTCATAGGCTGGGACAAAGTCTTAACCCAGCTCTGTAATTCCCCTCTCCCACCTGGGTCTAGTAAAGCCAGTCATGGGTCCTCCCAGTAACCACAGAATCAACAGATTTGCAAATTTTAAAAAGTTGGAGGTCATTATCCAATCTCCTAGTATACACACAGAGTGCATTACAAAAAATTAAAATACAGTCTTTTAGGAGCTCTTCAAACCATTCAGGGTCAACATCTGCACCCACACCATAAACCTCAGGTATCACTGCTGTTCAACAGAGTCTTCCCTAACCTTTCTGCCCAGATCACCTCAGCCCCATCCATACCCTGCCTCACTGGTTTTGGAATGGAGAGTGAAATCTGTGGTGGAAAATGAAACACAGGATTCTTACTTTCAAAAGTGAAATTTAGATTAGAATCACATTGCGTTAGTAGAAAATTCTCTCAGAGTCTATTGTTGTTTAACTACTATAGCCCCTTTCCAAGGTTAATCCTCTCCATTGTAAAGAGTTTGAGAACAATTTAGTAGGTAGTTTCTCCTCCCTTTTTCTGAACTTGCTACCTATTGGGCACTTTTTCTACTGCAGCTAATGAGTAGAAACTAGAAAGACACTGAAGTGATGGCCCCCTCCTGGGGGCCTGGCCTGCACCTGACCAGCAGGATCACTGGTCTACAATTAGGGTTTGAATTTCACTATCAGGTTCTTGATATCACTAATTATCAGGATCTATGCAGATTTTCTTTCTCCTCTTGTGTTTAAAAGTTACTTTTGAGAGATGTATTTCACTTGGGCAGGGATAATACTGGTGTATGCAAGAGACTGAATACAAATATTATAATCATGATCTTTCTGACACACTATGTTAAGAGATGCTGCCATTTCAAAACGTCTCCTCGAAAACAATCCAATTAAAAAATGGGTAAAGGACTTGAATAGACATTTCTCTAAAGGAGACCTACAAATCGCCAACAGGCACGTGAAAAGACATTCAACATCACTAATCCTCAGGGAAATGCAAATTGAAACCACAAAGAGATACCAATTCACACCCACTGGGATAGTTACTGTCAAAAACAAACAAACAAAAAACCCCAGGAAATAACAAATGTTGGTGAGGATGTGGAGAAATTGGGACCCTCGTGTCCTGCTGTGGGAATAGAAAATGGTGTAGCGGCTATGGAAAACAGTATGGCCATTCTTCAAAAAATTAAACACAGTTACCATATAATACAGCTATTACACTTCTGGGTACCCCAAAAGAAGTGAAAGCAGGGATATTTGTACACCCATGATCTATTCACAATAGCTAAAACGTGGAAGCGACCCAAGTGTCCATCAACAGATTAATGGATAAAAAACTATAGTACATACATACAATGGAATATTATTCAGCCTAAAAAAGGAAGGAAATTCCAACATATGCCGTAACATGGATGAACCTTGAAGACATTTTGGTAAGTGAAATAAGCCAGTCACAAAAGGACAAATACTGGGCTTCCCTGGTGGCGCAGTGGTTGAGAGTCCGCCTGCCGATGCAGGGGACACGGGTTCGTGCCCTGGTCCAGGAAGATCCCACATGCCGCAAAGCAGCTGGGCCCGTGAGCCATGGCCGCTGAGCCTGCGCGTCCGGAGCCTGTGCTCCACAACGTGAGAGGCCACAACAGTGAGAGGCCCGCGTACCGCAAAAAAAAAAAAGAAAGAAAAGAAAAGAAAAGGACAAATACTGTATGATTCCACTTACACGCAGTACCTAGAGTAGTCATAGACAGAAGGTAGAATGGTGGTGCCAGGGGCTGGGGGGAGGAGGGAGTGGGGAGTTACTGTTTAATGGGAACAGATTTTCAGTTTGAGAAGATGAAAAAGCTCTGGAGACGGAGGGTAGTGGCAGTTGCACAACAATGTCAGTAAACTTAATGCCACAGAATGGCACATTTACAAATAGCTAAAATGGGAAATTTTATGTTATATATATTTCACTACACTTAAAAAAAAATGTCTCCTGAATCTTTGAGACAGTGGCAAAGATCAAGAATACGCTAACTTTTCCCGATGCAGAAGAAAAAACGACATCTGAGTACCTACTATGTACCAGGCAGGCACTCACAAATCACACACAAAAGCAAAAACCAAATAAAACACAACAAACAAACAAACAACAAAATAAATACCCTGATTATGTACTATTAACCCTTCTTTACAGTGAAGAAAGCAAGATTCCTAACACCGTACCAGCTGAAGGAGTAAGAAAACCAGTGGTAGGATTCAAAGGCAGATCTGCCTGACTCTCGAAGCCTGCATTCTTTTCACTCCACCATGCTGTTTTCTGCTACCCACAGTTGTCTCTGAAGAGGCTTTGTGCTTTGACTATAGAGCTTTTATACTTAAAAGTTGAGCCTGCCTTCTGAAGTAGGCTAAAAAAGTCAGTCAACCAAATGCATTCACTACAAGCCCTCCATGAGGCCCGGGACCAACCAGGAGTCGTGTTTCCACTCTGCCGTCGGCCATATGGCAGAAAACACACACACACACACACACACACACACAATTAAAATTTCAGCGTTGGTTGACTCCCTCAAAAGCCTCCGAACACTCTGGACAAAAGCAGTATGTCTTTTAATATTCCATATGGCCAGAAGAAGAGGAAATAGTCCCATTTTACAGGACAGGAGCTTTTTCATCTTTTTCCTAAACCTCCTGCCATCGTAGTTACTGATCTGCTGTTACTCATTCATGTTGTGCTTCAAGCTGGAATTTAATAATTAAGGGAATGTTTGGGGCTGTGCAGAAAATAGGCATCTCTTGTTTGATGTTTTCTGAAAGAGAGCAGGGGGCCTCTGGACTCCCCTCTGCCTATGAGCCAAGGTTTCATTTTCTGACTCTTTTGTGAAACACACAGTGAGGAGTAAAACAGATTTCTACACATCCTCACACAAAGCAGGGTGTTGGCATCATCTAGTGAATCCAGCCCGTAGCTGAGTAAGTACCAGAGTGTGAGCTCCATCCTCGTTCATACAGCCCAGACTCCCAACTTTCCATTTCATTTAATGACAGGCAGCTTGATCACAGAGCTCCAGTTAGGGGCATTCAGGATCCAAGATGCACCCGAGATCTCCTCTCTGGGAAGATGATCTTTACATAAGGTTCCAGTTCCCTTATGTCTCCTAGACATAAGGGAACTGGAACCATGGAATATGTGGTGTGACTTGTTTTGCCCGCAGGTTTGATTAAATTCAATGGATTTGTCAGGGGAGCTCCATGGTTTCAACACCAGCACTATTTCGCCTCTTAGTCATCACACAGGTTTAGTTTCATAAGTATGCTCAGGAAATTTGACCTTTTTTTCTTTAACCTAAAGATTCTTATCTCTGAGAATGCGCTGCTACCCCACAAATTTTGAGAAGACAAATCAATTTCATAAGGTGACATTAAAAAAAAAAAAAACTAGAGCTCTTCACAGTTGAGAATAATGATAAATGAGGAAGCATATACACTTTCCATGGCATATTTAGTGTTTAAAACCTACACTTTAAGAATGAGTGTCTAAATATGACCTTTTAATTATTTTTACTCCTCTATAAGCAGTTCTTTCTTTTGAAAATTACCTCCTTTCATTGTAAAAATGCAAGACAAAACCTTTTATCAACGATCACTTATTGCTTAACAGCATTTTCTGTTGGAGACACAGCTTAATTTTTAAATCAGGCTATGCTAGGATATTAAACCCTCCTACATATCCTGCCAAAGAAATCTCACAATCTCATTTCTAATCCGTTGGACCTATTTACTGCACTTGTATGTGTCATTCACAAATATGAACAAGCCATGGCCATAGACTCTAATAAGAGGACCCATTGCTCAAGGAAATCAAAGAATAAAAATCAAGTTCTGATTTCACTGTTTCGCCCATCCACAGCATAGGCAGGTAAGGAAACAACCTGGCAACACTTTTACATGTTGTCCGTCACTGAGGCTAATATGCACCTTGACCTATAGATGAATAAAATCTATATAAACATAAAACCCATATATACACTGGTATCCGAGTCTAGACAAGTTAAACCCGCCACACTCTTTTGAGAAAGAATGCAACTTTAGGATAAGACCCACTGGTAAATGATAGCTGTTTCTGAGGTTATCCTGAAAGCAGCTGCACAGGGCAGAGGGAGGAAGACACCTTTTTTTTTTAAATGGTAAATACTGCCCCTCACATACGCAATTCCAGCCTTTGTTGGCAAATTCTGAGTACAAAAGGATTTAACGCCCCAAGCAAACAAACAAACAAAAAGCCAAATCACAGTCCTTATGCTGCAAGATAGAAGCTACCCCAGTGCAATGTGTAAGAAAGATAATGCAATTAACATTTTACACCCCTCAAACAAGACTGCAACGTTCAGATGATCGATCAGCCCACAGCTTCACAGCCCCAATTGATTTCAACTGGGCTCTGCTTTCCTTCCAAGAGAACTATGCAAACAGCTTCTTAACATTTAGCGTGTTTTCCTGATGAGTCACCGAAGCTAAGCACTAATGAGGATTATTTTTTTCAAATCAAGGTGTCACGAATTTGGTCCTTCTCAAAATCCCTGCTAACACAACCCATCCTGACCATTTCCCCCCATCCCCGGAACAATGTGTCTTTCTTCCCCCTCGAAATCTGCCCTTACAACCGCAGGCGAGGGTCATTTTTCTCACTTAGCGAGGAGCAACACGAAAAGTGTTTCCTTTACCTTGGCTCCCGAGGCTGGTCCGAGACGAGTGGCTTTCCTCCTCCCTCCGAGCCGCTGTGTGCAGGCGAGCTCCGGCGCAGCCCGCCCAGCCCAGCCCAGCCCCGCAGTAGTAGGAGCTGCCCACGGCGCGGCAGCCGCTGTGTGTATGTGTAGCAGCAGCTCCTGCAGCCCAGGGACTAGTCCCCACCCAGCTTTGTCTTCAGTCATCGGTCTTTCTACAGGAAGCAGTGCATCTCCCACTTCCTCCTCTTGCTAGCTGTGAGCTGCTTACTGCTTTCCCTCTCCTTCCATTTCAGGGCTCACGGGAGCCCTTTCCTCTTCTCTTGGGCTACTGACACCAATGTGACTACAATCCCCTTTTCCCCTTTGTTCCAAGACCCTCTGGGGCCGTGTGTTCCTTCCTTCCCCTTATTCCCTCATTCTCTCGGCCCCCTTCCCCACAGAGTCTGCCTTCTCGGCCTGAACTTGGTCTGTTGTTGCTGCTGTTGTTTTGGGGGGTCCACAGCCCCTGGCCAGGTTCTGCCCCTGAGATCCAGCACCAGGCTCCATGGCACCTCCTCATTTACTGTGGTCCCCATCAAGGCAGCGAGCTGGGCGCTTGCAGCTTCTTGCTGCAGCATTTTTCTCTGTGGCCAACATTCCCGATGCTTCATTTCTCCAAGGTTCCACTACCACTGAGATCTCACTTAATCCACGTGCTCAGAAAAGAATGGCCCTGATAAGTATTCTTGTGGGGCATAGGAGCTAAACCAAGTCCTGCAGTGCTACCCGTGGCCTAATAATGAAGACATATTCCCTGAAAGATTCTCAGTGGTGGGGAGTAGCAAGGTAGAGCTGAACGCTGGATCTTCTCACCCCAGAAACAGAGCCCTCTTCCTCTCCACCCCACACTAGCAGGGCTAAAAGAACCCTCGTCATCCTCTTGTCCTTTCCCTTCACTTTAGGGGGTGGTGCAGTGTTAGGAATAAGGGTAGAGACTGCAGGCCAATCTGCCCACCAGTATTTGAGTCCAAGCGGTCTTTACTGATTTATGAACTTGGGCAAAATAACTTCTACATGCCTCTATTTCCTCATCTGCAAAATGCAGGTGATTATAGTCATACCCCATAGCAGAAATCTGAGGATTAAATGAAATGGTGCACAAAATGATAATAATCATTCCTGAAACATAGGATTCGTTCAATACATATTAGCTCCTACTATTTTTAGAGGACATGGATGCTCAGAGATGGTGAGTGACTTTGGCAGTCAGCAGCCAAACCAGGACCAATACTTGGTTTCCCGATTCCCCACAGTAGGATATTCACCACTAAACCTCAATGCTCTCGGGACTCTGAATTTATTCAGCCTGAGTCATTCTTCCCCACTATGAACACAAGGTGCTTTGGGGAAGCTACAGATTAAACCCAGGCTGAGGGTGGGTCTCGGGGGAATCCTTCTAGTGACCAGGCAACACCATTAAGAAACCTCTCCTCAAGAATCAGTGCCTGGAAAGCTAATCTTCCTGGGCAACGGTTAATTCCCAGCTCTGTTTTTTAATCCAGGCTTGCCTTACCCCTCCAGCAAGTAAACTAACAAGAAATGTTGGAAATCTAAGGCGGGTGCAGGATAACTCTATAATCAGGGAAGTCATCAGGTGAGCCTTGCTAACCCACCTTGAGGACTACATCACATTAACCTGGAAGGTACAGAATTTAATTTCTATGGAATGTTCTGAGACAGTCCCTAGGATACTCCTTGTTTCGATTTGATGTTCCATAAACAGAGTTTGCTTATTTCTTCCTAGAAGTCTTTTATCAAAAAGGACCCTGGGGGCTTCCCTGGTGGCGCAGTGGTTAAGAATCTGCCTGCCAATGCAGGGGACATGGGTTCGAGCCCTGGCCTGGGAAGATTCCACATGCCGTGGAGCAACTAAGCCAGTGCACCACAACTACTGAGTGTGCACTCTAGAGCCCATGAGCCACAACTACTAAGCCCGCATGCCACAACTACTGAAGCCTGCACGCCTAGAGCCCGTGCTCCACAACGAGAGAAGCCACCGCAATGAGAAGCCTGTGCACCGTAACCAAGAGTAGCCCCCGCTCACCACAACTAGAGAAAGCCCGCGCGCAGCAAAGACCCAACGCAGACAAAAATAAATAAATAAAATAAATTTTTTAAAAAAAGGACCCTGATGTTAACTCACTAACATCAAAAAATTACAAAGTGGATTGATTCAAGATTTAAAATGAGGAACTACTTTTGAACCACCAGTAAATAGAATTGTAGTTGTGAAAGAGGATTGGATAACATTCCCACAACCTCCTACAACCCAATGAAGATCAGACATGGATTACCTCCAAATCAGGAATCTTGGTGCCAAAGGTTACTGGAAGCTTTTAAATGAAAATTTAAATATATATGATATCAAGTCTAAGAAAAATGAGAAGCACAATTATGAATGGTTGGAAAGATTTTGGAAACAAATCTTTGGTTAATTTTAAACTAGTGGCAGATTCTGGCATGAACTCTGGATTCAAACAGGTCCTTTCTGTTGTTTAAATCCTTTCTCCCTCCCTTCTCTCTCCCTCAACCATCAGAGAGTGGCTGGTACTTATCTTTATGTCTACATAGGGAAATCTCTTTCAGACACTAAAATCTCTAGGAATTTGGCCTGCTGCCTTCTGATCTGTTCTTCCATCTCTGGCCCTTATAAAACTCTCAGTAGGTTAACCTGCCCATTGCTGGGAAGTATCAACCAACCTCTCTTCAGAGCTAAAAGCTAGATTTTAAAGTGTCCATTTCTTAGGAGATATAATTACATCTCACCATGAACCATTCATGCCATGAGTAACTAAACATGAGTCTATACATAAAACAGAAGCCTGTAAAATTCTTCAACAGTCATCAGTGGCCCTGTTTGTAGGCATTGATACCTGTACTTCTTACATGTATCTGGCAGAGGAGGTCGATGGTAATAGGGAAGCCATCATTTGGGTCTGTTATCTCTCCTGCGTTATTGAGCATTCTAGCTGGATGTTCCTTGGAGTTCTTTGATATCAACAGTCCCCAAATTATACATATTGACTTATCCAAAGCTTGTTCTCCTTTCTGTATTCTGAATTTTATTGAGTGAGGAATACAACAAACCAGTTGCCTAGAGCAGGAATATAAGAATAATATCAGAATCATCTGCCTTTGTTACCCCATGTCTGATTTAAAGTTCCTCATCCTTCATATCCGCCATGAAATTAGCTCTTCCACCAAACTCTTCCTCTCCATTACCGTGGCCATGGTCTTATTCCAACAATATTTTGGTTTTCCCTAGATGACTGCAATACTTTCTACTTTGTCCTCCTACCTCAGTCTCTCTTCTAAGCTATGCCCACTAGAAGTCCATCTCTAAAATGAAGAGGTGAGCAAGTCGCTGCTCTGCTATAATTTTTCAGAATCTCCCTTCCTCATTGCTTGCAGGATACAAGTCTTAATTCCTTTGCATGGCATACAAGGCCTTCTGTAACACCACCCACCTACATCCTAAACTTCTTAGCTAACCTGTTGCAACCCTACATCCACCCGTTCTACACCCACCTTCATGGTTTCTCCTGGGGCCATGCTCTTTTCTCCTCTGCATCTTGGCATATGCTCTTCCTTTTGCCAGAAACACCCTTATTCTTTCCTCCATTTTTCTGCTGGTGACCCCCACTTATCCCTTCAGACCCAGCTTCTCTCAAAAACCTCCCCTGACCACGGAAACAGAGGCGAGTCTTCCTTGCCCCATGAGTGCACAGTGCCTTGCCTCTGTCTCCATAGAGGCACTAACTGCAGTGTTTTAACAAGTTGTTAATATGTCCACCTCGCTCATCAGTATCAGCCCTTAAGGCTGGGCCAGGTTCCATTCATCTTTACTTGTCACATAGCAGGCGCTTAACAGAAGTTTGTGTAATGAAAAAGCATCATTGGCAGAAATTCCAAAACTGCTGTTGTTTTCCTTTGGGTGCCTGGGGAAGGGGAAAAAAGGAAATTTCTGATATGAGAAGTTGGTCATGGGGTAAGGAACAATGATCCCTCTATTTTTTTTTTTTTCAAATCATCTGCAGAAAGCCATGGTACATACATACCAAATTCTGAATATTTGTTCTCTAGGTAACCCTAAACAATCCTGGGGCAACTCCTGGTTTCATTTCTGCAGTGAATTGCTTATAAAGAAGCACAGTCTGGCAACAAAAAGTTATTTAGAAAATAAATTTTTAAACGAAACAGAAAAAAAAAAGGAAAGAAAGCTATTCTTTACTTGCATTTCCAGATGCAAGGAGACTTAAAGTACACTAATTTATAAGCCAGAGACTAATTTATAAGCCAGAAACTAATTTATAAGCCAGAGACTAATTAATAAGCCAGAAACCCTTTTCACATTCCCTCCTGAATTCTCTGGTTTTTGCCACCTCACAGCTGTCCCAGAGCCTCTCATGCCAAATCCCCAGACTCTTCCTCTAATCTTGTTAAATACTGTTCCTCCCTCTGTCCTCCCCCCCTTGCCTTGCTCAGCTATTTCTTTACTGTTTTGATTGACTTGCCTTCTCTGGCTAAGCCCTCCCTGCTTTTCCGCCCACGTCTCAGTATGGAGTATGGGTCTCCCTCTCCCCTTCCTTATTCTATTGTCTCCGGAAGGAACCAGCCACCAACCAGCACTGCGGCTCCTTGAGGGCATGTGTGGGCTGCGCTGGAGACGGAATGGTGAAATGAGAATAAGAAGGTAAATTCGTATATTAATAAATCCTGTCCACTCATATGCATGAATGATACATTTAATGGCTTGCTTAATTGTTGTGCCAAATAGTCATTAAGAATAAATAAATGGAGGCTTCCCTGGTGGCACAGTGGTTAAGAATCCACCTGCCAATGCAAGGGACATGGGTTCGAGCCCTGGTCCGGGAACATCCCACATGCCATGGAGCAACTAAGCCTGTGCTCCACAACTACCGAGCCTGCGCTCTAGAGCCCGTGTGCCACGACTACTGAAGCCCACGTGACACAACTACTGAAGCCCATGTGCCTAGGGCCCGTGCTCTGCAACAAGAGAAGCCACCTCAATGAAAAGCCCATGCACTGCAACGAAGAGCAGCCCCCGCTCACCGCAACTAGAGAAAGCCCGTGCAGTAACAAAGACCCAACACAGCCAAAAATAAAATTTAATAAATTTTTTTAAAAAGGAATAAATAAATGAATCATTGAGCTGTTATCTTATCACAGAAAATCCAGAATTCCAGGCATTTCTTGGATCAACTAAAAGGAATAGAAGTCTCTCTAAAGACTTCTTTTGAAAAAGAGGCATAGTCATGATCTGATCTCTGTGTCAGCACAATCATTCCCTCCCCTGAGACATCTGAGCCTACCCCCAGCTGTTAGGGAGCCAAAGAGACTGAATCATATTTGGTTTAAAGAGAGTCAGGGGTCAGGGTGGGTAGAACTAATCTTTCTTGAGAGAGAGAGAGAGAGAGAGAGAGAGAGAGAGAGAGAGAGCGCCGCTGACCCTCACAAATGGGAAATGTCAGTCTCTGCTGCATAGCCCAGCACAAAAGTTAATAGGACAAGGGGTTTGCCAAGCCATGGCCACCTCTTCCTCCAGAGAAGCATGAGTTTTCCTTTCCCTTTGCCCTGGGCAGGGCTAACTAGGGGGCTAACTGGATAGTGTGAAGTACCCCAGATTCTTCCCTCACATTGCCTGAAATATCACCACGATTGAACTCATTTGGGTTGTTAACCCAAGTGTATATATATTTGTACTACATACGTAAAGCCCTGGGGAGGTTGCCAATGATCAATGAGTTCAAGAAATTTGCTTTCCTAACAAATACAAGAGTTGATGGGAAGGGAAGGAGGGAGGGTGTGGGCTCAGAGACATAGGGTAGATGGAAGCCGAGGGGTGCTGGAGGAGGGCTAATCATGAAGCGGGAGGTCTTGGTGAAGACACACCGGGTATGGAGGGACACAGAAAGGACGCACACAGGAGCTGGGGAAGGCAATCGAATCAGAGCTGGAGACAGGCGAGAAAGAGCCATAGAGGCCTGGCTGTGGATCCAAACAGCTGTGCACAGGGAGGGTTTGGCCAGCTTAAGTAGGAACAAAGGCCAGACACTCCCTGAGTGGACACTGCCTGCTTCATGTCTGAAGTTCTGGTCTTCCCAGAAAATGTTTCAAACCCTCCACCAGTGGAAGGTAGGGCTGGACTGTCCACTAGGGTAATGAAAGAGTTTAAACCAAGTGCATTCTTACGATAAAAACAAAGAGCAATTCTGCAAAATACAACGTGTCCCCTCAAAAAGTCTCCGAAGATGCATACAGAAAAGCAGGGACAACAGGAAACAAGAAACAAGATCAAGAAGAGGGAGTCAGCAATGAAGTTTGGCAGAGGTTAGAGAACATTGTACACAAGCAAAGCCTGGGAAAAACAATCCTTTGAAAAGAATGTCAGAATTAAAGGATACGAATCAGTGAGATTAACATCACAGGAGTAAATCATTCTGAAGTGTCTTGAAAGAAAAGCTATACGGTAATAACTCCGGTAATTTGCAGGCAAGCCAGAAAGGCAAGATTTTATTTTCTCTGCCAAATACATTGCCAGAAAGGATGACCTATTTTGATGGTAAATAAGATGGCAAAAGGCTGGGCAATAAAAGATGTTTGGGGACCTTCTGTCTTCATGTCTTTGGTGATTTCCCTACTGTAAAGAATATTCGTAGGTTTGCTTATGACCTTGATCTCCCCAGCTCTACTTTTCTCATAAGTCTTAAGTTTCTCACTTTGGATTTTCCTGTGATAGAATTTCAGAAACAGAACCATAGGAGCTGGGGAGGGAATTGTGATGTTGAGTGTTGGGTGGTGAATCTGTCTCTACTCCCAAGTCCGCTGGAGTCTAACTAGACTGAGTGCTGTCTGAGGGCAGGGCTGTATCTCTGGTCTCTATATGCTGTGCGTGCTCAGTACATGTTTGTTGACTTTAGGGGAATCTGAACCATTAGGTCCTGTGGAAGAAAGTTATGAGTACTACTGACCCTTTGAAGATACAAGAGCATACATTTTACAGAATTTTAAGAGAAGGAGCAAACAAACCACCAAGGCTGCTTAAAATATGACCCAAAATGTTTTAGGAATCAGAAAATGAGAAGAGAAGGAAAATGTGCTATTGATGCTGAAACAGGAAAAACCTTGAAATGCCAACCAAGTAAGAATATTAAACCAAGAGGCAAAATCTATTATTTACTTAGATGGTAAGGAAGGACCAGTATATGTAGAAAGCTCTTGTGAAGGTTTGTCAGTTGATGGCTCTCCTCACAATCTGTAAACTTGGAAAGTGCATTTTCAGTAATGTGAAATATTTGCTATAACTTCCCATGAAGTGTTACAAAAATGATTCAAGTTACTTTTGTAAGAAGTTATTCAACATTCTTTAAGTATTACTTGCATGATTACACAGGGTAATTTCAGCAGAGAAGATTTGCTGGTGTATAGTAAATGTGAAAATCTCAAATGACTGATTTGGCAAACGTCATCAATAAATAAGATTTCTTAGCAAATTACTACTTTTACTTGTACAGTTTTCTCAAAGGAAATGGCTGGGTTAGTTGTTACCCCCGCTCCTCCACAAATCACCTATTGCTTATCCTGATTACAGCTCTTATCACATTGTATTGTTTTTGTGTGTTTCCCTTTCTCCATCCTCTACCACCTGTGGAATTCTAGAACACATAGGTCATGTCCTACTCAATGCTGTATCTCTGGTACAGTGTGCAGTGCACAGCACATAGTAGGTGTGCAATAAATATTTGTTGCATATATGAATGAAGGCAAAAGCATTTCAAGTGAGGTACAGAGATTAATTTTAGGAGGAAGATTATAAGCCAAACATCTGTAGATTTATTTATAATTAAAAAAATTACATCCCACAGTATGTTAGGAAGCAAATCTGTCATTAGTTTATACATTGTCATTAATGGCTTTGTTTTCAAATGAAAAGAGTGGGTTACTTGCTCAAGACCAGTGATTGTCACTGATTCTTTCCCAGCTCAAAATACTGAAATTCACCCAGACCACAGCCAAGCCATTTGTTTGCTATTAAATATTAACAGACATTCCCCCTAACTCCCCACCACCAAATTTTTGCATCTAGAAAGTAGAGTTATACTAGCTGAAAACTGACAGCATAAATATGACTTTAAAAAAATCCCTTTAAACACACGTGGTGCTCTGATATAAGCATGGGAAACTACATGACCTGAATCCTTACTTAAGGATTACATACATCAATGGTTTTATACCTGAAGAAGGTGGCAACAATAACCTCAAATAATGCAGTCAAGAGGGAAAAACGTTGTACTTGCCCATAACTGAGAGGACTCCACTAGAGAAAAAATAAGATTTCAAGGAAGAAACTAAAGTGTTCAGAATGACTGGATTTGCTTAATCGTTAGCGAGACAGACTCCCATTTTATTCTGGAACAATAGTCTAGGGAAATTCTTCAAAGACCCGCCACTTACAACAATCATCAGATGGGAAAATAAAAACACCTTTCTACCCCTAAATTTCTAGGAAGATAACCGTGTGCTCACCTTGATTAGCCAGGGTCTTGATGGTTCCTGATACATAGTAAGCATTCACTAACTCTTTGTTAAATGAATGAACTTTACAAGAATTACTCATTATTCACATTTATAATACATGTAAATGATGAGGGTTATGAAGTAGCACCACACTCTAACCAACTGAGCTGATAGCCAGGATTAGGTTAGTATTAACAAAAGATAAAAGCTGCTGGCTCTGGTACAGATGGTGAAACTAGGTGTACCACATTACAAAAAGCAGTTACAATGAACGCTACTGTGCAGATGTTGTGTGGAATGATAAGCATGCACACGGGGCATCAAGTCATGTCGTCTCACTACTTTGACAACCAGCTTGTCTCCTCCACTCCGAGGGAAGCTGCTTCATAACATAAGGGATCAGTTTCTCCCACTTCATATCTGCAAAGGTGTTAATGATGCACCCTCTAGGGCTGCTGGAGGAGAAAAAGCATCCTCCACCCACTCTAGATTTGGGTACAGATGTTCCTGGGGCTGCCTTCTTCTTCTCATGGTCAGTCAATAGGGAGAACATCGTGAACGTGGGCTCCACAAGCAATGTTCTCTGCTTGCAATCTGTTCTCTTCTGACCCTCAGTAACCAGAGGTCAGCAATCGCTTTAGCCTCACAGGTGCCACAGAAGTCCCCACAGTTGCCCTTGGCAGGTTTTAGGAAAAAATAGAAGAGGGGAAATAAGAGGGAAGATTAAGAGGGAAGGGTTCATTTTTCTCAGGAGAGCCATTTTGTTAAATAAGACCTCTGGGGACTTCCCTGGTGGTGCAGTGGTTAAGAATCCGCCTGCCAATGCAGGTTCGAGCCCTGGTCGGGGGAGATACCACATGCCGCGGAGCAACTAAGCCTGTGAGCCAGAACTACTGAGCCTGCGCTCTACAACCCGTGAGCCACAACTACTGAGCCCGCGTGCCACAACTACTGAAGCCCACATGCCTAGAGCCTGTGCTCCGCAACAAGAGAGGCCACCATAGTGAGAAGCCTGCGCACGGCAGCAAAGAGTAGCCCCCGCTCACCACAACTAGAGAAAGCCCGCGCACAGCGACAAAGACCCAACGCAGCCAAAAATAAATAAATTAAATAAATAAATTTATAAAAAATAAATAAGACCTCTGAAAACAGAACTCAACTGAGAGTCAAATAAACAAGAGGCAATGTAACTTACTTTATTTTAAGAGGATAAAAATGAGAACTTGACCTTAAAATGAAGGGAAAAATACCACCACCACCAGATGAAGAGGAAGAAAAGACCAAGAGAAAACTGTGTTGCTTATAAAACTCCCAGAGGCAAATTCTAATTCACTGAGTAGTAGTATTCTTTTGGGGGCAAAATAAATTTTCACTGGATGGTCACTGGATTGGTCATTTAAAAGCATTTACTTTTCATCTAAAATTGGGTATAATTTATACATTCAGCTACACACTTATTTATTGGAAGCTTATTAGGTGCCAGCAGAAAACAAAATAGTTGAAGTCTCTTATCTGAAGGAGTTTATATGATGGTAGGGGAATCAAAAATAAAATAGTTAACAAATAGATACTTGTTATGTCAAGTAGCATTGTCTTGAGAAGAAAAACAAAGTGGAACAGAGTGGCATACAATATTTTAAGTAGGATGGTCAGGAAGGCTACTGGTTACTCCCTGATTTCCACCTTTTGCCCACTCTTTTCAATTAATTCTCCACCCTCTTTGGTTTGCTCTGGGCCTGATGGTATCTCCAAGATGGCCTCCAATTATTCTTGGCTCCTGCTATTCACAGCTTGTGTGGTCTCATCCCCTAGATGGATCTATATGACTAGTAGAATGCAGCCGAGGTGACAGTGTGTGATTTCCAAGGCTGGTTCATAAAAGACCCTATAGCTTCCACTTGGGCTCTTGGATCACTCACTCTGGGGGGAGGCTGGGTACCATGTTGTATGGACACTCACGTAGCCCTGTGGAGGCCCACCTGGGAGCAGGATTTTAGGCCTCCTACCAAAAACCAGCAACAGCTTGCCAACCATGTTAAGTGAGCCACCTTGGAAATGAATTTTCCACCCCCTCAAAAAATGACATATTGACTGCTATCTCATGTGAGACCTGGGGCCGGAAACCTCAAGATAAGCTGCTTCCGAATTCCTGACCCACAGAAACTGTAAGAGATAATAAATGTTTATTGTTTCAAGCCGCTGTGTTTTGGGGTAATTTGTGATGCAACAATAGAGAACATGTACAGTACTCAACTGCCTCGGACTCAGGTTTCCAGCTGTGTTTGGCCAACACACCAAAAGTGAAGTCAGTGTGTTTATTCCTACACATTCTGCTCTGGCCCTGGTCTCCTCCCCGCAGCTACCACAGTTCCCTCTGGGCAGCCCCATGGGTCTCCAGGACTGCAGCTTTCTTAGCGCTCCTGCAACGCTATTTCTTCCTTTTGCCCCTTCAAGCCTAGACGTGGCATCAAATCTTGCTGTTGGTTTCCTTAACCGTGCACACACCTCTAACAAGTCCCTTCATTCTTGTAAGAAATGTGTGTCTTCTATTTCCTACCAAGACTCGGGCTGATACAAAGACCTCCTTGTAAGAGCCAACATTTGGAGGCTTGAAGGAAGTGATGTCAGGAAGAACATTCCCACAAGTGCAAAGACCCTGGGATGAGGGAATGCTTGATGTATTCAAAGAACAGCAAAGAGGTCAGCATGGGTAGAGTAGAATGCATGAACAGACAAGTGAAGGGGAGAGGCAGTCAGGGGCCATGTCAGGCAGCATTCTGTGGGTCATGGTTGTGTTCTGAGTGTTAGGTACAGCTGTGGGTGGATGGAGAGTGGTCTGAACAGGGGCGTGGCATGATCTGACTTTCATTATGAGACCAGGATGTAAGTAGATATAATAGAAACTCAGAGACCAGTCAGGAGACTCTTTTAGAATTTACAAAGATAAGGAGGCTTGGGTAGGATGAATAAAGGTTGTGAGAAGAGATTGAATTCAGGATATATTTTGAAACCAGACCTGTAAGAATTTGCTTCTAAATTGAATGTGGGAGAAGGAAGAGTAAGGAAGACTCTAAAGTGAATGATGAAGGCTGGAGCTATTTATTGAGATGAACACAAGGGAGAGTGAGAGAGTGAGAGTGTGAGAGTGTGTGTGTATGTGTGTGTGTGTGTGTGTGTAGTGGGGGAGGGGCAATTTGGAGGAAGGAGGGGTGGAAATCAAGAGTCTGCTCATTTCATCTTCAAAAGAGGAAAATAGTAACATTCTGCTGTTAAAAAAAAAAAAAAGGAAGATGAGAGATTTTTTTCCTCACTTTGCAAAGAAAAGGATCTACATTCATAGAGTAACCTTCTTATCTCCTGGCGTATTAGGTTATTGCCCTTAGAAGACTTTTAAGATCAAGTAGTGCATTCTCAACTTTAGTTATAAATGTGATTGGTTATAGGTCATTTCTGGCTCCCAAAGATCAGACTAGATAAATATAGGAACCAAGTCTGTTCCTGGACTCCAGGGACCCTGTTGTCTATTATAAAACATAATCTGCCTATCGATTAAGGATCTAGTTATCACGCTTGTAAAAGATAATCTTATTGGTTAGCGTCACGTGACATTTTTTAAAAATTTGAAATATGACGACCTTCAGCTCCAGAAGCAGATGTGGCAGGAAACGACTTGACAGACACTTCCGTTTTTCTTGGGACAGCACCTCCTGCCCCACTTCCTCAGTTTGGGGCTCCTTTTACCATAAAAGCAGAGCTGTGTTTCCCACCCACACCGAGATACTCACTGTCCTGCACAACATTGGTTACCTGCGTTTACTTTGCAGACCTGAAGCTTTAAAGAGAAGCTTGGGCAATTCAGTGTGGAGCTGGTGCTCACAGACCTCCCTCTACAGATTTACTAGGCGACCAGGGCAGCACCCTGAGCTCTGAGGGGAGAAGGCAATGTCCTTGGCCTCCTTGTGATGTCTGCCTCATGCTCACCCACACCCTCCTATACAGGATGTTTTGTGATGCCAGGACACAGCTGTCTTGATGCCAAAAAGTATTTTTTTGTTGTTGTTGTGTTCATAATGACCTCTGTCTAAAAATTCTGTAGGCTTCCAGGAAGGGACACAGCCGACTGTGATCAAATGCACTTCTCCTCCCTGCCCCCCTCTGGTTACCATGGCAACTGTGAATGACTGATTTCCTGGTTGCCATGTAAATGCAATGGGATCCCAGCCACTGCACCACACAAAGACGTCAGTAAGAATAGTGAGAAAACAAAAATCATATCTAAAAAGACAAAGGATTTCATCTCAAGCCTTTCTCTCACACAAAGTAGAGGAAAGGAACCAATTGTAATGAGAAATGGTGCTCTTCCTGAGGTAGGAGTGTGTCTCTCCCTCATTGGAGGGAAGACCGGAAAAAAAAAGGGGAAATCCCTCATTTGTCGCCCAAGGAGTTGGCACGGTGACAGGAAGACAGATGCCATTCTCAGGTGCTAGAACCCCTCAGTAATCAGCCTGAATCCCACTGCGAGGAAATCTGAAATATTTAACTGGGGTGGAAGAATTAACTTAGATTGAAAACAAAACAGAAAAAAACAGGTTTCATGGACATTTTTTAGAACCACTCTTATTTGCATAGTTTCATAATTTTAAAATTAAGATTCTAAATGCTTTAATTTATAATATTTGTTGGATTAATTTTTATTTCTATCTAATAACTTTGGAGAAATACAAAATACAGTTATTTTTTCTCTCTCTTTTTTAATTTGTAACACCCTGATAAAACCACATTCCAAAAACTGATTAATCCAGATTTCTATGGTTTTCATAGCCTGGGTGTTATCTGTGTTTAGTAATATCTAAAAAGAGCACTAGCATATTAAAAAACACATAAAATATATTTTATACAAAAATTAAAATTGTTTACAAAACTAAAATTGTTGATAACTTATTTCCTTGACTTTTATCGCATCTTAGATTCAAATGGTTTAAAAATTAATCTATTCTTTTTAAAAAAAATTTTTTTCTGCTTTTGACAAATGCTTCATATAAAGGTTTTAAAAACCTAATCAGGCAGAATTTTCATGGGTTTGCTGAACACACACAGAGAGCTACTGGTGCTTTACTATTAGTTTTCGGCAGCTGAACCATTGAAATCTTCTTTTTTTTCTATTTTTAGCCATAAAAAAGCATGAAATCATTTCTGAATGCCTATCTTTCCGAAGGTTAGAGCTGCAATGAGCTGAAGCATGCCATGTTTTACGGATGCCAGAGAAGTAACACCGAGGGGGTTCCAGGGTACAAAGCAGATGGATCCAGGCCCAGTAACTGCCATTTCTTAATACTCTTTCTGGCATTCAACTCTGCCTCATCACAAAAGCCTGTATGTTCCAAACTGGGTCAATAGGTGTCACACAGGTTAAAAAGTTGAGGCAGGAAATTCAGAGCACAAATAATTTTGCAAAATCTTAGGTTCAGTAATGTTAAACAGGTTCATTTATTGCAGAATTTCTCAGAGCTTTTGATATGCCAATATTGACGGTGACTCTGGAGAAAATAAATAGAATATAGAATATAGAATAGAATAGGAGGGGGCTCTAGAGAATATGATGTTTCCCAAATGTATTTGACCACTGAGCCATGTCTTCACAGAACATCTCTGAGTTCTTCAGAGCATACTTTGAGAAATGCTGGGCCTACCTTCTCTAATTGTACTTTAAGGATATATGGATTTTTAGGATTTAAAATTACAAGATTTAAAAAAGTGATTGGCTCCATATGATTCTAATGTAGCCTGTAGCCAGATTCCTAAGAGAGCAAAGAGAAAGAAAAAGAAAAAAAAAAAAAGAAGAATTGAAAAAGGATCTACAATAAATTAGGTGACCTTTAGAATATTTACTTTAAACTTGAGCACAAGAGCACATATTTTCCTTCTCAAGATTTTATTGTAGCTTCCATAGGTCTAACAGGTGAAATTCTCTAACAATAAACCCCACAAGAGCTCCCAATTGTTTCAGCAAATTTGTGTCAAAAGACAAAGAGGAATGGACCTCAGGGGGACGTGAGTGATACCTCTAGGGGTGGGGAGTGGAGGGGGGATGGGGGTACAGCAGGGTCAGCTGGAAGTTGCTGTTGATTCACCTGGGAAGGAACTGCCAATGCTTAGGGTAACTTTTGGGAACTCAGTCCTCTTCAGTGGGATTTTTGGGCTTCCATCTGACCACACTGACTATACAATGATTCCCACCCACCAGCTGTGAGAAACAACGGAGTTGCCCGCAACCTCACCACTGAAGCTAAGTGACAAAGGGAACCTTTTCCTGCTTCCCCTCACTCTGATACCCTATGTAAAAGGGGGACTGTGTCAGAGAGTAGATGTGCCCCCTGCCCTGGTCCAGCCTGTCCAGGGGAGATGGAGAAGTGACTGAAGGATTATAGGATAGAATGAAGTATCATTAAGGGAGCTTGCTGCCCAGAGGAAAGGAGAGCCGGCTGCAACAAAGTAGGTAGAAGCCGTCTGAAAGATAAAACAGATCCATGTTTGTACCTCACCAACTTGAGTGTCTTCAGACTGGTTGAGTAGCTGGGACAGCCTTGTAAACACTGTTGGAACACTGATGGGGGAACCCGAGAAGAGGAAGCGTAGGGAGGAGTTGGATTTATTTTGTCTGGGTTTCCAGGAGAGTCTTTAGAACAGATGTAGCAATGGAGACGGTGCTGAGGGCTGAGTAAGAGAAAGGGAACTTTTCAGGCTGAGGTACCTGCCTGTTCAGAGGCGTGAGGGTGGGACCGAGCCCTGAGGGTTTGGTATCTGGGAGCAGATGGCCAAAGTGTGCTGGTGAAGCCCACTGTGGATTGCAGCAGTGGGCTGGGGTCGGTTTGGGAAGTACACCCATGACATTTCAACCACTCTGGGAAAAGGAGGAAGCATAGAAGAGTCTGGTCAGAGGACTGATAAGATCAGGTTAGAATTTTGGTAAAACCATCCTGTGACAGTGCGGGGCAGGCTTTGAAAAGGGGTAGCGTGAGGGGCTTCCCTGGTGACGCAGTGGTTGAGAGTCCGCCTGCCGATGCAGGGGACACGGGTTCGTGCCCCGGTCCGAGAAGATCCCACATGCTGTGGAGCGGCTGGGCCCGTGAGCCATGGCCACTGAGCCTGCGCATCCGGAGCCTGTGCTCCACAATGGGAGAGGCCACAACAGTGAGAGGCCCAAGTACCGCAAAAAAAAAAGAAAAGAAAAGAAAAGGGGTAGCATGGAAGGCTAGAGTAGACACACAACACGTTTGAGTGGTTTCCATAGCACTAAATGGTCAACTGTCTAGTAAGCCTGGGAGGAGATAAGAGGGAGAGAAAGGCAAGAAAGAGGAGGTGGGGAGAACTCTCAAGTACTCTCAGGGGTAAACAACCAGAGTAGATGGATGTGCCTTCGTCTATCCATTCAACAATTATTTGTTTGCATGAATATAAAAGCAGCATCTCCTCTCTCTTTGCCCTGAAGACCTTCCCTATGATTTGCGGTAAGAATTGTGTTGATTGCAGCACCTGATATAGTTCAGCTAATTATAACTTACTTGGGTTGTTGGCCTCTTCTGCTTTATAACAACATGGGTGGGCCTTTTACTGTAACATCTCAGTTTGCTACTTCAGCAGCACCAAGATTAGCAGCAGAGATCTCCAGAGGAAGAGGAATTTTTTTTTTTCTGTCTTCAATTCTGGCAAATACCTGTGCTCTGTGAAAAAGGGTCACACGTGGGCCATCCCTCTGGCAACACAGGCCAAACTGCCACCTCGTTAAATTAATTTTGGACCCTGAAAAGGTCCATGACTCTTCAGGTGGGAACTCAGGAAATGCCACTCCTGTGCTGGGATGGTGAGGGGCTGGCTTCTCAGCATTTCGTTTAGGTGCACAGTACCCCAGGGGTTGCTGCCAGAAAAAAAACCTGCCTGCCAATCACAGGGTCAGTTACTGACTTTGACAGCGCTAGAGGATGTAGAGAGAAGAAACACAATTAACTGCTCTGGTGAAGACTGAGCAAGATGTTTGCTCTCTTACAATCTCTACAAAATTAACGCATATTAAAATCAGATTTTTAGAAAACCTGAAGACTTCATCTCCAGACTAAAAACTGTAATTGTACCTTCTTTTGTGAGCCCCTATGTCTAGACTAGATATTATCAATTCAACTGTCTCATATCTGAATAAGCTTTTAGTGTCGTGGCTCTGGAGAGTTTTTTTTTTTTTTTTTTTTTTTTTTTTTTTTTTTTACAAGGACCTCAATTTCATTACTGTTTAGGTCAGAAGAGGGCAAATAAGCATGACATCATAGATTAGACAAAAAAGGAGGGCTTTTAGGCAATGGGAAAATAACATACAGTGGAATAAAAATTTCCTTAAGCAGAATGTTCAGAAATCAGCATGTATCCCTTGATGGGACCTTCTGGGTGCTATGTGTGAAGACTTAATTCATGTTCAACATCATTCTTAAATATATTTGTCACTATTTCATGTATAGTCTACTAGAAATAGTCTACTCTTTTTTTCGTGACAGAATTTGAATGATCTGGGGGCTGTCATTGAGACCACTGTTGTCCTTGTACTGCCCTGAAGAAAAGCATTTCACCAAATTTGTCCCTAGTTCTGCATGTTGGAAGGTGTGTCTGTTTTTCACAATCATTTCCTAATTCCTATAGAATGATTTTCTCATTTGCCTCTCACTTCTTCCTATTCTTTTTCTTCCATGGGCCTTAATGTTTTGCTTGCTCCTTGTATTTCCTTTGAATAGTTCTGTTGAAATATTATCATGGTCTCTGAAGCCAGATTACCCAGGTTCAAATCCAGGCTCCACTGCTTATGAGCTGTGCCTCAGTGTTCTCATCTGTAAAATAGGGATAATAATAGTGCCTTCCTTATAGGAACCTTGTGAGACTTATATGAATTCGTAGGGAACTTTGAGGGGCTCTTTCCTGGTGGAGTCTCTTAACATGGGGTTCCCAGACCTGGGCAAATGTCAGATTTCCCTGGGGAAATAGTTTAAAGTACAGATTCCTGGGCCCACCGCCACTGACTCCAGTTTAGTCCGTCTGGAGAGGGTCCTGCCGCAGCTGATTCATATGCCGGCCTTTCAGAACCACCTACTTAATCACACTTTTGGCTCCTGTGGTGCTGTTCTGGTCCTTCCCTCCTTTTCTCTTGAGCTTCCCCCATCTCACACTGTCTGCCGTAGCAAATCTCCGAGTTTGTAGAGTTTGGTTGATTTGCCCACCAGTGGTGACCCTCTAGAGCAGGGGTCCCCAACCCCTGGGCCACGGACCGGTACCGGTCTATGGCCTGTTAGGAACCGGACCGCACAGCAGGAGGTGAGCAGCGGGTGAGTGAGCGAAGCTTCATCCATATTTACAGCCGCTCCCATCGCTGGCATTACCGCCTGAGCTCCACGTCCTGTCAGATGAGCAGAGGCGTTAGATTCTCATAGGAGTGGGAACCCTACTGTGAACTGCGCATGTGAGGGATCTAGGTTGTGCGCTCGTTATGAGAATCTAATGCCTGATGATCTGCGGTGGAGCTGAGGCAGTGATGCTAGCGCTGGGGAGCGGCTGCAAATACAGATGATCATCAGCAGAGAGGTTTGACTGCACAGCGACCACAATAACTCAACTGCTTGCAGGCTCATATCAAAGCCCTATCAGTGAGTGGCAAGTGAAAACAAGCTCAGGGCTCCCACTGATTCTGCATTATGGTGAGTTGTATAATTAGTTCATTATATATTACAATGTAAGAATAATAGAAATAAAGTACACAATAAAGGTAATGTGCTTGAATCATCCCGAAACCATCCCCGGTCTGTGGAAAAATTGTCTTCCACAAAACCGGTCCCTGGTGCCAAAAAGGTTGGGGACCGCTGCTCTAGAGAACCACCCATCTTCTACTTCTTAAACTGGTTTCATATTATACATTTGCGATCCCTCCTCCCAGTCTGTCTGTGACCTCTAGGGGAAAAAAAAAATGATACATGAGGGCTCCAATTAATCTACATTTGCTGCGGTGGGAGGTGATATGTTCTAGGAGTTATACACGTGTGTGACTGAACCTGGTCTCGGGGCTCCAAATACTGCAACATGGGAAAATCCTCAGCGACTTGTTTATATGATGTAACTTCTATAGAAGAAAGGGAGGTCTCACTTCTAGCTATAAGCATAGGAGTTGTGCTAAAAGGCAGTCATTTATAGTGTGTGGAAAATCAGACTGTTCTCCTGGATGCTTGACCTGGGGCAGAAGGGCTAACACGGCTTTCTTCTCTCTGCATCTACTCACTGGATCCAGGAAAACTCCCGGAATATGAGACAACCCAGGAACAAGGCTGAGGAGAAAAACGAAAGATGCAGAGTGTTTCAAGAGATTGGGACACAAGTGGAAGGGGGAGGACAGAAGAGGGACATCCACGGAGGGGAAAAGTCCCTCAAGAGATTGGGAACTGGGCAGCTCCAGGGGCTGCATCCAGAGTGGGGAACCGAGACTGTGTCCAGTAAGGAGGGGCCACTGAACAGGCTCAAGGGGCTACTAATGAAGGTAGGTTTAGCGTTGAAGGTAGACTTATTGTTAAAGGCGGACTTCGTGTTGAAGGCAGATTTTGTGTGGCACATTTATAGGTGTCATAGGGGACATGACAGGTGGAAAGATGCCAACACACAGTGCAGGAACTTGAAGTTTCTTAATGATAAAATAATAAAAGATAAAGAAAGTCTGGAGTCAGGTTAGGCTGAAAACAACGTGGCATGCTCTCAGACTCAGCACCGCCTTCCAAGTTCCTGGGTGACTTACCTATCAAATTTATTTTAACATGATTTTCCCGGTCCAGCATCTCATCCTGAAAATTTCAAGGCTGGACGTTAATTCTTCCTTTAAGCACCCATCAGCAGCAAGACTAATAGTTACAAAGTGGTAGGAAAAAGAAAAATACAGTATTCTAGCTAAGATTTTCTACTTTGGTAAGCGTTTACATTTATTTCCAATTCTGAAAGGAAGACACTTTGGAACCATCATAAATTGGGGTCTTTCCCTTATTGGGAAGTTGCAGGTAAGGAGCAGGGGTGGATAATCCTATTTGTTTGCCTGAAAATAGTCCCCCCACCCCAGCCCATTCTCCAAAATGTTTTTGTGTTTAGGTACCTCTGCTTAAGTGTTTGCAGAGAAGCATGGAGCCTGGGGAAGATGACCGGGTTGATATGCCTGAATCATCCTATCTCAAACCGGTGGTGGGTGATGCTCCAGAGCTGTGGGCAGTGAAGAGTACAGCATAAAAACCCCTCTCATTTACCTATATAGCCTTGGACCTCTGAAATATTACACATAAAGAGAGCCAGGAGATACGGAGGTCTGAATATAAAAGTAATTTTCCTCCTTCTCAAGATAAAAGAAATGAGGTCAAAAGTTAGGTTTGGAGAGAATAAAAAACCTGAATGCCTAGTCTTCACTTCATATTTTCTGGGGCTTTACAACTCTTATCTGATATATTAGTTCAGTGTTCCTTCCTGCTTCCCATAAGTAATTACTGAATCTCGGCCTCAACTCTTCCCCTCAGCTGAGCCCCAGGGCCATTAATAAACATCAGGTTAGCCTAGAAGCTTTCTCTTGTCTCTTTTGCTCCTGAGTCTTGCTAATAATTCCAGGAGCGAAAGCCTAAATCTACAGAGTTGACCTTCTGTTAATTTGTATTCCACTACTTTGGTGAAGACCTTGCCGACCATCAGAGTTCCCAGCTCTTTTTAGCATGGAATGTATCCTTCCCTGCTTATATACAGTAGCAGGGTGGGCATTTAGGGTATCTTTAAACCAGGCATATAATAAAGAGTTGTATAAAAGGGTTGTATACTCAGAGCATACAGGGAAATGGTTCTCTTTGGACATAGCAGAAAAAAATGGAATGCCCTAAAGGGAATGAAAAAGAAAATCTATTTCCAGAACATTTGCATTCTATTAATGATCACTTCAGGCCATGTACCCAATAACTGCATTCATTACAGCCCTAGTTGTGTTCCCAGAACCCACTTAGGTGACATCCCTTATGCTTTTCTTCTTTCCCATGAAAAGGATGCTCCCAGAAAATTAAAGTGGCTTTAGCAACATCAGTGTTGAGCAGCATGTGTTTTTCCTTACGCACCACCCAGCGGCACTGGCATCTACACAGCACACGAGCACAAAGCCTTCTGCACAAGGCAGGGAAAGCTTTCTTCTGACTTGCTACCCTCTGGAGGGAGTCACATTAGCACCAAGCCAGCCTTTCATCTGCCACCTTTCCTCAGCAATTGACTTTTGTCTCCCAGCTGGTTGACAAGCTCTGTTGTCAGTCACCAGGGAAGGCCTGGCTTCCACATGGCTGTGACCTCAGCAGGGAGCCCAGGGCAGGCAGAAGCCAGGCAAGCCCTGGGATGGAGACCATTACATTGCTGGCAGTCCTGCACTGTTGTGCAAAATCTATATGCTGATTCCGGGCAGGCTCTGGAGGATTTTCTATATATAGAAAAATACATATTTGCATCCTTCCAGCTAATAGAAAGACAAGAATCCTCTGAGCTAATTCCTGCTTTCCTTTCTCCTGTCAGCCCTTAAAACACCTTTCTTCTACCTTCTCCAAAAGCCTCAGTGTGTTATTTATTTAATACACTTTCTGGATGAAGTCAGCATTCTACAGATCTTTGTATCTGACAGTTTTTTTGGTCTCTTCCCATAATTGTCCAGAAAGCAAGGCCATGTTTCTCAGTTGGTATTGCATGATGAGGGGGTCTTAAAGGCATTCTGACACTCACGTTGAGTGGGACTCAAGCCAGCTACTGTAAGCCACTGAAACAGTGTATCCCATACTACCTACACAGCCACCAATATCATTATTAAAAAGGGAAACAATGGTGGGGAAGTAGTGGCAGTACTGATGTGATGGCAAGGAAGGAAACTAAATCACTATGTCAAAGAGATATCTGCACCGCTGAGTTCATAGCAGCGTTATTTATAATAACCAAGACATGGAAACAACCAAAGTGTCCATCAACGGATAAGGAAAATGCAGTATGTACACACACACACACATATACACACACACAGAGAGAAAAAGGAAATCTTGCCATTTGTACAACATGAATAGATCTTGAGGACATTATGCTAAGTAAAATGTCAGAGAAAGACAAATACTGTATAATCTCACTTATATGTGGAATCTTAAGAAAAAACAAACTCATAGACATGGAGAACAGATTTGTGGTTACCAGAAGTGGGGTTGGGGGAGGGTGAATTGTATGAAGGTGGTCAAAAGGGACACACTTCCAGTAATAAGATAAATAAATACTGGGGATGTAATGTACAACATGCTGACTAGTTAACACCACTGTATGGTTTATTAGAAAGTTACTAAGAAAGTAGATCCTAAAAGTTCTCATCACAAAGAAAAAAAATTTTTTGGAACTATATGAGGTGATGGATGTTAACTGATCTTATTGTGATGATCCTTTTGCAATGTACACATATGTCAAACCATTGTGCTGTACACCTTACACAGTGTTGTATGTCAATTATATCTCAACAAAACTGGAAGAAAAAATTAATTACTTTTTGGATGTTAGATTGTGATTTCTTATGTATGTAGCACTATGTTGGCTTTGGCCATGAAGTAATTCAATTATATTAAGGCTTCTCCAGATTTTGTTAAATCTGAGTTTAGGGTAATGTTTGAAGTCCACCTCCCTACAGACCATGAGATGAGAAGGAAAAAGCACCAGGTAATATCTGACTGCTAGCAGGAAATTAGTTTCTCCTTTCCTTCTCTTAGGATTATTTGTTCATGCAACATATTACTCTTTTGTGACCATTTTTACTGCAATACTTCTCCCTGTGGACTGTGGTTTCTGATACTGATAATCTATGTTTTATGGATCAAGGCTGCCCTTGCTGTCCTTATCATCCATATTCATCCATTCACTCAGAGAATATTTATTAGGCACATAATATGTGTTAGAGACTGTTCTAAGGACAACATAGCAATCCAAACAGGTAACAATTCCTATCTAGTCCTCATGGAGATTATACTGGGGAACACATGCAATAAATAAACAAATAAATACAGTATGTTGGATGGTGATTAGGTGCTGGGGGAAAAAAATTTTAAAGCAAAGAGGGATGGGAAGTGCCAGAAAAGAGGATGAGGGGGTAAGCTGAGATATTAAGTACAGTGGTTCCTGGGAATGTGACATTAAAACTGTTGGAGTGAAACAATTTTTGGAGCTGGGGAACTAGCAAAGCAGAGGAAGAGCATTCCAGGCAGAGGAAATAGCAAGTGCAAAGGCCTTGGGGCTGGAACATGCCTGGCACACTTGAGGACGAGCAAGGAGGCCACCGTGTGGCATGAACACAGGGGAGAGTAGTAAGACATGGGTCAGAGGAGAAAAGGGGCAGAGAAACAGAAGGTGTTGTGGAGCCTTGCCAGCATTAAAATTTTTAGTTTTTGCTTTTAATGAAATGGATACTTTGGGGAAGTTTTTTAGAAGGGAGCTTTGCCATCTAATGTTTGAAAAAAATCACTGCTATATTGAAACGACTGGAGGAGGGGCAAAAATGAAAGCAGGGAAACCAATTAAGAAGCTATTGCAATAATTCAGGTAAGAAACATTGTCAGCTTGTACCATAGTAGAAGTAACTGGAGTGATGAGAAGTGGTTAGCTTCTAGATATAAATTGAAGTTTGCTGATGGATTAGACGTAGGGTCTGAGAGTGAAAGGAAGACATAGAGATGGCTCTATGATTTCTGTCTTGAGTAAATGGAAGGATAGAGTTGCTATTTACTGAGCTGGAAGAACTGTAGGAGGAACCACTAGAAGGTAAAAACAGGAGTTCCATTATGAGCATCTTAAATATGAGATGCCTATTATCTATCAAGTGGAGATTTCCAATAGGCAGTTGGCATATGAGAGTGGAATACAGGTGAGACGTCTTTGCTAGAAATATAAAATTGGGAATCATCGAGGCAAAGGTGGTATTTAAAGCCATGAGAAGAGATGAGCTCAGTCAGGGAGTGAGCGTAGATGGAGAAGAGAAGAGGTCCAACCCCTGAGCCCTGAAGCATCTCACTACTTAGAAGTCAGTAAGATGAAAAAGAACCAGCAAAGGAATCTGAGAAGGAATGGCTCATGACAGAGGAGGGAAACCAGGAAAGTGTGAAATCCTGAAAGTCAAAAGAAGAAAATGCTTCAAGAAGAAGGGAGTGATCAGCTATGAAATGCTACCTATCCATCCAGTAAGATGAACGTTGAGAAATGACCACTGGATTTTACAGTGGATGTCTCTGGTGGTCCTGATGAGAGCAGAGTTATTGGAATGGTGGAGGGGAAATCCTGATAGGTGTGAGTTTAACAGAGAATGGGAGGAGAGATTGGAGACAGTGAAGATAGCTCTTTCAAGGGATTTTACTATAAAGGGAAGGAGAGGAATGGGTCAGCGGTTAGAAGGTTGTGTGGGATCAAGGTAGGGTTTTGTTTTTAAGATGGTAGGAAACAGCAGCTATGCAAACATGAGTGTGCACTATGCAACGAGCTGGATTTAACTAGGATGCCCCATGAGTACACTGGAATAAGAGAGAGGCAAGGGGTATGAGAGTGTGAGGGAGTAATAATAATGATGAGTTATGGAATCTGAGCTAGATAAGAAGGAGGGAGGACTAGAGGGTTGGAGGGATAGAGAAAAAATGGTTGGATCAACAGCATGTAGGTGTGTCAAAGAGCTGTTGGAATTAAATTGTTTTTGGATTAGGGGAGTTAGCTGAAAGGTTAGCAGAGAATGATTGAGTCAGAGAGGAGAAGGGGTCATTGTTGATGGTAATGACCAGCCCAGGATATACACACGGGATGGACAGCTGAGGCGGGAGAGGCCAAGGCCACTGCAGGGCTGAGAGGCTGGGCGGGCAGGATGCAGCTCCGGGGCCAGCACGTACCTTGCTGCTTTACTGAGGTATTTACAGCTGGTGTCTATTCCGACTCATCAACCAGTGCCTTTGCCCTGTGAGTCATTACATATTCTGAGTATTAGTTCTGTGTCCAAGGAATTGCCTGGGGACTGTGATATTCCCAAGAACCGGACAGGGGTACTTGGGGAGCGCAGCAGTGGGCTATGAGTCTCCGGGGAGGGAGAGTCTGTAATGACTGCCCATCAAAACATTAGGTAGAAGAAGGAGGCTGAAGCTCCACGCTGTCCCTTGCCCTGAGCCCCTGGGGATGTTCCCGAAGGGTGAGCACAGGAGTACAGGGAGAGAAAAATCTGAGGAGAAGGATTTCCAGAGAAGGAAAACAGGCCCCAAAACGGAGTACAATCAGAAACAAATTACACCAGCTTCACAATTTAGCCTTGGACCAGCCCAAGCAATTGTATTGATCTGTAAACTAAGCTACATCTTGTGGCCATTACAATGCCTGATTCATACCTGGATATAATTCATTCCAGAATCCCCAGTGTGGCTGTGAGTCAGACAGAAATCATAAGCCAAACTACTTAGCCCAGCAAAAAGGACCTGTTCTCTTCCGCTTTTGTTAACATCTCCTTGATTGATTCCTTCCTCCTTTCTCCTCCTGCCTCACTTTATCAGTCAGAGCCAGGATAAGTACTATCTAAAAGTTTTCAAGGTTCTCCTCGTCCTGCTTTCCTTTATGATAACAGTTGGGCCCTGGAACCATTTTCAGGCAGGCACATCCTGCTGGGGTGAACATCCAGAGCTCTGGGGAGGGGGAACGTTGCCCAGGTGAAAGAGCTCATCCCATACCAGGCCCCTCTACCCCCATCCACCTGGAGGCGGCTTCCCGAGGCCTATGGCTGCTCCGCCTGACACAAAGCAGCCTTGTGAAAGATTGCGGCTTTCACAAGGTGACTGAGCTCCCTGAGAGATGGGGATAGGACTGCCTGGGGCCATCAACCACAAAGGCACCAAATAATTCATTGAGAAAGCCAGTCATTTCTCCCAAGTACTTTCATACCAATGATCCATGGCCACTGCCCCAAAGGCAAGTGGTACCTGCCCTCCTCCCCAGCGGTTTTTTTGTTGTTGTTGTTGTTGTTTTGCGGTACGCGGGCCTCTCACTGTTGTGGCCTCTCCCGTTGCGGAGCACAGGCTCCGGACGCGCAGGCTCAGCAGCCATGGCTCACGGGCCCAGCCGCTCCGCGGCAAGTGGGATCCTCCCGGACCGGGGCAGGAACCCGCGTTCCCTGCATCTGCAGGCGGACTCTCAACCACTGCGCCACCAGGGAAGCCCCCTCTCCCCAGCGTTTTATGCCCAAACATCAAGCTTGTATTTACCTTTGGCAGCTTTATGCTCCCTTCTGCCCCTCCCACTCTCAGTCCCTCTCTCCAAACCCTTCACCCATTTCCATCACGCCCTCTGAAGCCACCATTTCAGACAATAAGTGTTTCAATATTTTCTTCTCTACAGTGTTTTTCCACCATCATCAATTGAAGCCTACCTTCTCCCAAAGGTGCGCATTTCCTTCCTTCCATCTCCAGTGGAGGCTGCCGTTTCTCCCACACACCCTGAGACAGGAGGCAGGGCTTGGGGTCAGGATTCACCCGTCTTCCTGGTGCCGCTTTTCCATGCTGTGTAAACCCCATCAAAGCTTACGCCACTTGAGGGTACCATTTTCTCTCCTCTATAAACACTGAAGATCCAGACGTGGGTTGTAGATCATAAGTTTTCTCACCATGCCAAATCCTGACATAATTCTGAGCTGTTTAAACCTATCTGTGGATGACCATCCAACAGAGTAGTGTTTAGTTCCTTGAACGTTTCAAGTCTCAAAGCTGAGCTAGTTATGGTCTGGAAATGTTTAACATCAAAGGAGACCAGACCTTCAAGCTCCCTCACTATGCCTGCTCTTCAAGAGAAAACCAAGACCAAGATTACTCTCTTTTCTGCTAATTCAGTGCTTGTTAAGTTTTAACAAGCATCAGAATCACCTGGAAGGCTTGTTAAGCCACCGCCTGCTGAACTCCAACCCCAGATTTTCTGATTCGGTGGGTATGGGGGAGGGCTCAGGAATCTGCCTCTCTAACAAGTACCAGGGTGATGCCGATGTTGCTGGTTTGGGGACCACGCTTTGAGAACCACTGTCCTAACGTATATGCCCAGTGGTTCCCAAATTATCTTCATGTTAGAATTACCTCGAGGAGCTTCAAAAAGTATGGATGCCTGTGCTTGCATCCCACGCACCAGGATTGTGATGTAATTCACCTGGAATGTGGCTTGGGCTTTGGAGTTTCTAAGAGATCCTCAGGTGATTCTAGGTACAGATAATTTGGAAATTACTGGTATCAACATCTTCTAGCCTCCCTACCACTCCTACCCATCCTGGAAGATATGGTTAATCATCTAAACTATACTTCCCACCTGGATATTCCCTCTGTATCCTTGTGTCAGCCTTCTCCCCCAAGGAACCTCAAACGTGTGTCAGTGCATTTTCCCGCTCCTCCTAAATACCAGCCATCATGTGTGGCTGGTGAAAACCACATAGCCCTCTCGTTCTCTGGCTTATCCTAACTGTCCTCATTCACTGATCTTTTAACTTAACCTTGGTTCTCTCTAGTCTCCATCTCCCTCACCTGATAATCCCAAAATTTCACATGCTAATGCCCCTACTTGAACACTTCAGATGACTTCATCTCCTACTTCATCAAGTAAAATTGCTTTCATCAGGCACATTCTCTTTCCATTGTATACTCCACCCAAATGACACATTTATCTGTAGCCATTTTCTTTTTATCCCTTCATCTCAGAGGAGGATGCATTCCTACTCCAGTTCAAGGTCAATGCCTCCACCCTCCCACACAAATCGCCACATTTTGCTGGCATGTAGCATGATTAACAAGGTGCTCTTTCCATATACATTCAACCATCCCCTTCTCTGCTGGCTCTGGACCCTCTGCTTCAACTCTGACTCTCCCCAGGCTCCGACTCTCCCTCTTTTCTTTGCTGCTCTCTCATACACAATCCCAGCTCCCATTCATCAGCTCTTTGCTTCCCAGTAATGGCTGACTCAGGAAGAGGAGTAAATTCTTCCAGATGCCTCCTGTAAAGGGTTTTGAATTTCGTATTCAGAATTCTTTATTTTTCTTTTTTTCCTCCTGCCTTGCCATGTGAAAAGGGGGATCTGCTTGCACAGTCAAGACCACACTTCTCTTTATTTCTGTAACTTAACTTCTTTGCTAAGTATTCTAGACACTAATGAGAAAGCTGCCTCGGAAGCATAAAGCATTATATTAATGATATTTTTGCTTCCAGTATGTATTTAATGTTCAACAAAAGGCAGGCACATAGCTCCTGTTAGCACAAGGAAGAAACAAACCCAGCAACCCTTTGGGAATCCAATTCACATGGTGACAACTCCAGCAGAGGCAGGGGGCAGAAAATGAAGGAAAATGACAAAAACACACAAAGGAAGCACAGTCCAGGAAATCAACAAGGCAACAGAAGAGTGTCTGTATGTTTTGTTTGCTCGACTATTACAGTTAAGTCAAGCTGGGTTTAGGAAGTGTTCTTGCATTGGCACTGTGGCCCAGGTGACAGATTGGGTATCCAGGTCTGGGTGATACACAGTGGATATCTCTCATTGTGGCTTTGAAAAACCTTAACACTAATTTATAACGGAGTACTATTGTTGCTTCTATTCTAAATACAAAGCAGGTCAGGAGGGATAACAGAGAAATCTTTGGTACTAATTTCCCTCTTAACATATATTTGAAATAATGTTAAACATTATATTTACATAAAATTACATATTTTGCATATAATGTTAAATATATTTATACAAAAATTTTAATTTTAACATAATATAAAAATGGTTGACATCAAAAGTATGATACTTAAAGAAAAAAATTGCTAAATTAGACCTTATCAAAATTAAATACTTTTGTGCTTCAAAAGACACCATTTAGAAAATGAAAAGATAGGCCATGGACTGGGAAAAAATATTTACAGGGCTTCCCTGGTGGCACAGTGGCTGAGAGTCTGTCTGCCGATGCAGGGGACACAGGTTCGTGTCCCGGTCCAGGAAGATCCCACATGCTGCGGAGCGGCTGGGCCCATGAGCCATGGCCGCTGAGCCTGCGCGTCCGGAGCCTGTGCTCCACAACAGGAGAGGCCACAACAGTGAGAGGCCCATGTACCCCCCCACAAAATCATAGATATGTAAAGGACTTGTGACCAGAATATGTAAAGAACTCTTATAATTCAATGTAAAGAACACAATCCAATTTCTTTAATGGGCAAAAGATTTAAATAGACATTTTATCAAAGAAGATGAATGAATGGAAATCAGAACATGAAAAGATGTTCACCATCATTGATCACAAGGGTAATGCAAATTTAAGCCAGAAAGAGATACAATTACAAACCCACTAGAATGACTAGAATCAAAAAGACAGACAATACCATGTGTTAGTATGGATGTGGAGAAATTGAAACTTTTATGCATTGCTGGTTGGAATGTAAAATGATACAGCCACTTTGGAAAACAGTTTGGCAGTTCCTTAAAAAGTTAAACATAAACTTGCCATACAATCTAGCAATCCACTCCTGGGAATCTTTACAAGAGAAATGAAAACATGTGTCCACATAAAGACACAGATGTGAATGTTCATAGGTGCATTATTCATAACCACCCAAACTGGAAACTTAAAATATCCATCAACGGGTGACTATGGTAAATATTCACGAACAAAATATGGTAAATCCATAAAATGGAATAATATTCAACAATTAAAATGAAAGAACTACTGATTCATGCTACAACATGGATGAACTTCTAAAACATTATTCTAAGTGATAGAGGCCAGACACAGAAGACTGTATATTATACCAGCACAGAAGACTGTGTATTATATGTCTGATTCCATTTATATGAAGTGTTTAGAAAAGGCAAATTTATAGAAACAGAAACAGCTCTGTGGTTGCCTAGGGCTAGAGTTGGGAGCTGTGATGCCTGTAAATGGTCATGAGGAAACTTTTTGAGGTGATAGAAATACTCAAAAACTAGATTATTTTAATTATACATTGATAAAGCTAACTTTCAAAAAAGCTAACAATATATAATTCTTTAAATTACCAGTGAACCAAATTTTTATTTTTAATTCCTAGAAATAAAACATGAGTAAAGACTTTCAAAGATGGTATAAGAAACAATCACCCCTTCCCCCAACCCTTGACTGTCATTTACTACGCACAGAGAAAAGGCTTCCAAGAGCTGCGTTGGACCAGACTGATACGAGCAACTGGCATCTACACCCAGACTGAAAAGTCTTCATCCCTCTATCCTCATTTCTCCTTAGAGAGGAGAGGAGAGCCAGAGGCCCAGACAATCCACAACTTGGATCATCATTCTTGAATAATAAGGTAGCTAACTCATTTTTTGCCAGATGCCAGTTATTTTTGCCATCATCATATATTAACTATGGTTAAAACTTGTCTTGTTCATCCTTAAAGGCCATCAAACAACATGAGCTAGATGTACCAGAGGTATTTTCTTGTCTGGGATTGTACCGAAAGGTGTAGGTGAAGCACCAGGATCATCTTCCACACTCCCTGAGCATCCTTCATGCACAAGACACTGGCGAGCCACACAACAAAGTGCAGCCTCTGCACTCAAAAAATCTGGAAGCTGGCTGGGAAAGAGAGCTAAGAAATAGTTATTAGTTAACAATTAGTAAATGATAAAGAGAATATTTTAAAACCAAGTTGAAAACCTCAAAATGTAAGACAAGGAAGTTGCACTCCTTCCTCGTTGCAACTTGAACATTCGACCACTTTTTTAGAGAAAAAGCTGGATAGCTGGTATATAGGCTGTGGCTGGGTGACTTAAGGAGTTGCTGTGCTTCTGTGACAACTACTTATTTAATGATGGTTTGGGGTCTGTTTTTAAATTGTGTGAATGACAAAATTGTTTCATTTCCAAGCCAAGATCTCATCAGTAAAGCTGAACCAGATGTGTGTGTGTGTGTGTGTGTGTGTGCAGCTGCAAAATTTTCTCCTTTTTGCTGATGCACTCAGTTCTGCAAAATGACAATGCTGATATTATAAAGTCTTTCTGTTATGATGACAAAAAGGGGCACAAGCCAAATTTCCCAGTACTGTGCATGGGCACATTAGCTTACCTTGCCCTACTAAACCAACCAGAGGCCCTTGGTGCTAGGTGCTGAACTTGAGTTTCTAACCAAAACCCGGATCTATAAACTGAAGGCAGACCACCATCATGTGTACTGACCCTCTTGATCCACACTGTGGTGGAAGGAATGGCTTCATGAGTGATTCGTTTCTTATTGGAAAGTCACCCTGACTTTTGAATAAATATATGAATTGTACACATTAATGACGGCAGCCTAGGTTTCTGCAGACCAGTTTGCATTCAGCTTATATAGTGTTCCTATGGTCTTTAAAATATTTGGCAACTTGTGGAGATATGAGTCATTGTTTAACACGGGGTCAGGACTGAGGTTTGTATGAAGTGATGCAAATTAAAAAGAATATCTTCTCCATCTGCTCTCTCTTCCTCCCATCTTATTGTATTCATAGACCTCTATAGAAATGGAAGTGGCAACATCATACCTAGGCATTACTAAACCAATCCTTTGTGCATGTGAATGCTCCTGGTGTTAAGGGGTCCTTAAGCATATTCCTGCTTTTTCTATTTGCACATGCACCAGTCTAAAAGATACCCCCAGAAATGGGAGTCTTCCTTGTTTCCAAGACCTAACTCATACTTGGCCCTATCCTGCCTCTACCTCCTGGAATGTCATACACTTAACTCATGTTCCAAATTACATGATGAGGTTTATTTCATCTGAAACATTATCCAGACTTCCTTTTAGCAATCTTGTCCTGAAATACAATACAATGTAAAATATAATCTTATTAAAAATTATGCTTACCCAACTGCTTAACTCTGAGGAGAAAAAGAGCAAGTTAGACCTTTATTTTATATGACATGCGAAAATAAATTCAAGTGGATAAAAGCATTAGACATAACAGTCCATCAAAACATAAAAATCCTAGGAGGAAAGATGGCTAAATATTTGTCTGAATTATGGATAGGAAAGCCCTTTCTAAGGTTGTAATCAGTTGAAGAAATCACAAAGGAAAATAGTGGATTGACTACATAGACAGCAAAATCTCTATATAAGTAAAATTATTAATAAAATTAAAGAGTAAACAATATATATATATATATATATATAATGGAATATTATTCAGTCATAAAAAAGAAAAATCCTGCCATTTGCAACAACATAGATGGATCTTGAGGGCATTATACTTAGTGAAATAAGTCAGACAGAGAAAGACAAATACCATTATGATCTCATCTATATGTAGAATCTGAAAGAGCCAAACTCATAAAAACAAAGCAGAATGGTGATTACCAGGGGCTGGGGGAGTAGGGGAAGTGGTGAGATGTTGGTCAAAGGGTACAAACTTACAGTTAGAAGATGAGTAAGTTCTGGAGATCTAATGTACAAAGACTTTAGTTAATAATACTGTATTGTACACTTGGAAGTTGCTAAGAGCTTCTTAAATATTCTCACCACACACACAAAAAGACAATTATAAGATGACAGAGGTGTTAACTATTATTGTGGTAATCGTTTCACAATACGTATGTATATTAAATCATCATGTTGTATACCTTAAATTTACACAATGTCATATGTCAATTATATCTCAATAAAGCTGGAAAAAATATTTAACAATATGAAAAATATATATTTGTAGTAGAAAAGCAGGATTCAAAATTACAAGTGCAGTATGATTATACTTAGGTAAAAATAAATCTTACCCATAGAAGTAAAGATAAGAAAATATACCCAGGTGTGACTATAGTTCAGTTGGGTGATGGGACTGTCAGTGGCTTTTTTCTCTTCTTTTCTATGTGGACCAAAATGTATCAGTGAACTTTTATAGTATAAAACTATACTATAGTTTTGTCAGTCTTTTGTTGAATAATTCATGCAACAAACACTGATTTTGTAACTACTGTGTGCCAGGCCCTATGTATGCTGTCTGTTGGAGATTTCAAAACTGTTATGATAGAGTCGTCCTGGAGGAAATCACAGCCTAGTATAGGAGAGGAAGAAGGAAACACATGATTAAAATATTTATTCATAAGTTCTACAGTAGAAGAAGGGGCTGAGGGCTATTGGTGCTATTGGGTCCCAGAGGCAGGGCAACTCACTCAGGCTAGCTTGGAGGGGAAGAGGCATGAGGGGTACCGAACAATGACACACTGTGATGGAAGGTTTGAAGAAAGGGTTAAGTATGTCACATATTCAGATGGCAACATCTTCATAATGGTGACTGTCACATAAGATGTATACCCAGAGGATTCTAGGATGACTTGCAGGTTTCTGGCTTATAGATGCTGGTGTTCTTTAGAAAGAGAGGAATCCCATTTGGAGCTTGTCCCCAGTCTTGGCCCCGTTGAGTTCAGTGTACCTGTGGGCTGGGCTGGTGGAGTTATATAATATGTGGAGTTTGGGAGAGAGAGCTGGGCTGGAGACAGAAGCAGAGGTTGTAGTTGTAAATTTGGATGAAGGATCCAGGCAGGACATGGAGAGTAAGAAATAAAGCAGAGAGCCCTGGACAGGGCTCGGAGGGAAACAGACATTTAAAGAGTCATCTGAGAAGAATCTCTCAAGGAACCAAGCCCAGGAGAGAGTGAGTTCCAGAAGCCAAGGGAGAGAGAGCTGCAGTTCATGGTGCTGAGTGCTGTGGAAAGGGCTGGAGAATAAGATCTGAAGGGCCACTTCAGGAGTCAGAACTTCTATCCAATCTGTGTATGGAGGGGAAGCAAGGCAGGAAGAGAAGCTGGAGATGGGGAAGAAGATGAAATTCGGGGAGGGTGAGGGGGTAGTGGTGACATTAGGGTATTGTAAGATCCTGGAGTGTGTTCCTAAAGGCAAGAGGAAGCCACATTACCCTAACCTCTGTTAGGGTAATGGCATAAAGACAAGCAAGACATAGATTCCCTGGGCTTCCCCAATTTAAGATGTTATGGGGACACAGGCAACACCCAAGTGACTGACTAAAGTATAACTGCTTTTCTTAACCTTCTTCCAAACTTACCTCATGGTTACAGAATGTAATCTGTCAACTGGCTGGCTGCCAGCCAGAGGTGCCTGGCCATCTGAAACTTGAGCTGAGAGCCCACCCAAGCTCAGATAATGTCATCGCCAAAGAAGTCCTCGTCCCCTGTTACATTCAGCCACACCTCGACTGCTCTGCTGCCAGACCCATTAAATGCTCTCTCTTCCCAGCCACCCTGGACCCCTGCCAGGACAATATTATCATCCAAGAGCCTCTGATACATTTATCTGTCTTCCCAACAGAAAAAGCAGTGTCCATTTAAAGGACAAGTAGACAGAGATCTGCTCACTTCAGGTGTGCAGGCCATGATTTCTGGAAGCTTGCCTGGAGCTGAAGCAAGGCCCGTAATACAGCAGGACTGTGACACGGTGGGTGGGGGCAACCAGATGTTGGGGGTGGGGCTGGCAGCCCTGATGCCCACTCAGTTACTCCTGAAGAGTTGTTTGCAACCTTCTCTTGGTACTGACATTGTGTTGTGGTTCCTAAGGTGTGTTTTGTCTCCGTGTGTAAATTGTAGACCCTTGTAAGACAGGGCGATTAAATCTACTTTTTCATAAATTCCAGGACACAGTACTTCTTACAGCCCATACCCTTTCCCCCTTTCTCCCTGTATTGCATCCAGACTTGATGTATGGAACTTGAGTGGCCATCTTGGGGTCAAAAAGTTATAAACATGGGGGGAGGAAAAGGTCAAGAGCATCACCCAGTTTCTATCCATGACATCACCAAGCTGCTGAATCAATGCCAGCAGCCAACTAATGCAGTCCTTTAAGTTATGAAAGAAAAATAATTTTTTGGCCTAAGTCCCTTGTAAGTTAGGTTTTCTGAAACTAAATGTAATTTACCCAGCATCCATTCCCCCACTTCCTCACTCAGAGACTCCCAACTTTGTTCAGATATCCATCCTTCCTCCACACAGCTAGGTGCCCCAGGTGATGCTGATTCCATCTCCAGTTCCAAGGATGGCATTCATTGGCCAAGTGTAATTCCATTTCCCTTGCCAGTGTTGAGTTAAGGAGCCAATGAGACATAGGGGCTGAAATCTGTTGGGACTTCTGGGGAAACGTTCCCATGATACAGCAGCAAGAAGATCTGTCTCTCTCTCCTTCTTGTGAATATTGCTATTGCTATGTCCAGGTTTTGTACCTGAACTGTTGTAATCAGCTTGCCTCTCCCCTGAGGATGATGCCAACACAGAATATGGTGAGTGAAGAGACAAAAATAACCTGGATCCTCATAGACATTGTAGCTCTGCTGAATCAACCGGCCTTGAAGGCTGCCTGGCCCTTGCACTCCCTGTGCTGCCACAGTGTAATTCTTTATTCTTTAATGCAGTTTGAATTGGGGGTTTTGTTGCTTTCTCCTGAAAGCATCTTTACAGATAATGAGGGTATTTTTTAAAGTTTTGTTTGTGATTATCTAACTCAAGCTTTTTATAAGAAAAGGTAGATGAAGCATCAGCCTGTTTATTGAGCATTTTTCCAATGTTGAATATGATGATATTTCTTCCATCTTAAAGGTTTAGATACAGAGAATGGTTTAGATCAAAACGTATCCTGAAGCAAATGTTAATTTTATCCTGGTCAACCTGACCCAGCCAGAAGTATGCTCAGATTTATTAAACTTGTGTCCCTAACGAAGATAGAGAAATTGAGCCAATAATGATAGATTATCTTCTCACTGGTGGGGCCTTAGGGAACAATGAGCCAGTGAGAAATAACATGCTCACTTCTGTTGAGACTTGAGGAAGAGAGAACAGTGATTCGTTCCTCATAGGAGCTGGAACTGCTGCAGTTGGTATTTCCCTGATCCCCAATCCTCTCCCAGTCCCCTCTGGGACCATAAACATGGGGACCCCTGCGAATGATCTGTGGTTGGTACAATTAATACTAATCAATTAATACTAATAATTAATTCTGGATCTCAGAGTCATTTCATCCCAAGGAGAGGAATGTCTTGAAACCTGCCAGGTTAATATACTTCGCACAGTGCCTGGCACAGAAAAGGCACTCAAAACTGTGTGTTTATTGGATGAGTGAGGGAGGCCAGGCAAGTGGTACCACTTCTATATCCTCCTCTCCCCCACCTGTTAATCCAATAAATTGTCTTCTCTTTGTTTAAATGTTCATTGCTAAATATAGTCGAACAATGCAGGTGGTTTAGGGAGACTTGGCGTGGCCTGTCTGAGGTCACTGAATTATTCCAGAAACATTCTGCAGCATAACGCCTCAACCCCTGAGCCAAAACTTGAAGCCAAGGACATTTTTAGAAGCTGTGAGCTAGAGCTATTGCTTCGGGACCCAGAATTTAAACACACAATGTTTAGCCTCTAGCCTCTAATTCTGTCATGCTCTCAGAGACAACTGCATGAGTCTCTCACCTTTGCCCTGACAAATCCTTCCAAAAGGACCTGGAAACATTTCAGGGACATAGCCATGTCCCTCCTACTCGTGGTGAGATAGTCTGGAGAGTGTGGTCCCAGATAAAGCTATCAAATGCCCACCTTGCCTTTGAGGCTCTCTGCAAGATGTGTCTTCTTAAAGGGCTTAAATCTTTCACTTATTCTAATTTGACACTTGCTTAATAAGCAGCATTTCCAGACATGTATTCCCACTTTCAACCCTGAACATCATCACTTGAATACTTTCTCCTTTTCTCAGATACGTTCACCTTCGATGGATGCCCAGGATCCAGCACAGTGAAGCATAATAAAGTGCTCAATACATGTTTGTGAAATTAATGAATAAATTGCATGGATAACTAGAGTGGGAGTAGACATAGGAGACTCCTAATATATAATTACCTCACACTTAATGCAATGTATCTGACAGAGATTCTAACTTACAAATTTGATTAAAAAACTGCAATGCGAGGGAGGATCTGAAAGCTGAAACTGGGATGGTGTTTAATCTTCAATATATGATCATAAATATAAATACTGCTATTTGTTGTTTATTCTACGTACTTGAATTGCTGGCATGGTATTAGGTGCTATATATATGGCATTGCATTTCATTCTTACAATGACCTTATATAGTAAATATTATTGTTGTAATTCCTGTTCTAAAGATGAGGAAATTTAGGACCCAGAGGATTAAGTAATTTTCCTCTGGTCATGCAGCTAGAAGTGGTCTATGCATGCGCTTGACTTCTTTATAACCCTGTTAGGGTGACCAGGGGTCACCTGTTAGGGTAACTCTAAGACCCTTATCAGATCTGAAAGAGGAAATAAGAGTAGAGGAAACTTGGAATCAGGTAGACGCTGAGAAGACTTCAAAGCTGTAAAAATCTCTTTAGGCACTATGAAATCCACATGAGCATGGGTTTGGCTAACATTTTGTCCACTTTCCAATGAGAAGTTTTCAACTCTTTCCCTATTAAAAATACCTCTAATGCTTTGAGCCAAGTCAACATAAATGATAGATCTGTGTATGACAAAGAAGAAGGACGGAAGGTAACTGCTTCCCCTGCACTACAGTGCTATCATGAGAGCAAGCTTGTTTAATCTTCACACAAAAATACTCAACAGCTCAGCAGCTTCACTCAATAGAACTTGTGTGTTCCAAATTTTGTGCTAGCATTTTGCCTTGCTCCCAGAATGTCCCTTAATCCCACCACCATCGGCCTAAATCCTGCTCTTCCATTAATGTTAGCTCAAATCCAATTCACCATTCTAGCTTGCAGTGATAATTCTAAGAGTTGGCATTTATTGAGCCCTTACTATATTCCAGATCCTGTGCTAAACACTTTAATTATAACTGAATTGCCACAATAGTGCTGTGTAGGAGGAACTACTACTAATCTATAGACAAGAAAACTAAGTCACAAAGCAATTAAATAACATTCCCACCAGCATATAACAAGGAATAAGTAGAAGAAGAGTCATCTCTTTTTATTTGTTGGTCAATCATATTTTTAAAAAATTGATTCAAATTTGGGTGCACTTAAAATAGATCCCTTGGTGTTTCATTTATCAGGTGGTCGTCTTAAAGACATGAAAAGTACCTAGATTCAAGGAAATTTATCCACTCACAGTAACTAGTACAGAAAAACTCACATGAATATATTGCCTTTTGGAAATTTCTGTTTTCAAGGGATGTCTTCATTTCATGGCATTATTACTTTTTTCATACTCAGCTAATGCCCTAATTCCTCAGTGAAGCTTTACGATGCAGCTTAGCAGCCATGGAATGGTTTTAGTTTTATCACAATAGGTAGGTGTGATGCCTGGGAAAGATTCAAACACTTTAAGACATAGTTTCTGGTACAAAAAGATTAAAATCATGATTTTGAAGACTATCTAATGACATGGATATAGTTGATTAAAAAAAAGTACAGTACAAAATATACAGTATCAAGCCATAATTTAAATTTAAAATATCCACTTTAGATATATATTTTAAAAACCATGGAAATAAGTACAATAAATGTTAAGAGTGGTTAGTTCTAAATAGTAGAGTAATATGTGGTTTTCATTTTCTTTTTTTATACTTTCTTTTATTTTCTAATTTTTCTACAATGAGCATGTAGTGCTTTTATAACCAGAAAACAACAAAAAATTGCTCCCCAGTAAAAAGAACTAAGGTTCTTTGGGGGAAATGGCTGAGCCCATGTCTAAGGCAGGAAAAGTACAAGGTGAGCCTTGACACATTGTTGTTTCAGAAAGTAAGGAAACACTCAAAGACTAATGGGATTGTGTCAGAAGGTTCTAGAAACTGGCTCAGAGGGCTCCCACTGGCTAAATTTAGAACAATGAGAGTATCAAAAATAATGATGGGTGTAACTAAATGGCAACACACTAAATTACTATGATAGAGGAAAAAAGGAAAGAAAACATGCTGGATAAGAAATGTTGATATAATGATAGTTAGAAAACTAACCATTTTGCAACTCCTAATGTAATATTTGATTAAAGCAAGAACAATCAATGGATGATAAAACTATCAGGTGAAAGGTTGCTGAGAGACTAGATAATATCATTGTACAGACAGAGTATTTATTGCAAAGAAAAAAGATGCTCCTTTAACGAGACATTTGGCAGACCTTACCTTAGCCAAGTAATCAAACTTAACATCAGTAAGAGTGTGGCAGTCTGACAGCATGTTCTCCTGATATGATGCAACACAAAGTTCACAACATCTCTGAAGTATTCTTGTCAAAAATATTTAACCTGAATCCAATCAAGCCTTGAGACCTAGCTTTGTCTAGATCACAGGGAATTGAGGAGAAAGGGAAGTTAATAACATCATGAGCAAACAATAAGACAAATTCAGAATGCAATATACTCTATAAGGTAATTAATTTTCTCAGATTCTTCAAAAAGTCAAAGTAGGGCTTCCCTGGTGGCGCAGTGGTTGAGAGTCTGCCTGCCTATGCAGGGGACATGGGTTCGTGCCCCAGTCCGGGAAGATCCCACATGCCGCGGAGCAGCTGGGACCGTGAGCCATGGCCGCTGAGCCTACGCGTCCAGAGCCTGTGTTCCGCAACGGGAGAGGCCACAACAGTGAGAGGCCCGTGTACCACAAGAAAAAATAAAAAATAAAAAAAAATTTTAAAAAGTCAAAGTAATAAAAAGAGCAGAAGTATTCTTTTTTTAATTTAGTATACTTTATTTTATAGAGAAGTTTTAGGTTTGCAGAAAATTTGAACAGAAAGCACAGAATTCCCACATACCATCTTCCAATCCCTGTAATTTCTCCTATTATTAACATCTTGCATTAATTTTATATTTGTTACAATTGATGAACCCATACTAATACATTATTATTAACTAAAGGCTATAGTTTACATTAGGGTTTACTATTTTCATATTTGCATTGTACATTCTATGGGTTTTGACAAGTGTATAATATCATGTATCCACCATTACAGAATCATACTGAATAGTTTCACTGCCCCCCCAAAATCCTCTGTGTTCCACCTATTCATCCTTCCATCCACTCCCTAAACCCATGGCAACCACTGATCTTTTTACTGTCTCCATTGTTTTGCCTTTTCCAGAATGTCATAGAGTTGGAATCATACAGTATGTAGCCTTTTCAGATTGATTATTTTACTTAGCAATATGCACTTAAGGTGGATTACTCTTAAAAGTGACCAAATATAGTAATGCATGAACTTAGATTTGATCATGATTTTTTAAATGGATATAAAAGACATTCTGGGGACAACTTGGGGAATTTGAATATGAACAGGATATTAGAAAATATAAGAGAATTAGTAATAATTTCTCAGACATGATCATGGTGTTTTGGTTAGGTAGAAAAATGTCCTTAGTCTTAGGAGAGGCTGCTGAAGTATTTAACATTAAGTATCATGATGTCTGCACTTACCTTCAAGTGCTACAACAAATATATGTGTGTTTGTATGTGGGGCAGGGCGGGGGAGGCTGAGAGAGAAAATATGGCAAAATATTACAATTACTGAAACTAGAAGGATATGCAGGTACTCAATGTAATATTACTTTGACTTTTGTATTTGTTTGAAATTTACCCCTTAAATATTATACTAAAGACTCTGCTTGTCTTTGGTAAAGTCCCTTTTGGGTCAGTTCTACCAGAATCATTAACTGTGTTCCTCAATGTGACTCTAAGTTAAGGAGAGCTCCTCACTTAGTAAGGGTTCGATGCTCAGATAGGACAATTAGAAGGAACACACTGATAGTAGCCCCATGGATTTCACAGATGTTACATTTTAGCATACTATATAAATCAATCAATGAAAATGTTGAATGAAACTGAGAATTTCCTTGTACTTAAATTAAGTTCCCCAATAAAATCTCCTACCTGTACAATTGCTAACCAGTTAGATTTCAAAAGCATCACATAAATGCCCCAAGTCACAATCTGACCCTTTGTTTTTCTTCACAGAATTAACCTCACCTGCCATATTATATACTTATTTGCTTACTGTCTCTCTCTTCCCATTAGAATGTAAGCTTCCTGAGGTGTCAATAATCTTAATTCCTAAATTTAACTTTTCAGCAACCACTTTTGATATATCAACCACTATATTACCAATATTTGGGATGGTACCTAGTACATAAATAGCATTCAATAAGTATATTCGTGGATATTCAGTTGTTTCCAATTTCTCACTATTATAAAATAAGGTAGCAATAATAATTCTTGTACATATGTTCTTAGGCATTTGTGTAAGAGTTTCTCTAACATATATTCCTAAGAGTTGCATTGCTGGATGAAAGTTATGTACATCTTCAAACTTACTGGATATTGCCAAAGAGTTCTCTAGAGAAAGCTAATTTTCATCTCCTATTTCTTTTCCATCATTCATTCTTTCATGCATTTATTCATTCAACAAGCCTTTATTGGGTACCTACTATATACCAGATACTATCACAGGTACTGAAGATAGAGTAGCAAACAAAACACAGCCTTCAATGAGCTTATGTTTTAAGAGTGGTAGTTCATCTTCTTTGGAGAAATGTCCATTTAGGTCTTCTGCCCACTTTTGGATTGGGTTGTTTGTTTTTTTGATATTGAGCTGCATGAGCTGCTTGTATATTTTGGAGATTAATCCTTTGTCAGTTGCTTTGTTTGCAAATATTTTCTCCCATTCTGATAGACATTTCTCCAAAGAAGATATACAGATTGACAACAAACACATGAAGGGATGCTCAACATCACTAATCATTAGAGAAATGAAAATCAAAACTACAATGAGGTATCACCTCACACCGGTCAGAATGGCCAGCATCAAAAAATCTAGAAACAATAAATGCTGGAGAGGGTGTGGAGAAAAGGGAACCCTCTTGCACTGTTGGTGGGAATGTGAACTGGTACAGCCACTATGAAGGACAGTATGGAGGTTCCTTAAAAAACTAAAAATAGAACTACCATATGACCCAGCAATCCCACTACTGGGCATATACCCTGAGAAAACCATAATTCAAAAGGAGCCATGTACCATAATGTTCACTGCAGAACTATTTACAATAGCCAGGACAGGGAAGCAACCTAAGTGTCTATCGACAGATGAATGGATAAAGAAGATGTGGCACATATACAATGGAATATTACTCAACCATAAAAAGAAACAAAATTGAGTTATTTGTAATGAGGTGGATGGACCTAGAGTCTGTCATACAGAGTGAACTAAGTCAGAAAGAGAAAAACAAATACCATATGCTAACACATATATATGGAATCTAAAAAAAAATGGTTCTGAAGAAGCTAGGGGCAGGACAGGAATAAAGACACAGACATAGAGAATGGACTTGAGGACACGGGGATGGGGAACAGTAAGCTGTGACGAAGTGAGAGAGTGACATGGACATATATACACTACCAAATGTAAAATAGATAGCTAGTGGGAAGCAGCCGCATAGCACAGGGAGATCAACTCAGTGCTTTGTGACCGCCTAGAGGGGTGGGATAGGGAGGGTGGGAGGGAGGCGCAAGAGGGAAGAGATATGGGGATATATGTATTCATAGAGCTGAATCATTTTGTGAAATTTATAAAAATTCACTTTGTTATACAGCAGAAACACACCATTGTAAAGCAATTATACTCCAATAAAGATGTTAAAAAAAAATAGCGGTAGTTAAGGGAGGAGGAAGACAGACAATAAACAAATAAATATGTATGTCAGGTGGTTACAAGTATTACCAAGGAAGAGAAGGCAGGGTGAGACAGAAAGGGACTAGGAGTGCTAGTTTAGGTAGGCTGGTGTAATAATCTTGGCCCCAGGGCCAGAGCCACAGGCTCAAGTTGAGCCACAGATGATTATTCCCAGGCCTTGAAAGCTAATGGAATGTGCTTTCCTGGATTTTATTATTGCTTAGGACATGTGATTCCTTTCTACCTTCTGTTTTCTCTGTTTTGTAGTAAATGTCTATAACCACTACCCTATGCCTGTCCCACCACTGGATTTTGGAAGCAGTTAACTATTCTTGTTTCACCAGTCTACATGGAGAGGAATTTTGGGCCAGGAATGATCGTCCCAGAGTCTCTCCCATACCTTTAGATGATTTAGATGATGAGATATAGGACTTCTGAGCTGATACAATTTAGATGAGATTTTGGTCTTGAACTGATGATTTAATGGGTTGAGACTTTTGTGAATATTGGAATGAGGTGAATGCAAGTTATCAACATAGTGATAGTATTGAACACCTTGGAACTGATTGAGATCAGCTAAGCAGTGGGTGAAGGTAAAGAGGAAAAGATGTCTATAAACTCAGCCCTGAGATATGCCAACACTAGAGGTCATTAAGAAGAAGAGGAACTGGCAAAAAAAAAAAAAAAGAAAAGAAAAGAAAAGCCAGTGAAGCAGGAAGAGAAGGAAGAGAAGTATTCTGAAGTAAAAGACAAGGGACCAGTGCCTGAATACGTCTCAGGAAAATGATTTTCAAACTGGAATTCTCCCTCTAGCTAATTGATGCATCAAATTTGAGGATAGATAAATCCTCAAAGATTTGCCTGTCTTCCACCCTTTCTCAGGAAGCTACTGGAAAATCTGCAAGGGAGTTAACCATGAAAGAGGACAATAGGAAACCCAGAAAAAGGAGATTCATCACAGGAGAGAAGCAGAGGAAGTTCCTAAGATAACAGTGAAGGGAGAAGATGGAAATCTCTGGGAGAAAGCTGTTTTCCATAGGGGAAAATGGAATTGACAGTTATCAGATACACTCGATCAGATTTAATTAGGGAAGTGAAAATGCGTGTGTGTATGTGTTTGTGCGTGAGCATTTGGTGTAGGGGAGACGGGGGCATGAGCCAAGTTTTCATCCTCTCTATTCTGCTGAGAAGTCAGGAGATAATATTAATTTAATATCAATTTAAAATTGATAAGTCAAACAATAGCAATTTAAGAATATTATTCACTTAAATATTGGAAGAAAGAGCTAAAGAGTTAAAAGTGGTTGCCACTGAGAAACAGGAATCAGGAGAGGTGAAGAATGGGACAATGGGCCTTAGTGTTTTATTTATAAGCCTTTAAGTGCTTATATATATACGTTATATATATATTAGTAGATCTATATTCCTTTTCAGATTCTTTTCCATTAGAGGTTATTACAAGATATTGAATATGGTTCCCTGTGCTATACAGTAGGTCCTAGTTGTTTATCTATTTTATATATAGTAGTGTGTATATGTTAATCCCAAACTCTTAATTTATCTCTTTTAAAAAGCTAATTTAAAAAAGAACGAGATAAGTATTCTGTAGATCAAGTGAACAAAATTTCTTGACAATAGTAAAATCAAGTTAGCTGAGGCCCAAGCATTGAACAGTGGGTTCCTCAAAGGGCAGGTTATCAGACATTGGTAAGCGTCGGTTTGGAAGAATAGGAGGAGGGGAAGCCTGAATAAAGTTCAAGAAAGAATGGGAGAAGAGGAAATGGACATGGCTTGTGCTTTTACAGTTTTAATGGGCTTTGATGCACAGAAGTTTTCATTCCAGTTCAGTCAAACTTACCCATTTCCTTTGTGGTTTGTACTTATTTTGTGTCCTTTTAAAGAAAGCATTCCTACATTTTCTTCCAAAAGTTATTGTCTGCGCTTTCCTATTACTTTAAAGACATAAATTTATTAAAGTGAGAAACTTTATTTTAAAATAAAAAATGATGACACGAACTTTCTTTTCCCACAGTTTTCTAACTTCCTTGGACAAAAGGTCAAATCATTTTTCCTCAAAAAGAGGATAGCAACTAAATGTTCCTCTTTGGGGGATGTCTCATGGCATAATTTGAAACAGCCCTCTAGCAAGTTTAAGATATGGAAGTGTTGGTTGTGTTTTTATGGGGAGATGGTCCCCTTGAAGGAAAAACCAAGAAAGTATATCAGTATAGATTATCAAAAATCTTTACCCATGGAACTACTGAATTGTAACGTAGTGTTGCAGAACTCAGTATGGTTGCTTTACCCCTTGCTACTTGAATTGTGGTCCATGAACCAGTAGGTCAGCCTTGCCTGGGAATTTGTTAGAAACACAGAATCTCAGGCCCCACCTCCAACCTGCTGAATTAGAGTCTGCATTTTTTTTAATAAATGTATTTATCTTTTTATTTTTGGCTGCGTTGGGTCTTCGTTGCTGCACACAGGCTTTCTCTAGTTGCGGTGAGCGGGGGCTGGTGGCTTCTCTTGTTGCAGAGCACGGGCTCTAGGTGCATGGGCTTCAGTAGTTGTGGCACATGGGCTCAGTAGTTGTGGCTCGCGGGCTCTAGAGCACAGGCTCAGTAGTTGTGGCACACAGGCTTGGTTGCTCCGCGGCATGTGGGATCTTCCCAGACCAGGGCTCAAACCCATGTCCTCTGCATTGTCAGGCGGATTCTTAATCACTGCACCACCAGAGAAGTCCAAGAGTCTACATTTTAACAAGGACTCCAAGTGACTCCTATGCTCGTGGAAGCTTGAGAAGTGTAGTCTTAAACCATGAGACATAGAAGTGTGCAAAGATATATCTCCAATAATTTTCCTCTTCTGAGTGTGGTGGTTCTCAAACTTTCCTGCACGTTGAAATCACCTGGAGAGCTTTAAACACTACTGGTGCCTGAGTCCCACTCCCAGAAATTCTGATGTGATTGGTCTGGAGTAGAGTCTGGACATTGACTTTATTTTTTTTTTTTTTTTTTTTTTTGTGGTACGCAGGCCTCTCACTGTTGTGGCCTCTCCCATTGCGGAGCACAGGCTCCAGACGCGCAGGCTCAGCGGCCATGGCTCACGGGCCCAGCCGCTCTGCGGCACATGGGATCTTCCTGGACCAGGGCATGAACCTGTGTCCCCTGCATCAGCAGGCGAACTCCCAACCACTGCGCCACCAGGGAAGCCCTGGACATTGAAATTTTTAAAGCTCCCCAGGTGAGTCTAGCATGCACACAAAGTTGAGAAGCATAGCCCCAGAGAACCGGTAATTTAGAAAAGCTTTTGGCTGCAAGTAATAGCAAGCCTGAGCAGTGGTGGCTTAAGCCAGTGGTTCTCAGACTTTGTTGCACGTTAGAGTCACTTGAGGAGATATAAAAGTCCTGATGCCCAGGCTGCACCCCAAAAGATGCTGACTTAATTGTCCTGGGTGCAGTCTGGTGGTAGATATTGTCAGGATGGTTGGGTAGCTCGGTCAGGTTAACTAGTTACCCAGCTCTCTCTCCCCTCTCTCTTCCATTGAATAGAATTATAGATGGGACTTGCCAGCCCTCTTTGTAGCCTGGGTAGCCACATACCTGTGTTCTTGCCAATGGAATGTGAGTAGAAGCATGTGTCACTTCTGGGCTGGCACCATACAACTTCCTATATGTGCCCCTCCATACTCATCCCCCTCCCTCCTGGTTGGAAAGGTCATGCCCAGAATAACCTTGGAAGGCATGTGTTGAAAATGGCTCTTACCAAGAGTTCCTACATGGAGATAGGAAGAGCCACCCACCCACCTGACACTCCCAACAGGGGCTGTTCTGTGAAAGAGACACAATCATCAGAGTCTTTGCATTATGTAGGCATTTTAGCTATTTACCAAAATCAGACATCATCTTTTCTTATCTTTGTAATACCCAAGTGAGGCAAGTATAACTATGCCCATTTTACATATGAGAAAGCTAAGACATAGTCACACAGCTAGAAGGTGGCAGAAAATAGGCTTCAAACCAAGTTTTTGTTAAACAAAACCCAGGCTCTCAATCCTATACCATATATTTTCCCATGGATTTCTAAAAGCAAGAACATTTAGAGTTGGAAAAAATGTAGTCAATAGAGTCTGTAGTTAAAGCAGAAAACATCTGTGCTTTAAAAACTGAATGATTGATTCTGCATTTGGTGACTTGTTGTTCAGTAATTTTTAACTGCGTATTTTTGGCTCAGCTATCCCGTCCCGCTGACTGCTTCTTTTTCACATGTGTTCTATATGTTCACATGTCTGTTCTATATGCTGCCACTATGTTAGTCTCCCTAAAAAATGACCTTCTCATGTCACCTCCTTTTACTTCCATCTTCAGAAACTACCAGCGAAAGTTCAAATTCCTCATCCAGTCCTAACCATACTCCTCCTACATAGGCACTCTGCTCCAGCCACATTTGCCTATCTCACTTTACCAATTCACAAACTTTCATGGGAAGAAGGAACTTTAAGATCAGGTAATTCAACGACCATCTGCATCAGCTAACTATTGCTGTGTAACAAATCTAAAACTTACTGCCTTAAAACAATGATTTCTTATTTCTCACCATTCAGTGAGTTGACCGTGTGGTTTTTCTGTTGGTCTCACTTGTGTTCACTCACATGATTCCATTTGGCTGGCAGGGAAGTTGGACTGGAAGTTCCTTAAGGCCTCTCTCACATGACTAGGGGCTGTGTGCTGTCAGCTAGGGCACCTCCAGGCTCCTCCATGTGGCCTCTACAACAGGATACTCTGGACTTCCTTATATCTGGCTTCCAACGGGAGAAAGGCAGAAACTACTGGACCTTTCCAAACTTAGGCCTGTATCCTACACAATGTCACTTCTGCTACATTCTATTGGTCAAAACAAGTCATGGGGCAGCCCAGATGGACTCCATCTCCTGAAGGGAAGAGTGGCAAAGAATCTGCGGCTATCTTTAATTCACTGTGCAGCCTCATTCCTTCTACATACCTCCTCCCCTCCTCTACCCAATATTCCTTCTCAGCAAAGCCACATTACAGTGTTTCAGGAGTGGGCCCCAGGGCTGGACTTGCCTATGTTTGAATCCCAACTCTACGACCTACCTACTCTGTGAACTTGAGCAAGTTACCACACCTCTCTGTGCCTCAATTTGTTCAACCATAAATTTGGGAGGTAGGGTTGGGTGTGGATATAAATCCTACATTTAGGGCAGTTGTGAGAATTAAATGAGTGAAGGCAAAGTGCTAGAACAGTGCCTGGCTTTGGTAAGTGCTTCATAAACGTTATCTATTGCTAGTAGTTCGTTGATGTAGTTTTTCTTAGTTGGTGCAGGACACAAAGGGGTCAGGCTGGGCCTGGGGTTTAGGCTCCAGGGCAGAGGGTGCTAGAGGAAGGGATATATACAATCCCTGAGACACCATCCTTGCACCAAAATGCCTTGACTTAGTTGATTATGTGAGGAGTATTTTAGGCAGAGGAGGCCGTCTATGTGCTTCTTTCTCAGCTTCTGAAAGTGTTCCCCTAAGATAGAACCCCTATGTCTGTAAAGCTGAATCACACATCTAATGCCCTAAAAAGTAACCTCAAAATCATCTAAAGTTCAGCTTTCCTGGTTTAATAGTGCTTCAACTTCATCCTAGCAAACTTTGGACACCCCCAGTACTTAAATAACTTGTTTTTCACAAGGGCACTTTTCAGATCCAAAGGAGAAGCCTACAGCAGAAGCTTGTCTGCAGGATTTGGGATACTGGCAATTCCGATCTTGGCACACAGCACACTCGGCCCTGAGTAGCCATGATATATAGCAGCAGAGTCTGGGCAGGAAATCCAGCAGCTCCCACTAAACATGACAGAAAACAGAGCCCAAAGCACACAGACCATGTGGCGAGGGGAGTGGGGCAGAGCTAGGGGAAGGAACTGGGAGCCCAGGGCAGATCTCTGTGGGCATTGCTAGCCCCTCTCTCTGACCATCAGTCGTATTCTGTGCCTGTGAGTCTTAATTTTCCATTCCCATTCTTTCGCAAACGGGTTAATCATTGCTCTTACTAAGAGAGAGAGGAGGGGAAAAAATGATTTAAATTCACTCAGAGGCTGAGGGTAATCATACTAATGCATTAGTTCAGATGTTATTTCAGGACAAGATTGCTATTAGTCTGCCGTAATTCATCTGAAAGTTCTGTAATAAGCCTTCCTGCCATTATTTGTTTTACAGCACAAAATATGCAAAGTGTAGTCTGAGAGATGAAAATCATATATAGAGCTTAGGCCTAAAATTCTGAAATAAATTTATTTTGCATGCTTATTGTCTTTAAGCTATATTTTTGAAGCGTCAAGTATGGACATAGCACCGTGCTAGGCACTGGGAGGGGTGGGACACAGGAAAAGAGAATTAGCTGTTTATTGAGTCCATAACTCTGGTCAGGCACCCTGACAATATTGGATTTCTAATGGGCCCTGGAAATTATAGGCTGTCCTCAATAGCTTATAATGTAGAAGTGGAGATGGCATGCACACACATGAATGGTAACATATTCATGTTACTCGTATTTCTTTCCAGCTTTATAGAAACATAATTAAGAAATGAAAAATTATATGTATTTAAGGTCTACAACATGATGTTTTGACATATGTATACATTTCAAAATGTTTACTACAATCAAGCTAATTGACATATCCATCACTTCATAGTTACTGTTTTGTTTTTTTTTTTTGGTAAGAATGATTAAAATCTACTCTCAGCAAATTTCCAGTATACAATACACTATTGTTAACTATAGTCATGATGCTGTACATTAGCTTTCTATAACTCTTTCATCCTGCATATCTGAAACTTTCTATCCTTTGACCAACATTTTCCCATATTCTCCATCCCTCAGTCCCTGGAAACCACCATTCTACTCTGCTTCTAAGAGTTTGACTTCTTTAGATTCTACATATAAGTGACATCATACAGTATTTGTCTTTCTGTGTCTGGCCTATTTCACTTAGCATCATGTCCACCAGGTTCATCCATGTTGTCACAAATGACACGTTTTCCTTCTTTTTAAAGGCTGAATAATAGTAGAGCATATATATATACACACACAACATTTTCTTTATCCATTCTTCCGTTGATAGTTACATAGGTTGTTCCCATATCTTGGCATACTGAATAATGCTGCAATGAAATGGAAGTGCAGATATCTCTTCAAAATACTGATTTCATTTCCTTTGGATATATACCCAGAAGTGAAATTGGTGAATCTATGGCAGTTCTATTTTTAACTTTTTTTTTTTTTTTTTTTTTTTTGCGGTACGCGGGCCTCTCACCGTTGTGGCCTCTCCCATTGCGGAGCACAGGCTCCAGACGCGCAGGCTCAGCGGCCATGGCTCACAGGCCCAGCCGCTCCATGGCATGTGGGATCCTCCCAGACCAGGGCACGAACCCGTGTCCCTTGCATCGGCAGGTGGACTCTCAACCAGTGCGCCACCAGGGTAAGCCCTATTTTTAACTTTTTGAGGAACCTCCACACTGTTTTCCATAATGGCTGTACAAATGTACATTCCTACCAACAGTGCACAAAGGTTCCCTTTTCACAACATCCTCAATACTTATCTTTTGCCTTGTTGATAATAGCTATCCTAACGTGTGTGGTGACGTCTCATAATTTTAATTTGCATATCCCTGTTGATTAGCTATGTTGAGTAGTTTTCATGTACCTGTTGTCCATTTGCATGTCTTCTTTTGAGAAATGTCTATCCAGGTCATTTAACCATTTTAAAATCAGGTTATCTATTTTCTTGCTTTGAGTTGAGTTCCTTATATATTTTGGATATTAACTCCTTAGGTACAGTAGGTACAGTTTTCAAATATTTTCTTCCATTTCATAGGTTTTCTCTTCACTCTGTTGATTATTTCCTTTGCTGTGTAGCTTTTTAGTTTGATGCACTCCTATTTGTCTATTTTTGCTTTTGTTGCCTTTGCTTTTGGGATAATATCCAAAAAAATAATTGGTCAGACCAATGTCAAGAAGCTTTTTCCCTATGCTTTCTCCTAGTAGTCTTAGGTCTTGTGTTTAGGTCTTTAATCCATTTTGAGTTGACTTTTGCATATGGTGTAAGATAAGGGTACAGTTTCATTCTTCTCTATGTGGATACCCAGTTTTCCCAACACCATTTGTTGAAGAGATCATCCTTTCCCAATTGTGTATTCTTGGCACCTTTGTCAAAAATCAGTCAATGGTATATTCATGGCTTTATTTCTGCGCTCCCTATTCTGTTTCAGGGGTCTAAATATCTGCTGTTATGCCTGTACCATACCCTTTTGATTACTATAAATTTGTAGTATGTTTTGAAACCAGGGCATAGGATGCCTCCAGCTTTGTTCTTCCTGCTCAGGATTGCTTTGGTTTAAGGCAAGAGATTAACATAAAGAAATACTTTGAGACTAACTGAATATGGATTGTAAGTGTGAGCTCCTGTGGTAATGGGAGACTTTCTCAAGGAGCAGCACCATGTCCTTCAATCTCTAGATTATTAATCTAGAGGTTGAAGAGCATGAACTCAGAGTCCTGATTCAGGGTCTGCCTTTCCCATGTACCAGCCGTGTGAATCAGGCCAAGCTACTTGGCTCCTCTGTGTTTTGGTTTCTTCATCCATAAAATGACATGAGTTACATCTACCTCACAAAGTGGTTGTGAAAATTAAATGAAGATAAAATACTGAGACTAACCATATCATTAGTATCATCCAAGTGCTGGTTATTAGTAATTTTTTAAAATTGTTTTGATGGGCAGAGGAGAAGGAGGTGCAATAATGTCAGTCTCATGGTAGAGGATGACATAAGCCATCTGCTATAGGACAAGAGTAATTAGCACAGTGTTGGCACGGCCTCTTTCACTCTCCGTCCTTTCGCTTGCTTGGCTCTTAGAGTCAGAGAGTGTGGGAAATAGAAATGGAGGGGACACGGGATTTACTCTAGTCAATCTCGTGTATTCTCTTTGACATTTTTCAAGAGGTTGCATAGGGCTTGCATGGCTTTTCAGCTACTCTTGCCCTCTGACTGCTCTTTGTTTAGATGTACCATGAGACAGAGACTGGCAAGAGGGGCTTCTGGTCATTTCCTCCTAATCTGAAGTGATCCAGCCACATCTGAACCCTCGGGGCACTTTGTCTGAACTACTATTTTTGTGTTTTAACCCGTGCCTAGTCTGTACCATAGTGTGTTTACTTTTGCACATGTCACACGACCCTGATGAACCCCATGAGGGTTAAGGCTGGGCCTTACTTGTTTTGTATTCTGACCACAGTGCTTTAAACAGAATAGCTGCTATAAGTATTGCTGAAATAAGGAAAGGGTATTTTCTAGGGTGTGTGATAAGCCCACTACTTGAAAAAAAGATTCCAACCTTAAATAGTGGAGGTTTTAAGAATTTCATAATCCCGATCTTGAACAAGATTTCTGTTCATTCCAGGAACTGGAAGGGCATCTTCAATTTGAAGGTAAAATGTGACCACTTGTTTTCATGTCAGATACTGTCATCAGAGTGAAAAGCCTTGGCCAGCCTTGGGCATGGAACAACAGCACTATGCTGGTTCCCTCCTGAAGTACAGCACTTTATCAATAATGTGCCAGGGCTGGGGCTGTAATGCTATGAATGAAATTTGCATCCTAGTCAGATAGCTGTGAGCATAATTTGAAGGCAGAAACAGATATTTTAAGATCAATTGCACTTTCAGCCAATGATGCTAAGAAACCTCTTCACTGTATAATATTTAAAAGGAAACTCATCATCCATATTGCAGTTTAGAAAATAATCACAGGAGAGGAAAATATCCAGATAAATTTTGGTTTTCAGCTATCTCTTCCAGTGGTATCACTGTATAAGAAATCTTATAATTCAAAATAGAAGTTTAGAGAAGTAGTTGGATATTTACAGCATTTAATTCACTCCTTCCCACTAACCCCAGGCCAGTGGGGATTAATACATGAGAAGGCAAGTTTCAGTGGGGTCAATTGAAATGATTTCAGAGAAATAAGAGGTACAAGGTAAATATCATCAACAAAGCAGAGTGTGACCTATTTGTTAAATGCTGTTTTGAGGCTGGAGGTTTTCAATCCTGGCTGTACATTAGAGTCATTATTTTTTTTCCTGTTTGTTTTTATTTTTACTTTTTATTGAAATATGTTCTGTGAAGTGTACTAATCTTAAGTGGAAAGCTTAATGAATTTTTACAAGGGCACCTACCTGTGTACACTGTCAGGTAGGATATAGAACGTTTCTAACACCCTAGAAGCCTCCCTAGGAGTAATCGCTCTCCTGACTTCTATCACCATGGACAAATTTTGCCCATTCTCAAACTTCATATAAATAAGATCATACAATATACATTCTTATGCACTTTTTTTTACTGAATATAATGTCTATGTGATTCATCAATGGTATGTGTACTTATATGTTGTATGTATATTATATATGCTGTTTAGTGTTCTAATATATGAATATATCACAGTTTATTTATTCTACTGTTTGACTTCTTTTCAGGGTAAAGCGAATGGATCTGTTTATACATGAATGGAATATCTCTGGAAAAATTTAACAGTTCCTCTGGGAAGGGAAACTGAGTGACTACAGGGCAAGAATGAGACAGAAATTCACTGTCTACATACAACTCTTGTAGCTCTTGATTTTGTACAATGTATTTGCTATATATAATACATCTAAATTAAACATTTATTTAAAATTAAGCCCTTCGGGACTTCCTTGGTGGCACAGTGGTTAAGAATCCACCTGCCAATGTAGGGGATACAGGTTTGAGCCCTGGTCCAGAAAGATCCTACATGCTGAAGAGCAACTAAGCCCATGTGCCACAACTACTGAGCCTGCACACTAGAGCCGTGAGTCACAACTACTGAGCCCACATGCCACAACTACTGAAGCCCACGCACCTAGAACCCATGCTCCACAGCAAGAGAAGCCACCATAATGAGAAGCCTGCACACCACAACGAAGAGTAGCCCCCGCTCGCCCCAACTAGAGAAAGCCTGCATGCAGTAACGAAGACCCAACGCAGCCAAAAATAAATAAATAAATGAATAAATGAATAACTAAATAAATATTTTTTTAAAATAACAATAAAAAATAAAATTAAATTAAGTCTTTCTTACTTAAATATAAAACATGATACTATAAAACTCCTAGAAGAGAACATAAGCAAAACATTCTCTGACATAAATCATACCAATGTTTTCTTAGGTCAGTCTACCAAGGCAATAGAAATAAAAGCAAAAATAAACAAATGGGACCTAATCAAACTTACAAAGCTTTTGCACAGCAAAGGAAACCATAAACAAGACAAAAAGACAACCTATGGACTGGGAGAAAATATTTGGAAATGATGAGACCAACAAGGGTTTAATTTCCAAAATATACAGACAGCTCATACAACTCAATAACAACAACAACAAAAAACCCCAAAAAACAAACAACCCAATCAAAAATTGGACATAAGACCTAGATAGACATTTATCCAAAGAAGACATACAGATGGCCAATAGGCAAATGAAAAGATGCTCAACGTCACAAATTATTAGAGAAATGCAAATCAAAACTACAATGAGGTACCACCTCACACAGGTCAGAATGGCCATCATTAAAAAGTCTACAAATAACAAATGCTGGAGAAGGTATGGAGAAAAAGGAACACTATTGGTGTTCTACACTATTGGTGAGAATGTAAATTGGTGTAGCCACTATGAAGAACAGTATGGAGGTTCCTCAAAAAACTAAAAATAGAGTTGCCAGATGATCCAGCAATCCCACTCCTGGGCATATATCTAGAGAAAACTATAATTCAAAAAGATACACGTACCCCTATGTTCACAGCAGCACTACTTACAATAGCCAAGACATGGAAACAACCTAAATGTCCATCGACAGATGAATGGATAAAGAAGATGTGGTATATATATACAATGGAATATTACTCAGCCATAAAAAAGAATTAAAGAATGTCATTTGCCACCACATGGAAGGACCCAGAGATTATCATACTAAACGAAGTAAGTTAGAAAGAGAAAGACAAACACCACATGATATCGCTTATATGTAGAATCTAAAATATGACACAAATGGATTTATCTATGAAACAGAAACAGACTCACAGAGAGAACAGATTTGTGGTTGCCAAGGGGGAAGGGGGGTGGGGGAGGGTTGGATCGGGAGTTTGGGACTAGCAGATGCAAATTATTGTATATAGAATGGATAAACAACAAGGTCCTATGGTATAGCACAGGGAACTATATTAAATATCCTGTAATAAACCATAATGGAAAAGAATATGAAAAAGAATATCTATGTCTATACCTGAATCACTTTGCTGTACATGAGAAGCTAACACACATTGTAAGTCAAGTATACTTTAAAAAAAAAAACTAAAAAAATTTAAGTGTTTCTTGTGTCTTGACTCTGGAAATTCATTCATCTATTGACGAACACTTGGATTGCTTCCAGTTTTTGCCTATTATGAAAAAAGCTTCTGTGAATAACCTCGTACATGTCTTTTGGTGCCAAATTCTCTTGGGCACATACCTAAGCATGGAATTGCTGGATCATAAGGAAAGTATATATTTAGCTTTAGTAGATACTGTCCAACATTTTCCAAGATGGCTATATTAATTTATATTCCTACCAGCAGTGTATGAGAGTTCCAGTTGCTCTATGTCTTCTCCAGCAGTTGGTATTATCCAATTTAAAAAATTATAGCTTAGGGAGCACTATAAGGTACCATCCCCAGAGAGCCTTGTGTGATTCTTCTGGGGCAGGACTCATGCATTGGTACTTTTGGAAGTTCTCCCAGCTTATTCCAATGTTCAGCCAGGGCTGAGAACCACGCACTAGAATGATGTCCTAAGGTGTCTGGATTTCAGAATCAGCTAGAGAAATTGAAAAGGTGTAGGTTCTTGGGTCTTACCCCAGACCTACTGAATCAGATTTTCCAGAGGAGAACCTATGATTTTAACTAGTTCCTGGAGGTGATTTGGATGCAACTAGCCTTAAGTTAGGAAACCAAAGATTTAAGACATGTTTAGTAAAAATTTTAGCAACCATTTTTTCCAATTGAAAAAGTAAAAAGCAAACAAAAAATAAAAACAGTTCATTTATATAGCAATGGAAAGTAGGTCTTTCTTTCCTAACTTAGACTCCCAGTGATTCTCCATAGAGGCAACTGTATTGTTGAGTTTCATGTTTTGTGCATATCATTCTAAAAATTTTCTGAACATATTGTATTTGTTAGGACCATTTATGTTGCAAGTGGTCAAAAACTCTTTGCGTACTGGCTTAAATTTTAAAAGGAAAACTTGGAGAGAATTGCCGTGTATAACTGAATAGTCCAAATTTAGCCCTGGCTTCAGGTACAGTGAGATCCAGAGACTCAAACTCACAGTCTTGGTTTTTCACACGTTTTGGCTTTTTCTTTATCATTATGCCCATTCCCTTCATGGCAGCAAAATGGCTACAGCAGTTTTTGACCTCAGAACTTCACTTCTATTCTGAATGGTCAACATACATACTAGTAATCCCCCACTTAAGACTAACGAACAACTCTAAAATTGGAAGATTTGTATAAGCAATCCTAAAAATGGTTTCCTTCCTATTTCTGTTTACCATTTGTGGCTGGTAAAATAGATATTGTCTAAAACGAAAGCAGAAGTTTTACTAGTTTAAATGGATTAGTAACAGTTTTTGGAGGGTGGTAACAATATTGGAAACTCGTGTATACCCCATTTTCCTTATATACACTTTATATTACCTGCCCATTTTTGTATCATAATGCTTTTGACAGACATAACTTATTCCAGCTGACTCTACCACTACAATTATTACTATTATTATAAAGTTGTTTAGTTTTTTTCTACCTTAACAGTGGGAATCCTCTTCTTTTTCTTTTCAAACACTAATCTAGAGCTTTCCAAAAGTATTCTTGCTTTCTGATAGTTTCAAAATGTTTTCAGCCTATCTTGCTTTCCTTTTTAGACAGGTTCCAACATCCTCCAAGGAACTCTGGCTCCTTTTAGTGGAAAAAAAATGAGATGGGTCAGAAGGTAGAGTCAGTGCTGCACTCTGGATGTGACTTTGACTTTGGCTGCAGGAGTGACAGCACCAAAGCAGCAACATACCATAGAGCATGGTTCTCAACGTGGGTGAAGTTGTCCCGCAGGAGGCTTTTATCCAGGGACATTTTTACTTGTCATGACTTGACTGGCGCTGGGGGTGTTTACTACTGGCATCTAATGCATAGAGGCCAGGGTTGCTACCAAATATCCTCCAATACAGAGAACAGCCACCTCCACAGAGAATTATCTGGCTCCAAATGTCAATAGCGTTGAGGCTGAGAAACTTTGCCTAGAGCATTAGCTCATGTTGATGCTTTCAATGTACCTGCTCTTGTTCCTTCCCTTTGTTTTTATAATATTTTGTTACATACATAGGTAACTTTCCAACCCTTTTGTATATACTTATATGTACATATACATGATTTGTATATATTCCTATCAAATTTGACATTTTATGTTACATGGTATCACACCAAATCCTATATTTGAATTACAGTGCTGATGGCTTCATGTTAGGTTTTAGGGTGACTAATATGATTTACAAACAGAATACATAGTGGAAACTTCATGGGAAAGTGTGGTGGTCATGTTTTTCTTTTTCCTTCTTTCGCCCTTCCTTCTTGACCCTCAGTTCAGATGTCCAGAAATTAAATCCAAACAGTGCAGAGTCTATGACCTACTGGTTGGTATTATCCAAGAGTAGCACCAGCTATCAGAAAAGGAAAACAAAACCCAACCTCTACCGCCCACCCTCCCGGGGCACCACGGTAATCTTTAGGGCTGGCAGCCCTAGAATGACAAGAAGAGCCCCTGTTATGGAACCCATTTTTATACTTTCCTGTTAATAGTGCTATTTTTTCATTCCCTCCTTATTTTTCAAATATTTTTGAAATATACTATACATACAGGAGAGTACACATAAGTGTGTAACTCGATGAACTTTAAAAACCTGATTACATCTATGCAGCTAGCGTCTAGACTGAGACCATGACTAACAACCAGAAATCCCCTTGCATTCCCTTTCAGTCTCTACCCCACACCCCCAAGCAAGAGTCTAGTAACTTCTAACAGCATAGATAAGTTTTACCAATTTTTATAGTTTCAATAAATGCAATCATACAGGATGTACTCCTTTGTGTCTGGTTTCTGGCACCCAACATTATATTTGTGAATTCATTCACATTGCTGCTTGTTAGCTGATAGATCCCTCACTCTTGGTGCTGTACGAATATACCACACTATCTGTCCCATTAATGAACATCTGTGCAGTTTCCACTTGGGGGCTACTTCAAATAGTGCTGTTATAAACATTTTTTTGGTTGTTGTTATAAATATTTTTGTAAATGTCTTTTGGTGAACATGTGTAACACATGTATGCATTGCTGTTGGCTCCTAGGAGTGGAATTTCTGCGTCACAAATAAGCATATGCTTCACTTCAGTATATAATGCCAAACAGGTTTCCAAAGCAGTTGTGCCAACTTACACACCCCTCATTAATGTCAAAGAGTTCCATTTGCTCTCTATTATCACCAACACTTGATATTTTCCATCTTTTTCTTTTTAGCCATCATGGTGGGGTTATCATGGTATTGCCACATGGTTTCGATTTGTATTTTCCTTATGATGAATGCAACTGAACATTTTTTCATATAGTGCTTGGCCACTTAGGTATCATCTTTTGTAAGACGTCAATTCCCTATCTTTTATTTTAAAAATCTTACGGTGTTTTCTCCTTCATTCTTTTATATTTTCCTTGCTGTGTAAAGACTTCCTCTTTCTTCCTGCTATGACCCCTAGGGAGTCTTTATAACATCTGAATTTTTAGGGTAACATTCTTTCATTTTATTTTTGAGCCTGTACTAATTCACCCTTGGTTCCTTTTTTTTTTTAATGAGGAGTATTTTATTTTAATGATCAGTTGCTAGGGCACTAAAGATATAAGATAAAGGACTTCTTTTTTTCTTCAGAAACTTAAAATGTAGAAGTATGACCTACTAGGCAAAGCAAATCCTGCTCACAAGGTTTTCTTTTTGGCAGATAGATTAATTTGAAATGTGATAAAATGCATATAAAGATTTTTTAGTGAGTGCATACGAGATTATGGAATACAAGGCTACTTTCTTACTCAGAAAGCTTACATAGAATGATAGACTCATAGAGCAGATTAGTAGTGCTAGAGGTGTGGGGTAGGGAGGAGAAATAGATGAAAGGGGTTAAAAGCTACAAACCTCCAGTTAAAAGACAAATAACTTGGGCTTCCCTGGTGGCGCAGTGGTTGAAAGTCTGCCTGCCTATGCAGGGGACATGGGTTCGTGCCCGGGTCCAGGAAGATCCCACGTGCCGCGGAGCGGCTGGGCCCGTGAGCCATGGCCGCTGAGCCTGCGTGTCCGGAGCCTGTGCTCCGCGACGGGAGAGGCCACAACAGTGAGAGGCCCGCGTACCGCAAAAAAAAAAAAAAAAAAAAAAAAAAAAAGACAACTTCTGGGAAATAAAGTACAAACATGGTGACTATAGTTAAAAACACTGAACTGTATACAGTATTTGAAAGTTGCTAAGGAAGTAGATCTTAAAAGTCCTCATCACAAGAAAAAAACAAGTTGTAACTGTGTGTAGCTATGGATGTTAATTAAACTTGTCTGTGGTAAACTAATACAATGTTACATGTCAATTACATCGCGGCTTAAAAAGAAAAAAGAAAATCTCTCAACTGAAATATGACAGATTTTTAAATTGTTAGAATACTTGTTTTACTGACTTTTAATTTTTAAGTCAATAAAAGCTTCAAAATTAGTGAATACGTTCATTAAAAAAAGAGAAACAAACAAAAAAAACCACACACACAAAAAATAAAAATAAAAAAAAGAGAAACAAACTGTTACTCTTCCCCTGCCCACATTATAGCCCAACAGGAAAAAGCACTGAGTTCAGGCCAAAATCATAAAAACTTTCAATTAAACTAATAATTGCTGGCATGTTTCCGTTTAAATTTCCTTGCCTCATTATCTCTGATTGCTTTTCACACCGTTAGGTCACTAAAGCCTGCTTTTGAGACAAAAACTATTCCTTCCCCAAAAGTCAGGGGAACAATTAATGATAAGGATGTAAGTTAATTAACACAATCATTTTGGCTTAATTATTTAAAGTCCAGTTTTATTCCTCCAGCACACCTGTCCCCTAGCTTTCAGAACCATACTGAGAGCTGTAATTTTTCATTGATGAATTTATAACTTTCACATACACAAAGAGAAGAAATAGAATCTTAAAGGCAATGCACACAAAAATTATTGTGTCAACACATACACGCCAACTTTTACACACACACACCCCTACATATTTTTAAAAGATGTCTTCTTTAATATTAGCAATGGGATTTTTGTTTCCAACTAAGCAATTTTAGTAATTCTTTTGAGACACCTTTACTAATCATTTTTTTAACTTTATACTCTTTGAATACTGTAATTTTGTTTTTACCATTTTAACCATTTTTAAGTGTACGACTCAGTGACATTAAGTACATTCACACTGCTGTGTGACCATTACCACCATCCATCTCCAGAATTCTTTCATCTTCCTAAACTAAAACTCTGTTCCCATTAAACAGTGACCTCCTAATACCTCCTTCTCCCACCATTCTATTCTACTTCTGTTTCTGTGTGTTTGACTACTCTAGGTACCTCATATAAGTGGAATCATACAGTATTTGTCCTTTTGTAGCTGGCTAAATTCACTGAGCATAATGTCTTCAAGTTTCATCCCTGTTGTAGCGTGTGTCAGAATTTCCTTCCTTCTTTTAGCTAATATTCCATTGGAGGTATATACCACATTTTTTAATCCATTCATCTGTTGATGGACATTTAGATTGCCTCTACCTTTTGGCTATTGTGAATATTGTTGCTATGCACATGGATGTACAAATATATGTTTGAATCCCCGCTTTCATTTCTTTTGAAAGAAGTGAAAAGAATCCCAGAAGTGGAATTGCTGAATCCTATAGTAATACTATGTTTAATTTTTTTGAGGAACTGCCATGGTGTTTTCCACAGGGGCTAAACACTTTACATTCCCACCAGTAATGCACAAGGTAAACACTGTATTTTATTTGTATTTTAAATCTATGAACTCTGAATAGCTTTTGTACACATCCTATGACCCGAAGACCAGCATTTGTCTGTCTGTCTGTCGATCTATCTACATAGATATTTAGAATGGAAACATTAATTTGCAACTGGTGGAAGCACCCTGAGTCAAGAAGCAGTTTTGATTGGTGTACCTAACTGGGCCCTCTCTTGCTGGGGGTCTCTTATTCTTCTGGGTATCTGAGGGAGGTTGGGATGGGCAGATAGATCCCCCTACCCAGCTCTGTAGCCAGAGGGGCAAGTCCTGGTGACACACTTAATTGCCCTGGGTGACAGAGATCTGGTCTCTCCCAGAGGGCTTTTTTATGGGTTTATAACAGTATTCTAGAGGTGGTCTCCAAACAGCACTGCCGGGAATGGCTCTTTATTTGCAATTTACTTCATCTTTGACAATCTAGTTGAATTCTCCTGTTTTTCCCCGTTTAGCCTTCTAATTAATTCAATCATTTGTCTTTTAGTATTTTTGCCAATACTAGTCTGGGAATTTGCCCACTGGGTTTCCTTGTACCCAGACCTTTTACACCCTAGGCAGGAAGCTGCTTTCTGAAAAACTTCCAGAAGGTGACCTGCATTTTGATGAGTATTTGTTAGTTACAATTGTTTTGCCCATGGGAAAGGCAAGAGGGTTTTTTATACCTGAAATATCTGGGCTGACAGACTTGCTTATGTTTGGTGTGTAGAACTGACTTTTGTCACTTAGGGTTGGGGAGAGGTGCAGGTAGCACAGGGGTTTATCTCACTGGAGGGAGTGGTTCTTTGGAGTGGAGCCCTCGTATTTCTTTGAATGGTTACAGCCTGAGGATTCTCCTGTGGATGTTTCTCTAGCTTCCCTATACCTTCTGATAAGACCTTCTTCCAAACAGGACTGTGGCTTCTGTGAGGGATCTCCTTCTTCACAGCCTCTACATGGTTGGGGTCCCCTGGCACTCTTAGACCTCTTCTCTGGTCCATTTACATTCATTCCCTAGGTGATTTCTACCAGGCCCATGCATTAAATAAATCTGTAGGCTAATAACGTCCAGATATATATCTCCAGTCTTGCCCTTTCCCCAAAACTCTATATTTGTTTATCCAACTGCCTATATAGCATCTCAGATTAGTTGTCTGAGAAGAATGTTGCATTGAACATACCTAAAACCAAACTCTTTATTTTTTCCACCCGAGTAAATGTTCACCTTCTTTCTTTTCTAGTTCAGTAAATGGTTCCATCTTTTATCCAGTCGCTCAGGCCAAAAGTCTCGTTGTAATCTTTCACTCTCAACTGTTAGGTCGAATTCAATCTGCAAATCCTGCCACTTTTACTTTCAAAATACATCCTAAAGCCTACCACTTCCCCTTCTCACCACCTTCACTGTTCACAACCTTCCCCTGTGGCCATCGGCTCCTTCCTGGATTCCTGCAATGGCCTTCTAACTGGTCACTTTGCTTCCATGCTTGCCCTTCTATAGGCTAATCTCCATAGGGTTCCCAAGATGGATCTTTAAAAAATAGTATTCAGATCATACCACCTCTGCTCTCATACTTCTAAGGGCTTCTCATTTTATTCCCAGAATACAACTCAAAGTCTTTGTCACGACGTGTAGGTCATGTAAGACCCTATGTGAATTGTCTCTGTCCCTGGCTGTCTCTGACATCTTACCTCTTACTGTTCTTTGCCTCCACACCTCTATTGGATCCACACTGGGCCTCTGGATGTTCCTGACACAGACCCAGCATCCCTCAAAATCTTATAACTTGCTTTTCCCTTATAACTTCCCTTATAACCTCAAAATCTTGTAACTTGCTTTCCCCTTATAACTTTCTGGAACACTCTTCCCACGGTTTTTACATGGCTTGTTCCCTCACTGTGTCCAGGTTTCTACTCATATGTCAGCTTCTCTGAAAGGCCTTTTCTCACAACCTTACATAGAATCTCACCCTCCCAACAGTACTGCAGATGGCACTATATGAAACTGCCTTTCTTGTAGGTCAAAAATGGTAGAATATTGTCAATTTCAATAGCTTTAGTGCATACATATAACATTATTGGACTTACCTGTCATCCTTTGTATATTTACAGGTTTATTGTTTATTTATTGGCTTGTTTATTTATTACACTTCCTCCCCAGAAGTGTAAGTATACAGAAGGCAGTGACTTGGGTTGCTCCTCTCTAGACAGTACCTGGAACAAAGAGGCGTTCGCAGATCATCAGCTGTACACTTCTTCCATCTTTTGCCCTTTGATATGTTAAGCTCAACAAACTGCTCTCTGTGCAGGCACACTGGTGTTTTTGGAGGCCAATCCCTTTCACTCCTCATCAAGAGCCACACTCTTACATCCTTAGAATTTTATTTTTGAGATCCTGTCATCCTCTTATACAGTTTTCTCTTTCTGATTGTCTGGTTATGGGACTAGACTACACTTTCCTCTGAGCTTCTAAGAGCTGTATACTGACATTTAGGATTCATGTCAGAGCCTCTCCAGAATTGCTTTTCTTGGGCATTTTAATCTCCCATGTGAAAGACACTCCCTGATTCCCAGCCCTTGAGGTTCCTGTATTCCTGCTTCAATAACCAGTTCTTCCTGGGAGGTCAGAATTAAATCTAGGAGGAAAGTTCTTTTTGTTTCTTCCTCTTCCTCTGCAAAATGCAATTATCACCAAGACAAGGTCAAAAATACATCATATGTTCTGCTTTTATAGAAATGAGATTTCCAGTCAAAACTCAGAGCTGGGGGCTTCCCTGGTGACACAGTGGTTGAGCGTCCACCTGCCGATGCAGGGGACATGGGTTTGTGCCCTGGTCCTGGAGGATCCCACATGCCACGGAGTGGCTGGGCCCATGAGCCATGGCCGCTGAGCCTGTGCGTCCGGAGCCTGTGCTCCACAACAGGAGAGGCCACAACAGTGAGGGGCCCGTGTACCGCAGAAAAAAGGAAAGAAAAAAAAAAAAACCCTCAGAGCTGGTAAATTCCCATTTTGCTATGACTTGCAATGTGTCAATTCTGTGATCTTTTTAGGAATATATTAATCAGTGCTCCATCTTACTTAGCTGAGGCTATCATATTCACTTATGGTAGGGCAGGTGCTTTCCAAACCACTTATCAGTGAGTGGAATCTTCAATAATCAATTCAGTAATGTTTAGGACTTTCCCCAAAAAATGTACTGAAAGACTGTAACTTGAGTTCCTAGTGACACTTGATTCAAACTGATTTTCAAGTGTCCATGTTAATGAGAATAATATTTAATGACACTTGTTAAAGATGGTAAGGTTGACTTTATTCAGGACCATCGTGAGGGTACAGGGACCACAGCAATGGGATTTTACAGTGGGAGAGAGAGACTGGGCTCAAGGCAAACGGGATTTGTAGCCAAGGAGCAGGAAGCAGGGGGTCAGTGGATGGAAAATTATCTCTAAGAGGAAGTATTAGGGATAAAGGGGGTTCTGGCTAAACTGACCTAAAAGGATTCTTGCTGAAAGCAAGCCAGGGTGATCAGACATCGCTTGGCGGGACATCACTGATCAGATATCCAGGGTGATCAGATAACAAGGGGAGTGGAGGAATCTGGTTAAACTAACTCAGCAGGGTTCTTGGTAAAACCAGGCAGCGCACTGATGGCCTAGGAGAAGTTTCAGGAGCTTGAATAAAGTTTGATCAAGCAAAGAATATTTGTCACCAGCTTGCAAATGGGGGTGGACATGGAGGGGAATAGCACAGAACAAAAATCAAGGGCCTGCATTTGGACTCAGACATACTTGTTTCTGAATCTTATTGCTCCTATGTGTCGTAGTCAGAAACCAAACCAATAATTTTAACAGAAAAGAATTTAATAGTGGGAATGGGTTAAAAGGGTATCAGGGACCTGAAAAGGTAAAAGGAGATATTGGGGCACCATAAAGATAGTAACTTTAGGAAGCAGTTCCTGCCCCCAAGGCTAGTGGCAGAAAGAGAAGAGGATAAGGTTATTAGAACCCCGAAGCTCGGAGTAGAGGCCTTTATAACTGCAACCCAGACCTCTGGGAAGGGCGTGCCAGTTAACTGATGTTGGTATTTCTTTTTTTTTTTTTTTTTTTGCGGTACGCAGGCCTCTCACTGTTGTGGCCTCTCCCGTTGTGGAGCACAGGCTCCAGACGTGCAGGCTCAGCGGCCATGGCTCACGGGCCCAGCCGCTCCACAGCATGTGGGACCCTCCCAGACGGGGGCACGAACCCGTGTCCCCTGCATCGGCAGGCAGACACTCAACCACTGTGTCACCGGGGAAGCCCCGATGTTGGTATTTCTGAGGGGCTGGTTCTAGGAATGTGGAAAATTACTGCTGCTGAGGTGAAAAACCATTACTGGGCTGATGCTGACAGTACCAGGAAGCAAGCAGGGAGAAGAAAGTCCCTTCTTCCTCATCTAGCCTTAGACTGTCCTTCTCACATGCCAAGAAAGAGCCACAGGCAAAGCAGAAATGTGATTTGCAGAGCCCTAACCTCAGCATCACAGAACAGAGCAGAGAAGAGAGGTTTTGAAACAGAAAGAAATTGCATAATCACGAGTTTAATGGTTTTAAAGAAATGACATAACCTCTTTAAGTCACAATTCCTCTACCTATGTAATGGGGAGATATGCCTCCTCTTAAGGTTCTTGTAAGGATTAAATGAGTGATGGATACAGATGACTCAAGTGCATTGCCAGTAGCTTCAGATCTGGCTATGTCCCTGACACCTCATCTTCAACCTCACTCCAGCATCCATAGGGTGACAAGGAAAAGGAGAAGGAAAGATGGAAAGAGGAGAGAAGAAAGAAGATGAGAAAAGAAGAAGGGGGAGGGGAGGATGGCAGAAATGTGACCAGTATGCTGGGCATGTGTAGCCACTTGTACAAGTGGTTTACCACCACCAGAGAGAAGGGCCAAAGCCCTGTGGACTATCCCTGGGCTGCTTGGGAAAGCTTTTCCCACTTTGAACAAATGACATGCTCCAGAGCTTTTAATGATTCCTAGGGGTGGGCGTTATGATTTCTGCAAAATCATGGAAACTAATAACAGTAGCTGGAGGCATGTGATCATTTTCTAAAAAGTGAAGCCTCAGCGGCTTGGCAAAGGATGACAGCAGGAGGTCTTAATGAGTTAGACCACAAATTAATCCTGCCTTATTTTTCCTTTAACTGTTTTTTTTCCCCCCGCTGTGTCTTTGGCTAGCTCCAGCAGCTGTTCTAACTGTGTAATCAAGTCATTTCTAGGAAAGCTGAGCAGCTGGGTCAGTACTATATGTTCTAGTGATCACTGGCTGTCAGGTTGAAGCTTAAATTAATATTCTGAACAGTTATCGAATTTCGGCTGCCCCATCTTCACAGAAGCCAGCAACTGGAAATGTTACTGGTACTCAGGTTTCTACTTTCATCAACACATTCAAGGAGGGATAAAATCCAGAGCCAGCCTGATACCGCCAATAATATTTCTTAGAGTTGCTGTTGATGTGAAAAATAGATAATACTAAATTGGGTCCAAGGAACTGAAAATGTTACCATTCACTATGTCTGCCTGAGCTGAGCAGGACGACTGTCATCCCACCATGCTGAGCTGTCTCCCTTGCCTTTAGGTCTCATTTCCTTCCTGGATAATAAATATAAAATCCCTATAATGAGACCTAAATAGACATTTCTCCAAAGAAGATATACAGACTGCCAACAAACGCATGAAAGAATGCTCAACATCACTAATCATTAGAGAAATCCAAATCCAAACTACAATGAGGTATCACCTCACACCGGTCAGAAGGGCCATCATCAAAAAATCTACAAACAGTAAATGCTGGAGAGGGTGTGGAGAAAAGTGAACCCTCTTGCACTGTTGGTGGGAATGTAAATTGATACAGCCACTATGGAGAACAGTATGGAGGTTCCTTAAAAAGCTAAAAATAGGGTCTTCCCTGGTGGCACACTGGTTGAGAATCTGCCTGCCGATGCAGGGGACATGGGTTCGAGCCCTGGTCTGGGAAGATCCCACATGCCGCAGAGCAACTAGGCCCATGAGCCACAACTACTGAGCCTGCGCATCTGGAGCCTGTGCTCCACGACAAGAGAGGCCATGATAGTGAGAGGCCTGCGCACCACGATGAAGGGTGGCCCCTGCTTGCCACAACTGGAGAAAGCCCTCGCACAGAAACGAAGACCCAACACAGCCAAAAATAAATAATTAATTAATTAAAATAAAACTAAAAATAGAACTACCATATGACCCAGCAAGCCCACTACTGGGCATATACCCTGAGAAAACCATAATTCAAAAAGAGTCATGTACCACAATGTTCATTGCAGCTCTATTTACAATAGCCAAGACATGGAAGCAACCTAAGTGTCCATCGACAGATGAATGGATAAAGAAGATGTGGCACATAAGGGACCTAGAGTCTGTCATACAGAGTGAAGTAAGTCAGAAAGAGAAAAACAAATACCGTATGTTAACATATATATATATGGAATCTAAAAAAAAAAAGGTTATGAAGAACCTGGGGGCAGGGCAGGAATAAAGACACAGACACAGAGAATGGACCTGAGGACATGGGGAGGGGGAAGGGTAAGCTGGGATGAAGTGAGAGTGGAATGGACTTATATATATTACCAAATGTAAAATAGGTAGCTAGTGGGAAGCAGCCACATAGCACAGGGAGATCAGCTCAGTACTTTGTGACCACCTAGAGGGGTGGGATAGGGAAGGTGGGAGGGAGACACAAGAGGGAGGAGATATGGGGATATATGTATAGCTGATTCACTTTGTTATAAAGCAGAAACTAACACACCATTGCAAAGCAATTATACTCCAATAAAGATTTTTTTTTTAATCCCTATAATGGGGACTTCCCTGGTGGTACAGTGGTTAAGAATCTGCCTGCCAATGCAGGGGACACAGGTTCGAGCCCTGGTCCGGGAAGATCCCACATGCTGCAGAGCAACTAAGCCCGTGCGCCACAACTACAGAGCCTGTGCCCTAAAGCCCATGAGCCACAACTACTGAGCCCACATGCCACAACTACTGAAGCCCGTGCACCTAGAGCCCATGCTCTGCAACAAGAGAAGCCACCGCAATGAGAAGCCCGTGCACTACAACGGAGAGTTGCTGCCAGCACGCAGCAACAAAGACCCAATGCAGCCAAATAAATAAATTTATTTTTTAAAAAGAAAAAAATCCCTATAATGCAAAAGCACCACTTTCGAGAAGTGTAAATGGAAATATGTTGGCTGTATAAACTTGTGAAATTAGTTTTGCTGGTGTAAGAAATCTTAATTAAAGGGCTGTTTTGAAATAAGGAAGAGTAATAAAGTATTTTTCATTGTGTTCGCCTTGGCACCAGCCACATTCACTTTAATGATCTAATTTCCATTTTTCTTATTTAATGGATGACATTAGATTAGCTTTCCCAGCACATTCATTTCCAAAAAGTTAATGAAGTGAAGCTAAGTATATATGGTAAATCATTAGTGTTTCTGTTTAGAGCCACCAATATCCCACAGTCCTGGATTCTACTTTCTGTTTGGGGACAAGATAAGATTTATCAGAAAAATTTGTACTTTTCACACTAAATGGCTAATGTCCTCTATATTAGGAAATCAATGAAATATCAGAACTACAGAGGAAACAGTACCTTTTCCATCACCTCCAAATGAGTAAACTTGGCATGAGATTAATTTTTGTGACTTTCCATAATAAAGAACTGAACCGAAGTAATAGATTTAATGTATGAGAATCAAAACTTGGGAATTTAAAATTTGATGTATAGGAACCACTCAACAAGGAGTGAGGGACGGGGTTTTAAGCATTTATTGAAACAATTTTTCATGAAATCTTTTTTTTTAATGTGAGATTTTACCTACTCTCTCTTACATCAGGCTTCTTAAGGAAACAGCACAGCTTTGGGGGTCAAAGACCTTGGTTAGTTAATCTGCCATTTCCAGTCAAGATGAAATAACAGAGACTAGATTTACAATTCCTGCCTAAAGCAACCAAAAAACTAGAAAAAAAAAAAACAACAGTGGTTTTCAAAATATGAGCATTAGGAAACAAAGGGCTGTGACACTTGAGAGACAAACAACCCAATTTTTAAAATGGGCAAAAGATTTGAATAGACACCTCACTAAAGAAGATATATGAACGGCTAGTAAGCACATGAAAAGATATTTATCATCATTAGTCATCAAGGAAATGCAAGTTAAAACCACAATGAGATATTACTACATACTTATCAGAATGTATAAAATGGGAGAGACCGACCATACCAAGTGTTGTCAAGGATGTGGAGAAACTGGAACTCTCATATGATGTTGATCTGTAAAATGTACAACCACTGTGGGAAGCAGTTTCCCTGCTTCTTAAAAACTTAAACATATACCTATCACAGAACCCAGATATTCCATTTCTGGGTATTTACCTAAAAGAAATGAAAGGCTATGTCCACTACAAGGACTGGCACGTCAATGTTCTCAGCGGCTTTATTCATAATAGCCCCCAAATAGAAATAATCCAAATTTCCATCACCAAGGGAATAAATAGATTGTGGTATATCCATATAAGGGACTATTCTTCAACAATAAAAAAAGAATGAACTAGTTAGTTTCAGACGTACAGCAAAGTGATTCAGTTATACATATATATACTCTTTTTCAGATTTTTTTCCATTATAGATTATAGGATATTGATTATAGTTCCCTGTGCTATACAGTAGGTCCTTGTTATTTATCTATTTTATATATAGTATCAAACACATTTCTTAATCTCTCTGAACCCAAATTCCCTCAGGGGTCAAATGGAGACTCTGACAACAAGCCCCTCGCAAGCACAGGGAGTTGTATCAGGTGAGACCCTGTAGTGACAGCCCTTAGAGAAGCAGTAAGTACATCAGGCAGGGAGAGCATCTTGTCCTCTCCATAGAAGACTTCATTTTCCTATTAATCCCGCAGACAGTGTTCTCTCTTGAGGTTGTATCTTTTATCTTCAGTAATCAAAGGATATGCTTTTTGAAGCTAAGGTGGCTCAATCTCTTAAAACGCCTTTAGAAACAAAGTCAGATGGGGAGAAGTGAGAATACATGGGGGATTAAAAAGTAACAGCCCAGCATCTGTAGCTTTGTCGAACACTCAGGTGGAAACTGGGCTTGCCCTGTTATCAAGGGACACAATATATTCAAGCTATCGGGCCTACGTGTGACCCTCCAACCCCGCCTCACATTCACATAACAAAAATTATAAAAAGAAAATACATTTAAAATGTAAAGACCATATGCTTTGGACTCACACCTGACTCATCGCTCCCTGGGTCTGTGACTCCCTCTTGCCGAGCCTCACTTTCCTCACGTGTAGACCCACTATCCCACAGGATGACCATGAGGAAGAAATAGGAAAAGCACCTTGGCAGCACTTGACACAGGGGAGGTGCTCAGTACAACAGTTTCCCCAGGGTAACACATTGCATTGTGGTAGCGCTTGAGTAGGAAGCTCCTGGCCCTCATTCCATTCCCTTTTCACCGTTCTCTTTTGCTAGCTCGCCTGGCTGGTCTGTGATGGGAGGCGATTAGACACCAGGGGGCTTAGCTCAGCCTGGGTTCTTGCCACTGTGCAAGAACACCATCATGGATCAGAATTCATTTATCAATTAGGGAAAATGGCACCAAAAGATAAAATCATATTGGTTGGCAGATCAGGAAAAATCTCTTTGGACCCTACTCCAATGCTATTTATGACCAGCTCAGCCCCCAGCGTCTCTCCACGGGTACATTCTCTGACTGCTATGGGCCCTGACCCAGAACCCTTTCCAGAGCTGTACATCTGGTAACCCCGGTGCCAGACTGGGCAGGATGCTGTGGGTGCATTGTTGTTGCTGTGGCAGCCCTCCACCACGAGATGGCACACAACTCTCTTCTTTCAGAAGAGAAAGGCTAGCAAAGCAGTGGGAGTCTGAAACCAGGCATATTTCAAATCAGACGAAAATGCATTCATTTAAAAAAGTTGCCTCCCTCACCCTTAAAATGGTAAGGACAAACCAAAGAGCATGAAAGGAGTTCTGATAAGGCATTAAAGATGATGGGAGAAGGGGAGACTGCAGTGGGAGTGCTTAGAAGCTGAAGGACTTGCCTTCTTGGTGTCTGTACTTGGTCTTGTCACCTCCCTTTTTGTCCATATTCTCGTCGAGCTCATAACTCCAAAATGGGCTATACTTGGGGTCTCCATCCTTGATCGAGGGTCTATTTGAGCCTTGACTAGACTTTAAAAATCCTGGATTCCTCTTCTACTCATACGAAGATGCAAGTGTGTTTCTTATTTCTTTTCCCATAATGACAAGGGCATGTTTTTCACAGTTGCCCCCATGTTCTCTGCTACTGCATACCTTTCACTTAAGACATTGTGCATTGTCGTTGTTATACCGATACAGGGTTATGGGAGCCGATTTTAATCTCCAGCTCACCTTGGATACACCTGGCCTGGGCTGCAGCGGTCCCTCCTATCCTCCAAGCCACGGCTCTATGTCGCCCTCTGCTGGTAGGGCGATCATCTTCTTTCCACGTCCTTCCAGCTCTCACGGCTTGTGAAAGGCATGTATGGAACCTAAAGCGTTGCCCTACCTCCTCAGTAGCTCATAAATCTCACTTAGCAAGCAAGAGAGTATTTTGATTGCTTAAAGTAATTCAAAGACCTGAACTTAAATCTGGTATCATCATCCCTTCTATTACATTTTGAGGAAACGTGCTATAGGCACATAGACAAATAATTGCAGTGTAAACAGGAGGGGTGGAGAGGGTAGGTGAAAGATGGTTCCCAAAGACCGAGCAGGAGTAGCTAAGTCTAGATGGGTGGGGGAATGGGGCTGGGATGAGGAAAGACACTCTCCTTGGACAGCACTGCCTGACAGGCGGGAGGGAGGAACAGCAAAGCACAAGCAACACCCACAGGCAGTCCTGTCATGCTGGAGAGTGAAATGCATTGAAAAATAGCCCCTGCAATAGGCAGCTGCTAGATAGAGGGGCCTGTGTGCCATGTTAAAAGGCTGGGGTTCTGCCTCTAAGTGATGGACTGAACCACTACAGAGTTTGATGAAGGAAGTTCATATTTTAAATAGATTGCTCCACCCTTAAGGTGGAGGACAGATTTAGGAAGGATTTCCCTGTGTGGAGGGAAACCAGTTCAGATGCTATGGCAGTAATTTAGGTGGAGATTATGGTGCCCTGAACCAGGACAGTGGTGAAAGGTATAGACATGAGCATTTAGGCCCACTCAAGAGGACCCCATCAACCAACTGAATGTGTGTGATCAAGGGGGATTCCTAAGTTTCTAGCTTATAGGAGGAAGAGTTGATCTAGAAGGAAGGTGATAAAGGTTTCGTGCACATTGATTCTGAAGTGCTCAGAGGACATTTGGGTGAGATGACCGCAGGCTGGTGGATAGACGTAGCCAAAGCTTGAGGGAGGGCCTAGGCTAGCGATACTGATTTGGGAGACAGCAACAGGTAAGTGCAGTAAAAACCAAGAGAGTGGATGAGATTGTTTTGGAATAGAGTGAAGAGGAAGAAAAGCAGCGGGTCAAGGAGTGGGTCAGTGTCAATCCCTTAACATTGATATTTAAGGGATAAGGGGCAGAAGACAAGCTACTGGAAAGAGAAGTCCACAAAGGAGACGGAGAAGGAATATTGGTCAGAGAGGCGTAAGGACGAGCAGAAAAGTGCATTGCCATAGACACCAAATGATTAGAGACCACCCCCCGCCCCCAAGGAGGGAAGATACAATGGTTTCAGAAGCAGAAGAAAGGCCCAAGCATAAAGACTGCAAACTCTCCACAGTATCTGGCAATGGGGAGGTTGCAGAAGTCACATGGCAGAGGACTGGAGAGTGAATGGAAGGTGAGGATGTGGAGGCAGTGAGGGCAGTTTACCTTCTGGATGGTCCTGGGTGAGAAGAGGAGGAGAGGGATGGGGTGATGGCCCATGGGCTGGGGACCCAGCAGGGCTGAACTGGATATAGGGTAAAGGAAGCTTTGGGATTTTGTTTGTTTGTGTTTTAAGTACATGTACTTTAAAAAAGTTTTTGTAGATTTAAAGAAAGTTGCAAAAACTTTCAAGTACAGAGAGGTCCCATGTATCCATCACTCAGCTTCCCCCAGTAGTAACGTCTTACATTTCTGTAGTATATATTTTCAAAGCCAGGACATTGACATTGCTACAAGCTACAGACCTTATTCAAATTTCAACAGTTTTTGCATGCACTTATACGTGTGTATGAATAGTTCTACACAACTTTATCATCTGCATGGATTTGTGTAACCACCATCACAGTTAAATACAGAACTGTTCCATCACCAGAAAGAGCTCCCTCATGCCCCAACCCTTGGCGACATGCGTCTGTTCACCATCCCTGTAATTCTGTCATTTTGAAAACATTATACAAATGGTACCATATAGTGTGTAACATTTAAGCCTGGCTTTTTTTCATTCCATTTTTTCCCCACGACATCAGCATCACTAGAAGTATCAAGAGCTTGTTTCTCTTTATTACTGAGGAATATTTCATCATATGAATATACCACAGTTAGTTTAGCCATTCACTCCCTGAAACACACTAGGGTTATTTCCAGTTTGGAGGTATTAGAAATAAAGCTTCAATGAACATCATGTAGACATTTTTGTGACATGAGTTCACATTTCTCTGGCATATATGCCTAGGAATGCAACTGCTATATCACCTGGTAAGCATATGTTTCATTTTATAAGAAACTACCAAACTATTTTCCAGAAGACTGTACCATTTTGCTTTTCCAACAGCAATTTACAAGAGATCCAGTTTTTCCATATTCTCACCAGCATTTGGTATTGTCACTATTTTTTATTTGAGCTGTTCTAATAGGTGTATGATATAGGAAGCTTTTGTTGTGGTGTGTTTTATTTGTTTGTGGGTTTGTTTAGTGAAGGAGAGCCTTTGACACGTTCATGGGCTGAGGGGAAGGAACGAGCGGAGATGATGAATTGAGGGTGCAGGAGAAAGGAGGTGAGTGGACAGAGTCTAAGGGCTGGAGGAGAAGGAGTAGAGTGATGAATGGGCTTCCAGGGCTGCGTGCCTTATCCTTGGAGACGGGAGGAAAGGATGTTAGGGTGGGTGAGTGCGGAGAGAGAAGTGTAAGTGAGATGTGAGAAGTGGACTCTAGCAAGAGAGCGGCAGAAACACGATTAGAGGAGGAGGCCCGGGAGGACACTGTCACCTGCTGGGTGACAACGGGTTCTGGAGTCAGGCTGATGCCAGCTCCCACAGTTTCCAGCTATTTGACCTTGGGCACGTTATCTAATCTAAGGACTCAGTTTCCTCAATTATAAAATGGGGATAATAATAAATACGGGTAGGATTATGGTGAGAATTAAATAAAATTCTATGCGCTCGGTGAATGAGTGACAGCAATGATGATCACGTAGCGAATCAAAGAGCTAAACATGCCAGATACATTCATAGTCCAAATAGTTTGATCAGTTTTGGCTTATGCGTCTTTCCACTGCCTTCTGCAAGACTGAAAATAACTTGAGGGTAGGAGCCAGATGCCTTACTTTTTTCTGTCTTCCTAGCATCCAGCTCAGTGCTTTCCTCATAGAGGGCTCTCAGTCATGTGTATTAAACCCCTGAATAACCCGACGGCACGTGGTCAACCCCGCAGCAGCTCAGGGTGCTGCCTCTCAGGCCACTTTCCTTCCACTGACTCTCTCGGTTGAAATTTCTCCTCTCTGCGTTTGCTCCCCTTGTTACACTCACTCATCTTGCTTTGAGGTCACTGGCCGAAAGAATCATAGCTCCCTGATTTGGGCTCTATATTTCTGTTCTGGTAACGCAAAGGACGTTATTATTTATCACTAAAGTCAGGTGATCTCTTTCTGTTGGTTATAAATGCCCAAGAATTAAAAAGGAAAAGGAGAGGGCAATATATCACTGGAGAGACTTCTTTAAATTACCTCTTTTTATGACCACTTGCATCCTGGGCCTGAGCTTCAGCAAGTTGACGGGATCAGTGTCCGGACGCTGAGCGAGCCACTCCTAGACCCCGAGGGACAGAGGAAGGGCTGCCGCAGCGGTGCAGCCATTTTGCTGTCTCGCTCCATCCTCAGTGGGTTCAGGTGCGCCTGCCAGGTGAGAGGCAGAGTGGGGCCTGGGCTAATGAGGAAAAGGCAGCGGCACGCATAACCGCAGCCACAGGCACACCTGTGTCTGGTTGTCAGTTTGCTAACCTTGGCCACGCCCCCAACCTTAAAAAGAAGAATGTATTGTGAAAACACCCAAGTTCTTGTCCTTTTCTCTCCCTCTCTCCTCCCTCCAAGGAGATGCAGAAATGCAGCTAAAATGCCGCCTAGAGATGTCTTGGGAGGGACGCTGACAAGATGAGTCAACGATGGAGGCAAAACAAGGAATTTAGAAAATCCATAACTTGCGCATCACCCCTCCTCAAATCATCCCAGTCTTGGCAATCCCACCTCCTGCAAGCAGAGGTGGAGTTTGTTATAACTTTTCCTGGCATTGCAAATAGCCAAATGCTCCGGGTCCCTCCTACCAAACCTCTAGCTCTGACCACCAGGGGTCAGGCTGCAGCCAGGAACACACAGCGAACACCCCAGAGCCGAGCTCCATTCAGTTCCCCTCAGGCCCTGCCCTGCCTGCCCGCCTAGGAGCTCACCAGACGCATCCAACAGTGGCCTGTGGGATTCCGTTCCCATTTGTAATCGAAGCTGCCTGGAGTTGGGATAGGTCCCCAGGTGAATCAGATCATTCCCTCATTTGCATTTGTTAAGTTTGAGAACCACTCACCTAAAGAATCATGTTGGGGGGTGGGGGGCAGTCGGAGGGTCGGGGGGAGCTTATGAAAAAGCGGATTCTGGGGCCTGCTTCTGGAGGCCCATTCTGGGGTGGAGGGGTTGCCTCCTGAGCATCTGCCTATTATGCAAACTCTTTGATTGGTTCTGACACAGACGCTGCAGAACCACACTTTGGCAGGATGCTTGAAGCCGTTGTTCCAAGCCAAGAAGTCCCTAAGCGGAGCCTTCACCTTTGTGCCATGCCCAGGACTCCAGCAGGCAGAGGACTGCCCACGTGCCCTGCCACCCCAGTGCTGTAGGCCATCACATGTATGGTCTCTGGCACATCTGAGGCGACACAGCTACTCCTGGCACATTAATAAACACCCAAGGTGGGATGAAGGCGGCAGGAGAGGAAGGACAGTTCATACTGCCCAGCACCTGAGGAAGACCACTGCCAGCCCACCCTGCCCTCTCCCGATGCCCTTTGTGCTCTTCATTCCTTCCAGCTATTTCTCAGCACTGGTTTCCTTATTTTATGCCCTTTGATGTGCCTCCCTCCTCCTCATTGCTCAGCAAAAGCATGCTAGATTTAGAGGCAGCTAAGCTAGAGAGCTCAGGATAATGCTTGGTGTCCTTCATTGATGCTAAGACATGGTTTATAACATGAGCACCCTGATGTGCTAACAGCTTTTCAGGAAGGATGGGAGTAAACGGAAACATCACATACGTACATCGGTTGTAAGATGCAGCACAGGTCCAGAATCAATAAAACGTGTGTCGTAGAACGGAGAAAAGTGTCTCTCTTGTTCTCATAATGTAATACTGCTTTGTTCATTCGACTCGAATTCGTGGAGTGCCTGCCTACTGGGCCAAGAACCTGTTCCAGGTGCTGTGGGTGGAGAGTTCAGCCGTGCTGATATTATGGTGTAGGAAGCAGGTAATCAAATAAGAATAATAAACGAGTTAGGGAATCAGAGAGTTGGAGATCGTGACGTTTGTTATTAGAGAACTAAATAGGGTCACGGGGTAGAGATGTGATGGAAAGGCCAACTTCAGACAGGGTGTTCAGGGACCATTTCTGAGGAGGGGTCATGGAGCTGAGGTTGGAATGAAGAGAAAGACCAGAGGAAGACCTTTCCAGGTGGAGAGGAAAGACCAGAATTTCATGTGGTTCTGCCAAGCCCACCTGGCACTCTGGCCCGTGGCTGCAGACCTTCCACTCATTGCTGAACTTGGCATTTATCAAGCACCTTTTCTAGGCCAGGTGATGCTGGTCCTTCAGGCTGCAGTTGTGAGCAAGAAAGACGTGGTTTCCACTCTCAAGAAGCTTATAACTTGGTGCAGTTTATAAAGATAAGGTTCAGCTGACCCTGAATTTCTACATTTACCATTTATCTTCTTCATCATAGAAAATCTGTTTTAGATTTGGGATTAGGATGGCCTTGATGGGGAGGGCTTTGTGACCACAAACACTAAAATCCAATGGGGAAACCATCAAGAGCCTGAACACAGCATCTGGTGGCTCAGATAAAAAAATAAATCCAGCCACCATTCCCAGTTTTGGCGCTTTGCTCTCAGTATTCTCCTCATATTATCCCAGGACTGTGTGATCTGGGTGAGGAGAAGACACGGGTTCCAAAAGCAGAGCTCACATCTTCCAGAACTGAAGTTAGCCCATTCCTGTACCATCTTTGTTTCCCGAGCACTGCTTGGTGCCGAGCACTACTTAGACCTTGGAGGCTGTCAAAGGGGAAAGAAATACTTGTCTTTGAACCTCTCAGTTGCCTTTCAGAGGTTCTCACTGAAGATGAAGGATGGGAATAAAAATGGCAACAGTCTAAAGGAGAGCTTTGCTCCTGCGTCTCCCAGGAAGCACCTGCTTCTCCTAGAGCACAAATTCATAACTGACAGATGCTGTCAAACCCCTGCAAAAAGCAGATTCCCCCCCACTGCCCCCCTGGGTTTCGGAGAGTTTCTTTTGCATCTGAACAGCTAGTAAAGAAGAAAGAAGAGAAACAGCTCAAATAGAGCGAGGACTGCCTTGGAGTCATGGGCAGGAGTGGTCTGGAACCAGCTTGCACGTGGGCTCCCAGGGGTGGTGAGAAGAATGCATGTGTGCATAAAAATCCTGGGCCTTACCCCTGGAGGTTCTGATGAGCAGGTGTGATGTGAGGCCTGGAAATATATCTATCTTTCAAAAATGTCTCTTTGAGTCTTTCTGAGTATCACTGAGGTTCGTGAACCCTTGAACTAGGGAACAGATGGATCAACAACAGTCTCCTCGTTAGCTCTCCTCCCATCCTCATATACTCTGTGTCTTCCCCCCTCCCTCAAAACCAGGCCTCAGGTTCGATCTTCTGCCCCGCTTTCGGACATTAGCCCCCAGGGGCCTGTGGCTGAAACCTGAGTCAGCCCCAGCCCCCGGCCAGGGGGAGCAATTGACTTGGGCCTGTTCAGTAGAGGCTTTGGGTTACCAGACACCCATCTGCTGGCTGTTCTCACTAAGGAAATGGGAGCCAGATCACTTTCACTGGGCATCAACCCCACGCCTCCCAGTCTGCAGGGAGGAAGGGAGACCCACCCGCCTTCTGGTGTCTTCACTACAAACGGCTCAGCTCCCATGTGACTCCCCCAAACCATTTTCATTTACATCTCAACACCTCCCAGAATAGCCTGCATGCATTATCAGGAAGAGCCCGTGTCTGAGAACAACGGTCCCCTCTCCCATTCCACCTCCTGGGCTTGGCACCCAGGTCTCTGTTCATTCGAGACAAACTCATAGCCCAGTCCTCAAAACAAAGATTGACCTCCACGCCACTGGTGTCCATTTGACAGTCCTGTACTCTTTAGGGTCTCTGGGAACCCAGGGTTCTATGCTAGTGACTGAAATTAGTTTTATCTCCTTAAAAAGAATTAAAAAGGAATTTTAAAATAATACTTTTACATAATTTGACAGTCTAATGTACTATAAAGCCTCTAACAAAAAATAGCCCCTGGGCTTCCCTGGTGGCGCAGTGGTTGAGAATCCACCTGCCAATGCAGGGGACATGGGTTCGAGCCCTGGTCTGGGAGGATCCCACATGTCTCGGAGCAACTAGGCACATGAGCCACAACTACTGAGCCTGCGCATCTAGAGCCTGTGCTCCGCAACAAGAGAGGCTGCAATAGTGAGAGGCCCGCGCACCGCGATGAAGAGTGGCTCCTGCTTGCCACAACTAGAGAAAACCCTCGCACAGAAATGAAGACCCAACACAGCCATAAATAAATAATAAATTAAAATTTGCAGCCTCCCTAAAAAATAAATAAATAAATAAATAAATAGCCCCTCCTTCGCTCCCTAAATGCTAATACTTCCAACTCTTGAGGTGGTTTTAGAAGAAAAATATTTACCTTCATATTTCTAAGTAACATTCTTATAATACATGTATGCTGCTTTTCCAATTTGGAATATTATCTGTCAACTTCCTATCATGGAAGATAGGAGAAAGCACTTTTTCACACATTCACTCTGTCCCACCACCCCACCTAGAATCTCCCTCTCCTCCCAATAGTTATGTCACATTTTTGGTTAAATCAGTATTATACAATGTTTACTTTATGCTTATGCAAGGGTTCATTGTTAAGCCAGTTGTAGAATATTATGATGATATATTTTTCTTCAATATTTTTTTCTCAGAGTTAATTTCCTCTTTTTGTTTGCTCAGTTATTCTATATGTGTATCAAATTTTCCCACATTCCTCACAGAACTATGAAGCCCCTCTCAATATCCTGTTCTACTTGGTCAAATACATTGAGTGAGCTGTCAGTTTTATTTTCCCTCTGGAGACGCCTCTCCTAGAACCCTCCATTTTCCTGTTTCTACATGGACTGGCTGCTCCCTGAGTCTGCTGTATGGCTGACAACCTATGCCTTCCCTTTGCTTCTCTCCTGTGCTGGGTCCCATGTTTCCTGGATCTCACATCTATCTTCCTCTTAATTGACTCACTACCCCATCCTGTGGGAGCACATCCTTCAGTAGCTTTCCGAGTATGAAGATATGGGAGATAATCTTTAAAAGACATTAATGTCTTTATTGTACTTTCATACTTGATTAATTTATTCTACAATCCTAGGTTGAAAAACATTTCCCTCAATTTTTAAAGTATTGTTCATTGTCTTCCAGTTTCCTGTGTTACTGTTGAAAACACTAATTCCATTCTGTGCCCTGCTTCTTATATATGACTATTTTCTTTTTCTCTCTCTTGTTCTCTCCTTCCCCCTTTCTCCCTCCCTCCCTTCCTTCCTTCCATCCATCTTTCTTTCCATCCTTTTTCTAAAAAAATCTATAATGTGTGGGGGCAGAGGGTATATGGGAAATCTCTGTACCTTCCCCGTAATTTTTCTGTTAACCTAAAACTGCCCCTCCCCACTCCCCAAATAAAGTCTTAAAAAAAATTCAACCAGGGGTTAGGGAGGGAATATACGGACGCTTTTAGGATCTTTTCTTTATCCCTAGTTTTTAAAATGTTATGATGATATGTTCCTGGATTGGTCTTTATTACTTATTTTATGGGCATTCTTTGCATTTTTTCCAGTTTGGAAATGCATATCTTTCAGTTCTGAAAATTTTTCTTGTAAGATTTTCCCTTCATTTCATGTATGTACATAAGCTATCTATTGGTATGTATGCATGTATGTTAACATCTACCATTGCTGTTTTCGTTCTGCATTCTGAGAAATTTACTTTATCTTCCAACTTCCCCACTGGAACATTTATTTTGGCTATCATATTTTGAAGAGCTCTTGTAATTCTCTACATCTCTATCCATATAGCAGTCTTCTCCAATTGTCTGAGTGCACTATTTTCTATCTCTCTGAGAATATTAACAATAGGTTGTTTTTTCCAAAGTTTTTTTTTTTACTCCCTGCGATATCTCTGTTTGTTTTTTCTAAGAAGAATATGGACTTAAAACAAACAAAAGAAGGTAAGTCCCCTTTCCTACCTTGCCTTTAATCACTCTCCTCTTCAGAGTTACCCATAGTTTAGTTTGTTGGATGTCCTTCAAGGTCATTTTTCATGCACTTACTTACATTTAAACGTACACATATAATTACATACCTTGTTTTTTTGGTGCTACACTAATGTGCTGCATTGTGCCTTTGTTTTCATACTTAACAGCATATGCTGAAGATCTTTTAATGTCAGTACATCTAAACTACTTATTATTTTAACCTGCTGCATACTATGCCAAAATAAGACTGTGCCAGTATTTACTTGACATTTAGATCATATTACATACTTCTCTTTACAAATCAATACTTAAGTCTTATTTTAAAATATGTTTTTATTTCTGTAGGATAAGCATCTAGAAATAAATGGCTGGGTTGTAAGTCAGTTTATTCAAAATTGTCCTATAATGCTAGTTTATACTCCTGTAAAAAATTATGAAAATCTATTTCTTTACAGTTGTACAAACACTGGATATTATCAATTGTTTTATTTTTTGATTTGGTTGGCCAATTTGCCAATAGGCAAAAAAAAAATTTTAATGGTATATTAATGTTGGTTTACTTTGTTACTGGTGAAGTTGAACAGCTTTTCATGTATTTATTAGCTATTTTTAAAAATTTCTCCTTCTGTGAATTGCCCAATAATATTTTCCCCCATATTTCTACTGTGTTGTTTGTTTTTTTCTTATTGATTTATAGAAGCTCTTATATACTATAGATGCCAATTATTTGTTTGTTTTAGAAGTTTCAGATATTTTCTCCCTGTGTGTCTCCTACCTTTAGGTGACATCTACTTTTAGACAGTATACAGGAAAGTTTAAAAAATTTTTTTGTACTCAAATTTATCAACTTTTTTTTTGTGACTTGCAACTATAGTGTTTACTTTAGGAAATGCTTCCCCCCACCCCAAGTTTATAAATACATTTTTCTCCACCGCCCTCTACTTTTATAGTTAAATTTTTTAATGTTTAGCTCCTTAACTTATTTTTGTGAATGATACAAAGTTGATTCTAATTTTATTTTTCAAAAGAAACAAGCTAATTTTTCTTGCACTAACTGCTGAATAATCCACTCTTCCTCCTATGATTTGAAATGCCACCTATTTCATATACTATGTTCCTTTTTATATGTTGGTCCACTTCTGGCCTCTTTGTCTATTACACTGTTCTAGATCAGGATTGGCAAACCACAGCCTGTGGGCTAAATCCAGCCTGCTGCCTGTTTTGTAAATGAAGTTTTACTGGAACTCAGCCATGTTCATTTGTTACATATTGTCCGTGGCTGCTTTCACACTACAATGGCAGAGTTGAGAAGTTGCAACACAGACCATATGGCCCACAAAGCCTAAAGTATTTATTTGGCTCCTTACAGAAAAAAGTTGCCAATCCTTGCATCAGCATTATCAATAGTGTGTTTTGCAGCTGGAAAAGTAAATATGTTCTTGCTGGATCTATATTTCAAAAAATTCTTCACTATTCCTTGTAAATGTCTTTGGGTGAATTTTACATTTAATTGATTGTTGATATGGTTGGGTTGAAATGTACCAGCTTTCTATTTGTTTTTTACTTGTCCTAGTACTTCTTTGTCCCTTTTTTCCTATTTATCTGCCTTCTTTTGGGTTTAGTAATTTTTATTATTCTATTTTACCTCTCATGCTTTTATTTTAGTGGTTGCTTTAGAGTTTATAGGATATGCCTTTAGGCTATCATAATCCATCTTTAAATAATATTATACCACTTCAAATATAGTATAAGAAACTTACAACGGTATACTTTCATTCTTCTTTCCTGGTCTTTTTGCTATTATGGTCATACAATTTACCTTTTACATATGTTATAAACCCCATAACACATTGTTTTTAACTTTGCCTTAAATGGTCAATTATTTTCAAAATTTTCAATTAGCAATTATTTTCAATTATCTTTTTAGGTCTAAAATATGAAAAAAAATTGTGTTTAATATTTACCCATATACTTTTCTGGGGCTCTTCAGTGCCTGAAAGACTTCTGATAACGTTTCTTATGCAGATCTGCTGGTGTTGAATTCTTTCAGCTTCTGTAAGCCTGAAAAAATTTTAATTTCATCTTTGTTTTTGAAAGAGACTTTTGCTGGGTACAGAATTCTAACTTGACCACACTTTTCTTTCAAAATTGAAAAAGGCTTACTTTTTACACTTTGTTAGGCAGGACCAGAACAAACTTTAGTCTTGGAAAATACCCTTCTGAGTACTTTACGAGATGCCCCATGTATCACAAGGTTTTTTCACTCTCACTGGTGGGAACACAAACTATTTCTGGCCCTACATAAGCTCCGGGGATGGTTTTGCCCCTTTCTCGTGGTTCTCTTCCCAACCCCAGGTGCTTTCCTCAGATGTACATGCTGATTAAGTGCTCAGCTGAAAACTTGAGGGGAACCTTCTGCAGATCTCCAGAGAACGCTCTCTCCTCCCCGCTCCCTGCTCTGTGCAGCTCTCTCTTCTCTGGTACTCTGTCCCTTGAACTCTAGTTACCTTGGCATCCCCAAATTCTCCACTTTGCCTTCTCAGGGAGACCATTCCCCCCTCCTTTGGGCCTGGAAACACTCTCCAGGCAGTAAGCTGGGGCAGTGATAAGTCTCATCTATTTCTCTCCTTTTGGGGCTTACACTACTGCATTACCTGTTGTTGAATGTATAAAAAACATTTTCATGCATATTTTTGGGTTTTTAGCTGTTTAAGGTGAGAGGGTAAAACTGGTTCTGATTACCCCCTCATGGTTAAAATGTTTCATTTGGGATTTTGATTGGAACTAATGGGAAAAATTGACACATTATTGAGTCTTTCCTTTTAGGAACATGGTATATTTATTTAGGCTATTTAATTTCTCCAGTGGATTTTATGGTCTTCCACATTTATATTGACATTGCATTTAAAGGCCCCAGTATAGGTTCCTTATATTCTCTCTTATAGCACCTTATTTATACCCTGTAGCAAATCAGGGATAGAATCTAAGACCCTGGGGCTTCTGTTTGCCGGGAAGCTCTTACACCGATCCACTTCCTCCCATCCCTGTAGATCAGAAGGAGAGGGCCTCTGACTTGATCTTAGGTGTTGGCTTCATTCCAGCTGACTCTTTCATGATGGCAGAGCGGGTTGAGCAGCTCTGAACTAGGGCCTGGGGTGTGCCTGAGAAAACACTAAAAGCACCCTTCGTGGAACCCCAAGGTAGAAACTGGCTTAGAGCTGCTTCATTTTGGCATGGTTTGCCTGAAGCTTTGTTTCCACGTTTATGTATAGCTGGGCATGAATGTACTCTGAGAAGAACCTGAAGACTGAACTATTGGTCTACTGGGGGGCGCTATCATCTCCATGTGTTTGTGGGGTCACTCCATCTACCTTATTTATACACTGGGCCTCTTCCTTGATAGATAATTACTAATGCACAGAAAAAAATCATCTCTAATAATCTCTGTGGGATAAACAGGCATTTGTGGGCTAGTTAGGGAAGTTTGGGATGTGTATTTTAAATATTAAACAACCAATTTAGGAGCAAACTTGGAACATAATTCCTTCCTAAGCTGGCAGAATTCCACCTCTTGCCATAATGACAGTAATAAATTGAAGAGACCTTAACTGACTACAATTGACACCAGATGGGTAAACACCCATCCTAAGTAATGAGTTGGTTAATTATACCAGTGCCATGTTTATAGACCTTCAATTATTATTATTATTTTTTTTTTCGGTACGCGGGCCTCTCACTGTTGTGGCTTCTCCCGTTGCGGAGCACAAGCTCCGGACACGTAGGCCCAGCGGCCATGGCTCACGGGCTCAGCCACTCCGCGGCATGTGGGATCCTCCCGGACTGGGGCACGAACCCGTGTCCCCTGCATCGGCAGGAGGACTCTCAACCACTGCGCCACCAGGGAAGCCCTAGATCTTCAATTAATCTCTTGAGAGTATATGACTCCATCACCTACAATGGCTCATACCATCTAAGCAGGACTTTTCAGAGCTCAGGCTCCTCCATTAAGTCAAAATGTATGTCTTAAGAATCAAAGGGTTGGGTGGAATTTAGCTTACTATTTTCATTACACCTCTGTGTAGGGATCAACTTGTATAAAGCATCAGAGAAATGATGAGGCTGAGGCAAATCAAACAGTGACAGGGAGGAGATTTTAAAATATTTTACTGGTACTCACATAACCTCCACCCTCATACTTAGCCAGACTTGGTCATATTTATGTAACACCCAGGTCTCTAGTATGTGGGTGCATTCAGACTTTCTGAAACAGTGAGTTCAGTGCCTCACTCTCTGACAGCTATGTTGGCGAAAAGAAAACAATGCCACTCTCACAAAGCAATGCACCTGGACACGCTGGAGACCCAACCCATCCCATGTGTGGATCACTCTAGTTCAGGAGCAGATAACTGGTTGGTCCATATTGCTTGGGCTCACCTATAGACCACTAGGTTATAACCCTGATGCACGTAAGCATCACTTGCAGAACTTTTACTGGCACCATGGCCACCGCAGACAAAATAGATCAGCAGCTCTGGTCTGGGCCCCAGGCATTTTTCTCTAGGTCATTCTAATGTGCAGCCAGGGTTGAGAAACACTGCTGGAGACTAGAGTAGTTGAAGCCATTGTGCCAATTTTCAAAGTATTCATGCAGAGTATATTTTAATTCATAATATAAAGCAGTAATGAACTCTCTAGTTCTCTCAAGATTATTGCCAAGTATGGCAAAATTGCCTATTTCTCCAGTTTTTAGCTTTGGAGGTGACAACGGTGTGTGTGTGTGTACGTCTGTGAGACAATCCTGCTATTCTGCTTCCTATATAGCTTTGGCATCTGCTGCCACATCCTTAGTTCAAATCGTCATCTCTCTTGCTGCTCCCTACCCACCCCTACCTGCACTGTTCCCATTATTTCTCTCGAACTCCAAACACATCTCTCCTCTTATAACCCTCTTCAATGGCTCCCTGCTGTCCAGACACTCAGTGTCTTCACCTGGGCATCCAAAGCCTCTCGTGAGTAGGCTGGGGGGATCATTACTTGAACCAAAGGGTCCCTCGCAGGTCCTGAATGAGCACTGTTGTCCCCAGCTTCTAAGCCCCTGCCTGGACAGCTTGTACCTCACCCATCCTGCCAGAAGTCCCCATTCAAGGCTCTTCTGAATAAAACCTTCTCTGATCTTGCCACCTCCCACTCCCAGCTCCTAGGTCTTCACTGCCTATGTCAAAGCAACATCTAATTACGCCTTGTGTCTGGCAGATAGTGGGTGCTCCAAAAAAAATAGTGTGTGAACAAATAAACTCCATTTATCACAGTATCAAAACTGTAAGTTTGTCTTTCCTATTAGATACTGAGCTTTCTCTGAGAACACTGGGTAACATGGTGTATATAGTAGAAAAAGCAAAGCTTTTGGAGACGAGTTTATGTTGAAAACTCTGCTCTATCACTTACTAGTGACAGGATCTTGGGCAAGTTGAACTGCTTCCTCAGCTGCAAAATGAGGGTGACGACACCTTGAAGGGCTGTGAGGATTAGCCGTGACTTGTATGGTACCAGACACATAGTAGGTGCCCATATATTTCCTCCCCTTGCCTCCAACTGACACAACTTACCAGATACTCTGCAAAATTCATGAACAACACCCTGCTAGAAAGCTTCTGCTTTGTATCTTATGCTTCCAAATGACTCAATTCTATAAAAGTTAAATGTTTGTTAGAAGACTTGAGAACCCTCTTCTCTCCCACCCTAGTCATCAGGGGCATATTATACCAATGACCTTATTTAATCCCCAACAGTCCTTTGAATTATTCCTGTTTTACAGCTGAGAAAGCTGGAGCAAAGACAAGACAATGGATTCTCCTTTAGGAGCAGGGCTCTATACTTTATGCCATGTTGCTCTCACATTTGGTCTTGTGAATGCATGCTTTTAAATGCAATCACTCATTTTTCTGAAATTAGAACCAATATTCCAATAATGTCTGTTGAATGGGTAAAAGTTAAAGTAGCTATTTTAATTTAAAAAATGAAAAGTATTATTATATTTTAAGAAGGAGAGTCCTTTCAGCCCCACACTTTGGGACTGAATAGTGGCTGACTGCCACACCCTCTCAGACTGCGCCTCTTGGAGCCTTGATTCCTTCATCCCTAACTTGAGAAGAATAATAGTACCTGCCTTATGGGAATACAAGGATTCAATGAGTTAACACATGAGCTTCTAACACACGTGGAGCAGGATGTGGCACATGGCAGGGCTCAGCATCAGCTATTAGCATCATCTCCACAAGGGCCATTTTGCTCAGAATTCTACCAGGTTGTCCTTTAATGTGCTCTATTATAGGAAAGAAGAACGAAAAGAGAACATTCACTGTTGCATAACTGAGAACTCAATTTAAAAAAGGCACTTTAAAGACAAATAAAAAGTAACTTTATTGACTGCTAATCTTACCATGAAATTCCTATAAGAATAATTACAAAATAATGCATTTTTTTTCACACACTTTTGGTATCATCTTGATATGATGATCCTTTCACAGAAAGGATTATTTAGTTTATGTAGATATAAAGTTCATTGTTGCAAATACAAATGTAGATGTATAGAGGCAATATATACCAAATTGGTATACTGACTAGCAATGGATATTAACAAATGCAGAATAAATAACAGCTTTATACTTCTCCTTTTTTATTTTTAAAACAATTTCCAAATACAAAAATGTAGATATTCAAAATGGATTTTCACATACATATATATAATTCTGCTGCAAACAGTGGATCAAAAAGCAAAAATGTCCTTAGCATGTTTCATTTTTGAAAACCCACAAGACTATTCATAAATGCAATTAGAAAGAGGGTGTGCAAAACCACCAACGATGCTGGAAAAACCCTAAAGACCTGATTCTGTTTGAAGTAGAGAGAAAATAAAGTATAAAGCACTATGTACTTAATTAAATATATTTTTTCCTAATGTTTAAACAAGAAACACTAGGAGCTAAGGAAATGTACCACATTATGAGCTGGGCTCTTTAGAGTCAAACTTCATTAGGATTTGTCTCTTAAGCATCTGTAAGAAATGGTGGATTATTTAATGACATAAGTAAAATAGTCATTAGATGATCCTTTCATACTTTCATCTTTTTATACACAGATTGAGATACTTTTATACATTCTGATACCTGAAACTTTGGTTCTTTCAAACATTTCATAAAAGCAAAATCATTTCATGACTATAGAATGTCATAGAATTTTTTTCCTTTTAAAGTGTCAAGTTAAGCCAATTTGACCAGGCTTGTGTGTACACACTGCCCTGTTACGTCCACGGCAGGAGCGTGCTAGGGACAGTATAGGTGGAGTTTGTTCTCATTCTCCATGTGTTTATAATACTGACTCCCATCCATGGGGAACACTGCAGGTGCTGCCGTACCCTAAGTCTACTTCTTTGTTACCTGAAAACTTAATTTTGTATAAAAATATGACTGTTTCTTTAGAAAATAATATAGTTTTTTTAATAAAACCTGGTAGATAGAAAAAATGGTATATCAAAATATGGTAAACAAATGTTGTAAAATATGAAATCATTAAAAACATCTCATAGAAAGACATTGTGCTAAAGTACTTTCCTGAAGTGTGAGCAACACTGTTACTGTACATCTAAAGGTTACTAAATTCAATCTCCTGACTTGGTTTCATTATATATCCTAACAGCAGTGGCAGTAACTGTCTTAAAAATAGTTCTTTCTCAAACACTAACATTTTCTGTATACTTCAAAATTAATGAAAAAGATATCCTCTGGATCGGTGGTTTTCAATCCTGTTACATACTAGCTCCATCTGGAAACTTTAAAAGAAAAGGCAATTCAATTCCACCTGGGTCTCACCGCAAGAGACTGATTTAATTCATCCAAGGTGGGACCCAGAAATTGTTATTTTTTTAAAGCTCCCCAGATAATTCTATGATGCAACCAGGGCTGAGAACTATGGCAAAAGACACATGAGAAAACAGTCGTTCTTAACTCTGTATCTATCAACTGATTGTCTGTAGGCATCATTCATTTGATGACGTATCCTCTGTACCAAACAAGAAAGACCATGTATATGAGATAGTCATGGGAGCCAAAATGAAAAGTTAGTAAGCTTTAAATACATATAAACACACACAGTCTCATATATTTACATATGTATAACATGTACGTATAGTTAGGGTATTTTGGTTAAGCAGAAACCAGCATGATCATACGTTGCTGTTGATTAAAAAAAGAAAAAATCCACCCAGTACAGACATATTTTAAGACATTTCCATAGTTTTAACAGAAACAGGTTTTGGAAACTCCACAAAATTCATTATGGCATGAACACAACCGATCCGTTACTTGGACAAGGGGCTCAGCTGAGTCCTAGAGCTTTCTGGAAGAGCAGGAGGATGACGTGGCACTGACCAGGTGTAAAGGAGTCACAAAGCATCATGGCATGCACGGTCTTTTGGTTATTGCTTGACTCACATCTTCTTGGCCCTGGGCTGCCCTTCTGGTGGAGGCATCTTTGGCATGCTGGATTTTGACTGCTTCATTTGTGTTCACTTTGGTACAGCCCCAGTGGGGTGGCAATGGCTATGAGTAGGTGATGGTCTCTCTATTAAAAAATGAGAGCCTCTTCTCTCTCTCTTCCCTCCAACCACCGGCATTTCATGAGGGAGTGGTAAGAAAAAAAAAATGTACAAGCAAACAAAGGAACCCAACAACATCTTTCACATGATAAAAAAAAAAGTGTTACACATAACTGAACTGGGAAACAAAACAATGAACAAACACACCACAGTTGGATATTCTGAAGGCTTGGTAACCAGTAAAGCACATTTCCTTCCAAAGGATCAGTGAACTTCTGGGCACTTGTCTTGGTGTACATTCTCTATAGTCCTTTTACTTCTATGTAATACTTAAAGTGCAACTGTCCCTCAGCTTTTATTTCTGTCGCAAATATTATAAAGAAAGAGCTATGTTTGGGGTGAAGAAAATATGGCACAGTAATAGGTAAAGAAAGAACCCATGGCTTTCACAGCCTCTAGCGAACAGCAGGCTGTCTGTACAGCTGCACATAGACGTCCTTTATACAACAAACTCTGGAACTTCATCGTGGGTGAGATCCAGAGAAAAGTATTTGCTGGTTCTTTTGACTGGAAAAGCATCTTGGATGTTGACACACTGCTGAGCCAAGCAGCTGCTGCAATAGAGGCCTTCCTCATCCAGTTCATGGCCGCACCCAAAGGTATAACTCTGAGCAGTGTCCTGACACAGCCCTGCAATGCGCAAAAAGTCTTTCTGATACAGTCTGATGTCATCGAGGCTCAGGCTATGTCGATCGGTGGAGGTCTTTGGTTTTCGACATATAGTCTATAAGACAAGAGAAGGTTGAAACAACTTTAAGAGCATAGACTAAAGCTAAAGTTTAGCACTATTTGCCTTGTACAGAGAGAAGCTGCAAAATTATAAAAGATTAAGGAATCCTTATATGTTAGGAAGTGGTTTCCAACCTGTGGTCTGTGGGCCCTGAGGCCCTGTGGGGCAAAACGTCACTACCACCACCACCAATAATAGCAGCTAGCATTTACTGAGCCCTTATTATGTGCTAGACCCTAGAATTCATTCAATCTTCCCATCAGTCTGTGAGCCAGGTGCTATTATTCTCCCTCCTCTACAGATGAATAACCCAAGGCACAGGGAAGTCAGTGCAATGTGAATCCAATTGTCTCTAGCATATCAGAAACCAAGCAGTTATCTTAAAATCAGGTTGCAGAGGTAAAGATACTGTTTCTCGGTTTTTCCATGAGGACATGGCAATTCAGCACGGCAACACTCTCATGCTGAGGTCTGTTATTCTTTTAATAAGAAATGGGAAAACAAACCAATTATTACTCAAGAAACACAGTTTAAAAAACTATTTTTTCAAAAGCCAGAATTCTTGGGTAGAAAAATAACACGAAGTGCTCTTGGTATAGCAAATGTTGCGAGACAGCCCCAGGATAAAGAGGTGGGCTCCCGAACACGGCAAGAGGTCACACTCTGACAAATGCTCCACACAGCAGGTAGCAGACTTTTAGAACTCATTATCCCAAGAGGTGGTTCCAGCTGAAAATATAAGTAGGTTAAAAAATGGTTCCAATAATTACATGAATGGAAGATCCTTAATGGTTACTTAATGAAACGAGGCATTACAGTTCTAATCCACTTTTGCGGCTGAAACCACAAAGGCCAGCCTTGTTAGAATAAGATATCACTTTTGCTGGAGGCAAAAGTACCAGGAAGAAAGAACAGAGCCTGAGCTCAACAACATTTTACTTGGAAGGGTCAGGTCTGAGAGCCTCCTGCAGATGACGATCCTTGTACTGACGTCTTCTGAGGCTCCACCGAAACTTCACATAGAATTCATCAGGTCATCACCACAAAGCATCAAGGCAGGCACGCGAATGCTCTTCCCATCTGGTAGATGTGGAAGCTGATCCTTCGCTGTGCCCCACAAACGTTCATGTACAGTAAGAGCTAACGCTGACTGGCAGGGCTGGGGTGCAAACCCAGTCAGTTTGACCCTGGAACTTGTAGCCCTAATCATCATGCTACATGTACTGCAATAAATATCACTCACTGGAGTTCCCAGAAGAATACTTAATAAAATGTCATGTTCACATTATGGTTACTTAAATGGAAAAGAAAAAGAGGACAAATGAGAAAAAAGGGAAGAAAGAAAGAAAAATATAGGAGGCAAAGATTGCCAGAATACAAGAGAAAGAAAGAAAAGAGGAACACATGTAGAAGGAAAAAAACAAAAGAGACAGAGAGCACCCAAGTGCTTCCCTGGAGACAGAGGTGAATATCAGCAGTAGATTATATCGAAATGCTGCAATGGTGTATTTTAATTTATCTACATCTTCTGATAGTTTAATAGTCTAACCAGTGATCATGGGTTATCAAATGCTCTAGCTTAGCATAGTTTGAAAATTCAATCTGAATGGAATAATTAGAGTGTGGAAACATTTCTACCACAACACACCTGATGAGAAAATTACCCTCCCAGTTGTTGAGATCAACACACACACACATACACACACCAGAAATAACCTGAAGCCTGAAGACTAGAGGCTTCCCACCCACATAAAGTATGAAACAAAGTACATAGTTTATCCAAATAAAAACCCAACTCAAAGATAAACAGAACTAGAAAATAAATGGACATAAATTCAGACTAAAACTAGAATGTATGTATCTACTAGGAATCATTTCATTAAGGTTTTAAATTTCTGCTCATTTATGTAATTATAAATGTAAGTTCCTATTCAAAATTTTCTATACCTTCAGCTGCTGATTTAAAATTTCAATCCTTTCCATACCTGTGGGAGAGAATCAGTGCTCTGGCCTCGAAGTTTGACCACCGTCTCGGAGGAGCTGGAGGTGGAAGAACCAATTTCTTTCACAATCAACCCTAAAGTGAAATGCAGAGGAAAACCAGTGAAGACTTCAAACTATTCATCCCTCTTGCCACTCATCTGACATATACTGCTACCAAGAAGGAAGGGGCAACTATTAACCACTGCCCACACATCTCACTGTGGCCCTTTGGCAGCAGACGACCGGGGCGGGGATCACATTCTCTCCTTGTGCTGCAGTGAACAGGAGGAGTGAGATATATGCGGGGTTAGAGCACAGGACGGAGGTTAGAAACTGCATTTCCTAAAATAAACTTTTAATTAAGCTATTTATGATGCAGTTAGGAATGAACACAAACGCTGAAGGTGCAAAGCAATCTCTTTACTGTATCTCCTAAAGCTCCCCCCACTCTCCACACAACACTGACTTTGAATTTAACCTGGACACAGCCTCTAGGTCTGGTTCTACTTAGATGAGCAGTGGCTAAGTGCGGGGCTCGGGCCTCCTCTGGAGTCACACAGATCTGGGTGGGAACTGGGTTCAGGTAAGTTAAGGAGCTGTGTGTCCTGGTCAGTGTCTGTGTGTCCTTGTGTCTGTCTGCTCCTTAAATTGGCGCTGAGCCTAGCACCCATCCAACTAAAGAGCAAACACTCACAAAGGGCTAGGTCCAGGACCAGCATATGGAACACACTGTGTTCCGGAGGCTCCTCTTGGCCAGCGGGAACACCGTGGCACAGGCCTCCTGCAGCAGATCCCACCATGAGACACCAAAATGGGAGGCCACAGTGAGAAGTCAGTTCTGGGGCTCTGAGGTCAACGGAGCTCATCACCCCAGTGCTCGGGGAAACTGATAATTCAGAAACAGAAATCCAGGGGCTGACATTTCCCTAAGTGACTGTGGCATGGGAATAAAGCACCCAGGAAAAATGTTTCGAAGGTAAAATTGTCAATGAGAACTGGAGATGTAAGTGAAGACCACTCATATTTTTCTTGCAAACAGATGGAGCAAGTGAATAGGTCAGGGCCCAGAGCCCTAAGGCTAAATGGCTTAAGCACATTTCCACCTGATAAAAAAAGAACCTTGAGTAAGTAAGGTGATTTTTATTCAGCCACTGCTAGGAACCTACAGAAATGACTTTTCGTATTCTATCTCTTTAGAAGGGTCTCATAATAATTCAGTGTCTAGAGTGTATTGTTTGATGATTAGTTCAATTAAAAAATGATATATGTACATTCTTGGTTTACATGTAGACAGTTTATTCTCAGATGACACTCATGTTTTGGGGGTTGGTACAAAGTGCTTGAGTAGAAGATCTTTCTGTAGAAAGCTCCTTATCTTCTAAAAAGCCTTAAACTTTTGAGTCAATCTTCATAGGAAGAAGATGTGGACTAGTGCACTGGTTGGCACTGGGTATGGTTCCTTTTGAATTTCCTTGTAAATGTGCCCTTTTCTGCCTGTAAATAATTTGCTCCAAAACCCAGAACCAGCCCTAGAAAACTCAGTATCAAGCCTGGTGCTCAGAACACTGAACAGACTCCTGCCAAACTTCCACAAGAATGAAGGATAGAGCAGTACACTACGTCACTACTCAATCTTAGCTCCATGGTTTTAAAACAATGGGCTCAAACTGTAGAGATTTTGGCAAACTAGGATGATGCAAAGAAGAAAATAAAAACATCCATAACCCCATCATCCGGAGAAAAGGCTATTAATATTTTTATGTATATTTTGTCATATACATGTAAACATTTTTATAATTTGAGATCATACTATCTAAACAATTTGTACTGTTTTTCTTACCTAGGTTTCTTACATTATTAAGTATCCTCTGAACCCACTAGCTAAGGAAAGGACCTTCCCGAGGGAGCTCACCAGAGTGTCCATTCAGCTTCTGAGACAGGAGCATGTCCTCTGTGATGTAGATGCACATGTCTGGGCTGACTTCCAGGGGCTCTTCGTTCATCCTCTCCAGGTCCCTGGGGTCGTCAACCAACATCTCTATTTCTGACACAGAAGAAAGAAAAGACATTTAGTGACATAAGGGGAAATGGCCACTGTAATTCATAGCCACTCCTTGAGGGAGGTTATTTAATTATTCATATTTAAAAATAAATCTGCTAATGAGACTCCACAACAGGAAACCCTAGCGACAACTCTCAACTAGATGCTGCTTCTCTTCTTCACAGGACTGCTGTGTTATCTTCATGTCTGCTAATGCCATGATTTGACTGTCAATTATTCTTTCTCTCTAAGAAAAGAGAAAAGCTGTACCAGCATGCTGTAATAACGAAGGGCCCAAGGAGACTGATGGGTCGTTTGCCTCATGCCAAAGCAGACTGTCGACGAGGACAGAATGAGTAGTGCGGGAAGCTCCCCATCACCCACAGCTGACTTCTCTCAGAGCATTTAGCGACTTGACTTGATATCCACGTGAATTCTAGAGTAAGCATACGTATGTTCTGCAGTTTTCCTTAAATGGAATCAGTGTATCTTCTCCCCAAACCTGAATGCTATAGTGATTATGTGAAACAGAAAAATTAAAAAAGATGCACACAAGTACTAAGTTTGGCTGATACAGGCTATAGGTCTGATCGTATCTCCTTAACACAGGGTTAAGCAGCCAAATGCTGTGTTCCTTTCTTCTCTATTACTACATCAATTCTACAGAAACAATAATGCGAAAAAACTGGAAGAGAAGAAGCAGAGCATCCCAGGTGACAGGTCAGCACTGTTAGCTCGGAGGGCCTCGGGGGCAGGTTACCATCGTCCTGCAAATCCTCCTCCAGCCGGTCCTTGCCGCCACTCTCCACCCCGGAGGTGTGGGAGCTGCCGTGGCTGGTCATGGAGCTGCAGGTTTTCAGCTTGCGGTGGATGGCGCTGCCAGGGTAGGCATCTTCGGGGCCCGCGTCCCGGGCCTTGGTGTCGGCCTCGATGCCCGAGGTGTGAGAGCTGCTGTGGCTGGCGGTGGAGTGACGGGACAGGCGCTTATGCTTCATGCTGCCCGCGCTGCTCCCGCTGGCCCGGGACCGCTTCTCCAGCTGGTCCATGTCGAGGTCCAGGTTGTCGCTGATATAAGATTCCCGGTACTGCTTCTTCTCTGTGTGGTGAGGAAGACAGCTCATCATTATATTCAACCAAGGCAGAAGGAACAGCTGATTAGTTGGGGTCAAGCCAGGAACAAGTACAATTTCACATTCAGAAGTGAGTGGAAAGTGCTCATAATTCTGATAGGAGCTCAATTTAAGAAGACTGCAAAATGAATAAAAACCAGTACCATAGATATGAGGCAAGTATTTAACTACTCAAAGTTTTAAAGCTTCAAACACCATAGAAGAATGCTACTCAAAGTGTAAGATGGCAGATCACTTCTTGTCTGCAAACTGTTATTGGTCCACAGTGGAATAAGTTCAGGAATTGAGAATAAACATTTAGAAACTTTCAAAGTGATCTGACATTGCCAGGACATCCACGAATGTGATTTTGAACTTTGCAAAAGTATCGGTCCACAGTGGATTAGAAGTTTTTAAAAATCTGGTCCTTCCCCACAGATAATTTCAAAATGACTGCTACAGAAATGGTTCAATAAATATACTTATGCTAATTGCCTTTCATTTGATTTGTTCATCTGTTCAATTTGGGCCACTGTTAGCTTAGCTCTAACTGTTGAAGACAATTTAAAATAAAATTATTCTGAGAATTCCTTTCAAAAAATTCTAGAATTTAGATTTTCATGGATGAAGATTGCTTTTCTCCATTTAGGCTGAGTCAGTGAGGTTTTACCATCTATTAAGAACACATAGTAATCACTACTGGTTTGATAATTTATACTCATGTAGCCTCTGATTGATAAAACTGTTCTTTGATTTAACGTGTCAGTACACCTCTTTAAGGTAGCAAAGATACAATATTGGAAAGTCCCTTTTATCCACTGCTAAAATAACCATTACATAAAGGCACAAAGTTACAACTGAGCTACAGGTGTACAACTGATACAATCATACTATTTTTGTGCTTCAGGTCAGAAATTTAAAACAAAGAAATAGTTAAACTGCCTTGTATCTTTAATACTGATGAGAAATAACACAATAGAACAATGTTAAAAATGGAGAGTGCATTTGGGGAACGTTAAATTGATATTATTTCAGAAACTGCAGACTACTAGACTAATTGGGTTCTCAAGGGCCTGTTAATGGATTTAATTGTACTGTGTCTTCGTTAAGTAAAAATACTTGCACTCTTGATGTTTGAATCCAGCTCTGAAGTATAATCACCACAGGCTTCCCCAGAGAGGGAATGAACATCAGCAGGAAGAAAAAATATGCATTCCAGGATGCAAAATGGAAAAAATGCTTGGAGAAGGCTGTGTGTACATTTCTGGGCTTCAGCCCTTTCATGTCAATTCTAAGGAATCGAGCTGAAACACACAAAGGTGAGTGTGTGTAGCCACACAGAGGCAGACTGGAACCAGACATCAGAGCCTAACACACACCTCACTGCAACCAAAGTACATCCATCTACAGCCCATATTTTAGGGTTAGACTGGGTTCTAATGATTCCTATTTTCTGAAGGCAACAGGAGTTAAGATGAAGATGAAGAACTAAAGGGGTCTGCAAAATTCTCTTACTTTCTATTCACTTTAGTTTCAATACAATAGCCATGTGGCCCTTGGAAGGGTGGAAAGTGAAGAGAAAAAGTAAAAAAAAAAGTCCTATATGGTGTTCGAGTTCTAAGACAATTGAGAATTGTGGATCTAATAATTTAAAAGCTTTTCTATCTCTTTACAAATAGCCCCTTTACTCCCAAATTTCTGGTAGATTTGGAATCAACTACAGTTATTCTATACTCACAAGCATAGTCACTAGAAGACAAGCACTTTGCCAACTTGTTTTCTATCTAATAGGAGCCTAGCATGAATTAGTTCCTGTCAATGTGTCAGCGCAGCCTTGGTGTTCCATGTGCTGTCTTCTATTCCTGTCATCGTGCTTTATCTCTTAGACCCTCTGCAAACATTTAAGAAGCTTCACACCAATCAGTTACAAAATGAAGAAAACAAGGGCTTCCCTGGTGTCGCAGTGGTTGAGAGTCTGCCTGCCGATGCAGGGGACACGGGTTCGTGCCCCGGTCCGGGAAGATCCCACATGCCGCGGAGCGGCTGGGCTTGTGAGCCATGGCCGCTGAGCCTGCGTGTCCGGAGCCTGTGCTCCGCAACGGGAGAGGCCACAACAGTGAGAGGCCTGTGTACCGCAAAAAAAAAAAAAAAAAAAAAAAAAAAAAAGAAGAAGGAAACGCTGAAATAATTCTGAAATTTATTCTAAGAGATGCAAAATGCAACCTCTCACCCCCTAGTAATCACTGGTGTCAACAGGGCAAATCATCAATGTGTCAGTGTTCTATTTATTCCCTCTACTGTAAAAGCCCACAGACCACCAAGTTTTTCATATGTTATTTTATAATATAATGCAGTCAATGTGCCCTCTTGACACAGACCTAAGAATAAGCCCTAGCTATTGAATAAAGCTGAGGTGAAAAAAAATTTTAATGACAGAAAGCATTTTTTATCCATCTGTTCTAAATACCGTAAGATTCTTGTGAACATTTTTACTATAAAATGAGAAAACAGTGTTTCAGACAAGGTGACTCTAGATGAAATTTAATTAATAAAATATAAATTCTTCTCATGCTGTGATTTTGGCTAATGTTAATAGCTTTTTTTGTTTAAAATGATGGAGTCCTTAAGTGTGGGTGAGATAACTGGATTCAGGCCAAGGTAAGTCCAAAGAAACTGTTTCAGGTTTTCTTCAGATCTGGAGGGATTTCTAAGCAGAGAAAACTAAAGATGTAAAGGAAAAAAAGCCATCCCTGCAAAATCTATCTATATGTATCCATGTAAAAGATCCAATCTGTACCTTTATCATTCCCTCACTGCCCCTACTCACATAAGCTCCCAAATGCACTTGGTGCTATGCCTGATAACAGACAAAGCCCTCCCCTCTTAACTCCACATTCTATGTAATTTTGCTTTAGAACCTGTAGGCGACGTTCGTTAATTCTTTCAAGCTCTAAGGGGCTCCCATTAAGGTCACCTAAACAAGAATTTACTAAAATGCTGCTGGCAGCTGCTGGAATAAGTGAATTTCTCAAGGTGCCAAGTTGGCCATTTAGGAATGAAGCCAACTTGGCAAAATGATGGGCTCCGCACCTAAGTTACCTATTCTCACACGCTTTCTTGGCGCTTCTGTCCTGTTTAAATTCCTAATCTTCACATCAGCGTCAGAGAGGTATATGCATTTATTATACTGATGAGTCATCATGGGAAAGAACTGGCAGTCTAGCAGCAGGGGAAGCCAATACACTTGACAGTGAGACCAATTCTCTCCGAAGACAGATGCAGTTTGGTGGCAGACAGTGGAAAATGATTCACATTCCAACTACTACTTAAATTACAATGGCTTCTCCAAACTGGGTCTCATTTAAATTGACAGACAGCTTTTGAGAGAAATCAATCAGATGCAAACCTCTATAAGGTTTTTGTTTGTTAAGAGAGAAAATGTACAGATGAACCTGTCTGCAAGGCACAAATAGAGACACAGATGTAGAGAACAAACCTATGGACCCCAAGGGGGGGAAAAGGGGGGTGGGATGAACTGGGAGATTAGGATTGACATATATACACTAATATGTATAAAACAGATAACTAATGAGAACCTGCTGTATAGCACAGGGAACTCTACTCAATGCTCTGTGGTGACCTAAATGGGAAGGAAATCCAAAAAAGAGGGGATATGTGTATCCACATAGCTGATTCACTTCGCTGTACAGCAGAAACTAACACAACATTGTTAAGCAACTATACGCCAATTAGGAAAAAAAAAAAAGGAGGACAGGTACTTGTCTCACTTCTATAAGAAAAGTGAGGTCTGAGAGGTCGAAATCTGTTTCCGATATGGACCTAAGATATGAATCTGCCTCCTAATGTTCATGCAAATACCCCAAATAGAATCAGATCGAATTACCAAGAATTACTACAAAATGAGTTTGCAAAAAACTCGAAGACATTAAAAAACCAAATACGCAAAGTAGCATTTTTGGGGATTAGAAGCTGGAGTGTGCCAAACAGGGTAATCACAGGAGATAAAGAGTTAACCATTAGGTTAATACTGTGAAGTTGAAGTCTGCTGCTAGAAGTCCCTATCCCTGTCTTCCTCTCTTCACCATGACTTGACCCCACTTTCAGGGCCTGGAACTCTGAAGCCCCAAAGGCACTGCTCTATTCTGTGTCTCAGCAAAGCTCCCACAGGACTGGCTGACAAGATCCTCAATTGTAAACTTCTCTCTCCTTTGTTTGTCTTTCTTGCTCAGCCAGACATGGGGCCTCCTAGCAGTCAACAAGAGGCTGGAGACATTCTGTGACCCACCTTTATTGCCACTCTAACCTAAGGAATAATCACACTGGAAGGAATTCCAGATAGCCTGTGGATAACAGCACCAAGGTGGATCAGTGTATAAACAAAGCTCTGAGATGCAGATAAAAGCTGATATGCACATAAACCCTGGCCTGCACCTTCATGTGGTGGCTTTCTGTAAGAATTCTCAAGCCAAGTGTGGGGAAACCTTACAGAGACTGTTCTCGAAGGTAGCTAAATGGCAGGGATAATCTCGGATATGCTGACTAGCACTGTGGGCCTTCCGGGACAGTGCTGAGATGAAACAGGAATGCTGCTGGGGATCTGGAGACACCGGTCCCCAGGTCCCACTCTTCAGAAGACTAAAGCCCCAGTTCTTGGCAGCTGTAGGGTAGGGGGCCCCCGGTGGCAAAAGCACCATCTGCTTCCCGCCCGAGACCCTGCAGGACCTTCGTTTTCCTCCAGCTTCCGGATGTGGCGCAGGACAGGCTGCAGGTTCATGTAGAGGCGGTGGCTGTTACTCAGGAGCTGCAGAAGGTGTCTGGAGCGCATGGGGCACCCCGTGTAGTAGATGAGCTTCCTGGCTGAGGGCAAGCCATCTGGCAAAATCTCAAACTTCTTCCCCTGTGGAGGGAAGGCATGAATCAGATCAGGAAGAAAAGTGTCCGATGTGCCAAGCTCCCCTTCATTTTCTAGTTAGTAAGGAAAACTACAGACTCAGAAATAGATGTATAAAGCTCCATCCAAAATTCCCAGAGCATAAATTACTGTTTTCCCTTTCAAAAACGTCACAGGACAGAGGATTACCAAAAATTCAGGGAAGTGCCTAGCCAGGGTCTTGTGGTTCCATCTTTGGTTTCTCTGGCTGGCCAGGCCATTTACATAATGGAGAAGAGAAGGGCCCATCACAAAAGCATCCTTAAATGTAATCCCAACACCCTATCTCAGTAAACAAGACAACAAATTCTAGAAGGGTAATGCATTCAACTATCTGTTGAACACTTACAATGTACCAAACACTTTGCTAGGCCCTGAGAAAATAACAGCGCAGAGGACAAAGTCCCTACCCCTATGTCACTACATTCTGGTGGGAGAGATGGTAAATAAACACATAAAATAATTGCAGCTTATGATAAATTCTGGGAAGGAAATAAACAAGGAGTTATGATAGTGAACAATAAAGGATATCTATTTAGGGTTTAGGAAAAATGAAAAACTCTCTAGTTGGATGAAAGAGGGAGCTGGAAGCCAGAAGGACAGTTAGAGGGATGAGACAGGAAGGAGAAATAAGAGATGGAAGTAGCCTAAGTATCTTTCTGTCAGTAGAGGAATCTCATTCATTAGGTTTGGGATCATTAACATAAAGTTCTAAGTTGAGGGTGAGGGTTTGGCAAAGTTCCTTACAGTTATGGAATGTTATTAACTCCTTTAACTTTCCTGACAATGAACAGGGCAGCAGGACTACAGAAAGGAATATTCCAGGCACAGTGATTCTCAGCTGGAGAGGAGAGATAAAGCAAAAAGTCACTTTGCACTTAAAGTCAGGGCAAAGCAATATGGGTTTGTGTAACTCAGACATGGATGGAATTTTTTACCTCTCGACTTTCCATTTTAAAAGGAACCAACATTGGATCTCAATGCTAGAATGCTTATAACTTACACTTAATGAGCACTAAGCATGTATTAACTCACTTAATCCTCACAAGTCTATGGGGTAGGGGGGTACAGTCAATTATCCCCATTTTGGAATGAAGAAACCAAGGCACAGAGATGTTAAGTGATTTGCCCAGGGTCACACAACCAGGCAGGGCTGGGCTGGCTGCAAGAAGAATCATCTGGGAAGTTTGCCAAAATAGATTCCTGGTCTCCACCCCAGACCAACTGAATCAAAAATCTCTTAGGTGAGGATGATGAGGCCCGGAAATCTAAATAAGCCCTCAGATGCGAGTGATACACAACTAGATTCAGGAACCACTGGGTGCAGGGCCCTTAAGGAATTCAATTTCTATAAATGTATTTTATTACTTCTTAATTGGGGACATGAAGGGGGCAAGTGGGGTAATAATTTGCTCATTTACAAATAGCTCCACTCCTTTCCCAAAGAGCTTGAATGAGAAATAGAGCCAGTGAGTAGGAGGCAGGTCAGGCCCCATTTAATGTATGAGTGAAGTGAAATCAGATTGGACTGTGCCCAATGTAAAGTCAGAAACAGGTCTTTTAACTCCCAGGGCAATGTGGAGTCAGTGCCCAAATGCTATTTGGCAACAGAGCCCTTTATTTATATAGGCCATCTTCCTGATGGAAAGAAAGAAGCACATGTGTCCTAATCCTTATCTTCCTCCTTTCTTTGTGTATTTTTTCCAATAATTTCTGAACAAAGTGAAATTATGAATTTTAACGACCACTAGAAATACATATAATTAACTGTAATTCTTTGAACCCTCCCCCAAATGGATACAGCTGACAAAACAGTGAAACAGCTGGGAAAAATCAAGAATTTGCTCCAACAAAAGAAAGTGTATCATTCTCAATAATCTAAAAGTAAAAGTACTTTTCCCGTTAAGAATTGCAGTCCTTTCTTTATAATGATGAGTTTCAACAGACCGATATTAATAGAAACATCTTTTTATATCACTCTTTATTCTTTGCTCAAGAGAAGTTAGCTTCCACAAGAACTGGCCAACCCCCATGCTAAGAGTAATTTACCCTCTGATTACAGCTTTCTGTTTTCTAATCCCTCTGCTGTACATTTGCTAAGAGTAATTTACCCTCTGATTACAGCTTTCTGTTTTCTAATCCCTCTGCTGTACATTTTTTTTTTTTTTTTTTTTTTTTTTTTTTTTTGCTGTACGCGGGCCTCTCACTGCTGTGGCCTCTCCCGTTGCGGAGCACAGGCTCCGGACACACAGGCTCCGCGGCCATGGCTCGCGGGCCCAGCCGCTCCACGGCATGCGGGATCCTCCGGGATCGGGGCACGAACCCGTGTCCCCTGCATCGGCAGGCGGACTCTCAACCACTGCGCCACCAGGGAAGCCCCTGCTGTACATTTTTAAAAACAATTCTGTTTGATGAATTCATCTTGAATTTTTCCCATCACATTTCTTCTGAAACTAGAATAACTTAGGGTAGGGTGGTGGGGACCAGATACACAAATTAAAATTGGGAATTTCTTTTGCTATAAGACTCTGTGTTTTAGGTTCACTACTGAAAAGTGGCAAGGATTATAATTATAGCATATGCATAAGAATATAAGACAGCTAACTATTTTCATCTTCAATTTTGAGAAAATATCAAGTTTTGTGCCTGAAACAATATTTTGTTTAAGAAAACAAAACAAAAAACAATACAAGTCCACAAAAACAAAAAACTGAGTACTTTAAGTCAGTTATTTTAAACTCACCACAAACACCAACTTTCCAACATTGGTCCAAGGGAAATCATAAAGTAATTGTTTCTCTTCATCTAAATTCTGTGGAAAGAATTATAAGAGTTACTTATAACTCTTACAAGTAATGCAGAGAGAGTTACTGAGGAAACTGACAGCTATTCTAAAACAGCTCTAACTTCTTTCCCAGAAAACTAAAATACAATAATTAAAATCTGAAAGAGGTCCCCAACTCTCTTTGGAGATATGCAGACAGTAATTAAAAGAGGAGTGATACAATTCTGTCGCTTTTGGCTCCTGAGTGACTGTGTTAACCTGCCCTTTTAAGGCAATCTTTTCCCTTCTGGCCTATCCCTAAATTTAAATAAAAAGTCCAGAAGACTCAGGCATTCAAGAGATGAGATAAGGCACTCAGACTTTCATAACTGGATATTTTGCCTATATCGAAGATAAGGCATCCTTATATTCTCCCAGGTCTCACAGAGGGAGGCATCTCTCTCCCTTGTTGATGGCTGTAGCATAAAACCATCCCACCTGCAAAAGGATGATGGTAACTACTTACTCAAGGGACAGGTTTTATCAGAAAATTGTAACGGAAATTGAAATGTCTGGTCAGTCACTGTATTAAAAAGTCATTTTTCTTTCCACAGTTATAGATGCACCAGATGATAAAAAATAATAATAAAAATTAATGACACACAAAGAAAAATGTCTGGATATTAATGATCTGTGAGTGATGAACTGCAGCCAATCTTTGGTTTGTTGTTTTCTGTTCTAGAGGACTTATTAGTGTCAAGGATCAGACTGCTTTACTTTGTCTATCCCACATTATCTACATCTGTACTAGACAAATAGGAAGTAATGACCAATCAATGACTGGAAATGGACCAGTGAACCTATCGCAGGACCAGGCAGGCACACTGCCAGAGTAAGACATAGTGGATGCCATTTGACACTTACTTCTCATTAACTAACCTGAAAAATCTGTATTCCCCGCATGGTCAATCCAAGGGTCAGAGAAGCTTCAATTTCCCTTTTATCCTATAGGGATAAAATTGTATGAAAAAGTATATTTTTCTTCTATAATGAACAATTCAGCACCAAAGAAAAGAACCAAAGATAAATTTCAGGATTAGAAAGCTTTTGACTTAAAATAACTTTGCCTTTCTGCATCCCTTGTTTTCTATAAGATTTAAGAAAATCATGGGTACATATTAAATCAGTAATGATATTTTCTACTTTCTAAATCCCTGCGATTTCAAAGTTTTAGTGTTTTTACTATATTATATACACTTTCATATCTGACAATATTCTAAATATTTGTGTTACTGAAAACTCTAGTAAGACTATTTTGCTGCTTTTACATCATTTTTTAAATCTTCTCTCTTATGCTTAATCTTTTTTCAGAGGTTAGAATCTTGAATATAAGGTTGTAGTTATATTCTGAGGTGTACTAGACTTTATGTGTCTAAAACTGGTTAAATCTCCCAACTCTGAAAACAAAGTCAGAGGCAAGCCTGAATAGTTAATGCTCTTTCATGAAGATAGCTAATAAAGCTATAAAAGCTTTACATTCAGTTAGTCTTGAAAGAAAATACTTATGTTTAAAAAGTTCAATTATCACTTGCCAATATGATATACATTCTACCAGCTAAACCATAAACTAAAAAAAAAAAAAAAAACTACAACAAGTATAAGAGAAAAAATTGTACAATTAAGAATGTATTCTGAACTTGGCCACATCTTCTAAGTGCTCATCTGTAACAAGTGGATATAAGGTATGAAGTTCAAAATAGAAAACAAAATTGCTGAGTAACTAAAATATTTTCATTATGAGATTTCTCAATAAAAACAATAAATGAGTACATGCAGATCTTTATTACATTTACTGCCAGTTTTTGCATGATCATGGAAAGGAATATTTTTAGAAAATGCATCCTTACCTGGCATAGTAAAGAGAAGCCACAGCCTATTTTCACCATTGGGGCTGTTTTTTCCCACTAATACTCTTTTTTTTTTGCGATAAGCGGGCCTCTCACTGTTGTGGGCTCTCCCGTTGCGGAGCACAGGCTCCAGACGCGCAGGCTCAGCGGCCATGGCTCACGGGCCCAGCCGCTCCGCGGCATGTGGGATCTTCCCGGACCGGGGCACGAACCCGTGTCCCCTGCATCGGCAGGCGGTCTCTCAACCACTGCGCCACCAGGGAAGCCCCCCCACTAATACTCTTTACGTCAAGAAAGGCACTCACAGTACAGGTTTAACAGGAGAAACCAATCCATCACTATGCGCTTAGGCCAATTTCCCTTTCAAGGCTGTTCTGCTTGCTTCCTGAAATAAGATTGTGCGCATAAAAATGCTGGTAGTGCGGGTATGAGGTGCGTATTACTGGGAAAGAGGCACAGAGGGTTTTTTTGTTGTTGTTGTTCTTGTTGTTTTAAGTTTCCTGTCTTCTATCTCCATTTTATTAACAGGCCTTAAATGAAGCAGTTTTAATGGCGGCCACGTGATTTCTTTAAAGAATGAAAATTCTGCCTATAAGGAAAACATATCTACTTCCCCACCTCATTCAGTTCATTAGTATTAGTTATCTTGTTTTAAGCAGATCAGAGTGATTTTCTATGACACATAAAAGTAGTGCACTTTAAGCAAGCTGAAAGATTAATTTTTACATGAAAGATAAATTGGAGATATCTACTTCACTAAAGGATTCCTAATAGGATCTTAATAGGATTCTTTAAAATACCAAAGCTTCCCTACAAAATAAAAAGCAACCAATATTTACTGAGCATTCACTAATGTGCCAGGCACTCCATCTGGTTATTTCAGATTCACCATCTTGTTGAATCTTCCCAACCTGTGATATGTATAGGATCTTTCCCACTTAACAGATGCCCAGGATTGTAGCAACAGTTGCCTAGGATCCCAGCAAGAGTGAATGCTGACGGAGGGTTTATAAAGCCACAGTCTTTCTGATATATCATTCATACTTCTAATACATTTAAAAATATAAATTTATTGTCAAAAAATGTCATTTATTTGCATTTTCTCATATAAATTGAGGTGTCACAATGAACCCCCTTAAAAGAAAAAAAAGAAGTCAGTCTTCCAGGAATTTAGCTGAAGAGATCTTGTGGAACTCTATGCCTTTGAAAGATGACAGGGCATTAACAATGCATCTCTTGCGCATGAAAGGAAAAATAACATCCTTTGCTCTCTTTTTAAGTCTTTTGAACCAGCCAGGAAAATTACCCAGCAATATATCCAAACTACGGTCTAGTCTCCAATTGTCTAGTTATGTTAATCTTACCACAAAGGATGTAGGAGAGATAAAAAACCTAACAATAACAATGATAATGGTAAAGGCAACACGTTTAATTTCATGCCTAACACGTGCTGGGTACTGTTTTAAGCATTTTTCACCCACTAACTCCTTTAGTCTCCAATAAACCTCAGAGTTTATTGGGTATGTTACCATCCCCATTTATCTATGGGGAAACTAAAGCACAGAGAGGATAAGTAACATGCCTAAGGTTACACAGTAAGGGGTGAAGCTGGGATTTAATCCCAGCAAGGTAGGCCCAACAGACCACACTCTGAACCACTGCATCCTATTTGGTTGGAGAATAAATATACCTTTGAATACTTAAGTGGGAATTCAAGGGTTCTTGCCATGGAAGTGATACTTGTGAAATAGGGAGAGGAGTGGGAAGGAGAAGCAGAAGAGAAGACAGAACGTGATAAATAGTATTGCCAGTGATTCCCTGCAGAGCCCGCCCCAGTTATTATTTGGGTCTGTGACCTCTGACCCAGGATGGAAAAATGAGGCTAGAGACACAAGAACACAAAACACAAGGACACAGGAGAAAGGCAGTAACAAACTTTAGAGTGACAGCACAGAGTCAGTGGTTTAAGCACACAGGCTCTTGTCAAGTAGACCTGGGTTGAATCCTGGCTCTTACTAGTTTTGTGATCTTTGGTGTGTATCCTGATCTGTAAAATGAAGATTACAGTCCTATCTTATAGTTATGAGGATTTTTAAAAGAGGATAAATATAAAGTGGCCCCATAAACACAATATTCAATAAACATTAGCTATTGTGGTGATGTTCTTATTACTAATGGATACATGCAGGTACGACTTCACTTCAAGGAGTATTAAAAATTACTGATCGAACAAGTTGCAAATGTTACTCCCCAAGGCAGAAATGCAGATTTGGGAAGGAGAAAAATAACTATTTCATAATCACTGAAAAGCCAGATGCACAATTTACAGCCACTTGTTATCTCAATACTAGGACCATTAAAAAGACTCCATTCTGCTCCCAGGACTGAGGAAAAGCATCACTGACTCCAAGACTGACCAATGATGACAAACAGCAGTTGAAATGAAACTCTTTTAAAAGCCCATTAAAAAAAATTAAAATGACAACTTTAAATAAAAGCTTCTCCTGATCAAGGAGGTATGGCTGCAGACCTACTGCAGTTTTGTACCTTATACAATCTGTAGTAATGAACGGCAACATCATCCAGTCGGACGGCCTCTTTGATATATTTAAGATGAGCCTCAGAAGCTGTCAGTGCGAACTGATCTTTGTGCATGTTTGGAATATGCTTCAGGATGTAGTCCTTCCCTCTCTTGGAAACAACCTGTTGGAATACAATGGGAGCGCAATGCAACATTTGTTGGAGGGATGCAAATACTACCCTCATCCCCCAAATGATGAAAGGATGAGAACCGAAAATAGGCCATGTAAATTGGCTGATTTCCATTAGAAAATTCCCACGCTTATTCTTTTTTGATCATCTGTTATGTGACCTGGCTGAATCAGCTAATACTAGAAGCTACAGAGTCAATTTAGCTGTAGTACTCCATATCTAAGAAGAAAAATCACAAGAAATGGGAAAAATATGTTCTCTTGGTTTTAAAATCACCAACAAAGAAAAACCATGCAAACTTGCACAATTTTGTCCACCTCACTGCTTATACTTGCAGAATTATTGGTACCATGAAATGCAGCCACTGTCAGCACATCTTCAGGTTCCGGATCCTACTTAACTCTTCTAAAATTACAGCCACAGAGTGGGAGGTTCTAAATGTTAATCCGAAGAAAGCAGGGGACTGCGAGGAATTCTCAGAAACATTTCTGGTTTTTGCATAAGAGGCTGATATGAACACTCTACTCAAATGCTTATGAGAAAACAGTTTCACTCAAATATTCATTACAATTCACTGCGACTTCAGTTTTCATCAGACAGTAGTCAAAGCTTTTAGATATCAAAAATATATAGTATCCAGTAGCTGCAGGTTCAAAGAAAGGTGTTGATAAGTTAAAAGTCTCAGCTGATTTCACGAAGATTATAAAATATGGAAAGAATTATGCAAAGTAAACAAAAAGCATTTTAGTGCTTAAAATGACCAGGATTTGAAAATTAGAGAATTTTTAGTTTTATCATTGTTTTATAGTTACTGATGTTTTGTTTCTTCCTATGAATATTTTAAGGAGAATTAAACATGATGAGTTATTGGCCAATAATCAAGTTTTGCTGAGAACTCAAGTTACAGATTTTTCTTTCTAGGTTTCTTTTACATGGAGATCACCTAAATCAGTACTTGTCAACCTTTTTCAGGTCAAAGAACCCCTAGAAAATAATATCTGTAAGGGCAATGAAGTAGATGATTTTGGTGATCGCAAGGGTTGAGGAAGCTGGTATCTCGGCACCCTGGGTGCCATAGCACACTAATGGGAAGCTCTGCTTTAAAGACCAAGGGTCATTGAGTACCTGATGATAACTAGAGAATGTAAATACAGGTTAATTTTGGCCCAACAGACATTGCTATGCAATAGCCTGACATCTTTTGTGGGTTTTCTTGAACAACTGAAGCACTGTCAGCCAGTGAACAAAAGCTTATATTGAGCACCGTGATGTGAAATGCTGAAGAAACAGAAAAGGTTAAGTTTATGCCTGTCCTTTAGAATATGCTAAGAAACACTTAGATCACTGGGTGCAAGAGACAGAGCATTTGAAAATAAAATACTTATGTTCAGGGTCTTATTGAGCCCAGAGGAGGGGCACTGGGCACCTAGACAGTCTGCCCAGGGAACCACACCTGAGCTGATGAGCAGGAGTAGCCAGGTAAAACAGGGAGGGGGCCTCACCAGCTAAAGGAGCTTCAGACAGAAAGGCCCAACGTGTGAAACACCACAGTAGGTGTGGAGACACAGAAATTACTGGGTGTTGCTACAACACAACACACAAGGTGCAGGACAATCAGAAAGGAAGCTAGAAAGGCTGGCAGGGACCACATGCTGGGAAGTTCCTAGGTCATGCTTGGGAGCCTGGGCTTCACTCCGCAGATGAAGGTTTAAATCAGAAGCAAAATCAACTCCTCTGCAAGCTGTGAGTAAAGCCTGAAGCAGGGACAAGCATCTGCAGGAGTGCTGATGAGAGCTGGAGCCTGGGAAACATGAAGAACCACGACGGGGAGGACACGTGGTAATGTTTAGGAAGTTAAGAGCAACAAAAATACAAGCGAATCTTATTTCTTAAGCTGGGTGATGCAGAATCAAGGGTTTATGTTAGAGGATGTTTTCGTTGACTGGATGGCACAGGGAGAAAGAAGGGTGATAAGAAAGAGCGCCGAGTGACTCAAGTTTCTAAGTGATCAGGTGGATGGCAGTGCCACTGGCTGAGGTTAGGAACACAGGGGTAGGAACACAGGGAATTGAGGTGGTAAGAAGAAGAATTTGATTTGGGACATTCTGAGTGTGAGGTGCCTATGGGTAACCAGCTGTCTTATAGATATAGGGGAGAGAAACAGATTCAGGAGGTGCCAGCACATAGGTGGTTGTAAAAAGCATTAATTTGGAGGAGATCTCCTGGGATGTGAGTGACTAAGTGTCAAATGCAGCAGAGAAATTCAGGAAAAGAAGTGACAAGTGTCCACCGGATTTGGCAATTTAAAGGTCACTGCTGGCTTTAAGGACAGCACCATGAGTGGAGGGGGTGGTGAGGAAAGAAGGCAGATGGATGTGGGTTGAGGATTACACGTCGAAGTAAAGAAGCTAAAAAATCAAATATACGTAGTCACTTTTTCAAGAAGCTTTACTGAGAAGGGAAGGCGAGATTGGTAGGTCTTCTTTCCCTCCCTCCTTTCTTCCCTGAGGATGGGGAGGTGTGAAGCAAACAAAGTATGTTCTGACTTAAGAAGAGTTAATTGGGGTAGAGGCTGAAGATACGGGAGAGAGAGACGTCTCAGCAGAGACCTAGAGGAAGAATGGGAAGCGATATCAACAGGGTGGGGATGGAGAAAGGACCTCTGAGACAGTCAGTGCTCAAATAACCTAAGTTTTCTTGCTGAAGTAAGGGGGTTGCTCCTCTTTTGTGAGTGAAGGAGATGGTGGTCAGATCAAGCAGTTTACTTATATTTGTTTCCTCAACACACGAGAAGCTGTGAATGATCTCACCTTTTAAAGAGTAATGTTTTTCTCCCTTCGAAGGGAAAAAATGTTGCTTGACTTAAGAGTAAATAAGAAGGTCAAGGCTATATAAATGCCAAAAGAAGGCTGGCAAATTCCAAGTTCCACCATCTTTAGGATGGATAGCAATCCTCTTCCTCATAAGCCATAAGCAGATTGAGTCCATCGAGAGACTGTATGTGCCACGCTCTCAAGTATGAAATGTGTATCTGGGTGTCATGGAGGGTGTACTGGCCATCAAACATCTGGGTTCCCAGTTCTTGTAGCAGCATGACTACCCACACAATGAACTAGAAATGTGCTAGAGAAAACACTTTAGAATTTGAAAACAGTGCCTACCCAAGATGGGAAGTAAGCCTCGGGCTCAAAGTATTTTCCATAGTGCTTATTCCTTTTGAAGTTCCCAAGATCAGCCTGCAGAGCGAAGGCTGCCAGCAGGAAGTAGGCCTCCTCTCGGAGCACACACTGGGAATGAAGAACTTGTTTTCTCAGGTGCCAGTAATAATAGTATCTTGCTGCTCTGTCACTAGGAAAATAAAACAGAACTCACATTTTGATGGAACAATCTAAAGGCATGTAAACAACCCGAATCCTGCTATCCATCTGGTGACAAGAGCTCTTCTGTTCCTGCTCCCTCCTCCCCCCTCCCTCCTCACTCACTGAAAAGGGGGAGGTTGTAGCTAATACTGGATTGCTGCCTAACTGCTGCTTCACCAAGGTTGCAGGGTGTCAGGACCCCAAGTCAGACTACCCAGACTGCAAAAATAACACTTCCTATGGCCAACAGCATTTGATTCATTCAGAGAATGGAAAACAGATCTGAATCATTCCACTCCAATGTGGGATATACTACATTGAACAAGTATTAGAATAGAAGCCTAGGCATCTGTTGTCTGTATTAAAATAATTTTGCTACAGTGATGCTGCACACATGACACAAATAAGGACAAATCTGAGGAGACGATCCTGGCTTGAATGTTATGCTGTCCTTTTTTGTTTTGTTTTTCATCTGAGCACATTACAAATACACTAAGGCCCTTTTCAAAATATTTCTGTTTATATGCCCTACTAGAAAAGAATTTGCCTAACTATGAATAGTCTTTTTTTCCTCTAAGAATGAATAAACTGAAAACTCTCCTTAAGTCTTTTTTTTTTTTAATTAAGTGGCTGTTACTTTATGGGTGTGATTTTATAGGCACATGTTGTAAGAATCATGATAGTCGTCACAAATGGAAATACTAATAGGGCACTCATTACAATCCATTGAGGTCAGAAATAAATACAGTCCCCATTAAATACACTGAGTAAGAAGTGCTGATTGGGGAAAAATATGGTCAAGCTCCAAAAAATGTCACAGGCAAACAGGACGCCTCTGTGATCAAAGTAAAAATGCAAGAAAAATGTGTGTGTGTGTGTGTGTGTGTGTGTGTGTGTATGTATTTGATGAGTATTTGTCTCCCTATTACTTTAGGTTGAATGTTCACCTGAGATTAATAGCTCATTAGTTGACGATAATAAAAACATACGGGTTTACTTTAACCAAGACTGTGTTTAAAAATGAAAAGTTTAAAATTTAAAAATAAAGCATTTATGTAATTTTTTTTTCCCTTATGACTTTTCCGAGCACTTCTTTTTATAATGTTGAGTACACAGTGTTTGGACTAGCTCATCACTGGGGAAAAGGGCAGAAGTATGGGGATCAATTAAACATTCATTAGTCCCAGGGGGCTAATTAGTGGCTAAATAATATATTTTCCTTCTTTCCAGCACATTCCATTCCAATTAAGTAAACTGAGTAAAAGTTTATATAAACTGAGAATAACTAGAAAAGTTTCTCTGCTTTAAAAACATTCTTTACGGGCTAATACTTTTTACTTTTTAATTTGCATGTGGCAGTAACATAAATATTAAGAGCAAATCTCAGATACAACTCATTAGCCACAGGTATCTTTGTCCCTTTTACGTGGGTTTTCTCAAAATTTAAAAATAAATAAGTAAAACACAGAGTTCACATTTCTAGTATTTTCTATCAGCCAACAAAATCACCTCTGAAAGTCTTCCAGCACTGAATCCTCCTATACAAATAATAAACTGAGCTTCTAAACTGGGGAATTCTGAGTCTGTATCATGAGCACAGTATTATTCATGCACCTGCCTCCAGAAAAAGAATCAATTACCTGCCCTTGCCAAACTGCATCTAAGATTCTCACAGGATACCTCCACTGGGCGTAATCTTAGCTTTAAAGCTACTGCCAAGAAGAGAAGCAAGACCCCAAAAGTGAAAAGAAAACCAGGCTATATAAACACCCATGCATTTTTATAGGACAGAGCTCCTGCTGCTGTTCCACTCCCCACACCACCACCAGAAAAGAATATAATCCATTAACCAACTTTCCACTTTACATGAGTGCTAGTTCTTTCTTAAAGGAAGTATCTTTTTGGTGACTGATTTGTTATTGAAAATGTGGAGTAGAGAAAATGTGAGCTGATGAGATGGTTAACATTTTCAATGAGAGTCTAACATTATCACTCATTCATTCAACAAATGTTTATTGAGTGTCTACTGTACCTCTGTTTTAGGGACTGAAGATACATGCGTGTGTAAAAAAATTTTTTTTAAATCCCTGCTCTTTTATATTCTAGCAGGTGGAGACAAACAATAAACACAAGTACTTTATCTGATATGTTAGAGGATGAGTACTGTAGAAAAATAACGGTTCAGAATTTCTCCCTGTCCTCATACCTGATCAATCGGCCATTTTCCACATAGTACTGCACGCGGAAGTGGATGATCATAGGGGGTCCAAACTGGTCAATACCCTAAACAAAGACATGCGTACAAATCAGGCTGTTTCTAGTTACTTCAAAAGTGGGTTTCAAAAACAACAAATACCATTATTTACAAGTTACTTTGTAAACACTGAAAGGTTTGATCTACTTCTAATGAGTAGGGGCTTGCAGCGGATAGACAGTTGTCTCAGTTGTCCTAGATGGATACCAGGTTTATGCGAAAACGGGAAGTTTTATAACTATATCTGATACTCGTTCACTGTAATGCCCATGACAACATACGGGAAGATAAAAATAAATGCCAGTGGAAATTTCTAGCTGAGATCCAGCTCCTCTCTCAGCTCTGTCCCCTGTGGTGACCATTTGCTCCTCATTACAATGTTCTGTTCGTCTGACATTCCACATACCAAATGCTAACATGCTGTTTGTTTATTTAGACATTCATGTTCCTTACTTTGTAGTTGGCTTTGAAGTAGCCTTCCAGTTTACTCCAAGAATTCTTAAATACAAATTGGAGGATCAAGGATTAGACACTGGGGATTATTACTGATTTGCGAGGGGGTGATCTTGAAAACACTAGGTAAATTCCCAGTGAATGCTCCCCTATGCAAATGGAAGGCACCGGTTCAATAAAGTAACAAAATATCAAATGTAAGGATAGTAAAAGTGGATTTTAAAATGACTAATAATTTCTAGACCATCAGTTTTGACAACTAACGTGGCCAAAGAACAGGAACAAGTACTTTTTCCATGCTTTTCATTTCAAAACATTATCCCAAGATTACTAAAAAGTTATTATCCAATATTATTTTAGCAGATGTTCAAAATATATTGCTACATGCTATAAGCTATTAATACTTCACTAATGTGATATTTTAGAACTTATAATTCATTTCCCTTTCCCAATCTTTACTGTATAAAGTGTTAAGATATTTTTCTAATGTATAATAATTAAAATAAACCTTTTAAAAAATCAAAAGAATTTTGCTCATAAATGTAATCTCACCCAAGTGACTTCGTATTGTCGTACCTTGCTGGCCTCTTTCTTCCATTCTTTTGGACAATACTTATAAAGTTTTTGTGACAACTCCATATACACATGTTCATTATCTGCACATTAAAAAAAAAGGAGACAAGGTGATAAAGGATAGATTTTTTTAAAAGAAAAGAAATGGGTTTTTCAAAAAAGCCTCAAGATTTGTGAATGTACTCTGAATTCACATATTACCAAGAAAACTCAACAGGATATTAAAAGATAAAAGGTTCTGTGGGATAGACATTAATGACAATCTTTATGAATTATTTTACTTTTGCAATAGAGAACACGTCTCATTAAAAATATGTTAACATTTAGAAGAAATATTAGATTCCAACCCTTACTTTTACTTAGTTTCTGGGGTCGTTATAACTTACAGTTTAACTTCCAACACTGTGGGTGTTACTCGGTTTTAGAAAAACATGCTCTTGTTTGGCTGACAGAGGACTCATCTCATAAGTGCAAAGTAATGAAACAGGGCAGAAACACCGCCTTAATTGTTATGTAAGAAATTAGAAAACATTGATGAGAACCAACTCATTTCCAACCCATGTGTTTTGTGAAGAATAGTCTTTAAGACCCATGTGCTTTGTGAAGAGAAGTCTTTTAGACTATTCCTTCTCTGTCTCCTCCACATAAAACAGCATGAAGAAATGATAAAGCATTACTCGCACTGCCTTTGGGATTGACCTTGTGGGAAGAGGAGAAGAATCTTATGCAAAACAAGAATGAATGTCAAAATATTTCTTCAAGGGAATGATGTTCTTAAGATGAACAGAACATAAGACTGCTAAAAAACCCATGTAAAAATGATCTAAACATGTGAAAACAAGCTGGTAAAAAATGTAAAAATTTTCCGATTTCCCAATGGACTCTTTTAAAGAGAGAGATATTTCATATGAAAAGCCTTCCTATCTTGTACAGTTTTCAATCTTTTTAAAAAAGCTCCTTCCTTTTCCCCTAACCATCACTATGGGGGCATGCTCTTGGAAAGCCCTGGATACAAATGTACTCATTCTGGAAGAGAAGTGTGTCTCTTTGACTACTTCAAGGATAACACACTTGACCACACTGTCACTCATGACTGAATGTTGGAGTTTGACTGGAAAAGCATCATAAGAGAACAGGAAGGGTAAAGCTACTTTTTGTCTATGAATGGCATATTAAGTCAACCAGTTTGGACAAAACGGGTAAGGAAGAGGTCCCCAAAACAAGAGGACGCTACTAAAATCCACTTATCACGACAACTAAAACTATCTCCCATCTCTCTTATGTTACCAATTAAACATGAAATGGACAAGATCAGACAACCTTCCTGTTGAATCTGATTTGTATTTGGCTTGCGTTCCTGTCTGAAGAAGCAACATAATGAATAGAACAGACTGTTCACCATAATGGCACATACATATTTTTTTAAACTATCACTGTGTCTCTACCATCTGACAGTTTGACCAGAGTTCTGTACTTCAGGAATTCTCAAGCACACATCAATTCTGAAAACAGGTGGAACAGTGATTTCCATTTGACCTGAGAGAAAGCTGCAATGGAGAGAAGGCAAGGGATATGTCTAAAGCCACACGGCTAGCTAGTGGTAGAACCAAAATCAGAACCAGGTCATCTGATTCCTGTTCCAATGTTTTTTTGCCATCCTGCAGTCTCCCTTTTAAAAAGGACATCTGAAAAACTCTTATTTTGAAACCTAAGGAAGCTGTAAACTGGTTTTATGAGATTGACTTGTTCAACAACAAAGATCAACAGTGGGGCTGTAGCTGTAGTAAGAAGAATTAACTCTGAGTACAAAATAAAAGTAAGGTTATTTAGAATCTGTAGGGCATCTTATACCCCCAGACCGTTCCTTGAAAGAATGACTGAGATGTGTACTAATACAAGGATAGAGCTGAGCATTTGTGTTTTTATTGCTTTCACTACCACAGGAAGAAACTGAAGAGCAAATGGTTGGTTCCTCACTTCCTGCTCCATGCTCTCTGGCCTCTCCAGAGCTGTCTTTTTAGACAACTGAAAACAGCTCACATTTTGGAGCCGAACTTGTTGATCAGTTGATCATGATATACTTTCCAACACGGCAGACCTAAGCATTTTATGGTACTAACCAGATTCTCAAGGTATCATAAGCCTTTAAATTGAAACCAATTCTAGTAGTAGAAAATAATTCATATCCAAATATAAAATATAGATAAATTTCACAAAAAAAGGTCTCCTTGGAAAACTGAGCAAAGATTTGAAAGGTTTTTGGCATCTAGAAGACTAACTTAGAGAAATCTTAAAATATGATTTGAAAGAACGTTTTAAGGAATGGCTGCACTTAAACCCTGGGAACTTAACTCTGACTAAGGTGTTATTGGCAGAGAAAGCTTATATGGAGCCCTTTGCTTGAAAATCTTTTCCACATAAAGTATACAGAAGAAACTGATCCCATATCTCCAAGTCATGTGTTCTGACTGGAAAAAAGAGAAGGGGTAAGGAAGGAAAAACAGAAAATAAAGAGTAAATTAATAGATCACTTTGTTATATTATATATTCAACAGCAAGAGAACCTGAATAGAGGAAAGTCAGTTTTATTATGTCTAAATGTCTTTTAATGTTAAAAATTATAAAACAATTTAAATTAAATTAAATTCCTACTAGCGCCAGCTGCTCCCTGAGTGCAAAGAAACAAAAATCAAGCTTAGTTCATTAAAACATAAAAGAGCAAGCACAGAAAACCCAGACCCCTAAAGAGGAACAAATTTTTAAGTTCAAACCATAATAAACTCATGACCTAAAATTCTAAACTTGTAAGAAATACAGAACAGTACTCATATTAAAATATGAGTACTAGATTAAAAATCATGATCAGTTTATGGGTATTTTGACAATCATAATTACATAACAATATGCTCAATTTAAGTTACAGCTATAAAATGTCATTTCCTCAGGGACAGTTGGCTAACTCCATCAGAGATGGGATTGAGACTTACTTTGTATAACACTGAGTCCAAAGAGGTGACAGTCCTTTAGCCTGAGTAGGTCACACACCTGGACCAGCAACTGGTGACACAGAATTTTAACCTATAGGAAAAAAGACAAAAACAAACACACATTTAAGATAACAATTCAGCCAAGTCCAGACAGTGAGCCACAATCAGGCAATGTAATGCATCCCAAATACATGCCTTGAAGGGACAAGCTGACACTAGCCAAACAACAGTTGGTTTATGGAAATCACTTTAATCTGCAGCTGTGTTTCAATAATAATGATCACAATTCAAATTTCTACAACCTGGTAATAAAGTACCACTGCAATCTTGTACAAGACTCATAAATCTTAGGATACATGGACAAGGCCTTACTCTATAGCCGTGGTGCATGATAAATATGTATTTCAGAGGGAACCCCAAATAGCCTAATCAGATTATCAAAATTATTAATTTGGCAAGTATCTTTACAAGGAAAGTTTTCCTCTTGATGGTCTAAACAAAATGCTCACATACTGCACAATGAGTGAATACCTACCTTTTATTTACTTTAATAATTGACACATCTTGTAAGTACCTTAACCAGGTTCTTTTTCTGAGTCCTAGTATAATTCAAACATAATAAAACCATATTAATTTGGAACTCTGGGGTTAAGTTATTCTGAAAAGTCACATGTTGAACGATAACAGTCTTTAAAAGATACAGTTCTAATGACTTTTCAAATGTTTAATGAAGTGTTTTGGGAGACAATAATTCTAATGGGTCTGCCTTGTTGAATTCAGAACCACTAAAGCTTATTAGTGTTGGGATTGACACTAAGAGACCACGTGGGTCAATTTCTTCATCTGATAGAAGTAGAAAAGAAAACCCAGACAGCTTGCAGTCATGTAGCTAGTAGTGGCAGAGGCAGCAACTCACACCTTTGCTCATTTGTGTATTACAATATTTCTGTATGTGTATATTAATTAAATATGTGCAACATGACAGTTTATCATTCTAGGTACATATATTATGTGGCATTTCCCCTCGTATTTGTAATATTAACTTGCAACTTCTTTCTTCAACAATGATGACAGTTACAGTTTTAATGATTACAAATTCTAAATTAGTTAACTCTGAATTAATGACTTCTTATCATACCTTAATACGTAACTCAGACTCAGAAAATAAAAACATGTTGAGATCTCTTGACAATTGAAAGCCAAATAATTCAAAATGGTGACAATGTCAACTGGAGTAAGAAAAATAGGTTTACAGCTCTTTTCCACATTCACTGTTAAATGGCAAATAATCTGAAGCACCTTATCCACTAGAAAGTGCAAAAAGTATTTATGTAAGGCCAGAGAGTACCACTTAGGCTGTTTTAGAAGTTACAGGAACTCACTGAAGCTGGGACAGTGTCTTATTTTATATTCAGGATATACAGCAGGCACTCAGTAAATGTCTGATGAATGAAAGCCAGGGATCTGATTTTCCTGTGGGCTCCTCACCTTCCTTCTGTTCCATGACTACAGACTACTCTTTGACCCACTGAGCAGATCATTTAGTAATGTGCCACGTAAGAATTTAGGGAAAATGTATCAATACACATCCACCAACACCACTGGGGGAATACATTTGCCAATAGGAAATCAGTATCATCTTCGTTCACTAAAAAGACTTCGGATTTGAGTTCTATATTACTGTGATTCCACTTTACAAATAAGCTTAAATAAAGAAAATGATAAAGGTAATGGAAAAAGTGTCTAATGTTAAATAAAATTGAATTAGATACTACAAATTTGAGACTTCAGATGTCATATAGTCTAGGACTTCTTTAATCTTTAGTTTTGACTGTATTTTAAAATGTCATGGGACTTCCCTGGTGGCGCAGTGGTTAAGAATCTGCCTGCCAATGCAGGGGACATGGGTTCGAGCCCTGGTCTGGGAAGATTCCACATGCCGCAGAGCAACTAAGCCCGTGTGCCACAACTACTGAGCCTGCGCTCTAGAGGCTGTGAACCACAACTACTGAGCCCACGTGCCACAACTACTGAAGCCCGCGTGCCTAGAGCCTGTGCTCCACAAGAGAAGCCACCGCAATGAGAAGCCCGCACTCGGCAATGAAGAGTAGCCCCCGCTCGATGCAACTAGAAAAAGCCCGCACGCAGCAACGAAGACCCAATGCAGCCAAAAATAAATAAATTAACTAATTAATTAAAAAAATAAAATAAAAAAATAAAATGTCATATACAAAGCACTCTGGGTAAAATGTGATAAAACGTTAAAAGAAAAATTCCAAACCACATGGTGTATGCAAAATGAACTATGTTGTAACTTTGTGTAACTGCTGTTCAAATAATGCTGTGCATTTCCTCCACACATTCTATATAATTATTATTGTTCCGCTAGTTTAAATCAAGTATTTGGAGCCTAACTGATAAAGCTCTTTAACAACTATTAAGGAAATAACAATGTTCTTGTTTAAAAACTGTAATTAAGTAAGGCTGTGGCTCTGAAGTCTTACCTGCTGTGAAAACAAGCTTGAGTTTTTCGCATTTGCATATTATGAGTCTTTAAGGCTACATTTTGGCTGATTGTGAAATTTTTCAAGTTCTTTAATCTTCAGGAGCAATGGGAACTTTAAAAAGTGCCATAGAGTATGAGGTATTAAGAATAAGAATGAAAGCATTATCTAAAAATATACTTTATATGAAACTTTCTAATAAAAACAGCATTTGATTCTCAATGTCAATGGTTTGATATTGAGCAAGAATGTTTAACATATGCTCCAGAAAAAGAACGGTTCACTCACTTCTCAGTGAAGAGGTGTAACCTCTTACCCATAATTTATATCACTCAAAAATTTTGTGGCTCCTACATTTACCATCATTTGATTTCCAAAAATTTCCAAGTTCCCATATTTATTAACTGATGATGAAAATCATTTAGAACAGTCCCTATTAGTTCAACTCATGGAGAATTAAAAATGACCAAAACACTAAATTTACCCCACATGCAGAAAGGCAACATTCTATCAACTACATTTGTCAGGGAACAAACTTTCTTTGTTCAAAAAAATGTTTAGAAATGATTTAAAAAATGAGACCATTAATGAAATAGTTTTGTTACAGTTAATTTGTTCTACCACAACTCTACAAATATCAGCTGCTATTTTCCAAAGACAAAAATAACACTTTGTAGAACACGACAGGCCTTTGGCAGCCCTGAGTTTGCTTTCTAGCGAGGAGGGGCCTCCATACTACTTAACCCAGTTCCTCCTCCTCCCTCCTTTGGTCCAACAGCTTGCTTGCTAATGAGGAGTCGGGACATGGCAGGGCCGTCTACAGACCCTGGAATAAGAACAGGTCTACATGGGATTCAGACTCCACAGCTGAGTTTCATTAACAGTGAGACCACAGCTCAAAGAAATGAAAACAAGTGCTACTCTATTAAGTGCTCATTCACTGAGCAATTCCCAGGTACCAGGCACTGCAATAAGCATTTATGCATGTTATGTCTTTATATCCTCACAATGTACCTGTGAGGAGAGTAAGATTATCTCCACTTTATAGAAGAGGAAACCGAAGCAAAAAAACTAACTTGCCCAGGGTTGCAGAGTAAATTGTGAAGTACAGATTTCCACCTACATCCCCGCGTCCTACCCTAGACTTACTAGATCAGCATCTCCAAGGAGTGGAGTCCAATAGTCTGGGTATTTAACAAGCTCTCCAGGTAATTCTGATGGACATCAAGTTGTAAAATCACTGATCTACAGGAACGAATGGACTGGCTATCTGCCAGTCTGTTCTCTGTAATTATCTTCCTCAGCTAAGATTTTAGTACAAATTAATTTCTTAGAAAATTATAGTCAGCTCCTAGTATTCCTCATGAAGTCAGATTAGTCTTCCTTCTAACTTACCTGAGATCAGTAAGGTTTTGTCCCATATCCTGTATATGTGCATACACACACATGAACATATGTATACACATTCCACCAGGTGAAAAGACAGAAATGGAACAGAGAGAAGTTTAAGTGCTTATGCTTATATTTATGTATATTTAAAATTTTTAATTGATATCTTTTTATATAACTGCATAAAAGAACTCAAACAGCATATTCATGTATACATGTAAATTACATTTTGATATATTCTGACAGTGCCCATACTGACAAAGAATGATAATGTTGCCAAAAATAACAGCCTATCACTTCACAAAACCAAAACAACTTCAGGTACCCTGAGTAGAAATATAGCTAATCAATAGAAATTTATATCAAACGGATTGATAAAGTTCATTCAACAGGCAGGTTTGATGCTCAGACAATTCCTGTGAGCAAAAACAAGGTTACATTAGTAAATCAAGAAACTGTGGTGACTGACAGAATAAAACCAAAATAATTATGGTAATAAGCAGAACCTTTTCCTATTTAAACTTTTAATGGAGCTATTTAAATGTCATATAGCTTCATTATAACATTTAGAAATATTCTTTTATACAGCAATTGGGTTAAATATAGTCACATATAGCAAAGAAAACTAATTCAAGGCATGCACTAAGGCAATTTTTCCCTTAATTCCATCAGAATACAATCAGTGAAAGAATATGAAAGTTGATAATAGGGAGAGGGGTTGAAAAATGCTAGGCATGATTGTGGTTACATAAAACTGTTTGGCAGTCTCTACCGAAGCTAAACATATGTGTACTTCATGATTCACAATACACTGTTGGGTATAAGCTCAGAAATGTATACATATGTGCATATACATTAAATGTTCCAAATAGTTTCATTTGTAACAGCCCCAAACTTAAAATAACCCAATATCCATCAATAATAGTTGGAAAAGAAACTGGGCATATTCATACAATGAAATATTATACAATAATGAAAAAGGAATTACTGTCACATGTGATAGAATGGATGACTTTCACAGGCCAAATGTTGAGTACATAAAATATACCCAGATATAAAAGTGAGCATATCACATAATTTTAGCTGCATGAAGTTCAGAAACAAGAAAATTACTCCATGGTGATAGAGGTGGGAATAGTTATTACCCTTGAGTGGAGATTACTGACTAGGAGGGATCACAAAAGGTTTTTCTGGGGTACTAGAAATCTACTATATCTCAAGCTGGATGATGATTACATGGATGTATACACTTGTAAAAATTCACTGAGCTGCACACTTAAGATTCCTATACTTCGCTGTAAGTAAACTATAAGCCAACTTTAAAAGTAAAAAATAAAAAAAAGTATCATATTCCTCAATGTCCATGTTAACTGAAAGAGTTAGCTCCGACTCATGAACCGTAAGCAACAGTTTAGTACTCAAATACACAGCCTATTCTTGAAATTGGCTAGACTTAGGCTACAGGTTACTATTAAAACAATGATCAAGCGCATGTTAAAAAGCTAGCAATTATGTATTACCATTTCACGTGTGTAGGTGACAACTCAAAAGTATTTAAAAAGCAAACTCAGATATCCATAAAAATTATATTTCAATAAAGGTTTAAAAATAGCAAAGTGTTCATGTTTCTATAATATAATAACCAAAATTCTCTTATTTTACCAGACAAGAGAATGCTGAAAGCAGCATTAAGCCATAATTCAAAGTTTGAACAAAGTTGAACTTAAGCCACAATTCAAAGTTTATACCTATGTAGATCACTTTAATACCCCAATTCTCCCACATTATTAATGGTCTCATTCTGTAATGATTTCATCCTTAGCCAAGTCATAATTTGAATGTGGTCACTCTTGGGAACATCATCATTTAAACATTTCTAAAGTGGGATCTACTCACATTTATGATGATGTTCAGAGATTCATCATTGGGAAGGAAAATGCACACACTCCGGCGGTCTTGCATGACTCTGTTGTTATGGAAGTTCAATTTGTTCATTGTGTTGTGGGCTCTCTAGTGATCAGGGCTGGGCTCCGAGTCCTCGGCAATTCCTCTGGTTCCGAGCACTCTAAAGCCAAACTCTGCTCCTCATCACACGCCCTACAGAAGAAGCATCATGACGTTCTACTACGTGGGTTTCATAGCTGTAAAAAAAGCCCAAAAGGAGGCTGTGAATAAAGGCGGTAAGGTTGGTGAGGAGAGAGACGAGGAGAGGAGCAGCAGCACGACTAGTCTCGTTGGCGCAGGTACAGCATGTCTCACAGTGAGGGCTCCCTCACTTAATCAATGAGAATGCACAGAAACGTACTCTGTGCTTTGCCCACGATCAAGTGTTTTAAAACATTCAGGGACTTCCCTGGGGGTCCAGTGGTAAAGAATCCGCCTTCCAATGCAGGGGATGCAGGTTCGATCCCTGGTCAGGGAACTAAGGTCCCATATGCCACAGGGCAACTAAGCTCGCGCGCCCCAACTACTGAGCTCACATGCCTCAACAAGAGAGCCCGCGTACTGCAAACTACAGAGCCCACGTGCCCTGGAGCCGGCGTGCCTCAACTACAGAGCCCACGCACCCTGGAGCTGGCATGCCACAGCTAGAGAGAGAAAACCAACAGGACACAACTAGAGAGAAGGCTGAGCGCCATAATGAAAGACCCCAAATGTCTCAGTGAAGATCCCATGTGCTGCAACTAAGACCCAATGCAACCAAAAAAAAAGGAAAATAAATAAATAACTATTAAAAAAATTTCATTCAGTCATGAATTAAACATAAACCCTCTACATTTAAGGCAGTACTGTGTACTACAGGGCTCACAGAAGCAGAAGCCTGCCTTTGAGAAGTTTCCAGTCTCACATGGGAGAAAATGAAGGGTTCTGGAATAAACAAACAAAATGACAAAATTGCAACAACAACAAAATTATCAATCTCTTTCTTTTTTTCTTCCATTACAATCGAACTCAAATAAATGTCCATATTCCTTCTTCAACCACTGAGGTCTGGCTTCCACTTCCTTCTCTTCACCAGCATGGCTTTGCTACAGGAAGCCAGTGATCTCTAGACCATCAAGAGAATCCATAGGATTCTTTTTTTTTTTTTTTTTTTCGGTACACGGGCCTCTCACTGTTGCAGCCTCTCCTGTTGCGGAGCACAGGCTCTGGACTTGCAGGCTCAGTGGCCATGGCTCACGGACCTAGCCACTCCGCGGCATGTGGGATCTTCCTGGACCAGGGCACAAACCCGTGTCCCCTACATCAGCAGGTGGACTCTCAACCACTGCGCCACCTGGGAAGCCCCACAGGATTCATTTTGATTGATCTCTCTATGTACAACACTTACTGAGGTTGTTAAGCCCTCCTTACAACTTTTTTCTTCCTGAGTATTTATGGTGCTGCTCTCTTCTGATTCTCTAACCTGACAATGCAAACTTAATTTTTCTATATGTTATTTCACCAACCAGTTAATACATAGAAATAACATGACTGTATAAACTATATTTGTATACCGTGGATTTTGGATACCTCTCATATGTAATCAGTTTATTAAACCATGTCATTTTATTTTTTAACTTCTCTCAGATTTTCAGTGTATAGAATTTTGTTTGCAAGTAATGAAGACTTTATCTCCAATTTTCAATAATCACACTTTTATTTCTGTTTCATGTCTCACTGCATTGGCAAGACCTTGAAGAATAATTTTAAAACAATGGTAGATATTTCCTATTTTTAATAAATGTGCCTAGTGTTTCATATATTATTGCTAATATAACACTATTCAACCAAGGTATGTTAAAACTATTTGTCTGTCAAACCATTAGTAATTATTTATATTGTTCCTTTCCAGCTATATTTGTAGGATATGTAGGAATCTCCAGGCAGAAAGTATAATCATACAGTTTTAATAGAATAGCTATTATCACTGCTGACATAAATCAAAGCATACATGAGGCTTATTTGCTTGAGGTTCAAAGTCCATCTGTTATCAGCATGAAGACGGGACAGAATATATTCTTAGATGGCACCGTGAGTAAATATAAACTAGTATTTCTTTTTAAAGTATGAATGAAATACCATCCACAAGGGAGCTACTCAAACTAAGTAAAAACATATACAGTAAGTATTTCCTTATTAGGAAGGTGACCAAAAGCTCCTTAGTATTCTGCTTTTCTATTTTTTTTACAACTTTATTGGAGTATAATTGCTTCACAATGGTGTATTAGTTTCTGCTTTATAACAAAGTGAATCAGTTATACATATACATCTGTTCCCATATCCCTTCCCTCTTGCGTCTCCCTCCCTCCCACCCTCCCTATCCCACCCCTCCTCCCTATCCCACCCCTCCAGGCGGTCACCGATCTGATCTCCCTGTGCTATGCAGCTGCTTCCCACTAGCTATCCACCTTATGCTTGGTAGTGTATATATGTCCATGCCTCTCTCTCGCTTTGTCACAGCTTACCCTTCCCCCTCCCCATATCCTCAAGTCCATTCTCAAGTAGGTCTGTGTCTTTATTCCTGTTTTACCCCTAGGTTCTTCATGACATTTTTTTTTCTTAAATTCCATATATATGTGTTAGCATACAGTATTTGTCTTCCTCTTTCTGACTTACTTCACTCTGTATGACAGACTCTAGGTCTATCCACCTCATTACAAATAGCTCAATTTCGTTAAAGCATAATAGCAATTGTCTCACATTAGGTTGTAGCCAGTACATCACCCTATAGGGTCACCAGAGGTCAGTGCTATAGTTCTCTCCAGTATGGAATGGTTAGCCCACGTGTTCTATGACCACAAACTAACTGCACTCCAAATCCAATCGTCCATCTGCAGAATGCACACTTTTAGTTTAACAGTTCCAACGCACCAATTGGAGGACCAGTGTCGGCTGTATCACAATCACCTAGGTGTTTGTAATAAATACAGAATCCTGAGCACAGTGACATTGCTACTGACTCATAATCTCCAGGGTCAGGGCCCAGGAATCTTCATTTTTTAAAAAAGCTCCCCAAGTATTTCTGATATGCAGTCACATATGGAAACAACACTTTAGCTAACAGAAAGAAGTTGCTGAGCAGAGGGTTGGATATAACACCTTCATAGAAGACACTGGGAAAATATCTTGAGGTACAGAATTAGGGATAAGCAACTATGTGAAATATAGCACACATCATCACTATAACTAAAAAAAAAAGTGCTCAACATTTTCAAAGGTATGAATTCCTAAATCAGGTCAAATTTGTGTACTCAGAATGTTCTCCTAAAAAATGTAACTAGGTGAGGAAACAGGATATCCTGTATACCCTCTCTTAGCAATTCAGAAAGCACTGAAGGCTCTGAGAAGTCCTACGGGCAACTTCTTAAATTTAACTTAATAATTCTCAAACTTACTTGGGCACAGAATATTTCCCCCTCCCCGCAAGAAAAATCTATTAAGGTCCTGTAGAATAATATTCTCAGGCATACCACCTGAGAAATACAGTTCTGAAACAATTTCATTGTCAAATATTATATTTCATGGCAAAATTTTTCCCTATGAATTGATATATTCCAACATTTGGCCTCCTCTCTGACATTAAAATCTTTTCAAGAAATTATAAGCTATGATTAAATGTAACTTGTTTAAATTCAAACCCTTAAATGATATTAATCTCAGTATAATTATTCAAATCTATACTTCAAATTGAGTTACTCATATAATTTTCCATTTCTAATTAAAGGGGGATAACTCTACTGACCTAATTTCTAGAATTTAAAAAATAAACTAGGGAAAAATATCTTCTGAGTTTTGGGATGTTTCCAGAGCCTCATTAAAATAATTTAAAAATTTCATGGATATGATTTTTATTTACTAGTTTGTTTATGGTTCAGATAGTGCAGTATTAAAAAAAAAAGACTAGAAGAGGATTATTGAAGAAAATTTAATAAAAGCAGAGTCTTTAAGAAGCGGTGCTGCTTCATTGCTGCTTTTTCTGCTTTGAGGATAGCAAACTAGAAAAGCCCTGAAAGAGAGATAGTATTAAGATTTTACTTTACCCAGGCCTGCATTAAAGCTGGTTAAAAGGTTCCACTGAAATAGCAAAATACCCGTATCTCTAATGTGCTTCAGTATAAGATTTAATCTTAAGTTGGAGAGTCCTGGGGGAAAGAATTCGACTAAATGTAAACTAATTTTAATCATAGAATTTAGCCTCTGAGCCATTGGCTACTTATTCTGTATCCTAAGCTAAATCCCAACTCAGTCCCAGGAGGGCACATTTCCTACTCCAGGGCAGCCCTTGTCTGTTCAATCATCTTGGGATAGATTATCTATGAAGAACAAACCATGTTATAGTACCATATTTCCCAGACAACAACAAAACAGCTTAGATACTGATCAAACCCCATCCCGCCATCTTTACAAACACCCAACTTACAAATAAAATGTTACGCTCTAAGATTTCCCCACTTGAATTTTAAACCCACATTATTGTAAATTCCTTACTTTCTGATAAGCCCCATTGGTTACAAAGTTACTTCATTTCTTTTAAGAATCAGGAAGCTACCACCTAGTATGGACATTCAATATTGATTTTCATTTTTTAGAAATTATTGGATGTAGCCTTTAAAACTGGGTCACCCTGGAATAAAAGTATGGGCTTTAGTTCATTATAATGTATCAATGCTGGTTCACTACAAATGTTCCACACTTATGTAAGAGGTTAACAACAGGGAAAGTGGGTACCTGTGGGGTATAGAGGAACTCTGTGCTATCTTTGTAACTCCTGTATATCTAAACGTATTCTAAAGTTAAAAAGTTTATTTAAAAAATCCCTAGGTCACCAGAAACTTCCTACCCATACAATATGTATAGTCTCACTTTGAATGGAGGCAAAGGAGGATTCTCAATTCTGAGATTGTCGCCCTAAAAAACGTGAACAGGTGGTTAATTTGATAAGACAATTACTATAATGCAAGCATGGCTAATAGGCATATTTCAACAGTCAATAAGGTATCTCTATTACCTAACAAAAATAAGGCAAACATCTTGAAAAACTGGATTGCAGAGAGCCTTATCTTTTAATTTAATCACTACACATTAATGAAACTCAAGTTATACACACAGCACTGTAGTATTTACTTGGTGAAAAGCAGAACACAAAAGCAATAGAAGATGTGCCCCAATACCCATGAATTCACCATCTAGTTAGGGATATAACAGGGCCAAGATGCTTAAGATGATGACATTGTCCCTGCTTCCCAAGAGCACACAGACTCCAATGGGCATTTCTTATGAAAAGACATAACAGATGACAGCATTAGGTATATGAATACTGTAGCTAAGATCATTTTGGAAAAAAAGGACATGGTCTCTTAATGAATGGTATCCTAAAAGTGACACCAAAATGCCTTTGGTAAAATTAGTTGGATTGTTGTTGTTCACTTATTCATTCATTCATTCAGCATATATGCATTAAACACCTACTATGTGTCACGTGTTTTTGTAAGTGCTGAGTACACAGCAATGAACAAAACAAATATTCCACTCTAATGGAGACAGACAATATAACGTAGATGGTGACATGTACTATGAAGAAAAATAAACCCAGAGTAGGTGACAGAGTTGATGAAGATAATGTGGTAGTGTGGACTGCTATTTCATACACGGTAACCAGGGGAAGCATCTCTGACAAGTTGATGTTTTAGCAGATACCAGAACTAAGAGAGGGATGTAATTTATTCCCTCCCTCCCTTCCTCCTTTCCTTCCTTATTTCCTTTCATCCATCCATCCATCCCAGGGAAGAGTTTTCCAAGTAGAGGGACAGTAAATGCCAAGGCTCACTTACTCTTCAGAAAAGGTAAAATAATAGCACTAATTATAGCTAACATTTACTTACCATGTGCCAAGTGCTGATGTTTAGTACTTACGGTATATGAAAGAAAACGGAAAACTCTTTGTCATGCTTCCCATGGAGAGGCGGGATCTGTTTCCCCTTCTCTTGAATCTGAGCTGACCCTGGACTAGTTCATGTTCCGTTAAAGTTCTGCCTCATGGATGACTCAGTAACTTGTAGTTGTTATTTTTCTTGTCTATCTCCTCTATTCAGATCTTCTTAGAGCAGGGTCACTAGCTATGTGTGTATGTGTGTGTGAGAGTGTGTGTGTGTATTTTTAATCTCCAATGGCAGGCATATAGTACATGCTCATTAAAAGTGGGTTATTTGGCTTACTACATACATGTCCTTGGACAAGGAATATTATACAGCAGGGTTTCTTAACCTTGGCACTATTGACATTATGGGGCCAAATACTCATTGTAGTGAGGGGCTGTCCTGTGCATATTACAGGATGCTCAGCAGCATCTCTAGTCCCTACTCACTAAATGTAGGGAGAATCCCCCCACCCGCCGTTGTGACAACACAAAATATCACCAGACATTGCCAAATGTCAACTCGTAGGCAAAATCACCCATTGTTGAGAACTAATTGTTGAGAACAAGTTTCCTTATTGAGTCACTATGGGCTACTTTTACCATCCAGCTATTTTTTAAGCAGTAGTATAATTCTTACCAAATAAACATTTTCCAACTAAAGGTCAGCAACTAAGTTCCAAACTCAGAAATCTGGATTGAACCTTGAAGTCAAATTTTTCAACGTCTTGAATGTCTAATGGCCTCTAGCTTCAGAACCACTTTGAAGTTTAGCCTTCTTGAAACTTCAATTTTTTTTTTTTTTTTTTTTTTTTTTGCGGTACGCGGGCCTCTCACTGTTGTGGCCTCCCCCATTGCGGAGCACAGGCTCCGGACGCGCAGGCTCAGCGGCCATGGCTCACGGGCCCAGCCGCTCCGCGGCATGTGGGATCTTCCCGGACCGGGGCACGAACCCGTGTCCCCTGCATCGGCAGGCGGACTCTCAACCACTGTGCCACCAGGGAAGCCCGAAACTTCAATTTTTAATGGAGTATATTGCCAAGCTTCTCATGTAAGTAGACTTCCATTATTACTTGTTGCTGGCGAGTCCTATATATATATATGTATATATATATATATATATTTTTTTTTTTTTTTGCAGTATGCGGGCCTCTCACTGTTGTGGCCTCTCCCGTTGCAGAGCACAGGCTCCGGACACGCAGGCTCAGCGGCCATGACTCATGGACCCAGCTTCCCGGACCGGGGCATGAAACCGTATCCCCTGCATCGGCAGGCGGACTCTCAACCACTGTGCCACCAGGGAAGCCCGAGTCTTATATTTTGATCCCAGTATCTAGAAATATAAAAACTGACCTGGAAACAAGTGATACCTGATTTTCAATTTGTCTGTATGCTCTCTGTATTACAAGAATATTTTCTTTCTTAAGTTAGAGTCATTTGCTTACAAGGGTCATTTTGGATCCACAGAATTATTTTCCTCATATAATTTTAAGAGTAAGTAGGGCTTCCCTGGTGGCACAGTGGTTAAAAATCCGCCTGCCAGTGCAGGGGACATGGGTTCAATCCCTGGCCCAGGAAAATCCCACATGCCGTGGAGCAACTAAGCCCGTGCATCACAACTACTGAGCTTGCACTCTAGAGCCTATGAGCCACAACTACTGAGCCCGCGTTCTACAACTACTGAATCCTGCACGCCTAGAGCCCACGCTCCGTAACAAGAGAAGCCATGACAATGAGAATCCCGCGCACCGCAACAAAGAGCGGCCCCCCACTTGCCGCAACTAGAGAAAGCCTGCACGCAGCAACGAAGACCCAACACAGCCAAAAATAAAAAATAATTTTTTTTTAAAAGAGAGTAAGTAAATTGTACATTTTATGGCCTCTTTTGCAGTTACTGTTTTATCTAAAAAACAAAGTAGCTGACATCTATCAGCTATCTGGAGCCAAACCCTCTGGAAAGAACATCAGACTCTTTTGTTGCTGTCTCTTTCCCACCTCTAACCATTGTTCTAGTAGATAAAGGAGGGACTGAAAAGCTGAAGATCACCTCCCATACGGTTGAACATCAGGTGTTTAGAGACAATATGGACAGAATACTGATTAAGAAGACAGACTTAACCTCCCCAGTCAGACAAACCTGAATCCTACCTAGATTCTACAATAAGAGCTGTATGAACTCGGGCAAGGAACCTAATCTGTGAGCCTGACTCTTCATCTGTAAAATATGTACTACTGGCCTACTAGGATTATTGGTCAGATTAAATGAGACAATGGACATAAAGTACTAGATATCAGGTTGTTGGGGGGATGCTCGTAAAAATAACCGTCATGAGTTGCCAGCTCACATGAGAAGACACATCTACAACTGATTGACAAAAATACGTATCATCTAGAGATCTAGAGTTCAGAGCCAGAGGCAGCATCAGGGCTAAACTTTGGGGTGTCTATTTGGGGTGGGGAAGTTAAGTCTACTGTTGGTTGTAAATGGGACAGCTGTGTTATATAAGGTGGTAATTCCTCTGAAATTTTATGTATTGAAGAAGAGAAAGTATGTATGAATGTATAGGTTCAAATGTGTGTGCTTGTTGACTGAAGGATGGAATGTAAAAAAACATGTTTTCATCTGCTTGGTACCATCTCTCCACTGGGGAGTGTCCCTCTCCCATCCCAGATATTTCCAGTGGAGCTATCAATCACAGTGTATACTCTACTCTGGAAGGGTAGGGATGTGACTCAAGGCTGGCCAAACTGGGTACGTCATCTTCAGTCACAGTGCTTGGTCTAAAGGAAGAACATATAACTCAAGCAAGGCCAGAATTCCTCCATATAAAAGTATACAAATGGAGAAGGCTGCTCCTCTCTTCGGATTGTTATTTGTGAGAATGATATAAGCCTGGAGCTGCTGGCAATCATCTTTACATGGTAAGAACTTTCCTGAAGAAGGAAGACATCACAGATGAAAGAGAAGCTCAGAAAGCATCCTCGTTACATCATTTGAGCTGCTACAACCAGCTGTGTCTGAAGCCAGAAACTACCCCTAGGAATTTCCATATGTGAGTGAATAAATTATTTGTTCTCTTCAGCTAATTCTGCCACTTGCAACTGAATGAGTCTTTTTGAATACAGCCCATCCAAACAAGCTGATATACTGCTTGATACATTCATTCATTAATTCACTGAATGCCTACTATCACTGGCTACCCACATCAATGTTTACTTGAAAAAAACATTGCCCTAAGTTTTAAAGTTTTTCTTGATTCTAAAACAAAGGAGAATATTCTCTAAGATGAATATTCACCATTAGCAGAGAAGACCTGGGAGGCAGGAAAAAAATCTGAGTAGATGAAAAGTTTAGGTGGTTGAGTTGCTGGTCAGATACCATCATTCTCTAAGATCATTACATACAGCAAGTGATTTATGGGTATAATGCATAAATTCATTCAAGGCAAACAAAGTCTACAGGGCAATTAATTCATAACAGTAATTTTCAGCAACAAGAGAATATCTTATCTGGAATACTAATTTGTGGGTGAATAATCCTCTCTTATTAAAGACCACTATGTGTTTTTACAGAATTGTGCTGAATATGCTTTTATTATGTTTTTCACTTATAATAAATTACAGTAGCTGCAGAAAATGCTTTTTCTGCAAACAAAATAGCTAGAAAGCATCGTTGATATATAATTTCGGAATTGGTCAGTTTATAGTACAGTTGTAGCAATTTTTCAAAAATTGGTAAAGGGAAAATCATTAAGCTAATTACCAAATGCAATCAAGTAGGGACTATAACCTGACTGTAACATTATTACACTATACACGCTATATAAGTAGCTGTGTATGTCACTTGAAATGCAGTTATTATAATATAGTTATTGTATGAAAAGTTTGTAGATATGTAAATATATGTATTTATTTTAAATATGTAAGTATACGTATATATTTTTACATAAATAGCATATGTATGTAAATATGTACATATAATACAAGTGATAACTACACGTGAAATGTAGCTATTGAATCAATAGAAAGTTTAAGTTAGGAAAAAGGCAATATAATGTGCTGCTTAAGCTTGGACTCTGGAGCCTGACTGCTCCGATTTGGATGCCAGCTCTGACACCTGCCACTTGGATGCCCTTGGGCAAGTCTCTTCACTTCCTTGTGTCCATTTTTCTCACCTCTGAAATGGAATTGTTGGGAAGATTATTAATTGGGTTACTCATTTACTACTAGGTAATGTTACTGACTTCCTAACATGGAAAGCAAGTGGAGGAATTGCTTTTTGGTAATATGTGTTGGTTCTAATCTATCTATTCTGTCATTAATCATATCTTGAATTTTGCAAGACATAGTATTTTTCTCCTATTAGTAGCTAATAAATTATTTCATTTTTGTATTTAACCAATGAGATTTGCTGTACCTTGAGGCTGGGAATGGAAAAGAACCTTCCAATTAAAGTGGAACTGAATTGGTGCCAAGTAATGCTTATCATACTCTAATGAATAAAATTATATGGCTAGTCCTTGGCTATAAACAAGGGAGAATATAAGAAAGATAGGCAAGGAAGCTTTGTATTGCAATAAGGAGAAAAATGAGTGAAATGGATGTACTCATAAGCTGTAGTTAGCATTGTAAATCACTGTGACCAACATGACTCTAGTAGGAAGCATAAAAATGTTCATACCTTTCGACCCAGTAAGCCAACCTTGGGAAATGTATAAGAAAGAAATAATTCAAACAGAGCACCACACTTTTGATCAAACGTACTTAAGGAACCATTATCCATCAGAGTAAAAACTGGAAAAAAAAATCTAAATAGTCTAACAACAGCAATGGATTAGTAAACTATTTTATATCAAAAATAACATCAATAATAAAAAACACCAGGCTTCCCTGGTGGCGCAGTGGTTGAGAGTCCGCCTGCCAATGCAGGGGACACGGGTTCGTGCCGCGGTCCGGGAAGATCCCACATGCCGCGGAGCGGCTGGGCCCATGAGCCATGGCCACTGAGCCTGCGCGTCCAGAGCCTGTGCTCCGCAACAGGAGAGGCCACAACAGTGAGAGGCCCACGTACCGCAAAAACAAACAAACAAACAAACAAAAAACACCATTTACTGAGTACATTCCCCCCAAATCACAAATACCCACTACAGCCAAAAATTACCCTGTTTCACTATATGTTTTTAGAACAGAACTTGCAGGAATAAAGAAGTAAAGAAAGCCTCTTAAATCTAAGAGGTAGGGAGAAAAAAAAAGAAAGAAAAAGACTGCATGTATTCTGTTAGTCCATGAACAATCATAAGCCAACTAGCATTTGAGTCCTATAACAGTTTGTTAAAGTTTACTACTTTTTGTCTCTCATACCATTTCTAAGTTCTGGCTCTTAGAGACCTTATAATCTCTCTGAAATTAACAGTAGAAACAATAGAAAGTAATACAATTGTATTTTAAGTTAAATGTTAAACTGCACGATAACATAATGGCTGCGGGATTTGAGAAAAGACTAAGACCTGAGCGGAGTGCAGCATTCAGGCCAATTTCATGGAGGGAAAGGAATGACTTGTATGCGGTTGGGAGAAGAAGGAAGAACTGCAAGGGTGGAAAGCAACATAGTTAAGGCCCCGGGAGGGGAGGCAGGAGAGAGGCCTGCCCACCTACCACCCCAGCAAAGGCCAGATGGATGACATCAGGTCTTGGAGCTCCCCTGCATCTTAAGGCACTTTCTTCAGTACCCTGAGAGGCTTCTGGCTCATTAGGACATCATACAGTTGGTCGTTTTCTTCAAAGTTGTGTTCTAAGTTAACGCAACCAATCACCTCCTCTAGCTCTGGCAATGGTTTTGCACACTGTGGTATTCTGACTCCCAGACCTTTGAATTTTCCCCTTCTTTGACATTATTTTCTATGACCATACTCACTTTATTCACTCAGTTATAGAGGCAAAGCAAAGGGTAATGATAACAGTGATACCTGGGGAAATAAAACCACCACTTTTTTTTTTTTAAACGCTTGAGATTAAAAACATTTCTGCAAAGCACCATTCTGGTATACTCTCCCTAAACAGAACAGTTACAAGCATAATTCTTTTAATCAACAATTACAATGGCTTCCCTCCTGGAGTTCATAAAAGAAGTAATGGGAATCTTTAGAGTTATTTTAAATATTTCAAAAAGTCTAATAAAATTGGCATATGTACCCATGGCGATATCTCAAGGGAAGTTAAAAGAGCATTCACTTAAGTAACTTTAATATCATTTTTAAGTGCTTATTTTCATAGCACAATTAGTTTTACCTGCCAGATTAAAAAAGTGAAAACAAATGACTTAAATTTATTTTGATAGACAATTCTTCCAAATCTAAAGCCAAGGAAGGTGGGAGAGAAGGATAACAAGTGGTCCTCAATGGTTGAAAGGTTGGGATAGATTTAGTTGCTATACATACATTTAAAAAATAACCTTAGTAAGGAAAAAAAAAACCCTTCCTTCTGTCTAGTCTATCATTCTAGTGGCTTTCTCCCCTGCCATACCTCCTCATTGTGTTCTCACTTGGATTTCTAAATGTTCTGTCTTGTCTCATTCTTTAAATCTACCACCCCCGCAATGCTGCCAGGGTGACCTCATTAAACTGTACATCCGATCTTGCATATCACACCCCAGCTCACATTCTTCAGGGCCACAGCACCTCCACAGGATAGCATCTGAACTCTGAGGCACAGCAATCTTTCACCATCAGGTCCCCTCCTTCCTCAGTGTGGCCATTCTCCAACTCACGTTTTATATTATTGAAATTCTTTTCCTTATGGTTCCCTGAAAAAGTCTTGCTCTCATATTTCCATGCTTTTGACCATGGTGTTTCCTCTGCCTATAATATCCTCCCTTGCCTATTATTCCACCCACCTCCAAAAGAACAAAAGCAAAGAATCTTCATTCTCCCTGGAAAACTCAAGACACTGGTCTGTGAAGCACGTCTCCACATCAGTAGGCAGCTGAGGGGTGTTTCTCCTGCACTTTTATCACCTTTGTACTTGTTGGCAAGTCTGTCTCCCCAAATAGCACTGGAACCTCCTCAAGGATAGCCTCTGTCAGCATCTCTATGTTTCTAATGCCTGGAGTAGTACTGGGTCTGTAACAGGCACCCAGTAAGGTATGTTGACTAAATTATTTAGAAAGTCACCAGAAATGTGAATGAATTTCCTAGCAATTAAGATTAAAATTAGGTTCTTCAAGAAGCACTCCCCTCACCCCAGCAATGGGAGTCAGTATTGGTCACAGCTTCCTGAATATTTTTTGTATGTTAATTATAGGTGAAAGAGGGCACCTTTTTTCTTGTCTTTAAATTGACAAATGTAATGTCAATACTGTCAACAAAGTACAGTTTTTAGGAAAGTCTCCATGTGTATCAGGTTAAGCCAACTTTCTCCATGTGTATCAGGTTAAGCAAACATATATAAAGATACGTTGGTTGGGATGCACTAAGTTGCAAGTACCCAAGATATCCAAATTGAACTTGGACTCTGAAGCCACATTGCCTGGGTTGGACTCTTTGACTATTTACTAGCTGTATGACCTTGGACAAGTCCCTTCACCTCGCTACATCTCAGCTTCCATATCTTTAGAATGGAAATAATAACTGTATCTACTTTAAAGGGAGTTATAAGGCATATGGTAGACACTATATAAGTGTTAACTACTGATAGTTAAACTAGTTAAATGATATAAGGGGAATTTATAAAAATTAAAGTAACTGGAAGCCTAGAAGTAGGATGGGTAAGCTTGTGGCTGGTTTGATGCAGTAGTTTAACATGTCATCCAGGACCTAGTTTCTTCCTGGCGCCTTGGAATCACTCCACTTCAGGGCTGGCATCTCTCAGAGTAGCCAAATCAACCAGAATGTAGAGGCAAACAAGAGTACTGATACTCACTCTGACTGGATGTCTTAGGCTACAAGCCCCCTATCACTGGGCAGGGGCATGGAATAGTTAGATTAGCTGAAGCCTCCCAGGGCCCACCTCCAGAGCTAGAGGTGGGATCAACTTCCCCTGAAGTACATGGACATCAAAACAAAAACATGGAAAGTTGGGAGATGAAGGTAGATGCTAGATAAGCAACCAACAAGAAGAACAAAGGCAATGGTAAAAATTCATAAATTTTAAACCACTGAAACTTCATTTTTTCATAGCCATCTGTATTCAAAAGTCATATCGGTTTAGCAACTAGGACAAAAATTCCTTTCAACCAAGATGAATTTCTAGCATGACATCGCCAACAAAAAGTGCTGTTCTCAGGGAAAATCCTCCAACTTAGAAGCATCTGCTTCTAATTTCCACAATGAAATCTCTGAGTCCTTCATTCATGGGAGTTGCATTCAATTCTCTCTGACACAGAACTGCAGCTTTCTAGATAATAATTTTGCTGTAAAATTCTCATTATCTGGTGGTAATATATGGAGCCCTTTAAAGACTGAATTAAGCATTTGGGAAGCTGCTAGCTTTCTTATAACACTGCAAAAGGATTTTACATGTCATGAAATGGTTCTTAATAACAAGAATGAAATAAACATACAAACTGGAAATGCAAAAGTCCACTGGCAGTGGATAGGTAAATAAAGTACGGTACATTAACACAATTCAGCACCGAACATTAATGAACTACAGCTACACATTAACAAGTATGAATCTCAAAAAACAGTGTTGAACAAAAAAAGCCAAGTTGCCGAAGACTATATATGCTATGATTCTTTTCTATGAATAGCAAGTTCAAAAACGGGCAACCAAACAATGATTCATTTAGGGATACATACATATGCGGTGAGACTATAAAGAAAGGCAAATGAACAATTAACCTCAAAATTGTAATAGTGGTACTAAGGGGTGGGGGAGGCTGAGGTAGGGAATGTCTTCAGGAAAGGGTCAGGGACTTCAAAGGTGCTACAGAAATCGTCTTTTTCTTAAGCTTCGTGGTAAATACAATGGTGTTCTTTTATAACTATTACTGTTTAAAATGCACATAGACATTATAAACACTCCTCTATGTGTGTATTTCGCAATTTAGAAAAGTTAAAGTCGGAGGTACTGATGTTAAAATGCTGTGAATAATCACATACCACTGATTAAACTTTAAAAAGATATGTAACAACCAGTTATACAAGGGTTAAGTCACAACCCACGTAGTCACTAACCAACATGCATCTTGAAAGGAATTCAGGATGAATTGCTTTAGATAAACAAGCTCCTAAATAGTTAGATGCAAATCTCAGGAAGAATTTCAAAGACCCCAGCTTCTTGCATCTTCCCATGAATAGAAAAGCACTAGAATCATTAACCTGTGATATCTGTTCTTTGTGATTGTAGTAATCTTTTACCAAGATGTATGCTTGACTATCTGTATTTCCTAGCCCCCAAATTCATATACATACTGGCTCCTCGCCTACCTCTTCAGAGCAGTTAACTCAGAGCTACTGAGTGGCTGTTTCCTGGGCTATATATAGTCCCCAGTGAGAATAAAACTTAACTGAATAAAACTTAAACTCACAACTCTCATGTTGTGTGTTTTCCTTTAAGTCGACAGTGGATTAGGCATGGGTTTCTATCTACTACTAAGTGAAAAAGTAATGCAATAAAGTACAATCAAATGAAAACCTTACCACTGAATCAGATGTTCAAGATGGTTTAGTCCAAATCCTTAATTTTATAGGTTAAGAAACTGACACTTAGAGAGAAATGACTGGGCCAAGATGATACCAGGTAGTTTTAGGCAGCTGGTGTGTTTTCCTTCCAGAATTTTTCTTCTCTAAGTTCTATTTAAAAATTCCCATGGGTAGAAAACAATTTAGTTTAAACTAGTCTCTTTTCAGAGTTCATATTTCATATATTTAAATAGAAAGTTAAGAAACATGTTAAAATGATTCACTAAAGTAAACATACCCAAATGCTAGTAAAACCTGCCTTTTATCCTAATAGTTGTAGAATTATATGTAAAAATAAAAAAGTTTATGAAGCCAGAAAAAGATTTTGAAATGCTAAGAATCCAATTTTTACACTTATACATATAAATTATGGGCTGAAATTGTTTTAACCAGACACACCCAAATGAGCAGCATTACCTGGACACACCCTCATACACACACACATACTGTGCATGTGTCAAACGTGCAGAATGGTGTGAAGTGAGACTCACAGAGCCAGGCACCCTCTACAGTAAAAGATCAAAAGCACAATCTACAGACTTTCGAGTAAAAGATTCCTCTGGACATTCTAACACGGCTTTATAGTGCACAAAAGTCTTATTTAACATTCCTTTAGGGGTTTTGCTGTGAATGTATAAGTTAGAAACAAAACTGTCACATAAATATAAAAGACATCTGAAAATATCAATTCAAAAAGTCAGAGAAAAACAATGATTATTTTAATCATTAAAAACCCTCCTTAGGGGCTTCCCTGGTGGCGCAGTGGTTGAGAGTCCGCCTGCCAATGCAGGGAACACGGGTTCGTGCCCCGGTCCGGGAGGATCCCACATGCCGCGGAGCGGCTGGGCCCGTGAGCCATGGCCGCTGGGCCTGCGCGTCCAGAGCCTGTGCTCCGCAACGGGAGAGGCCACAACAGTGAGAGGCCCACGTAACGCCAAAAAAAAAAAAAAAAAAAAAAAAAAAACCCTCCTTAGAACTCTGATATACAGTTTGAAAAATCCTTAAGGGAAATGATAAATGTTTGTTTTATATATGGCTTCTTTTTTTTAAACGGAAGTATGTATAGTTGATTTACCATTTTGTGATAGTTGCAGGTATACAGCAAAGTGATTCAGTTATTTTTATATATATATTCTTTTTCAGATTCTTCTCCAGTATAGGTTATTACAAGATATTGAATATACTTCCCATTGCTGTATAGTAAATCCTTGTTGTTTATCTATTTTATATATAGTAGTGTGTATCTATTAATCCCAAACTCCTAATTTATCCCTCCCCTTTCCCCTTCGGTAACCATGGTTTCATTTTCTATGTCTGTGAATCTGTTTCTGCTTTGTAAATAAGTTATTTGTACCATTTTTTTTTAGATTCCACATATAGTTGATATTATATCATATTTGTCTTTCTCTGTCTAACTTACTTCACTTAGTATGATAATCTCTAGGTCCATCCATTTTGCTGGAAAAGGCATTATCTCATTCTTTTTTATGGCTGAGTAATATTCCATTGTGTGTGCATGTACGTGTGTGTGTGTGTGTATACCACATCTTCTTTACCCAGTCATCTGTTAATGGATGCTTATAGGTTGCTTCCATGGCTTGACTACTGTAAATAGTGCTGCTATGAACATTGGGGTGCATGTATCTTTTTGAATTAGTTTTTGTCTTTTTTAGATATATGTATGACTTCTTTATTATAGCTTTACAAAATATTTACCATTGCTATTGTCATGCAGGGATACATCTCCAACACATTAAAAGACACTCATTCCTAACAAAGCTTTCAGTTACCATTAACCGAGACTAACAGTCTAAACTTTAAAAACATCTCGCCACCCACTTCCACCCCCCCAACCCCAATCCTCTGGGGCATCATCGAATCATTAGCCAATCTACTCTAAGGAGAGAGAAGTGGCTTGTGTCATTCTGGAGAAACATGAATCCAAGACTGTTAAGATTGCTATGGGGAACTTCACTGGGAGCCAGGGCTGCGGCCTTAGGTTTTTCCCAAGAGAATCGTCAATCAGAAGCTGGCTCTCCTTTACCTGCCATCCAGTGTTTAATTCCCTTAGCTTCTGGAAGACAACTACCATGAATTGGCCAGTTCTATCAAGTGTGAAATCTGATTTTCCAGTGGTATTTACCTATGTACTAACATTCTATTTCCCATATACCAATACACAGGCCTTATTTCTGGAACTCTTCTCAACTAGCATTTGAAATAAGATAAAAACCAAGCTCTACTCAATTATTACCCACATATTTCAAAGGGAATAGAAATAAAAGCCACTTAACAGTGAACCTCTGGGCTCCTTGGTGTGTAAAGTCAACAAAACCCAATAGTAAGTCACTAAATAGCCCATTTGACTTACCTGTTCATTGGATTTTCTGGTTCTGTGCTGTGCATTCCCCCTGCACATTGCCAAAAGAGAGCACTCCTTCTTACAGTAATCAAAATCTAATGCTGTGAGAAAGACTTCAAGTATGGTTTTTAAAGGGTGTGGAGGAAGGAAATCAGAATTACACCTTGCCCTACACTAACAGGGTTAATCCTCCATGAAAAATGGAACCACAGCTCAGCCTTGAAGGTTAGAGTTAAAAACAAACAAGCAAACCAATCAAACAAACAAAAAACAGAAACCACCCTACCTCTGCTCAGGACTGATTTTTTTTATATGGCTCTAATCATGCTAGAAAGGCAACTAGCTCTGAGGCTGACCTATAGACTTCTGTCCTGGAGAAACCAGATGAGCAGCCTATTCCAAGGTCTCAGCCATCACTCCTGACGAGACAGCTGTGTAAAACCAGTAGTGCATCACTGCCATTTTACTCCCTTAACCCTACCAAAAGAAGGCTATATTTTGCCAACAATTGCCTTGGAATCATCTCATCTTAGATACAGAGGCAAAACTATTCAAGTGTTCAAAAAGTCATTAGGAGAGAAGTGCCTCTTTCCCTTCATGACTTCCTCATTTGGAAGAGTGAATTAAGAAAACATGGTGGGTGGCGGCCACAGGGCGCAGGGAGATCAGTGCTTTGTGACCGCCTGGAGGGGTGGGATGGGGAGGGTGGGAGGGAGGGAGATGCATGAGGGAAGGGATGTGGGAACAGATGTATATGTATGACTGATTCACTTTGTTATAAAGCAGAAACTAATAAAAAAAAAAAGAAAGAAAGAAAACATGGTGTTGGTCCTAGTCATGGGCTTTCTATGGAAAGCTGGATAAGAATTCTTTTTCAGATATAAGATTTGGAAAGTTGTAAGTTATCTACTGGCTTTGTAACTTCAGTAAAAGTCTCAGGGAATTCAGGAGATAAAATCCTGAAATTCCCTCTAAAGAGTCTTTCAAAAACATCTTCCAATTGAATTAATCTGTCTACAATGTGGAAATTATTTGCTCCAAGAGTGTAAGAAGTCATGACAGTTTATGAAAAGTCTACAGCTAATATTATACTTAATGGTGAAAGACTGAATGGTTTTCCCCTAATATTGGAAACAAGGAAAGGATGTCTGCTCTCACTACTCACATTCAAAGTTGGAGGACTTACTAGCTGACTGTCAGCCTTATTATAAGGCATATGAACAGTAATCAAAACAGTATAATATTGGCCTAGAGACAGACATATAAATCAATGGAATAGGACATATAGATCAATGGAATAGGACAAATAGTCCAGAAATTGAGCCATACATAAAAAGTCATTTGATTTTTGACAAAGGCACCAAGGCAATTCAGTGAGAGAATGAATTCTCAATAAGTGGTGCTGGAATAATTAGATATCCTTAAGGAAAAAAAACAACCTCAACGCATATGTAAAAATTACTTTGAAAGGATCACAGATCCAAATGTAAAAGCTAAAACTATAAAACTTACAGAAACTTCTAGAAGAAGATCTCTGTGATCTTGGGTTTCTTAGGGCACAAAAAACCATGACACATTAAAAAATAAATTGAACTTCTTTGTAATTAAAAATTCTCCTCTTTGAAAATCATGTAAAAATGACAAGGCGACCCTCAGACTGAGAAAACTATTTTTAAAACACTTATCTGATTAAAAACATAAATCCAGAATACATAAGTAGCTCTTATAACTAACAGAAGACAACTCTCTTAAAAATATGGTCGAAAGATTTAAATAGCCACTTCTCCAAAGAAGATATACAAAGGGCAAATGAGCATTTGAAATGATACTCCACATTATTAGTCATTAGGAAAGTGTAAACAAAAACCACAGTGAGATACCACTACACACTCACAAGAATGGTTAAAATTAAAAAGACTGAATACCAAGTCTTGCTGAGAATTTGGAGCAACTAGAACTCTTAGACACTGCTGGTGGGAATGTTAAATGATACAGTCACCTTGGAGAACAGTTTGACAATTTCTCATAAAATTAAGTTGATTTACCACGCAACTCAGGTATCTCACTCTTAGATATTTGCCCTAGAGAAATGAAAAGATAGTCACCAAAGACTTACACATGAATGTTCATAGTAACTTCATTCATAACAGGTCCAAACTGGAAACAATCCAAATATCCATTAATAACAGATGAATGAATAAACATATTGTAACAACTGAATAATATCCAACAATAAAAAGGGACTACTGATACAGGCAACAAAATGGATGAATCCAAAAAGCATTTTGCTAAGTGAAAGAAGTCAGATATAAAAGCAAGGCAGAAAAAACTAGATGCCATATGATTCCATTTATATGAAATTATATAAAAGGCAAAACTAAAGATGAGTAGCTGTCAGGGATGGGGAGGTAAGGGGAAAAGGCAGAGAAGAGAGGAAGTGGTGGAGGGGGAGAGGCTAAAAGATGGCTGTAAAAAACTTTTTGGCAGGACAAAAATGATCTTTATCTTGATCGTGACACTGGTAACATGATTATATACATTTGTCAAAAGTCATCAAATTATCTACTTAAAATTTGTGAACTTCATTTTTATTATATGTAATTTATATCATTAAAAAATGCTCGGCTTCCCTGGTGGCGCAGTGGTTGAGAGTCCGCCTGCCAATGCAGGGGACACGGGTTCGTGCCCCAGTCCGGGAAGATCCCACATGCTGCGGAGCGGCTGGGCCTGTGAGCCATGGCTGCTGAGCCTGCGCGGCCGGAGCCTGTGCTCCGCAACGGGAGAGGCCACAACAGTGAGAGGCCCGTGTATCACAAAAAAAAAAAAAAAAAAAAAAAAAAAAAAAAATGCTTATTTAAAAAATTTTAATGAATCTACACGTTCATTAAAGTGCCTTACATGTTAAGTAATACATCACCTCAAACCCTTCACTGCATGACGCAGAGCATAAACAATAGTGAAACAATACATTAGGTAAACTGGCTAAATCCATGGCTTCAAAAAGTCTAAACCAGACCTTAGAATTAAAATGTAGGAAGTCACGGTGATTTGGAAATAGACTATAATTTTAAAGGATACTAAGTAAAAACAAAGGTTGACCTTTTATGTTTATCAAAGGTTACCATCCAGCAAGGATTCTGGAGAGGCAAAAGAAAATTTCTTGTTAAAAATTGCAATAGCAGAGTTTTTAATAGGTAGTATTTCACTTATCACATGGTATAACTGTTCATTTGTTTGTCTGTCTCCCCTCATCAACCAGGCTCTAACTTCTAGAGGACAGGTCCATGCATTGTTCATCACTGAATTTCTAGCAAACTGCTTGGCACATAAATGATTATTGAATGAAAGAATGAACTGCAGATATTCTCATGCTAAATTAGGTTTCTTCTCCAAAGTCCACATGTAAGTAAAACTTCCTGCAGGAGGGCATATGGTAGATGCACTTCCATAAAACATTAGCACTATTTTATTCAAGCTTCAGAGCATTCTTTATTGCAATTTAAAAATTACGAAATTCTAAAGAGAAATCAGGCAACCGATGTCTCACCTTTAAATATATGATGTGCAATCATTTAAAAAAATCTTTAATGTACCTATACTAGAACAGGTTCAAGATGGCAGAGTAGAAGGACGTGCCCTCATTTCCTCCTGCGAGAGCACTGGAATCACAACTAACTGATGAACAATCATCAACCGGAAGACACTGGAACTCACCAAAAAAGATACCCCACATGCAAAGACAAAGGAGAAGCCACAATGAGATGGTAGGAGGGGCGCAATCACAATAAAATCAAATCCCATAACTGCTGGGTGCGTGACTCACAAACTGGAGAACAATTAAACCACAGAAGTCTACCCAACGGAGTGAAGGTTCTGAGCCCCACGTCAGGCTTCACAACCTGGGGGTCCGGTAACATGAGGAAGAATTCCTAGAGAATCAGACTCTGAAGGGAAGCGGGATTTGACTGCAGGACTTTGACAGGATTGGGGGAAACAGAGACTTCACTCTTGGAGGGCACACACAAAGTAGTGTGTGCACCGGGACCCAAGGGAAGGAGCAGTGACCCCTTAGGAGACTGAACCAGACGTACCTGCTAGTGTTGTAGGGTCTCCTGCAGAGGTTGGGGGTGGCTCTGTCTCACTATGAGGACAAGGACACTAGCAGCAGAAATTCTAGGAAGTACTCCTTGGCGTCAGCCCTCCCAGAGTCCATCATTAGCTCCACCAAAGAGCTCGAGTAGGCTCCAGTGTTGGGTAGCCTCAGGCCAAACAACCAACAGGGTGGGAACCCAGCCCCACCCATCAGCAGACAAGTGGATTAAAGTTTTACTGACCTCTGCCTACCAGAGCAACAAACAGCCAGCTCTACCCACCACCAGTCCCTCCCATCAGGAAACAAGCCTCTTAGATAGCCTCATCCACCACAGGGCAGAGAGCACAAGCAAGAAGAACTACAATCCTTTGTGGATCAAAAACAATGTTCACAGAAAGACAAGATGAAAAGGCAGAGGGTTGTGTACCAGATGAAGAAACAAGATAAAACCCCAGAAAAACAACTAAATGAAGTGGAGATAGGCAACTTTCCAGAAAAAGAGCTCAGAATAACGATAGTGAAGTTCAGCTAGGACCTCGGAAAAAGAATGGAGGCAAAGATCAAGAAGATGAAAGAAATGTTTAACAAAGACCTAGGAGAATTAAAGAACAAACACCTAGAAGAATTAAAGAACAAATAGAGATGAACAATACAGTAAGTGAAATGAAAAATACACTAGAAGGAATCAATAGCAGAATAACTGAGGCAGAAGAATGGATAAGTGACCTGGAAGACAGAATGGTGGAATTCACTGCTGCGGAACAGAATAAAGAGAAAAGAATGAAAAGAATTGAAGACAGCCTAAGAGACCTCTGGGACAACATTAAATGCAACAACATTCGCATTATAGGGGTCCCAGAAGAAGAAGAAGAAGAAGAGAGAGAAAGGAGTTGAGAAAGTATTTGAAGAGATTATAGTCGAAAACTTCCCTAACATGGGAAAGGAAATAGACACCCAAGTCAAGGAAGCGCAGAGTCCCAGGCAGGATAAACCCAAGGAGAAACACGCTGAGACACATAGTAATCAAACTGGCAAAAATTAAAGACAAAGAAAAATTACTGAAAGCAACAGGGAAAAATGACAAATAACATACAAGGGAACTCCCATAAGGTTAACAACTGATTTCTCAGCAGAAACTTTAGAAGCCAGAAGGGAGTGGCATGACATATTTAAAGTGATGAAGGGGAAGAAGCTACAACCAAGATTCCTCTACCCAGCAACGATCTCATTTGGATTGATGGAGAAATCAAAAGCTTTACAGACAAGCAAAAACTAAGAGAATTCAGCACCACAAAACCAGCTCTACAACAAATGCTAAAGGAACTTCTCTAAGTGGGAAACACAAGAGAAGAAAGGGACCTACAAAAACAAACCCAAAACAATTAAGAAAATGGTATTAGGAACATATATATCGATAATTACCTTAAACGTGAATGGATTAAATGCTCCAACCAAAAGACACAGGCTTGCTGAATGGCTACAAAAACAAGACCCATATAGATGCTATCTACAAGAGACCCACTTCAGACCTAGGGACACATAACAAACTGAAAGTGAGGGGATGGAAAAAGATATTCCATGCAAATAGAAATCAAAAGAAAGCTGGAGTAACAATACTCATATCAGACAAAATAGACTTTAAAATAAAGAATATTACAAGAGACAAGGAAAGACGCTACATAATAGTCAAGGGATCAATCCAAGAAGATATAAAAATTATAAATATATATGCACCCAACATAGGAGCACCTCAATACATAAGGCAACTGCTAACAGCTACAAAAGAGGAAATTGACAGTAATACAAAAATAGTAGGGGACTGTAACACCTCACTTACACCAGTGGACAGATCATCCAAACAGAAAATTAATAAGGAAACACAAGCTTTAAATGACACAATAGACCAGAAAGATTTAATTGCTATTTCCAGGACATTCCATCCAAAAACAGCACATTACACTTTCTTCTCAAGTGCGCACAGAACATTCCCCAGGATAGATCACATTTTGGGTCACAAATCAAGCCTCAGCAAATTAAGAAAACTGAAATCATATCAAGCATCTTTTCTGACCACAATGCTAGGAGATTAGAAATCAATTACAGGGAAAAAACCATAAAAAACACAAACATATGGAGGCTAAACAATATGATACTAAATAACCAAGAGATCACTGAAGAAATCACAGAGGAAATCATAAAGTACCTAGAGACAAATGACAATGAAAACACGACGATCCAAAACCTATGGGATGCAGCAAAAGCAATTCTAAGAGACAAGTTTATAGCAATACAACCCTACCTGAAGAAACAACAAAAATCTCAAATAAACAATCTAACCTTACACCTAAAGGAACTAGAGAAAGAAGAAAAAACAAAACCCGAAGTTAGCAGAAGGAAAGAAATCATAAAGATCAGAGTAGAAATAAATGAAATAGAAACAAAGAAAATAGCAAAGATCAATAAAACTAAAAGCTGGTTCTTTGAGAAGATAAACAAACTTGATAAACCATTAGCCAGACTCATCAACAAAAAGAGGGAGAGGACTCAAATCAATAAAATCAGAGATGAAAGAGGAGAAGTTACAACAGACACCGCAGAAATACAAAGCATCCTAAGAGACTACTACAATCAACTCTATGCCAATAAAATGGACAACCTGGAGAAATGGACAAATTCTTACAAAGGTATAACCTTCCAAGACTGAACGAGGAAGAAATAGAAAATATGAACAGACCAATCACAAGTAATGAAATTGAAACTGTGATTAAAAATCTTCCAAGACAGCTTCCCTGGTGGCGCAGTGGTTGACAGTCCGCCTGCCGATTCAGGGGACACGGGTTCGTGCCCTGGTCTGGGAAGATCCCACATGCCGCGGAGCGGCTAGGCCCGTGAGCCATGGCCGCTGAGCCTGCGCGTCCAGAGCCTGTGCTCTGCAACGGGAGAGGCCACAACAGTGAGAGGCCCACGTACCACAAAAAAAAAAAAAAATCTTCCAACAAACAAAAGTCCAGGACCAGATGCCTTCACAGGTGAATTCTATCAAACATTTAGAGAAGAGCTAACACCCATCCTTCTCAAACTCTTCCAAAAAACTGCAGAGGAAGGAACACTCCCAAACTCATTCTATGAGGCCACCATCACCCTGATACCAAAGCCAGACAAAGATACTACAAAAAAAGAAAATTACAGACCAATATCACTGATGATTATAGATGCAAAAATCCTCAACAAAACACTAGCAAACAGGATCCAACAACACATTAAAAGGATCATACACTATGATCAAGTGGGGTTTATCCCAGAGATGCAAGGATTCTTCAATATACGTAAATCAATCAATGCGATACACCATATTAACAAATTGAGGAATAAAAACCATACGATCATCTCAATAGATGCAGAAAAAGCTTTTGACAAAACTCAACACCTGTTTTTGATAGAAACCCTCCAGAAAGTAGGCATAGAGGGAACTTACCTCAACATAATAAAGGCCATATACGACCAACCTACAGCAAACATCATTCTCAATGGTGAAAAACTGAAAGCATTTCCACTAAGATCAGGAACAAAACAAGGATGTCCACTCTCACTACTATTATTCAACATAGTTTTGGAAGTCCTAGCCACGGCAATCAGAGAAGAAAAAGAAATAAAAGGAATACAAATTGAAAAAGAAGAAGTAAAACTGTCACTGTTTGCAGATGACATAATACTATACATAGAGAATCCTAAAGATGCCACCAGAAAACTACTAGAGCTAATCAATGAATCCGGTAAAGCTGCAGGATACAAAATTAATGCATAGAAATCTCTCACATTCCTATGCACCAATGATGAAAAATCTGAAAGAGAAATTAAGGAAACACTCCCATTTACCACTGCAACAAAAAGAATAAAATACCTAGGAATAAACCTACCTAGGGAGACAAAAGACCTGTATGCAGAAAACTATAAGACACTGATGAAAGAAATTAAAGACGATACAAACAGATGGAGAGATATACCATGTTCTTGGATTAGAAGAATCAATACTGGGAAAATGACTATACTACCCAAAGCAATCTACAGAGTCAATGCAATCCCTATCAAATTACCAATGTCATTTTTTACAGAACTAGAACAAAAAAATCTTAAAATCTGTATGGAGACACAAAAGACCCCGAATAGCCAGAGCAGTCTTGGGGGAAAAAAATGGAGCTGGAGGAATCAGACTCCCTGACTTCGGACTATACTTCAAAGCTACAGTAATCAAGACAATATGGTACTGGCACCCAAACAGAAATATAGATCAATGCGACACGACAGAAAGTCCAGAGATAAACCCACACACCCATGGTCAACTAATCTATGACAAAGGAGGCAAGGACATACAATGGAGAAAAGACAGTCTCCTCAATAAGTGGTGCTGGGAAAACTGGACAGCTACATGTAAAACAATGAAATTAGAACACTCCCTAACACCATACACAAAAATAAACTCAAAATGAATTACAGACCTAAATGTAAAGACTGGACACTATAAAACTCTTAGAGGAAAACATAGGAAGAACACTCTTCAACATAAATCAAGATCTTTTTTGATCCACCTCCGAGAGTAACTGAAATAAAAACAAAAATAAACAAATGGGACCTAATGAAACTTAAAAACTTTTGCAAAGCAAAAGAAACTACAAACAAGACAACCCTCAGAATGGGAGAAAATATTTGCAAACGAATCAACGGACAAAGGATTAATCTCCAAAATATATAAACAGTTCATGCAGCTCAAAATTTAAAAAACAAACAACTCAATCCAAAAATGCGCAGAAGACTTAAACAGACATTTCTCCAAAGAAGACATACAGATGGCCAAGAAGCACATGAAAAGCTGCTCAACATCACTAATTATTAGAGAAATGCAAATCAAAACTACAATGAGGTATCACCTCACACCAGTTAGAATGGGCATCATCAGAAAATCTACAAACAACAAATGCTGGAGAGGGTGTGGAGAAAAGGGAACCCTCTTGCATTGTTGGTGGGAATGTAAATTGATACAGCCACTATGGAGAACAGTAGGGAGGTTCCTTAAAAAACTAAAAATAGAATTACCATATGACCCAGCAATCCCACTACTGGGCATATACCCAGAGAAAACCATAATTCAAAAAGACACATGAACCCCAATATTCATTGCAGCACTGTTTACAACAGCCAGGGCATGGAAGCAACTTAAGTCCCCCTCGACAGACAAATGGATAAAGAAGATGTGGTACATATATACAATGGAATATTACTCAGCCATAAAAAGGAACAAAATTGGGTCATTTGTAGAAATGTGGATGGATCTAGAGACTGTCATACAGAGTGAAGTAAGTCAGAAAGAGAAAAACAAATATCATATATTAACACATGTATGTGGAACCTAGAAAAATGGTACAGATGAACTGGTTTGCAGGGCAGAAACAGAGACACAGATGTAAAGAACAAACGTATGGACACCAAGGGGGGAAAGCAGCGGGGGGGTGGGGCGAGTGGTGGTGGGATGAATTGGGAGATTGGGATTGACATGTATACACTAATATGTATAAAATGGATAACTAATAAGAACCTGCTGTATAAAAAATTAAATTAAATTAAAGAAAAAAGAGTGAACACATCAAATAACCATTGGACAAAATAGTAAAAAAAAAAAAAAATTATCTTTACTAACCAACCCTACAAATTAATAGAGATTTTTTTCAAGGTAACAAAAGGATTGATAGTCTGAAATTTTATGCATATCATGTTTTCTTCAGACAAAATCCAATGATCTGGAATTTTGTGCCAAGTTAAATGCATTATCATGGGAAGTAGAATGTTTGAAAAGATTATCCTATCTAGTTCAGAATGACACAAAAATTCTCTATGGCAAAATCAACGTAAGCTAATTAAGGGCCACACTGTTTAGTATCTGGCAGAAACTAAACTCATTTAAATAGGCAGTTAAAAGAAAAAAGAAAAAAAGAAATCAAAATGTTGCACCATATTTTATAAACACTCTAGAAATGTTTTATCAACAGGGCAATTGTGACTGAGGTGGCAAGAAACAAGCACAGGTCCCAGAGTTAGAAGAAGAGTGTCATGTTCTGGTTTTGTCACAAACTGAATCAGGTAAAGGTGTCAAATCATACAAGTCATTTAACCTCCTTATCTGTAAAATGGAGAGACTATTACTTTGAGGACCAAATAAAGTAACCAAGTAAAAGTTCCATTTATTAGTAAAATAAAAAATGTCCTACAGATATACATTACTATGATGCTAGAAAATCTAGTTAAAGGAAATAAATGTTTACCTTCCATTAATTTTTTTTTTTTTTTGGCCATGCTGCACTGCTTCCGGGATCACAGTTCCCTGACCAGGGATCAAACCCTGGGAGTGAAAGCGCTGAGTCCTAACCACTGGACCGCCAGGGAATTCCCACCTTCCTTTAATGTTTAAGTAAAAATTACCATACAGTGTATGAATCATGGTTCTTATATAATCTGATAAATAGTATGCATCCTTGCCCTACAAACGTGTCCATGCACATATACAGGACATCTGTGTTTAATTTTAGAATTAGAGTCTCTCTCTCATGACCTACCGTCTAGGTTAAGCACCCTGCTGTAGGCTGGCCCAGGTACACTATGATAATTTCTACACTCTTCTTTCTCCTACAGTATCAGTAGTAAATGACTATCCAGATAACTGTGATAAGACTTCGAGGTGTGTCTATACAGTATATCACATTTACAAAGCACTTTCAAATACATTATTTCATCTTAGTAGTATATTCCAGTTGCTAATAATTCTTTAAGATCCATGGCCTCACTCAAATATCAGATATAATTTAACTTCCGAACTGTAATTTATTATAATACCAAACTATAATGGTAGTTAGAATTCTTGATCATACTGTATGGCTCTGTTTCTGTCTACATTTAGGCAGAAAAATCTCACTAATTAAGGTGCATAAACATTTATGAAAATTTTATTTTACATTTTAGCATCTCAGAGAATTGAAAAAACACCATTTGTAATTATTCTTATGATTATATATAATTATTCTCATAATCAAACATTTAAAATATATAATATGATTTTTTAAATTACCATAGGAACCTCATCAATGACATCTCAATTTCTTTGAGGAAAATATTCTATTTTATAGCTACAATCTATTGGTACTCTTCAAAATTCAATATTTATTTATAGTTTTTGAAAATTTAAACAAAATATTTTTCAATTCTACATTAAATTTAACTACATGTTACTTTTATTCATATTTTACTCATATGTCAGACTTGGAAGGTACATACTTGGCTTTCATAAATACATTTTTAAGTTTGCTTTATGGGTCAAACTGTTCCCCCTGGCTTGTGGAAGGTTTAAATTCATAGAAGTACTCACAAAGTAACTTTATTAATATCCTCAGGGGGACACACACACACACACACACAGTAAAATAAACTAGGAAGGGGTGGAATCTCTATACATGATTTTAGTTAATTTCTCCTTAACCCAATATAAAACATACCATATGCAGAGATTTTGTTTTCTGTAAGAATAGAGAACACACAGGTGGACACATGAAGCAGGAACAGAACACAGAAGAGGGATGAAGAACTAGAGGTCAGGGGAAGCTAAAACTCCTATTTCCAAGGAAGTCAAGGCAACAGCAGAGAAGATGGGTGGCCCAGCAACACAAAAGTTTTATATTAAATAATCCCAACTTTTTGTGTTTTTTGCCCCTAATCTTAAAGAAAGGTAAGACCAATATAAACTCTTTAATAATAAAATATGACCTCCATTATCATCTCATTCCTAGGCCACAGGGCCAAGCATATCAACCCAAATGGTCAGAGGTCCATGTCAAGTTAAAATTACCTCCTCACGGACAACTTGATCACCACAACATGAGTGGACACCACCACCTGTCAAGCCAAGGAGAAAAAACTGCAGGAATGGTCAAGTGGACATTTTCAATGGATTAAGCTTATGCCTTGGCCACCCCCAGAAAAGCAGAGGAAATCTGTGCACACTCTACCTTCCTTATGCTCACAGAAAACTCATGGCATGAGGAAAAAGAAACCCTGTTCTTTCGCGGGCCAGGAAGAAACCCCATATTAAGGCATTTCAAAAGAGACCTTGCCTTTCTGCATTGAGAAATCACAGATAATTTCTATCACTGCATTCTATTGTTAATGTTAAAAACCCAATCTTATGCTCTTTTGAAAGTTTAAGAAACAAAATTTGTATTTTCACAGGCTTTTGAAAATTTAAGCAACACTGTATATTTTTGAATGCCAACATTAAATCTGAATACACATGACTGTTATGGGAAAAGTTACATTTTACTTATATGTCAGACTTGGGAAATAGGCATATGGGTTTTCATAAACACATTTGTTACTTTTTTTAATGGGTCAAATGCCTCCCTGACTTGCTGAAGGTTCAAATCTACATGATGGTTCTCTAACCTTATAGAGATCAGAAAGAATAAAGCTGTAATCCTGTTGGGTTTAAGTCAAGAGCCAGCACTTTTCTAGGAGCTATGGAAGAATTCAGGAGAGGGAGAAATGCAGCATCTTGGCTGTCCTCAAACAGCTTACTGCCTACACGGAAGATGTGACTAACCTTAGTAATGCAGAAAATAACATCATACCAGAAAAAGATACACAAACAGGAGTCCCACTACAACATGTCTGGTCAGGATTCAAAGCACTAGAAAATGGAATTCAGATGACCACTAACCAGCCTACCCAAGCCCCCAAATAAAATTTTATATCCTTTCCCATCCCCTTGCCAATTGAGTATATATTTCAAAGTCTCCTCAGTAGAAAATAGATTATACATTAAAATGCATTAATTAAACTCCTGTATCTATAATATACTGATTACAAATTTCCTGAAAACGTATTGGTCAGAAACATGAGTCTAGTTCAAGAATCCATAAGCCAATTATTAAAGGAAGTTTTGTTCTGGGACTTCCCTGGTGGTGCAGTGGTTAAGAATCTGCCTTCCAATGCAGGGGACGCAGGTTCGATCCCTGATCAGGGAACTCGATCCCACATGCATGCCACAACTAAGAGTTCGCATACCACAGCTAAGGAGCCCATAAGCCACAATTAAGACCTAGCACAACCAAAAATAAATAAATAAAATAAAATAAAAAATAAATAAAGGAAGTTTCGTTCTATGTTATGAATAAAATAACTTCCATTAGCTTTTCCTGCTAGGTTTTATTTGACAACTGAAATTTACAAAAATTTATCTTTACATTTCTCCAGGCACCAGTAACAGCAAATAATTTAGTAAATGACAGATTATCAGTTCAACTTCCTTTCTACAGATTTAAAATGAATGTGGGCTCAGTTAATGAATATTTGAAGTTAAAAAGATTTTATTTTAAACAGATTTATTTGGAATTTATTTTAAATTGTACATGACACTTGACATTTCTTAAAAACTATGCCCTGATCTGATTTCCTTGCATTTCCTTAAGATCACATTTAAAAATCTTGGGTTTATTTGAACTAAACCTTCCTTAAGTATGGTGATTTTTCTGAATCTCCTTTTATAATTAGCAAGTGACATGAGTTTCTTAACAAAGATTTCAGAAGTGGCACCACTGCGGCTGACCTTTGTTTCAGTGTGACAATAAACCCTGCAAAAAATTAACTTTACCACTATATTTAGTTGGGTTAAGTATAAAATTCTATTTTCCTTAGGAAAAAACACTTAAAGCATGTCTGACTGTTGTGATAAAATATATGCAACCACACAAAATTCCACTCTATTTTTTGGCTCACACTTGTCACTAACTTTACTGCTGAGGTTTTTCACGACACCACATTACCTCACTCCAAGATCAGACTGATAAACTATTAATTTTTCTCAGTCATGGGCTTAGAAGTATAAAATTAAGGTACTATCCACTGGTTACTCTTGAAGGAATAAATCAGTTTATTTTTTATATCCTATTTTTGAAAGTCATAAGAAAAGTTCTTACTACAAATGCCTTTGAAATAATTAGTTTCATAAAACAAAAGTTGTTTTGCAAGTTAGCTACATCGGAAATTTCTAGCTCAATTTCCCTTTTTCCTTTTGTTTACTTAAACAGAGTTCAACTCAAGTATTAAACAAAGACTATAGTGCTATAAATTATAATTTTTATCATTAATGCAATGTCTACAGCCAATGGTAAATTCTTTGGAAAAGTTTTTTTTTTAAGCTCATATTTTGTTACATAAATTACCCCTTAATTTATTTGTTTCTAAGGTTAAATTTTTACCTTCAGAATATTTTACAAACTGCTATGGAATTATGAGAAAGTCAAGGAGTTTAGAATTCAGTCGTGTTATACGCCATACTGCAGCCCCTGCCCCCAGACCACAGTGCTCTGTTATAAGGTCTCAGAACACGCCCTACTTCTTAATACTTATCAAAATTGAACAATTATATACTCCATTATTTAATATCTGCCTTTCCAGCTAAAAGTTTCTGAAGAGCAGGTACCATCATGCTTGTCAAGTTCACACATCTCCAGGGCCTTCCGTATAGTGTACACACTATTTGTCAAATGAATGAGAAAATAAGCCATGTAAAACAATAATAGCCATTAGAAAGAAGCATATCTGAAATAAATAAAATGGTATGTTGTAATGACCCATTTATTTGGAAACTTCGTTCATCTACCTAACAGAATCAGAGAATTGGCAATAAATGAGGTGTTTAGTGAATTAATACTCAATTAGATTACATAAATGTGATTACAAAGCTAAAGGAATGGACATAGTAAATTAAAGTCCTATTTGAGGAAGCAGACTTTATACAAGATTTTGATACTTTCTAATCTTTTTACAGCATCATAATAATCATATATTACCATACACTGGAAGCTAAATCTAAACAATAGTTAATCTATTAAATCTAAAATAAATTTGATAGGCACTAGTAAATTCTAGGATATAGTTGTTGCCCTCAAGAGAATTCTAATACCGTTGAGAAGCTAGGAAATATATATAAAAGGATGACTTATACCAAGTAGCATGTGCTCTGTTTCCATCAAGTGGTACAGGCAACAAGCAGCTCAGTTCAGTGGAAGGGATAGAAGAAGCATGACCCAGACTAACTGTGTATGTGTTTGACGGGACAAAGGGCAGAACAATTTGGCTAGACTTAAGGAGCTTCGAGATGACACTGGAAAATAAGTATTTACAACAGGAGGACAGCAAACTCACATGCCTACGGGGACAGTTAACATCGGAGTGAAGCCTGCAGGATGAAAAATGTCAACAGACACTTGGTCTCAATGTTGGAAGCAAGAGGATCTCTGTTGGGGACAACGGGGGATTGCAGAGCACACACCCGTATAAAAAGGGAAGCTGCTATGTTGCTCCAACAGATCATTGCCATGCCTTCTAGTTTTTTAAGAAAATGTGTAAAATTCAATTTTTTTAAATTTAAAGTTTCTCAATTTTTAAATGCTGGAAAATAGATGTTTTCAACACTGTGTTAAAACCAAAACATGTCTGTAGCCAATCTTGCTGGTGCGCCACAGGCTTGCAACTCTGGTTTGGCATGTCGAACTCCACACTAAGAGATCTGGAGTTCATCCTGTAGTCAATGACTTAAGAGACTTAGCATTTATTTCATAATTTTCTTAGTTTTATACCTCTGCACGCTCCAGTATTTAACCATGTAAAACACTCAGCACTGCCAAATTATTTCACATTGGCCTTGTGTTAAGTATTTCACTGTTACAGGCCAATTTGATTCATTTAATTAACTGTAGAGTGACTTATAAGTTTCAGCTGGAACAACATTCAAAATGATACTAATAAAACAGTGTTGACAGAGCAGTACCTCAGAGAATGCTGACATTATATGAGTATACCACAACCCACTAGAAACACACATATAATCACTGGAGCTCCACTTCTCAAAAAACATGTGCCATAATCCACTACAAATGAAAAGTCCTTACCCTTTCCAGCATTTTCCCATAATCAGCAACTTTCTAAAGACTATTACTATACAGTACTTTCATTACCAAGTGGCACTCAAATATATGTAACGATGTTTTAATTCTACCTATCACTATAAGCTTTTAACTACCCCAAAACGATATTTAAGCATTAAAGACCTATGTTTTAGCATTTTAATAAGCTTAGAGAAAGAAAAGATAATTAGTATCAGAGAGCTGTTGATTCTTTCTGATGATAGTATTACAGAAAGTTAGAATTATAATTCAAGGGTAATTCCCAGATGAGAAAATTCTTAGTGCATAATTATGATATAAAATACAGAACTATGAAAATTGCTTAATCACATGCCTTGAAATAATATTCACAATGAAAGTCATCAAAGCATAAAAGAAATATTAAACAAGCAAAGTTTCTATTACTCAGTTTGCTCTGGCCCCTGGGAACCCCTAAGCTGAGCCATCCACTCCATGAATGAAGGTTTTCAGGCTGGTGGAGTACCATGATGTATAGACTGGTCAGCTCAAACCTATCAGTGTTACTGAAAAAGAAGCCAACTCAAAACACATGTCTCACTGGGGCTCTGTTTTATCCTTTTCATATGAAATGATTAATGGGTTGAATTAAAGAACATGTCATCACTAGAAACAAAACAACACAATCCTACCATACACTCTACTAGTGAGAAACGCAAAGGCTCCCCATCCCTGTCAGAACCTGTTGAAGACCCTCATGGCCCTCAGCATTCTGAAGTCCCACCCCACATTTTATCAGACATATTAAAATGTACTCACATACAATATTGAATATTTATAGTATAAGAAACTGAACTGAAAATAAGAATTATCTTTCAGAAGCTTTTCATTCTTGAGCCCACTCCAGCCAGGTTTTTGTCCCCACCTTGCCACTAATACAGCTCTTGTCAAGGTCACCAGTGACCTCAAGGTTGTTAAATCCAATGAGCAACTCTCAGTCTTCAAGCTACTTGACTTGACACGACACCACTGAATCACTCTCTCCTCCCTGAGATGCCTTCCTTACTGGATTTCAGGTATATGCTTTTAATTTCCCTCCTGTCCTTCTGACTGCTCCTTCTCAGTCTTCTCTACTGGTTCCTCCTTATCAACTCACTCTCTAAAGCCTGAAGTGCCTCAGGCTCAGCCCAAGCCCCTCATCACAGAAAAAGTAACTCATAGTTCCTTCTTCCCATGGTGTGGGTCAGTAGAATTAATATCTACTAATAATAACACTGTTACTTGGGGAATGGAAACAATTAGGTCCACTATGTCAGAAATATGTGCATAATTCCTTTGGCTTAAGATACATTCTTATGAGACTTCTCTTTTCCACAAACTATAAATATGGATATGACCCAAGGCTTGGCCCATGGACTGCTTTCCCTGTCTACATACATTCCCTATATGATTTCATCCAAAGCCTGCTGGCGACTTCCAAATTTCTATCTCTAGCCTGGACGTCTTCCTTAACTCCAGATTCCTAAATCCAACAAGCTGCTCAACTTCTCCACTTGGAAGTTGAATATAACATGTCCAAAATGGCTCTTGGTTATCTTTCCCAAACCGGCTCCTCCATCAGATCCCCATCTCAGTTCATGGCAACTCCATAATTATGCAAAAAGCCCTGGTGTTATCCTTCCTCTGATCGCTATTTCTCATACTCCTCAAACCAGGAAATCTTATTGGTTCGACCTATAAAATAAATCTCGGTCATTTCTCACCACCTCCTCCACTGCTACTGGCATCTCTCAACTGGATCATTGCCAACAGCGGCTAACTTGTATCCCTGCTTCCCGGGACCACCCCACTCCATTTTTCAATCTCAACACAGCCGCCAGTGATTCTATTAAAATGCAAGTCAAATCACCTTACTCTCAGGCTCAAAACTCTCCAGTGACTCCCCACTTCACTCAGAGTAAAAGCCGAAGTTCTTAAAATGGTCCACCAGGCAGACCCTACGTGATAAGCTCCCCAAACCTCTATAACTTCATCTACTGCTACTTTGTGGCCTTCTCACTGGTCCTGGGACAGACCAGGCACACTTCTGCCCAAGGCCTTCGCTGGTCCCTCTGCTGGAACACTCTTCCCCCAGGTGTCTCTGTGTGGCCAACTTCTTCCCTCATATCATCTTCTCAATGAGTCCTACCTTGACCATATTATTTGAAATTGCCAAAGGCCTTGCTTCCCTCCGCCAGCGCTCCTAATGTCCCTTACCTTGCTCTGTTTTTTCTTTTTCCAAACACACTACTTTCTAAAATACTATAGCTTTGTTATGTCTAGTGTTTGTCTCCTAATAGGATATAAGCTCCATAAAAGCCAGATTATTTTCTTTATTTTGTTCACTGACATAGCTATGGGGCCTAGAACAGTGTCTAGCACACAGTAGGCATGTATTATGTTGAATGAATGAATGAATTTAATTAAACATTTAATAGTTTCAATTTCATAAGTTTCTTTTAATTTTTGAGAGTTTTACCAAATCCTGAACATTTCTGTTGCTCCTAGAAAAGGTCCTTTGTACTTGAGGAATACGAAGATCCCAGCCTGACCTCCTGACCCAACCCAAATCCAGCAGCCCCAGGGAAGCTAGGGCCATCCTACCTTTGGCCATCATTGGTTCTGCTCCAGGAGTCCACTTGGCACTTACTGGGAAATATCTAATACCTCTCCAAACACATATATTTTGTTCCCCCACCAAGACAAGAAACCCTTTGGCAGGACTTGCAGTAAGTATCCAACACAGTCCTGGATACTTCATACAGAAGCAAAACCTGTTTTTTGAGGGACCTGGTGAACATTTTTAAAGTATTAAGTTTATTAAGTTTAAGATATTATACAACACCTAACAGGGCACAGAGTTATCTGGGGTAGGCCCCCCTTTTAATGAACAGAGCAGAATGACACCATGATTATTCTGGACCATCCTGTGTCTATTTTGACTGGGTTTGTAATTATGCTATTTAGATGTAAATGTGTCTTTCTAATGTGCTTAAGTTTGTTTTTCTTAAAAACTCCTTCGAAACTTTCAGACTATTAATTTTCTTTTAATGAATGGTTTAAAAATCTTAAGTTTTGGGCCTAACAGAAAATCGTAAAGGGGTCTGGCCCACATTTTATAAACTGTGCCAATGGTGGGGCGTGGGGCTGGGAGGAATAAACAATTGCTTTATCCCAATAATTGTGGCTTTCTTAAAAAGGACTCACATGAAATCTGCAGAGTACAAGAGAAAAAGACATGGGCCACTGGTACTCTAAGTTTAAAAGTACTTTGTACAACATTATTCATCACAAAGAGAATTGTTTTAATCTGTAAATTTACTTTTTGGCAGCTGGAAAGAAATAATTAGCAAGCAGGCAGAAGCTGAGGGAATGAGACTGCTGGAAATAGGAGAATTAGGAAAAATAACTCAATTAGTGATCAGTGGGACATGCCAGCTATTCTTAGTGCAGCAGTATAGATTGCCCAATATCTATAACTGAGAAATACTATAATTTGTTGCCTACTTAATGCGATCAAAACACAAAATAAAATCTTGTGAACAACTACTTGTAAACAAAAGCTTAGGGATTTCCAAGGGCTAGAAATCTTTGTATACATCATTTCTTTTTGTCTTAAGTAATAAAAGCCAACTTTTCTTGACTGTTTACTATGTGTCACACCATGGTACTTGCTTTACATGTGCTATTTCACTTAATCAAAACAACCCGGTGAGATAGTTGCTATTATTATCTTCATTTTACAGATGAGGAAAAAAGAGGTCCAGAGAGTGAAGTAACTTCCCCAAGGTTACACACTAGAAAACAGTGGAGCCTAGATTTGGACCCCAGAGAACTAATCTCAAAAATCTTGTTCTTAACGTTTATATTTTACTGCCTTTCTTCCATTTTGTCTTCAAAACTTATTACTCTTTTCTGTAGTAATTTCAGTGAGCAATTTGTCAGGCCCTATGGTGAGCACTCTTCCCCCAGGTATCTCTTATTTATCTCTTATTTGCTAAGACTATACATGCTAAGTTTTGCTGTTATAAGCTGTATCTCATTTGAGCAGGATATGTTATTTACTACCCATTTATGAAACTTCAGATTTTGCTTTTTTTAATTTGTTTGTTTGTCTTACCTTTCTTTCACCTTCCTAATGAGCCTAAGTTGAAATTCTGAGTCTTTTCTTGAACCACGAAAATGTCCTTTTTCTCTTTAGGGAAACATGAAAGAAAATATCTATACCAACAGTCTTCCTTCACAAGCACTTTGTTTTACCTATCAGACTTCTCATAATCCTATGTTTTATTACAATAAGTGCTTCCTGGGAGCACTTATTACAATAAATGTCACAGATTTCAGCATCAGAATTTCACTGTTGTTTTTGGTAGACAGAGACCAGAAACTGGATGTTTCCAGGGATATTTAAGAAAAGATAACTTAAAGGGGGTGGGGGTGAGCAGAATGGAGGAGAAAAGTGTATAGAAAGGGGGTGACATAATGGCAGGAAGAGGCAAAATATATATATTTAGATATATTCTTATTCTTAAGAATAAACTGTTCTGAAAATATTTAGAGAGCAGTCCTTTGAAATTGGGGTCAATCCTAGATTGTTTACGGATGAATAAAACAATGAGCCAGGGCTTCCCTGGTGGCGCAGTGGTTGAGAGTCCGCCTGCCGATGCAGGGGACATGAGTTCGTGCCCTGGTCCGGGAAGATCCCACATGCTGCAGAGCGGCTGGGCCCGTGAGCCATGGCCGCTGAGCCTGCACGTCCGGAGCCTGTGCTCCGCAACGGGAGAGGCCACAACAGTGAGAGGCCCGCGTACCGCAAAAACAAAAATAAAACAAAAAAAACAATGAGCCAAGAGGGACCTCAAGATATCACCTACTTGGCGCTTATAACCCAAAGTCTCACTGGAGAGCCCTAGCAGAGAGGAGAGAAGGAGAAAGGGGTTAAACAGAAATTCCGAGGGCTCTGTACTGGGGGCAGAGGCCAAGCAGCCTTGAGGAAGTGTAATTCTGCCTCACTGGGCCACAGCTCCATTTTCTCTGGGCAGGTCTGCTTCTATCTGAACCGAGCCATAGGATATCTTTGTGTGGATCAGGAAAGGGCACCCCATACTGCAGGCCAGTGGACTCACTGCCTGGACAACAGAGTAGTAGTGAGCTGGGTTTCAGCCCTCAGATGGCACTAGTCTAGACTAGACTGGAAGTCAGAAGCAGCTTCTACTCTTGGCACTGTCATTAGCTGTGAGACTCTGAGTCATGCAGTCTTTTGGATCTTTAGTCCCCTCACCTTTAAATAATGAAGGGGCTAGCTGTCACCTAAGGTCCTTTCCCTCTTCCCAATTCTCAAGTCAAATCCGGCAATATCCAGTTGGTATATTGCTAAATGTGTCCCTGAAACACTAGGATTTTGTGGACTGAGTTGAGCCGTTATTGTTTGTGTGATATTGTATTTTTTTCTCTCACGTTTCTGATGTATTTTTTTCTTTTAATCTTAAGATTACTCTTCTTTCAATTCCAAACTGCTTGATTTTTCTTGAGCCATCAAAAGGTCAAGCCCCACACATCAGCCCCAAACTACCCAAATGTCTATCAACAGAATGGTTAAATAAACTAGGTATATTTATTCACAGAAATAAAAGAAAAAACAAGTACTGCTACCTGAATCAATCTGGACATGACACCACGTTGAGTTAAAAAAGACACGAAAAAGAACTTATACTTGATTGCATTCAAATGCAGCCCAAGAGGGGCTTCCCTGGTGGTGTAGTGGTTAAGAATCTGCCTGCCAATTCAGGGGACACGGGTTCAAGCCCTGGTCCGGGAAAATCCCACATGCCGTGGAGCAACTAAGCCCACGTGCCACAACTACTGAGCCTGCACACCTAGAGCTTGTGCTCCGCAACAAGAGAAGCCACTGCAATGAGAAGCCCGCGAACCACAAGAGTAGCCCCCGCTCACCGCAACTAGAGAAAGCCTGTGTGCAACAATGAAGACCCAACACAGCCAAAAATAAATAAGTAAAATAAATAAATGCAACCCCAAAACAGGTTAAAACTATCCTACGGCAACAAAAGTCAGAATAGTGGTCATCCTTGGTGCAAGGATTATGACTGCAAGAAACTTGGAGCTGGGGCGGGGCGGGTGTGCCTGGTAAGGTTCTGTTTCTTGATTTGGATGCTGACTGCCTAGATATGATCACTTAGTGCTGTACACTTCTGATCTGTGCATTTTTCTGGTTGTATGTAATTATTCAGGAACAAGTTCAAAGAAATAAAGCTACAGGGACACCCACTCCCTCCAAACAAAAGCCATCTACTAAAACTGGACAGCATAAGTACTGCTACCTGTAGGGAGAGAATTAATTACATTTCATTTAATGTGAATCAGACAAAGAACCACCTGAGAAGCTAAGTGAGAAACGACATTAATTTCCTAAAATCTTCATCCAGAATCCCCTTGATTTTTATAATGATTTCCTCCCTCACATGAAACTGTGGCTATAAGGTAGTATAACATATTGCTTTTCCCTCTATCTTCATATACCAGTAAAACATTTCTGCTCAAAGTTCTATAACATATATGTACAAAGGCAAAGTTATTAGAAAACATCTGAAAATATCCCAGGATAATCTAATAGGAATATGGAGGCTCTAATTCTAATTTTGATCAGAATTATCCCAATTACCACATTAATGAAATGACTTGGTTAATGACCAAATCTCTACCTAGATTCTTGCTGTATAGATTAAACTCTGCTAGGTAAGGCCACATAGGTGGGGAGAGGCATTCCAGAAAAGGCTGTGCTACAGACAACTCCAAGGAAGCTCCAGGAAACACTGCCTTCTCCTTTGCTCTATGTTTGGTTCATCTGTGAATGTTTCGGCACCACACTTTCCTCCTTACGTTATACCAGCTGTCAGATCAGTGATTTCTTTCCCCTCCTCAATGTTCTACTATCCCTCTTTGATCAATATGGTATACTGCATGACTGCTCCATTTGATACATATGAAAAGTGATAGTACACAAAGTTGCATCAGAAGTAATTACACCACTAAATCATATAAGGTAACTAGAAACACAGATTGCTTGTTTTCACTCAAAACTTTATGATAACTTCAGCCAATACTGCTGTAGAGTCCCTCTGGTCCCACAGCATGGGGGGTGGGCATCAGCATTTCTCCCAAATGCTGGAGGACTAATTTAATATTTCTTGTATCATTAGAACTTAGACAAAAAATGTTTCCAGCCTATGAAATGGGAAGTGGGGGGGGGTATAAGGGGGCAAGGGGGAGCAGAGGACAGTAATAAGCAACCAGTCCCTGAATGCAATATTTAACACCAAACTAGTGATTCAACACAAATGCAGGAAAGGTTTCCAGCATAAATATCACTCCGCAGCACTATTTCATGTTGTATACAGACCTTATAGGGCACCTTAATTCTAATCCTTTTTTTTTTTTTCTCAGCTAAAAAGATCTTCTTCTTTAATTTACTTTTAAGTAGAAACCTTTCCCTACTTCAGCCTTGTTCTCAATACTCATCCTTCTAAGTTTAGATTCTCCTTGCAGTTCAATGCCCAGTATTCTACTTCTTCCTTTCTCTCAAATTATCCCTTTAACTTATTTCTACTTATTTTTATAGGCCCCCAAAGTCTCTTCCGCAGAAGAATGTGCAATTCAAAAAGCCCTTGCAACTACTCCCTATATCAAAGTTAACTACAGAGACCAACAATACCATTTTTCCTGTTTGGGTTTCAGGAAAGATACATTTTAACTAAAATTTCACCACTCATAAATTCCTTCACTAAATCTTTCCTTTCCCCCCCTCCTACACTGGATTGTTTTATATACAATCACAATGTACTCAAACACCCAAAATGTGTAATTATATAATCATACAAAGACTTCCTAAAAAATTATAATTTTAAATATATAACACACATCCTTTATAACTCTGGTTTTGGGAGTACAAGCTAAAAAAATACTGGAGTCTTCTTATTAGTTGTGTTTGCTGTTTCTTGTTGAGAAGAACGGTAGAGGCTCATACAATTGCTATATCAGAGACCACAAAGTGTTACAACAGGATTCTACTGAAGACTGTAAACACATTTAAAACTTTTTTCTTTAAAAGAAGAAAGTTGGAATTCCATAAGTGAAAACCAAAGCTTCTATGCTTTGCCCATAAGGATACACAATTCTTACAACTGGAGTTTTGTACCTCTTAATTAAAAAAAGAAGAAGAAGAAGAAGAAGAATACACACTACTGAATACCTCCAGTTTCCCCATAGGCTTCATCTACCAAATCAGGGCATTTAAAAGGTTAGTATTAATGAGTAGTATGAAAAATCCATCTCTCTATAAATGCAGAAAACTTTCTATCCTTCAGAAAACTTGAAAAAATATTAATATGACTTTAGAGAAGGCTGGTGAAATTTAGTTCTGAACTCAGAAAACCACCTAAGGGATAATTTGTGAATGCCATCTGGGATCCAGGCAGCCTCATCAACAAAAGGGAAAACTAGTTGAGATCATCCAAATCTAAAATTCACATACATTTTTACATCTGGACTGAATTAATCTTTTCTTGGTACCGGCTTTCATGTATTAAAATAATTGTTTGCAGGTTTCAGTTTTTTTAAAAAAAACCCCACAGACTCAGAAATCAAAATCTGCAACATTCAAGTTGAAAACTACAAAGAATTCCTTTATCAAAAAACTTAGTTGTGAGACAGGACTCATTTACACTAAACTCTGAACTTGACAGCTCAGTCAAAAACAATTCTGTTTGAAACTTTCATTTCAAGCATCTGCAGCAAAAGGCTACATGGTCTATTATGACATAAGTTCTGAAAGCCAAAAGCTTTGTAAGTGTAGTTAAAAGTGGAAACAAAGTTCAGAAATCAGAAAAGCTCTACAACCCGTTCCCCCTCCCCCAATTCAACTAGACCAGCTGAATGAGTTTCTAAAGAACTTGTAGCTAAAAATTATTACCTAGCACATTGACATTTCGCTTTCAAAAGCAGCCGTCTTCATCCTGGCCCATTCAGTTTTCCTGTAGAGCCAGGAGCATCTTAAAATCTGCAAGTTCACATTATGTATTTGAAGCTGGTAGCTTACCCTTGTTGCCCCACCAAAAAGGAGGGGGTAGAAACAGAGAAAGATTTCCTGTCCCTTAAAATGTTTGGGGCCCTGCAAGAACTGCTGATTACTGTGGTCCATCAGTGTCAGATCTCAGGCACTCTTACAAGCAATTCAAAGGGGGGGGGGCGGAGAATTAGTTCATATTACAGGCAGTCTGCTTTCTGGAAAAGATATCCTGCAGATAACTTGATACTAGATATCCCCTGGGGGACCCTTCTCATCTAATAATCCCAGAAGTCCATTTTAATATGAAATGTAAATCCAATATGTTTACAAACATACTGAAAGAGCATTCAAATGTCAGCTGTCTCATACTGTGGAGTATTTTCATTTTTAACATAATATTTTTATTTCTCAAAACCACACCCAAGGAAAAATGATTAAGTGCTAGAAGTTTTATACGACAAAGGACAACAGCACAGGCATCTGTTTTCCTGCCTCTCTCTTCTGGTCTTCTCCCCTCCCCCACTCTCTATCCTGCAGGCAGTTTGCAGGTCTTGGTGCTTGTTAAAATTACCTTCTACAATAGTTTCAGAATGCTGTAGATTCTGAAAAACTTCTGATACTTTAACACTGCTGAGCCTAAATTTATGCTCTGCTCTAAGAAGAGAAATCCAAAAGTCAAAAGCCTTTTTAATGACAGATGTATTACGGAAAATTTTCCCCACAAAGTTGTGATGCTGTGAAATATCAACTCCCTGAAATCACAGAAAGGAAATGACTTACATTCTTGCAAAATGAAGCCACTAGCAGTTTTATCCAACAGTATTCTCTAATCCCTAAACTACACCCTGTGGCAACGGGGAGTATTTCGTTCAAGGACTAAATTTAAATAGATGCTTATAAAACCAATAAACAAAAACAAACATCGACGGGTCCCAGAGAAGAAGAGACGGAATTCTACATGAGAAATCCAGCAAGAGATACTTTTTCTGCACACTCAAAAAGGCTGGAGAGCACAGGCAAGTTAAAAGCAACCCGAGAACGCTTGCTTAAGTTTTCCTTCCCCGCTGCGGGCAACGCACAACTCCTGAGGGAAATACTAGCAAAACATATTTTTGCTAAGAAATCCAAACGAAAAGGGTGTCAAGGAGCTAATATTTCTTTGGACACTAGCTACACAACTGCACGGCCTGAAAATCCTCCAACTTTCATTTCAACTTTAAAATGGGCTTATTTTGACAGCTTTCCATTTTTTCCTGCCTTCAAGAAAACGCCCTCACCATTAGGTTATGCTGTCCCGGCACTGGAGGTGCTGCTATAATCCCTGTGGACCTCACCCGGTGGCTCCCAGCTGTCCATCCCTGACAGGTCCTGGCTCTCCCCGGACAGCAGCTGGAGGTCTCCTCTGCCCCGGGCCAGGCCTGCGCTCCGACAGCTCCTCCAAGAACCCAAATTCTGCAGGCCGCGCCCCCCACTCGCATCCCACCAAGGCCCCCTTCTGGCGTCGCCGAGCCCGAGCTCAGTCTCCGGCTCCCCCGACTAGGGGACGATGGGGCAGACCTCGCGCCTCAGGTCCCCTCCCACAGTCGGGCTGCCCGGGCCGGCGCGCGCACAACAGGCGGTACCCAGGAATTCGGGGCTCAGGGGCTGGCCCCGCCGCCGGGTCACAGCGACGGGGCGCGAAGGGCAGGCGCCCCCAGCCCAGGGCGCCGGCGACCACCGGGAAGCCGAGCGTGCGCACCGAGCCCGGGGGCGCAGCCCGCAGCCCCGGCCGGCCTCCCGCCCTCGCTGCAGACGCGGCCCCGGAGCTCCGCTCCTCCCCCGCCGCCCGGCTCGGCTGCCCCGGGGCCCCGTCCTCCCTTCCCGGCGTGGGCGAGCTCCGACTCGCGGAAAAGCGACCTTCCAGCCCGGTGCCCGACGCCCAGAGCCGAGGCAGCGACGAGAAGGCGAAGAAAGACGCAGAGAAGGGGACAGCGCCTGGTCTGGGGCTCGCGACTTCAGAAGCCCTCCTGAAGTCCAGTCCAGCCACCGCCACCCGGCCAGCAAGGGGCACAGTGAACGGCCGGGGCGCGGTGGCCGGGCTGGGGGGGGCGTCCTGGGGAGCCGGGTTCCTGGTCTTACCTCAGAGAAAGCTCGCAGCACCAGGAGTCGGACTCCCGTCAGCTCTCACTACCTTCCTGCGGCCGCCACGCCTGCCCCACTGCTCTCAGCCCCTTGGCCTGGGCAGCCGGACGAGCGCTCCGCGTCCGCCCCGCCCCTCGCCCACGCCTCCCGCCCCGCCCCCTGAGGCTCCACCCCCCCGCCGACTCAGAAGCGGCGGGGGCGGTGGCAGAGCCGCGGGAGCGGAGCTTGCAGCCGCACGTGGAATGCCTGCAGGCCCCGCCCCGGGTCCAACCAAGCGTCCTGCGGAGGGGTGCCGCGAGTCGGGGGCGGGAGAAAGCTGTGGGCGCCACGCCTCCGGGGGTGGGGAGGGAGGCGAGCCGCAGACGGATGCTGTGTTAGGACCGCGGCGATCTAGGCCTTTCCCCGCGAGACGGAGACGGAGGCGCGAGGGGACACTGTCAGCTACCCCACTTCTGGCCTAATGGCCCCTTCCGACGCGCGGATCCCCGCTCCCGGGGATCGCTCCCTCCGGAGCCCAGTTGGGCTGGCCGGGGGCGGCAATTTGGCCTGATCTTCGTCTTATTAATTCGGAGCGACTGTGGGGAGGCCACTGAGAGATGAGGCGGTCCCAGCGGAGGAGGCTTCGTGATTCCTTGCTCCCTCCCGTCCTCTTGTCTCGCACCCACCTGCCCACCCACTACTCAGGACGCCGCTCTTTCGCGGGTTTTATGCTGGATGGAGGGGCGCCGCCGAGGAAGCCAAGCCTCCCCCGCTAACTCTGCCTCTCCAGGTCTTCAGGTAGACAAGGCCTCTCTATCCGCTGTGGTTTTAGTGCCAGTGGCCTCTCAGAAATTATATTTGCCCGCTCTCGATGGTAGCCGAGGGTCGGCGCGTGATGCAAAGGGCCAGTGGAAGATATTTTTTATGGCACTAAGACTCAAGACAGGAGATGGAGATTTCTTTGCCACTTTTAGTTGTTGGGTCTAGGGAAGGGTGAGTTCCGCTCCTCCAGTCAGCATGCGCCAACTGGACCAGCTTCTGGGGACTGGAGACGAAGAGAGAACCAGCCTCCACCTGGCCCCCAGGCCCGCGACCCACAGAGCTCCAACCCTCCCACCCCCGGCCCCCCCGGGCTTCTACCCTCCTAGGTGTTCTGTTGCCTGCTGATCCTGTGAGCCCTGGCCAGGGGCGGCAGTAACGCCCCACAGGGCCCCTCACTAAAGGAGCAATGGGGTGGGTCTGGATGTGACAAGGAGACAAGGAAGCAGAGGACCTAAGAAAGGACACCACCCCAGATCAGACTGATGCTAACAGAAGCCAGCTTTAAAATTGCCCTGCTCTTTTGATCCAAACATAAATGTATAAAGCTAGCTGTTATTGGTTGAAAGTATGCCTGTGTGCCTTGTTTGCATGGCAAAAGAAATTCCGTTTTGTGTTCACAGCTGAAGATTCCTTGGAATAGTTGTCTTATTCACAGCTTTTACATCTTGGGAACCATGACATTAGAACTGAATATTAGGAACGGTAATCTTTTTGTCTTTCCACAATTGAAAATACATTCGGAGCTTATTTCAGATAAAGCAGAACAGTTTCTAAGCCTATTGCACTCATGATTTAAAGTTATGACTCCTGTTACGGGAAGGAGGACAAGAACCATGTTCCAATGACTGCCTTTTAAATTAGCTGTATTTAATTAACAGACTAAATATAAATTTTTGTTCAGTAGTTGATTACAGTGTTGGCATTTAAAAAGTGGAGGATTATACTTTTTCTCTCATTTTTGTCTTTAATATGCATTCAGAATGAGTGCATATTGAACAGTAGTTGTTAAGGTCTTAAATTAATTTGATGTGAGACAGGTGAGGAATATAATACTGTCTTGGAAAACAGTTCCTAAATCTGATTTTTTTTCAGGCTTCATGCATAAAAATCTAGCAGATAAAGAATAACATATTGTTAGATTGTAAAACATTGCTGCAATATGAAATGAATAGGTAACCCAAGGAGCAAAATATTTTAAATATGATATCACCTATATATGGACTCTAAAAAAATCCCAAACTCATAGATATAGAGGACAGATTGGTCAGTTGCCAGAGGAAGGGGTAAGTGGGAGTGGTCAAAATGGGTGAAGGTGTTCAAAAGGTACAGACTTTCAGCTATAAGGTAAATAAGTACTGGGGATGTAACATACAGCATGGTGACTAAAGTTTAAAACAACGTATTGTATATTTGAAAGTTGCTTAGAGGGTAGATCTTGAAAGTTAACACACATGCACACACAGAATTTGTAACTATATGAGGTGATAGATGTTAACTTATACTGTGGTAATCATTTCACCATCTATACATATATCAAACCTTCATGCTGTATACCTGAAACAAAATGTTATATGTCAATTATATCTCAACAAACCTGGAAAAATGGTAAATTTTATGTTATATATCTTTTACCACAATAAAAAAATCATATTATCACTCCTACTAATAAAAAGAAGCTACAATTACATTGAAAAAAAGAAATCAATAAACCTCTCAGGATATATAAGGCAAAAAAATTTAAAAAAAAACCCTTTTTTAAAACATGCATTTAAGATTGGGTTTATTGTCTAGAATTTGATTATAGCAAAACTTACTGTATGAATTTTTTTAATCATAATGATCATGTTAACAGTATGAATACCATGATAAACATAGACTGTTAACATGATACACTTTGTAAACTTTATTTATTTATTTATTTTGGCCACGCCACGTGGCATGTGGGATCTTACTTCCCGGACTAGGGATTGAACCCCTGCCCACTGTGTTGGAAGCATGCAGTCTTAACCACTGGACCGCCAGGGAAGTCCCAACTAAGTACTTTAAACCTCTTAAAAATCAGTTTTATAAACCCCTGAAACATCATAAAATTCGGAAAGGATTGCTTTGGAAAACAACGCATAATCCACTCAAGATGGAAATGGAACTGAGAAAGGATGGGTTGTTTTAGATGTTTCTTATCACAGGAAACATTTTTCTGTGCTTATTACAATAAAGAAGTTTTGTAGGTAATCAAAGTTATATTTTATGATTCTTTTTGATGTTGAGATATAGATTTATTTTCATTGGTATGATGAGATGTTTTCCTAAATATGAGACATTGCCCATCAAATGAAACATTATCCTAAAACACATCTTAAACTAATACTTTCTCCATAGCATATAAATATTAGCGTAACTGTATGTTTTTGCTTTAGTTTTATTGGAAGAAGTTATTCGTTCCATGAATTTATTTATTGAGTACGCCCTTACACCAAGCACAGGGTGAGACTCTGGGATTCAGACCTAAAAATAGACTCTTTGAGTAGTTTGAGGGAACAGGTGAGCAGGTAAACAGTTACAATATACTTTTTACTGCTTGCTATGGTAGGGATATGCAGGAGGAGTAACAGGAAGGCCTAGAACCTTCAGGGAGGGCTTCAGACCTACCCTGTCAACTGAGATGGGAAGGATGAAGGACAGTTTGGGAACAAGTTGGTTGAGGCGGCGGTTCTCAAACTTCGCAGCATATTGCAACCACCTGGGGACTTTAAAAAGAACTCCTGATGCCTGTGTACCAGGCATGTGATTTAATTGGCCTGGGATGTGACCTGGGCTTGGGAGTGTTTTCAAAACTCCCAGATTATTCTAAGTGGAGACACGTGTGGGAACCATGGGTTAAGGTATCCTTAGGAAGAGAGCACAGAATGAGCAGGTGCACGGAGACATGGTTTTAAAGGACAATGGCCATAGCCTCATTTTGGAGTTGAAGAGGCTTAAGCTTTGGTGGGTGATAGTTACACACTTTTATGGAAGAAACACAGTTATATAGAAAACTAAGAGATGTGAACTGCTATAATTTACATTCCTTTATAAGTATTGATATTTTCCAAACACCAGAATAGTACGTTAAGAATTAAGATGAGTTCAGTATGTTAGAAGAAAAAAGCTTAGTTATTTTTCATCTTTTATACATAATTCAAAGGAATTTGGGACTTACCGTATGTTTTAATGCTGAAGTATAAATTCTAGTCAAAGGGAGAAGCCAGTAATTTGACGTATTAGCTTTTAAAGAATACTTTCCCTAAATTAAATAGTGTTCATCATTCTGGCTGAAGGTCATAATAAAGAAATTAGGTTCCTTTTTCTTTTTGGTAATTACTGAAGTTCATTGAAAAAGCAAAACAAAATGCATTTTAAAGCAAAATAAATTTAAGTAAGTCCTACTCTAAGGTCTTAAATGTCCCTTTAGCTAATGTATATCACTTTGAAAGAAAAAAAGAATCACTTGTGGAAACAAATAGTGCAGTGATGTAGTCCTGGTTTTCACTAAAACTCAAAAGTGCCCTTTGTATTATTCTCAGCTAGTATATAAATTGTGTTCTGTAAAATAAAAACACCAAAAGATATTTTAATTCTCAAGGAAAGGCAGGAGAATTGATTAACAGTCATTTAATCCAGCTGTCTCATTATTATGTACCAGGAATCCCTAACCAGGAATAGAAAAATTGACATTTGACCCCTGAACAGCACAAGTTCGAACTGCACAGATCCACTTATATGTGGATTTTTTTCAATAGTTAATACTACAATACTACAGGATCCGCTATTGGTTGAATCTGCAGATATGGAACTGCAGATACAGAGAAACCACACACATGGAGGAACTGAGGGTATATGTGTATATGTGGAGGGCCAACTATAAATTATACATGGATCTTTGCACAGAGGGCTGGTGCCCCTAAATCCCACCCCGCACCCCTCGGTTGTTCAAGGGTCAATTGTATCTTGCAGAGACAGCACAGCACTGGGATTAATATTATGTACCTCTAACTCAGGAAGATTTACCTTTACCCAATTTAGAGATACAAACTTGAAAAAATCTGCATTCATTAAATTCTGTTCTCTTGGACATTAAATTTTGAGACACTATTTTTAAATAGGTTAACTTGATTACCCTGGGACAAAGTCTGGTTTTAATACAGTATATAAAAGTTCACAGGAGATACATTTGAAGAGCTTCTTTCTATTCCGTTATGGTTTTAGTTTCACCACAAACACGACATTCCAATTCCTTGAGGGCTTGAATTCTTGAATACTCCAGACAAAAGTTTCCAGAAGACCGGGGGGGGGGGGGGGGGGCGGTGGGCGCGGGCAGGCCAGGCCCTTTACTCTTAAGGAGAGGCTGTTCTAAGTGGTACAGCGGAGGTATTAGCTACACAAGGTAGGAGAGCCCAGCACAGAGAATTGCACTGAGATCTTGGAATTAAGTGTGAAAAGAGCACTGCTGCCTTATGCATGGGCTTCACATTCTAGAGAAGACTGAGGACAGGTCGAAGGGCCCTCATACCAAAAAATGTCTAGTAGAAAGGACAAGACAAGGCGTAGACTGCCTACAGTATAAAACCTGCTGATGTATGCCACTTGTGTGTTTATACAATGGGCCTTTAAGGTCCCAGAGCAGTTTTTCAGTTCCGATTCCTTGATTACTCTCCGAAAAGCTGAAAGAAAACATTCCTACCCCCCAGAGATGGAAGGCAACGCCCTCCACTCCCCACTGGGGGAGACAGATGAGAAAGGATAAGAAGTAGGACTCTGGTGACAGACTGGTTACTCTTGAGTTATGCCTCGGGCACACTCTGATGATCTTTATCTGGGATAGTATTCTAGGTGGTGTCACTTTGAAACACAAATGATAACAGTACAGATGTCACTGAAATTCTCTTCCATATTTAAATGCCATCTTATCGATTTGTGCCTGAGGCACATGAAACACACTGAACTAGAATGGGGGAGGTATGAACGTCCATCTTCCCAAAGGAATACCGACTTACAGCCTGGCTGATTCTGGCTTTCTTGCGGGGAAAGTCCATTTATGAAGAAGGTTTAAAATCTGTTCAGTCTGTTTTAATTTGGTTACCTTGAGTAGATTGTAGGCATAACAAACATGCTCTTAAACTTGATTTTACTTGCTTAAAAAAGAATGATGGATAAAAGTGCAAATAAGATGTGCTTGCTCTGGAATTTCACAGGGGATTCACTGAGGCTAAAAGGACTCTGTTGGTGGGGCCTCCAAGAGACAGCCCTACCCACCTGCAGTGGTTGGGATTTTGGTTATAACACAAGGTCCTGGCGTGCTGGTTATTATTAACTGGTAGGATAAAAGGGAAAAAGTATTTGTGAACACCCACATTAGATCGGTGTTTCCCTTTCACCTGATCCTAGCTTAGAAACAAAACCTACATTCACTCTTTTTTGGCTTGCCTGTGGAATCTAATGCCAAAAAAATCTTAAGAAATTCTTCTGCAGGCAAAGCAGTGGTTCCATTTTTCTTTTTCAAGGGTAGCCTAATATATCATTCTGTTAGCCTAAACAGAATTCTTATGCTCTAGTTCTTTGAAGAAGGGACACTGGTAGTTAGACTATGGAGTTGGAATTAGGAATCACGGATTTGAGATTGTTCTCAAAGGACCTCAGACCCTGAAGTTTAGTTTTGACAGGCCGGGAGAATAAAGTGCTGGTTGGTAGCACTCTTAACTAGATTTTGCTTTGAAGGTAAAACCATATGGGGTTGGGGGTGGGGGGAATAGGCTTTCTTAAACTTGCTTTCTGTTAAAAACTTTTAATAAAGTATTTGTGATTCATATATCATTAAGCCAAATATTCTATGTGATTTCTTGAGCAGAAAAATAGAATCAGCAAATTAATGACTTTCTCTTCTGCCAATAGTTCTATATTGGATAATAATTTTTGTCACTTTCACCCCAATTTCTTAAAAAATAATGGGGATATATACCTACTACATGATAATTTTATATACGTACAGACTTAATATACAAATGAATATAAAATATTTTATTATCACATCACTTAGTTTTTTGGTAGCATTTTCACAATCTGAAATTATTTATGAATATGTTCACTTGTTTGTCAACTGTCTCTCCGATTAGAATATAAGCTTCATGTAAGCACAGATCTAACCTCTCTGACTGCTGTGGCCCCAGCATCTAGAACAGTGTCTGGTACATATTTGTTAAATGACTGAATCCCATAAACTATGCGTAGGGAGGGTACGTATTTATGTATGTGTGTGTGTGTGTGTGTGTGCACGCACAAGCGCACACAGCTGCTTTGAGTGTGAGGTGGAGAAAAGAGAAAAGGCACTGAGATGAGAATGGGAGAGGATTAACATTTGCTGAGATGGTTCTTGGACAGATATCCCAGGTAATGATGAGAAAGAATCAATCCCTTAAGAAGACTTTTGGTTGATTTGAATGGGACATCATACATCAGCCAGTTTACCTAATGTTTATATTTAAAGTATAAACATATGGTATAATTATCAATGTTCTATCTCTACTGATATTCCTGGATGTGTACTTTATTTCTGTGTCAGCCTTCCCCCTGACTTTAACTACTCACCCTACAGCCTTTTGAGATAGCAAGAAGAACGTTACAGGGAATTTACTAGAGCAGTTAATCAATTATTGAATTCCTTGCCAACAAAACATTTTGATGAGATACCCTTGGGAACACAGTGGTTTGAGTTGATCAAGAGGAAACGAAGTGGCCTGGCTTCCATTCCTTGCTGGATTCCCCCACCTCCATGTGAAGTTTAACTGGACCTTGTGTCATCTGGAGCTGCTCCATCTCGGAACACTGGAAACTGCTTTGTCCACCACATCCTGCCGTTCCACCTCTCCCACCAGAGCTGTTGTTTGACCTTGAGACTTTCAGTCACCAACCCGCACCCACCTCCCAGTTCCTTCAGTTTATTAGCTGTTTTGGGCTTCCCTTCTTAACCTTTGAGTTTAATGCCTGGGCTTACCATTTTGAATATATCCTCCCCTTAGTCTCAACATCCCATATCTCTTTGACCTTCTAATGCAGCTTTCTTAACAATCCCCAAATTCAGGTCAACTCAGTCATCAATGTTCTTGCATTTTGCTTTAAAGTCACTGAGGAAGATTAAGGAAAATCAAATAAATGAGTCAGTCACATCACCAAGACAACAGTTGCGTCAGTGGAGTGCTCACAGATGTTTGGTCAACTTTTTACTCATTCCTGGTTGGCTTTCTTTTCCTTTCACCACAATGATCATTCAGATTTTTATGGCTCTCAAGTCCCTCATCCTTCTCTGAAACTCTGCTGCTCTCAAGGGTCGATCTAGCTTGACCCTTGGCTGGTCATTGGTCTAAGAGGTTTATAAGTATTACCTCATTGAATCCTCATGACAGGCTTTTGACAGAGGAACTGTCATTATCCCTGGTTTACAGATGCCCAAGATCTTAAAGAAAACAAGTGGTTGTGCCAGGATCTGAACTCAGGAAATCTGACTCCAAGCTCATGCTTTCTCCCTAAATTGCCTTGCTTCTGGTGCAGAGTTGATCAGGCATCTTCTCACTAGGGCTTTAGTCCTCTCCACTTCCAAGCTTCCATGTATCTTCCTCTTAGGCCATTCTCTCCTGACTCTTCTCAGTCAATTTCCTCCTACCAAAGCTCTGTATCTCAAGTCCCCCCAGCTGCTTGAGGGCCTTCTCCATCATTCGTTTATTCACTTAGCAAATTCTTATTAAGTACCTACTGTGTGCTAGGTGTTGGGGACACAGAGGTAAATGAGACCTAATCTCCCATCCTGTAGTTAAATTTCAATTATCCACTCTCCCTCTTAAATATCCAATATCTGACCCTCTCCTAGACCCTTCTTTCCACCTACAGAATGTTGAAGTCACTGTATATTTCACACTACATCTAGCACCAACCCTGACAAGGCAGCAGGTATGTGTTAGACAGGTAGATGAATAATTCCAGGTAAAGTCATCAAGGTTTGGAAGTTTGTTCTTAGTCCTCTTTCTGAAAAGTGGTCCACTTGAGGTGATCTGAGCAGACCTGGGAAGGTTCTGAAAACCAACCTTTTGTATGTATGTATGTACGTTATATAGGTATGTATGTATTTCTGTGGCCGCACCGCATGGCATGTGGGATCTTAGTTCCCTGACCAGGGATGGAACCTGTGCCCCCTGCGGTGGAAAATGCAGAGTCTTAACTACTGGACTGCCAGGGAAGTCCAACCTTTTGTCATTATTGACTGACTAGTTGCACTTTAGCTGAAAGTATTCCCACAAAGTTAACCTCAGACTGGTACCTATATAAGAATAGGTACAAGTTTAAGCCTTGTATTCTGCAATCGTGGGAAGAAAGATACAAGGCCTTATTACAGGAAGTTCAGCATTTTTAAGGGGGGAGATATATATTTTTGAGGTAAGGCACTTTTCAAACCCCTATTTTGCCATTTCTAATCTGGTGGTTCTCAATCAGTATGTGACTTTTGCCCCTCCAGAAATATTTGGCAGTGTCTGGAGACATGTTTAGTTGTCACAGTGCGGTGGGGGATGCATGGTGAGATGGGTGATACTACTGGTATTTAGTGGGTAGAGGCTAGGGATGCTGCTAAACATCCTACAGTGTAGGGTACTTCATGATAAAGAATTATTGCCCCTAGTTGAGAACCGCTGATCTAAAGGGTGAACTTGACTGGATCATTTAGGTGCCCTGTGAGTTGGGATGAGGGGAGATTCCCATCTAGGGATGCTGGCTGAGCCTACTGAAGGTCTGTTGAAAAGAGTGGAGGTGAGGGATCATTTGGAACCAACAGAGTGAGGTATTTAGGCTCATTTTCTCCATCTACTCTTCTAACTTTACCTGGATCTCTTTCTCAGCCCCAAGACTTGATACACATTTTATGTCTTCCTTTGTAAGTATACAGTGATTTTTGAGAGGGAAAGAAAATAGGATAATCTTTTTATCTGACGAAAGCATTGTTTGCATTAGCATAATTTCTATCTCTGGCTATAAAATTTCTAAGGTGGTAGAACACATCCTCTTTGTCAGCCCAGGTATGGCAAGATTTATCTCAATTCATATAAATGATAGTGATGTCAGAGAAGAAAAAAGTTGGAAACACTAAAGCTTTTCACTACAGTGAAGAATCAACTTACTGAACTAAAATTAGTCTTAAGGAAAAGTTATATTAATAAAGTATAAACTTTATAATTTAACCAGACCTGACTAGTTATTAGTTCTCACAGTGAATAATAATTGTAGCTACTTAAATAATTTGCTAAATTTTATTTTAAAATAGTGTGATAGAAATGTACTTAATAGATTATTAAAAATTGTTTTGAACAAATAGCTATTGACAAATACTACATAGAAATAACTTTGAAAGGATTATTAGGGCTATCAAAAATTATTTGCATAGGGGCTTCCCTGGTGGTGCAGTGGTTGAGGGTCCGCCTGCCGATGCGGGGGACGTGGGTTCGTGCCCCAGTCTGGGAGGATCCCACGTGCCGCGGAGCGGCTGGGCCCGTGAGCCGTGGCCGCTGGGCCTGCACGTCTGGAGCCTGTGCTCCGCAACGGGAGAGGCCACAACAGTGAGAGGCCCGCGTACCGCAAAAAAAAAAAAAAAAAAAAATTCATAGGGGCTTCCCCGGTGGTGCAGTGGTTGAGAGTCTGCCTGCCGATGCAGGGGACACGGGTTCGTGCCCCGGTCCGGGAAGATCCCGCATGCCGCGGAGCAGCTGGTCCCATGAGCCATGGCCGCTGAGCCTGTGCGTCCGGGGCCTGTGCTCCGCAACGGGAGAGGCCACAACAGTGAGAGGCCCACATACCGCAAAAAATAAAAAAAAATAAAATAAATAAAAAATTGCATAAATCATATTGATCACATTCATATTGACTACAGCCGCTTCCTTATCTCTATATTTCCTTCCATTATTCTTCATATCACTAGCATTTTAAAATAAAGAATATATATGTAGGTACTCAAATATATTCAAATTCTCATGAAAGCAAAACCCAAGAAAAATAGCTTTAAAAAGACATCAGTAAGTACCTTTTACAAATATTGCCTGATTTCCACTTAGACTTATTAGCTAATTTATTTTAAATAGTGGTTTCCAAACCCATAAGTGTATCAGAACCATTTAAGAACTAGTGACAGGGCTGGGAATCTCAAAAAAAAAGCAACAAACTCTCCAGATGATTCTGACACTCATTTGTGACCAGTTGCTCTGTTAATACCGATGCTAAAGTAAGACTGAAATGAAGAGGCCAGATTAAAGATACTTTTGAAATGTTTCATTTGAAAGCCCCAAAATACTTTACTGTTACTCCACCAATTCATTTTATCCAATGAATAAAAATGTGTGTTGGTGGGGAGGTAATGTGTTAAGATGTGTTAGTAATCTTTTTATCACAATAAGGACATTGATGTCAGTGCATCCAATTCAAATTCACAAAGGATTGCCTATTTTTAATTTTCTGTGATGTGAATGGAGTAACTAAAACTGTGATCATTAATTTGGTCAATAGGAAGCTGCTGACCTTAAACAAATAGACTGCCAATTATTTCTCCAGCAAAAATGGGCTTACTCAGGTCCAGCAAAGCATTGCAATTCGGGGTCTGCACCCATGGTGAGTCACTTGCAAGTCCCACACAACAGGGAGAGGAGATCTCTTTCATAAAGGGGAAAAGGAAGCTGGGAGGGTTATAGTAAACAGAGTCCACTGAAGCAATTGAGAGTTCAAAGTATAGTGGCTTTTCATTGGCTGAGTCTCTCATTGGCTGAGCTCTCGCCAGGCAAGAAGAGGAAGTCTTTCTTCTTCCTTTTGGGCTCTGCTATCGTTGTAGGGCATTTTAACCCAACTCTAGTTCAACTGAGGTTTCTGTTTATTAATTTTTACAAAGTCATTCAACTAAAGATAAAGCAATAGAGACTACCAGTCTTAGTGAATAATGTGAATAACATGAATAACACATCTCCGGAAACATCACAATAACATTAAGTCCCCAGAAACTTCCACATGAATCTAATAGCATGTAAATGAATCACAGTCTTAACTAACATTTCTGTAAATATGCTGCAGGGCAGCTCTGAGAATATAGACTGAACAGAATATATAAGCATCCCAGTTTTTATTTCTTCCCATTTCATAGCTTTGCTCTTTTAATGCTGCCTGATAAACATCTATATATTTCATGCCCACTGCACTGACCCACTCAGGGCTTTGGAAGGTGACCAACACCTCATGGATAATAAGTGCAAGCCTGCATGGATGATACTATTTTGTTCTATGAATGATGAGTGACTTCAAAAGAGTGGTTTCCAGGAATAAAATAAAATGACAGTTGATGGTTTATTATTTACTGTGTTGCAGGTACTGTGGCAAGGGTTTTAAATTTATTATCTCATTTAATCATAGCAGTCACCCCCTGAGATAGGTACCATCACAATTCCTACTTCACAAATAAGGAAACCAGGGCACAGACAACATACCCAAATACAAAATGCCCCTTAGTGTTAGAGTTTGTAAATAATTTTTTTAAAGCAAAATGGAAAAGTCACATTTTGCATCTGCATTCAATACAATTTTTAAAACCTGACACTAGAGTGTCCACTTTTTAGCAAAGTGTTTGATTTTTCAGACAGCAAGCTATGGTATCAGAAAACTTGGAGAAATACCCAAGATCTGTGCCCACTCAAAGGTGTGCAAACCCAGATTTGAGACAGGAAGGGATGGGGACAAATTTCTCAGCCCTGTTGCCAGTGGACAGATCTATTTTTAAATAATTATAAAGAATTAAATGAATTTATAAAGAATTATATATCATTTGACAAGAAGGTGTCAATAGGGCAGTGCCTGATGGCACCCCTTCCACCCTAACAGCTTAAGTTTGCCCGGGTTTTAAATTGATAAACTGAAGGAAGAACGACAAAGCTCTCAGGTAAGTTGCCATTGTCTCTGCATTCTATCTGCAGCCTAGTTTTTCCCCCTCAGGTTTCCAGTTACTTCATCTGAGCTACACACACAACATAAAGGAGAGAGTTGGACAGTTCAGGGTCCATGTAGAGAACTGATGGCAGTCCCTGGCATCACCTTTGCCTTTCGTTCCTATGGTTTTGTTTATCATTGCTAGAGCCGAGCTGTAAAATGTAGCAAGCGACAAGAGCCTCTTCTGTCAGCTGTGGCTCCCAGAGTGACCGTCAGCCCTGCCCTGACAGTCTCTAGGAGGAATGCGAACAATGCAGAACCACCCACAGCTGGAGGCTCCCAGTCTGAATGGGGTGGTAGGGACCGAATTACTCTTCCCACTGATGTTGAGGATGAGGATCGGGCAACATGCTATCCTATCTCACTCTAAACCCATGGAAAGAATTTGGCAAACATTCCGTTTCTTAAATCAGAGATTTCCCCATTACTCTTCACCAACTTGGAGAACTAAAAGTCCTTGAGTTTCAGGAAAAGCCAGGCATTAAAACCTTTTGAGAGATTTGGGGAGAGATGAGTTAAATTGGAATGATTTTTTTTAATGGTTTTAGATGGATTTATGGATTACCTTCCCGAAGATATAAAGATATCAACTTGGCTTGTGAATTTAATCTTTAGCCTCAGTTTTTGAGATTGCCCCCATTATTTGTAATTCCTACTTCAAACTAAAATCCCTCTAGCTTTGTGACTTATGCTAATTAACAAGGAAAAAATGTTTTCCCTGTTCTCCATTCCCTTGAAGCTTGTTTTTAGATACAGAGCACTGCAAGTGTGTGCAGTTGGGCAAAATGTTATTGCTAATTGTACTGTTCTGGCTGATTACATGCCATTTGCTTGATGTCAGTGTTTTCCCCCAGCAACTATTTCCAGCCAGTGGTATCACTCTTATGTATTATGCTTCCAAAAAAAATTGCAAAAATATGTTTCTAAAATAAAGGAATGGCACATACATTTAACATCATTCATTAAAATACGAAATGGGGGCACATCAGTTGTACAGTAAAACCAGTTTTCAAAGGATTTTGATTTAATGGTTGTGAATTCAAATGTTTATTCTTTCCCTTAAATAGGAGACATATTCATATAAATTTCCTGTCAGTAATTTTAAAGAAAAACAAACATTTATTTTTTAAAATGTAAAATACAATTACTGTTTATTTAAAATGTTTATGAATGTGAGGAAATAGTTCAAAATGAATATGGCGTTTTCTTCCCTATGGTGCCTCCATCTTTTCATTCCTAGCCCTCTTGGGGAACAGGGTCTCTCCTCTTCCCCCTCAGGTCATCCCTCTCATTGTGTCAAATCAGGACAGAGAAACAACCACTCCAGGACCCATGGGACATGAGCACAGTCCCCTGTAATAATGAGAGACCTTCCAGAGGTCATATCCCACATTCTGGCCTTTTCCCTTTAGATTTTATCTTCAAATTGGACCTTACGTATAATAAGTGACATCTGAACAGCATTTTGCAGCATTTAAACCACAGGCATTATCTCATGAGCCTTGCAAAACAGGACAGGGACTTCCTGAACCATCATTTTCAACACAAGTCAGCATTTCACATGGCAACTTCTGTAGAGCTGCCCAGAATGGGCCAAGCACACAGCTAGACAGATGGTTAACTTTAGGCAAATTTGATGATTTGACTAAAGTGATTTAGTTGGTTGCAGAGTGGAACAGAACTCTAGGGTAGGAGTGACCAGGAGCAGACAGTCTATGATCCCTGCCTGCCTTCCTCACTTATTCTGCAGATGTAAATGTAAATAGCTCAGAGCAAAGGGGTAGGTACACACCAAATGAACTCTTTTGTTGTGTTCTTTAGTAGGAAAAAACAGTTGTTTCCTAGGTAAAGGATATTTGGAAAAGACCAATTGTAGCTGCTTTATTGAGTTTTTACTACATGTCAGGCATTCTCCTAAGTGCTTTGCAAGTATTGTTTTTCATTTAATTCTTATGCCTCCCACAAACCTGTGAAGTAGATAGCATTTTTTTTTTCTTTTTGTAATCACTTTAAAAAGATGAGGTAATTGAGTCATGGAGAAGTCCCTTGTCCTAAGATCTTTTCTCCCCAGCTTTGAGATATAACTGACATATAACACTGCGTAAGTTTAAGGTGTACAGTGTGATGATTTGATACACATATATATTGTGAAATGACTACCAAAATAAGATTAGGTAAGATTAGGTAGCACATCTATCCTTGTCTAAGTTCTAAATTTAGGATTCAGTCCTAAACAATCTGATTGCTGAGAGTAGTCCTTAAGAGCTAAATGTACTGCCTTGCGATAAAATTTACTTAAAATATTAAAGGAAATGAGAGCATTTTAAAGTGTTTCCTGAATATATTTGTTTGAAAATTGAAAAACCAAGAACCTTTACTTATATGCCAATGATTTTGTTTGCCAGTACCTGGGCTCAGGTAATTCAAAATGGCTCTGGGTCCATACATTGGACCATGCCAGACTCTGCCTACTCAGTACTAGAAAAGACCTGAAGCTTCATACCAAGCGCTGCTCAGGAGTCTCTGGGAGAAGAATCGGAAAATAGAATTTTAGAGCTGGAAGGAAATTTATAGATAGTTTAATCTCACCTTTTCATTTTATAAATGTGAATACTGAAGCTCAGAGAGATTACGTGACTTTACCAGGTTATACATTGCTAACTAGTAGCAGAGCCAGGATTTGAGCCTGGGCTTTTTGTGTGCATTCTTTCAGTTACACTAAGCTGCCTCCAAATCCGTGAGATAGAGTTTTCCATTTCCTTTTCCAGTGTTTTACGAAATGTCAAAAGCTAATATCCCTTATTTAAATAAATGTATCTAAATTTATTTTTGCCTCGATTATATACATTGGTAAATGAAAATGTGTTTGGATTTCCCAAGGGTACTTGAATTTCATGAGTTTTACATTTCCTACAAAGGGGCCAGGCTCAGCAATTTAATTTTCATGGGCTAAGAGCTCTGATTAAAAGCCTTTAGCTTGACAAATAATTGGTTTTGAGAGTAGGGGTTAGAGATAATTCAGAGACATGATGAGCATTCATTCATTTACTCAGACATGTATTGCATGCCTATTATGTTTTAGGCACTGTGCTAGCTACAGGTCATACAAATATAATTACGACGTAACTTCTTCCCCTTTAGGAATCATTTTCCCCTTTCTTTCCTATTAGCAAAGGATCTGATATAATCTTGTGCTCTTAAATTAGGTTGATGTTTCCCAGGGTGTATTAAGGGTACTCCTTGTGGTATGCCACATGATTTTAGATGGTAACAGACAAGCATTTAAAAAGAAGAGTTATGAGTCCATTTCAATGTAATATTTTAGAAAAATGAAAACAGCTCACAAACCCATATTCAATGGATGTGATGGCTTAGAACATGGCTAATTATGCTGGTGACTACTTTCTGCAGACCGTATGCACCACAGCATGACGCTCAGGCCCGTTATGTAAACCTTCTGCCATAACATTTAGAAAGTACGACAATATGGTGTTTTGAAAGTACAGCTGATATGGATTAATAGCATGGATTCTGCAGGTACTGAATTTCTACGTTCATCACTGTGTTCTTTTAAAAGATACATCAAAATGTCACCTCTGAAGGTTGACAGTCACTTAGCACATGAAGTATAATACATAACTTTATTATGCTGATCACTCATAGTGGCCGTTCTCTCTAAGGAAATTATTTTTAGGTAAATGTGTTAGAAATTGATTAGGCTTATTATTTATACTGTTTGCTTTAAAATGTTTTATTTGTAAAATACATTACTTTTTTATTATAACTTTATGGTTACCTTCTAATTATGGCAAATAATTATTCACTTTTTAATTTTTAATTCAAAGATGCAACTGTGTTCATATTACAAACAGTAAACACCAAAACTAATCAGTAAAAACAAGTCACGTTAAACTTGTTTAATGAGATGGTTGAGTTTTTAGTTAGCATTTGTAGCCTCACCCTATATATTTGGGTGATAGGCTTTCTCCTATATTAAAACTACCTTACACACCTACATCAAAGGCTATAACAGTCCGGAGGAAGCTAGCAACTCAGCTTTCCTATAAAACCCTGATATTACATATGATTAAAAAAGAAAGAGAGTGAGAGAGAGGAGGAGGGAAACAACAGCAGACTTTCAGGCCCAATCTTCAGAGAGTTTGATTTAGTAGATCTGGGACTGATAAATCTTTATTAAAAAAACAATGTTCATAATCAAAAAATTCAAACTGACAGAAAACTATTGTAAAAAAATCCCCATATATCCCATTATTTAGATTGAACAGTTATTAATATTTTGCCATATTTGCTTCCTCTATTTTTTGAAATTTTGTTTGTTTGTTTGTTTTTTGGCTGTCCCACATGGCTTGCAGGATCTTTGTTCCCTGACCAGGGATTGAAACCAAGCCTCTCGGCAGTGAACGCGCGGAGTCCTAGCCACTGGACTACCAGGGAATTCCCTGAATTATTTTAAAGCACATCCTAAACATCATGATATTTCACACTAAACACTTGAGTGTATGTCCTTAGATAACCAGATACAATTATCTGGTTACACAGCTAATAATAATTCCTTAGCCTCCAAACTTTCCACTTATCCCCAAAGTATCTTCTTATAGTTGGTTTGTTAGAATCCAGGTCCAAACAAGTTCCATGAACTGCACGTAGTTATTACACAAGTTAGTGTTTGTTTGTTTGTTTGTTAGTTTTTGTTTTTTAATGAAGATTCCCCTTTCATGTGAAACCACTATTAATCAGTGTCTCAATCAGGCTGGCTCTCTAGGCTTTTAGAAGATAATTCAGATTTAGAAAAGGTCATAGATATCATTCCTCTTTCAACATCTTTCTATGCTCTATGGGTGTACCAATCTGGGTCCTGGTTGGAGATATTAGACAGAAGATGGGTGAACTGGAGAGTTGCCTGGATATGTGAACTTTGGGTAGGACAAGAAAATATACTCCTAAAGCAATTGCAAATTTTCTGTGTCATCTTTCCCCAAAATGTTTCATGAAATGGTTCTGTGATTAAAAGGTTTTCTTTTCAAGCAGCTCAGAAAATCCCCCTATAGCATCCCCCTCTTGAAAGCTGATAATGCACGTTTAATATATTAAAGTCTTCTTGGTGTTACACAAATTTCACTCCATGTTTCCCAAATGTATTTGATTATGGAGTTGGTTTTTTTTTTCCCCACCACAGATCACCTGTTAACATGTTTTAGAATGTAGTTCGGGAAGTGCATTGATCTATTGTACTATTATTACCGCTTTTATTAGGTACATCAATAAACATTTGTTCTGGCAAAGCACCTTGTAATCACTTTTGCTAGTTTTTCCCCTTACTCTGAGATCCTGTGGTGTAAACTGGTATTTTTATTCCCATTCAAAAATAAGAGCTATTAAGAACGTAATATGAGCTGAGTAACAAGTTCGCTGCCAGAGTCAGGATTTAATTTAAAGACCTAAAATTTGAAGACTTAACTGGCAAAAGTCCAAATAGTCCCCAAATACTAGAGTTTGTGTTGGTTGTTAGAGAAAACGTAATTTCACAGAATATTACTCATATTCTCATCTCTCATCCCCTGTCCCTCTTACCACATTCCCAACCTAAGCATGAACAACCCCTAACTTGATGCTCTAAGAACTAGAAGAACGAAAGGGAGGCAGTGCTATTTCCCCTGAAACTAGGCATCCTAAAGATGAGTTACCACTTTTTCTTTCATGATGACCATATAAACATTATAGAAAAAAATGGAGTAAGAGACACGTAAATCAAATATTCCTAAAGACAGAGATTAAGGAGGTCTCCACTGTGGAATCTGTAAATGTGTTTCTTTGAGACAGCTCCTCCAAGTAACCTCTTCTAAATGCTCCACCCTATTTCTCTACTGCTATGACCGCCACCTCTTAGGGATGTCAGGTGATGGTGGGTGGTGATGACATCAGCAAAGGTTCCGCTTACCCGCGGGAAGCAGAACTATTACTCAAAAAATGTACCAAGTTAATTCTGGCACTTCTCAGTTTCTCACCCTGGGTGGTAAAAATGTCTCTGTGGTTTTTCTCTGCACTATCTGGGCTAGTGCTCGGAATGAACAATCCTTTTTCAGCTGGGAGAAAACCAAATAAGCAGGAATACCACTCCTCCCCATCCTTCCGGAAGCTTCGAGTTTGATTCCTAGTCCCCAGGGTTTGAACTTTGTATATGCATAGGCACCAAAGTGTGGAAATAATAGGAGCCCTGCACCACAAGCTAAGTGTTGGCTGTATAATTTAGACCATTGTAAATCTCACTTATATTTCCTCACTAGTTAACATTTACATGACCTTTTTTCTCCCTGTTTCTGAGAATTTTCCTCCCTTATTTATTTCTTCTCAGTTGGCATACTGAAATAAAATTGGCTCGGAACTACTTGACCTGGGCTTGAATCCCAGCTTTACTCGCTGTGTGACCTTACACAATCTACCTAACCTCTCTGAGCTTTCACTTCTTCACCCGTGAAATAGTGATCATAAAATTATATCAGGGCTTCCCTGGTGGCGCACTGGTTGAGAGTCCGCCTGCCGATGCAGGGGACATGGGTTCGTGCCCCGGTCCGGGAAGATCCCACATGCCGCGGAGCGGCTGGGCCCGTGAGCCATGGCCGCTGAGCCTGCGCGTCCGGAGCCTGTGCTCCGCAACGGGAGAGGCCACAACAGTGAGAGGCCCGCGTACCGCAAAAAAAAAAAAAAAAAAAAAAAAATTATATCAAAGATTATGAAAATTTCATGATGTGAAAAATATGAAAATGCTTATTTCATTTCCAGTGTTTGGGCAGTTGACAAATGTTAGGTTCTCTGCTTTCTTTTCTTCTCCTCTGCTTGCATTATTTATCACCCAATCTCACCATTTGGGGAAGAAAATAAAGAATAAATTACTTCCCTGAATTTGTTTGTTTGCTTGTTTTCTTTGAAATAACACCATGGGCTATGAGAGGGTTATCCTAAACGGACCTGCTTCAATTTGCTGGAGCAGAGGAGGAGGTGTACAGGAGAAGCAGCTGGCCCCTTGGCCCGGGGGAGGAGACAGTCAGTGCTGAGCCTCCACCCCTGCCCACATGAAGTGCTAGGTGCGTGTGTACATGTTTGAACTTATTCTACTTGTTTGGCCAAAACAAGAAATAGCAAATAAGCATTCATTTTATGTTTGTACAGACATGAAAGGGCCTGTTTCAAGTTGGTAAATGACCTCTGGTCATTTTAGGGTGCTTATGATCCTATTGAATGGGTATAATTAAAAAGACAGAAAATAGGAAGTGTTGACAAGGATGTGGAGAAACTGGAACCCTCTTACATTGCTGGTGGGAATGTAAAATATATTTTTCACTTTGAAAAATCACTTGGCAGTTTCTAAAGAAGTTAAACCTCACCAGTAATTCTGCTCTTAGGAATCAACCCAAGAGAAATGAAAACATACATTTACACGAAGACATATATATGAATGCTCATAGCAGCATTATTTATAATAGCAAAAGACTGGAAACAATTCAAATGTCTATCAACTGTGCATGGACAATGGAATACTATTCAGCACTAAAAAGGAACAAACTACTGAAGCTTGCTACAAACAAGGATAACACTCAAAAACATTACACTAAATGAAAGAAGCCAGGTGCAAAGGACATACTGGATGCTTTTATTCACATGCCTAGAAAAGGCAAATATATAGGAACAGATTTGGTGGTCACCTAGTTTTAGGGGTGGAAATAAGGATTAATTGAAAACAAGCATAAGAGATCTTTTGGGGATGTTGGAAATGTTCCCAAATGGATTGTGGTGATGATTACACAACTCTATGAATTTATTAGAAAGTTATTACATTGTACATTTAAAATAGATGATATATCAATTATACTTCAATAAAGCTGTTTAAAAAGAATGTTTATTGTTATGCAATTCATGAAATGATCTCCTTATCAAAAGTAACATTCAGAGGTTGTGGAGAATATGATAATCAGGGTGTATTCTTAGAAATAGGGACACATCTGTCTTTCAGCTCACATATTCATTATTCTCTGATTCTAACAGTAAACGACCCCAATGCTCCAACTTTCCAACTGGGTAAGCTGTGAGCAGAGGAGGGAAGCAGGACTGGGTGATGTCAGCCGCAGAAGAGAAGGTGCAGAGGGCAGAGAAGCAGACCAGAATGACCTCTGTTCATTGATGTCAGGAATAGAGGAAGCAGCACACACCTGCATGGCCTGATCGTTTGCAAACCAGCACCCAATATGCGCATCCTGCCACTTCCTATCTTGGCCAGCAGTCTCTCTTTGCCCCACCCTATCCCACTCCTGCTTTTCGATTTCCAACTTCCTCTGAGCTGTGCTTCTCTATCTATTAGTCCCTCGGTCCTCTGTGCACCAGGGTGTCCTATCTGGCTAGATCCTCTGAACTGTCTTAACCCCTGTATGTAACAGTCCAAACCAAGGAAAACCCTATCTTCCAATTATTATTTTTCAGTCACTTATCAAACTTCTTTCTAGGTCTCATCTACAAACATATACCTAAGAAGCTAAGATTATTAATTTGCAATTTACATTATTGAAGAAGTGAATGTGGGTGAGAATCTCAAAAAATAGTGAAGTTTGACTAGTTCAGGACTTGATAATTTAATAATTCTCCCTTTTACTTCATCCAGTTCCAGTATTTCACAGGAAAATTATCACGAGGGAGCAGTGTTATGCAGATGAAAGTGATGCACTCCTAATCTCGATGGCTGTAATTCTACAGGCCTATGAAAAATAATCAGGCATATAAAAAATTTCTACAGGTATATAAAAGAAATCAGAGATTGTGTGAATTTTGCACAGAAAATATGAGATAATTTGGCATACAGTACTTATTTAAAGTGGAAGCCTATTTAAATCTACTTAAAATTAAAAATGCCCTCCCAGGGCTTCCCTGGTGGTGCAGTGGTTGAGAGTCTGCCTGCCGATGCAGGGAACACGGGTTCGTGCCCCTGTCCAGGAAGATCCCACATGCCGTGGAGCGGCTGGGCCCGTGAGCCACGGCCGCTGAGCCTGCGTGTCCGGAGCCTGTGCTCCGCAACGGGAGAGGCCACAACAGTGAGAGGCCTGCATACCACAAAAATAAATAAATAAATAAATAAATGTCCTCCCAAACCTATCTGCCAATTGAAGAGTTTGGATTTTGAATTATATGGCTTTTTTTTTTTCCACGACATGAGGCCTCTCTGAACCTGATAGAAGACACAGTTTGGATGAGCAGAGAAGAGAGGGAAGATCATCCTTGGAACTAGGGGTGAGCATGCTGAATCCCAGAACAGTGAGGACTCCTACCTGGTTGGTGTGATGGGGCTTGTGCTAGGGAGCAAAAAGACTCAAACGCTATAGTGATTTATCCTATGGCAGACTAAAGAAGTTACGTTCCAGTCCAGGTCCAGGGAATAGTTATCCAGGTACTGCTTCCTGTCATGGGTAGAGCTTTGTCTATTTTTTGCCATCATTCAGGGGAAAAAAAAAAAAAAAGTATGGGGAATCCCAGAAAGGTCATGGGACAAATATGGGTTTAGAAATCAGAATTTCTGGGTTCTGTTTTCAGTTTCAGTCATTTCTTCTCTGAAAATGCAACAGTAGAAATTACTGAACTTCTTCTGAATTCGTTTCTGCTAAATGGGAAAAAATACATCACCACCTCTCCCAACACAGACAAATTCATCCCATTCTAAATATGCAGATTGTTGGAGGTATGATACCAAGTGTTTCAAGGACTGATTTTGGTAATGAAAGTGCTCCCAAACTGCCCTGCTTCACTCCCATATCCCTATACCTATTTCACAGCTCATACTATGCTGGAGACACGGTGGGAGGTAAATGATGTGGTTTGAAAATTACAAACAATGTTGGCATCTTTTAGTGAAACAGGAGAAATAGCTTTAACTATCTTTACAGTCTTCAAGCATAGTTTCTAGATACAATGTAATTATTGTCATTACGATTTTCCTACTACCTGGACAACTTGAAAACTTTCCAATGTGTATAATTACCCAGTTTTTAATTTGTGCAAGATTGGGGTGAACAATTCTGTTAGTGAGTTTTAACAAAGCAAGTTAGGCTTCCAGACAAATTTTCCCAAGCTCCCTTGGCTCTAATTTGGACGTTAAAAATTCATTTTACTAACTTGCTGAGCATAAAATATTTGGTGCTGATGTTTAGCTATCTCAGTGTTGCAGTTTAGAAGGGCAAGTGAAAAACATCCCTCAGGGCTCTTGAGGCTGGACAGAAGCAGCTTCAGACTCTGCTCGCATTCACTGGCTAAGCTGTGCCTAGCAGAGGCTGTTTTAAAAATACAGACCGGGCTTCCCTGGTGGCGCAGTGGTTGAGAATCTGCCTGCTAATGCAGGGGACGCGGGTTCGAGCCCTGGTCTGGGAGGATCCCACATGCCGCGGAGCAACTAGGCCCGTGAGCCACAACTACTGAGCCTGCGCGTCTGGAGCCTGTGCTCCGCAACAAGAGAGGCCGCGATAGTGAGAGGCCCACGCACCATGATGAAGAGTGGCCCCCGCTTGCCACAACTAGAGAAAGTCCTCGCACAGAAATGAAGACCCAACACAGCCTAAAATAAATAAATAAATAAATAAATAAATAAATAAATAAAAAGCCAAGCACTTGAAGCCCTTTAAAAAAAAAAAAAATACAGAGCAATGGGAGAGACATATATTCCATCGTGGGATAATACACCATACACACTCACCCTACAAACCCATCTTGCTTTTAGGAGGCCAACAATATTAAAAGCCAGGAAAGAGAGTCCAATTTACCCTTTTATATATCACTCAAAGTCTCCCAGACCGTTGAAATTTTCTTTTATCCAAATCTGTGAATATTTTGCCCATACGGTGTTCCCAAAAAGGGCTACAGTCTCTTAAGTTGGGAAACATCAAAATAAGGTTCATAGGAAATTCTTTGAATCTATTTCCAGAGCCAGTAAGTCACAGCTCATGCCTTATTAATGATCTACAATACCTTCTTGCTTTCATTCATTTGCTCATTTATTCAACATTTATTGACCGTCTACTACAACTATAGTAAACACAGTCCTTACACCCAGATTGCTCCTAGCGCAGTGGAGTAGACAGATAATACATGCAGTGTAGAGCCCTATCATGGGATCAGGAACTGGGTGCTAATGGTGATGGGCGGAGGGCAGCAGTGCTCAGGAAATCTTCCTGGGAACCGTGATAGCTAGGGAAACTGTGAAGGAAGGAGGAGGGGCCCAGATGGAGAAGTTGTCAAGAGGCATTCTAACTGGAAAAACAGCATGTCCAGAGGCATGAGAAAATGTGCATGACCTTTGCAAAAATATGAAAGATGACAGAGCTGGAAGAGGGCTGAGAGGTTTGCAGAATTATAGCTTTCAGAGTCACCAGTCAGCCTCTAGTTTTCACAATCTAATCAATTTCAGTGTTTGGATCTGTGGAATTCAGGAGCCCAAAAGGACATTTCCTTGATTGGCAGTCAGGAAACATGATGGCAGACTGGTTCAAAATGCCTAACTCCTTGGGGCAAAGATTCTGCAATGTATCCAGTTGGTGATAAAACAAGAGTATCTCACTTCATTTCTTGAAGTATGATCAGGAAGTCCATCAAGACCATTTTTGTGTTGTTTTAACAATCACCTATTCTTTTCTCATACTCCATTCACCTAAGGTGTTGCTTTAACACATAGAGGTCAGCTGATTTTAAATTTTGATCTGTTTTTTTCAAGGAGCTGCTGGCATTATTTACTTTCATTGCACATCCAAGAAAACTGAGGATCTTATGACAAATGGCAGAGCCACAAAATAAGTCGGTGCAGAGAAAGAATTAGATTGAAGGACTGCCAAAGCTTGGTTTGGGATGAATCTTTAGGGTACTGTGAATAGGAGCAAATACCCTGGAACAGGAACAGAGCTTATGTGAGCTGGGGGTTGGACAGCAGCAGAAGCTGGGTCAGGGACTGGCTCTGAGTGAAGTTCTAGGGTGGGAAATAACTCTACTAATGGGGACTATGAAAAGACTTGAAGCTCACAAACATACGATAAATCATTTTCTCTGCATTTCTTCCTATAACTAAGGATTAGGAGTCAAGACTACTGCTACCCCTTTTCTATCAGCTATGCCCCTCAGCTCCACCTGGGAGATTGATTTTCTTCTCTTGAGCTGCCCTTAATGATCATTTTTTCCTAATTTCATTAGTATAAACGTGGTGAAGGTAAGAAATAGCCTATTTGCACCCTGTGGGATGATGTTGATCCCTACTTCTCTCCCCAGACTGCCCCACCTAAGCAGGTACCCTAAGCACAAGGTATGAAACCTGAGGCTTAGATAACTCGGGTGGAGGGGAAGGGGTGGAAAGGGGGATACTCTTGAAGAAAAAAATTATGTATTATGCAAAATTAAGCACAGAAATGAATAATGATTTAGGAAAGAAATCATAACAGGTAACCTAAGCCTTGGAGATCTGGGACTTTTCCTAAAATATCTTTAGGGGAGTTACCAGCATTGCTTCCATAGAGACGCTTCCAGATTGTGTCTGGCTTTCCCTTCACACCTGCAACACTACAGGCTCGGTCCACTCCCAGCACTCACAGGGACCAATGCAAGTGAGGGACTCGAAGCTTATGCTTCATTGGCCTCATGGTTCACTCAGATGCAGTACCACTGATAAAGGCTGCTGGAGAATGACTTGGATGTACGTCCTGGTTTGCCAGAAAGTCCCAGGTTATGCCTGTTATTCTTGTTTACGTTTTTTTCCAGTCTTATTGAGAAATAATTGACATACATGGCTGTATAAGTTTAAGGCTTACAGCATGATGGTTTGATTTACATAAATTGTGAAATAATTACCACAATAGGTTCAGCTAACATCCATCTTCTCTTCTAGCTACAATAAAGAGAAAAGGAGGAAGAAAACCATAAAGGAAAAAAAATACTTCTTGTGATGAGAACTCTTAGGATCTTCTTATAACAACTTTTCTATATAACAGGCAGCAGTGTTAGCTGTAGTCATCATGTTGCACATTACAGTTCTTAGAACTTGTGCATCTTATAACTGGAACTTTGTATCTTTTGACCACCTTCCTCCAATTCCCCCTCCCCGTGAACACAAGCTTGATCTCTTTTTCTCTGAGTTTGATTTGTTGTTGTTGTTGTTTGGAGATTCCACATATAAGTGAGATCAGACAGTATTTGTCTTTCTCTAACTTATTTCACTTAACATAATGCCTTCGAGGTCCTTCCACGTTGTCGCAAATGTCAGGATTTCTTCAATTTTTGTAGCCGAATAACATTCCATTGTGTATATATATATACACCACAACTTCTTTATTCATTCATACATCGATGGACACCTAGGCTGTTTCTATGTCTTGGCTATTGTAAATCATGTTACTATGAACATAGGGGTGCAGATACCTTTCTGAGTTAGTGTTTTTGTTACCCTTAGATATACTCCCAGAAGGGGAATTACTGAATCATATATGGTAGTTCTGTTTTTAACTTTTTGAGGCTCTTCCACGCTGTTTCCCACAGTGGCTGCACCAATTTACATTGTGCACCAGCAGTGCACCAGGGCCTCCTTTTCTCCACACCCACACCAGCACTTGTGTATCTTGTCTTCTTGATGATGGCCATTCTAACAGGTGTGAGGTAATATCTCATTGCGGCTTTAATTTGCATTTCCCCGATGACTAGTGGTGTTGAGCATCTTTTCATGCACCTGTTGACATTTCATAGATCTTCTTTGGAGAAATGTTTATTCAGGTCCTTTCCCTATTTTTAAATTGGGTTATTTGGGGTTTTGAGTTCTTTATATGCTTTGGATATTAACCCCTTATCAGATGTATGGTTTGCAAATATTTTTTTGCATTTTTAGGTTGCCTTTTCATTTTGTTGATGGCTATTCAGAAGCTGTTTAGTTTGATGTAGCCCCCTTGTTTATTTTTTATTTTGTTGCTTGTGCTTCAGGTGTCAAATCCAAAAAATCCTTACCAAAACCCATGTCAAAGAGCTTCGTTCCAGTGTTTTCTTCCAGGAGTTCCATGGTTTTAGACCTTACATTTAAGTCTTTAATCCATTTCAAGGTAATTTTTGTGAGTGACATAAGATATGGGTCCAGGTTTAAATTTTAATAATTTCCTTTTCATTCTGAAAAAAACAGTCCTGGTTTGCCTTATAAAGTGTACGGTCACCCTATTTATGTTGGACACCTCTGTGACCACACAAGCTGGTCCCAGGTGGGAGCTTTCAGTTCTGACTTTAGCATCTTCATTGCCTTTCTGCCCCAAGTAGGTCTGGTAGAATCCCAGTTTCACAGTCTTAAAGTCTTAATCACATTGACCTACTTATTGTACATTGCAAGGAAGGTTCCTGTTTTGTGCTGTTCTATCTTCTTAAGAGTCATCGTTTTGATATTATATAAATTCACACTTTAAAAAATTTGTCAGAGGTGTGTAAGGCCTCTTTCATTTAGACATCCAAGAATCTGTAAGTAACACCATCTAATCCAGTAGCTTTAGTTCTCTCTGTTATGCTTTCATGAAGATCCACCCACCTTCTTGAACAGCCTACAGGGTGGAGCAGCAGGACATTCTGGCCTAGTTAAAAAGATAGATCGATGCCTATCCTTTGGGTGAAACACTGCATCTGAATGTGCTGGTGGAGTTAAGGAAATGTTATCCCGGCAATAGCTTGGCCTTGGTGGGTCACACTGCGTCAGCTCATCACTGTTAGGGAAAGACAAACAAGGCAGGAAATCTCTGCCCCCATGTGAAGCTGGTTTGCAGGCTGGACCAGTGAGAACGACAACACAGCTCCGTTGTGGGCAGGCTACCAGATCCAACACACCACTTCAGAGGCTTGGAGTCAGATGTCAAGCGCAAATAACCAGGCTTATTTTCCCTGCCAAAGTCACATGCAATGTCGAGGTAACATCAAAAAGTTTCCTCTGAGTGCTGATTTGGGCACATAAACAGTGGCATGGTTAGATGCCACTTTGTGTTTAAAGTAATTATACTACAGTGCTGGAATGTGGCGATGTGAAAGCCCCATTGCAGCAAAGTTGATTCCATCAGCAAACTGGCACGTCAGCTGGCCCGGATCCTGCTTCTCCCTGAATTTACTACTTCCTACTTGGGAACTCTCTCTGGGAAAGTCAGAACTTGAGGACAAGTGTGGGTGCACTGCCCAGCTCTCTAAGGCTGGTGCCAGCTTGCAACCAACAATGTGTCTGGGGCACGGCTTGCAGACGTTGGCCCATAGCAGCTGTGGTCACTCGTGTTCAGTGGGAGCCCTTGGAAAATTGCTGAGGCCGATGGGAGTGACAGTGGCTGTGGCCTGGGTCTGTGTCTCACCCTATCTTGCCAGATCTTGCTGGAGCTGAACAGTTACTGCTCAGCAAGCTAGAGAAATCCAGCTAGAGAAAGGCTGGTGGTGTGGGCAAGGCTTCCTGGCAAGGTGATATCCCTAAAAGTGAAGATGATGTCTCTCAGCTGCTGGCTGCAGAAGCCCTGCCTTCATGGGCCCAGGCCAATGTCTGACTGGTGAAGTCTAGCTTCATCCTAAATACAGGGACACAGGGCCTCCTACATCCCTTTCCACTTTGGAATCCTGCCTTTCTCAGGGAAAAAGACCTAGTAATCGCCCCTCTGCCCTATGTCCTGGCACCCAATCCCCAACCGTGTGCCAAATCAGTGGAACTTTTCTTGTGTCTGGGGTGAATCATTTCCCTTTATCCTCACAGAACTTCCTTCATAAGTTAGTGCTGGCAACTAATTAGCCGCCCTTGGTGGATTTATTTCATCCAGTTGTAAATTTTAGAGGAGAAGTTCCCAGGCCAACTTAAAAGTAGAAAGCACAGGACAAGCTGAGTGGAAATCAGGTTTGGATGACCTCCACGGAGCAAGTTAAGCCAATTCCCATGGGGTTTAAACACAGTGTTCCCAGGGAGGCACGTCAAAGTCGAAGGAAGACCTGGAAGAAATCTCACGGAGACCATTTAGTTCAGGCACTTTGCTTTACAATGAGGGACTTGGGGCTCATAAAGGTGAATTAACCTGCCCAATCACATAGCTATTTACCAGTCACCACTGAAAGTGCAAAGGGCATGGGTGACACTATTGACTACAGGGGAAATATCTGTTTGTCTTCTGGAGCAAATTAAATACAGTTGTCACAAGCAAAGGCCTTGTCTATTTTTCTCAAGTTCGTCTTTCTTTTCACTTGTTTTCATGGAGTAATGTTATATCCCTAAAGAAAGCATGTGGAATCCAGCTGATGAGATATTTCAGACTTTCTGAAAAGTATACCAAGTTGCTGATGTAATTTTGGTAGGTACGGGGACCAGCTGTTGGAAAGTATGAACCCCCCCCAAACATCTGGACTGATCTGTGTCCTAGGCTCCAGTCATAAACTGTGCATTAGCTATAAACCTTTATGCTCTGAGTCTGGAATATTCTCTGACTCCCCATCTGTCTCTGGCACTTTAAGAGTAGTTAGGGAAGGTAGTGATGGTAGGGAGGTTTGTTTTATGGCGTATTTGGGAAGAAATCTTTCTTGTCATGTTTATGATAACTCTTCCAAATGGTATTTTTTCTTTATGTATTGGCAACAGACTCAAGCGAAAGTCAAGATTTTCTCTTATTTTTTTTTCTTTTTTCTTTCTCCCTCCCTCCCTCCCTTCCCTTCTTCCTCCCTCCCTCTCTCCCTAGTTTCCATTCTTTCTGTCTCCCTCCCCCTTCCTTACTTGTCTTCCTTCTTCTTCTCTTTCTTTTCTCTTCCTCCTCCTCCTTTTCCTCCTTGTACCTCAAAGCTCAATTGTGCGATTTAATAAACAGTCACTCACAGTCACAGATTGTGGAAGGGATACTGTATCAGTCGGTCACTTGTTGAGCCCTGGCCTCCTGTGCACATATGAAAGATGACTCTACGTGGTCACAAAGCATGGAGCTGATCTCCCTGTGCTATGCGGCTGCTTCCCACTAGCTATCGATTTTGCATGTGGTAGTGTATATATGTTAATGCTACTCTCTCACTTTGCCCCAGCTTACCCTTCCCCCTCCCGGTGTCCTCAAGTCCATTCTCTATGTCTGCATCTTTATTCCTGTCCTGCCCCTAGGTTCATCAGAACCATGTTTTTTTTTTTTTTAAGATTCCATATATATGCGTTAGCATACGGTATTCTTTTTCTCTTCCTGACTTACTTCACTCTGTATGACAGACCCTAGGTCCATCCACCTCACTACAAACAACTCAATTTCTTTTTACGGTTGAGTAATATTCCATTGTGTATATATGTGCCATATCTTCTTTATCTGTTCATCTGTCAATGGACACAGGTTGCTTCCATGTCCTGGCTATTGTAAATAGTGCTGCAATGAATATTGTGGTACATGTCTCTTTTTGAATTATGGTTTTCTCAGGGTATATGCCCAGTAGTGGGATTGCTGGGTCATATGGTAGTTCTATTTTTAGTTTTTTAAGGAACCTCTGTTCCTTAAATTCTTAAATACTGTTCTCCATAGTGGCTGTATCACTTTACATTCCCACCAACAGTGCAAGAGGGTTCCCTTTTCTCCACACCCTCTCCAGCATTTACTGTTTGTAGATTTTTTGATGATGGCCATTCTGACTGGTGTGAGGTGATACCTCATTGTAGTTTTGATTTGCATTTCTCTAATGATTAGTGATGTTGAGCATCCATTCATGTGTTTGTTGGCAATCTGTATATCTTCTTTGGAGAAATGTCTATTTAGGTCTTCTGCCCATTTTTGGATGGGGTTGTTTGTTTTTTTGATATTGAGTGGCATGAGCTGCTTATAAATTTTGGAGATTAATCCTTTGTCAGTTGCTTCATTAGCAAATATTTTCTCCCATTCTGAGGGTTGTCTTTTTGTCTTGTTTATGGTTTCCTTTTCTGTGTAAAAGCTTTTAAGTTTCATTAGGTCCCATTTGTTTATTTTTGTTTTTATTTCCATTACTCTAGGAGGTGGGTCAAAAAAGATCTTGCTGTGATTTATGTCATAGACTGTTCTGCCTATGTTTTCCTCTAAGACTTTTATAGTGATTGGCCTTACATTTAGGTCTTTAATCCATTTTGAGTTTATTTTTGTGTATGGTGTTAGGGAGTGTTCTAATTTCACTCTTCTACATACTAGCATGATTTCTGGTTCATCTTGAAATTTCTCTTTCTCTCTATGTCCCCTGCCACTGCTCTCCCTACCCTCCCTCTTCCCTTCCCTTCTCCTGTTCCTGGCTTCCCCTCCTGCTGTTCAGTAGGAAAATCTCTGACAGAGCCACTTTTCTGCCAGGCTATTATATACATAGTCAGTGTTCCCACATTCCAAAGGTGGGTAAAAATGTGTGTGGAGAGCGGGGAATTCTGCCAGAACAATGACTCACTGTGCACATGCAAAATGGTTCAATAATAGGTCATTGCCTTAGCGAGAGCGGTGCTGCCCGTCCCCAGGGGAAAAAAGGGGGCTAGTAGACAGCCCTCCTGTGATCTGGGACAAGCCTTCTATGACAAATGGAAGAGCCATACGCACCATCACCCACATCCCGGTTTTTTATTTCATGGGCATGAAAGGTGATTTTCAAATAGGGATGGGCATGAAATGAGTTCCTGACATGCAGTGGCACACATATTTATAGTAAGCGTGTACACTCACCTCTAAATTCTCAGCAATTAGTTATGTAAGTGCTGGAGTGTCTGGTTCCCTGGCTTTTCCCAGTGGGGTTGTTTACTTGTTGGTTTTTTTGGTCTAAATTCCTGCTGAGAAGAACTCCCACTAGTAGAAATATAGGATTATGGTGGAATTGGGCTGGGCTGCTCCCTGCCTCGCTTTCTTCGAAGCCCAGCCTAAACTGCAGGAAATGACCTGACCCCTTTCTCATGCCTCTATTCCCTAGAGTCTGTGTAAAGCCCACCTTGGGACCAGTCCCACAGATAGCCTCCTTGGCTCACATAACACTGCCTTTGGGGGAAGAAATCAGCCCGTGTGGATTGGGGCTCTTATACAGATATGATCTTAAGACTCACCTGGCTTTAAGATTGCCTCACAATTATTTTGCTTCTCCTTAGCTCCCTTTTCCAGACCTCAGCAGCTGTTCTAGACCTCTTCACTACTTTCCTCAGCCCCCTTACTCTAGTCTGAGCCAGGAGTTCTCAACTATGGCAACCCATTAAAATCACCCCAGGACTTTTAAAAAATCCCAGTGCCTAGGCCGCATCCCAGGCCAATTATATTAGATTCTCTGGCGTGGATCCAAGCATCAGTTTTGGTTTTTTTTTAAAGCTCCCCAGATGATTCCAGTGTACCGCTAAGGATTAGAACCATTGCCTTAAAGCAGAGAACTTTCCAACTTTATCAGAAAATGTGAGGCAGTAAACACCAACATCTGAAATTCCTATCTGCTCACAAGCTTTTCTACATGTGCCACCACCCTGTTGTCCTGCCCTCTGGTCTTACTGGTTGAGCCATCCCTCTGTTTCAGGAAAACTATGTCCTTTATACCCATATCTTCCAAGATCTTCCAGGACCTGCTTGCATCTCTAATCTCTTCCCCTCTACTGGATCTTTTCTTTTAGATTATAAGCAAGATTAAGTCCCCCTCATCTTTGAAAAGATATCCATGGAGCTTGTCATCTCTCTGTTTCCAGCCTCATGCCCATCTACTCTCCACTTAGTTCCTTTTATACTGGTAATATTCTTCCTGAACACCAAGCTCTCTTAGCTGGACTCTTCCTCATCTTTCATAATTGGGCCCAGCTGCTACATACACCCTCCATGAAAGAGTCCCAGATTCACTGGCTGGATCAAGACTCTTCCATAGCGTGTAGTACCTTCAATTGACATTCTCTATTTGTTTTCTCTCCTCTCCCCTCAAATGTAAGCGACTTGAGGACAGAAATCATGTCATTTTCATCTTTGTTAACATTGGCACCTGGCTTTTTGTAGGAATTCACCTACGCTTGTTGAAATGAAATGCAAAACGATTTGCTATCTAGCTTCTTGGGCAGAATGATGTGGTCTAACTGACTGTAGGTGAATTGCATTTAACCAGGCCCCCATGCTTTTTTCCCGTGAATAACTATCATAGAAATGACCTAGGGCAATTATTGAGACATTCTTCTGGATTTCACATTATGCTACAGATTAATGTCATATTCACTTGTTTAGGATGAATTTCTAAACAAATCCAGTATAGGAATCCTCTCCTCAGAATTTCCACACTTTCCAAGGCCATCGCCCAAACAAAAATGATCATGAGAAATCAGAAGAAAGAAGAATAAACAGTGTGGCTTGTAGTTTAGACACAGTTTTAGAAATTAAAATTCATACCCTGACACAGTCACTTTATTTTAGAATCCAGCACCATTTCTTTGCAGACTCTGCAAAGCAGCCAGAATAGACTCTGCCACCACTCTGAGCTCTCACCGGCAGCAGCTTACTGAAGTGTTTCTGTTTCCTTTTGTTTTCCTCTTAAACTCTCCTTCAAAAATACAGGTTACTTCTCAGTCATACTCCAAACGCTTAGCTCCCTAAAAGAATAGCCAAATCCCTACCCTGCCTGATTAATTAGCTGGGTAAATCTAAGAAACTCCTTGGCCGCACGGCCCTTCCTTCTGCCAAGTTTTGTAAAATTCATAGACTGCGTGTATTCATAAGCACAGGAAAACACCTGTGAGCAATTACCCAAATAACCTTGATTTAGAGGCCTTGGAAATATGCTGATGGCCCTCAGACCCCAGGCACGGGTCTGTAATTATGTGAGACCACAACCAAATCATCCCAACAGGCCAATTACAGGAAGGGTCATTCTTTCAAATACAACATGATGCTTTCTCTAAAAATACTTCTGCCTGAGACTCAGAAAGAAGTCTCCATTATAATGGTGCTGCTTTAAAGCGACTACACATAGGAGTTTGGAAAAGGAGTGATGTCTCAGGCCATTTCTCTGCAATATGTCTATAACCACAATGAGGGGAAAGGAAGCCACCTAAACCAATTTTTAAAATTCACTGAATTAAAAAGCGTGCTTAAAATGATTCACCTAGAAAGTGTTGCATTTAACCCTTTGTTTCTGTCCAGCCTAGAAACAATATCCACAGAGTTAATAAATCAAGTCTGCAACCAATACTATGTCCTGCGAAAATGTAAAAATCCAACTTTCAGAGTAGACAGTCCACTGCAGAATTTTAAAAAAATAAGCTTTGTTTAATCCTTTCTTTTATGTGCATGAATGAATTCTTATCACTCTGCACTGTACCTTACTTTATATTCTACATGACTAGAACATTTAAAATTAACCTCACAATATCGAAGAAAGCCATCTATTTTCAGAATCAGTCTCAAAAAACCCAAAGACCTGAAAAACAAGAGTTCTTAACCAAACATGGATATGCTTCAGGAGCTATGAGCATCCTTAGAGATTCTAGAAAAACTTCGTGTGTATGTATTTTTTTCCAAAGCAGAGGAGTGGGAGGTATTTGTAACTACACAGTCTAGTGCAGTAGCCATTACTACATGGCTATTGAGTGCCTGATATATTATAGTCTCAATTGTAGTGTACTGTGTTAAAACTCCTGGATCTTGAAGACTTAGAGTGATAAAAAAAAATGCAGGGCTTCCCTGGTGGCTCAGTGGTTGAGAGTCCGCCTGCCGAGGCAGGGGACATGGGTTTGTGCCCCGCTCCGGGAAGATCCCACATGCCGCAGAGCGGCTGGGCCCGTGAGCCATGGCCGCTGAGCCTGTGCGTCTGGAGCCTGTGCTCCGCAACGGGAGAGGCCGCAACAGTGAGAGGCCCGCGTACTGCAAAAAAAAAAAAAAAAAAAGCAAAATATCTCATTAACAATTATTTTACTGATTAATGTTGCAATGAAAATATTTGTATGTATTTGACTAAACAAAAATATTATTAAAATTAATCTTACCTGATTATTTTTATTTTTTTAAACCTGGTTACTAGAAAAACCAAGACTACCTACTTAGCTCACATTATATTTCCGTTGATTGGTATTGTGTCTATAGCTTTCATCAGTATTTAAAGGGCTATTTTTCTTAGAGCAAAGAGAGACTTGCTGAGATGTAAATGCTCATCTCTCATCCTGCAGATTCTGTCTCAGTGGGCCTTGACAGAGCCTTGACAGAGCACCAGGGGGCTGTGATGCTGGTAAGGCTATCCTTGGTCCACATCAGAGACAGGCTGCCTTGGAAACCCCTAACAACACTGCTGGTGTTTCCAGAGACAAACATCGACGCACCCATCACTTCACCACTGGCACACAGATCCTGTAACCTCTCTTCTTCCAGTCTTAGAGGGACACATATCCACGAATCTGCACTGTCTTCGTGGATTCTCCATCTAATGTATCCATAGTAGCACTTCTCACACCAACCTTGCCCTCTTGATTTTCTATATGGGTCACAGGCATCTTTGAATTCCTCTTCTCATTCCCTGCCCATGCCAGCACACGCAAACAATCATTAAGGCCTATCAATCTTTCTAATACACCCCTTTGTGTTTCTCTGTTACCCCTGCCTGGATTATTGTCATAACCTCCCACCTGCCTCCCTTTTTCAAGATCATCTTCCTCACCACAGTTAGAGTTTATTTTAAAATCACAAATCTGATTATATTACTCCCTAGTTCAAAGAGTATGTCATAAAGTCCTCATTGTAGCCAAAAAGGTGCTCCATAAACTGTCTCAATCCAGATTTCATCCTATTTCCCAACCCCCCACCCATAGACACTCCAGCCACACCAGACACACAGTCTTCTTTCATGTCTCCAAGCCTTTGAACATGTGCTTCCCTCTGCCTGAATGCCTTTTCCTCCCCTTGCCTTTCAAGACCCACGTTATCACCATCTCTACTACATCCACTTCGAGACGCTCAAAGCACTTTGTATATGTCTCCATTATGGCACACATCATACTGTATTGAATTGTTTGACTGTGAGCTCCTCTTATTCACTTTTTGTCCTTACTGCCTAGTACAGTGCTAAGAACTGTAAGAACTTATTTGACATCCAGAGCAATTCCAAGTAATCTTGTTTCTATAAATCTTCCAAAAGTAAAGTCCTCCAGCCTCACAAGTTAGAGTCTGAGGAAACTCAGAAATCTAGTCTACTCTCTCATTCCCTGATGAGCAAATCAAGATGCTTAGATATGAAGTCATCACTTATTGAGTGCCCGCTATCTCATTTCATCTTTATGATGTTCCATGAAGTAGGCATTTCTATTTATACCCATTTTACAAAAGGGAAAAATGAGGCCCCACTGCATTTAAGCAATGTGCCCAAGGTCACATAGCTAGCTAGTTACCTGGTGAGATTACACAAGAATTTGTCCTGGTACTTGCCCTAGCCATCTTTCCCCTGTCTCATATGACTACTTACAATTTGAGGTGCTCCCTGAGTTATTCAACAGACATGAAGATGGTATTTTACACAGAGAAATAGAATGTTTTAGTGGGAAGAACCACATTATGACAATGACGCACTTTTTCTGTTTGACATATTTGTGAGCATATAACATTTTAATCTGCCATCATTTTTTTCATTTTCCATTATGACATAAACATTCCTCCATGATTAGTATATAATCTTCATAAGCGTAACTTTTCATGGCTGCATAATAGTCAATCGACTACTTATACCATAATGCTCAGACTTGTTTGAGTCCTAACTGAGTGATATATAAAAGCATGAAATCCACAACTTGGTAGAATAATACCTCAAAAGGACCTCAGAGATCTCTAGTCCATTGTTTCTCAAAGTCTTGGCCTCAGACCAGCAGCGTCTGCATCACCTGGGAGCTTGTTAGCAATGCAGACTCTTGAGCCCTACTCCAGACCTACTGAATTCAAATCTGCATTTTAACTAGAAACCCAGGTGATTTGTGTTCACATAATATATAAGAGATAGTAACTAAAAACAGTAGTTCTCAACCTTGGTTGCACTTTAGAATCACTTGGAAAGATCTTCAAAATCCTGATGTCCAGGTCACACTCATGACTAAATCAGAACCTCTAGGAGACAGACCCAAGCATCCATCTTTTTTAATGCCTCCCTGGTGATTCCAATATCCTGGAAAGCCACAGAAAAAGGAACTGAAACCGACCATAAATTGATGAGATGTTTAAGCAGTCCTCTCTCCCTAGTGCTGGAGTTCTTTTTACAGGTCATTCTATACATTTCTATGGGAAATTCTGGTAAAACTAGACAAAACAAAACAAAAGAGAACAACAACAATGGAAATAAAATAAGACCTCACAAAGCTTTTAAGAAAATTTAAATTTTAAAAGTTCTTAAAATTTCCCATTTGTGTTTTCCTTTCCGCCCCTCCCTAGCCTCCTTCTCGCTTTTTGCTCCTCTCCCGAGAGATTCCTGGCCGTGACACACTCTGGAGATCCTGCTCAGAGACCACAAAAAGTGAGTTTCCTATACCACAGAGACAAGAAGCAGTAGAAAGACTACTTGATTTCTTCTTAGTAATTTTATTTGTCCCAGCACCTTCTCCTACCTTCACGCCCCAAATCCACACAATGCCACAACCATAGGTTGATAGAAAAGTCAAGGTCACAGCCATGAATCGTGTTCCTCAATTTTCTTTTCAATGACTTGACCACTTAAAAAACAAACACCTGTGTTAACTTGGAAGCCCTTGGCCTCCTAGTCCTGCAGAGTGTTGAACCATCTTGAACACTGGGACCAGGAGGAGGATGCACTTTTTCAAAACTAGGACTCAGCACTATTTCCCTTTTTACATAACCTAGGACCATAGCACATACTCCAAATAGTTTGCCTTTTGTAGAGAATGTTGTAGTGGAACTCTGAGCACATGGCATTATACTTGGTCAATGAAAAGTGATTTTTAAATGTTTTCATCTTTAATCCCAGTTTTAGGGACTTTAGCCATTCTGGTTCTAATTTATTTCAATGTTTAATCCCTATTTGATATTTGTTTTAAATTTAAACATGTATTTTAAAGGCTTATATTTTAAACTTTTTACTCTAAGTAATACAAAAAATTTTAAACAGATGTCTCATTAGTCATTGTCAACTGAGTACAAGCACTTCTTTTTCCTCCTGATAATCACAATATGTTAAAGACTTTTGTTTTTTTAAAAAAAGGTATAAAAAGAGAATGAGATAGGTTTATCAAATCATCAGCTTATGAGATATTTTGGAATTTTCTGGAAGAAACAAAGTGATTGGAAGGACGGTGACCTGAAAAAAGGAAGTTGGGGCATTTATGCATGGATACCCTTCTCCCCTAGGCCTCTAGGTCAGGAGCTGCCCTGGTACTGAGGCTTTGTATGGGTTCCCAGAGGCGCAACTGCCAACGTGAGGACATGTCCAAGGTTGCACAGAACTGCCCACCTCAACTGCCACTGCAACCCGAGGTGAGCTGCAAGGCTGCTGCTACCACACACAGCTGGAAATGGAAGAGCCAGAGCTCAGTCCTATATCTGAATAGGACATCCCTGCTTAGAATTGTGAGGGGCTTCCCCACTGCCTTAGTTGAGGAATGGGAATGGGTTTCAGATCCTTTAAGCCCTGAAACTTTGTGTGTATGTGCATTTGGGGGGTGAGAAGGCCTGTAATTTTCATCATATTTTCAAAAGGGTCCATGATAAGTGTTTAAGAACCACAAAAAAAAAAAAAAAAAAAGCAAGAAAAAAAAGCCCCTGAACATGACAGGTGAGGCTTTGCACAGTTCAGACTCACCGACCTCTCCGGAGCCTCATCTCCTCTGAGTGTCCTCTCCCCATCCATCCTCCCCGACTCAGTGAACACCGGGTTCTGGTCAGAGAACTTCTCACCAGTCTCAAGGGCCATAAGCCCTTTAATACCTCTTTGATTTAATACATGCCTTTCTCTCTGCCAGGAATGCCATTCCCCCTTTGCTACTTCCTTGGTCCCTTCTCTGCCTGGTGAATTACTTCTTATCCTTTAAGACTCAACAATAAAACTGTCTCTTCTGCTGTGGGCACCCCGCCAGCTGCCCCAGCCCAGCCTCTTCCTCAATGGCTTCCTAATCAATCCATATACTGATGAACGTGGTGCTTACCCCTTTGGTGTTATAACTCTTCACATGCTAGTCTCTTCCACTCAACAGTGAACTCTTGAAAGCACAGACCATGCCCTCACCACCCAAACCATAACCTGCAACGCCAGACAACAATAACATCGATGCAACGAATTGACTGGATTGAATGCATGAAGGAATGAATGACTGCATTTATCAGCTTGGTTCCTTGTCTCCCTGGATCTTACAGAGAACCTGACCTTGGGAGATTGGGATATTCATAACCAGGTTTCCTGCTCAGGTTGTTAGAATCTGTCCTGGTCCAAATACACATTTCTGGCTGATTCCTACTCACTTTTTAAGAACTACTATGAAAAAAGAATAATCAGGACAAGGAAGGAGACTTGGAAATTAAAAATGTAATTGATGACATAAAAAACTTCAGTAGGAGATTTGGAAGGGAGCGTTAGAGAAACTGTCAGAAATTGGAGAAGGCACCCAAGCCTGGTGTGCATGTCCCTCCTTGAAGCAGCCTGGACACACCTTCCCACCAGAGCACGGATTTGTCACCCCACGTTGTAGTGGCCAGTTGATTGGCCTCTAACCCCCAAGAGACTGGGCTTCCTTCAGAGCTGGGACTGTGTCTTTTTCTACCTCTGTCACCTCTCACAGTGCCTGGCACAGAGTAGGTGCTAATGTACATGTGTCCTGAAAGAATGAACGATGAACGCGTGAGGGAGTGAAGATAAGCTGTAGCTGGGCTCAGGGTTGAACGAGGCTCTGTGGTAACTAGCTCTGTGGGTTTTAGAAAAGCTGAGTGATGGCAGATCCCAGGGGGCACCCCCCAGGGGAAGGGCCAGGCTGGGGCAGCAGGCAGGTTCCTAGCTATTGTGAGCTTGCCTGAACAGGGAAAGGGAGATGAGCTGGGCAGACACAAGCAGATGGAACCACCGAGAAGATCTGGAAGAGAAGGAAGGGGAGGGGAGAGCTCAGCCAGCAGGCAATAGTTCGTGAGGAATTACTACATGCCATACCCTGTGTTAAGGGCTTTTCATGCATTCCCTCACTTACACTTCACGAAACCCCCTGTAATTTTTACTACATCCATTTTCTAGATGATAAGGATGAGATGTACAGATAAGTATCTAACCCAAGGTTCTAGAGCTAGTAAGTGATGGAAACGGGATCTGGGGGGGGGGGGAAAGTCTGATCACATCTGCGTGGCTCTAATACTGGGCTAGTGTTCCTGGAAAAAGGTCCCATTTGCCAGCGGTTGGCCCTCCTGGGAGCCCAGAGTGCTCACTGGGTATCACGGCTCTGCGACCTCGCTGAGGATGGCGGCCGATCCTTTTCCCAGATGACTGCAGTCTCCCTTTCCCAGAAAACAATGTGTGGGAGGGAGTAAATAGCTGGGTTTGGGGCATAATGGTTTTCTTCTGTTTTGTGTTACTGGATTTGATGCACAGAAAACTGCCCAGAACCTCAAATAATTACAGTAAGACGACTCTGCTTCCTTCACGTGGCCACAGCAGACAGGCAGGAGCCCAGAGACACTGCAAAGCGAGTGTTGTAACCATCAGATGGGAAAAGGCAGTAGCCCAGGATGGGGAATTTCAGACAGAACCACAAGCACAGCGTGGCACTTGGCAGAAATGGGGAAAGCTCCCACCCCTTGAAGTTTATTGACTTGTTTGATAAAAAAATCACTTAATAAAAAGAACTTCAAGACATACAATTAAAGGGGGGAAAAGGCAAGTCATAAGACAATTTATGCAGTGGGTACCATTTGTGTCAGAAAAAACCTCCACCAGACATTCTACAGTCTGGATGACCATACGCTGCCTGCTAACACGGGCTGTCTTAGAGGAGGGGGCCAGATGCCAGACAGATGTTGGCTTAACTCGTATTTCTGGAAGTTTTCACAATACTATGATAATCATGTATTATCGGGTAACGAAAAATAGAAAAATAAGTAAAGATAGGTAGGTTTACAAAAGAGAAAAAGAAAGCGAGAGATGACCCCTGTTGTCTCTTTGTCAGTCAGGATTAGAACCGGTGCTTCAGTGACACTGCCAATTCCTTCTCTGATCGTCATGAGAAATGCCTCAGTTGCCCCACTCAATTTTAGACCGGATGCATAATACACCTCCTACCACAAGGTGCCTACTGAACATTGATAGTTGTAGAGTTTGTCCTGAGCCAGAGAGATGGAAGAGATCATCAGGGCCAACATTTTTATAGACGAAGGAAGGAAAGGCACTGCCTTCCTCTGCCCTCCTGGTTTTCCCTGACTTCAGCCTTCAGCATTGGTTTCAGAGACTCAACCCTAGAGCTACCGGGACAGGGATAATTCACGGAGTGAGCCCAGGAGAGCCAGGGTCACTTGGACACTAGCTCAAGGTCAGTGTGTCATGAGGGCAGAGGTGGTGGGTGAGGGCTGTGGGTTAGAGATGGTTCTATGGAGAGGGCCTGCACAGTACCCAGCTGGTGTCTGCATACGTGTGCATCTGAGCGTTTATGTGTGTGTTCGTATGGGTCACTGTGTATATGTGTGAGTGTGTGTGGGTGCATTGTGTATTTGTGAATGTTTATGTGTGTGTATTACTGAATGTGTGTGAGTCCATGTGTGTATGTGTGAGTGTGAGTATGTGTGTGGAATGGAGGTTCTTTCTTTCCTGGAGCCAGAAGCCCAAGGAGATGTTGCAAGGTATTGAAGACCTCATAACACAGTCTTGATTCCTCTGCAGAGGACTTCCAGGTACCCCACTGTGATTCAAGGATGTGGCCCAGGATAGTCTTTACCTTACCCTGGAGGGAATGTACTTGCCCTAGTCTCTGGAAACTGACCCATCACACTTCAGGCTATATTGTCAATATTCTATGAAGACACCACTTTCTCTGACCCTCTGGAGACAACGGTGTGGAAATTGGGTAATTTATAGTCACCCTGGAGTGGCTCAGATTATCCAGCTTCAGCAGTGGGGAGGACACAAGTTCCGGGACTCAGAGGGTCTAGCTGCTTCTGACAGGCCCACCTTAATCCCCTTTACAGATGAATAAACTATTTTGTGACTCTAGGTACCTTCCTTTTCAACAGGTTTCCGGATATATAATATAACTTACATTACATTACCAATGCTTGCAAGGTCCACATACCACCTCCAATCACAGAGGGGGCCCAGCTGATAGAAAGAGCCTTCTCCCAGATCCTGTAGAACATAAATAAATCCTACATAGTCTTGGTCTACTGGGTGCCTTTCCTGCAGATGGGGGTATGGCACCTCACTGGGGTGCCTTTTACAACATGATATATATATTCTCTCTCTGCATCCTCAAGAGATGCAGAGAGAGAATATATATTTAAGAAGAACATACATCTTTTGGAGTAGGACATGAGCAATATAATTATACAGACTCTAAAGACTTCAGGCATGAACACATTAAGAGAGAATGATTTATTTCTCTTTGATGTAGCAAAGGCCTGCCTGACCCATCCTAAAATTAGAATAAATAACATAATGCAAATATATGTTTTAAAAAAAACCTGCAGAGAAGTATACAGCATAGAAAAAATAATGACTGTGTAATGCATTATATGAGTGGCAAGGCAGGACAGGGAGAGATAGAGTGAACTTTATGAAAAAATGGTTGTATTTTTGACAGGTTTTGCTTTGTTTTACCCCCAGGTATCTTGAGATTGCAGCTCTCATAGGCCATTGACGCTTCGAGGATATAAGCTCAAGGACTGAGATTCACATGCCATATTCACATGCCAGTGTTAACAGTAAGCACCAGTCTAGGAGGTTGGGAATGTATGGATATGCAGAGGGCCTGGGAGAGAGTAAAAGTGGAAAGTGAGCTTTTCCCTGGAAAAGTTCAGTATTCCTTGGAAAACAAGAAGGACAAAGAGGACGAGAAGAACATGGCACACCTAAGAGTTTCCATTTGGTGTTATCCCACCCAAGGGTTGCTCCTTGATGTTTGCTGAAGTACAATGGGCCCTAGAATCTTCTCTTCACCTTTCCCCATTCTCTTAAGCTCTTGGCATCTAGACCCCTAACTTACCTTTAGATGTTTTTAGTGACTCTTTTTATTCCTGGCCCACTCATTTCCTCAAAACAAGGTAATTTTAAGAATACTGTTGTAATAATCTTCATTCTTGCTAAGCCTGAGTGTGCAAGCACTCCTTGGAATGCTATTTACGTGAACTAGAAAATGTGGTAGATGCACAAGTGATCAATTGCCCAAAATCTCTCCCCAAAGTCCCCTCTCTCAACCCACCCTGAGGGACTGTAGCTTCCTCTGGAGTTGTGTTTTTTGCATCTCGGAATGCCTGGCAGTTTCCTCCTAACAGACACTCAAAACCGTCGAGCTCAACTGTGAACTGTTGCAACAATCTTCCTCCAAGGCCCGCTCCGTCACACACATGCACACATTCTGCCCACGCCCGCCCTCCCTCCCCGCAGCGATCTAGCTGTCCCCTACTGCTGCGGGTTGTAATGGAAGCTTCCTAACCAAAGGAAAAAACCAATGGCTCCTCTGAACCACTCCATTTCCCTCATCCTCAGGAGAGCTGGCATTCTTGTGCCCTTGCTGCCCTCCTGCGCACGCCTCCCCTTCCCCTGCTCCTTGATCCACACATCTCACTTTAGGGACTTGTCACAAAGACACTGCTGCAAAAGGCAGGACATCTTTATAGCAAATATTCTCCATAAAGTATGCTGGAAACTGGCAGCTTTTTAATGCTGATGTGCCTGTCATTGTTGTTACTTGAGTTGTTACTTGCTTTGAAAGCATTGTCTTATTTAGTGCTTGAAAAAGCCCCAAGAGGATTGTTTTTCTTCACTAGAGAAAAACTGAGGTTCAGAGAGAGTGAGCAGTTCACTCCAGGTTACAGAACTAGTGACCCACAGACTTGGTTTCTGAACCCCAGTGGGCATTTGATGCCAAGGCCCTTGCTTCAATATCTCCCAGGAAAACTCAATTTTTTTCCCTTAGGGAAGGATGAAAAATACCTAATGTATTAATATCCTGTTCTATTTTTCTATCCATCAGAGGACAAAGAGTTTTTCATTACATATTTTTCCTCTTTATAAAAAGTAATATTTGTTCACTGAAAATCGTGTAGGAAATACAGAGAAGCAAAAAGAAGGAAAAAAATCACTTGTAATCCCACCACTTGGATATAACATGTCTAAATTTTGGTATGGATCTTTGAAGATATGTTTGATTGGAACCTTTTTTATGGATTATGCTGTACAAAGAGTTAAGGTTGGACACATAGTTCTATGCCAACAAATGATTCTAGAACATTCAATTGTGTAGATGTACCATACTTAAACCAATACCAAATGGTTAGCCATGAAAAGGAAGAAATATTGTTTGCTCACTTTATGAGTGATAAAAGGCTGCCACCCAAAAACGTTAAAGCTAAAAAGGAACCAACCAGAAAACTCTATCTAAATCAAGAGTTGGCAGACTTTGCGTGTAAAGGGGCGGGTAGTAACTAGCTTAGCTTTGTAGGCCATATGGTCTGTTGTAACTGGTCAGCTCTGCATTACTGCACAAAAGCAGTCACAGACCACACATAAATGAATGTGTGGTGTGTGTCAACCAAATTATTTATAGACACTGAAATTGGAACTTTGTATGATTTGCATGCGTCATAAAATAGTATTCTTCTTTTGATTTTAAAAAATTATTTAAAAATGTAAAAACCCTTGATCTGTGAGCCATACAAAAACAGGTGACAGGTGGCACTTTGCCCACCCTTGCTCCAAATCATCCATTCAGGCTTGGAGCACATCACCAGAGCCACAGACCAAGTTACAGAATCAATGAGAATTCTCTTTCCAACTCTTCCTTCTCCTGGATATCCATTCTCTCTCTCAATCTCTCTCTCTCTCTCTCTCTCTCTCTCTCACACACACACACACACATCTGGTTGCCCCAAAGTCCTTCTTTTATAGGCTGGCCACCTTCTCCCTGAGTCCCACAGGTTTAAAAATTACTTCCATTTTCCTTGATTCTCTTTCTGGGAGCATCTGATTATCTGACCAAAGTAGTTCACATTAAGAAGTGATTGGCAGGGACCAATCCTCCCTCTGGGAATTTTCATTTGAAAGAATACATACAGATGTAGGTAACTGGATGTCAGGGAAGACATTTTTGAGTAGCAGGATATCCAGTTCTTTATTCAGGAAGTTGATTTTGGTGTTATGAGGCTGACCAAGAAGGTTAAGATGATGAGTGTACTGGGTACTTAGCATCTACAGTAGACCCTTGAGGAGCACAGGTTTGAACTGCGAGGGTGCATTTACACGCGGATTATTTTCTATAGTAAATACTACAGTCCTACACAACCCACAGTTGGTTGAATCTGAGGATGGAACTGTGAATATGGAGAAACCGTGAATGTGGCACGTGGATGTGGAGGGCTGACTATAAGGGTTGGCACCCCTGTACCACCCCTCCCTATTGTTCAAGGGTCAACTGTTACTGGGGAAGCAGGACAAAGAAAGAAAATTAAAAAGTCAAATCAGAGGCTATTAACTGTCAAGAACTGATGAATAAATTCAATGGCTAAGCTCTGATGGAGACTATTAAAAACTGCCCAGTGGTATCAAGCCCAGGCATTTGGGGACATTTCTCTGTATGCTCTGTATACTGGCAGACATATACAAGGGGCCTTACCCTTTGCCTTTTGTGGCTGATGGCTTCACGACATCCTCAGGGGCCCAAGGCTTTTATCCAGTTAGAGTCCCTGCTTTATGGTTTTACCTGTGCTACTGTATTAGGAAGCAACACAAGCTTGGAGGCAGTTCTTGAGCCTTTTCTTAAATAGCCAGAGATATGTGAAGGGCTGAACAAAATGCCTTCACAAGTGCTTTAGTGACTGGGCCAGGGAGTTTCACCACTAACTCTAAGGCAACCATTGGACAAGCAACGGGAAACAGGGCAACAGGTGTTGATGTGAAAACATCTCCTGCAAAGGTCTCCTCTTACCAAAGAGGTGGAGGAAGGAAGGTTACTCAGAGTGAAGTCACAAGAACCTTCCTTCCTGAAAGACACGTCCTAAACTCCAAGGCAGTGAAAGCCTCCTCAGAGGCATCGCAGAAAGGGGGAGCAAACACGTGGCCTTGAGAAACAAAACCAAGCTTGGACCAAGATGCTCTACACCAGCGGTTTCCCTTTGCAGCCATGTTTGCCTGCCATCTGCCCAACGTCAACGCCGGCCACAAGCTGGAATTCAGCTCTACCCCAGGTCCGGGGAGGCTGAGGTGGGGTCTGCCCAGGAAATACCAGGAGAAGCCCCAGGGCTAGGAGAGGCAGCTTGAAGGTCAACATCTTGGTGTCAGACTGCTTCTGAAAGCAAAGGGTAAAAAAATACACCTTCCCTCTATGTTCTAAAAATCACCCAATTTTCACCTCAATGACGAGTGCTAATAGGTCATTAAAATAATACGCGTATTACTAACCCAGGCTATTGGCAGCTGGGGTTCACTGTAAACCCTTGACATTGCCTTTCTGTATCGGACCGTCGTTCCACTTCATCTGGCTCCCTGCCTCTGGCAATGGCCAGGGTTTGAAGGTTTAGAGACATGCAAATTGCCTAGCTAATTAAACTCTGTACTTTTAAAAACAATTTTCTCTCATGCCAGGCAGAGTTAAATGGGTACAACTTTCTTTGAGAAAGCCAAAAATGAATTCTGGGCTTAGATATTGTAGATAAAATTGCTGTCTTAAATTCTAAATTGCAGGAAAATAAAGGCTTATCATGGAAACTGTTATTTAGCTGTAACTGTGGAGATGTAGGTATGATGCTATTATTAACCTGCTTTACAAATGGATGTGTCAGGAGCTGGGAAGAAAGACTCAGAGTTTGGTTGCCAAATGCCAGTGTGGATAAATATCCATGGTGAACTCTTCTCCCTTTGGTAATCGTAATGCTAGGTCTGTTTCTAGCCTTCCTCACCTTGGTTATAGCGCTCGGCAAGAGTCAGATGGATTTCAGAGTCAACTACAAGGGAGTAATCTAGAACCCTGTTGATAAATAAATTATGTTCCAATCACTGGTGCTCTTTTGAAATATGTTACTGAATGAAGCAAAAAATTAAGCCTCTGAGCTTTAGCATATCTTATTTTGCTATCCACCATAATAACTCTGTGTCTCTGTTCAAGTAAGTCATTCCCTTTGGCAATTTAAAGGAGAGCTTGAGGTAAGAAAGTAAAAAAAATACAAACCAAATTGTCTTCTTGTTTATACCTTTTCTGGAAAAAAAATGAGAGTGCTGTAATGAAAATTAGAACGGTAACAATGTCACCTTGTATTTATAAAATGTAGGGGGTTTCAGATTGGGGCTTTCAAGTCTTCTGACAGCTTTATTTTTCAGGTGAGAATAGTCGGGAATCTGTGTGATGGAATCAGATTGGCCACGGGAGCTGAAATGGAGACCAGAACTCCCAACTCCCTCCCTGAAGCCTGAGGACCTGGCAGTCGCTCAGAGTGGAGACCAGACTCCAAAGGGAACCATGCCCAGTGAAGTAGAAGGGTCTCCGGGATGTTTCTTTCAGCATTTAACATAGAGAATTTTACCTGGGAGATCATTTATCATTTAAAACCTGACTCCCAAGCTTGGAGTAAAAAGGCCAAGGAGTGACTGAGGAAGCCCATGCTTGCCTTGGAAAGGCAATGAGCTACAACAACAAGGGACAACAAGTGAGGGAGGGGAGAGAGCCTCCCACCCTGCACCCAACAACCTGCCTCAGTTACTCTTTGTGGGCTTCTGCCATGGACATGAAGGGGGTGGATAGAGGTCTGGCTCTTGGGGCCACTTTCTGTGTCCGTGAGTACAGATTATAACGATGATTTCTGTTTGTTTTTTTGTTTTGGTTTTGTTGTTTTTCTTGTATTTTTTCTCCTCTCTATGGCAAAGCTGTTTTTCTCTCACTCTCTTTTTTAAAAAAAATCCTTTATTTGCCAAAGAAGACACAAAAGAAGAGCCAAAGGAAATTAAAATAGGGAATTTTCCACTGAGAGGGAAGGCTATGACCTAACAGGGCTTCTTTCCTTTTCTTTCAACTCCATATTAATATTAACAGCAAAAGTTAGGTGCAGCAGCCCTCTGTTTTCAGAGCCTTCTCTGTTCCCAGGTCTCTGTCTCTTCCCACACTGTTCTCCCAAATTGTCGCCAGGTTTCGTGGTGCAGTTGCCGTGGGAAGTTGGCCTCCTCCCTCAGGAGGCCACTCAAAACTCTTAGCGGGTTTGCGTGCTGGGTCCTTAAAATTAGAAGACCTTACAGCCATCTGGTCTTGAAATCTCTTTACCCCTCTCGTTAATAATAACTCAGCTCTAACATTTTAACTCTCTAACATTTATAGAACACTGGGTACCAAGGAATGTTCTAAGTATTTTTCCATATATTAACTCATTTGTTTCTCACCTAGCCTCATGAAGGAGGTGCTATTATCATCCCCATCTTACAGATGAAGAAACTGGGCACAGAGAGGTTCAGTCACTTACCCAAGAGGGCCTTCTAGAAGGTGTCAGAGGTGCCTCTTTACACATTCTGGCCAAATTTGCTGTATGTGCCCTAGATCTTCTGTCTCCCGCCTGGAAATCTGCCCAGCTGCCGCTCCCCCAAGCCAGGTATTGTCTAAATCCCACCTAACCCTCATGGTCCAGGGCTATCTCCTCCAAACAGCCCCTCCTAATTGCCTTCAGTTAGAGTCAGTCTCCTTATTCTGAAACAGCAAAGAACTGTAACTGTGCTGTGTGCCATGTGCCATGTTCTGCCCTTTATAAGCACCTTTTATCTTTAAAATCATAAGGTAAGCACTCGAAGATCTGATGCATATCTGATTTATCTCTGTGCTCGCCCATTTTGTAGCTTATGTCTTGAGCCCATACCTGTTGCAGTATTTATCACATATCAGAGAAAATGGCTGAAAGAATATGCACACTATACATTATGTTACTTCATGAACCAATGCCCTCTTTTACATATTCCAATTAGGCTCACTGGATATATTAAATGCATACTCACAAGAGGAATATTTACAACGTCTGTCAAATGCTATGCAATTTTTCCTGAAGGGGAAAGCATTTGTATAGTATATAAACCTGAACCAACAGAGCAAGAAATCTGAGGACCCCCGTGTATACATGCAGGGCACTGTCTGCCCAGACGAACCAGGAGTCACATTGCTTCTCTGCATTCCCTTGTGTGAAAGAAAGCGTTTCTGTCTGGCCTCTACTCCACCACCGCCCTTTCTGGGCCCATGAACTTTTGAACCAGCGCAGTGGGGCTCCGCTCCAGGCGACTCTCTCATCTACCAATGTGTCCACACAGCGAGCTACGTTCACAGGCCACAGAAGCATCACTGCTTAACCGTGAGGCTTGGGGCTCAGCCACAGCTCAGGCCACCACCCTCAGGGTGCAAAACAATTCCTCCCTTGTATAAAGTAGTACATTTAAAAAGTCATTCTTGACGCTTTATACCTTCAGCCACAGGGGTAACCTATAAAGGAGTTTAGATCTCCAACTTTTGTGTAAGCAGCAGGAGAAACAACCATGCAGAGAGAGGAGCACACACAAAATATTTTGATCTGATCATTTGGCAGGATCTTACATTGTAAGTATCAGTTTAAAATAGAGGTTTAAATCAACTCCCAACCCCAGACTTAAACAGTTTGCAAATATTCACTGACGTCAATAAAGTGAGAGTTCTTGACTCTGTGCATCAGATTCCCTGTGGAATTTAAAACATACGTGCATGCACGCACACACACACACACACACACACACACACACATACGCCAGTCAGGCTCTCCCCCTGGAAATACCACAATTTGAAAAAGCTGTATAGTTCAGTCTGATGTGAAGTCTGGATTGAGGATTACTGTGACAAGAGAAGACATAAAAATAATGGGCAACTCTCAGTCCCATGCCTTGTCTCCTGCTGTTGCTGCTTTTTAATCAAAAGGGTGAGGAGGGAAAATCAGTAAGAACATTCGTTCTGCAAGCAACAAGACATAATATTTCATAGCTACAGAAAACAGTAGGTGGCTATGATTTCAACACTAGTAGAAGTAAAGCATTTTTCACAAGTATGAATCAAACCAAAATATAAACAAAACCCTGCAAAGTCTAAAAAAAGCTATAAACTCAAGATTGGGAATTTATATTTCATTCACATTCAAATACCATTAATTAATATAATGTTCCTAGAAATGTACAATCTCCTGAGAATGAACCAGAAAAAAACAGAAAATATGTATAGACAAATTACCTGTAATGAAATTGAATCAGTAACTTAAAAACTCCCAATAAACAAAAATCCAGGACCAGATGGCTTCACAGATGAATTCTACCAAAAATTTAGAGAAGAGTTAACACCTACTCTTATCAAACTATTCCAAAAATTACAGAGGAAGGAATGTTTCTGAGCTCCTTATTTGAGGCCAGCGTCACTCTGGAACTAAAACCAAACAAAGATATCACACAAAAAGAAAATTACAGGTCCAAACAATTGATAGACATAGATACAAAAATCCCCAACAAAATAATTGCAAACTGAATCCAACAATACATTTAAAGAATCATACACCATGATCAAGTGGAATTTATCCCAGGGATGCAAGGATGGTTCAATGTCTCAAAATTAATCAATGTGTTATACCATATTAACAAACTGAAGAATAAAAATCATATCATCGTCTCAAAAGTTGCTGAAAAAGCTTTTGACAAAATTCAACATCCATTCATGATAAAAACTCTCAATAAAGTGGGTGTAGAGGGAACATACCTCAACATAATAAAGGTCATATATGACAAGCTCACAGCTAACATCATACTCAATGGTGAAAAGCTAAAAGCATTTCCTCTAAGATCAGGAACAAGACAAGGATGTTCACTCTTGCCACTTTTAGTCAACATAATATTGGAAGTCCTAGCCACACCAATCAAACAAGAAAAATAAATAAAAGGAATCTCAATTGGGAAGAAAGAAGTAAAACTGTCACTGTTTGTGGTGACATGATACTACACATAGAAAATCCTAAAGACACCATCAAAAAACTGCTAAAACTCATCAATGAATTCAGTAAAGTTGTAGGACACAAAATTAATATACAGAAATCTGCTGCATTTCTATACATTAACAATGAACTGTTAGAAAGAGAAAAAGGAAAGTAACCCCACTTATAATTCACATAAAAAAGAATAAAGTAACTTGGAATAAATTGAAGGAGGTAAAGACCTGTACTTGGAAAATTATAAGACGCTGATGAAAGAAATTAAAGACAACATAGATGGAAAGATATACCATGTTCATGGACTGGAAGAATTAATATTGTTAAAATAACCATACTACCCAAGGCAATCTACAGATTCAGTGCAATCTCTATCAAAATACTGATGGGACTTTTTAATAGAACTAGAACAAATAATCCTAAAATCTGTATGGAAACACAAAAGACCCCAGATAGCTAAAACAATATTGAGAAAGAAGAACAAAGCTGGAGATACCATACTCCCTGATTTCAAACTATACTACAAAGCTACAGTCATCAAAATTGTATGGTACTGACACAAAAACAGACACATAGATCAATGGAACAGAATAGAGAGCCCAGAAATGAACCCACATTTATGTGGGCAATGAATCTTTGACAAAGGAGTTAAAAATATACAATGGGGAAAAGACAGGCTCTTCAATAAATGGTGCTGCGAAAACTGGACAGCTACATGCAAAAGGATAAAACTGGACTACTCCCTCACACCATGCACAAAAATAAATTCAAAATGGATTAAAGACTTAAATGTAAGAACTGTAACCTCAAAAATTCTAGAAGAAAACATAGGCAGTACACTCTTTGACATCAGTCTTAGTAATATTTTTTTTGGATGTGTCTCCTTAGGCAAGGAAAACAAAAGCAAAAGTAAACAAATGGGACTACATTAAACCAAAAACCTTTTGCACAGGGAAGGAAACTATCAGAAAATGAAAAGGCCACATACAGAATGGGAGAAGATATTTGCAAAGGATATATCCAATAAGGGGTTAATATCCAAAATAATGCAAAAAACTAATACAACTCAACATCAGAAAAACAAACAACCCAATTGAAAAATGGGCAGAAGATCTGACCAGACATTTTCCCCAAGAGGACCTAGAGATGGCCAAAATGTACATGAAAGGATGCTCAACAGCACTAATCATCAGGGAAATGCAAATCAAAAACACAATGAGATATCACCTCACACTTGTCAGAATGGCTATTATAAAAAAGACAACAAGTAACAAATATTATCTTCAATTCATTCTGATCAATTGCCTTTTCCATGAAACAGCAGGATCAAACAGCAGCCTTCTTTGATTTGGCAGATAGAACTGGATTTGATGTTGTCAGGGTTCACCCTTTGCTCTCCTCTCTAAACATTATTTTTCTTTCTGACACTTCACTCCAGGGGCAAATCTTCACACTGTTAAAGATACTTTCATATTTCTGTTCACTCTGGAAGCAGGTTTTCTTCTCATTCTTTCTGATACAATCAAAATTTACCAGTCTCCTGTTCCATTATTCCAGGGTCCCTTTTTCTCCAGTCTCTGTTAAGGGAAAGTGCAAGTGTTTTATAAACTAATCTGGAGAAATGGGGTCTAATAATATACATTATGTTCCTAGGGAACAAATTTGAGTTCAAAAGGATCCTCTGGCAATAATTCCTGAGCCTAAAACTGGAACTCTAAAAGGTAAAATTTCAGGCCCTCAGAGTGAGGGGACTGATGTAGCTTTGGCAAGTTAGGTCTTTCAGAAACTCTCAAAATCATATTTTATAAGCATCTATCTAGTTCATCTATTCAAAGAACCTTGGCTCACTGGTCCACAGGGGTTCCAGGGATATAATGGGGATGGGGATACTAAGGCTGCAAGAACACCCCCATACTTCCTCTTTCCATTTCTGGCACAGTTCCAGACTCCCTCTTCTGTTGAGGCTGGATTATCCAGAGTTAACCCAATGGGGTATCACTCAGCTATCTCTTCCATACAAGTTCTGGCAGTTAATCTGACGGCAACTTCTCCAATGGAAGGAATGAAAATTCAAAGCAGTTAACTTTGCTTTTGCTTACCAGCTCCGACCCAAGTCCTGCCACCTCTAAATAGCAGGGAACTTCCCCACCCTATTTCCCATATCCAACTGTAATGGGGGAGTTGGGTTCCTGCTGTGGAAGAGGGTTACAGTGTGTACTCACTTCCTGTTCTTATTAAGTCTCTGGAAGAGGTACAAGAAATGCCCTGAGTTCATCTAGGCTCCATCAATCATGCAGTCTGTTATTTCCACTTCACACACCCTGTTTTTCTGTCCCCAAAAGTACACCTGTGAAAAGTACACAAGCTCTTTGGCCGTCTCTTCAGTTCAGAAAGTATGGGGATTCTATTCCTGGGAAGAAGGAATGGAAATTTCACAGAGGTGGAGAGGTGGGCTTCATAAATGTATGTTAAACACATTTCAAATTGCCATCTTCAGTTTTGTACTTAAAATAGCAAACAAGTGTCCTGGTATCCAGCAGTGGGAGTCCTGGTTAACCCAGATTATTCTCTTTGGGAATCAAACCCACAAGCTCTGGCAGGGCAGACAGAATCAACTGGATTTGCCACTGGAAAGCAGGAGTTCCCCCTGCCTGGTACATTTGTGTGCTGACACCCAAGACTGAGGGCAGGGACCTGAAGAAAAAGCCCTGAGAGGCACTGGAATTTATGTGCAGCAGCCAACTGTCAGCTGGTACAGACACAACTCTACAAACAGTCATTTATTTCCAAATTGTGACAGGTAAAATTTAGTAAGCCTGGGAGGAGGCGGGTGTTTAATAAAAAGGCTGGGGGTGAGGAAAGCTAAAAATTCTAGATATATTTTGAAATTAGAATTTGTCTGTGCTTTCACTTGTTCACATTCTTTAGGAAAAGGTGAATGATACAGTCTCAGATGGAAGATGGAGTTTCTTTGGCTGGGGTTAGAGGCTATACTACAAAAACCTCTTTGTCAAAAGGGAAAATCTGGAGTGATTTGAAGGCAACACATTAGAGCCCCTCTGGCTGCTCTCCTCTGCCCAGTTCACCTCCTTCTGGAGGTGGTGGTGTAGTGACACAGGCCTCAGTGATGTCCCACTAAGTTGAGGGCAAAGCGGTGAAATACAGTTTATCTATGGGAGACGAAAAGGTGTTTTAGGTAGAAACCACAATATGCACTGTGTACTAACCTGAGTGACAGAAATGGCATTATATACCTGCCACCTCTGCCTACATCCCTCAGCTCTTATGCCTGAGCCTGAACTAACTTGGAGAGTGAAATCTCAAAAAAAAAAAGAAAAAAACAGTCAGGTACTGCAACCAGGAAGGCACAAATTTTGTCTTCCATTGCACTTCATATATAAACAAAGGACATACATTTAAAAAAATTATCTGTGTGATACTTTGTTAGTTTTTAATGAACAATATTTAAGAAATAGAAATTGTGGTTTCCACAACAATCGTAACTTTGCTTTTCTATGCATACATAGATTAAAAACTTAACCCCATTTGCTGCAATCCAAAGAAATGTGTCAAGACTCAGGCTGAATTAAAGTTACTATGGAAACCAAAACTGGAACCATCATGATTTAGAGTCCTCTAGATTCTCAACTATTATGTTGTTTGAAGAAAAATTTAATTTTTAATTATATGAGCAGAACACCTAAAGACTTTTATATGAAATTTCCTAACATGTGTTTAAATATCATCTAATGTGTTCCTTGCTGTTTTGGGGGTAATTTTCCCCCAGCAATTGCTGGCAGGTTTTTGAGAGATGGGTTAGAAATATTATTGAGCACCTATTAGGTATTCAGAACACTGTTCAGGGCTCCAGGGGATAGGAGGGTAACACCTTATATACACAGGAAATGTCTATTTCATTGAGATCATTAAAAATATCATAGCAACACAAATGCCTTTATAGAATTAATCAGCAGCAAGGCACATTATATTTTGATCAAATGGTCCTGAGCCAAGGGCAGAGAGGGCCAATCAAGGGTGCCTTATACTCCCAAAGGAGTTGAATTTTTTTTTTTTTTTTTTTTTTTTTTTTTGCGGTACGCGGGCCTCTCACTGTTGTGGCCTCTCCCGTTGCGGAGCACAGGCTCTGGATGCGCAGGCTCAGCGGCCATGGCTCACGGGCCTAGCCGCTCTGCGGCATGTGGGATCTTCCCGGACCGGGGCATGAACCTGCGTCCCCTGCATCGGCAGGCGGACTCTCAACCACTGTGCCACCAGGGAAGCCCTGGAGCTGAATTTTAAACCAATTTTTTTGTTAATAATTTCTTCTCTGATTATATAAGTAATCTGTGCTAATTGTAGAACAATTGGAAAACATTGAAAATTTCAGAGAAGAAAGTTAAAATCAGTTATAGTTCTAATACCAATGTTTACTTTTTGGTGCACTTTCATCTAGTCATTCTTTTCTATGGAGATATAAATACAGGCAATTGTCACTTTGCATGATAGTATATGACTGTAACAGTGACCATGCAAGTTGAAACCATGCAAGGTCATTTTCATAATCAATGGAAAAAACTCAAGTGTTCTGTGACCTTTAGCATTTTTTGTCAAAACATTAAAAACTCTCTTACTGTTGGTTATAAATGTACAGGGAAATAGAAATAGTAAAATCTGTATTTAGTACTCTGTAATTTAAAATATTAGAAACACAAAATTAAAGTGTCTTATTTCTTTGCAAAAGCAGTTTGAGTAGTGACTGTCTATCTTTCATTGTGTAAGTTATGATATAGAGCAGTCATTTTTTCTATGCCTTGGCAAATTGTCATACTCTTTTCTAAGTTTAGATCAGCTTCCAACATTTTATCCTTTGCACTATCAATAATGTGAAATATCTCTTAGAATTCCTTTAGTGTATAGTTTTATCGGTTGGTTTTTTTTTTTTTTTTTTTTGCCAGCATCACTTCCTCTGGGACATTTCCGTCCTTTTTCTCCCACTTGTACACTTCTGTCAGTTTCACCTTCCCTAAGTTCCTCTGGCTGGGGCCATATCTACAGTCTCTTAATCAGCATCAGTGTCAACATCCCATGGTTAAACATTTCTTCTAAAACTCCAGTTACACTGATATAAGTTTTATCCACTGTTACCACTTTTCATTTCTGTGCTGCACTTGCATCATTTTTAACCAGTTCCCTCTTCAATTTTTCACTTTTAAAAAATGCCATGTAAGTCTATCATTGGGAGATAAGGAAGCAACACAACCACACACTTTGCTGTCTGTACGTGAACTGAATAACAGATGTGCAGTGGCCAGTGATGGACAGACTTGGAAAGAATTGATATGATTGGTTTCTGATCTTGAAATATATGCATCATTTACACAGTGTTTTGTGGACTAAATTGCTAGCAGTGAAGTTACACTTTATGCAATTACTCACAGATAGTATGCTGAAGTAACTGAAATCTGAACTGGGTTGCTGAGAGACTGTTGTTATTTAACCAACCCATGGTAACTGGAATTCATGTATATTAAGCTTGTGTAAAGAATGGACTGCTTGGGGCTTCCCTGGTGGCACAGTGGTTGAGAGTCTGCCTGCCGATGCAGGGGACACGGGTTCATGCCCCGGTCCGGGAGGATCCCACATGCCATGGAGTGGCTGGGCCCGTGAGCCATGGCCACTGAGCCTGCGCATCCAGAGAGGCCACATCAGTGAGAGGCCCGCGTACCAGAAAAAAAAAAAAAAAAAGAATGGACTGCCTGGGTACATATTTTTTAATTAATGTTTTTAATAAAATTGAGGTCATGAATATACAATTTTGTACCTTGCTGTTTAAAATTTAGCATTATATCATGAGATATTAACTAGTCTCTAACAATACTGTAGAATAATGTATGTGATTGGGAAAATACCAAGGGAATGGTAAAAGGAGAGCTATGGATTCACAGAGTGACTTGCTTCCAGTAAGAAGCAGCATAGGGAAAGGCACAGATTGGCCGATGTACATTGTTACATAGAAAAGAAGATTAATTTGTCTAGAATGTAGGATCTATGTCAGAATAAAAATGACAGTAATGTCCAAAAGTCCATGTTTCTATGCTTTAAATAATAATAATAGGGCTTCCCTGGTGGCGCAGTGGTTGAGAGTCCGCCTGCTGATGCAGAGGACACAGGTTCGTGCTCCGGTCTGGGAAGATCCCACATGCCGTGGAGCGGCTGGGCCTGTGAGCCATGGCTGCTGAGCCTGCGCGTCCGGAGCCTGTGCTCCGCAATGGGAGAGGCCACAACAGTGAGAGGCCCACGTACCGCAAAAAAATAAAAATTAAAAAAAAAATAATAGTAATAGCGTTTATTGAGTGCTTACTATATTCTGGGTACTTTTCAAGCATGATCTCACTTAATCTTCAAATCTTAGATGCTGTCATCCCCATTCTTACACATGAGGACACTGGAGCTCAAAGAGGTCACTGAGTTTGCCCAGGTCACACAGCTGTTGTGGCAGAGCCAGCAATGAACCCAGATCCTTGTGGTCTTGCCCCTGACTGCTCTATAACACTGTCCGATGAAAGCACTTTTCAGTTTACATAATTCTTTTGCGTTTATGGATAAAAGATGTACAATTGGGCCGGTTGTACAAGATTTCTGATGTGCATGGGGCTGAAATCTAGCCTATGCCGCTAGCCAAGCCTGAGCCAGCAGGCTGCTTACTTCCAGAGGGGATGTCTTTTTCTAATTAGCACAAAGGTGTAGTATAGGCTAGTCTTGGTCCTGATCAACATGATTGATTCTCAACACAACCTCAGAATTGACAGTTGACAGAGCAGTTAGGTTTATTCCAATTTTATACTAAAAATAAAACCCTGAGGCTCACATTAGGTAGGTGATTTATCTAAGGTAAGAAACGAATTGGTGAGATAAAGATGTGATTGAGGAAGGGATAAGATTCCAGGCTGAGCAGGTTTCATCTGAGGCAATAGGCATAGGGGACTGTAGACATTTGTAAATCAGGCTACACATCTGACTTCAAGGAAGTAAAAAGATAAGTCACAGATGTCCACCTGGAATAGATTGCCCTGGGCAGCTCAATGCCTTCCACCTGGCTAAATCATTTCTTTTCCAGAATTTTGGCTCCTTCTTGCATTTGAATCAGACCTTTGGAGACACCTCCATTTCCTCTGAGGGATAAATAATTGCCAGGTTTTAAAAACACTGAACCTGAAAGCAAATTTCCCTTCACCTCACTGACTTTCATAATTGCACTTTACAGACCTCTGTTAATTAGCAAATTGTAATAACTGTTGTTACTATCTTGAGAGTATCCAGGCCTAAGAGTTTTCTGAGTGTTTCTGAGCTACTGTCTATACCCTTACCTGACAGAGAAATGCTGATACCTAAACCCGTTCCTTCAGACATAAGGGATCAAATAGGTGTCTACCTTTCCTGAGTGAATTTAGCAATTCCTCTGGGATTTACAAACATTACAAGAATTCTTACAAGAAAAATGGCTGGGTAAGAACCAACTCATCCTGCTTCCAAAAATAGCCAAATGTTTAGTAGGCATTAAAAGATAAAACTGAGTCAAAAAATTTCCAGAGACTGGCCCTAAGAAATGCAATTCAAAAAAATAGGTTTCTGGTCAAATATTTGGAAAATTCTAGACACTGTACCTCTTCTTTGGAGTGTCACAATACTGTCTGAGAGTCCTTCCTCGTAGGTAAGAAACATTTTAAATTTTTTATTGTTTTCAATACATTTTAGTTAAGGTGAGAGATTCAACATTGACAAAACGTTTTTATTTTTCTCAGTTATTATTTATTAATATCCCGACGAACAAGAGTTCTATGGAACATGTTTTGAGAAATGCTGGACCGCAGCCATGGACAAATTTGGGTATGAACAGTTATTTCTCTATTTAAACTCAGAGCTATTTCCTGTCCCTGAGTCCGGGGCTAGAGGGGCAGTGACAGGAAATGGGCTAGGAATGACTGACCTCTCTCACTGAGGGAAGCAACAACAGTTTTCAAACCTCTGTGGTGCTTTGTGTGTTTGAAACTAGGATTGTGAGTCTCAGCAGATGGTCTTCTGTTCTTTACACTTCAACCCAAGCAGCTCTGCTTTTCTCTGCCTTAGAAATTGAGATTTCTTGTAAGTTTTGCTAGAAAATTTTAAAAAGGTTCCATTGGCAAAACAAAAACAAAAAACAGTTTTTAAACCAACAATAAAAGACAAAACAAAATGGGTAGTAGTGTTTTAAAACCCAAACATGGAACAAAAATCTAGAAGTGATAAATACTGTTCTATGAACTTCTACAGTCACTTAACCTCTCTGAGGCTTGGTACTATGAACTGAATGTTTGTGTCCCCCTAAAATCCCAAACAAACAAAAAACCATACATGAAGCACTAATCGCCAATGTGATGGTATTTGGAGGTGGGTCCCTTGGGAGGTAATTGGTTTAGATGAGGTCCTGAGAATGGAGCCCCTTATAAGAAGATAAAGAGGCCAGAGCTCTCTCTGCCTTGTGAGGATACAGCAAGAAGGTGGTCATCTATAAACCAAGAAGTGGGTTCTCACTAGATACTGGATCTTCTGGCATCTTGATCTTGGACTTGCCAGCCTCCAAAACTGTGAGAAATAAATGCTTCTTGTTTAAGCCACCCAGTTTATGGCATTTTGTTATGGCAGTTCTAATTAAGATGCTTGGTTTTCCCATCTGTGAAATGGGAATAAAAATGCTATAGAGATGAAAAAAAGATTTTTTGAAAAAAAAGTTTACCTTACTAAATTTAAGGTAGAATGGGAGTAGGCAGAGGAAGATGGAAGGGAAAGTGAACATCATTTTTTGGCTGCCCATCATCTGAATCTCTTTCCTGTGTTTGGGGACATCACCACTGTGTATCTGGTGGGAGGGCAATTGGGTGTTCCCAGTGGGCGCTTCGATACTGGAGTGAATGGCACAGAGAAGCCTGGAAAGTTTAGGGTTCCTTCTGTTCAGTGAATAGTAGCAGCCATGGTGTGTAGTCCCTAGTGATGATGGTGGTGACTGAGCCAAGCTGTTTATGTGACATGAGAGTTGGGCTGTGAGCTTCCTTTGTTCCCTATCTGGGTTCTGAGTCTGGTTCTCTGGCTTTTCAGTAGAGTCTGTGAGCTTCTCTACACCCTTCCATTTAGTTCCTTATGGCTTAGCTTGGTCAGAACCCTTTCAAGTGAGAGCTGTGACAGGCACAGACATGGCAAATCAGAGCGTGGGGATGGGGGGCAGGCTGGGGCAGTAGTAGCTTTAGAAGATCTAAGGCTCTCCACTAAAATTTGACTTAAAAGGGAATGTGAGAACTAGAATCCCTGTTTGGGTCCTATTCCTGCAGATCTTAGAAAATATTTCATCAGAGGGCAGCTTTTCTGCTCCCTGTATTTATAATTTATAATTTTTGTTACATAACCAAGTAGAGACCTGTAGAACATCTTTATTTTAAACTTCTCCCTGTGCTTACTTTTGTGAGGATCTAATGCAACTTCATCTTTTTAAATGTTTAAGATCAAATTAGATGAGAACAGAGTAATATAGACAGTAAAAATGCCAGAGAACATAGTAAAAAAGAAAGATACTCTGCATGAAAAATAGAGCACTAGAATTCTAACCCAAACAGCCCTTGACTAGCGGGGACCAGGGGAGCTAACTTCCATTTTGCTGCAAACCTAAACTTTGCCTTTTTCTGTTGGGAAAGATAAGAATGCCACTGGTTCAAATTGGTTAGAAGGACCCTCAAGTTTATCTTCATGGACAGGGACAGGTATCATTTGCACAGGGCCCCCGAGGGATTTGGGGGTGTCACTGTCACATCATTTGTATTTCTAGAGAGGTCATCTCACTCTACTTTTAAAATTCAGTGGCAGAGGAAACCAAAAGCTTTAAATTTTCATGTCTAGCTTATTCATATACCTCAGGGAGCTCTCAGAAATGCCTACAACTACTATGCGGTCTATGATATCTTTATAAAGACTATGGAAAAGTAAGGTAGGCAGTAGTATCACCATATTGACTTGAGACCTCATAGTAGCGATGAGCCTCCTCAAACAGCTCTTTCTGCACTAGCTCAGCACCCCATGGCGTTGAAATTCTCTGGCCTCACAGAGAAGCCTGAAATTCTTGGCTGGTGGCCCTGCCATTGGCACCTCCAGCCTAAAGAGCCAACATTCAAGATGAAATCAAAACAAAGAGATTCTGGTTTTACTGCCACTTTACTCTGACGCCTTCTAATGTTGGACATTGCCTGTCATCACCAGGCACAACTTGGTTGAGTTATGAAAGCCAAAAACAAGATCTCACTTTGTTGAAAAATCTTTATATTTTCAAACATTGGGTATCCTCATAATTGGGGGATGATGATGTCGTGGCAGTAATAATAATAATAATAATAGTATCAAGAGTCAGAGTTGTTGAGCATTTACTATGTGCCAGGTACTGCACTTTCCAAAAGTTTATAACTTTTAATCTTTACAAGAAGCAAAATAGGTATTAATAGTCCTATTTTTATAAGTGAGGAAACCAAGAGTCAGAGGTACTATATAATCCAAAGTCACACAGCTAGTAAGCCTGGATTTGAATCTCACTCCAGCAGCCTCTCTCTTTGCTTTTTTCTTTTCAACAAAAAAATTGCTTTATTTTTTATTTATTTATTTTCAAAACATCTTTACTGGTGTATATTTGCTTTACAATGTTGTGTTAGTTTTTGCTTTATAACAAAGTGAATCAGCTATACATATACATATATCCCCATATCTCTTCTCTCTTGCGTCTCCCTCCCACCCTCCCTATCCCACCCCTCTAGGTGGTCACAAAGCACGGAGCTGATCTCCCTGTGCTATGCGGCTGCTTCCCACTAGCTATTGGTTTTCCATGTGGTAGTGTATATATGTCCATGCCACTCTCTCACTTCGTCCCAGCTTCCCATTCCCCTTCCCCGTGTCCTGAAGTCCATTCTCTAGTAGGTCTGCGTCTTTATTCCCTTCCTGCCCCTAGGTTAATTCCTTCTCAGTCCTGCTTCAGAAACAGAGAATTTACTTTTGAACCTTTAGCTAGATGAACTCCAGAACAGCATGATCTGCTTAATCTGAGAGATCTTTGGTAAAAGCTGGATGGGCCTAATCACAATTTTACGTTGTGAGATTGCATGAAAATGGAGAAAGGGGTCCTTGTCACCTCCCGCCCCCTTCTGGGAACAAACTTGAGTTGTATCTGTGTGAGGGGAAACTGTGGTTTATTGGATGGGGGACTTAGAGGTGGTAAGGATGCAGGGGGCCTAGGGTGACCTTTGTTGGAGAAGCAGAGGGCGATGCCTGGAATGAATGAAACATGCTAAGGTTACAACAGTAGCCACAGAGAATGAGGTACCAGGTGGGAAGGCAGAACTCCAGCCCTCCAGGCTATTGTAGAGAAAAAAAACCCTCCGGGACTGTAATGGAGCAGAGATGAATCACGGAATAGCCACTATCAGAGCTACTGTTTACTGAGTGTTTGCCGCATGTTGAGTTCTATTCTAAGTGCTTTACATGTATTAGTTCATTTAATAATTCACATTGCTAGAAGGTAAGTACTGATCACAGTGTCATTTTAGGGATGAGGAAACTGAGTTACCAAGAAGTGAAGCAACTTGCCCAAATCACACAAGGAAAGAGTTGTAGAGCAGGATTCAAACGCAGGCCACCTGTATTTAGAGCTGACCCTATTTACCACTCTGCTGTTCAGCCTCTGGGGGAAGTGAACACACAGGAGGCTGATTGGCAGTAGAAGAAACCACCAAATAGAAGCAAAACTGAGTTCAATGTCATCTCACAGTCTTGGCAAGGACTTTCTCACATGCTAATGATGGTGGCACGTGCTTAATGGAGAAATTGCAGACGTCCTTGGAATCTGATCACCACGTTACAGAAGATCCCACATGGACTGGGTATAATAGGTCACCCTGCTCTCACAGGTACTAAATCTGAACTGATGATCTCTATGCCCAAGAGACATCTCTGTCCAATTTCTCTATTTCTTTCAAAGTTATGCCAATGTGGAGGCACCTTGGCACTTTCCATCCCTTTATTAGTGATACCCAATCAAATTCCCTCAATCCTTTCTCAAAAAGTTTACCATCTCCACTGAGCCTCTTGTGCTTCACCTGAGTTTTGCAATACTGCCTCACAGGTCACCCTGCCTCTTTCTCTTCCTTCTGAGTTGAACCAAATGCCCCTGCCCCGTGAACTTCCCAGAGTGGCCTGAAACATTGGAAATGACATTAAATGAGGAATCGGGACAGCTGTGCTCTGTTCTAGCTCTACCACTAGGTAAGTGACACTGGGAGTGACCTCTGGATCTTTAGATTCTACAATGATAAAAGGAGGAGTTGGAATGGATGCTCACCAAGGTCCCTTCCAGTGCTGTAATTATATGAATGCACAAATGAGTCAATTCTTTGTTTTTATAGTTGTCTGTGGATTTTTTTTTACATCTTTATTGGAGTATAATTGCTTTACAATGGTGTGTTAGTTTCTGCTTTATAACAAAGTGAATCAGTTATACATATACATCTGTTCCCATATCTCTTCCCTCTTGCGTCTCCCTCCCACCCTCCCTATCCCACCCTTCTAGGTGGTCACAGAAAGCTTTCAACAAAATTCAACACCCATTTATGATAAAAACCCTGCAGAAAGTAGGCAGAGAGGGAACTTTCCTCAACATAATAAAGGCCATATATGACAAACCCACAGCCAATATCGTCCTCAATGGTGAAAAACTGAAAGCATTTCCACTAAGATCAGGAACAAGACAAGGTTGCCCACTCTCACCACTCTTATTCAACATAGTTTTGGAAGTTTTAGCCACAGCAATCAGAGAAGAAAAGGAAATAAAAGGAATCCAAATTGGAAAAGAAGAAGTAAAACTGTCACTGTTTGCAGATGACATGACACTATACATAGAGAATCCTAAAGATGATACCAGAAAACTACTAGAGCTAATCATTGAATTTGGTAAAGTAGCAGGATACAAAATTAATGCACAGAAATCTCTTGCATTCCTATACACTAATGATGAAAAATCTGAAAGTGAAATCAAGAAAACACTTCCATTTACCACTGCAACAAAAAGAATAAAATATCTAGGAATAAATCCACCTAAGGAGACAAAAGACCTGTATGCAGAAAATTATAAGACACTGATGAAAGAAATTAAAGATGATACAAATAGATGTCTGTGGATTTTGGTTTGAACTTTTCAGCCTGGTGCTCAAGGCCCCCTATAAAAGTTTTCTCACACCATTGTGCAAGACAGTCATTCCTCCTATCAGGCTATAATCATTTCCAAATCCCAGCTTTTCTTCCTGCTGTTCTTGCTTCCCAGAAAGTCCAGTTCTACCTTCTTCGTAGCCTAAACCTTACACCATCACTAAGGTTCTGCTCAAGCACCATATCTTCTTCCACTGAGAGTTTCCCTGAGTGACCTCTGGCTACAACATTTTCATTCTACATAAAATGTATGTGCACAGTTCTCCCTAAATAAAAATGTGATTTATATGTACTCTTAACAGTCACAGACTATAAAAACAGAGGCAAAAAGAAATAAGTAAAATTCTGATGGCTTGATTTATATAAGTTTTATATAGAGCCTGAGCATGTTGTACCTTACTTCTTTTTCCACAAATGTTAATCACAATAAAATGTGAAAACAGTGTTATCTAGAAGCTTAAAAACTAAAAATTCATGACTAGCATGATGTATATTTATACATCCTTTAGGTTGAATTTTTAAACATAATCAATGCCTCTCTGCGGATGATTCAGAAAAATGATTAAAAAATGATTAAATAATGAGTTGCTCCTATTTCAGAAAAAATGTATGTGCATGGTAGGCAGTGACCAAAGAGCCCGGACTCGAGCCAGATTACCTGGATTCAGATCCTGGCTCTGCTACTTGCTAGCTGCTAGTTAGTCAACATCTCTATGTCTCAGTTTCACCACGTGTAAAATGGGATCATTATAGAAGCTACTTGGCAAGATTGTTGTGAGGATTAACATACATATTAATATATAAAAAACACAAAGAGTTTCAGGCACATAGTAAACACTATATAAATGTCATCTATTATTATTTTTACAAGTAAATTTCACACACTTTAAATAAATCTTAGAATTAAATTGTTTTGTGCATGTAGATATTGTCTCCCCAAGGAAATAGCAAGGATCGTCACTATTTTCTATTTTTTTCATGTTCTGGCAAACAATTGGTTCTTAGTTAGAACTTTGAATGAATGTATAAATTAAGTAGATGAGTGAAAAAATGCATGAGTTACCATCCAGCCTTAACAGGAAGGAGAAGCAGGTATAAAGATCAGTTTTATATAATTCTGGAGGAATAAGCCCAAATACACCTGACGTCTTTCATGCACCACATGCCAGTTTACTTAGTTTCTATCTTACTGTAACTTGTTTTGCAGGAGGATCAGGAAAAACAAAAGGAGAACAAAAATCAATCCAATATCAGCTTTATATTTATGGGTATTTTTTACTTTTAGGAAGAGTTGGCTTGTAGGAGGCATCTAACCATGACTCTCAGAATGGACAGTGTATTTCTTCAACTCTTCAGGAAGAAAAACCACATTTATTCCCTGTGATGGACCAAAAAATAGGAAAACAGAAATAATGTATAAGCAGGAACTAGAAAACTACAACTCTTGAGTATGTGATATACATCTTTAACAACACATTTCTTTAAAAAAAAATGCCTTCCTTTTACCACCGAATGCCTAAGTTTAAAATTGAGGAGTCTGTTTCAGATGAATAAGGGCCCCTTTGTCACTATGTCATTAGAAGAACATTGGCATAGAGATGATGCGGCAGTCCCCACCTGCCCTGGTGGATGACAGGGTAGAATTCAGAGGATTTGGTGCCTGGGTGGAGAAAGGAACTCAGAGCATGGCCACCATATGATGTTCTTCCAAACACACACTTGAAGGCAGTCAGTGAGGACCAACATGATATACCGCAATTTTAAACAATTTTGGTTTGGCAAATGAAGAAGTTTATGACATAAACAAATACAAGACCTTGCAGCTGTAGCCCCTGGCTTCTCCTTAATGTCTCGGTTTCTTTCTGAATCTTTATAGCCAAATTGTAAGAGCCGGGGATGAGAATTTCCATGGATTTACTGGCACTATGTAATTCAATACATAATAAAATGAAAATCCTCTAAAAATGTATATGAGTGCCATTATGTTAAAAAGTTATTACAGGAAAGGGGAGAAAGTAAAAAATATGTGTGGATTATAAAGATAAAAATTTTCTTATTTCATCAGCTTATCTTTTTACTCCTTTCTATTGCGAGTTCTAAATATGGTCAAAATGAAATGTGTTTATTTTGCCTTGAACCTTCTCACTAATGGACTGAAGGGGCATTTCACAGATGCTAAGCAGTATGAGTTTCCCGTAAGCAACCAAGCTCCCTTAACAAGTGCTCTGGAAGGAAAATTTCACAAAGTGTTTTTCTATTTCTCACCACCAAGTCAAACAAAATGCCAGTGTTAAGTTGGACAGGAAGAGGGTTGTGACATTACAGATTACATTCTGATGACATATATATTGTGTTCTTCAGACCAAGCACGGCTTCAGAAGCCATTTCCTGTTTGTACATGGATCTCACAGGGAATCCAGACCAGGGCATAGCGCTGCAGTAGTACAGGGTGGTGAGAAGGCTTGTAGCTTTTGCACAGCCTTTAGAAGAGATGTGAGGTCCAGAGCCATAGAAGGGGTTGGTTACAATTCCTGAGTTGAAAGTACAGCAAAACTTTAAGGTAATACGTGTACTACAGTTGGGAATACAATTATTTTGAGTGCTGATCACAGGGAAGATAAGATCATTTAATGGCCCTACTCATCAAATGGGATGATCAGTGGGTCAATATCTAAACTATCCTGATAGACAAGGTCATTGATTTCATCCTGGTCTCCACTGGATTATGACATAGCTCAAAAATAAAACATTGACAGATGAATGAAGAAGATGTGGTATGTGTGTGTGTGTATACACACACACACACACACACAATGGAATACTACTCAGTCATACAAAGAATGAGATAATGCCATTTGCAGCAACATGGATGGACCTAGAGATGATCATACTAAGTGAAGTAAGTCAGACAGAGAAAGACAAATATCATATGATATCACTTATATGTGGAATCTAAAAAAATGATACAAATGAACTTATTTACAAAACAGAAATAGACTCACAGTCATAGAAAACTTATAAAGGGGAAAGCAGTAGGCAGGAAAATTAGGAGTTTGGGATTAACAGATACATATTACTATATATAAAATAAACAACAAGGTCCTACTATATAGCACAGGGAACTATATTCAATATCTTGTAATAACCAATAATAGAAAAGAATCTGAAAAAGAATCATTCTACTATACACCTGAAACTAATACAACATTGTAAATCAACTATAGTTCAATTGAAAAAAATAAAGCAAAACAATTCCCTTTCTGCTCGCCGACCCCACCTCTGCAAAAAAAAAAACCTAAACAGAAAAAACTCTAACGCCACTTTCTCCAGAATATTAGGGTGTCTGACAAGACATCAGAGAATGACACGGACTTCCACTTTGATCAGTAGTATAACATATTCGCAGATACTTACTGAGCCCTAAGCTGAATGCTTGGGCTAGACAAATAAGACACAGCTCCTTCTTTAAAGGAGCTTACAGTCTATTAAGATAAGTCTTCTCGTCTCAAATGGAACATGCATGGCCAGCTGGGATTTCATATTCATAGCAAAGGATTTTTTTTTTAAAAGTCTTTTGCTTGCTGTGGTTCCATAGATAATTTGTTACTTTACGTCTTTGGGGATGAAATTATTTTCACACTATGTATAGCTGTCTAGTTCAAGCCTCACACATTTAATGAAAAAATAGGAATCATTTGCAGGCTAGAATGGAGCATAAGTTTCTTTTGCTCAACTGACTTCCTGAAGCCTGGAAACACAGTAGCATGTGATGTCAAAAATTTGGCAAGTATCTGGAGAAAATCAAATTGAGCTTTAACTTAGCATTTTATTGCCTCCTTACAAAATGAACCCAGAAGAGATGCAGACATATAAACTACTGATTTACAGCTTTCATGATATTTTCTGTTTCTCTACAATGTATTTGTTTTGCCTTAAGTGTTTCAAATTGTTACTTAATCCATAAGGATATGCACAATAAATGCTTCCAAAACATGAGAATTCCTCTAGCTGGGGAAAAAAAAAAAAAAGAGAGAATGATTATAAAACTTCCTGGAGAGAATTTGCTTTATTTGTTTAATTCCCCCTCTAAACTGGGAGCAGCTTGACGGTGAGGATGCCATACTCATCTTCGTCACTCTGCATCTACTTGAGGACCTAGGGTATGGTAAGTGCTCCAAAAATGCTTGTTGAATGAATGGATGAATGATGGATGGGCGCATGTCTAGGTCTTGAAGAAGAGGATAGTAAGTAAAGATGGGGGAGAGGTTGAGGAGGAAGGAGAAACATTTATGCAGCCTGGGCAGTATGGAAGGATGTGTGTGGGACACAGTGGCAGGTTAAGTGGTACATTGGTATAGCAGCTGAATGGGAAGGCGTGGTGGCAGAGAGACTCTGCAGCCACACTGGGATAGACATCTGCTTTTCACAATCCTGTGACAGTCGGTTTATCATTTCCACATTTTCTTTTATTTCGTTTTTTAAGTCCACACTAGCTCAAGCCCCATAATAGGCTTCCATTTGGCCCCTATATTAATTTATGGGCATTGGGGGCTCACCATGTAAAGCTGATCAGTGTGTGCACTGAACAATTCCAGGGAACACCTTCCGCATGCAAGACAGTGTGTGACAGCCCTGTGCTCCATGATTCTCCCTATATGTATAATGGAATGCATTTACAAATTTATAAACATGCTGAGAAGTGCAGCCTGTGGAGAGATACTTTTAACTATCCTTTCTCTTTACTCATTACATATCCTTTAAGACCTAACGAGCCTTCCGTTCTCCCCAGCTGTGAGAGTTATATTGTAAAAACAAATTGTGTTTGTGTGTATGTGTGTGTTGCTTCCACATTCTAACTCTCAGTGATCATGGGGCACCTGCTTTGAACGATTCCATACTGAATGGAGTTCCAGTGTTGGAATGTTTAGGTTCAAATCCTGGCTCTATCACTTACTGTGTGATCCTGTGCAGGCTACTTAGCTTCTCTGTACCTCAGCTTCTTTACCTATAAAATAGGAGTAATAAGAGCTCCCATTTTATTGGGTTGATGTGAGAAAGAGTTGATCAAACCTATGTAAAGAACTTAGCACAGTGATTGGAACACAGGGAGTGCACATAAGTGATAGCAATTAGGCTGTTAACATTATTATTACTAGTACTAGACTATCAGGTTTGGTCTGCTGGGCAGAACTCCTGAGCCCCTACAGCTGGGACTGCCCATCTAGGGCCTGTCCCTTTCCAATGGGCAGGCAGATGTATCCATATTTTTCCCAGGCTATTCATTCCATGAGACTTAGCCAGACCATTCCCAGCTGTGGGTCATTATATCACAAACATACACACATACTATAAGCACACACATCCTGGACTTCCCTGGTGGCGCAGTGGTTAAGAATCCACCTGCCAATGCAGGGGACACGGTTCGATCCCTGGTCCGGGAAGATCCCACATGCCATGGAGCAACTAAGCCCCTGTGCCACAACTACTGAACCTGTGCTCTAGAGCCCATGAGCCACAACTACTGAAGCCCGAGTGCCTAGAGCCCATGATCCACAGCAAGAGAAGCCACCGCAATAAGAAGGCCAGGCACCGCAACAAAGAGTAGCCCCCGCTCACCGCAACCAGAGAAAGCCCATGTGCAGCAACAAAGACCCAACGCAGCCAAAAATAAATAAATAAATAAATAAATAAATAAATAAATAAATAAATAAATAAAAATACAGAACTCAAATTAACTATACATTAAAATAATAATAATAATAATAATAATCACACACATCCCCTTTACTCCAGAAGATGCCAACAACTATGCCAAAACATCAAGATGTTGTTAGGGGGACTTCCCTGGTGGTGCAGTGGTTAAGAATCCGCCTGCCAGTGCAGCGGACATGGGTTCCATCCCTGGTCCAGGAAGATCCCACATGCCGCAGAGCAACTAAGCCTGTGCGCCACAACTACTGAGCCCACATGTCACAACTACTGAAGCCCACGCACCTAGAGCCTGTACTCTGCAACAAGAGAAGCCACCGCAATGAGAAGCCCGTGCACTGCAAGGAAGGGTACCCTATTAGCTTGCCGCAACTAGAGAAGGCCTGTGCACAGCAACGAAGACCCAACACAGTCAAAAATAAAAAATAAAATAAAATAAAAAAGATATTGTTAGGGTTCCCTTCCCTGTATCTTTTTTCCAGTCGAGTCCATTGAAACGTAATCATTGGATTTAAGAGGGAAATGGGATCTGTGAGACCAAGGAACAGTTCGTGGGTAACAGAACTCTGACAGGTAACAATGGGTTTTGGCAAAAGGAGGCGACCAGAAAGGAGACAGAAGACAAGTTTTGTTGTTGATTTTAGTGGTGGTGAGTGTGTGCATGTGTCGGATTGTGAATGGGGTGGGGAATACATTAGAATGAGAGAGTGATGTGGAAATCAGTGACCAAGCTGGTGGTGCGGTCTAGGGACAGGTAGACAATTAGAGAAGGAAAACCCACTAACAAGCTGAAGACCAGAGTCCCACAATGAGTAAGGACCAGGGGATTAGAACACTTCTCTCATTTAATCATTTAGTCATTCATTGACAAACTGCTGTTGAGCATTGACTATGTGCTTGGATGTGAGATGCAGGAATCAGTAGAGAACAAGGGCCTCTACCGTCAGGGAGCTTATGGTCTAAAGTAGACAAAAAACACATTTCCAGTGAGAAGTCATACCCCAAAGTGCAAAGCATTATGGAGATTAGGGGGTGGTGTGTGGCATGATGAAGATTTTTTTTTTTTTGCAGAAAATTTGGCTTAGTAGGATCAGTATGGTTGGGATACATCATGGGAGTGGAGGGAGTTGAGGGTGGAGAGGTAATCAGGAGCAACATCATGAAGACCTTCTTGGAACCAAAGGTTAAGGAATATGTTCTTGATTTTGAGGGCACTCTGCAGTATAAGGCTTAAACATCAGATCTCAAGGATTGGAACCCAGGGAGGGAAGCTGGGTGGTCATTTTTTAAAAATGATATAATATATGAAGAAAACTCAACTGAGAATATTTACTGGAAGGTCCCTCCTCCCTTCTGTTGGCATGAGAGGTGAAGGACTGTCCCTGCGTATAGTGGGGCATTTTGCAAAGAGAAACGAACATCTTCAGGACTTCCTGGCACCCCTCCCACTTCAGAGTGAACCCTGTGGTAGCCTATATATTTGTTGTGGGTGAGTTTTCATAAAGCAGTAGAGAAGAAAAGGAAACCTATCATTTATTAGCTTCCTGTAGTCACATTCAAATTCCTAAGCCTGGTATTCAAGGTCATCCAACCACTTTCACCTAAACCCATACTACTCCCCTATGTGGATCCTCCTTTCCAGCAGAACGGGTCTCAGAGCAAGTCATGCACTTTCCTGCTTTATTGCCTCTGATCCCGTCCTTCTTTAAAGGCTTAACCTCTCTTTGACTCAAGTTTCTTCATCCAAAGACTGGAGACAATAATACCTCATTTAGGATGTTATATAGATCATGTGTCTGTAAGCACCTAGCACAGAGCCTGGCATGAAAACATCGTTCAACAAATGTAAGCAATTGCCAAACTCAAGTTCTAGATTCTTGTTAGCATGTCACAAATGTTCTCAGGGCTGGGCATGAGATGAGTGGTGAGAAGTGAAGCAAATTGTAAAGGGTACTCTTTGCTTAGAGGCAATGAACATACAAAGAGACGATGAAAATTACAAAGCAAAAATGAAAACAAACAAACTCATGCCAGGGACCTTTGGCTTAAACCCACCATTCTGAAATCCCTTTGACTTTTGCCTCCTTATGTTAGGTTATTAATATCCCTCCTTATGTAATTCTCTTTCACTCACCCTTTGTGAACTTATTTTTCATTTCATATTCTTTATGGTGCTATTGATATTTCAGTGTAAACTTTTTTTTTAAGTTTTTAATTTTTTTAATTTTTTGGTGGTACGCGGGCCTCTCACTGCTGTGGACTCTCCCGTTGCGGGGCACAGGCTCCGGACGCGCAGGCTCAGCGGCCATGGCTCACAGGCCCAGCCGCTCCGCGGCATGTGGGATCTTCCCGGACCAGGGCACGAACCCACGTCCCTTGCGTCGGCAGGCGGACTCTCAACCACTGCACCACCTGGGAAGCCCCCAGTGTAAACTTTTTGATTCTCAGGATTATCACAAAAATTAAGTCAAGCTACATATATAAAGTGTCTAGGGCATGGCATTTAAATTTTAGCTTTGTTCTTATTAATAATAATAATAATGATGATCATGAATGATAATGAATCTTGTAAATTAAGAGACGAAGTCTCTAAGAGCTCCAGGAATCTCTTTCCTGCTTGTTCACTTAGTAAAGAACAATAATGGCTATTACAACAACAATGGCTATTACTCTTTGAGTGATTAATCATATGACAGAATTTGCTCGGAGGGCTCCCCCTGTCTTACCTCATTTCTGCTCATGATAACCCTTGAGGTAGCTCTATTAGTATCATACCTATTGTAGAGGTGAGGAAACTGAGGCATCAAAAGGCAAGTCCATAAGCCAAGTTATGTAGCTGGAAAGTGGCAGAGTCAGGATATGAACCAGTCAGGGTGGACCCACAGCTCCTGTACTGAACTACTGCATCGTACTCATTTCAACCAACTTCCATTCATCCTTGAAGCACCAACTCACGTTACCTCTTCTGCAACTTTCCGTACAGTTAGTTGAGTTGCTCCCTCTTCTATACCTCAACAGCACTTTGAATATACCTCCCCTATAGCAAAGATCACATTGAACATTATTTTTTTACGTGTGTGTTTATCTGTACGAGAGTTTCTTAAGGAAGAATCTGTAAATTACTCACCGTTACACACTTAGCATAGGGCTTGGCACATATTTGATAGGCAAAAATGTGTGTTGAAATTTAATCACACTAGTAGGACCTCACTTAAATTTGATGTCCATGATGATGGTGTCTACAAGACAGAACATGGATGAGTGGAAATTTCAAATGATAAGAACCATGGTGCTAGGCTCTTGGCTGTTTCTACTACGGGTTTTGTCATACTTGTGGTTGTTCTTTTCTGGGTTGGAGGAGTCAAAATGACTCCTAAGATGTCTCATTTAATCAGAGGCCCCAAATCTTTTTAGCTATATGTCTTTTCACCTCATCCCTTCTGAGAAGTATCAGTTCATGGCAGGTGCAACTGCCATGTGAAAGCCAAAGAAGAAACAAAGGATGTGCTGAAACCTATGCCACTTAGCGACAATGGTTACTGTTTCACCAGGGGTTACACCAACCAGCTGAAAGAATGACTGGAGGAGGCTCAGCTCTACCATAACGTGAGCCAAGGACCCACATTTTATTGTAAGAATGCCTTCTGTGGTGCTTTAAAATTTATAATCCTCCCCCTTCCATTATTTCATTTGATTCTTACAACAGCTCAAAGGAGTAGGCAGGAGATGCTCAGGGAAAGGAAGGGATTTGCCTAACATGGCCAGTGAAAGATGGAATCAGGACCAGGACCTGTTTTCCATATGACATTTCCATACGACAACATACTAGACACGATGGTCAGAGTAACTAATTTGCTATGGGGCAGTTTCTGTCTGCAGTGCACCCAGATCAGGACTATGAAGACAGAGGAGGTTTTTCCAGATGAGGGAAAAAGGAAACCCTGAGGACTGGGCCAAGGGACAACATGCTGAGGGTCAAAGAAAAGATGGAGGACACGAGTTCAGGGCTGGAAGGACATACTGGGTGATGCTCACTTATGGAGACCAGAAAAGCTCTGTCATAAAAGGAGGTCATAGGTTGAATTTTGTCGGATAGAAACATTTTGAAAGCATTCTACTTCAAAAAAAGAAATGAGATAGGCATGTGTGAGGCTAGAAGACAGAGGAATTTTCAGTCGGCAAGAATTGCCTTGGCAAACTACGTTAATGTTCATATTGTGCTTTTAAAGACCCCTTCTTTCTCTGTGTTGTCATGATGTCACTAAGAGATACATTCAACACTTTGTGCCTGTTCTCCCCATCCCAGTTCCTGTTCCCACCTATACTGGGTTTGCTGTCTGCACTACAGGAAGGAGGAGAAATCCTGAAGCAGGAAGTGATTAGAATGCTGTCATTAATGTTGGCACATAAGCTTGCTTTGTGCTTCCTTATGCCTTGTCCCTCTGGTTCCTGCAGACCCTGAGGGCCCTGGTCTTGGATACTCTTCCTATGGACCATTCTCCTCGGTCTTGGATGCCAGGCTTGCTCAGACCCTTGGCTTGTTCTGACTCCCCTTGGTCTCCAGTATGTGGGCCACTCTTCTCCTCACTACTGACCACAGGGCTCAAGCTGGACATGCTCTGGTTCATGGCCACACCCACTTGCTGCCAGCTGCCTGGTGCTGACAGGTGTCTCCGATGGACATCTACTTTCTTATAGAATGTGGGACCAGACCAGAAACTGCCTGAAATAAGGTGACATTTGCTCCATGTGGGAATATCTACTGATTGCTTCATGTTCATAAAGATGCAGCTCATGTCCATGAGCTTTTGCTGGGTGTGACACAGAGAGAGAGAGACAGAGAGAGAGGGGGTGTTAGTTCCTGGCATCTGCAAATGAAAAATGAGGCAGAGACATAGCTGAAGGCACTGCAGTTTGGGCAGCTGAATCCCATTAAAAAATCATGGGAAAGCTCTGCATTCCTGCCATTGTGGTGAAGAGGGAAAGCAAACCTCTGAGGGTTTCACAAAGAAAATATTTTATGACCAAAAGTTCTGTAAAATCTCTAAGTTCTGTAAATCTGGTGAACAAGGAAACAGTTTGGTAGGCATCCCACAAGTCCATGGAGGACACTTTCCTACAGCCCTCACCTCTGGAGGCCCCAGAAGGAAAATCCCACTGCCCTCCACAGGGGAGCACCTTGGGAGAATGTGAAAGCCACGTGCTTTCACCACCACCCCGAGCTGATGCAAAAACTCCTGATGCCCTAGGAGTGCAGACAAGGTCACCTTTATAGTCACAGCCTGTCTTTTAAAAAATCATCTCGTTAGATAAGGTAGAATCACTAATCCACCTTAATTCTTTTCCTCCAAATTTTTACTTTAGACTGTCTCTGGATCCTAAAATTAAAATGTAAGCTGTATTTTAAAATGTAAATAATAAATTGAATCTTAAAATTAAAATTTAAGCCATTCTCAGCAATAAAGTAGAACTAATAAGGCTGTTCCTGGTAGCCATTCCGGGTGACCAATGGGGTATCACCTCTCCAGGCATAAAAGAGTTATTTTTATATGCTCTGGACCATGATGAAAAAAATCCAAATTGGCCTTACGTAAAAGCAACAGGTTTACATTTTATTTTAGTAATAAAAAATGCATATAAATCTAAAAAGAGAGATTTTTAGATCTCTTTTTCTGGGGTATTTTTAAAGGCTCTGTGAATATTTATATTCTATTTTCGCATATACTCTGTTCTATGCTTGGAAAACTTCGGGCAATAAACTCCAGGGCATGTCCAGAAGAGGGAACTAGATAGGAGCTGTGGTGAGGGAGGACTTATGGCACCTTTCAGTCTGAAAAAATGAAGGCTGAAAGCAGAAAGGACTGATGTTTACAAAACCATAAAGGATAAGGCAGGGTGATCACAGCACGGACCTTCCCCAAAGATTAGTAAAGGTAGTTTTGCATAAGTGACAAAAATCATGAAGTCACACAGTGGCTAGTAATTCTATGGAAACTGTTATCCAAAGAGATGTTCTGATTAGAAAAAAAAAAAAAAGTTGAAGAGGATATGAAGTTAACAATAGCTAAATATTGTGGGATTCTGGGAATGCCTCATAGAAAGCAGCCTTATCTCCCCTCTCCCTCCCTCCCCCTCCAACAACTGTCCCTAGTTGTCATTTTAGGGTCAGGCTATTTGGCTAGAGAAACAGCCAGACCTGTGGTCTGATCCTCGAATGGTGTCCCTTTGCTTCTTTTATGAGGATGATGGTCTTGGCAAGTGGTCATCTGCCCTCCACCTTGCCTCCTGTAAAGTAAGGGCGTCCACACTCCTGAATTTAATAACTTGAGTATAAAAAAATAGGAGACATGGGGACTGCCTTTATTACTGTAACTTGAATACAATGACCAGCACAAGGCTGGCTTAGCAGCACCATCCTGGGAATTCAGTACGACACCAGAATTCCATTAGCACAGCTTGTGATGCCAAATGTACAATTCCATTCTGTGGCCTCCCTGAGATCTGGTTCCTCACAACATTTCCTTTTTTGAGAAGTACATGAGGAGAGTAGCAAATTGATGAGGGAGGTGAGTATTCCTGGAATACACACCTCAAAACATTTCCTCTGTCCCTTTTCACCATTCCTCCCTCCCTCCTTCTCCCTTGCCTCGTACAGGCAGAAGGGGTGATAAAAGCCATGGCAGGGCATCGGCAGGAAATAATTCAGAGAGGTGATCCCCTCAGAATTCCAACACAAGATCACCTCATTGGCCTGGAACACCTGCTTTCCTTCTAGTGAGTGACTAGTTATGGCCCCAGCAAGGGCACATGAGAGCATCAGCTAAGAACATAGTGGGGTTTAACCAATAACCCCTTGCTGTACTCCATGGTCTGCCTTGGCTAGAAGCCTCTCCATAGAACTAATCTTACTCAGAAACCAAAGAGGGAAACAACCTCATTTGTAAATCTCAGCTGTGTCCATAATAAAAGTAAGGGCCAGCATCTAGGTAGGTCCCCTTTTCTTAGATATTTATTTGTATGGGGGAGGAAGGGGGTGGCTATGGAAGAATCATATAAAATAACTGAAGAATATGAAGAAAACGAGTCCCCTTTCTCTCTCCAAAAATGTACTGTTAAATTTCAAATGTGTCTGTAAGCCTTTGACTCTTCAAGTGTGTGTTGAAATGGAACAAATGGATTCATTTGAGGAGACAGCATTAAGCTTTAGTTGATGGCAAGTAAAAACTCTTTGAAATGGAGGCGTTCCCTTTAAGGACTTTGTGTTCCGAATTCAACTACGTTCTCTTCTCAGTCACCTTAGGCATTTGTTTTTAATAAGTCTTTACAGAGTCAACAATTCAACAAAGGACCTCAAAACTGTGTTTCTGACCAGCAAAATAAGTACAGATTCCAGATGTTTCTCATTTCTCCATGTCACTAATTCAAACTCACAAATCTCTTGTTTACTGGACGTTCACGTAATACTAATGTTTTAGATACCTCTGAGAATCTCCTCTCCTATCTCTGCATCCCTTCTCTCGCCAAAGATCACTAATTCAAACTCAGAAATCTCTTGTTTACTGGATGTTCACGTAATACTAATGTTTTACATACCTCTCTTCGGAGAATTTCCTCTCCTATCTCTGCATCCCTTCTCTTTGCAAATCTCTTCATCTTTGCAAATGAAGGGTATCTTAAGCAAAGGCATTATGGGGGCAGCATTTAGCAAGGATTTCAGAATGACAGCATCCTCCTTCACATTTTTTTAGATTTAGCAGATAATTCGTAAGTATTCCCAGGGTTACACCAAATTATAGTAAGGTTGGACATGAAATAGCTGCTGGGCAGCTATCTAGACTGGCTACTGGAATTGGAGATAATGGATAATGTATAGACCTCAAACATATTCTGAACAAGAACATGAGCTCCTTCTGGACAACACAATCCTTTGCAAATGACTCCAGCGGTAACAGTTCAACACCTTCAGCCCACATAAAAATATTAACTTTCCTTGTAAAGAGAATGTCCTATGGATACCAGGTATAAAAGGCAACCACCTTAGAAAATGGGCACCCTTTTATAACTCTGTCTTCTGTGACTTGCAGAAGCTTTCCTTCTTAAAGCTAAACAAGGATTTAAATCAGTTAATTAGTTGATAACTTCTATTGAATACTTAGTTTGATGGAGTCTCATACTAGCATTTAAGTTGTCATAAAGACAGTGTGTTTGTAATGAAAGTATGATTTTGCAGAGCCAACTTTGCCTTGCTAAATGAGGAATGGATAAACCTGCAGGAAGGAGGAAAAGGCAATAGAGAAAAGAAAGGAAGAAAAGATATCAAATCCATCAAATTCCATCAATCCAGAGGAGACATTTTCTGTACCTTTGGTCCATGACACCTATCTCAGACAGTGGTTCTCAAACTTGTAGGTGTATCAGAATCACCTAGAAGGTTTGTTAAAGCAAAAGAAAGGGCCTGAGAGTCTGCACTTCTAACAAGTTCCCCAGGTGATGCTGATGTTGTTGGTCTGGAGACCATACTTTCAGAACCACTGCTCCAAAATGATTGGGAATCCTGATGGATCTTTCCCACTTTGTATTCTAGATATTTGTCCAAAGCTGACACCATCTTTGAATTTCCTAAACTTGGGTTCTTTTAAAACAAGGTTTACAGGTTCACACTTAGTACTTCTTACCTGGTGAAATTTGGTAAATTTCCAACCAGAAGAAGCTTCATGAGAAAAGAAATGGATGGAAAGGCTGTTGAGAGAAAGATAAGAGGCAATCAAGAGAGGAAATGTAAATTACTCTATCATTATAATTAATATTCACTTTGGACAGAGTAAACACAATTATCCCAAGGATATATGACTTGTATTTTCTACCTCACATTTTATTAGCAACACAAATTTGCAGATGAAGAAGATGCAACTGGATCGACATAGTGACTAGTACAAAAGGGAATTTCATGATTTAGCAATAAATTTTATTGAACAGAAGGTGACAATATCAGAGTTACAACTAAACATTCTGAACAACGTTAATTAATGTTTATTTTGACCCAAGTATTGTTTGTCTAAGTGAAGGCACTCATTTTAGTAACCAAAGCATTACACTTTTTTTGCACTCCGAAGTCTGCTTCCTAATGTAATAATGTGATCTATTTATTTGATGATTTCTTTCTTTTTTTAGATTACCAAATAATAGGGAGAAACAATAAGAACTGTAAAGAAGTGTCTGAGAGGCACAAGTGTGTGGTGTTTGTGAGCATAAGGAGTATGGAGAAAGGGCTTTTCCAGTAAAAGCACTTTTATCAGTACTTCTCAGTATTTTATCAGTATTTACAAGTAAGGGAGCGAATATAATGTTCTTCTTTGGCCAGGGAGTCAGTTCCCATCAGAGCTGGTCTCTTCACCTCCGCCTTTGTATTGCCCATCATAACAAGCTCAGGGGACTTAGGGATCCATAGTGGATCCATACTTCTTCCAGCTTCTTCCCTTTCAAGCAGTGTCGGCCAATTCAAACCAGATGCTAGGCCCATTCCCAGACGCATTTATGGGCCTCCTGGCTCACATGTCCAGGTGTTGTGGCTTTGTATCCTGGTCTTGGTAATGTAGAGATAACTTTAATGTCCAGGACACTTCAAAAAGTTACTTGAGGTGTATGCCATTTCTCAGCCACCCCAGCCTCACTTCCATGGGGGTACCAAGGTAGTTGCCAGTCATTTCTAAAGCTTCAATGCTAGCTCCACTTCTTCCCCCGCCACACCCATTTCTGGATTAAGGCTGATTATAGATCGTGCCTCTGCTCCTCCAAATCGCTCTAAAACGGCCCAGAGAGTTCTGACTTGTGAATGCAAAACGTAAGTCTGACCTTCTTTAACTGAGCCTGCCATTCTCTGAATGCCTAAATTGAGAGAAGTTTTCCTACGGATAAGATTTGGCTCAGAAAATTTCACACTCTAAGTCATACTTGTAAAGGACCATGTCACCTCCATAGAACTAAACACATCCTACAATATTTTTATTCTAGAAGAGACATGATGAACTCATAGCTATTTTGCCAAGTGCTTTCTTCTTAAAAATTTAGGGCAAGCCACTGTTTCTCAGCTCAGCAAGGCAAGGTGCCCACAGACTTGAACTTGTTAGCCTGCCTAGGATAGAAATTCAGGAACTTCAAGACACTAAGCTCATTTCTAGTATAACTATGTACTTGTGTGTCAACAAAGACTATTCTCTTTTTCCTTTATTGAAAAAAGTATCAACTACAATCATTTATTGAGCTTTGACGTTGGCATAAAAGAAGTATTAGATGTGATTCTTGCCCTGGAAGTGTTTACAATGAAGTCTAAATGCAAGAATGAAGTCTGCACATGTGAAATCAGAAATGATGAAAGAATGCATAGAGTTAAGCATGAACTGTGCAGTGCAGACAGTACAGATGTATGATGTCAGAGAGTTGAGGAGAGCTTTAGGAAAGAAGTGAATAAGGTAAAGATCAAAGGATGCATATGATTTCTATAAAAACATGGGTGGTCTTCCTCTGTGTTTTATTTATAAAATAAATCTACAAGTTTACACAATTTAATACCACTCACTAAATATCACTGTAGGAGTCTGGAAGTCTCAAACTGGTAACCAATGGGCCAAAGGACTTTTTTGTTCTACCAACATTTGCAGTGTTTTAATACAAATTTGAACTAGCTGTCAACATTAACAAGTTGGAAGTTTTTACATTAAAATGTGTAATTTCTATTTCTCCTTTAAAAAATTGGAGAGTCTACCAAAACCCAGCCTACATTTCTACATGGTAACAGTGAACTAGAACTGAGTAAAACCCACCCCCATTACATGGGGCACTAGCTGTCCAAGTCTCCACTGCCCGTACCGATCCCTATTGCTTCTCTCACTGAACCTGCTTTGCTTATGTGTATCACCTACTTGGCCCCTGTGGGCATCTGAGTTTGTGAACCCTGCTGCACATCGACAGGGCCTCCTGCGTGGTAAGCGGGGGAGGCTGTGCCAGATGCTTCACTCCAACTAATTCCATCAAAACAGCAAGTGATCCTGCCCTCTCAGCCTTGCAGGGGAAAGCAACTTACACACAGAAGGGTACCTTATAAAATATTATGCTCAGTCTACAAAGGAAAATATCATGGACAACACATGCAAAGAGTTGAGCTTTGCTTCTGCAAGTGCATTGGTAATCACCACTCCGAATGAACATTCTACAGTGGGGCAGCCAGGCTGTGTTTGCACAGGAAGGACGGGTACTCCATTAACTCTTTCAGTTCACTTAGTGTAGGAAGACCCATGCGAAGCCAATTTTAGGTATGAAAATTTAATATAGCTGATAAATTGGATTATTCTATCTTTCAGAAAATTAACCTATTTTATTTAAAAAGAGCTGTTCTTATATATTTGAAATCTAGTCAAATCTACCTGTAAAGTAGCCCTGTACGTCCTATAAAATGAGGCACACTTCTATGAATATTTATCATGAGCAATCAATTCCTTATTGTATGACTGAGAAAATGTATGGATCATCCAAATGCCCAGCATGTTAGATTTGGAATGAGTTTCATGCTAGTATTGGAATAGTCATTCATTTGTTCATTCGGCCATCCCAAATGTATTTATTTAGCCCAATGGGCTTTGCCTAGGCCCTTCTATTAATCAGCTCTGTGAACTCAGGCAGATCCATTAACCTCTGCTGGTTTTGGTTCTTCAAATGAGGAAATCATATTAAATCATCTCTAAGTTCCCTAAAGATGAAACATGCCAAGTTTTCACATGAGGTGCCTGGAATAAAGGGAGACCAATTTGTTCTGACTTTGGGATTGACCTGCAGCACTTTGACTTTGGACATTTCTGTCCAGCCTGGTCAGTGTGCAGGCCAGGCCAGGCTGATATTCAGCTTGCAGCCACCAGGAAGACTACTCTGGCTTTCCACATCCGGTTTCCCTTCTGTTTGGTCCTATAGTCCACTGGTAGATTCCCAGGGCTTTCTGGTCATTAAATACTTTATCATCTCTGTTCATAATCCCCTAAGAAGTCTTCATTCTCTTTTTCATTCTAATCTCTTCTTGCTGGCTTAGAGGATGAGATTTCACCATCTTTGTTTGTGAACATTGGAAGAGAAGAGGGGCCAATTTGTAACACCCCTTAAAATGGAAAAGTTGTAGAAAACATTGCACAAAGTATTTGAGTTGCTCGCTGTTGTAAGAAAAATGAAAGGAAATTCTGCACTTTTTTTTTTTTTTTTTGCTATACGCGGGCCTTTCACTGCTGTGGCCCCTCCCGCTGGGCTCACTGGGCCCAGCCGCTCCGCGGCACGTGGGATCCTCCCAGACCGGGGCACGAACCCGTGTCCGCTACATCGGCAGGCGGACTCTCAACCACTGCGCCACCAGGGAAGCCCTGCATTCTGTACTTTTTTTCTTTTCAAAGTTTACCTTGTCTTAGAGCACAGAGGGAGATTCTATTGTAAAATTGTGTTGGGGGAGGAGAGCATGAAAGGGGAGGGTTTTTGTTTATTTATTAAATAAAAGTCCAGAGGCAAGGGCAGCTACTTGTAGCTGTATCAGCCTATTACTTAGACCAGAAGTCAGTCCCTGTAAGGTCCTGGGCAGCTTTTGGCAGTGCTACCCTACCTGGTCCCATAGACCTTTCCTTTTACTCTCTTTTTCCCAAAAGTAATGGATTATAATATTTCAAAACATAAATATATTCAGTTATAATACAAATATAAATAAATCCTCCAAATTTCTACCAACCAGAGTTATACAGTTAACATTTTGATATATATACTTCCAGCAAATATAAACATGTATATTATGTACAGTTTAAAAAATGGGATTGTAAAAAGTGGGAAGGAGTAGAGGCACTATAGGGGTAGGAAGTTAAGAGGTACAAATTATTATGTATAAAATAAGCTACAAGGTTATATTGTACAACACAGGGAATATAGCCAATAGTTTATAATAACTATAAATGAGGTATAATCTTTAAAAATTATAAACCACTATATTGTATACCTGGAACATATAATATTGTACATCAGCTATACTTCAATAAAATATAATAATTTAAAAAATGGGATTGTAAATATTCATCCACATACATGAATATACATATTATATATGCATATCATATGCATACTATATACACATATATACCGTATACTGTATACACACATATATACATATTGTAGCATACATATATACATATATATGTACTGTATAGGTATACACACACATATACATATATGTGCTTGTTTGTAAACTCCTTATTTCACTTAATATGTTATAAACATTTGTCTACTTCAGTAAATATGGAACTTCAGATAATTTGTAATGACTGTAGAATTCTCCATTGTATTTGCATACAATAATTTACTTAACCAATTCACTATAATTGGACATTTAGACTTTTCCCCCCTATTTCTAGTGTAATGTGGTTGGGGAAAAGATTTTTTTTAAGCTGCTGGCAGAATTCCACAAGGCAGGAGAAACAAAAATGGAATGCCCTCCATGATAGAGGAGCAGCCATCCTAAGGTTCTAGGGAGTGTCAGTAAAGAAGGCGTGCCGGGAAGGCTCTGAGTTACAAAGGGTCTGAGACAAGGTAGGAATCTGCATATTAGAGGAAAATAGGTTTCTAAGAAATTCCCCCAAACTTTCAAAACCAGGGCAATTTGATATCTAATGTTGGCCATCTACTGTGACATGCTAGGAGGTAACTTTCTCCTGCAACCAATTACTTTTTGTGTGAGACTCTGAGGGAGAAATAAAAATAAATAACAGGCTGTGTTACACACTTGAGTTGGCAAAGGGCAGGAAGACACAAAACTATAGGATAAACTATGCAAGTGGAACCGGGAAATAGAGCAAGAAGTGCATAGTAGAAATGTTTCCCCCCCGCAAATCCTTGGATGTGGGGAAGCTGAGCTTCCCTCTACAATGGGAGGAGGACTTGAGTTGTTAAAATGGCTTCATGAAACTGCCACCCAGGCAGCTAACACAACACCAAAATGAAAATCTTTGCATGTTTAGTGACTAAATTCCAATTTGGAAGTGAATTTTGAATTTTCAAACTAGAATTTCCAAACTAGAAGTACAACTTATGTACTTTTCTATATGCTTCTCCCTCATACTCTTTTCTTTTGGACATTTTCTCTTAACTAAAATCAAATAACTTTTCATTAGGTGATCCATTCACATTGTACGAAATTCAAAAGTTACAAAAGGATATGGAGTGCGCAGTAAATTACAGCTACTTAAGCCTACCAGTGACCACTTACTTTTCATTAGAGCCAATGAAAATTCCCTAGTTGTATGCTCTTCCAGATGTTCTAAGCATACACAGCATGTATGAATAAAGAGCCCCTCCCTTTTGTTTCTACAAATGGTAGCATACTCTAGCACACTCTACAAAGAGCTTATAGCTTACTTTTCTCATTTAGCATACCTTGGCGATTGTTCTAATACATTAGTACTCTAGAGCTGTCTGATGACTGTATTTGTAATCCAGTGTAAATGGATATATACAATAATTTATTCAGCCAGTTTTTTTTTTTTTTTTTTTTTTTTTTTTTTTTTTTTCCGTACGTGGGCCCCTCACTGCTGTGGCCTCTCCCGTTGCGGAGCACAGGCTCCGGACAAGCAGGCCCAGCAGCCACGGCTCACGGGCCCAGCCACTCCGTGGCATGTGGAATCCTCCCGGACCGGGGCACGAACCCGTGTCCCCTGCATCGGCAGGCGGACTCTCAACCACTATGCCACCAGGAAAGCCCTCAACCAGTTTCTTTCTGATGGGAATTAAGGTTGTTTCCTTTTTTCTCTTTTTTTGGCAACAAACAATTCTACAATAGTATTGGATATATGTCTTTTGATTATGTGTGAGCATATCTATCTGACAAATTTCTAAAAATGGAATTTCTGGGTCACATTATATGTATATTTTTAATCTCTATAGATACTGTTAAATTACCCTCCATAGAGGTTGTACCAGTTTGTACACCCACTACAAATGAGTATCCCTTTCCTTACACCTTAATCAAGATAGTGTTAACTGATTTTTTAATCTTTGCCAGTCAACCTGATAACTGATAAATCTGATCATGTCTATCCCATTTTTTAACTTGCATTTTCCTATAAGTGAATATGGCATATTTAAAAGACCTTTAATTCACATGTATTTGTTCATTTTTATATCAGATTATTGTTTCTTTCCTTTCTATTTACAGGAGTTCCTTACGTATTACAGAAATTAGCCCTTTTACTTCATAATGTGTAGTAAGCATTTTTCATAGTTTGTTTTTTAATTTTAACATTCACTTAATAAAATAGAAAATTTTATTTTTGAGTAGTTGAAATTACTGACTTTTTCCTTTATGCTTTCTTTTTATTGTTTTGGTTTTGGGTGGGGCATCATTATTTTTACCCTTCAAGAATTTTTACACAAAAACCCTATTCATATTTTCTTCCAGTACATTTATGGTTTCATCTTTTATGTTGAAATCTTTGGATCCATCTGGAATTATTTTGGTATACTCTTCTGCTCCTCCTCCATTTCCCCTCTCCTTTTTTAAACCTTAGGCAAATCACCAGGGAGTTGTAACAGGCTGGGCAAAGCCCTTCCCTATCTGGCAGGCTTCTCTCTCCTTGAGAGGCCCAAGTAGAGAACTAGTTGCTCCGAGTTTGGTTTGAAAGGTGATGTGGGACATGGAGCTTGGAGGAAACTGAGACTAGGAATGGGATAGTGCCAGGAGTCTCCAAGCAGTTCTTCCCAGAAGTATCCACAGCTGTTGGTTTAAAATGTGAGAATAAAATATCTGGATTTCTGGGCATATTCTTCAAGCTCTATTGCTTATCCAATAAGCATAGACTTGATGATAAAGCCGATTTGGCAAATACCAGACTGTCCAGACCAGGAACAAATGGCTGACAAAGAGAATTTTAAAAATTTTTATTGTGACCCTCAGAAAGACATAAATTTTACACTGTGATCCAGAATAACACTTTCATATCTACACATGAGACTAAAATTAGTTACATGTAACAGTATTCACCTCTACTACATGCATTCTGGTATTTTCTGTTTTATTATGTTTCATGCCATTCCATCTTATTCTGTTTCTCTTTTTAAAACTATTGATCAAAACACACTAAACATTGTTGCTTCAATTAATTAATGTTGGTATCCAGAAAACAAACTTGATGACTGTGGTGAAAGGAAGAGTAACTCAGCAATAATCATGCTTCCTCTTACTCTGTCTTCTTAAACTACACATGCTCCAGACAAGTTACTTGCACTTGCTATAAGACTGGTTTTATAAGAAAATCTGATGGAATCTGACTTGTCTATTAGACAGTTGTTTATTGTAAATAGAGAAAAGGGTATACGTGTGTATAACCATGTAATTGCAGTAGTTTTAGAAAAGTGCTTAAAGTTTTTGCTATTAATATTTTTGGTAGTTTTTAATGTATGATACAGTTTAAAATAGTCCATCTTCAAAATGATATTTGTTTTTGTATAAAAAGTAACTTAAATAAAATGTTTATTCCTTCAAAAACAAAAAACAAACAAAACAAACCACACTAAACAAATTAGTCAATGCTTTGACCCTTAGTTTGAAGAATACAGGCTGAAGGAAAATGAACATTCACCTTCCCTGACACACAAATGTACATAAGCATCATACATTATTTCCTTGTAATTCATGTAAATAAGGTTTATAAATCATTGTATAAATGTCATATATTTTCAGCTACATTTTAAAAGAATACAGTGTATTTGGGAGCATTTCAATTGTAGACTCCAAATAATAATTTAGAATAAATTAAAACTCAGAACCAGTGAAAAATATAAAATCCACATATGATTGCCTCACAGCAACAGCTGTTATAACTTAGGAATGAGTGATTTTCAGACTAGCTGGAAGACAAGTAAATTCAACTAACTAGAACTCAACAATGCTTCCATCATTTGATGATCACATGTAATTGTTCATACATGGGACTAAAACTCAGAAACTAAATTTTAGCAGTAACTGAGGTCAACTGAAAAGTTGATTTTTCCTGGCTACTGTTTAAATATAAGCTAAGATTTTGTTTATTTAAAAAAAAGTCTATCATAAAAGAGAATATGACACAGAAAAATGAGTCTTGTTAGACATAATACTAACATGTGCCTTACTCATGACTTCCATCTAAGGTCTTGTCACTTCCAGAGCTGCCACTGCTCCCCAAGTCTTCTCTCCCTTCATTGTTAACACATGGGTTGGCCTAAGTCTTCAGGGTGGCTTCCCACCATGACATTCTCTGGTTCTTGGTGATTCATCCAAACAAAACAAGGACAACCATCCCACCATGATCCTTACCACCATCAAGAAAAACTGTCCATTTCTGAAGACAAAAAACAAGTGCTGTTTCTTTCTAAGTATTTAAAAACAAACCTCAAACTTCCCTTGAGCAGGAAGCCTACAAGAGTATCCCTCACCTCACACCATCCATAACTGAACCTGGTGGGCTAATTCTAATACTGTTCCAGCAGCACCTGGAAACTTAATATAGCTCAACAACAGCTGCCCCCCGTTGGGTTACAGTGGTGTTTGGCAAGTTTACCCCAAGTATAAACACCTCTGGTGAAGAAGTCATTTCAGTTTGGGAAAAGTGAGTAATTTGGCCATTTAATTTGCATTGTTCTGGAAGTTGCCAGACTTGTCCTGCCAGGCGTTAGTGTCAGAAACTTTCATCTTCCTTGGCTGCACCTCTCCTCTCTGCGTGCAGAGCAGAACAAAGGGAGGAGGTCCCAAGGCAGTGCCATCCAAGGAGCCAGAGCAAGCCCTGGGTTTTGAATGAATGATGACTTTTGAATTATAAATGCCTTTCCATGGAAGCTTTCACTCAAGACTTTTACTGACTTTACAAAAGGAATGAATCCAAGCTGGGGAGTATACCACTGGAAGTTCAGTGACAAGAACAGGTCTGCGATTATTCTTCCTATGAAAGATAATTTCCCTGTGCTTCTTATTCTCTATAAACACACACAGAGGGAACATACACACATATTTTTTCCTATATTCTTACTTTGAAAAATATCACAGCTGTTGATAAACTTGTTTCGGTAAGTGACTCGGTAACTGATTTTAGCAAACTCCTACATGTAAGTGAAGTCACTCTGTAACTAGGAGGTGAACTGCTTAAACATTTGCTTTCCCTTATGCTTGGAAGAAGGTTGGTGCCCTGGGGCCTTTTTTTTTGTTTGTTTAACATCTTTATTGGAGTATAATTGCTTTACGATGGTGTGTTAATTTCTGCTTTACAACAAAGTGAATCAGCTATACTTATACATATATCCCCATATTCCTCCCTCTTGTGTCTCCCTCCCACCCTCCCTATCCCACCCCTCTAGGTGGTCACAAAGCACCGAGCTGATCTATCTCCCTGTGCTATGTGGCTGCTTCCCACTAGCTATCGATTTTACATTTGGTAATGTATATATGTCCATGCCACTCTCTCACTTCATCCCAGCTTACCCTTCCCCCTCCCCGTGTCCTCAAGTCCATTCTCTACGTCTGTGTCTTTATTCCTGTCCTGCCCCTTAAAAAGGGCCCTTGACCTCTCTTTCTAAGGCTGTTGTTCTGCCCTTCAGAAGAAGGTTGTTAATTATATCCTTTAAACCGCCTATTATTCTGAGCTGCTGCGGTCCATAATCTCTCTGTCAGACTTGTCCTCCATCAGCTCTCCTCAGACCCCGCTTCATCTCCAGGGGTCCCTGCAGGTCACTCCATTTCACCTCCTCTCTTCACCAAGGGGCCAATTTCTTTTTCATTTCATCATTTGAAAACCATAAGAAAGAGATTTTTGTCTAAAACAAGGTTATGCCAGTTTCTTCCCAAATTCATTATTGTAGAGAGGAAACTGAGGACCTGAGACAAACTGGACTCATGTATGGCCTCAAAGATCAAAGACAACAATAGAAATGCATTTTCTCTTGCTCTGATGAGAAGACTATCCCGGCTTAGGAATTTAAATGTTTAAAAGTGATGGCAGATATGAGTATGGTACAGAGAGAGACTTAATAAAATAGAGTGTAAACCTTGAATATGACCAAATAAGACTTGTAGAGAAATGAGGGCCTTCCTGTGGAGTGTGAGGTAATATGGAGTACGTAGTACAAATAGTCAACAGAGCAATAATAACGCAATCAGTACACAGGTGCATTCCAAGAAGAAATTTTCCACAATCAAAAGTTTAAAAATTGGTTATAAAACAATGGTTTTCAAGATATAAAGGCGATTAGAACCTAGAAAGTTCATAACTTGCAATTGTAAGTTATTTTATCTTGTGGGAATTCTGAAAATAGAGCTGCTTTAAAATACTATATCTCTAAGTGTATAGTTATAAAACCTTAATATCGGTGAACAAGCCTGGACTTTCGCAAGCTTGATTTATCAAGCATTTCCGGTGGCCATCAGTATTATCATAGACCATTTCATAGACTTTCCTCACCTTAATCTTCCTTATCACCTATCGTTACTGAGATACATTTTTGATCAAAGTTGTATTGCAACCACTATAGCATTTTTTCCTACTATGACTCTAGTTCTTGATAGTTATGATTTATATGAATTAAGTAATTTTAAAACATATCTAAATTTCTTTGACACGTCGAGAGGTGAGATCTTTGACTCTACCCCTTGAGTCTAGGCTGTAAGCAATAATCCCATGACTGTGGAATAGATGCTGTATAATGCTGCATCAGAAAAGGCCATGTAGCTTCCTCCTGTCACTCTTGGAGGAGCTCGCCACCATGTCAGAAGTCTGGCTATTGTGAGACTGGCATGCTGGAGGGGCTACTTGTTGGCACTTTGGTCAGCAGCCCTACTGAGCTCCCAGCCCACAGTCAACATCAGCCACCAGACATGTCAGAAAGAAGCCTCAGGATCATTTCAGCCCACAGTCATTGAGTCCCTCCCAGCTCCTGAGTCTCCCTAGCTGAGGTCCCAGACATTGTGGAAAGAGACACACTATCTTTACTGTGTCTTATATGAATTCCTAACCCATAGAATCCAAGAGTGCAATAAATGGTTGCATGCCACCAAGTTTTGGGGTTGTTTGTGATGCAGCAATAGTAAGTAGAACAATCCATAGTCACTATAGTGCAAATTGTGTTTCTTAATTAATCCACCATGTTTAATCCAATTCAGGTTATAAAATCTTATGCTGGAAGAAAGTCTGTACTGACTCCAATCTTCTTTGTAGTATATTTTCCCAACCCAGTATGATTTAGCCACTGCACAGAAATTGCACTTAGTTTGGAGAGAGAGAGAGAGAAAGAGAGAGAATGATTTGGATGATCTTTTCTAAAAAGTAAAATGGATAAGCTTCATATAGGCTAACACTTCAGGTGTCTCATGCAGTCACCATGCACAATTAACTTACACTCCTTCTTAGTCTGAACTACTTTGGCACCAGAGGTTTCATGAAATTATGTCCCAGAGTATATATAGCTGGACCAGCTTGAAGATTCCAGGGTGCCATGTGGCCTGAATGCTCCTGCCATCTTCCACTCTTTGATAAATGGCATTATGCATGACTCCTGGACAGAGATGTGTCTTTCCACCTGGCTGAGATCTAGATCCAATCTCCTGACCTATTTCCATTAGTTCCCAGATCTAGGCAATCCCTGGTTAATACTTACATTCTGATCAAGAAAGCAAGATATTCATTTTTAGATCATGGAGCCTATGGATGTTGGGATGGGGCAGGATAGAGATGTGGAGGTGAGTGATGGATATTTACTTTGCAGTGGTCTATGCTTCTCAAATTGTCATTTCTCAGCTCATCTTGAAATTGAAGGAGCAATTGGTACCAAACTTGGAGCCCAGCCAATAAAAGAGACCAAAGTGGAAATCTTTGATTGTGGTCAAATTCTACAGAATAGGAAAGTAAAGTGAATTGGCAATGCTTGAAACATAGTTTTATAAAATGGTTTAACACCAGGATCTTTCTACAAGATCAGATTTCCCAGGAAAGATGAACTGAATATATTTTTTTTTCAAGTGGGATAAGGTTAAAAATGAGTCTATGCTGGTTTCTTCTTATTTCAATGAATCCTAATACTGAAAAGCTCAATTAAAACAACCTGAAAGGACTATAGGCATCATTCAGAAGACTTTGACCTGCATTTTCACTAAATGACGTTGGCATATCCATTAACACGGAAAACTTCCCTCCTGGGAAGTTAGCGCTCTTTGGTTCAAGACTATTTTTCTGAAGCTCATCAAGTCAATGTTAGGTTGAAGTCATTAAAAAACCACCTAAGCCTACTGTCAAATTCAACATTATCTTTCCTTACAAGTCTGCTGCTATTTTCCTACAGCTCTGTTACTTAAATGCATGATTCATAGCTTCTGACTCTGTGTCTACAGAAGGTAATTTTTTTTCCTGCTCTCTAAGCACTGGTGGTTTACAACACATTCCTAGCTCTGGGCCACAGCAGGCTCTAGTACAAAGGAGGTCCCTTGCAATGTTGACGGGACCTTCAAATTGGATTGTTTGCTTTCACTTAATTTCATGGTCTAGCCCTCAATGATTAAACATGCCTTCTTTGTAACAGGGTTAGGGTTAGAGGCTACAATAGAAAGGCCATATTGATAGCCTGAGAAATGGATGCTGTCATTTATATAAAGGAATTACAGTCACATTCATTTCTTTCCTCTGTAGTCATGCATGGCTAGCTAGATTCATCTGAGTCCTCCTGACTCACTCTTGGAAGGCAGCTGGTATAAATGGCTCTTACAGAAGGACTTCATCAGAAAAGAATTATCTAGATTCAGAGGGAAAATATTCTGTACCCAGAATCTAGCTCAGTCTTCCCCCAAACTGTGACATTTCTAAGTGGAATGGCAAGTTGCCGACCTGTAGTCTTCTGATGGTAGAGAAAGGGGTTTAAGAATATGACCTTCACAGATGCGAACAATGCAAAATTCTATTCAGTAAACTTTGTTTTTAAAGTGCAAACATCAGATTGCTTTCTCCCTAATACCAACCTGATGGATTGGAAGCTTTTATTATGGAGGGACCAAGAGTATTTGGAGTTTGAAGAAGTTCACAGGAGGACAAGTCAGGGTAGGATACTGTAAGGACCCCTTTTGGAGGACTCCAGATACTTAAACAAAAGAGGGATCAAGGCCAAGCAGTCGGATTCATCAGAGATCACCTGCCCACTTGGCCATTATACCAAGCCCATCAGGGTTGAAACTGTCTCCCATGCTGCTTCTAATACACTGCTCCCTGCCTCTGTGGATATTACTACATCTCTATTACCATCCATTCAGTATGTAGTTTACCATACAAATATGTAGGACATTGATATGAAAGTTTTAAGAGTTTCTTATCAGAGACTATTTAAATAAGTACAGAATTACACTTGGTTTTGTGTTGGGTTATGTCCATTTCATTGTAATAGGTGAGTCTGCTTTCTCACACTTAGATTAGGATATAGAAGACCATGATGCAAAATACAGATCAACACATATTTACCCCATGCTGATAAGTGTATTGCAGATTGCTAGTGTCCACTATAATGTGAGATACAAAAGGATTATAAAACATAGTCCTAAGACAAAAAGAACTTCAAAATATAAAGACAAAAGATTAGCAGAAATGTCATAAAGGGGAGAGGACAGAAAAACAATAAATTATTATTTACAATGAAAAGACTATAGATAAGCCTGGTTCTTTCTACCTTGAACAAGAATGTGCTTCAACTCACTTCTTAAAAACTTCCAGAAAAGGTGTTTCCAACACTTTGTGTAACCCATTTACACATGCAGGCTCAGGAAAGTGGTCAAGCAGATGGCAGAAATTCCATGTGCAGAAAGAAAATGGTTACCTCAGGCTTCCCTGGTGGCACAGTGGTTAAGAATCCACCTACCAATGCAGGGGACATGGGTCCAGGAAGATCCCACATGCTGCAGAACAACTAAGCCCATGACCCACAACTACTGAGCCCGGCCTCCTAGAGCCCGTGCTCTGCAACAAGACAAGCCACCGCAATGAGAAGCCCGGCACCGCAACGAAGAGTAGCCCCCGCTCGCAGCAACTAGAGAAAGCCTGTGCACAGCAACAAAGACCCAACGCAGCCAAAAATAAATAAATTAAATAAATAAATTAAAAAAAAAAGAAAATGGTTACCTCGTTTATTCTTGATTAGAGAGAGATTAATTAAGAAGATAGAGGATGTTCAAAGGAAGATACTTGAGGGTACTGAAAGTAGAGGGTCTGGAGAGCAGAAAATTCAAGATAAAGTGGACAAGCAAAATGTATGAAACAGGAAAAGAAAGCTCAGAGGTAGGAGGAAGGTTTGGCGGGGAAGAATTGTGAAGCATGCAGAGGAGATGAGAGCTTGGCATGTAAACTCTAGTATGCCTGAGAATCAATCACCAGGGGAATTTGTTTTGTTCTCTGTTTTTTGGTTTTTTAAAAAACAAATACTTGGAACCCACTACCAAATGATTCTGAATGGATTGGCTGGGACTAAGAATCGGCACAATAATATGCAATCTGAGTGTTTCTGATGCAGTTGGCCCAAGGACCACACTTGGAGACACGCTGAAAAAAATTATTGTTGAAGTCTTACAGAAGAAGGCAAAAATCATAACCTTTAAACAGAAAAGGAAGGAATAAATCATATTTTCTTGGGGAATTTACTGATCTTATTTCTCTTCTGAGTGAGGTTTGGCATCTGCTCTAGGATCAGAGAGTAGGTCCCAAACCAAATGAAGTACTACTTGCTGTGCCATATTTATATGCAACTGCTTCTTATCTATCAACCTCGTTTATCTAGAACACAGCTAAGCTAAGAAATGGGGCGGGGGGCGGGGGGGCGAAAATGCTGCAGAGTGCACAAAACTGACTTAAACAAATCCACACACTGTTCTAATAAAATAACTCCTTGGGGCCTTACTTCGAGCTTGTTTAGTTTTGTTTTAGAAATGTCTAAAAACTTAGCTATTGGGTTTCTTAACTTATAGCAGTTTAAATCATAAAATTTGGCAAGGGGAGGTGCAGTAGGGGATCAAGGGGTGGGGGATGGACGCTGGGGGCACAGATACAGGCAGCAGCAAGAGATGATGGCTGACATCCTAACAGTGAAGAATATGAGAGGCAGACAAAAGGATTCACTTAGAGAAGGGGCAAATCTCTCAAATGATTAATAACACCTAAGGGCTAAGTGTTCCTGTATGTTATAGCAACTGATATTCATAATGGTGATCTCTAAGTTTAAAGAAAAGGTTAAATTATTTTTAGTATATTTTGTTGAAAAGGGCGTGGAATTATTGAAGGTTTCCAATTTTAAATGGCTGAAATTTTTAGTGGATGAGAAAGTCAGCTTTGATTCTCCCTATTATATATTCATTTATTCATTTGCTTATTTATTACTTTCCTTATAGCATGCAAGGCATCACACTAAGTTCCAAGAGAAAATAATATGGTCTCTCTAAAAGCAACATGTGAGAATCTGGAACTGTAAGCATTTGGAGTTTAGAATAAAGGTCAGAGATCTAGATTTGGATTTGGGAGCCACTTGTGTAGAAGTTTCACTTGAAGCCATGTGAGTACAGTGAAGAGGGTAGAAAAGAAGAAAGGGCAACTGAGGATAGAACTAGGGAGAGACCTCATTCTCCAATTATAAATAAGGCATTACTATGTTACATAAAAGATGCACATTAATCCTCATAACAACTAGGATGAATTATGACCTGGGAAAACTTAGTTCCTTGTGTTAATTAGGAACTAACTCTCCTTTGGAACAGAAGTCTTGCCCACCAAGGACTTGGTCTAATTGCATAATAGAATCAAAAATAAGAGTTGCTGAGAAAGACAAGCTTGATTGAGCCTCCATCTGGTAAAGCAATTAAGCAAATATCACCACAGAGCAAATTTCAGCACTTCAGGTTTGACTCTGATCATTAAGATCACCTATTCATGACGTAAAATTCTGCAAAGTAAGCTGGTGCTATGAAATGTTTTGACACTTGTTAAGAAAAAGAAATACCTTCTAAGTATTCAGTGATTGATATGAAAAATGAACAAAGGACATTAAAAGACATAATGTATAGTGCTTTAAGATACATCAATCTGTTAAGCCAAGCAAACAAAAGCTTTCTAAATTTTACCATTGATGTTTGTGAGTGAGAAGTGGTATATTCTGAGTCTGTTGTGATTTCCCGTCATGTCTCCTGCTAAGTTATAGGAGCAGCAGAGGTAAACATTGTTTAATTCATTCACCAAAATGAATGAAACATCTACCATATGCCAGACCCTTTGCTAGTTACATGGGGGATACAAAAGTGGATAATGTTTAGTCCTGGCGTGGAAGGAGCTTATGAGTAGCTGAGGCAGGTACAAATGACTACATCAGAAGGCAGGGGATGATTATAAAGTGTCTTTGCATATCTCTTGTTCCAACCTTCCAACAAGTCATCCAAAGAATTTTGGACCTTCCATAGGAAGTAAACCGAACTCAGCATGTGGTTAAGTAATCAGCAACTTCAACAGTATTATCTCTTCTTTAATATATCGCTATTATTTATCAGCTGCCTTTCTAACCAGGGGCAGACCATATCAGTATCCAAGTAAAGCTACAAATTTATAAGAGTTTGGAATTAATCAGTTCCAAAGGCAATTTCTACATGACCTAGTTATAAGAATCAGTCATATGATTTATATACGTATTTATATGTTTATATATTTACATATAATAAAATAAATATAATAATATATAATTATACAATATAATAGTTAAATAAATATTTGTTTATGTATGTATTGGGTTGGCCAAAAAGTTCCTTTGGTTTTTACATAAAAATAAAAGACACATTTTTCATTCTCACCAAGAACTTTATTGAACTACATATTCACCCTTCTGTTCCACTACCTTCTGCCATTTTTCAGGCAACTTCATAATTCCATCTTCCCAAAACTTTTTATCTTTTTGAGCAAAGAACTATTCCAGGTTCCTTTTACAGTCTTCCAGGGAATGGAAATTTTTTCCATTAAGAGAATTTTGTAAAGACTGAAATAAATGGAAATCCAAAAGTGCAATGTCTTGTGAATATGGCAGACGAATCAGAACTTCCCAGTCAAGCTGTAACAGTTTTTGCCTGGTCATCAAAGACACATGTGGTCTTGTGTTATCTTGATGGAAGATTATGTGTTTTCTGTTGACTAATTCTGGATGCTTTTCGTTGAGTGCTGCTTTCAGTTGGTCTAATTGGGAGTGGTACTCATTGGAATTAATCATTTGGTTTTCTGGAAGGAACTCATAATAGAGGACTCCCTTCCAATCCCACCATATTCACAACATCACTTTCTTTTGATGAAGACCGGTCTTCTGTATGGTTGATCGTTGTTCACTTTGCTTGCCCCACAATCTCTTCCCATTCCACATTGTTGTACAGTATCCACTTTTCATTGCCCATCACAATTTGTTTTAAAAACAGAACACTTTTGTTACCTTTAAGTAGAGGATCACAGGCAGAAATACAGTCAAGAAGGTTTTCTCACTTAATTTATGTGGAACCCAAACATCAAAGTGATGAACATAACCAAGCTGGTGCAAATGACTTTCAACAGTTGATTTGGATATTTTGAGTATGTCGGCTACCTCCCGCATGGTATAACACTGACTGTTCTCAATTAATGTCTCGATTTGATTGCTATCAACTTCAACTGGTCTACCCAACCGTGGAGCATCATCCAGCGAGAAACCTCCAGCATAAAACTTCGCAAACCACTTGTGACATGTTCAATCAGTCACAGCACCTTCTCCATACACTGCACAAATCTTTTTTTGCGTTTCAGTTGCATTTTTACCACTCTTGAAATAATAAAACATAATAAGCTGAAAATGTTGTTTTTCTTCCATCTTCAATATTAAAATGGCTACACAAAAATTCACCAACTTTGATAAGTTTGTTTTTAAATGCACGCTAATATGACAGCTGTCACAATACAATCTAAAAAAACTGTTTTGAATGAAGTTAACGACAACTAAGTGCTACTAGAGCCATCTTACAGAAAAAATAGAATGAACTTTTGGGCCAACCCAATATATATAAATATATTATATACTATATATATATATAAATATATATAAATATATGTATATACTTATATATATAATATACTAGATACTTACAATATATATAAATATACTCTCTCTATATATATACTATATAGTTATTATATATTTATATAAATTCATATTGCCTGGCACATAGTAGGCAATCATTTTTTGGTGAATGAAAAATAGTTAGAACATAAAATTTGCTTTAAATTTGCTATAAACTATCTGAGTTGTATATTTATGATGCGCACTAACTTATCACTTGAAACTGTTAAACTTATCACATTATTTAAGTAGACATAATCAGTAGCACTCTTCCTTGGAGGTTAAATGCTCTCCTACATGTATCTAAAGATCATGTATTCAACTAGAAAGTCAAGAGGATATGCCTTTGCCAGATGACAGCCATCTGGTAGCCCTTAAGTAAAATTATGCCTAAGTTTTCACATTACTGCCCTTTTAACCAAGAAAGTTACTTGAGAAATCTTGCACTGGAAAGAAAAGTCCACAGTACGTGGACTATTAAGTGTTAGTATTTTCTAGTGCAGTCCAGGGAGCTATTTTTAAAATAAATTTTATTTTTTAGGATAGTTTTAGATTTACAGAAAAATTGTGAAAATAATATTCCCATATGTGCTATGCCCAGTTTCCCCTATTGTTAATCTCTTACATTAGTATGGTATATTTATCATAATTAAAGAACCAATATTGATACATTATTATTAATAAAGTCCATACTTTATTCAGATTTCCTTAATTTTTTACCTTAATCTGTTCCAGAATCTCATCCTAGATGCCACATTACATTTAGTTGTCCTGTCTCTTTAGGCTCCTCTTAGCTGTGGCAGTTTCTTAGACTTTCCTTGTTTCTAATGACCTTGACAGTCATTTTTTAGAATGCCTTTTTTTGGGGGCTTTGTCTGATGTTTTTCTCATGATTAGACTGTGATCATGGGTTTTGGGGAAGAACACCATAAATGTAGTGCCATTTTCATCGCATCATATCAAGGATACATAGTATCAAGACCACATCATTGTTGATGTTGATCTTGATCACTTGGCTCAGGCAGTGTTTGTAAGGCTTCTCCGTGGTAAAGTTATTCTTTTTCCCTCTTTTCATACTGTACTCTTTGGAAAGAAGTCACTATGCAGAGCTCCCACTAGGAGTGGGGAATTATGCACCTCCTTGAGGCTGGAGTATTTACATAAAATGCATAGAATTTTTCAGCATGGGAAATTGTTTCTTCTCTCCTACTTATTTATTTATTCAATCATATATTTATATCAGTATGTATTCATGGATATTTATTTTATGTTTTGCATTATAATTTAAATACTACTTTATTTATTTTGTTGTCAAATTGTCCCAGCCTTAGTCATTGGGAACTCTTTTAATTGGCTCCTTTGTTCTTTTGACCTACTCTAACCATTGTAAGTTTTTTATTTTATTTATTTTAGCACTTTCTTAATTCCTGGTTCTATAAGATACCTAGGTTCATCTTGTATATTTTTACCCCCATTCTAGAATTACTAATTTCTCTAAGGATTCCTGGTTCCTTTTATTGGAGAATGGTCTTAGAAACCAACATCTGGGCACTAGGTGTGCTTGCTGCTAATGGGTTATTAATGGGTGCCATTCAATGTTCTTGTAGTCCTATGTCTCCTTTCCTACTCTCTAAGTTCACAGCCTTCCCCTCTTCCTCCTGGTAAACCTCACTCCTTTTCTTCTCTTAGCTATTCATTAATAGCAGCTCCTTCAGGGCCAAAGTGGCATTAGAAAGAGCCACCAGGAAAATGGTGTCCTCCAGAAATTTTTGTATCTCTTAGAAGTAGTTAGTAGGTACCCCTAGAGAAAATATGATCCATTCTTCTACCAGTAGGTAGGTGTTCCAGTTCTGATGCTTTTGGCAGCAGCATCAGGTATCCACCCCCTAGGTAAGGTAATCTTTTCACTAACAGAAAACTCAGTTTAAAATATATGGCTAAAACAATAAGGAAATTGTTAGCAAATTCAGTGATCCAATAATGTCATCAAAGATCTGAGATCTTCTGAACTTTCTGCCATGCTATTTTGGTCCTTGTCCCTAAGCTAGGTACCCTCATGACACTGGTCTAGGTGTCATATCTAGATACAGAGAGAGTCTACTTCTTGCCTTTGGAGTATGAGAAAAAATCTTCTAGAATGCCCAGCAGATTTCTTATGTCTCAAAAGCACAAAATGGGTCACATGTTCACCTCTAGATCAATCATTGGTAATTTAAATGGGATTATCATAATTGGTTTAGACCAAATAGAGTATATCTCTGAGCTTCCCTGGGTGGTGGCGGTGGGGAGGGGAGATATCTGAATAAAATCAACATTCCATTAGCAGGGAAGAAGATGACTATTGGGTAGGTAACCAAAAATGTGTAGAAATAGAGCAGGGAAAGCATTATTATATTCCCTTATAATCCAGATTAAGTTAGGTTCACACACACACACACACACACACACACACACACAGAGAGAGACATACTCTCAGAGTCATTCTTCTTCTTCATAGCATGACTTAACCTTGCAAGCAGAGCCTGAGAAAGGCTTTCATGAAGGTAATTTAATTGGAGACTGATCTTACAAAGCAGAAATGAGGGACTAGGGGAATGAACCAGGGAGGGAGAAAAGCCAGTACAAGCATATATTACTACTGATTCAGCCACTGCTCTGGGCAACTGATACTTGACACTGCTGGAACATTTTCAGATTTATGAAAAACATCTCAGAACTGCCCATCCTTGGAATAAAAAGGGAAGGCATTAATTTATTAGCCTTAGTCTCCCACTGATTAAAGGTGTCCCCATGGGTATTAACTTACCCCCCACCCTAGGCTGGATAATTGTGAGCTCTGAGCAGGTTCTCACACTTTAGCATTAGAGAAGCTGTAGGGCAAGAAGCAAGAAGTGGCCATTGGCTGAGGACAGACATTGTCAAATTATACCTCTGTGAAGTTAGTCAAAGGCTGTCTGGAATGTGTTGCCACAACAATAGTTGAATAAGACGCGGGACTGAGAGGATATGAAAGAGAGATGAAGAAGAAGTGTTGGATGCATAGCATTTATGCTGATTATAATTATTCACCACCTGTGGGAGTATTTAACATGTCTCCTCCACTAGACTGTAAGCACGAAAAGGACAGGAATTGCATGTGTCTGGGTTACTTTTTCTATCCCTGTCACCTAGCACAGTGCCTGGAACATTGTAGTCAATTGCTAAAACTATACTGAAAGAACAGACAGATGAAGGGATGTCACAAAATGAAGGAAAAAGAAATTCAATCATCAGATCCATCATTTCTAAAACAAAGTGTCCAATAATAAACTAAAAATCAGCCCCACCTCCCCCAGTACAGGACAAAATTATCTGGGACTCCCTAGGTTCCTGAGGCCTTCAAGGGGTTGGTTTAGGAATGGGCTAGGTCAGAAGAAATACACTACACACCCTAACTAGGGCTCAGTTTAGAGAATACCTAAGGGAAGGCAACTCTTCCTGCCTCATTCAGCATGTACTTGGTGTGGTTCTGGAAGATCCACAGGAGTGCTCATTCAGGCACATTTCCTATGGAGTAACTCCTAGCATCTCTTGCATATCGGAAAGGTCAGTTCCTGAGGTTTCCCCAGTCTGGTGGGATCAGCCTAATTCTGACCTGGCCTCACCAAGGAGCCAAGGACTATGGTGCATGAAGTGGCCACCTGATCAGGCTTGAACCCCAATAGGCTAGACAGTACCCCTGCCACTTAAGGACTGGGAGCAGAGTCAGGTGTACTCATTGCCCCCAAAGTGGCCACTCCATTGAGTATCACTTTACTTGGGGTGCACCTTTCTTTTGCCTGTTTTCTTATAGTTGTGGGTTGGTGACCCTTTGTCCCTTGAAATTAAATTCAAAGTTTCCAGGACAGTGACTGTGTCAACCTCCATTCTTCAATCAACTCCAATACTTGCAGATGCTGATAATAAGGATAACTAACTATCCATTTCCTTTGTAAAACATTTTAACTGTGAAAGAAAGTGTTCTGGATTCCTTTCCCATGTTGATCAGGCAGCACATAATACCCTGCTTGTATCTTGACATAACCTGATCTAAGAACCAGTCTGATTAAAGCCATGTCTCCATCCTGTGGAGTTAAGGGCATTTATAGGAAAGAATATATTTGAATGACCATTGTGTAAATGCTATTAAGGCTATTACCCAAAATGGCATTTCCCATCACTTGGCTGCAATTTGTCTGTTTTTGACATTTGCTTCCTTTTCAAAATGCTGTATATAGACTTTTAACTCTAGTAGACCTCCTAGAGAAGGTAAATTGGAGGGTTTTTATGATGTAGTGCCAGGGACCTTTTCTGAAATGAGAAGAGCTTTTTCACAATATATTAAGACCTCTCTCTGATCTACTTGCCAATTCACTGAGCCAGGTAAAAAATGTTGGCAGTCTCCTCTATTTGGACTCTCACTACCTATGGTAATTGTCTAGCAGAACTGGTGTCTATGGATTCCTTCCATCTGCTATGACTTCCTGCAAGAGCCACTGAGAATCTAGGTCTGCTTTACAAGAATGACATGTTGCACCCCTTGCTGTTGGCAGGTACAGCCAGTCTTTTAAAGCAGTCTTACACCTGGCATTAAAATATCTGAGGTCTTTCTGATAATTTAAACAGCTCCCTAGCCTAATCCTAAGGCTTAAAGTTCCCAGGTAGATATTGTTTGACTTGTATATGTTAAGTGGTTTTACTATAAATAATAATAATAACAACAACAACAATAAATTAAAAGGATGGGAGGAAAATTTAGGAGGTTTGGATATGTTTATGGCACAGATTGTAGTGATCATTTCATGGAAACGTATTATTTCCAAACTCATCAAGCTGTATATATTTTGTACAGCTTTTTGTATGTCAATCATACCTCAATAAAGTAGTTTAAAAAATAAATGTAAACTAAATGAGTTTCCATTATTTTAGAATTAGGAACTTCACATAAATATTCAAATTTTTGGCTCCTTTTGAAAAAATCAGAAGCTCTGGCACCACTGGGTCCCCCATCAGTACCTGAGTGGGGTTCAGCAGTGGCTGCCCTATGGAAGTGAGTGGACAATCCATTTCGGCAGAGTGTCTATTATGGGTTTACATCTGCATCATGTCCAGTCCAATCCTTGTGTAAAATCCCTGCCTGATCCCTAGGGGCATCAGGGTTTGTGCCTATTGGCAGGGGATCCAAGTAACATTCATCACCCTTGTAACTGCCCAATCCCTGAAAACACTGCACTTAAAATCTCCAAATTTCAGACAAAATAGTTTTTAGATTTACATTGCAGAGCTAGTCCAATAGGATACCAATTCTAAATCTGTGTTCAGAACCATTACAATAGACAGGAGTCTACCAATTCATGCTAGTAAAGACCCACCTTTATTGGTGGTCCACCTTAGTGAATGAGGGTTTTTCTTTCATGTAAAACTTTTCTTGACAATTTATCAACAAATTTACCCCACTTAAAGGAAATCCAACATAGAAAACTCAAAATTTACACTAAAAATACACTAGGATATGTTCGCTCATTTATCCCATATATATTTATCATGCAGTTCTGTGGGCTAAGCAATGGTCTAGGCACTGGCTTGTTTAAGCTATAATTTATATTCAATAGAACCATGAGTGATAATCAACTGAAAAAAGAGCAGGTCATAAAATCCCAAGTACATTAACAGCATGTGTGTGTACTCTTTGAAATAAATTGCAGCAATGTTTTCTTGTATCTGTCTTCTAAAGTAAAGGAGGTAAAAGCAAAAATAAACAAATGGGACGCAAGGAAACTTAAAAGTTTTGTACAGCAAAGGAAACCAAAATGAAAAGGCAGCCTACTGAATGGGAGAAAATATTTGCAAATGATATAACTGATAAGGGGTTAATATCCAACATATATATACAGCTCATACAATTCAACTTCAAAAAAAACCCCAAACAACTCATTGAAAAATGGGCAGAAGAACTGAATAGAAATTTTTCCAAAGAGGAAATGCAGATGGCCAATAGGCACATGAAACCATGCTCAACATCACTAATCATTAGGGAAATGCAAACTAAAACCATAATGAGATAGCACCTCACATCTATCAGAATGGCAATCCCCAAAAAGAACACAAATAAATGTGTTGGCGAGGGTGTGGAGAAAAGGGAATCTTTGTACACTGTTGGTGGAAACGTAAATCTGTGCAGCCACTGTGGAAAACAGTATGGAGATTCCTCAAAAAACTAAAAATAGAACTACCATATGACCCAGCAATTCCATTCCTGGGTATATATCTGAAAAAAACAAAAACACTAACTGGAAAAGATACATGTACCCCAATGTTCGTAGTAGCATTATTTACTATTGCCAAGATATGGAAGCAACCTAAGTGTCCATCAACAGATGAATGGATAAAGAAGATGTGGTGTCCACATATACAATGGAATACTACTCAGCCACAAAAATGAATGAAATTTTGCCATTTGCAGCACTATGGATGGACTTGGAAGGCACTATGCTAAGTGAAATAAGTCAGACAGAAATACTGTATGATATCACTTATACAGAGAAAGAAATACTGTATGATATCACTTATATGTGGAATCTGAAAAATACAACAAACTAGTGAATATGACATGAAGCAGACTCACAGATATAGAGAACAAACTAGTGGTTACCAGTAGGGAGAGGCAGGAAGGGTAAATACAGAGGTCGGGGAGTGGGAGGTACAAACTACTGGGTTTAACATAGGCTCAAGGGTGTATTACTGTACAACATGGGAAATACAGCCAATATTTTGTAATAACTGTAAATTAAAAGCAACCTTCAAAAATTTTATAAAATTAAAAAAATTTTTAAGTAAATAATAATGAAAAAAGATCATATATGTGTGTGTGAGTGTGTGTGTGTGTGTGGTTTCTGATAGTTTTTATAGAACAGTTAGTGGCAAATGGAGCAAGTATATACATATATATTCAAAGTACATTAACATATATTTACATGATATATGTTAATATATTTTATATTACATGAATTTATTTATGAATTTATTTATATAGGTTTATTTGTATATTACAGTATATGTTCATTTATATAAATATTTCAAAGTTTATTCAGTATCACCAAGGTGCCAGTAATGATCCTCTGTGTGTGACAGAATTACGATTGGTCTTTTGCTTCCTTTTGATGATCTGTATTTTTTTTTTTTTCGCGGTATGCGGGCCTCTCACTGTTGTGGCCTCTCCCGTTGCGGAGCACAGGCTCCGGACGCGCAGGCCCAGCGGCCATGGCTCACGGGCCCAGCCGCTCCGCGGCACATGGGATCCTCCCAGACCGGGGCACGAACCCGTATCCCCTGCATTGGCAGGCGGACTCTCAACCACTGCGCCACCAGGGAGGCCCTGATGATCTGTATTTTAAAAAATTTTTCTTCTATAATGAACTTAAATACAGCTTTGAGTTATTTTTAAAGAAAATTATTTATAAAAATTATATGTGTTTCAAGAGTGACAAAAGTATTGAAGTTTGGAGAAGAAGTATCCCAAGAATAAAGCCTTCTGGTGCTGATATTTGTCTACAGGTCAGTTAGCAGTGGCAAATGGGACAAGTTTCCTACTTGGGAGAAGGCAAGTTCTGGATCTAGATACAGTTGCCAGGGTACACCAGGGATGTAGCAGTGGTCAAGGGTGGGCAGGCACTACTGTAGGTGTTGAAAGAAAGTCTGCTTGATAGATAGACCATGATTTCAGACCATTTCAGTGAGGGACAAATGGAAGTCATCCAATAGAACACGTGACTCCAAGGAGGTCCAGCACAGGGGTGCCGGATAGTGTGGGTGAAACCAGCCAACTGGGAGGGAATTCAAAGCATCCATTATGCACGTTCAATGTGCTAAGTACTAAAGATTGCAATATGCATCACAGTGAGGAAACTGAGGCTCAGAGCAGTGGAGGGAACTAGCATTTGGTGAACACAGCCTGCCTGCCAGGCCATTTTACCGTGCGCTTTCATAAACGTTATGAAAACTGCCCAAGGTCATACCAGTAGTAAGTGGGAGAGTTGAAATTCAAACGCAGGTTTTCTGATTTCATGACCAGTGCTTTTTCCATTCACTCTACTGCCCTGCTGCACCTCCTCATCATGAAGCACTGTCTCAGGAATCCATCTGAGCTGAAGTCATGGGATTGCCCCCTCCTCAGCTGCTCTTTGCTGAGGCCAGCACTAGCAATGCTGCTCAGACACTGTCCTGAGGGCAGCGTCGACACACAGGCACAAATGCCATTTTCCTCCTATGTCAGGGTAGCAGGAGCCACTCACTATTTCTATCATTTTGCTGGCTCTAATTTCCAACAACGTTTTGCAAGAAAAAAAATGAACCAATTTAACAGAACATTATTCCTACTTCCAAAGGAAGTGGTACCAGTGAACAGGTGAATTTTAGGACAAGAAAGGGCAGACACAGATTGTTCCTCTTTGAGTGAATGCCTTCGTATTATCATATGGCTCCCCTCATTAGCAGCACCAGGTTCAGGTCAGCAGACATGTGCTGGGTGCAGGGGGTCAATGTTGAAGGCATGGTCCTTGTCTCTAAAAGGTTTATACTCTAGTTGTGGAGATAGGGCATAGCCAGTGAAAAGGAACGTAGCAAAAGAGGGCACAGATGCAGAGTGTCAGATGAGTTCAGGGAAGAGATGATGTTCTTCTTTTCTGAAAGACACCCTTCCAAACCTGGCTCCCTAGGTTAACAGAGGCCTAGAACTGTCTAGTCCCTAAAAGAAGACTTTTTTGGCCAGACATGTTATACTATACTATGATCATAATATTAAGCAAGCCGTTATTAAGTAATAACAAAAGCCAAATTCTGCTTTGACTTGATTTTATACTCAAGACTGAGGATGGGTATTATGGTTTTCATCCATCTATCTTTCCATCTATCCATCCGTTCATCCATTCTCTATCCATTCATCCATCCTTCCATCCATCCACTAGCCCATCCATTCAACCAACCATCCACCTCAATATGTCATACACTGAACTATGTGCTGGGAATCCAAAGACCATGGGGGCATGGCCCCTGGCTTCAGAGCACCCACTTTCATCTGGGTTTACTTGGCAACCATACCTGGAATATAAGCACCTCCTACACACAGTGATAAGCTCTTTAAATGATTAAATATCACAAGCATAAATACATCAGTGGTTCTCAGATATTAATGTCAACACAAGTCACCTGGGGTTCTTGTTAAACTGCAGATTCTGATTCAGAGCTGGGCAGTGAGATTCCCCATTTCTAATTACCTCCCAGGTAATGCTAATGTTGCCAGTCCTTGGACCACACTTTGAAAGCCAAGGTTTTATAGTACATGGAGATGACATTGAAGTCTGGACTTTTGAACAGCAGAAAGAGTCAATCTTCATAAATTCAGGGGTAAATACCCCACCACCAAATTCACTTTTCTTATCCTGCTTCAGGGAAACGTCTTTACAGAAATGGTTTAAGCTTTAACTTATTATATAACCCCTATCTTTCCCACACAATTTCCCTTCCAAAAATTAAGAGTTCAGTTGATTTTTTTTCTATTTCATAGAGCTTCTTCAATTTTCTCTCAAGAAAGGCAAAATGTGGCTTCAGAAATCCACTGAGGATTAGAAGCACTTCAGAACAAGGGGGAGGGGATCCAGAGCTAATTACACTAAGCCTGCAGGTTGTGTTAGGAATCCATCACGATCACGTTTGCCTTGTAGCGCAGGCCCACAGAGGCACCTGCAATTAATTCTGATGGCTACAAGCCACAGGGTACCTAACAGCTTATGGGGGGTTAAGAATGAATTAGGGATCTTCCATTTAAAAGGTCCCAGGAAAAAATGGGGACAGATGCCAGATATGTTTACATTACTTATAGGGCTTAGCAATCATGAAGACTCCCATTTATTTTCTGGCAATGCCACTTTTTAATTTTCCCATGTTTTTAAGTGGCACTTGTCCTTTGGTGCCACAGTTGCACTGCCTTAATGCTACTTTCACAAATAATGAGAATTCCTTTCTTTCTAAGATCCAGAAATCTTTGGGTGTCATTCTTTCCTAGGAGAAAAGAAATTGGTAATGATCTTCACCATTTGATGTTGGGCACACATTTTATTTTTTAGTAAAAGATGATTTCACAGCAACACCTCATTAACATTCTGTGTATATCAAAGTGAATACTATACGATACTGTTTACAAAGCTGGATTGGTACACAGTTTCTAGTTCAATTACAAAAGACCCAAGATATATTTTTTCAGGGCCACACAGAGTGCAATCTAAACTCAAAATCTTTGGGAAATATGCCCACACTCCAAAATGCTTACAGATGTGCCTCTTTTTGGGAAAATAAACTCTTCTTATGTTTGGTGTTTCCTTGGCACTGTCACAAGGTGATTACATCATATTTAATGGTGAATGCATACATGTATACGTATCTGTGTGTGTGTATATATATATGGAATATACTCAGCCATAAAAAGGAATGAAATAATGCCATCTGCAGCAACATGGATGGACCTAGAGATTATCACACTAAGTGAAGTAAGCCAGACAAAGAAAGACAAATATCATATCGATATCACCTATATGTGGATCTAAAAAAAATGATAAAAATGAACTTATATACAAAAAAGAAATAGACCCACAGAAACAGGAAACAAACTTATGGTTACCAAAGGGGAAAGGGGGAGAGGGATCACTTAGGAGTTTGGGATTTATATATATATATATAAAATAGATAACCAACAAGGACCTACTGTATAGCACAGGGGACACAGGGAACTATACTCAATATTTTGTAATAACCTACAAGGGAAAAGAATCTGAAAAAGAATATACATACATATATATATATATATATATGTATATGTATATGTATAAAACTGAATCACTTTGCTATATACCTGAAACTAACCATTATAAATCAACTATACTTCAATTAAAATTTTTTTCTAATTTAATGGTGAGGATAAAGGTGAGCACCACAGTGATTAAAAACAAATCGCATTTGAGCACGACACCATAGGAAAGAAAGTTCTCAGAGGTTAGAAAAATGGTTTACTTAAATCACTCCATACTAATAAGCGCTGTGGGGTTCTCAACGTCCATTGCCAGAAGATGCATTTTGTTAGGGCACATCAGGCCGGGATCTGACTCATGGAATGTCACTTCAAGACTATTACAGAATGTGCATATGATATAAACCAGAAAAGGCTGCATTTTAACCTCTGTGACTCATGCATTATGGACTGTGGTTTCAAGAAAGGGTTTAGGAATCAGGATGCCACCGGGTGCAGGCTGAACAAACTTTCAGCCAAGAGAAAGAGAAGCATCAGCATCCCAGGAGAGACCATGATGCAGACAGAGCCCCATATATTACCTTAAATACTAGAACTATGTAAGTCCCTGGAGTTACAACTCTATGTAACTATGGATACTCTGTGAGGGTAGAGAGTTTTGTGCTTTTCTCTCTCTCTCTCTTTTTTTTTTTTCTGGTGTAAATATTTAAACTTCTCCATAACGTTAGAGTTACAACTTACTTTCCTGGAATGAAATTCTAAAATTAATTGACAGCCAAACACTCTGTGGGAATTCTACAAGCCAACAGGTTTGTTTCCATTACAGAACACCCAAAGTTTTTACGTCTCTCAATTTTCGCCATGTTACTGTTTCCCAGACCTCTAAGAACAGAGGGGCTCTAGTCCTTAGTTAACAAGGAAGGCACCAAGAGCATACTAGGAAGATTCACCTATTATCTGAACTGTCAATTTGAAATCTGCCTGACAGGTGGTGTTATAAAAATTTTTGCTAGCATTTGCTTTTGAACACTCTTTCACCTGGGTTTTTCAAAATCAGTTCCCTATGGAGATACTATCTCTATTTATGCTTCTTTACAACTAAAGTCTTTAATGGCATCAGAAGTACTCAAGGCTGAAACCCAGCCTGAGAAGGTTATTGTTAAGAAATGTACTCAGGCTCTACATGTAGACATGAGTTATTGTCAATATCTGTTCAATTATAGTGAAGATGATTTATAGTGGACAATTGGTTTTTTTCTTGCCTAGCATTTTTTTGTTGCCTCCATCTCATCTTTCTAGTGTAATACCACTGCAATTTTTTAGAGGGTGAATTATCTCCATCCTATTATGTACTGTCTGTTAGGGTTCTCAAACTGGATCAGGCATGTGACAGTTCAATCAGAGTGAATGTCAGGAGTTTTGCAGGAACTATAAGAAAAGTATTCTTTTTCCCAGTGGGCATGATTTTGGAAAGATCTTTCCACTTTAAAGGTGGAGTTTGGACCTGCGGGGGATGCCCCATGGAGACTGCGAATGGGGCTAACACAGTAGAAGGCAGAGAAATTCAGCATCATGAGCTGGTAAGAGCCCTGCAGTAAGCTGTGTTTGAAAACAGACCCATCCCCAGATTCTTACTTCTGGAACAAATAATTCACTTTTTGGCTTAAGATGCTTTGGACCAGGAATTCCATAGTTTGTTACAGATATCCAGAATTGTCAGATTTTTCTACCAATTGTTAAGAATTGTTCATTATTTTGTCACTTGCTACTTATAATGAAATTTCAATGAGCTGTCTCAAGGAAGACAGAAGGGGGTGGGCAAACATTTTGAATTTAGATATATTCCCGTTTTCACCTTTTCACAACTTTCATCTTTTTCTTTTTCTCCCTCATCAAATATTTTGTCAGGATTAAGATGCTAATAAGCACTTCAGTGAGTTGATTAGGTTTTCACTGATTTTTTTTTTTTTAATGTGTCTCAGCATAGTCCCTGGTGTGCTGTTAGTAAAATTGTCAAATTGGGGCAAGAGAAAAAGAACATAGATGATTTATCGATTTGATAAGTAAACAACTGAGAGTTGGTTGCATTTGTTTTTAATAGAATGATGATGATGATGATGATAAAAAAAATAATAATAGCTAGCCTTTCTTGAATGCTTTCTGTATGGGGAACACAATGCAAAGTGCTTGACATTAACTCATTTTATCCTTAAACCTACTTAGGAGGCAGTGGTGTGCTGAAAACCAATGCTGGGGGAGGGGGAGTGTGATATTTTGATTTATGATATGAAATATATATTTGGTCTTTGTCCTTGTTTCAAGCACAGAGCTCCTAAAACCCTTGGAATTTCTAAAGTGCGGAGAGTGATAAAGGTGTCTTTTGTTATGTTAATGAGGTGACTTTTGGAATGCTCCTAGATCACTTAAGGATGAGGACTGGTCAGCAGAGGAACCAGCCACTTGATTACTGAGTCGGAACTTTCAGTCCCATCCCCCTGACCTCTGGGGATGGGGGAAAGCCCAGAAGTTGAGTCAATCACAACAGTGACAATGAGTTAATCAACCATGGCTATATAATGAAGCCTCCACAAACACCTAAAAGGACTGGGTTCAAAGAGCCTCCAAGTTGGTGAACACACAGGGATTTGGGGAGAATGGCCCACTCCAAGAGGGCAGGGAAGCTCCACGCCCCTTCCCACATACCCTGCCCTGTGCATCAATTCTATCCTGTTGTTCCCGAGTTATATCCTTTTGTAATAAACCAGTAATCCAGTAAGTACAGTGTTTCTCTGGGTTCTGTGAACCACTCTAGCAAATTAATCAAAACTGAGGAAGGGGTCTTGGGAACCCCTAAGTCAGTCGGTCAGAAGTAGGTGGGGCGGGGAGGGGAGGAAGGCAGTCTTGTTGGACTAAACCCTTAACCTGTGGAATCTGAGGCTACCTCCGGTAAAAAGTATCAGAATCAAGTTGAATTGTAGGACACCCAACTGGTGTCCAAAGCATTGCTTATTGGTATGAGGGAAACCACCTCCCCCCACAAACACATACACAATAGAATTGGGTCCAGGAACCTAATTTAGGGAGGGAAACCTGGTTTACAGAGTTTGCCAATTTCTGTGGTATAAATACTCTCACCAAGGCTGATTTCAAGCAGCCAATGGTTTAAACGTTGGCTTAAAAAAGTTCTTGCATACTTAACAATTAGGCCTTGGCAGCTAGTCTAATAGACTCCAATACAACACTGGAGGAACCAGAATCCCAGAGACTATGCAACTTACCAAAACCGAGCAGTTTGTAAACCCTGGTTTGTGCTACTCCAGAGCCCACACTCAATCTCTACATCCCTTTCTCATCATGGGGCAGGTTTTCACTGTCTATTTGAGAAAAGCATATGGGAAAGTATTTCAAATATCCTTTGCATTTAGATAAATTATATTTAGTGGGACCATTTAAAGAGCATTTAAGTTATCTGTATTTTATGGATAAAGGGAAAGACTTTATATTAAATATGGCATTTGTATTAACCACTATGAGTAACAGTCACCAAGCTCTTCTGCTACAGAATGTTTTGAAGATAATTTTTCTATGTCTAGTATGTCTGGGAATGTTAACGAAAATTGAAGAAATGATTAAAAAAGAATGGAGCACCAATTAAGGATGATTTATCAGCATGTTTCAGCTCTAAACCCTATCCTAATTCAAGTGTTGCCATGTTTCTTAATCTTACTACAAGCCTTTCCAAGAGGTTTCCAGGAAATTTATGAGTGGGTTTTGAGCCCATGAAAAATACTGAGTTAAAACCATGGATTTAAAATCATTGTAATAGTGTGTGTGTGTGTATGTGTATGTCTATGTGTGTACATCAGTACCAAATATTCCCATACTATGGAAAATTAAGTAAATTATAACTGATAAGATATAACCCACAGTACTTCCTTTTCATCACCCATGCAGGCCTGACTACAGAGTCTTTCTTGACTCACAAGTAAAGGATTTTGCATATATTGTTTATTATTTCAATCTAAGTCTGAAAACCACAACAAAGTAAAATTGATAACAATTATAAATATTAGATAATTGACATCTTAGCACAGCAGAGCTATTAGGGTTCACTAGATAACAGGCATGAAAGCACTTTGGAAAATTCAAGACACTGTACAAATGTGAGGAATTAGTATTGAGTAAAAAAAAAAAACTCAAAGATAATTTCTCCACAGCTCAATTTATACATCTTATTTTCAAACTGTAAATTTATAACAAAGTAGAAACTTCCCTAATAAATACACATAATAGAAGAACTAATAACTAAATGTGGCTCTAGGAGCTATATATTTTGTGTATATTTTAAGAAGCATCATTTTAGTGTCGACTGAAAAAATGCACAATGTGAGAGTTGTGAGTTAAGTTTTATTTGGGGCAAAATGAGGGTTATAGCCCGGGAGACAGCATTTCAGATAGCTCTGAGAAACTGCTCCAAAGAGGCAGGAGGGAAGGTCAGTATATATGTGATTTTGGTGAAGGGGAATACAGGCAATCAAGCACATATTTTTGCAGAAGGTTGCTGCTAGTCTCGTGAAGGTTACAAGGAGCAGTTGTCACCGTGAAGGATTTTAGTGCTTTTCTAGATATGAGGAGATACAAGAATTGGGCCCATAAAATTGTTTCCTGAAAACATCTAACTATCTGAAGTTCTGTTCTGCCAGTTTTTCCCAGAGCACAGAGTGCCGCATTCCTGGTCTCCACCCTGAACTCCTTTCAGGGTGTGTTGAAGGTCAGCAGTCATAGCAGCTTGTGATTTAATCCTCGTAGCGGCAGATGGCAAGCGCCAATTTTTAGCTGGCATTAGTTTTTAGGACTCTTGATCATACCTCCATCCCTTAATAAAGGTATTATTTCTCTATAGGAAATAAGATAGAATTTTTTTAGCGGTACGCGGGCCTCTCAACGCTGTGGCCTCTCCCGCTGCGGAGCACAGGCCCCGGATGCGCAGGCCCAGCGGCCATGGCCCACGGGCCCAGCCGCTCCACGGCACGTGGGATTCTCCCAGACCGGGGCACGAACCCGCATCCCCTGCATCGGCAGGCGGACTCTCAACCACTGCACCACCAGGGAAGCCAAAGATAGAATTTTATATGTGAATATTTAGGTCAATTGTTGAGTTTTAAAGACCTTGTACCATTAAGAAATTATTGTTAACTTTATTTAGGTAGGATAATCACATTGAGATTATATTTTTAAAACAGTTCTTATCTGTTGGAATTACATAATAAAATATTTATAGATGAAATAATATGGTGTCTGGAATTTGCCTCAAAATATCTGGGAAGGGAGATGAGAGTGGAGGGCATAGATAAAATGAGATTGGCCATATGTTGATAAAAGTTGAATCTCTGCTGATGGGCACATGGAGTCTGTTAACTAGTGAAAGAGTTTTTATATGTTTGAAGCTTTCCATAATAACAGTTTAAGAAAACCCACCTTATACCAATATTTCAAACACTGTAGAACGTTTCTAAGGGCTGAATAAAAGGATATGGGAAGGATTCATTGCCAAAATATCCACTTTTACTGACCTTACTGACCGACTTTAGTCCATTCTAGTCCCTATTCTCACATTGCTGCCAGAATTATATTTCTAAAAATTAAATTTATGCATGGAATCTCCTTGCTCAGAAGACCCTTGAGACCCCGTTGCCTCAAGGATACAGTTAGTCATTCTTTCTTTTGTAACTCCACCACACTTTGGTCTTCATTCTCTTATACAAACTTCCTATGTGGTATGATCTTTTTCTGCTCTCATGTTTTTATGTCCTGCAAGACTCTAAGATCCAGAGGGACAGAGAATGTATCTTTTTATCTTTCTATCTTCAGGACTTGGCACATTGTCTGGCATATGATAGATGCTCAAGAAATTTTTGGTTAATGAAATGGATGTGAAATACAAACAGATTATATCAAAGTAAATATTTAGAACAATGGAACTTGGATAGGTAAGTAATAATGACTAGATAGTACTTAGTTGTTTGTTGTGTTTTTGTCTCTAACCCTTCTAAATAATGCATGAAAGTTATTTATAATCACAATTAAGGGTGAAACAATACTATATAAAAGATATTTATCTTTTAGTTGAAAAAAGCACAGGGTAATAAAATGTGTATAATTTATTTGCTACTTTTATATATATATACATCTAAAAAATACTATTAGGAATAGACTATCCTCAACAGATAGTAATACTATCTGGTAATTCTCTCAGTACAAGATTGTATTGCTTTAGTGTACAACCATAATCAAAAAATCATAATCAACTTGGGTGCTTTCCCACAAGCAAAAAAAAAAAGAAGTAGATAAACTGGATTTCATTAAAATTAAAAACTTTTGTTCATTAAAGGGTACAATCAAGAGAGTAAAAAGACCACTCACAGCATGGGAGAAACAATTTGCAAATCATATTTTGGACAAGGGTCTAACACGTAGAAAATATAAATAGGGCTTCCCTGGTGGTGCAGTGGTTGAGAGTCCGCCTGCTGATGCAGCAGACACAGGTTCGTGTCCTGGTCCGGGAAGATCTCACATGCCACGGAGTGGCTAGGCCCGTGAACCATGGCCACTGAGCCCGCACGTCTGGAGCCTGTGCTCCGCAACGGGAGAGGCCTGCGTACCGCAAAAAAAAAAAATCTTTAAAAATAAAATAAAATATAAATAACTTCTACAACTCAACAACAAAAAGGCAAACAACACAATTTAAAAAATGAGCATAGGACCTGAATAGACTTTTCTCCAAAGAAGATATACGAATGGCCAGCAAATACATGAAAAGATGCTCAACATCATTAGTCATTAGGGAAATGCGAGTCAAAACTACAAGGAAATATCACCTCACACCCTGTAGCATGGCTATAAGAAAAACAACAACGATAACAAGGGCTGATGAGGATGTGGAGCAATTAGAACATGCATATGTTGCCAATAGGAATGTAAAATGTAAAATGGTGCGACCACTGTGTGCAATAATTTGGCGGTTCATTAATAAGTTAACACAGAGTTACCACATGACCCAGTAATTCCATTTCTAGGGGTATACCAAAAGAATTGTAAAAAGTGTTCAAACAAAAACTTGTACACAAATGTTCATAGAGACACTGCTCACAATAAAGGAGGAAACACCCAAATGTCTATTAACTAATGACTGGATAAAAAAAAAATGTGGTATATCATACAAAGGAGCATTATTCAGCCATGAAAAGGAATGAAGCACTGATACATTCTACAACATGGGTGAAACTTGAAGGCATGCTAAGTGAAAGAAGCCAGACACAAAAGGTCACATATTGTATGATTCCATTTATAGGAAATATCTAGAACAGTCAAATCCATAAAAACAGAAAGCAGATCAGTGGTTGTTGTCAGAAACTGGGGGAATGTGCTTAGTGGGTGTGGGGTTTCCTTTTGGGGTGATAAAAATGTTTTAGAAATAGATAGTGATGCTGGCTGCGTGACATAGTGAATGTACTAAATGTTACTGAATTTACACATTTAAATGGTAACAATGGTAAAGTTTATGTTATGTGTATTTTACCAAAATAAAAAATGATGTTTTCCAAGTCCACTTCCAGATATTATATTTTGGGGCACCCAGTATGGGGCCTAGGTGTATGTAGTTTTCATACATACCCAGGCAATCTGGTGCAGGTGGCCTTGGGAACATACTTTCAGAAACACTGATATACTGTTTCTCCAGTTATTTAATTATCTCCATGATAAAAAGCCTCATACTACATAATTTAGCATGGAAAATGCCTGAGATATCACACACTACTCTTCCAAAGTTCTTACTTCTTAAGATGGAAAACAGTTAACAACTTTAAATGATATTTCTCCAGGGCCTGGTTACATCAGCATGTGGACAGTCTCCACTCTCAAAATGTCCCATGACATCTGGAATCACAGTCCTGTTACATGATCAAGGCTCATCTCTCCTATGCCCCTGATATCCTTTTCCTCTCTCTCATGTTTCAATACTTCTTTCTACTGTTTCCTTCCTCACAGCCTAAAACCATGCAGAGGCTTCTGCATCTTAATCAGGGACCTTCCTTGATCTCTGCTCAAATCCATACAGAGCCAAGATCCTTGAAAAGCCACTGGGAATCTTCTCTCTCCACTTCCCTCTGCCTTCCACCTCCCAAACCGTATCCTGATTTAATCCTCAGAGCAACCCTAGGAGACTTGTACTATCTTTATTCCATTCTACTATGAAGAAAATGAGTCCTAGAATGATTAAGTAACTATTCAAGTTCATATAACCAGCAAATGTTAAAGAAAAAAAAATCAAATGCAGTCTCTAGATCCCAAGCTCTTAAACAGATGAGGGTTATAATAAGCTCTACCAGCATATAAGCTCCATGAGAACAGGAGCTTTGTGCCCTAAAAACAAACAAACAAACAAACAAAAAAACAATGAATACTATTCTTTCCCTTGAATCTATAACAGTACCTTAATCGGTGTTCAGTGAATACTTATGGACTCAAAACAGCATATAAATGATAGGTAAAGCTTTGAGAGTGGAGGATATTTAAGGAAGAAAATCCAAGTTCAATAGGTCTTGATCCATTTAGAGATGTAACACTTTGCAAACGGTTAAACTCAAGTAAAGTTATCCTGATTTGGAAGTCTGCCACCATTTTTGTCCCAGGGAATTTTGTTGGGTAGCAACTGGAAACTTGCCCATGAACATTCAAAAACCTCTGGTCTGAGACACTTGCATCTACATTAGCAACAGAGATGGGAAAAGTTCAGAAGAAAGGATTCTAAATTGTGACTCAGCTCTTTTTATTAAAGACGTAATCTGAAATAGGAAGGAAGATAAGAGAGGGTAGCTTCTACATGCTATTTATCTTAACATATCAGTCTAAGAAAGTATATAAACACATTTGAATGCTGTGCTTTTACAAACTACCTCTTTCATTCTTGTTTCAAAGTAAATGCCTAGTATTTTAAAATTTCCTTTGATAAGGCTTTTAAAAACCACAGGTAGTAAGATGTATTTTTCGTGGTTCTCGCGGCACAGAGTGCGCAAAAGGCGGATTGCAGCCTTCTTCCCGGGGCCCTCCGGGCCCTCTGGCCTTGGGGCCGGCGGGTGAGCTGGGGGGCCCGGGGGCAGCCTGAGGGCTGTGTCCTATAGAGCTCCAGAGCCCTCAGCACGGCCGCCCTCTGGCCGGGCCCAGGCCTTGAAGCAGCAGCGACCCTTCTCCCCCCATCCCCACCTCGTCGACCTAATGGTGGTGGCAGTCACCATGGGTCACAGTCCACGGAGGCCTCAGCAGCTGGAGTATATGGACACTGCCATTAAGCTTACGAGGGAAATATGATTGTCAATACCTCCGCTTTTCAGAAGAGGAAACTGAGCTATGAAGATAACCTGCCCAGGGTCACATATCTGGTATGAAAATTGAGGCCCAGAGGAGAGATTTATTATCTTGCCCAGCAAGTGGTGGAACTGGCATTCAAACCCAGGAAGTCAGTATGAAGAAAGAGGCAGCATGGTTTAACTGAAAAAGCACAGGTTTGATGTCAGACAGACCTGCATGGCTCCACCACTTACCAACTGCGTGACCCCTGGTACGCAGGCCCCCCACTGCTGTGGCCTCTCCCATTGCTGAGCACAGGCTCCGGACGCGCAGGCTCAGTGGCCGTGGCTCACGGGCCCGGCCGCTCCACGGCACGTGGGATCTTCCCGGACTGGGGCACGGGCCCGTGTCCCCTGCATCGGCGGGCGGACTCTCAACCACTGCGCCACCACAGAAGCCCTGTTTCTTTGTACTTTTAAAATTTAAAATCACATATGTGGCTTGCATTATATTCCTGTTGAACGTCAGTGGTATAGAGCCCACCCTGGTCCAAGATTCATCCGAAGGCGTGATCACATCATTAATGTTGAGTGGACCATAAGCCCGTGCCAGAGACTGTGTTCTAAGCCGGGCCAGGGCATCCCAATGCCCATACCAAAAGAAAGGAGAAAGAAAAACAATAATCCTGGGACTCAGTTGGCTTTCCTTATCACTCCAACTGAAGTTGCTACATACTGTGGCCTTGCAGTTCCTTGACTTGAAAAGTAGGTTTGGCAAAGTGAAACTGAAGGGCATAAAACTTGCCTTAGATGGTGGAATAAACCTTTGTCTCAGAGAATCGGGATTTATCAAAGGTCCGCATGGAAAATTTCCCATTGAAGAGCTGATGAGTATCTCTCTTGTCAGTTTTCCTGGTGGGCTTTGCCGATGTTTGAGGTGTAAGAGGGGCAGGCTTGGAGGTCCCTGTAGAAATCGGGGTGGGGGGGATCATTGAACAAGAAATAAATAAAACAAAAATCTAAAAAGCACAGTATCTCCCCGCACTGGAGATAGGGTCCCAGCAGCGTGCTCAGCACAGGCCAGATCCCTCGTGGAAAGTTGGCTGAACTTTGCCCTTTGGGCACAAGGAAAAGCATCTCTCCTGCTAGGACCGCTGGATAGACACCCTTTTCCTACTGGATCCCGTGGCTTGGGATTCCAGTGGAGTGCAGGGAAAGTATCCTAATGGAGACAGATTTCAAACTCCTGCTGTCTCTTTTCAGATCATAAATTACTGTTAATTCTGTTTATACCCCCTTTCGTCTCTTAATAGTTACAGAAACAGTCACTGACAACAAAATGAAGGCCCCAAGGGGTGTATGGCAACCCTGCTCCACCAGTGGAGAAGTAGCCAAGTGTTTTCTCATCCTGCACGTCCCTGCAACAAAAGTTCAATATTTATAGACCACGGGTGCCCCTCTTTGCCTCCTACAATATCCTTTTGTAGTTTTGCTGTTAAGGAGCAGTGCAAAAGCTTAGATTTCTATTCAGCTGGAAAGGGAAAGCTTTGTTTGTTTTTTCGCTTTCTTTCCCTCCTGCAAATCCTGGAGGCTACAGAAGCCAGCTCTGTGGGTTGTGAGGCCTGGGGAAGAAGCTGTTGAGAAGTCAACCCCAGGATCTGCGTGGTTTCTCCTTTTTCAAGCACCATCTTGCTTTGTAGAATAAAGCTACCTGTGGTGTTTGACTAAGCCATCCTCGCCTGAGGCATATGCCCAAGCTGGAAGTTGGTCGGGCCTGCCATTTAAATTCTAGGTCAATCCACTTATTTAGCTGTTGACTTAATCTCTTAGGGTCTCAGTGTCCTCATCTGTAAAATGGGGCTAATAATACTACTTTCCTAAGAGGGTGATTGGGAAGATTCAATAGTGTATAAAAAGTAGCTGAGGGGGGCTTCCCTGGTGGCGCAGTGGTTGGGAGTCCGCCTGCCGATGCGGGGGACATGGGTTCGGGCCCTGGTTCGGGAGGACCCCACGTGCTGTGGAGCGGCTGGCCCCGTGCGCCACGGCTGCTGAGCCTGCGCTCTAGAGCCTGTGCACCTGGAGCCAATGTTCCAGGATGAGAGGGGCCACCGCAGTGAGAGGCCTGTGCACGGCAATGAAGAGTGGGCCCTGCTCACCACAACTAAAAAGAAAGCCCATGCGCAGCAACGGGGACCCAACACAGCCAAAAATAAAAAATAAAAATTAAAAATGAATGTCATTCTTTAACACATTATCTGTGAATAAAGTTTAAAAAAAGAAGTGGCTGAGGACTTATGAAACTTCGATAAATGCCAGTTCTTTTTTTTTAAATTAATTACTTTATTTGTTTTTGGCTGCGTTGGGTCTTCGTTGCTGTGCGCGGGCTTTCTCTAGTTGCGGGAGAGGGGGGTTACTCTTCGTTGCGGTGCATGGGCTTCTCATTGCGGTGGCTTCTTTTGTTGTGGAGCATGGGCTCTAGGTGCACGGGCTTCAGTAGTTGTGGCACGTGGGCTCAGTAGCTGTGGCTCATGGGCTTGGTTGCTCTGCGGCATGTGGGATCTTCCCGGACCAGGGCTCGGACCCATGTCCCCTGCATTGGCGGGCAGATTCTTAACCACTGCAACACCAGGCAAGTCCCTATGCCAGTTCTTTTTTAAAAAAATTTTATTGAAATACAGTTGATTTACAATGTTGTGTTAGTTTCAGATGCACTGCAAAGTGATTCAGTTATACATGTGTATATATATATATATATATATTCTTTTTTTAGAATATTTTCTAAAAATAGTGGTTCTTTTTCCACTATAGGTTATTACAAGATATTGAGTACAGTTCCTGTGCTATAAAGTAGGTCCTTGTTGTTTATCTATTTTATATGTAATAGTGGGGATCTGTTAATCCCAAACTCCTAATTTATCCCTCCCCCTCCTTTCCCCTTTGGTAACCGTAAGTTTCTTTTCTATGTCTGTGAGTCTATTTCTGTTTTGTAAATAAGTTCATTTGTATTATTCTTTTAGATTCCATATATAAGCAATATCATATGATGTTTGTCTTTCTCTGTCTGATTTACTTCACTTAGTATGATAATCTCTAGGTCGATCCATGTTGCTACAAATGGCATTATTTAATTCTTTATTATGGCTGGGTGGTATTCCGTTGTGTGTATGTGCCACATCTTCTTTATTCATTCCTTTGTCAATGGACACTTAGGTTGCTTCCATGTCTTGGCTCATGTAAATAGTAAATAGTGCTGCTGTGTACTGGTATAAATGCCAGTTCTTTTTTCTTTTTTGACCCATGCTATCCAAGATGGTAGCCATCAACCACATGTGGCTTTTGAGCACTTGAAATATGGCTACTTGAAACTGAGACGCGTTGGAAGTGTAACATACACGTGGGATTTCAAAGACTTTATACAGAAAAAAAGAATTTAAAATATTTCACTAATAATGTTTTATACTGATTACATGTTGATATAATAATAATTACATATAATGGGTTAAATAAATATATTTTTAAAGTTAAAAAAAAAAAAAAAAAAAAAAAAAAAAAAAAGATGTATTTTTCACTTTTGAATTAGTTTCCTTTAAATATTATTTTATTGACAGTAAAACAATGATTTGATTTATTTACCTATGGAATTTATCCATAATTAATTAATTACCTATTCTAAACAACTAAAATTAAATATTCTAAATATTTGCACCCTGTGGTATAGGAGACAGAATGGAGGTATGAGCATCAGGATGAAATAAAAAACATAGGAAAGGAGCTTAGTTCATTGGACTGTAAAATCTATCTAATTTGCAAAACTGATTTGGCTTGCATTGTCTTATTTAAGATGGTCTAATTTTCACTGAGCCAGGCATTGTGCCAGATGACATAGATAAAAACACAAAGCAGAGTGTTCCCTACCATGATGGTCTTGCAGCTTCATGAGGTAATGTTTCACTATAGCTAAAAGATCTCAAAACCCCTAGAACAAAACCCAATTTCAGATGTGTAAGGATCATCCAAAATACAGCCTAAAATGCAAAATCTCTACTTCCCAACCTTCTTTCACTACATGCAAATATTTTCCTCCCATGTTACCTGACAACTGGAACATGGATTTCAAGAATAGGACAGGAAGGGTATCCCACACTGACAGAGCTGCAAGCCCTCCTCATCTTTGCTTCATTTTTCAGACACTTAGCTACTCTTCTCTCTATTCTCTATTATCCTTAACCTTAATACTTCCACTTAAAGCACCACAGTTGAACCCAGACTTTGAAGAGAATTCCAACTAAGGAACAAAACCATGTTCTAACTATTGTCAGTGATATCTTGAAACACTCAGAGTGGGCAGTGATTGGAAGGCTCCACAGCACTGTCTCAGGACGCCAGCACACAAAGTGTGTTTTCTGTTGCAGTGTTCCAAGGAAATATTTTTCTTGCTAGTCACTGGAACAGCTGGTTGGGGATTTCCCTATTTTGTTAGACTGAATTAACTTGGCAAGAAAAATAGATGAATCTTTTAAACCCTTTTCTCCTCCTTCCCCCCACAAGTCAGCTGTACCTCAGAAAAGGTAAAAAGTAAATAAGAAGTCAGACTGTGGTTATTCATCTACAAATGACTCAGATGGCTGGGTCTCCCTTTCTGAGTTTCCCACCACCATGTAAGGAGGTTAAACAGGAAAAAAAAAAAAAAAAAATCCATGTTACCAGCTACATACTCAAATGCTTCTGCTCTCCAAAGACAATGAAATTCCATTCCAGAACTTAACTCCCCAAAAGGAGGCCAGATTGGTTATACAGATGGTATGTGCCCTACCTTCAATTTGTTCCTCCACCCCCGCTTCACCCTGCTCAAAGTTCTTAACGATGGCCATATTTCTCCAATGCTAACTACTCATTCATTTTTTTCATTCAACAAGTAGTTTAGTTGTTAATATCCACTATATGCCAGGCATAGTGATGAGAATTATAATACTGAGAAAAATCAGACAGGGGCTTATAGTCTGTTGGAGAAGAATGACATTGGTTAATGTGTAACACAAATGAGAACATAAGCTCTGTTGGTCAAGGAAAAATACAGTGTTATGACAACTTACATAAAAGGACCAGATATGGACTGAGATGGCTGTAGCTTAAGGAGACAGAGCTGAAGGATAAGTCAACCATGTGGAAGCATGCAGGAGAAGGGTGAGATCTAGGCAGAGGAAACAGCATGTGCTAAGGCCCTGTGACATGAGGGAGACTGGCATGTTAGAGAAACTGAAAGAAGATCAGAGAGGGTAGAATTCAGAGGATAAGGGGGAGAGTAATGCAAAATGGAGCTAGATCTACCAAAACAGAGGCCTATTAGAACTAATAGGTGAGTTCAGCCAGGTTTCAGGATATAAGATCAATGCATAAAATTCAATTGAATTTCTAGCAATGAACAATCTGAAAATGAAATTAAGAAAATTTCATTTACAATAACATCAGAAAGAATAAGATACTTAAGATTAAATTTAACAAAAGAAGTGTAAGACTTGTACATTGAAAACTAGGAAACATTGTTGAAAAATTAAAGAAAACCCAAGTAAATGGAAAGGCATCCCACGTTCATGAATTGAAAGATTTAATATCAAGATGGAAATATTCTCCAAACTGATCCACAGATTCAACACAATCCCTACCAATATCCTAGATGATTTGTTTGCAGAAATTGACAAGCTGATCCTAAGATTCATATGGAAAATCAAGGAACTCAGAATAACCAAAATAATGGAAAAGGAAAACAAGTTGAGAGACACATACTTTCGAATTTCAAAACTTACTACAAAGCTACAGTAATCAAGACAGTGTGGTACTGATATGAAGACAGACATATAGATCAATGAAACAGAGTTGGGAATCCAGAAATAAATCCTTTTACCTTTATGGTTAATTGATTTTTGACAAGGGTACCAAGACAATTAATATGAAAGGATAGTCTTTTCAATAAATTGTGCCATAGCAACTGGATATCCATATGAAAAAGAATGAAGTTGGACCTCTACCTCACACCATATACAAAAATTAACTCAAAACATATCATCAACCTAAACAAAGAGCTAAAACTGTAAAACTATGAGAAGAAAACATGGGAGTAAACCTTTTTAACCTTAGATTAGGCAATGGTTTCTCAGATATGACACCAAATTCACAAGTGACAAAAGAAAAAACAGATAAATTGGACTTCATCAAAATTACAAACTTTTGTGTTCCAAAGTACAAAGGAAAGTAAAAAGGCAACTCACAGAATGGGAGAAAATATTCTCAAATCATGTATCAGATGAGGGACTTATATCTAAATATGCTCTTAGAACTCAACAATAAAAAATAGCAACAATCTAATTTAAAAATAGGCACAGTCTACACTAAAAGAAAAAGAAAAAGAAAAAGAATCTAGACACAGATTTTACACCCTTAACAAAAATTAACTCAAAATGGATCACAGGGCTTCTCTGGTGGCACAGAGGTTGAGAATCTGCCTGCTAATGCAGGGGACTCGGGTTCGAGCCCTGGTCTGGGAAGATCCCACATGCCGTGGAGCAACTACGCCCATGAGCCACAACTACTGAGCCTGCGCGTCTGGAGCCTATGCTCCGCAACAAGAGAGGCCGCGATAGTGAGAGGCCCGCGCACTGCGATGAAGAGTGGCCTCCGCTTGCCACAACTAGAGAAAGCCCTCGCACAGAAACGAAGACCCAACACAGCAAAAATAAATTAATTAATTAATAAACTCCTACCCCCAACATCTTAAAAAAAAAAAAATAAGGATCATAGACCTAAATGTAAATGCAAAGGTATAAAACTCCTGGAAAATAACATAGGAGAAATTCCTAGGTACAGCAATGACTTTTTAGATATAACAACAAAGGTATACTCCATGAAAGAAATAATTGATAAGCTGAACTTCATTAAAATTAAAAACTTCTGCTTTGCAAAAGGCAGTGTCTAGAAAATGAGAAGACAAACCACAGATTGGGAGAAAATATTTGCAAATGATGTACTTGATAAAGGTCTGTTCTCTAAAATATATGAAGAACTCTTAAAACTCACACAATACATATTCTTTATATTCTTAAAAAATATTTGATTAAATATGGGAAACCTTAAAAAAGAAAGGCTGTTTAGAATAAAATGAGGGTGTATTCAAGAACAGGAGTGCTAAGTCTACAACTTTGGCTTTCATCTTTTTTTTTTCCCTTTTTAAAATTGAGATACATACAGGTAAATGCATGGATCTTAAGCATACAGTTCAATGACAGATTCACACATCTGTATAACCCAGATTACACAGGTATTATTTTTCTTCCTGAGGTGATGAAAATGTTCTAAAATTGACTGTGGTAATGGTCACACCTATCTGAAAATATACTAAAAAAAACACTCTACAGGATGAATTTTATGTATATAAATTATATCTCAATTTTTTAAGTGGGGTTAGAAAGGTGGGGAGGTACTAGACCTTTTCAGGTCGTGTAAGTGCAGAGGTACTGAGTTTCCCTGCCTCAACCAAAAGATGACTGAGCAGGCTCAAAATGTCCTTGCAGCAACCTGAGCCTTGGAAGAGAGAACTGTCCAGAATATCTAAATGGTGCAGTTCACATATGGTGGGGAAAGTCTGGGTTTCCACTGCCTGTGGATGGACCGTCCACTGCTCTTCTCTTCCCAGAAGTAGGATCTTCACTTCCTTGTGAGGCTCACCCTGGGTCAGCGGGATTGCATCCGGCAGCACGGCTGCTCCCAGGGCCAGGTTCTCCACCGGAGAGTACCTGGCACACGCTTCTTGTCTTATCTGGGCTCTTGTTCCTCTGCCCGGCTCATCGATTTTTTGTAAAACAAGCAGGAAACTATAACCTTTTGGGTCACACACGTGACCCTGCTACTCAGCTGAAGGGCAGATCTTTGTCCAGCTGCTCCCTGCCCGGCTTCCTGTGGTGGCAGATATTGATTTTTCTCATGACAAAGCAAGTATTCACCCGTTCTGGAAGGCTGAGAACTTTTAATCCCCTGTTTCCGGGGAAGTACTGTGATACTGACAACCCCTTTAAGTAAAATGTTATAGAAGGAAAAACTAAATAAAGTGACTGCTGTCTGGGCAGAGGAGAGAGAGAGAGAGAAAGATGGTGATCTTTACATAGACCTGACAGGTATCCAAAATAGAAAAAGTAGAAAGAAGGTTTTAAAAAGCAAGCATCTCAGATGGTCCTCCAGGGAAGGAATTCCCTGTAGCCAGGCTCTAGGTACTTTTCCAATAAAAATCCAGCCACCACAAGAAACAACTCATTGTCCAATCATCTGGCACTGTTGTGACCGACCTTGAAGTACTGGTGACTAAATCACACACTGCCGTGGGTAGAATCTTCCCTTTCTTTAGCAGCGATATTGAATGTGTAATGGCTGCTTATGTGGAGGAAGTTGGTTTAAGCAAGTGGCTCGGGGAAAAAAGAAAGTTAGTAGCCTTCGGAATGAACGGATCTGCAGCCGTTTGAACTGTGTGAACAAGTCTGTGCAGGCAGACAGGAATGGGGTGAGGTCTCTGTGTGCCCTCACCATCCACTGACTTGCCTCTTTGGTTGTGCAAGGAGCTGGCAGATTTGCCTCACCTCAGCACAGCAGCAGTCAACCCAAGGCTGCAAATTTAGCTCTCTCCCCGCCCTCCCGGGAGCGGCAATCTGCTGGTCCTCATAATGTTCTCCTCCTATTGGTCTCGCTGCAACTGACAGAGATAAAGGGATCAGCACTGAAGAAAGACATCTGCAATGAACACTGAAAAGGAAGGGAGTTGACCAGTGTACAGTGACACAAGGTGTGGCCTCAGCCAGGACCCAGAGACGCTCTCTGCACGTGGTGTAGAGGAGATGAATGGCATCCTAGCAAAGAGCAGGAAACCTGGGCCCGAGGACCTTGCAATGTCCTCATTTTGAGACCATGACATTTTACTGATAGAGTTCAAGAGGATGCTCTTTTTTTTAAAGATGGCTTAGCAGGTATGACAAACTGGGTACAAATACCTGAAGATGATTACTTCAAAGTTTCCAATTTGGTGAATGGGTTGAAGATCATCAGCATTTGGTGACACTGAGTAGCAGGTCAGGCAGCACGCAGACAGAGGCAGGCATGAGCTCCCTGCATTCGGCTCCCATAAAATACCAGTGTCTTACTCAGACTCTGAGCTAATAGCCTCAGGAAAAATAATTTATGCCATTCAGGACAACTCATACAGATGAAATGTGGAACCTGTTGTAGCCAGCTTTTTTTTCTTTTTAAGGCAACTTTTCTGTAAATCAAACTACCTTGAGAAATAAATCCTGTTAACACTGTTAAGTAATTGCCAAAGGCTCTTAAGCAGAGCAGTTCCCCATACCACCAACCTGCCCTTTCCCAGAACAACTTCACACTCTTCTTGAAGCACAACGAAAACCTAAGTGGGTCTTGCCTTTGGTCATGTGGCATTGTGATTCCTCTGAATGGCACTCTCTTCATCACTGGGTTACACCGAGGAAAAATCAAGAGAGCTGCAAAAGGTGTGCAACCCAACCATTGGCAAACATGGAAGAGGCAACACAGTCAGTGTTTGTAGGACGTACCACTTTCTAAGCTGTTCTAGGGGAACATTCTTCAGTGACTTCAAAGGGCTAAATGTTTACAACATTTATTACTGGCCTACTGGCTCTACTAAGAGCTGGCCAGTGTGACAAAAGATTTACAAAACGAGGTTGAGTGGGCTTTAGGATAACCTAAGGCTGAGCTCTGTCTTCTTATTGCTGTCACTGTTAGAAAGTTAACAGTGGTTTTCAGTACTGAAACCAATGGATGACAGGTTCTATACAAATATGGCATAATGATGTTGATCCTTCTATCTGAAAGACTCAGAAGTAAAAAGTTCCTAGAGACAAGTAATTTGCTTAAAGATTAAAGTTTAACATTGAAGAAAGCAACAAAATCTAGAACTTTAGTGGTGGTGTCTGTCATTTGTTTTTAAAATCAGCCAACAAATATTTACTGAATACATACTAAGTTTCTGGAATGATTTATAGAAGCATATGAAGCAGTTAGTCTCTGCTATTAGGGGCTTAAAGTCATGTTGGAGGATTTCACATAAACAAACACAATCCAACAATCCACACAATCCAACAATCCAAAATATCATGTAATCTCCAAATGAATGGCACTGTAGGAAATAATAATACAGGAAGTAATATAGGAGTTGCAAGGGGGAAGATCGCAGAGACCTTCATGGAGAGTTCCATGTAAGAGAAAGAAAGAATGGACATTGTACCTGCTAAAGGGGCAGGATTCATCTGAGCAGAGATGAAGGGAGAAGTTATTCCAGGCAGGAGTGGAGTGATGGCCAGGCATAAAAGGCAGGAAAGTAAAAAGTGGGTCCAGGCAACAGTGAGCCAGCGGACTAGCCATGGCAAAGGGGTTGAGGATGCAAATGGTGGCTCTTATGCCTGGAAAAGTAGGTTGGGTCAGACTGAGGACATCAAGGGGTACATAATATACATATATCTTATTGCTGGTGATGTTAACCTTGATCCCTTTGTTAGGGTGGTGTCTTCCTGGTCTCTACATTGTAAAGTTACAAAAATTAATAGGTATTTTGTGGTAGATACAACACAATTTTAAGTTTAATCTGTATTATTAATATTTTCCCATTATTAACTCTACCTAATCAACAAAACAAGAAGTCACATCCTGATTTGTAGCATTTGCCAGTTTCTGTGGTGTAAATACCCCCACCATGGCTGGTAATGAGCTTCCAATGTGACACCACTGAAAGGGGAGCTGGGAAGGGACACACAGTGCACATCATTAATGTAGTACGCCCATCATCCAGATGCAATAGATGTACGTAAGCTCCACAGCATAGATAATAGGGACACGTAGCACAATAAGTAGGGAGTGATGAGTATGTATGACCTTTGTTTAGAAGAAAAAATTTTTGTGAGTTTATAGAATTTAATTTTTAGTAGTGGCTGTGTTTAACAACTGCCTCATAAAATTCCTGAAAATGTCACAGTTGGCTTTCATGACCTAGTAGGAGCGACTCCAGACACCACTGCAGGCACTGTTACCTGTACCTAGGTGGCCCTCCCAGGGCATCTTGTCGCAAAGTTGAAAGTGAGCAGCAAAATCTCTCTTAGATCCTTGTGGTCTGGCATTTGTTCCAACCACAGGAAATGTGTGCTTTAGCTAGAAAGAAGAGTAAAAATGGTTGTGTTGGTTCTTCATTCTAAGATATGGCTGCCAGGTACCTTTGCCAGATGAGGTGTTTAAGATGTATGTCTCTCAGTGTAGAAGGATCTGTGGTGAGATGTTGGGACTAGGAAACAAAACCCCAGTTTTATACCTCCTTCTTGCTTGGGGAGAAATTTCAGTTCTTTTTTTTTAACTGTTTTTTTACTGTGGTAAAATATACATAATACAATATTTATCATTTTAACCATTTGTAAGTGTACAGTTCTGTGACATTGAATACATCTGCAATGTTTTCAAGTCCCATCTATGTTGTAGCATATAAAAAAAGTTATTTATTACTTTTTATAAATGAATATGATTCCACCACATTTTGTTTATCCAGTCAACTGTTGATGGACACTTGGGTTTTTCCCCACCTTTTGGCTGTTGTGAATATGTGAATAGATAGTGCTTCTATGGATGCTGGTGTACAGAAATCTATTCAAGTTCATGCTCTCAATTCTTTTGGATAATATACCTAAGAGTAGAATTGCTGGATCTTATGGTAATTCTGTTTAACTTTTTGAGGAACAGTGAGAAATTTCAGCTCTTTATCCTCATCCATAAGGGTGAGATGATTGCTAGTAGGTATATAATAAATACACAGACATGAGCAATGTTGATAAAATGCCTGGCCTAGTATCTGGACAAAGTAGTAGGTACCCTTTTATATTTGTCTATCAATCGATCGAGCGATATAGATATAGATATATAACACAGACATATGTATGTATATGTGCATTTGTATTTTTTAAATTAGCAGACACTTCTGGAATGCTTACTAAATGGCAGTACTTTACATGCATTAATACATATTAATTCATTTAATTGTCATAACAATCCTGAATGGTAGGTAGGTGTTACTGTTATTATTGTTGTTACTATTATCCTTGTTTTTTGTTTTTGTTTTTGTTTTTTTTGCGATACGCGGGCCTCTCACTGCTGTGACCTCTCCCATTGAGGAGCACAGGCTCTGGACGCGCAGGCTCAGCGGCCATGGCTCACGGGCCCAGCCGCTCCGCGGCATGTGGGATCTTCCCGGACTGGGGCATGAACCCGTGTCCCCTGCATTGGCAGGCGGACTCTCAACCACTGCGCCACCAGGGAAGCCCCCTTGTTGTTTTATAGACATGTAGACTAAAACATAGGGAAGTTATGTAACTTGCCCAAGGCCAAAAAGCTATTAGGAAGTATAGTAGCCAGGATTACCCCCAAGTTGTCTACCACCATAATTAATACGTGTTTTCAGACACTATAGAGTGTTACTTTTCTTCCTCATTTAGAGAAGAGGCATGAAAAAGAAACACAAAACACCATGTTTCTAGGTCTATGGCTCTACTGCCAGCACATCCCACAAAGCAGACTATTGGAAGACTGGCTTGTGATGGTTACAGTGACTTTCTGAACAGGAGGTGTGGGGACTATGGAACGAGAGAGCCCTTACGATGAAGTTGACAGAGGAGGAAGCAGCGCCCTTTGCTGGGAAAGCTCTGTTGAGCCCTTCCTGGCAACTGGGGACTGGTGGCCGTGGAGGGTTGACTCAATGAAGCTTCCTGGGTGCTCCTCCACTGACTGACCAGTTTTGCTGGCAGGTCTCTCTGCCCTGACATGATTCAATTCCATTCTACTATGATATAAAGGAACCATAGGATATCAGATCAGATGACTTCCTTTATGTTTTCAAAATTAGGGACAGCAGATATCAGAACTGGTGGTTTTCAGACTTTCTGAGGGGGAGCAAGAAGACTTTTTTTTGCTCTTTTGGTGGTGCTGTGCCTTTGGGGACTTTTTCAGTGGCTCCTGAAAAATCTCCTAAAATGCAGGGGTTTCATGGGACAGATGGAAAATTACAGTTCCATTTTAAATGCCTCATCATATAGCTGAAGACCTGAACAACAGAAAGGTAAAGTGATTTTCCCAAAACCACACAGCAAGTACAACCAGGCTGCAAATCTGCCAGTTCCTAGCGTTCCTAGTGCTCTGTGCTTCACATCCTGGCGTTATCGACTTCGGTGCTCACTGACCGGAGGGGAGAGACAACATGGTGTCTGTGAGCCAGGGAGCCCCTCACATCTCTCAGCTGGTGACCCACTGGCCAAAGTGGGAATTCGCCCCCCAGTCCCAGGGCACAAGCAGGAGGAACTGGCAATTCCTGGTCAGCAATTGCCAGCCTTGATGAGAGCTCCCTGCTCTGTTTGCAGAACAGATGCTGAGACAGAGGGATCATATCTTATTGTAATGGAAGCTGTTTTAATGTATGCCTCGCCCATCTGTCTTCCATCAAGGTACAACAGCCTTCCCTCTTCATCTGGCTGGAAGGTACAGTTATTTTTACTCTCAGGCGCATAAAACATATAGAGCCACTTGAATGGGCCTCTTTGGAATGCACAGAGAGTAGCTGCTCAGCACAAAGCAATTCAAATATTCTGTAAAGTTTTCATAATTCATGAAACCTGTTATTTGTGGAGGTTTTTCTTGAGACCCCATCAATAATCCCAGATTGCTTCTATGAGGAGCAGAGAAAGAAGACAGTGCTACTTTCCTTATGGGTCTGCCTATCTGATCTATTTGTCTCATCCAACCAAATATGTACACAGGGCTCTCTCTTGATTGCTAACTCACCTAGCGGTAACCTGTTTCTTGCCCTGGATTCTGGGTGTTTTGGAACAAGCTGTTTAACTATCCTGGGTCTCGGTTTATCAACTCATGTAAAGGACAAGTCTGGGTGTTGTCATGAGGACGACGTTCAGTTAATGTTTATAAACCATGGTGATGTTCTCAGATGAAAGATGTTCAGTGAACATAAAAATACTCAGCTATGGTGATTAATGCATGGTCTCCGCCAATGAGATTATTTAAATGATGGAACAGTGGCTACTATTTTAATCTGTAGACTCTCACTAAAGTTTCAAAGCACTTTCCCGACAATAAATCATGGCAAGTGTTATTTAATCCTCACTTTAGAGACCAAGAAGTTGAAGCACCATAATGCATGTGCTTTCCTCATGGGCAGGGGTTAAATTTAACCGTGAAAAATTATCAGTGTTGCTTCTCTTCCAGGACACTGTGCACCAGACTCGGGAGTTTTGTAAAATATCCTGAGCTGATGCATTCTCCCTGGAGGAGGATGGAAGAGCCCACAGGAAATCCACTTAGCAAGCATGTATTGAGTCCTGGAGAGAGAAAGATGAGGGACTTAATGTACATTCTCAAAGCCCTTACGATACAGAGAGAGGTGGAGGAGTAAGCACGCATGATCAGACATTTAGAGCCACACGTGCAAACGGAGAAGAGAGGGTCCCATGGACAGTAAAGGGAGTGTAGGAACAATATTGAAAGTGATGTTTTGTTTGTTTGCAAATGTGCTTTGTTCATGAGTCTTCATTTAGGTTCCCTCAGAAGCAGATGCTGGGGCAAGGATTTGAGGTTTATCCGCGGTTTATTTGGAAGGAAGGTGAAGAAAGCATCACTGGATGACGGGAAAGCGAGACAGGTACGGGAAGGCAGCTATCATTGCTGGCAACCAGGATGGCTTCTGGAGAAACACACACCTCAGAGCCATCCCCAGAAGGGGCAAGGTTGCTGGAGTGTTTATACCCCAACTCCTATCAGCTACTGAAGGGGGACTGCTCCTGGGGGTCAGGAATTCTTGCCTGGAGTGTGTAGCAAAGTGGGCTGCAGACACAAGAGAAAGTCTCTGAATAAAGAAGCGGTGGCTATTGGGAGTCCTGTGCACTTAGGGATAAGGGTGAGGGGTACCAGCGGGGCATAGTGACTGCTCCACCTTTTAAAGAGAACCACCACTGGAATGCAAAGTACTGTATTCTCTAGCACATGGCCTTGACTTTCTGGTTTAGAGATAATCATTTAACTGTCCATTTCAGTCGGTAGAGCACAGTTGCTAGATCAGGGACAGCCCTGGGGGAGGACTGGTTAAGAAGGAAAGACCGAGTTATGACTTACTGCTTATACTTGGACAAAACACCCAGCTCTCTCCTCCTGTCCTTCACATCTCAGAATAGGCATCTCCTCCTCGGCCTTCTTCCTGACCCTCCTGGGTCCCCCGGGCAGAGCTCACTCCTTTCATGGTGGTTATAACATCTACTTGCACTTTTGTATTTACTCATCCTTCTCCTTCAAAAGACTCAACTTCCTGAAGGCAGAGTCTGAGCCTAACAGAGAATCTTTCAAGTGATGCATGTGACCTTTTAAAGGAACAAAAATAATAAATCTTTTCTATTTTACAACTTTCCCTTTAGAACAAGGGTATGGGAGAGTGTGCCCTGCTCCAGAAGAAATGTAAGATGAAACGAAACTCATAGGTCAGTCATCATGATACAATGAGCACAAAAGGAGACAAAGGAAGGGAGATCTACCGGAATGATATGTACTAGAGGTTAAAAATCAAGCAGTGATTTTTTTAAAAAATTATTTATTTATTTATTTTTATTTTTGGCTGAGTGGGGTCTTCATTTCTGTGCGAGGGCTTTCTCTAGTTGCGGCAAGCAGGGGCCACTCTTCATCGCAGTGCACGGGCCTCTCACTATTCTGGCCTCCCTTGTTGTGGAGCACAGGCTCCAGACGCACAGGCTCAGTAGTTGTGGCTCACGGGCCTAGTTGCTCCGTGGCATGTGGGATCTTCCCAGACTAGGGATTGAACCCATGTTCCCTGCATTGGCAGGCAGATTCTCAACCACTGTGCCACCAGAGAAGCCCAAGCAGTGATTTTTTAATACTGAGCTGCATGAGCTCTTTGTGTATTTTGGAGATTAATCCCTTGTTGGTTGCTTCATTTGCAAATATTTTCTCCCATTCTGAGGGTTGTCTTTTCATCTTGTTTATGGTTTCCTTTGCTGTGCAAAAGCTTTTAAGTTTCATTAGGACCCATTTGTTTATTTTTGTGTTTATTTTCATTACTCTAGGAGGTGGGTCAAAAAAGATCTTGCTGCAATTTATGTCAAAGAGTGTTCTGCCTATGTTTTCCTCTAAGAGCTTTATAGTGTCTGGCCTTACATTTAGGTCTTTAATCCATTTTGAGTATATTTTTGTGGATAGTGTTAGGGAGTGTTCTAATTTCATTCTTTTACATGTAGCTGTCCAGTTTTCCCAGCACTACTTATTGAAGAGGCTGTCTTTTCCCCACTGTATGTTCTTGCTTCCTTTGTCATAGATTAGGTGACCATAGGTGCATGGGTTTATCTCTCGGCTTTCTATCCTGTTCCATTGATCTATATCTCTATTTTTGTGCCCGTACCATACTGTCTCGATTACTGTAGCTTTGTAGTATAGTCTGAAGTCAGGGAGCCTGATTCCTCCAGGTCCGTTTTTCTTTCTCAAGATTGCTTTGGCTATTCAGGGTCTTTTCTGTTTCCATACAAATTGTAAAAATTTTTTGTTTTAATTCTGTGAAAAATGCCATTGGTAATTTGATAGGGATTGCACTGAAAAAACAAACAACCTAATGAAAAAATGGGTGGAAGACCTAAATAGACATTTCTCCAAAGAAGACATACAGATAGCCAAAAAACACATGAAAAGATTCTCAACATCACTGATTATTAGAGAAATGCAAGTCAAAACTACAGTGAGGTATCACCTCACACTGGTCATAATGGCCATCATCAAAAAATCTATAAAAAGTAAATGCTGGAGAGGATGTGGAAAAAAGTGAACCCTCCTACACTGTTGGTGAGAATGTAAATTGGTACAGCCACTACAGAGAACAGTATGAAGGTTCCTCAGAAAACTAAAGGTAGAACTACCATATGACCTACGAATCCCACTCCTGGGTATATACCAGGAGAAAACCATAATTCAAAAAGATACATGTACCCCAATGTTCAATGAAGCACTATTACAATAGCCAGGACATGGAAACAACCTAAGTGTCCATCAACAGAGGAATGGATAAAGAAGATGTGGTACATATATACAGCAGAAACTAACAAAACATTGTAAAGCAACTATACTCCATAAAAATTTTTTTAAAAAATAAAATAAAATAAAAATCAAGCAGTGAAAAGTGTAACATCATGTGAAGAAAGACAGGTTCTTAAAATCAAGCCTAAGGCTCATTTCCTCTTCCATTTGTATTTTTAAAAATCTGTATTTATCTGTCATCTATCTAGCTATGTATTTATTGATCTATCCATCCTAGATTGTGTGTTCTTTAATAGAGGGATATAAAAGAAGAAAAAGTAAAAATCTTCCTGTACCGTAACCCCTGCTGTAATTAAAAATAAAAGTAATCCATATAGAAGACCATCAAATCCAATGATAGAGAACAATATAGGGTGTAGAGGACCTCTCCAGGACCACAGCAGACCTTCTCCCCCAAGAAACACTTATCAAAGTTCTGTATAATTCCTTCCAGAAAATAAGCATGATATAATGATAAAATGATAATAGGTAACATTTATTGGGTGACTACTATGTGTCTGGAACTATTCTAAGACCTTGCTATATATTAAATTTTAAGTCTATAACATAGTTATATTTTCATCCACAATTTATATAAGAAAAAACTGAGGCACAGAGAAGTAAACTCACTTACCCAAAGTGACATGCTTAGTCAGAGGCGGAGGCAAGATTTGAACTCAAGAAGTCTGAATTCAGAATCCAGGCTCTTAACCACTACACTGTGCTGGCAAACCACATGTGTTAATTTGTATATTTTAGTACATAAAATGCTAATTTGTGTGCATGAGTGTGTATACGAAAACGGGCAACTCTAAAACGGCAAGAAGCATGCATGGTCTAAGCAGCTGAGCTCCTTCCCCAACTCCGCATCTTTCTGGAGGCTTTACCCCTGACCTTGCCAGCACAAAATAATCTGCAAAGCACATTTACATCATCTTTGTAATAACCATCTGCTTCCCACCATATGCATTTTATTGTGCACAATTCCGTCAACAGCATTGTCACATAACACACTTCCAGACTACGAACATTGAATACAGGCAACTTTAGTAAGTCTGCTTTTACGCTTAGGTGGAGCCTAAATTGCAGGTGTGCATGTGTTCAGCAATTCACTTCGTGACCAGGACTTGAGGATCTAAATGCAGGAGTCATCAGGTGCTAGGGGAGTTCCAAGGCAAACAATTTGGGAAGGACCTTGAAGTTGTCACCATCCTATTTTACATCACAAAGGCCAGATGACCAATGAAAATAAGCTGGCTGGGCAGCCACACAATAAACATTTAGTGAAGACCAACCATATCAAGAGCATTGTGTTAGGCGCCAAAGACATCAAGTATGTGGGTTCTATATTGAGAGCTGACTGCCTAGTTCACAAGCCATGGCCATAGCCAGTGGTTTTCCAGGTCTGAGTGCCCCAGGTTATGTGCAGGTGCTTTCCAGGGCCATGGAATGCTGAAGGGATGGCTCATCTGGTCCTCCATTGTTACCCTACCCAACCAGAGGTTCCTCTCCTGCCTGTTTCGTGTGCTGGGCATCAGCATAACATGTTATATTTACAAAAGCTTTCAGTACTCAAAATAACTTGAAAGTCATTTCCCTAAGGTGTTATGTTCGCTTAAAGTAAAAAAAAAATTTTTTTAATTCACTTTTGGTCAATTCTGCTTTTATATTCAGGTAGTCATATAGCTTGAATGAACATATCATTTTATATATAAATGCTTATTTTATTTTTTTCTGATTATGTATTTATATACCCCTACTGTTCAAAATGTTTAAAATACAGAGAGGTTTCAAAACTGTAGTCCTAATTCCCTGAGAAAATTACTTGTTTACATTGTGTTGTATTTCTGTGTGTTTTTTATCCTATGCAGATCACATCTTTAGCTTACATTTTTATAAAATGAGAAGCATACAAGAATTTGCATGCCATCTTTGCACAGGTGTCATGCTAATGTCCCCTTATTGTTCCAATCTGAGTACACGTGCTGCTGAAATAGTGTACATTAATTTTATATTATGTATTGCATTTTCAATTTCTATTATATTTTAACTTTGCCCACAGCAGGATTTATTTTTGGTCTGAGTCCTCCAGGCCAAATCTAATTTGTTCTAGTTGCTGGGGAAATTTCTGGCATAGGAAGTATTTTCAGTCCAGAGGGACATGCAACACTCTCTTTCCAAATCCCTAAAGGGGTACACTTGTACAAATTTGTCAAATCCATGATTTTATGATGATGCTAAGATGCAGATACTTGTGACTGAATTTTAAATTCACGCTCCATTTCCTAGAGCCCTTTCTAAAAAAGTAGAAGGGAAAAACAGGCATTCTCATTATGGTGCTACTACTCCTGAAACATGGTACTGAAGGATTTTATAACAGCAATATGATGGACAGACACCTAAACAACAAAGCTAACTGAAACATGTAAAGCCTGTCTGCAAAGGCTAAGTTTAAATTGCCCATCATTTGTTATATTACTCTTGTCCCTGTTTTCTAGATTTATGTCTTCACATAGAAATAGCCACACATAAAATATGCAACTAAAATGATACTGTTTGCAAGTCATTCATAAACTAAAATTTTCTAGGTTAAGACCAGATTATTTTCTGGCATTTAGAAATAAGACATTTTATATAAGAACCCATTTTTGATTTGATGAATGGTCTTGGATAAATCAGTATGAGGTATATTTAAGCCACTCTCAAAATTCTGCTAAAGAACAAATCTAAGAAACAACTAAACTAAGAATGTCATCTTTTCACTTTATATTTCCACAGATGAGTCATTTAAATGACCTTTAATCCTGGTACATTTAAAATGATTACTACAATCAAAGGTATTCATTCTATACACTACATTTTCAACTGCATATTAAGTGAGTTCTCAACACTGCTCAGAAAAAGGTCTACATAAATAAGTAAGTTTAAACCAGCTGTGACCAAAAATATGATTTGTTCAGAGATAAACATTTATGGTACACAAGCATCACTTCCACTCTTTACAAATTTGTCTTGGTGAGTTAAAGAAAAGTAGGGAAACAGAATTTTAGGGATGAAATAAGACCTGATCATTTCAGAATATGTATTAAGCTCCCCACATGCCACTTCTAATGCCAAGATTCCAGTGAGAAAGGTGGGTAGGCTGCGGGTCTCTATCTTGTACTGGCTCGTGTCTGAGCAGAATCTCAGTGTCTTCTATAGAATAGATGTGAGACTTGGACCCAAGATGTACTCCAGGGAAAAGGAATAGATGGGGCCAAGACTGAAATCTGTGTCTACAAAGTACACAGAGCAATTCCCTGAAATTGGCGACCCTGGGAGACTAATCTGTCATATCACAGCATCTCTTTATTGGAAATTTATTATTTCAAAACACTTGGCCCCTGCAAGTCCCTTTTATTTCTTCTTCTTCTTCTTCTTTTGGTTGAGGTTAAGACCTACTTCTTAGCTAGGGTTTTTGCACTTAAGTTTCTTAACCTGCCCACCTCTATCAACAAACCAATGCTTCTCTGCCATGAATTTAAATAAAAATGATGCCAGTCCCTGTTTTTAAGGCTATACATTCTCTACTGGAAGACAGAAGATATAAATATGTAAATGTTTCCTGAAGATTCAAGTACCTTGTGTTTCATATTCCCTGAGACATATCACAGTATGATTGTTGGAAGAATATGATGGTAATATTTCTTTCACATTATGTACTCCAATCTTATTTTAGCTCTTTACATTCTACCTTACCAAAAATACTTACTACTGGACCTTCAAGATGATGGAGGAGTAAGACGTGAAGATCACCTTCCTCCCCACTATACATCAAAAATACATCTACATGTGGAACAACTTCTACAGAACCTCTACTGAACACTGGCAGAAGACCTCAGAACAAGAAAACAAGGCAAGAAAATCCCCATGAACCTGGGTAGGGCAAAAAAAAAAAAAAAAAACAGACAAAGGAATAGGGATGGGACCAGCGCCTCTGAGAGGGAGCTGTGAAGGAGGAAAAGTTTCCACCCACTAGGAAGCCCCCTCACTGGCAGGGACGGTGGGGAGCTTCGGAGCCACAGAGGAGAGCACAGCAACAGGGGTGCAGAGGGCAAAGCAGAGAGATTCCCGCACAGAGGATCGGGGCTAAACCAGCACTCACGAGCCTGAGATGCTAGTCTGCTCACTCGCTGAGGCAGGTGGGGGCTGGGAGCTGAGGCTCAGGCTTCGGAGGTCAGATCCCAGGGAGAGGACTGGGGTTGGCTGCATGAACACAGCCTGAAGGGGGCTAGTGCACCACAGCCAGCTGGGACAGAGTCCGGGAAAAAGTCTGAACCTGCCAAAGAGGCAAGAGACCACTGTTTCAGGGTGTGCAAGGAGAGGGGATTCAGAGCACTGCCTAAACAAGCTCCAGAGACAGGGCGCGAGCCATGGCTATTATCTTGGACCCCAGAGGTGGGCATGGACCACTACCGCTGCTGCCACTGTCACCAAGGGTCCTGTGTGCAAACACAGGTCACTCCCCACACCCTCCCAGGAGCCTGTGCAGCCCGCCACTGCCAGGGTCCTGTGACTCAGGGCCAACTTCCCCAGGAGAATACACAGCATGCCTCAGGCTGTTGCAACTTCACACTGGCCTCTGCCACTGCAGGCTCGCCCCACACATCCCAACTGTGACTGCCGTATCCCTCCCGCTCCCCGGACTGAGTGAGCAAGTGAGCCCTAATCAGCTGCTGCTTTAACCCCTTCCTGTCGGGGCGGGAAACAGACACCTGAGGGTGGTCTGCATGCAGAGGCGGGGCCAAAACCAAAGGTGAGCCCCGGGAGCTGTGCGAACAAAGAAGAGAAAGGGAAATCTCTCTGTGCAGCCTTAGGAGTAGCGGATTAAATCCCGCAATCAGCTTGGTGAACCCTGAATCTGTGAAATATCTCAATAGACAACGAATGTTCCCAAAATTGAGGCAGTGGACTTCAGGGGCAACTGTGGACTTCAGGTTTGCTTTCTGTGTTTGACTTGGTTTTGGTTTTATGGTTATCTTAGTTTAGTTTTTAGTGATTGTTTTCAGTTGTGGGTTTCTTTATTGGTTTGGTCGCTCTCTTCCTTTTATTTTTTCTTCTCTTTTTGTAAGTGTCTGTGTGTATGTTTCTTTGTGTGATTTTCTCTATATAGTTTTGCTTTTACCATTTGTTTTGGGATAGATCATATCTTGGGTCACAAATCAAGCCTCGGTAAATTTAAGAAAACTGAAGTATCTTTTCTAACCACAATGCTATGAGACTAGAGGAAAAAAAAACTGCAAACACATGGAGGCTAAACAGTATGCTACTAAATAACCAAGAGATCACTGAAGAAATCAAAGAGGAAATCAAAAAATACCTAGAAACAAATGACAATGAAAACACTATGACCCAAAACCTATGGGATGCAGCAAAAGCAGTTCTAAGAGGGAAGTTTATAGCAATACAGTCCTACTTTAAAAAACAAGAAAAGTCTCAAATAAACAACCTAACCTTACACCTAAAGCAATTAGAGAAAGAAGAACAAAAAAACCCCAAAGTTAGCAGAAGGAAAGAAAACATAAAGATCAGATGAGAAATAAATGAAAAAGAAATGAAGGAAACAATAGCAAAGATCAATAAAACTAAAAGCTGGTTTTCTGAGAAGATAAACAAAAGTGATAAACCATTAGCCAGACTCATCAGGAAAAAAAGGGAGAAGACTCAAATCAACAGAATTAGAAATGAAAAAGGAGAAATAACAACTGACACTGCAGAAATACAAAGGATCATGAGAGACTACTACAAGAAACTATATGCCAACAAAATGGACAACCAGGAAGAAATGGACAAATTCTTAGAAAAGTACAACCTTCCGAGACTGAACCAGGAAGAAATAGAAAATATGAACAGACCAATCACAAGCACTGAAACTGAAACTGTGATTAAAAATTTTCCAACAAACAAAAGCCCAGAACCAGATGGCTTCACAGGTGAATTCTATCAAACACTTAGAGAAGAGCTAACACCTATCCTTCTCAAACTCTTCCAAACAATAGCAGAGGGAGGAACACTCCCAAACTCATTCTACGAGGCCACCATCACCCTGATACCAAAACCAGACAAGGATGTCACAAAGAAAGAAAACTACAGGCCAATATCACTGATGAACATAGATGCAAAAATCGTCAACAAAATACTAGCAAACAGAATTCAACAGCACATTAAAACGATCATATACCGTGATCAAGTGGGATTTATCCCAGGAATGCAAGGATTCTTCAATATACACAAATCAATCAATGTGATACACCATATTAACAAACTGAAGGATAAAAACCACATGATAATCTCAGTAGATGCAGAAAAAGCTTTTGACAAAATTCAACACCAATTTATGATAAATACTCTCCAGAAAGTGGGCATAGAGGGAACCTACTTCAACATAATAAAGGTCATATATGGCAAACCCACAGCAAACATAATTCTCAATGGTGGAAAACTGAAACCATTTCCTCTAAGATCAGGCACAAGACAAGGGTGCCCACTCTCACCACTATTATTCAACATGGTTTTGGAAGTTTTAGCCACGACAATCAAAGAAGAAAAAGAAATAAAAGGAATCCAAATCCGAAAGGAAGAAGTAAACCTCTCACTGTCTGCAGATGACATGATACTATACATAGAGAATCCTAAAGGTGCTACCAGAAAACAACTAGAGCTAATCAATGAATTTGGTAAAGTTGCAGGATACAAAATTAAGGCACAGAAATCTCTTGCATTTCTATAGACTAACAATGAAAAATCTGAAAGAGAAATTAAGGAAACACTTCCATTTACTACTGCAACAAAAAGAATGAAATACCTAGGAATAAACCTACCTAAGGGGAAAAAGACCTGTATGCAGAAAACTATAAGACACTGATGAAAGAAATCAAAGACAATACAAACAGATGGAGAGATATACCATGTTCTTGGATTGGAAGAATCAATATTGTGAAAATGACTGTACTACCCAAAGCAATCTACAGATTCAATGCAATCCCTATCAAATTACCAATGGCATTTTTTACAGAACTAAAACAAAAAGTCTTAAAATTTGTATGAAAACACAAAAGACCCCTAAGTGCCAAAGCAATCTTGAGAAAGAAAAATGGAGCTGGAGGAATCAGACTCCCTAACTTCAGAGTATACTACAAAGCTACAGTAATCAAGACAGTATGGTACTGGCACAAAAATAGAAATATAGATCAATGGAACAGGATAGAAAGCCAAGAGATAAACCCACACACCTATGGTCACCTAATCTATGACAAAGGAAGCAAGAACATACAGTGGGGAAAAGACAGCCTCTTCAATGAGTGGTGCAGGGAAAACTGGACAGCTACATGTGAAAGAATGAAATTAGAACACTTCCTAAAACTATCCACAAAAATATACTCAAAATGGATTAAAGACCTAAATGTAAGGCCAGACACTATAAAGCTCTTAGAGGAAAACACAGGCATAACACTCTTTGACATAAATTGCAGCAAGATCTTTTTTGACCCACCTCCTAGAGTAATGGAAATAAAAACAAAATAAACAAATGGGTCCTAATGAAACTTAAAAGCTTTTGCACAGCAAAGGAAACCATAAACAAGATGAAAAGACAACCCTCAGAATGGGAGAAAATATTTGCTAATGAAGCAACTGACAAAGGATTAATCTCCAAAATTTATAAGCAGCTCATGCCGCTCAATATCAAAAAAACAAACAACCCAATCCAAAAATGGGCAGAAGACCTAAATAGACATTTCTCCAAAGAAGATACACAGATTGCCAACAAACACATGAATGGATGCTCAACATCACTAATCATTAGAGAAATGCAAATCAAAACTACAATGAGGTATCACCTCACACCAGTCAGAATGGCCAGCATCAAAAAATCTACAAACAATAAATGCTGGAGAGGGTGTGGAGAAGAGGGAACCCTCTTGCACTGTTGGTAGGAATGTAAATTGATACAGCCACTATGGAGAACAGTATGGAGGTCCCTTAAAAAAGTAAAAATAGAACCACCATATGACCCAGCAATCCCACTACTGGGCATATACCCTGAGAAAACCATAATTCAAAAAGAGTCATGTACCAAAATGTTCATTGCAGCTCTATTTACAATAGCCAGGACATGGAAGCAACCTAAGTGTCCATCAACTGATGAATGGATAAAGAAGATGTGGCACAGGGACTTCCCTGGTGGTGCAGTGGTTAAGATTCCGCCTACCATTGCAGGGGACACGGGTTCGAGCCCTGGTCCAGGAAGATGCCACATGCTGCAGAGCAGCTAAACCTCTGCACCACAACTACTGAGCCTGTGGTCTAGAGCCCGCGAGCCACAACTACTGAAGCCCGCGTGCCTAGAGCCTGTGCCCCACAACAAAGAGAAGCCACCACAATGAGAAGCCCGCACACCGCCATGAAGAGTAGCCCCCCGCTCGCCGCAACTAGAGAAAGCCCATGCACAGCAATGAAGGCCCAACGCAGCCAAGAAATAAGTAAATAAATAAATTTATTAAAAAAATAAAAAAGAAGATGTGGCACATATATACAATGGAATATTACTCAGCAACGAAATTGAGTTATTTGTAGGGAGGTGGATGGACATAGAGTCTGTCATACAGAGTGAAGTAAGTCAGAAAGAGAAAAAAAATAACCTACGCTAACACATATATATGCAATCTAAAAAAAAAAGAAAAAAAGGTTCTGATGAACCTAGGGGCAGGACAGGAATAAAGACGCAGTCGTAGAGAATGGACTTGAGGACATGGCGGGTGGGGGGAGGGGAAGCTGGGACAAAGTGAGAGAGTGGCATGGACTTATATATACTACCAAATGTAAAATAGATAGCTAGTGGGAAGCAGCCTCATAGCACAGGGAGATCAGCTTGGTGCTTTGCGACCACCTAGAGGGGTGGGATAGGGATGGTGGGAGGGAGACGCAAGAGGGAGGAGATATGGGGATATATGTATACATATAGCTGATTCGCTTTGTTATACAGCAGAAACTAACACAACATTGTAAAGCAGTTATATTCCAATACAGATGTTTAAAAAATACTACAAATTATATGTAATACAAATATGTTGAATGTTAGTTCTACTTTAGTACATTTATGTATGTCCTTCCATTATGTCAGTTTTAAAAAACAACCTTATGGAACCCTAACTTACGTATAACAAAATGCATGTACATTACTATACAGTTTCACCAAATGTAAATTTGTGTAACCACCTCCACAGTCAAGATACAGAACATTTCCATCACCTCAAAAAGTTCCTCAAACCCCTCTGCAATACCATCCTCCTCACCCCCAGCCCCAGACGACCATTGACCTGCTTTCCATTACTGTAGATTATATATGTATTTTTTGGCATCATGAAATGCATATTCTTTTGCATCTATCATTTTTTGATCAGCATAATGTTTTTGCGATTTATCCATGTTGTTGCATAGGTGAATAGTTCACTCCTTTTAAATGCTGAGTTTAAGTCCATTGTATGGCTGTATCACACTTTGTATATTCATTTACCTCTTGATGGGTATTTGGCTTGTTTCTAGTTCTTGCCTATTAAGGAAAAAGCTGCTGTGAATACCCACGTACAAATATTTGTGTAGACATATATTTTAAATTATATCGAGTATAATACCTAACAGTGGAATTGGTGGGTCATAGCGTACTATGTGATTAACTTTATTAGAAACAGCCTAACTTTTCCAAAGTGGTTGCACCAATTTACCTTCCCATTAGTCATGTATTAGAGCACTGGTTGTTCCAAATCTTTTCCAATTTTAGCCATTCCAGTGGGTGTAGAGTGGTATTTCATTGTGGCATATAATTTGTATTTCTCTGATGACTAATGAGGTTGAACATTTTTTCATGTGTTTTTTGGCCGTTCACATATCTCTTCAGTGATAAGTTTGCTCAAATCTCTTGCCCATTTTTAAATTAGGTTGTTTGTCCTTTTGTTATTTAGTTATAGAAGTTCTTTATGTATCTGGAGAAAAATTCTTTGACAGATGCACACATTGTGAATATTTTTTCCCATCCTGTGGTTTGCCTTTTCATTTTCTTAATTCTGTCTTTGAAAGAGCAGAAGTGTTTGACAATACCATTCCTTAGGACAGAGTAGGCACATCTGTTTACAAATAAGCTTTGCTAATGAGTGCAGGGATATCTCTTAAATTACTGTGCCAAGGCAAATCATGTTGCCTATTTCACAGTTATTGATAATGTATCTGTGGCCAAGAACCCCAGGGTTTACCAAGCCCAGACTCACCAGCAGTATATCTCCCCAGATTTTGTGCTACCAGAAGTTCCTGTCTCAATGACCCCTTCATTCCTTTTTTCTCTCTCCGATACATCTCCAAGGAAAATCTTCTTCACAACACAGGATGAGTTGGCAGTGAGTACAAACACCATTTCATTGCAGTGAGAGGGTCACAATGACCTCCTTTTGCACTGGAAAAGTAACTTAAATGTTGGGTTTTGTTCTAGATTTCAGGAAGAGAAATCTCTGATATATTGACTCAGAAAACTCAAGACTCCTGTTGGCTCTCAAAATTGGAACTCAGTGAGTTTGTCCTTTCATCTAAGAAAACTGGTAGCCTGTGTTTTATTTATTTCTTTCAGCAAATATTTGTTAAAATGTACCATATCCCCAGCATTGGTATTAGAAAAGCAAGAAATGTCTAGGGTACCATGTATCAAATATTTTAATTTATTGTTAATGAAACAGTGAGCATCTTGAGAACAAAAATCTTTTTCACTCTCCTGAGCTTGGTGTTGGCACATAGTACTTACCAAATGTAGTTAATGTATGAATGACTGCATGCATGCATGCATGAACAAAATGTCAAAGAGAGTTGCCTTGCTTGAGTATTCTATATTTTCTATGATGGGAGTGTTTTTTTTTTTTTTGATGGGAGAGCTATAACCAAATAGCCATAGCCACTCAAGGGAAAACGATACTATGGTAGCAATACGATAATCCAGACCTCCCAGCAACATCCCAGTCAGGAAGCCGATTAATACTCAGAATAAGGCTTGTATCATTTTGATTCCTAATGGCTAAGATTTCCCAAAGTGGGAGATAATGCACCAGACCTCAGACATGATGAGAGTCACAAGGAAATTATTTTCTTCTTAGATTATATCAGAAGTAAGATCAATAATAAAAAGATTTACTAACACTGTAACAAATAGTATTTAGTACACTTTATAAAAAAGTTTCAAATACATTTTCCCACTGGATCCTTCCAACACCCCTGGGAGATAGCCACAAGTAGTATTAGTACACTTATCCTGACTATATACTGCTACAAATGAGGTCCAGAGAAGGTAAGTGTTTTGCCCAAGATTTCACAGCTACTCAGCAGCAAAATGGAGTAGCTGAACTCTAGTACTCTTTTTTGCTGCCTTTGGAGGACATGCCCCACACTGACGGGGTGCCATGTATGGTAGTCTCTCTTCCCCTTGATTTTAAAATAATATTCCTTTGCTGTGCCATGAAATGAGATAAATTATCCTTACTACAGTGTATCTTTATGGTACACTCTACATGGTATTAAAGAAAACTCAATTGTCAAACAAAGCTTTAACTGAACGCTTCACCTAATTCCATGGGGATGAGCCCCCACGGAAGCCATAACTCTGTGAACCCTCAAATTCCTTTTTCTATGCAAACCCTATTTCATAAGGAGTTAACTAGAACATGCTGAGATGATTGTTTTCTCTTACCCAGATGAAATTTCCTTAATTGTTTTTGTTATACTTGTCCAGGAGGAATTTCTTAGCTTAGGCACATCTATTCAGGAATTTCATTGCTTTGGCTTGATAGCTGTAGACAGGAGCTTGGGAGGAAGGACTGTAGAGCTACTAATCACCCCTGTTCAACCCTCCAAGGAACAAAGTGAGGCAGTACTATGTGTGAGCTACCACATCAGGACTTACTGGAGAACTGCTCACATTTGGAGAATGGTCTTCACTTGCAAACATGGCCACCACTGAAATAACTGCAGCTTGACATTAATCTTGTAGCAGGATTACATTTCAGACCATTGTTCTACAGAAGATGAAGTGTATCTGCCTCTGCCTCAGTGACAATGGGGTAACTGTATGCTTTGCAATTAGGTCCTAAGGAAGGAAAACTCAACTTAGTTCAGAATCAGGGCTGGTTAATTGAACAACATTTGAGATTCTGTTATTCCCACCAGCAGTTGAGAGCTATGACTGAGAAAAATTCAATTCATCCCTCTTTGTCAAACAGCTATACTTCTACATTCTTATTGGCCTCTATAATAGCTTATGAAGGATAAACAGCTCTCTTTATTAATGCTTCATTAAGAATTTTTATATCTATGTGACAAGTGGTGCATTCTTTGCACAGAATAAAGTACTTGGAGCCTTGATTCCAGCTGGTCTGGATTGGAAAACTCATTACTGCTCTTAGCCTGACTGCCAGAAAACTCCTCAGGGGAGAAATATGGCCTTGTATGTATGGAAACACTCAAACCAGATTGGTCAACTTTTATAAATAAACCATTGGAAAATATAATTTAGAGGGAGGAGTACATCAATTGCAGATTGTTTCCTTAATTGTCCTTGTTATTTCCCAGTTTCAAATTTTTCATAACAAAAATAATAATTAAAAGTATGCTACAAAGCTCATCATTCAGTCTTTTAAAACAATATCTTTCTGTAATGACAAAGGGAATTATAAATGACATTACAATTTGGAGGTAAAATTACAAGATCCCTTATAGTTAAGCAATTGATAGTCATCTTGACTATCTAGATTAAAGTCACCATCTCTTGACTCAAAGATTGGCAAAATCAGGTTAGAATAAACAAGGAATTGTTTCCAGTGGAGAAGATTAAAACACAATTATGAATACATTCATCTTCCTTTGCCCAGGGACTCTCCATCCCATAATACCGTTTGCATAATGGGTTACTTTGTTTGTTCCCTTTTAAATGTTAAATTTGGAATATTTTATTCCAAGTGCCATCATAAAAATAAACATAGCGAGTTCTAAGCCCACAGCTTTTCTTAAGTATCTGAGACTAAAAATCAGTCTATTTTGCCTGTTTTTAGGGAAGGACAAGCACTTTCGAATTTGTTTACACACCCAAGATGATCTGGCTCTAAAGCTCTAAAGGGTTGTAAATATAGACAAATGGAAGTTAGTGTTTCACTTCATCTACCCCACTCTCAACAAGACACACACACACACACACCTACACACACACACACACACACCCTCCCTCTGCTCCTTTCCGAAGGCATCTGGAGGTGCCATTTTGTCTGTGTGTTGGCTTCTGACTGCCCCAGCTCCCCTCCCTGTCTCTGATGTCTTCTACTCTGGAGCAGTATTCCTCAGCGGACATTTATCAGTCCACACCTGCACCCTTCCTTCCCCCTGGTCCCCAGTGCAGATGGACCTGACCTATGTCTAATTGCCTGGATGGCAAAGAGCTAACTTAAAAACCAGTCCCTGCACATGGAGGATCTATTATTCAACTCAAATGGAACATATTTTGCTTTTTAAGAGGGTGCCTTGAGATACATAATAGCTAAGTTTAGCCAGATCTTTGGCAGGAGGAAAAAATTCCATGTTCTCCCATATACCATGTATAGGCAGTTTCTGCTGTCCCCAGTTCAGCCCTGCACAGGGCTAGGAGATGAAGTTAAGAAGCACTACAGCCAACCTGTCCTGATGTTTGGGAGTGGCGATCAGCACAGCAACCTGCCAGATGGTTAGAAAGCACCCCCTTCCAGCCTGCAATCCCTCTGAATTACTATAGTAACTACTTTGCAGCATCTCAGCCTCCTAGAGCGTAAAGCTCTGCTTTTCTAAAGCTTCTCACATTCTATGTGTATTAGCAGTGGCTTTTTTTTTCTTTTTTTTTGGATTCAAACTTTGCTGGCTAGGCTCTAGGTAAAGAGATTTTATGCTTTTTAATGGTAAAAATTCAGCCTCCCTGATGGTTTTCCTCAACACAGCTATTCATGTAGCCAGTGGATGGGTCTCCTTGGAAACAGCAGTGGCTCAGTTACTCTGTCTCCTGATGACAATCTCTCTGTACCATTGGCTGCTTACTCCCAGCAGCTGGTGCCCTGACTAGAGCAGGACACTGAGGACCATGAGTGAAGAGGAGCAAATTTGTGATCAAGGGGCAAGACAGGGGGTGGGAGGTAGGCTGGGGTGACAGTGGAGGTTTTGCCAGATGAAGATACTGTCCAGGGAGAATGGGTAGCTCTGTACAAGGTTCCAACAAAGGGGGGCACCCATTGTTCTAAAACTGGGGGCCCAACAGGTAGGTGGAGCCCAGCCATGAGAAATTTGACAGCATATATGTTGAAGTTCAGGCAGTTAGGCAGTGGTGCATCACAAGGTGGAGGATGGGGCTCTACCACTAGGCAAAGGGACTAGTAAGGGATACGCAGGTCTGAGTGATGGAATGGGGGCTGAGGACTGTTCCAGAACCAGCACTCAGATACAGGGAAGGCAGAGCCAATATCTGGGTTTGGGGAGCATGGGTGGGGTGAAGTGCCTGGGAATTTGGGAACAAGGGGCAGAGCTTCATTATCAGAACTGGACCATTGAAGGAAGGGGCTGGATGAAGGGGAGTGTGTGGTATGGGTCTAGTTCTATCTTATAGCACACTCTAGGCAAAGAGTCATAACAAGGTTCTAGAATGAGGGTGGAGACACCACCATGGTTGAACCAGAGGGTCGGGAACTCAGAGTATGTGTGAAAACTCTGCTGTTGGTTGATGGGAGAGAAAACAGGTAAAAAAAAAAAAAAAAAAAAAAAGCAATACCCACAACTACCTTCTTTAGCTATCTTGCATCTTCTATTGCTTCCTCTCTCTTCTTGTCATCATAGTCTTAATAACTGCTCTTATTAATACCTTAAAAATTGTTGAGAGGGATTACTTTTGAAGAACGTGTTGGAGTAGGGGAGAGCTTTGAGAATTATTCCCTTCTCTCTGCCCAGCTACACTGTGTTTGGGAGTCTGTTGCCCAGTATTGGCTGCATCCGGGGTTCAACAAGCAGGGAAAGACACATGAGGGAAGCAATCCAAGAGCCCAGAGATGACAACAGTGACCTTATAGCCCATATGGAGCCCCTTCCATGTGCCAGGTATAACACATCTGGGGACCTTGTGAAAGTGCAGAGTCCCAACCCCCAGATTGAGGGTGCTCTTCAGGTGGTTGTGAGGTAGATGGTCCTGTAGGGACACTTCGGGAAAGTCTAGCATAGAGCTTCACTCCCTACCTCCACCACACCACCAACCTTACTGCGCCTGTCTGGGCAGAATTGATATTGGACACTCCTCATTTTGAGAGCATGCAGGTAGAAAGCCTCCCCATCTAACTTCGAGTAGCCGCTTTTCCTACACACACCAACACCCAGTGCTGGGAAGGAGGAGGCCCCCCAGGTGCTCAGTGGCCAGGGCCATGTGGTCAACCCCAGGAGATGCTGAAGCAGCAGGAGAGGAACTCCCTCAGGGCCAGCTACCGTTGCCCCACTGCTGAGCTCTAAGCCTTGCTTTTCTTCCATTCGAATCACATGATCAGAGCTAAGTTGGGTTCCAGAAATGCGGGACAAAAGAGGGAACTTAAAGCCCATCCTTTCTCCCATTTGCTCTCCTTCATGGCTACTAGAACCCACCAATTTGTGCTGTATCCTGAAGACTATAGTTCTTTTTATCCATCTCAAAAAAAAAAAAAGGAAACATGAGACCCACCATCAGAAGGAGGTTGTGATTTCCTTGCGTGGGCCAGCTTTAAGGACAAGGAGCTGCTGAGGCAGAAAATTCCCCAATGGCAGGCTTGATGGATGATATGACATTGTCTCCTGAGGACACAGTGATCTGCTGCAGCATTGCAGCAAACCAAAATAAACCATCACTCTGCACAAGGGCTGACAACCTTCATGTCTATGCTTTTCATCATAATTCTGGTAGCAGAGCTTCCCAGATTCTATGTTAACCCCTTTCACTTTGGACCAAAAATCTGGAGCAGGAACACAAGCGGGATCATAAGATAATTTTTCTTTGGATTAGCACCTTTCATCTGAGGATCTCCAAGTGCTTAAAAATATTAATTAAATTGCCACAACACCTTCGTATGCATAATTATTATTCATCCACCATCCCCAGCTCCATGTCAACCCCTTAAAAATGAGAAACTTGAAGGACAGCCTGGCTAGACTTCAATGGCTGAGCTTATCATAGAGGCAAACCCCAAATTCAAGGCCCTTCATTTCTAGTCTCGTACTGAAGAGGACTAAGACGGTGGAGATGATCACACAATACCTATGCATATATACTTCACAGAGTATATATGTATACTCTGTATATATAAAGTATATATATACTTTTATATACTCTCTTCTACTATTAGTAGAAGAAAAGAATAAAATATGTATATTGAATTTATCATTTAATTAAACAAGCTACTGTATTAATCCTAGAAGCTTAGCTTCTTTCTGTTTCAGTTTTTCTATCAATAAAATAGTGATATAATGGGGTTCCCTAATCTCTTACCTTACTCTATCATAAGCATTGATGTCTTGTCAAGTGTAGTGTTCTACAACCTATGAAAGGGATTCATGTTTCCCTGTGAGAGAGCATCCCCTCACAATTTGAAACAGATTATCCCAATACAGGATCTAACACTGAAGAATTTTTATGATCAAAGCTGTTATTCATATTATCAGAATTTCCTTCCTCTTCATGTTAGTTCATGGCCACTGGCTTGTATGATACTATCTTATCTGAGTCAGCCACAATCCCTCTTTTTTGGAAAGCTGGTACTAAAACCACCACCAAGGTTATAAGTAAGAAACTGTAGTTCAGACCAAAAATTGCTGGTGATTCTAAAAATGGATCTCAGCCTCTATTCTGTTCTTATTTAATATGTGTAACCGGAAGTAGCCAACTGGGGGTAGGTTAGAAAGTAGAAGGGCTACTTAGAGGGACTTGAGACAGAGTTGCAGGTGAATAAAGCAGCTAAGTTAACAGTCTTTGCTAAGCAGCCCTCCAGGTTCATTCTGAGCTGTGGGCCAGGCATGAGGTCAAAAGAAAGAGAAGATCCAGACACAACCTCAAGATGAGCCAAACAGAGAGGGGCACATATACGGAAAGGTCAGAGGTAATGTTGCCACCATAAAGGTCTATGGGAAAATGAGGAAACTAAAGAAGGCATCCGAGGTGGGCCCTTCAGGTGTTAGCCATGGTGTTAGCCTTCCTGAGGGAAAGGCAGATTTGCAAATTCTGAATGAAGAGACCAATTACCAGGCATATTTGATGGAGCTAGTGAACACATGATATAATACGTTTATGTACTGAGATTTCTTATAAGGTTTACAAAGAAAATAATGTATGCTGCTTGTAGTATGTCAGTGATAAATATTTCTATAGAGATCTCTTTTATGAGGCAAGTGAGAAACATCTACAAATGTCTAGAGCGAAAATCTGTAGAAATAAAATATTCTTGGATTTCTTTTAGAAATCACTAATAACATTCTAGGAAAAAAAAGAGAGAAATAAGTTCCTGGAAATATATATATATAAATAATGGAAATACTGAGAGTTAAGGAGAAACAGCCACATAAGAAAGGCATGAACACTCATGTAACACCAAGCAATGTATGATGTGCTTTCATGTGGTGTCTTATTTAAGGCTCTGAACAACCAGAAGTGTTAAGAGCACAAAGGAAACAAGTGACCTGTCTCAGATTGGTGAGTAGGTAAACTGGGCCCTGGAGTCAGCAAAACAAGTCCAAGTCCTGGGTCTACTACTCCCTAGCTGTGTGACCTTGGTCAGTCCCCTGCCTCTGAAAGCCTCAGCTTTCTCATGGGGCTGCTGGCAGAATTAAATGGGACGCTGCACAGAACATGCTCAGCACAGAGCCTGGTACATCACAGAATTCACGCAATAAATATGAGCGCACATCACAGGTCACAACAGTCTCCCTACACAGCAAAAAGACTGATGAAAACTAAACAATACTCAACGTCTCTGAACTGATATTTGGAAGAGAGTGAAACACTCTCTTCCAAAATGTCCTCTCTGGGTGCTATGCCTGACTCCAAGGTTGCTCTATTTTCACAAAATAATTTTGGACCATCTCTGTTGGGAATGTCCTCGGGGCTTATTTAAAATATACATACGTATGTGTATTGTTATTGGTAGCAAATCTTGGCCACGAATAACAATTTATTTTTTCATTTTTTAACTTAGAATTTGTTATTTAGAGCCAAATCTGATGAAGAAGAAACATAATCAAGAGGGGACAAAATTAAAGTATTGAAATTGTTTTTTTGTGTGTGCACCTTGCAAACATCCCCAAAGGCAATTCCAGATGAGGACTTGTAAAAGCATCTCAAACAATGTACACAGCGACATTAAGTACACAACTTCCTGAACTCATTACCTGAAGGATGTCCCTCATGTAAGTTTGACTTTTTAAATATTTTTTTAAACATAAAAGTCTCATTCTTTCATAGTCATACTTGAACTGTTGGCCTCTATTCACTTTTGAAATAGGAAACACTGGAAAGGAAAGGAAGCAGGCAAGACCAAAGGTAGAAAGAAAAGGATGGGAAGAGAGAGAAAAGCCAAAAGTGAAAGGGCAAGACAAGGCACAGAAAATCAAACCAGCTTAGAAACATCACAGAGAAGTCAACCTTGTAGACAAGAGACCTTAATTACAGTTTGCTTTTTAAGACATAACTCATACTACTCCTATTTGTTTTGTGGAAGGGGGAGAGAGGGCTTATAATGGGCTGCAATAAACTTCCCAGTCAAGGCTAGATCATTTTTTTCTTCTGCTCTGGGAGAATGTGTTGAGTAAAATACCTTAGCCTTTCGAGAAATCTAACCTTTTCTAGAAACACTTATTTTGCTTTTTCCTTCGTATTTTGGATGATCGTTCCCCACCTGTTCATTTCTTTGCTCTTGTCTCCTCAAGGCTCCTGGACAAGCAGCGGCTTGAGGATGAGAACTTGTGGGAAAGGAAGGAAACACCCAGAGCTCTCTTATGTGAATAACGTGATTAGCAGAAAATATAAAAGAGGCTTCTTCCCCTGTTCATAAAGCAGATTTTCTTTAGAAGCTGGCAGAGCTCCCAGACAATTTGCTCTGGGGACAGAATCTGGCTAAAGTGCTGCCAGTGTCAGCCTCAGGTGCCTCCAGATTGATGGGTTTGGGCAGCCACACGGAAGGAGCACTACAGAGGCAGGAGGAGGGGTAGGACTCAGCACAGCACCAGGGAGGACTCAGCACAGCACCGGGCAGGGCCAGCACAGGTCATGCACAGAGCAGGCTGGGTGCTCTCCCCACACCATCACTGCCCAGCCCTTCTGTCCACTGACACAGCTATGGATGGGCTGAGGGGCTGGAGATGGGAGAAGCTGGCTCCAGGGTCCAAGTTGGAGGAGCCTGAGTGGTCACAATGTAGGGAAGGAGCAGTGAAGGATGAGGTGGCCCCCGTGGGCTGGCCCAGGGCACAGGCCGTTTCAAGCTGCCCAGAGCAGCTCGGAGGGCGGAGTAATCCTGTCTTCCGGCACCAAGCAAATAGTGTCTCCTGACTTCCTGCCTGGCCCAGGGGTCTGAGCAAGCCACCGTGTGGGTTTGGGGAATAATCCAGAGGCAAAGGTTGCTGCCACCCTCCCTGGATCCTGCATTCAGCATTGTCACCACAGCAATGCCCAGCCTACCCCTTTCAGCTTCCCCTGTGTAGTGTCTGCAACAAACACGCACTCTGGAGTACTTCTAATTGAACTGGAAGTCAGCAGGCATTCTATGAATTGTGATATGAGTTGATGGGGAAAGGAGAGGGAGATGGGGACCAAGGTCCTCAGCTTCTGAAGCTACTGCCAGATTCCCTGCTAGGTTTTAGCTCAGCCAGACTAGGATTCCTGATGGGGAAACTTTAAAAAACGATTTTCCCCTATAGTAGTATTTGGAAAAGGTCTATGGCCATGAATTATTCATGGTCACTATCTGATTTCGCCCCCAGTATCTTCCAGATACCCTCACATGGATTCTTAGCTAGCTTGCATATTAACAGAAAAGGTATGGGACACACTTGCCTCTCTGCTGCCTTAAATGTCTACCAGTCAGGCTGCCCTGAGTCTATTAATGAAGCTGGGAACTGGTGGTCAAGGTAAGTGGGCTGGCCTGCTGCTTTCTGCTTTCTCTGCTCTTTCCCCTAATGGAATAGCCTCTGTGTGTGTGTATAACTCATTCCTGATCATTTCAAAAAATTCAGAAAATACAGAAAAATGTAAAGAATGTCACCAGCTGGGAATAAGCATGGTTGACATGATAGCACACATTCTTCATCATTTTTTATGCTAATATTTTGAAGGGAGATTAAAGGATGCATATATTTTTATAACCAACCTTTTCACTCTACAATATATCACAAATATTATCCTTCCACGTTCATATGTATAGAGCCACATTATCATTTTTAATGGCTGTCTTATAACCCAGGATAAAAATGTGCTGTGATCTAAATATTTAATCAATTGCCTGTAGTTAGATGATTTCAGTTGTCACTAGATTATTGCTGATGGAAACAAGGGTCTTTATGTAAACATCACTGAATCCTTGTCAGGTCATTCTCTTAAGATGAATTCTGCAATGTGGAATTGCTGGGTCAAATCCTCTCACCTTTCTAAAGGCATTGATGCATCCTTTCAAAATTTTCCTATAGCAAGCAAAGGTCTACTAATATTCCATCCTTCCAAGAACAAATGTGATTTATTTGTTTATTTATTTATTTTTGCGGTACGCGGGCCTCTCACCGCTGTGGCCTCTCCCGGTGTGGAGCACAGGCTCCGGACGCGCAGGCTCAGCGGCCATGGCTCACGGGCCCAGCCACTCCGCGGCATGTGGGATCCTCCCGGACCGGGGCACGAACCCACGTCCCCTGCATCGGCAGGCGGACAAGAACAAATGAAACCGCCCATTTTCCTCCCTCACCCTGGACACTCAGCATTATGAGTCTTTTTCATCTTTTCCATTTTGATGGTTGTAAATAATAGATCTCATTTGCTGTTTTAATTTGGTGTTCAGTGTTTCCTCTCCTCCCTCTGTCATCGCTTGGAGCTCTTTCTCCACCAGTATCCCCCTCATTCAATGATAAGCATTAGCAGAGCATTTCCTGTGTGTGGGCACCAACCATGCTGAACATCAGCGCTACTGGAGTGGCACCATCTCAAGTGCTCCGGGGTGGAGGGGCAACCTGGGGGAGCTGCAGAGCTTCATGGAGGAGGGGATAATTATGCTAGATTGGATGGAATGGTGACAGCAGGATGGATAGAAAAAGGTCATTTCATGCAGAGAAAAGAGCACAAGCAAAGTCACTAAGGCCTGTGTTCCAGGGTAGCTGGGAGGTGGGCCAGGCTGAGACGGGCTCTGTGTGCTGTACAGTGGAGTTTAGACTATTCTATAGCAATGACAGAGTGAAAGGAAGGGTTTTAGAAAGGAGAGTAGTGATCAAATTTGTGCTTACAAAGTTAATTTTGACAGTGGTGTGAAGGAGGAAACAAAGTGGGAGAGAGTGACGGAAGCAGGAAAACCAGTAAAAAGGCTGCTGCGGGCTTCCCTGGTGGCGCAGTGGTTGAGAGTCGGCCTGCCGATGAAGGGGACGCGGGTTTGTACCCCGGTCCGGGAAGATCCCACATGCCACGGAGCGGCTGGGCCCGTGAGCCATGGCCGCTGAGCCTGTGCGTCCGGAGCCTGTGCACCGCAACGGGAGAGGCTACAACAGTGAGGGGCCCGCGTACCGCAAAAAAAAAAAAAGGCTGCTGCGATGGTCTGTGTGAAGACGCTGAGAGCTGGAGAGAAGATGGGGCAGCCAGGGAGGGAGCAGGGGAATGGCTGACATACAATTTCCAGGACAAGTGACTGGGTAGGGGAAATGGGGGAGAAGTTCAGGAAGAATTGGAGCAGAAGACAAGGTATGAGTTTGGGCAAAAAAGAAGAAAAGATGGATTCAGTTTTGAACATGCTACACTTAAAGTGCCCATTGGCCTTTAGATACATGCAGCCAAAGGGAAACTGTAAAAAAAGGCAGTTTCCATCCACACAGCATCCACAGCATCCACACAGCATCCACACAGTGATAGCCAGGAGCCCTTCCCTACATCCTTCCACCCCCATCCAGGCCTGACATCCATATGACTCCTTTGTCCTTGTCCCCAACTTGTGAGCCCCTTTACCTTCTCTCAGAGGTGCCCAGCTTTTATGAGAAAGAATGGATCAAATGTAGCCAATTCACATAAAATTTGGAAAAATAAGCTATTTCTCTTATGGTGCAAACAATAAGCATTTGTTTAAAAGGTGTTTCTTAACATAAAGAAATGAGTCCTTCATGGTGTGACAAATGGGTGGGAGAGATCTGGGGGACAAGAAGCCTTTCTGAGCTCTGTCAAGTCATGTCACTAAGCCACACCCCATCTATTCCTGCCCTGGGCTGGGGGCTCTGCTCTGTTGCTAAAGATGCAAAATGCAAAGGCACTGTTGGCCTCTGAAGGAAGCATTCATAACTCCAGTTTGCCTTAAGACAGAGCTTTGCAACCAGAGACCTACTCCCAGGAGCCAGGTTTAAGCCCCAGGACCTGAAAAGGAACAGGGGGTGTGGTCTCATGCCATCAGCTGGGTGGCTTCCCAGCTATGATTTGAACAGCTCATTTAAAAGGACAGGCAGCAGCTGTCTAAGTAGAAACACAGTAAAAACAAATCTGGGTCATTTTAGCCTACTTTGTTCTCTTCAGCATCTTAATAAATGTTGATCTAGAAAAACAAAAAGTGCTTCTGAGAGCATGCTAGGATGGAAATGAGAGTGAATGTCAGCTCTCAGCTTCATTTTCAGCAGCTGACATTCCGGCTTGTCTCCAGACCCAGAAAACCTTACTCTGACCCAACCAGAAATTGCTCTCTTTTCCTTTAATCCTGTCTACTTTTCTCACTGGCTCCCTTCGAACCCTCTTTCTCCATTGCGTCAAATCAGGGATGCCTACTGCATCTGGTGACACAGCTCTGGCTGGGCCCAGGGAATCAGACAGAAACTGCCAACCACACCCGCTGCTTCAGTGTACGTCATTTCACGCACATCAGGAAATGAGTCTGCAATGGATGCACCTCACTCACAAAAACCAATGAATGAACAAAGCCTCTATTATTTCAAGAATAAGGACTTAACTAGAAAGGATGTATCTCAAAAACAATATTTTGCTCCACGATAAGTATCACTTCATGGCTTTCCCTGTTACAAATATGCATGTAATTAACTACAAGTCAAAAAATTAAAGGTTTCTTAGATAAACTAGACATCTGAGGTGTAGAGTGATGCACAGAGAACATATCCCCACATGCTCGTGCAGGGAACCAACAATGCAGAACGTGGGAATAAACAGCTCTTATCAAGTGCTGAAACTACACAAGATAAATCATAATTAATGCTCTAGAATATTTCTTGCTGGAAATATCCAGAAGATGTTCATTTAAAATGACATAAACACCTCAAGCGAGGAGGCAAGGCAGGAGGGAACAGGGCGCAGAGAGATTCCAAACTCTTATTCAGTCCATAGCACGATTCTAAGCCCAAATTGTTAGAGTTTCTGGGCAGAGGAAATGATTTCTACTACGAAGGAGGAAGAGGGAAGCTCCCCAGAGCACCAATTTCCTTAATGACAGGCCACCCTGAGAAGCTGGCAAGTTTCCTTTAAATATTTATGGCAAAAATCCCTGCAGTATCAAAGATCAAAATGGCTTCCTAATTTAAGCCAACACTTTTGCGTCTGTTGATAACTGCAATAGAAATTAACCTCGAAACAGCTCACTTCATCGCTCACTCTATGGGCTTCCAAGTTCATGGCACTGAAGGTGCATGATTCACACCCATCTATGTAAATGTAGCATCTTCTATGGCCTCCATGTTGCTTTATCTTCATAAATCTTCTTCCTCTTTTAACTGAAGACACATTAATTACCCAGGCCTTTCTGTGTTCACATAAACAAAAACTAATCTAAAAACAGTGCTTCCACCTTACTTTATTTCTTTAACATTTCCCCATTTTCCCCCCAAATGTGTAACTACCAAAACCCTTTAAAGTGCAACTCCAGACACATTTGGGCAGATCTTAAGAGACACAGTTGTGAATGTGAGCTGCTGTTCTTCTCACCCTGCAAACTTGGCACCTTCATGTGTCATAAATCTTGATATGGAAGCAGGAGAATCAGAGTGATTATTTTCTGTTGGGACCTGTGTGTTCTCCACGCAGGAGGGCAGGAGTCCTGCCATGGTCTTCTGAGACACAGCATGCTCTCTGGCAAGCGTTCAGGGCCACCAAGCCATAATTTTCACAACACATTGGAAGATTTTCAACTTAACAAGCTTGGTTCAGATATGAGAATCAAGTGAGATAAACTAGGGGAAAAAAAATCCCTCCCCATACATCTGCCCCAAATGGGAAAGCTGATTGCCAAAGAAAAGTCAGGGCTCTAGAAGAACAGTTTCTACAGAAAACCCAAAGGGCCAAACACTGGAAAAAAATATACACAGACTCTGGAATGTTGCCCTGATTTCTTCTGCACCCCAGGCCTTGTTTTTCCCCACTTTCTTTGTCTCTCCTGCTGTCCCTGTGTGTACACAGCTGTGGGACAGTGATTACAAGTGACGACAAGCACAGCCCTCAGAGCCAGGCTGCCTGGACCCAGGCCCTTGGACCATTAACTAGTTTCTCTGTGCCTCATTTCTTCATCTGTAAAATGGGATGCTTTGAGGATTAAATGAGATAACACAGTTGATGCCTTTTGCACAATGACTGACACATGACATAACCTGTCCCCTCTGCTCAACCCTTCTTCCTTGTTAGGCTGTGACTAGAGCAAGCATGGATGGATCTTTCCAAACATAAGGTAAAGGCAACTTCAGAACCGAATTCCAGTATCTACCTGTGGGACTTCGGGCAGATTCAGAGCAGTAGTACTATGCTAAAAAGTGCTTTATGTATATATAAATCAACTCACGTAATCCACAAGATACTTATAAGAGATTTACACTAGTTATTCCTCAACTAATCATTCCTCCCAGGACCCAGGCCCTTGTGTAGTTCCCTCCCATATTGACTCTGCGCTTGGTCATGTGCTTACTCTGGCCAATGGCACCAAATAAATGAGATTAGTAGACACTTGATAAGCATTTGCACACTAAAGCTTGTACCTTTAGACTGCTACCAGCGCCATGTCAAAAAGTCTAGCCTCCTTAAGGATGCAAGAGCACAGGGAGAGAGAAGCCCAGCTGATCCCCACCCCTCATTGGTCTTCCAGCCGAAGGTAGCTACCTGAATAAGCCCGGGTAACACCAGTAATTAAAATAGCCAGTCAACTCACAAAATCATGAGAAATAATAAGTTATCGTTAAGTCACCAAGCTTTAGGGTTGTTTGCTACTCTGCAATGAGTAACTAAAACAGAAATTGGTCAGTAGGGTGCTTCCATAACACAAACTTGAAACATGAGGCATTGGCTTTAGGACCAGATGGTTGGCAGAGGCTGAGAGTGCAGTTAGGAAATACTTTTTGGAGGCTAGAAAAACGGCCACCCGTGTTGCTGAAACAATCATCAGAACTGTCATCTCTAGTCATTTGTAAGGTAAAAAACATATCTAATAAATTTGTGGGTATGAGTTAAAGAAATTTCCAGACAGAATGCTGGAAGCATCAATAGGTTTTTTCTTTAGCTTTGCGTAATGAGGTACAGGAAGAGAGAAGGATGAGCTGAAGAAGGAACCACTGACTTTGCAAGCAGAATTTAGAGGAAATTAAGGAGGGCCCAGAACTTGCTAGGTTGGCAAATAAAACTATTCCTCATTTCCATCCTCTACAGCAGGCAAAGGATTCTCAAAGTAAGAAATGGTCTCAGGGTAAAGATTAATCGAGGATGTGGCTGTAAGACCCTTTACTAAAACCTCTAAAAGACTTTAGGAAGTGCTGAGTAGACCTTCTCAAGTGGACAAAAGCACTTCTAAGATTCATGGAAGCCTAATCCCAAAATAGTTCTGAGTAATCTGGAGCTGGGTTGCCCAACAGAGTAGCCACTAACCACACATAATTACTGAACACAAATTGATATGTAGTATAACTGTAAAATACACACGGGATTTAAAAGAGTATAAAAAATGTAAAATATCTTATTAATGATTTTATATTGATTACATATTAATATAATAATATTCTAGATATATTGATCTAAACAAAATATGTTACTAAAATTATTTTCACCTGTTTTTTTAATTATTATTTAAATTCTGGCTCTTAGAACTTTAAAAAGTACATATGTGGTTCACATTTGTGGCTTGCATTATATTTCTATTAGACAGCACTAGTATAGAGAAAGGCCTATCACAAAAAGAATTGTGGGCATAGATTTTGTCTACATTTTTTACAGAACTAGAACAAAAAATCTTAAAATTTGTATGGAGACACAAAAGACCCCGAATAGCCAAAGCAATCTTGAGAAAGAAAAACGGAGCTGGGGGAATCAGGCTCCCTGACTTCAGACTATACTACAAAGCTACAGTAATCAAGACAATATGGTACTGGCACAAAAACAGAAATATAGATCAATGGAACAGGATAGAAAACCCAGAGATAAATCCACACACATATGGTCACTTTATTTTTGTTAAGGAGGCAAGAATATACAATGGAGAAAAGACATCCTCTTCAATAAGTGGTGCTGGGAAAACTGGACAGCTACATGTAAAAGAAGGAAATTACAACACTCCCTAACACCATACACAAAAATAAACTCAAAATGGAATAAAGATCTAAATGTAAGGCAAGACTATAAAACTCTTAGAAAAAAAATAGGAAGAACACTCTTGACATAAATCACAGCAAGATCTATTTTGACACCCCTCCCAGAGTAATGGAAATAAAAACAAAAATTAAAAATTGGGACCTAATGAAACTTAGAAGCTTTTGCACAGTGAAGGAAACTATAAACAAGATGAAAAGAAAATCCTCAGAATGGGAGAAAATATTTGCAAACGAATCAACACACAAAGGATTAATCTCCAAAATATATAAACAGCTCATGCAGCTCAATATTAAAAGAACAAACAACCCAATCAAAAAATGGGCAGAAAACCTAAATAGACATTTCTCCAAAGAAGACATACAGAGGGCCAAGAGGCACATGAAAAGCTGCTCAACATCACTAATTATTAGAGAAATGCAAATCAAAACTACAATGAGGTATCACCTCACACCAGTTAGAATGGGTATCATCAGAAAATCTACGAACAACAAATGCTGCAGACAGTGTGGAGAAAAGGGAACCCTCTTGCACTGTTGGTGGGAATGTAAATTGATACAGCCACTATGGAGAACAGTATGGAGGTTCCTTAAAAAAGTAAAAATAAGACTTCCGGGTAAGATGGCGGAAGAGTAAGACGCGGAGATCACCTTCCTCCCCACGGATACACCAGAAATACAGCTACACGTGGAACAACTCCTACAGAACACCTACTGAATGCTGGCAGAAGACCCCAGACCTCCCAAAAGGCAAGAAACTCCCCACATACCTGGGTAGGGCAAAGCGGAGAGATTCCCGCACAGAGGATCGGTGCCGAGCGGCACTCACCAGCCCGAGAGGCTTTGTCTGCTCGCCCGCCAGGGTGGGTGGCGCTGGAAGCTGAGGCTCGGGCTTCGGTCAGAGAGCAGGGAGAGGACTGGGGCTGGCGGCGAGAACTCAGCCTGAAGGGGGCTAATGTGCCACAGCTAGCCGGCAGGGAGTCCGGGAAAACTCTGGAGCTGCCGAAGAGGCAAGAGACTTTTTCTTCCTTCTTGGTTTCCTGGTGCGCGAGGAGAGGGGATTAAGAGCGCTGCTTAAAGGGGATCCACAGACGGGCGCGAGTCACGACTGAAAGCGCGGAGCCCAGTGACGGGCGCGGGACGCTGGGGCTGCTACTACCGCCGCCAAGAAGCCTGTGTGCGAGCGCAGGTCACTGTCCACACCGCCCTTCTGGGAGCCTGTGCAGCCCGCCACTGCCGGGGTCCCGGGATCCAGGGGCGGCTTCCCTGGGAGAACGCACGGCGCGCCTCGGGCTGGTGCAACGTCACGCCGACCTCTGCCGCTGCAGGCTCGCCCCGCACTCCGTGCCCCTCCCTCCCGCCCGGCCTGAGTGAGCCAGAGTCCCTGAAGAGGCTGCTCCTTTAACCCTGTCCTGTCTGAGCAAAGAACAGACGCCCTCCGGCGACCTACACGCAGAGGCGGGGCCAAATCCAAAGCTGAGACCCAGGAGCTGTGAGAACAAAGAAGAGAAAGGGAAACCTCTCCCAGCAGCCTCAGAAGCAGCAGGTTAAAGCTCCACAATCAACTTGATGTACCCTGCATCTGTGGAATACATGAATAGACAACACATCATCCCAAATTGAGGAGCCAGGAGTCAGTGCTGTGCCTCTGAGGTGGGAGAGCCAACTTCAGGACACTAGTCCAAAAGAGACCTCCCAGCTCCACATAATATCAAACGGCAAAAATCTTCCAGAGATCTCCATCTCAACACCACCACCCAGCTTCACTCAACGACCAGCAAGCTACAGTGCTGGACACCCTATGCCAAACAACTAGCAAGACAGGAACACAACGCCACCCATTAGCAGAGAGGTGGCCTAAAATCATAAAAAGTCCGCAGACACCCCAAAACACACCACCAGACGTGGACCTGCCCACCAGAAAGACAAGATCCAGCCTCATCCACCAGAACACAGGCACTAGTCCCCTCCACCAGGAAGCCTACACAACCCACTAAACCAACCTTAGCCACTGGGGACAGACACCAAAAACAACGGGAACTACGAACCTGCAGCCTGCAAAAAGGAGACCCCAAACACAGTAACATAAGCAAAATGAGAAGACAGAAAAACACACAGCAGGAGAAGGAGCAAGATAAAAACCCACCAGACCTAACAAATGAAGAGATAATAGGCAGTCTACCTGAAAAAGAATTCAGAACAATGATGGTAAAGATGATCCAAGATTCTATTTCCCAGATCCAAAATCTTGGAAATAGAATAGACAAAATGCAAGAAACAGTTAACAAGGACCTAGAAGAACTAAAGATGAATCAAGCATTGATTAAAAACACAATAAATGAAATGAAAAATACTCTAGATGGGATCAATAGCAGAATAACTGAGGCAGAAGAACGGATAAGTGAGGTGGAAGATAAAATAGTAGAAATAACTGCTGCAGAGCAAAATAAAGAAAAAAGAATGAAAAGAACAGAGGACAGTCTCAGAGACCTCTGGGACAACATTAAACGCACCAACATTCGAATTATAGGGGTTCCAGAAGAAGAAGAGAAAAAGAAAGGGACTGAGAAAATATTTGAAGAGATTATAGTTGAAAACTTCCCTAATATGGGAAAGGAAATAGTTAATCAAGTCCAGGAGGCACAGAGAGTCCCATACAGAATAAATCCAAGGAGAAATACGCCAAGACACATATTAATCAAACTGTCAAAAATTAAACACAAAGAAATCATATTAAAAGCAGCAAGGCAAAAACAACAAATAACACACAAGGGAATCCCCATCAGGATAACAGCTGATCTCTCAGCAGAAACTCTACAAGCCAGAAGGGAGTGGCAGGACATAATTAAAGTGATGAAGGAGAAAAACCTGCAACCAAGATTACTCTACCCAGCAAGGATCTCATTCAGATTTGATGGAGAAATTAAAACGTTTACAGACAAGCAAAAGCTGAGAGAGTTCAGCACCACCAAACCAGCTTTACAACAAATGCTAAAGGAACTTCTCTAGGCAAGAAACACAACAGAAGGAAAAGACCTACAATAACGAACCCAAAACAATTAAGAAAATGGGAATAGGAACATACATATCGATAATTACCTTAAATGTAAATGGACTAAATGCTCCCACCAAAAGACACAGATTGGCTGAATGGATACAAAAACAAGACCCAGATATATGCTGTCTACAAGAGACCCACTTCAGAGCTAGAGACACATACAGACTGAAAGTAAGGGGATGGAAAAAGATATTCCAAGCAAATGGAAACCAAAAGAAAGCTGGAGTAGCAATTCTCATATCAGACAAAATAGACTTTAAAATAAAGACTAATAGAAGAGACAAAGAAGGACACTACATAATGATCAAGGGATCGATCCAAGAAGAAGATATAACAATTGTAAATATTTATGCACCAAACATAGGAGCACCTCAATACATAAGGCAAATACTAACAGCCATAAAAGGAGAAATCGACAGTAACACAATCATAGTAGGGGACTTTAACACCCCACTTTCACCAATGGACAGATCTTCCAAAATGAAAATAAATAAGGAAACACAAGCTTTAAATGATACAATAAACAAGATGGACTTAATTGATATTTATAGGACATTCCATCCAAAAACAACAGAATACACATTTTTCTCAAGTGCTCATGGAACATTCTCCAGGATAGATCACATCTTGGGTCACAAGTCAAGCCTTGGTAAATTTAAGAAAATTGAAATTGTATCAAGTATCTTTTCTGACCACAATGCTATGAGACTAGATATCAATTACAGGAAAAGAGCTGTAAAAAATACAAACACATGGAGGCTAAATAATACACTACTTAATAACGAAGTGATAACTGAAGAAATCAAAGAGGAAATTAAAAAATACCTAGAAACAAATGACAATGGAGACACGACGACCCAAAACCTATGGGACGCAGCAAAAGCAGTTCTAAGAGGGAAGTTTATAGCAATACAATCCCACCTTAAGAAACAGGAAACATCTCGAATAAACAACCTAACCTTGCACCTAAAGCAATTAGAGAAAGAAGAACAAAAACATCCCAAAGTTAGCAGAAGGAAAGAAATCATAAAAATCAGATCAGAAATAAATGAAAAAGAAATGAAGGAAACGATAGCAAAGATCAATAAAACTAAAAGCTGGTTCTTTGAGAAGATAAACAAAATTGATAAACCATTAGCCAGACTCATCAAGAAAAGAAGGGAGAAGACTCAAATCAATAGAATTAGAAATGAAAAAGGAGAAGTAACAACTGACACTGCAGAAATACAAAAGATCATGAGAGATTACTATAAGCAACTCTATGCCCATAAAATGGACAACCTGGAAGAGATGGACAAATTCTTAGAAATGCACAACCTGCCAAGACTGACTCAGGAAGAAATAGAAAATATGAATAGACCAATCACAAGCACTGAAATTGAAACTGTGATTAAAAATCTTCCATCAAACAAAAGCCCAGGACCAGATGGCTTCACAGGCGAATTCTATCAAACATTTAGAGAAGAGCTAACACCCATCCTTCTCAAACTCTTCCAAACAATATCAGAGGAAGGAACACTCCCAAACTCATTCTACGAGGCCACCATCACCTTGATACCAAAACCAGGCAAGGATGTCACAAAGAAAGAAAACTACAGGCCAATATCACTGATGAACATAGATGCAAAAATCCTCAACAAAATACTAGCAAACAGAATCCAACAGCACATTAAAAGGATCATACACCATGATCAAGTGGGGTTTATTCCAGGAATGCAAGGATTCTTCAATATACGCAAATCAATCAATGTGATACACCATATTAACAAGTTGAAGGAGAAAAACCATATGATCATCTCAATAGATGCAGAGAAAGCTTTCGACAAAATTCAACACCCATTTATGATAAAAGCCCTGCAGAAAGTAGGCATAGAGGGAACTTTCCTCAACATAATAAAGGCCATATATGACAAACCCACAGCCAACATTGTCCTCAATGGTGAAAAACTGAAACCATTTCCACTAAGATCAGGAACAAGACAAGGCTGCCCACTCTCACCACTCTTATTCAACCTAGTTTTGGAAGTTTTAGCCACAGCAATCAGAGAAGAAAAGGAAATAAAAGGAATCCAAATTGGAAAAGAAGAAGTAAAGCTGTCACTGTTTGCAGATGACATGATACTATACATAGAGAATCCTAAAGATGCTACCAAAAAACTACTAGAGCTAATCAATGAATTTGGTAGAGTAGCAGGATACAAAATTAATGTACAGAAATCTCTGGCATTCCTGTACACTAATGATGAAAAATCTGAAAATGAAATCAAGAAAACACTCCCATTTACCACTGCAACAAAAAGAATAAAATATCTAGGAATAAACCTACCTAAGGAGACAAAAGATCTGTTTGCAGAAAATTATAAGACACTGATGAAAGAAATTAAAGGTGATACAAATAGATGGAGAGATACACCATGCTCCTGGATTGGAAGAATCAATATTGTGAAAATGACTCTACTACCCAAAGCAATCTACAGATTCAATGCAATCCCTATCAAACTACCACTGGCATTTTTCACAGAACTAGAACAAAAAATTTCAAAATTTGTTTGGAAAAACAAAAGACCCCGAATAGCCAAAGCAATCTTGAGAACGAAAAACGGAGCTGGAGGAATCAGGCTCCCTGACTTCAGACTATACTACAAAGCTACAGTAATCAAGACAGTGTGGTACTGGCATAAAAACAGAAAGATAGATCAGTGGATCAGGATAGAAAGCCCAGAGATAAACCCACGCACATATGGCCAACTTATCTTTGATAAAGGAGGCAGGAATGTACAGTGGAGAAAGGACAGCCTCTTCAATAAGTGGTGCTGGGAAAACTGGACAGGGACATGTAAAAGTTTGAGATTAGATCATTCCCTAACACCATACACAAAAATAAGCTCAAAATGGATTAAAGACTTAAATGTAAGGCCAGAAACTATCAAACTCTTAGAGGAAAACATAGGTAGAACACTCTATGACATAAATCACAGCAAGATCCTTTTGGACCCACCTCCTAGAGAAATGGAAATAAAAACAAAATAAACACATGGGACCTAATGAAACTTCAAAGCTTTTGCACAGCAAAGCTTTTGCACACCACCACCAGCCCCCACCCTGGCACTTTCCCCCTTTGGTGTCCATACGTTTGTTCTCTGCATGTGTGTCTCAATTCCTTCCCTGCAAACCGGTGCATCTATACCATTTTTCTAGGTTCCACATATATGCATTAATACACGATATTTGTTTTACTCCTTCTGACTTACTTCACTCTGTATGACAGTCTCTAGATCCATCCATGTCTCTAAAAATGACCCAATTTCGTTCCTTTTATAGCTGAGTAATATTCCATTCTATATATGTACCACATCTTCTTTTTCCATTCATCTGTCAATGGGCATTTAGGTTGCTTCCATGTCCTGGCTATTGTAAATAGTGCTGCAATAAATATTGGGGTGCATGTGTCTTTTTGAATTATGGTTTTCTCTGGGTATATGCCCACTAGTGGGATTGTTAGGTCATATGGTAATTCTATTTTTAGTTCTTTAAGGAACTACTGCTCTCCACAGTGGCTGTATCAATTTACATTCCCACCAACAGTGCAAGAGGGTTCCCTTTTCTCCACACCCTCTCCAGCATTTATTGTTTGTAGATTTTTTTAATGATGGCCATTCTGACTGGTGCGAGGTGATACATCATTGTAGTTTTGATTTGCATTTCTCTAATAATTAGTGATGTTGAGCAGCTTTCATGTGCTTCTTGGCCATTTGTATGTCTTCTTTGGAGAAATGTCTATTTAGGTCTTCTGCCCATTTTTGGTGGGCTGTTTGTTTTTTTAATACTGAGCTGCATGAGCTGTTTATATATTTTGGAGATTAATCCTTTGTCTGATGATTCATTTGCAAATATTTTCTCACATTCTGAGGGTTGTCTTTTTATCTTGTTTATGGTTTCCTTCACTGTGCAAAAGCTTTTAAGTTTCATTAGGTCCCATTTGTTTATTTTTGTTTTTATTTCCATTACACTAGGAGGTGGATCAAAAAAGATCTTGCTGTGATTTATGTCAAAGAGTGTTCTTCCTATGTTTTCCTCTAAGAGTTTTACAGTGTGCGGTCTTACATTTAGGTCTCTAATCCACTTTGGGTCTATTTTTGTGTATGGTGTTAGGGATTGTTGTAATTTCATTCTTTTACATGTAGCTGTCCAGTTTCCCCAGCACCACTTATTGAAGAGACTGTCTTTCTCCATTGTACATCCTTGCCTCCTTTATCATACATTAGTTGACCATAGGTGCGTGGGTTTATCTCTGGGGTTTCTATCCTGTTCCATTGATCTATATTTCTGTTTTTGTGCCAGTGCCATACTGTCTTCATTACTGTACCTTTGTAGTATACTCTGAAGTCAGGGAATCTGATTCCTCCAGCTCCGTTTTTATCCCTCAAGACTGTTTTGGCTATTTGGGGTCTTTTGTATCTCCATATAAATTTTGAGACTTCTTGTTCTAGTTCTGTAAAAAAATGCCATTGGTAATTTGATAGGGATTGCATTGAATCTGTAGATTGCTTTGGTAGTATAGTCATTTTCACAATATTGATTCTTCCAATCCAAAAGCATGGTATATCTCTCCATCTGTTGGTATCATCTTTAATTTCTTTCATCAGTGTCTTATAGGTTTCTGCATACAGGTCTTTTGTCTCCCTAGGTAGTTTTATTCCTAGGTATTTTATTCTTTTTGTTGCAATGGTAAATGGGAGTGTTTCCTTAATTTCTCTTTCCGATTTTTCACTAGTGTATAGGAATGCAAAAGATTTCTGTGCATTAATTTTGTATCCTGCTACTTTATCAAATGCATTGATTAGCTCTAGTAGTTTTCTGGTGGCATCTTTAGGATTCTCTATGTATAGTATCATGTCATCTGAAAACAGTGACAGCTTACTTCTTCTTTACCAATTGGATTCCTTTTATTTCTTTTTCTTCTCTGATTGTCATGGCTAGGACTTCCAAAACTATGTTGAATAATAGTGGTGAGAGTGGACATCCATGTCTTGTTCCTGATCTTAGAGGAAATGCTTTCACTTTTTCACCATTGAAAATTATGTTTGCTGTGGGTTTGTCGTATACGGCCTTTATTATGTTGAAATAGGTTCCCTCTATGCCCACTTTCTGGAGAGTTTTTATCATAAATGGGTGTTGAATTTTGTCAAAAGCATTTTCTCCATCTATTGAGATGATCATACAGTTTTTATTCTTCAGTTAGTTAATATGGTGTATCACATTGACTGATTTGCGTATATTGAAGAATCCTTGCATCCCAGGGATAAATCCCACTTGATCATGGTGTATGATCCTTTTAATGTGTTGTTGGATTCTGTTTGTGAGTATTTTGTTGAGGATTTTTACATCTATATTCATCAGTGATATTGGTCTGTAATTTTCTTTTTTTGTAGTGTCTTTGTCTGGTTTTGGTATCAGGGTGATGGTGGCCTCATAGAATGAGTTTGGGAGAGTTCCTTCCTCTGCAATTTTTTGGAAGAGTTTGAAAAGGATGAGTGTTAGCTCTTCTCTAAACGTTTGATTTAATTCACCTGTAAAGCCATCTGGTCCTGGGCTTTTGTTTGTTGGAAGATTTTTTTTTTTTTTTTTTTTTTTTGCGGTATGCGGGCCTCTCACTGTTGTGGCCTCTCCCGTTGCGGAGCACAGGCTCCAGACGCGCAGGCCCAGCGGCCATGGCTCACGGGCCCAGCCGCTCCGCGGCATATGGGATCCTCCCAGACCGGGGCACGAACCCGTATCCCCTGCATCGGCAGGCGGACTCTCAACCACTGCGCCACCAGGGAGGCCCTGTTGGAAGATTTTTAATCACAGTTTCAGTTTCATTACTTGTGATTGGTCTGTTCATATTTTCTGTTTCTTCCTGGTTCAGTCTTGGAAGGGTATTCCTTTCTAAGAATTTGTCCATTTCTTCCAGGTTGTCCATTTTATTGGCATAGAGTTGCTTATAGTAGTCTCTTAGAATGCTTTGTATTTCTGCAGCATCTGTTGTAACTTCTCCTTTTTCATTTCTAATTTTAATGATTTGAGTCCTTTCCCTCTTTTTCTTTATGAGTATGGCTAATTGTTTATCAATTTTGTTTATCTTTTCAAAGAACCAGCTTTTAGTTTTATTGATCTTTGCTATTGATTCCTTTGTTTCTATTTCACTTATTTCTGCTCTGATCTCTATGATTTCTACTAACTTTGGGTTTTGTTTGTTCTTCTTTCTCTAGTTCTTTTAGGTGTAAGGTTAAATTGTTTATTTGAGATGTTTGCTGTTTCTTGAAGTAGGATTGTATTCCTATAAACTTCCCTCTTAGAACTGCTTTTGCTGCATCCCATAGGTTGTGTATCATGTTTTCATTGTCATTTGTCTCTAGATATTTTTTGATTTCCTCTTTATTTCTTCAGTGATCTCTTCGTAATTTAGTAATGAATTGTTTATCCTCCATGTGTTTGTGTTTTTTATGTTTTTTTCCCTGTAACTGATTTCTAATCTCATAGCATTGTGGTCAGAAAAGATGCTTGATATGATTTCTATTTTCTTACATTTACTGAGGCTTCATTTGTGAACCAAGATGTGATCTATCCTGGAGAGTGTTCTGTGCACACTTGAGAAGAAAGTGTAATCTGCTGTTTTTGGATGAAATGTCCTATAAACATCAATTAAGCCCATCTTGTTTATTATGTCATTTAAAACTTGTTTTGCCTTATTAATATTCTGTTTGGATGATCTGTCCATTGGTATAAGTGAGTTGTTAAACTCCCCCACTATTATTTACTGTCGATTTCATCTTTTATAGCTGTTAACAGTTGCCTTATGTATTGAAGTGCTCCTATGTTGGGTGCATATATATTTACAATTGTTATATCTTCTTCTTGGATTGATCTCTGGATCATTATGTAGTGTCCTTCCTTGTCTCTTGTAACAGTCTTTATTTTAAAGTCTGTTTTGTCTGATATGAGTATTGCCACTCCAGCTTTCTTTTGATTTCCATTTGCATGGAATATCTTTTTCCATCCCCTCACTTTCAGTCTGTATGTGTCCCTAGGTCTGAAGTGGGTCTGCTGTAGATAGCATATATATGGGTCTTGTTTTTGTATCCATTCACCGAGCCTGTGTCTTTTAGTTGGAGTATTTAATCCATTCACGTTTAAGGTAATCATCGATGTGTATGTTCCTATTACCATTTTCTTAATTGTTATGGGTTTGTTTTTGTAGGTCTTTTTCATCTCTTGTGTTTCCCATTTAGATAAGTTCCTTTAACATTTGTTGTAGAGCTGGTTGGTGGTGCTGAATTCTCTTAGCTTTTGCTTGTCTGTAAAGCTTCTGATTTCTCCATCAAACCTGAATGAGATCCTTGCCAGGTAGAGTAATCTTGGCTACAGGTTTTTCCCTTTCATCACTTTAAATATGTCATGCCACTCCCTTCTGGCTTGTAGAGTTTCTGCTGAGAAATCAGCTGTTAACCTTATGGGAGTTCCCTTGTATGTTATTTGTCATTTTTCATTTGTTGCTTTCAATAATTTTTCTTTGTCTTTAATTTTTGACAGTTTGATTACCATGTGTCTCAGCATGTTTCTCCTTGGGTTTATCCTGTATGGGACTCTCTGTGCTTCCTGGACTTGGGTGGCTATTTCCTTTCCCATGTTAGAGAAGTTTTCGACTATAATCTCTTCAAATATTTTCTTGGGTCCTTTCTCTCTCTTCTCCTTCTGGGACCCCTATAATGCAACTGTTGGTGCATTTAATGTTGTCCCAGAGGTCTCTTGGGCTGTCTTCATTTTTTTTCATTCTTTTTTCTTTATTCTGTTCTACAGCAGTGAATTCCACCAATCTGTCTTCCAGGTCACTTATCTGTTCTTCTGCCTCAGTTATTCTGCTATTGATTCCTTCTAGTGTAGTTTTCATTTCAGTTATTGTATTGTTCACCTCTGTTTGTTTGCTCTTTAATTCTTCTAGGTCTTTGTTAAACATTTCTTGCATCTTCTTGATCTTTGCCTCCAATCTTCTTCCAAGGTTCTAGATCATCTTCACTATCATTATTCTGAATTCTTTTTCTGTAAGGTTGCCTATCTCTACTTCATTTAGTTGTTTTTCTGGGGTTTTATCTTGTTCCTTCACCTGACACATAGCCCTCTGCCTTTTCATCTTGTGTATCTTTCTGTGAATGTGGTTTTTGTTCCACAGGCTGCAGGATTGTAGTTCTTTCTGCTTCTGCTGTCTGCCCTCTGGTGGTTGAGGCTATCTAAGAAGCTTGTGCAAGGTTCCTGATGGGAGGGACTGGTGGTGGGTAGAGCTGGTTGTTGCTCTGGTGGCCAGCACTCAGTAAAACTTTAATCCACTTGTCTGCTGATGGGTGGGGCTGGGTTCCCTTCCTGTTGGTTATTTGGCCTGAGGCGACCCAACACTGGAGCCTACATGGGCTCTTTGGTGGGATTAATGTTGGACTCTCACACCAAGGAGTACTTCTCAGAACTTCTGCTGCCATTGCCCTTGTCCTCATGGTGAGACACAGCCTCATCCCACCTCAGCAGGAGGCCTTGCAACACTAGCAGGTAGGTCTGGTTCAGCCTCTATGGGGTCACTGCTCCTTCCCCTGGGTCCTGATGCACACACTACTTTGTGTGTGCCCTCCAAGAGTGGAGTCTCTGTTTCCCCCCGTCCTGTCAAACTCCTGTAATAAAATCCCGCTAGCCTTCAAATTCTGATCTCTAGGTATTCCTCCTCCTGTTGCTCGACCCCCAGGTGGAAGCCTGACGTAGGGCTCAGAACCTTCACTCCACTGGGTGGACTTCTGTGGTATAAGTGTTCTCCAGTTTGTGAGTCACCCACCCAGCAGTTATGGGATTTGATTTTATTGTGATTGCACCCCTCCTACCACCTCATTGAGGCTTCTCCTTTGCCTTTGGATGTGTGGTATCTTTTTTGGTGAGTTCCAGTGTCTTCCTTTTGATGATTGTTCAGCAGTTAGTTGTGATTCCGGTGCTCTCGCAAGAGGGAGTACCTTCAGAAATCGTATCCCACCAGGACACACTGGAAAACCTCTGTGTATGCTTCTTTGTGTAATTTTGTGTGTATAGCTTTGCTTTTACCATTTGTCCTAGGGTTCTGTCTTTCCTTTTTTTTTTTTTTTAGTGTAGTTTTTAGCACTTGTTATCATAGGTGGATTTGTTTTTTGGTTTGGCTGCTCTCTTCTTTCTTTCTTTCTTTTTTTATATTACTTCTATTTTTTTATTTTAATAACTTTATTTTATTTTATTTATTTCTCTCTCTCTCTCTCTCTCTCTCTCTCTTTTTCTGTCCCTCCCCCCGCCCCCCCTTTCTTTCTTTCTTTTTTTCTCCCATTTCTGCTAAGCCGTGTGGCTGACAGTGTCTTGGTGCTCCGGCTGGGTGTCAGGTCTATGCCTCTGAAGTGGGAGAGCTGAGTTCAGGACATTTGTCTACCAGAAACCTCCTAGTTCTATGTACTATCAAATGGCAAAAGCTGTCCCAGAGATCTCCATCTCAATGCTAAGACCCAGTTCCACTCAATGATGAGCACGCTACAATGCTAGATACTCTATGCCAAACAACTAGCAAGACAGGAACACAACACCCATTAGCAGAGAGGCTTCCTAAAATCATAATAAGGTCACAGACATCCTCAAAACACACCACCAGATGCGGTCCTTCCCACCAGAAAGACAAGATCCAGCCTCATCCATCAGAAAACAGGCACCAGTCCCCTCCACCAGGAAGCCTACACAACCCACTGAACCAACCTTAGCCACTGGGAGCAGACACCAAAAACAAAGGGAACTACAAACCTGCAGCCTGAGAAAAAGAGACCCCAAACACAGTAAGTTAAGCAAAATAAGAAGACAGAGAAACACACAGCAGACAAAGAAGCAAGGTAAAAAGCCACCAGACCAAACAAATGAAGAGGAAATATGCAGTCTACCTGAAAAAGAATTCAGAGTAATGATAGCAAAGATGATCCAAAATCTCAGAAATTGAATGGAGAAAATAAAAGAAACGTTTAACAAGGACCTAGAAGAACTGAAGAGCAACCAAACAATGATGAACCACACAATAAATGAAATTTAAAATTCTGTAGAAGGAATCAATAGCAGAATAACTGAGGAAGAAGAACGGATAAGTGACGTGGAAGATAAAATAGTGGAAATAACCATTGCAGAGCAGAATAAAGAAAAACAATGAAAAGAATTGAGGACAGTCTCGGAAACTTTTGGGACAACATTAAACACACTAAATTCAAATTATATGGGTCCAAGAAGAAGAAGAGAAAAAGAAAGGGAATAAGAAAATATTTGAAGAGATTTTAGTTGGAAACTTCCCTAATATGCGAAAGGAAATAGTCAATCAAGTCCAGGAAGCACAGAGAGTCCCATAGAGGATAAACCCAAGGAAAAACATGCCAAGACACATATTAATCAAACTATCAAAAGTTAAACACAAAGAAAAAATATTAAAAGCAGCAAGGGAAAAACAACAGATAACATACAAGGGAATCCCCATAAGGTTAACAGCTGATCTTTCAGCAGAAACTCTGCAAGCCAGAAGGGACCTGCAGGACATATTTCATACGATGAAAGGGAAAAAACTACAATCAAATTATTCTACCCAGCAATGATCTAATTCAGATTCGACAGAGAAATTAAAACCTTTACAGACAAGCAAAAGCCAAGAGAATTCAGCACCACCAAACTAGCTTTACAACAAATGTTAAAGGAATTTCTCTAGGCAGGAAACACAAGAGAAGGAAAAGACCTACAATAACAAACCCAAAACAATTAAGAAAATGGTAATAGGAACATACATATTGATAACTACCTTAAATGTAAATGGATTAAATGCTCCAACCAAAAGACACAGAGTGGGGCTTCCCTGGTGGCACAGTGGTTGAGAGTCCGCCTGCCGATGCAGGGGACACGGGTTTGTGCCCCGGTCTGGGAAGATCCTACATGCCACGGAGCAGCTAGGCCCGTGAGCCATGGCTGCTGAGCCTGCACATCCGGAGCCTGTTTTCCACAATGGGAGAGGCCACAACAGTGAGAGGCCCGCATCCCGAAAAAAAAAAAAAAAAAAAAAGACATAGAGTGGCTGAATGGATACAAAACAAGACCCATATATATGCTGTCTACAAGAGAACCACTGCAGACCTAGGGACACATACAGACTGAAAGTGAGGTTATGGAAAAAGATATTCCAGGCAAATGGAAATCAAAATAAAGCTGGAGTATCAATTCTCATATCAGACAAAACACACTTTAAAGTAAAGACTATTACAAGAGATAAAGAAGGACATTACATAACGATCAAGTGCTCAATCCAAGAAGAAGATATAACACTTGTACATATTCATGCACCCAACATAGGAGAACCTCAGTACATGAGGCAAATGCTAACAGCCATAAAAGGGGAAATCAACAGTAACACAATCATTGTAGGGGACTTTAACACCCCACTTTCACCAATGGACACATCATCTAAAATGAAAATAAATAAGGAAACACAAGCTTTAAATGACATATTAGAGAAGATGAGCTTAATTGATATTTATAGGACATTCCATCCAAAAACAACAGAATACATTTTCTTTTCAAGTGCTAATGGAACATCCTCCAGGATAGATCATATCTTGGGTCACAAATCAAGGCTTGGTAAATTTAAGAAAATTGAAATTGTATCAAGTATCTTTTCCAACCACAGTGCTATGAGACTAGATATCAATTACAGGAAAAAATCTGTAAAACATACAAACACATGGAGGCTAAACAATACACTACTAAATACCCAAGAGATCACTGAAGAAATCAAGGAGGAAATCAAAAAATACCTAGAAACAAATGACAGTGAAAACATGATGACCCACAACCTATGGGATGCAGCAAAAGCACTTCTAAAAGCGAAGTTTATAGCAATACAATCCTACCTGAAGAAACAAGAAACATGTCAAATAAACAACCTAACCTTACACCAAAAGCAACTAGAGAAAGAAGAACAAAAACAACCCAAAGTTAGCAGAAGGAAAGAAATCATAAAGATCAGATCAGAAATAAATGAAAAAGAAATGAAGGAAAAGATCGCAAAGATCAATAAAATTAAAAGCTGGTTCTTTGAGAAGATAAAATTGATAAACCATTAGCCAGACTCATCAAGAAGAAAAGGGAGAAGACTCAAATCAATAGAATTAGAAATGAAAAAGTAGAAGTAACAATTGACACTGAAGAAATACAAAGGATCATGAGAGACTACTACTGGAAGAAATGGACAAAGTCTTAGAAAAGCACAACATTCCGAGACTGAACCAGGAAGAAGTAGAAAATATAAACAGAACAGTTGCAGCACTGAAATTGAGACTGTGATTAAAAATCTTCCAAAAAACAAAAGCCCAGGACCAGATGGCTTCACAGTCAAATTCTATCAAGCATTTAGAGAAGAGCTAACATCTGTTCTTCTGAAACTCTTCCAAAATACAGCAGAGGGATGAACACTCCCAAACTCATTCTACAAGGCCACCATCACCCTGATACCAAAACCAGACAAAGATGTCACAAAGAAAGAAAACTACAGGCCATTATCTCTGATGAACACAGATGCAAAAATCCTCAACAAAATACTAGCAAACAGAATCCAACAGCACATTAAAAGAATCATACACCATGACCAAGTGGGGTTTATCCCAGGAATGCAAGGATTCTTCAATATATGCAAACCAATCAATGTGATACACCATATTAACAAATGGAAAGAGAAAAACCATATTATCATCTCAATAGATGGAGAAAAAGCTTTTGACAAAATTCAACACCCATTTATGATAAAAACCCTCCAGAAAGTAGGCATAGAGGGAACTTACCTCAGCATAATAAAAGCCATATGTGAGAAACTCAGAGCCAACATCGTTCTCAATGGTGAAAAACTGAAACCATTTCCTCTAAGATGAGGAACAAGACAGGTTTGTCCACTCTCACCACTATTATTCAACATAGTTCTGGAAGTTTTAGCCACAGCAATCAGAGAAGAAAAAGAAATAAAAGGAATCCAATTGGAAAAGAAGAAGTAAAGCTGTCACTGTTTGCAGATGACATGATACTATACATAGAGAATCCTAAAGATGCTACCAGAAACCTACTAGAGCTAATCAATGAATTTGGTAAAGTAGCAGGATACAAAATTAATGCACAGAAATCTCTTGCATTCCTATACACTAATGATGAAAAATCCTAAAGAGAAATTAAGGAAACACACCCATTTACCATATCTAAAAAAGAATAAAATACCTAGGAATAAACCTACCTAAGGAGACAAAAGACCTGTATGCAGAAAACTATAAGACATTGTTGAAAGAAATTAATCATGATACAAATAGATGGAGAGATATACCATGTTCTTGGATTGGAAGAATCAACATTGTGAAAATGACTACACTACCCAAAGCAATCTACAGATTCAGTGCAATCCCTATCAAACTACCCATGGCATTTCCCACAGAACTAGAATAAAAAATTGCACAATCTCTATGGAAACACCAAAGACCCCAAATAGCCAAAGCAATCTTGAGAATGAAAAATGGAGCTGGAGGAATCAGGCTCCCTGACTTCAGAGTATACTACAAAACTACAGTGGTAAAGACAGTATGGTACTGGCACAAAAACAGAAATATAGACCAATGGAACAGGACAGAAAGCCCAGAGATAAACCCACACACATATGGTCACCTTATTTTTGATAAAGGAGGCAAGAATATACAATGGAGAGAAGACAGCCTCTTCAATAAGTGGTGCTGGGAAAACTGGACAGCTACATGTAAAAGAATGAAATTAGAACACTCCCTAACACCGTACACAAAAATAAACTCAAAATGGATTAAATACCTAAATGAAAGGCCAGACACTATTAAACTCTTAGGGGAAAACCTAGGCAGAACATTCTATGACATAAATCACAGCAGGATCCTTTTTGACCCACCTCCTAGAGAAATGGAAATAAAAACAAAAATAAACAAATGGGACCTAATGAAACTTAAAAGCTTTTGCACAGCAAAGGAAACCATAAACAAGATGAAAAGACAACCCTCAGAATGGGAGAAAATTTTCGCAAATGAAAATTTACAAGCAGCTCATGCAGCTCAATATCAAAAAAACAAACAGCCCAATCCAAAAATGGTCAGAAGACCTAAATAGACATTTCTCCAAAGAAGATATACAGATTTCCAAGAAACACATGAAAGGATGCTCAACATCACTAATCATTAGAGAAATGAAAATCAAAACTACAATGGGGTATCACCTCGCACCAGTCAGAATGGCCATCATTCAAAAAATCTACAAACAATAAATGCTGGAGAGGGTGTGGAGAAAAGGGAACCCTCTTGCACTGTTGGTGGGAATGTAAATTGATACAGCTACTATGTAGAACAGTATGGAGGTTTCCTTAAAAAACTAAAAATAAAACAACCGTATGACCCAGCAATCCCCCTACTGGGCATATACCCTGAGAAAACCATAATTCAAAAAGAGTCATGTACCACAACGTTCATTGCAGCTCTATTTACAATAGCCAGGACATGGAAGCAACCTAAATGTCCATCGACAGATGAATGGTTAAAGAAAATGTGGCACATATATACAATGGAATATTACTCAGCCATAAAAGAAACAAAATTGAGTTACTTTGTAGTGAGGTGGATGAACCTAGAGTCTGTCATACAGAGTGAAGTAAGTCAGAAAGAGAAAAACAAATATCGTATGCTAACACATATATATGGTACCTAAAAAAAAAATGGTTCTGAAGAACCTAGGGGCAGGACAGGAATAAAGACACAGACATAGAGAATGGACTTGAGGACACCGGGAGGGGGAAGGGTAAGCTGGGACAAAGTGAGAGAGTGGCATGGACATATATACACTACCAAATGTAAAATAGATAGCTAGTGGGAAGCAGCTGCATAGCACAGGGAGATCAGCTCGGTGTTTTGTGACCACCTAGAAGGTTGGGATAGGCAGGGTGGGAGGGAGACACAAGAGGGAGGAGATATGGGGATATATGTATTTGTATAGCTGATTCACTTTGTTATAAAGTAGAAACTAACATACCATTGTAAAGCAATTATACTCCAATTAAGATGTTAATAAATAAATAAATAAAATTAAAGATTTTGTCTTATGAAATGAACAATAATGAGATGCACAGAAAATCCATAAATTTTAAAAGGAATTCTATCATATTGGAGTAAGCATCTAAAATGATAGGAGACCTCTAGACCCCCAAATTTCTACAGTCAGTATGCAGGTTGAGAAAGTTACTTTGCTGCAAACATAGGCCATTTATATTAAAACAGAAAAGACATCTCAGAAGATGGAGCCAAGAATCCAGACGGTTGAATCTAGAGCAGACCTAGACCCTAATCAAGGAAATTTGCCTGCTTGAGTAGGAAAACCCAATAATATAGATAGATAGATCTGAAAGATTTCAGATTCAGATAGAAATAGATAGACAGATTTCTATCTGAAAGATAGATTTCAGATAGAAACAGATTTCTATCTGAAAGATAGATTTCAGATAAAAATAGATTTCTATCTGAAAGAAAGATAGATTTCAGATAGAAATAGATAGATTTCTATCTGAAAGATAGAAAGATAGATTTCAGAATTGCTTTGAACCAATTACTGCTTTTGCCTCCTGTTATTCTATTTTTGAATGGGAATGTCTATTGGGGTTACCACGTCCCTGTTTCAAAATTTTATGTTGGGTGTATGGTTTAGTTTACAAGCAGAATTTAGAGGAAATAAACAGGACTTGTTAGGTTGGAAGGCAAACCTTAATCTCTAACTGACGAGGAACTATACATGAGAAATCCTATCTATATCTGTACCAGATTCAGATCACAAGATCAGGGACTTTGAGCCCAATGTGGTCACTGGATGAGACCTCAGGGGTCTTGGGAGGGCAGTGTATATTTCTCCTACGCGATGAATTGAAATAATTGTGGCCAGAGGGTGAACTTGATGAATTAAAAATGACCACATGGGGCTTCCCTGGTGGCGGAGTGGTTGAGAGTCTGCCTGACGATGCAGGGGACACGGGTTCGTGACCCGGTCCGGGAAGATCCCACATGCTGCGGAGCAGCTGGGCCTATGAGCCATGGCCGCTGGGTCTGCACGTCTGGAGCCTGTGCTCCGCAACGGGAGAGGCCACAACAGTGAGAGGCCCGCGTACCGCAAAAAAAAAAAAGACCACACATTATTTACAAATCTGGCCTTTTTACTGCAGAAGTGGTATTGTGCAACATCCAAGTCCAGACCTTGAGAGGCCTTACAGTTTCTATTTTTGTCCTCCTGGTACTCTGAGGACACCACACTGTGATAAAGCTCACAATGAAAGGCCATTCCAGCTGTTTCATCCAGTGCTACCTGAGGCCCCAGACGTGAGAGTGTCACCATCTTAAATCTGCAGCTGACTGCAATCACATGAATAGGTCCAGGAAAACCCAGAGTAAGAACAACTCAGACAAAGAACTGTGAGAAATAATAAACCACTATTATTAATAAACTATTGTGAGGTGGTTTGTTCTACAGCAACATATAATTAGTATCTATCCATGGTCTAACAGGGAATAGAGGTGAAGAGATGGGACAGGTTTTCTGGCAGAGGTGTGACTTGGATTCTACTGTGGTTGGGATGCTGTTACTACCATGTTTTTCATCATGTGGACCTCTCCAAAGTGCTACTCACAACATGGCAGCTGGCTTCCCCCAGAGTAAGTGAACTGGGAGAGGGAGAAAGTTGTCAAAACAGAAGCCACAGGGCTTCCCTGGTGGCACAGTGGTTAAGCATCCACCTGCCAATTCAGGGGACATGGGTTCAAGCCCTGGTCCAGGAAGATCCCACATGCCATGGAGGAATGAAACCCATGTGCCACAACTACTGAAGCCTGCGTGCACTCTGCAACAAGAGAAGCCACCGCAATGAGAAGCCCGTGCACCACAATGAAGAGTAGCCCCTGCTCACCACAACTAGAGAAAGTCCGCATGCAGCAACGAAGACCCAACGCAGCTAAAAAAAATAAAAAATAAAAAATAAAATGGAAGCCACAACTTCTTTTATAACTTAATATCAGAAGTGACATATTACTTCTCCTGTATGCTACTGGGCACACTGACCAAACCTGATGGAATGTGGGAAGGGACCACCAGGGTGCTAATATCAGGAGACAGGGATCATTAGGGGCCATCCTTCAGGCCGGCTACAACATAAACCAGGAAATGAATAAATGTATTTCACATCCTAGTCTTCATTTCAAGAATCTCAAAGAGGCTAATTTTCGCATATCCTCTATTTCTTCTCTGACCTACTCATTTATCATGGGTTTTATCCATTTCTCTTTACTCTCCAACTTATCCCTTACCTGTTTATCCCCCTCTCCCACTTCATCAGGCCATGGAACATGGCATCTCAGGTCTTCATGACTGACAAGGCAACTGCAGCAGTCAACTGGCTCAGCAGGGTCCTCCGTTAGAAGCCTCAGTGATGGGAAGATAGACCCTCAAAGATCAGAACTCCCCAAATTTTTGCAGGGGTGAACGATAAATGAATTCAGCTCAATAAAAAGCAGCCCAGCCTGGGATTGTAAGGAAACAAGTCCCTGTGTTTGTTGCTGGTGACATGTGAGGTTTCCGAGGAAAGCAATCTGTTATAACAAATTCAGCTATTTGTTATAAATATTTGTCATACTTTTTGATTCACTGATGTCTTCTTTGGAGAAAATACCCTCCAAAAACAACAACATCAACAAATAGAAAAAGTGAAGTTGTATTCTTTGAACCATCTCAAATGTTCAATAACAAGGAATTGGTCTGAGTAACAGGACAGAAAACTATATCAGCATAAGTGACAAGCATGTCATTTCACTGACACTGACCTGTGTCTATGAAATAAAACTATGTGAGAAACTCACAGTAGGGCATATGTAAGTAAACACACACTGCTAAGATCAAGGTTTGGAAAATCAGAAGTGATACAAATAGATTATTGTTGATTAGGCTCTTGGGGGTTAAATTTTTTTCATGAAAAGACCATTTCCTCGAAAGTCATCTGTCTTTGAGATGACTAGGAAACTATTAAGCCTTAATAGGAGCTGATTTCCAGTAACCCAAACAACACCCTCTGAGTCTTGGTTTCCTTGTTCACCAAATAGGTGTCACATACCTAAATCCCAGGACTGTAAAGATTAAATGAGATGAACTGTCTGCGTCCATTCTGCCCACTGGGAAGGGGTTTATAATCCAGGTGGAGGAAGTGTGGAATGAGGGAAGCAACCTGGGCTTTCTTTCTAATGCATTCTTCCCCCACCACACTTAGTAGCTTAACTCTTTCTTACCCTCAGCTTCTTCAACTGTAAATGGTCCTTTCTACCTTGTGAGGTTCTGTTGGGGTTAAACGTTGCATCATATGTACAAAGGCTAGTAGAGTACTCAGCACATATTAGGTGCTCAATTAATATTAGTCCCCTTCTTTTTTTTTTAACTTAAATCTCCAACTCTTTCATTCTCTTCAAATAAAATGAAAAATAAGGGAAACCCTTTGAAATTGGAAACAAGCAAGTTAAGGCCAAATTTCAAAAAAGTGATATTTCACTAGTTCATCGCCAAGTCACACAATAAAAATAGTTTGTAAGAAGTCAAAAGGGATAGGGTCTTGACACACTACTCAAGTTAACCAAAGGGCCATCCAATGGTCTTGGTGCAGGAGCTTATCTGAGCCCTTTCCTGACATCCCTAGTCTTGGGAGACAAGATCCATATCACAGAACAGTTTGCCTATAGGTTGAAAACATAAAGGGGTTCAAGATGTGAGAGTACCACCAGAAGTAAGCCTAGGGCATGATTTGTGAACTGTGGAGCCCAAGAGTAAACAGCCTGGAGACCACAAACTCTTCCTCAGAGGAGTTTCTAACAGCACTAAGAATGGCACTTGATGAAACAGAAACCACCCCTAAAGGAGAACTCCATCTTCTAGGGAGGTTCTGGGGAATAAATTAGCTGAAAGTCAAGGAAAGGGAAAGAACAGGTTATGGATACTCCCAGACTCCTCTTAAGACTGGAGTCTGTCTGCAAAATCACCAGCACAGTGGAAGTAAAACATATGCTCCTTTAGAATTAAAGTCAGCCCCAAATAGCAAAGAAAGAACAGGATGCATGGCCCTTGTTTGTAAACAAAGACCAAGATAAATGTCGGCTGCCAGACCTCAAAGGGAGGTATGATGGGCCACTTGCAGGGGGAAGCCACAGGTGGCAGAGTGAGCCCTTTGGTGTCCCTGGTGGTCTCTGGCAGATCTTTTCAGAGGCATCCCCAGAGAGCAGAGACGCTAAGCGGGCCAGAAGGGCACCGACCCCAGCACCCTCCCCACAGGTCTGTGCGGTCTTCTTTTGGCCAATGTTCAAGCATTTACAAACTTGATCATCACTCTCATCACAGCTGTGGTTGAATGCTTTGGAGTCAGGCACTTAGATGTGAATCTCCCAACAACAGGTAAATGGCTAAGCCTCAATGTCCTTGTCTGTATAATGGGATTACCAGTAGTCCCCCACCTCGTAGGTAGTTGTAAAGAGTAAATGAGATCATGTATGCAAAGCTTTCAGCACAGTGTCTGGCACATAGCCAGTACTCACAAATAGTAGGTGCTATTATTATTTTTATTCTGTTGTTGTTGATTTTGCCTTCTGCTTTGTCATGTCACCCAGGGTAGCATTTCTCACCAGAACTGGGAGACATGCAGAGCTGAGGGACCATCAATGACCAACTCAGACATTTTCCAGAGCGGGGAAGGGTAGTATTGACGGCAACCACGAGAAGCAGCAGCTGTAGGGAAGAAGTGAAGAGGAAGGGTGTGTGCTGGTCATGAGGCAACGTGCGCATCTATCAGCCTTGCTCCTGGGTCTGCTACAGGCCAGCTGAGGAGCCAGCTTCTCAGGACAGCAGAGGGCTGGTCTGCAAGGAGGTTCAATCATGTTTGCTGAGGGCTCAGGGGCCATTTACAAGTGATGTAAAATGAAGAAGAAGGTGCCCTGGGAGACACCTGGAGACGACTCCTCCATAGGGGCAGGGGTTCTGCCCACCTCCCTCCCCCACCCTCACTCCCACAGGGTTTGGGGAAGAAAGCAGGGCAGAGAAGGCACCACCTGTGCCTCAGGGCCAAGCATCCCGTCAAGGACCAGCGTCTCACTCTCACCCTGGGAACTCGAGACTCACAACAGGACCCAAATCATACAGCAGAGCTCTGCTATTGCTCAGCCTCAGAGCACTGGATTTTAAGGAAGGTACTGTTTATTTTCAACAGGGTGTCATTTCCGACTGGAACACAAGATATACTTTTCTAGCAGGTTGGTACACAAGTAGTTCTGATAACCAGGCCACCTTAGGAGCCCCATTACGGTAATTGCACTAAATCTCTGGGGCTGTCTTTTCGTTGGTAACACAAATAAGAGGTTACTGAATAGGAAATTCAACACGATATATATATAGTCCAGGGCCGAGGACAGTGTCCAGAACACAGAGGTGCTGATTAATGTTTGCAGAATCAGTGTTTACTGAAGTTCATTTAAAAATAGCCCAGCAGTGATCTGTAACCCAGTGTATCAGGAGAGTGTCTCCTCTCTCTCACAAACACACACACACACAAACACACACACACACAATGGCAAACAATAGGAAACCTCAATATGTGGACATTTAAAAAAATGATGTAGTAACACAATTCACAAGTATTTTCTCTGAGAATTGAGTCTCTGGTTGCTGACTCTCAAACTTTGTTGCCTTTTAAAAGGTAGACCTAACAATTCTCATAGAACTCCATTTTGTTCTTTTCCATACTCCATTTATTACTTCCTTCTATCATGTGCGCATCATATTTTACCTTTACAACACTAGGGATCTGGTTATGACAACAGCCCATCATACTCGCTCTATGGTGTCTTATCTAGTTTTACTAAGTTATATCCCTTATACAGAAGTGCATGACCCCAGAATACATAAAAGTCATTTTTGCAACCCACAGAGTGAGCATGTAACTGATACAAATGTAACTCACACTTACTTAACATGTATGTCTCCTAATAACTTCTTTTTTAAAAACATTTATGGTGGTCTCTTACAAGAAGTCAGTTGATGGGCTCTTGAAAAACTCAGAATAAAACAATATATCAAAGGGGGCCTGTTTTCTGGTCAGTTCATCATCTGTGTTTTTGTGAGTGTTCTTAACAAAGGTGATTGTGTGTCTGGAGTATGGGACACATACATATGTAAACATGCACACTACAAGTGAAAATCCAGAGAACGCAGACACTGTCTAATTCATCAAGACATGAATTTCTTCCTGGTACTGGCTGAAACAGCTATTACATTGGACCACCCAAGAAAGCCCCTCCCGCAAAAACAAGTCATGGGACAGGTTCTCCGACAGTAGAACCAATCCTCTCATTAGTCTGGGATGGTTGATGGACAGAAATCATATTATTTAAATCCTTTGTTGATTCTGTGCCCAATATACTGACATTTAACATTAAAGTTGCCTTCAAATCATATGTTACAAAAAACAAAAGGTAAGAAAAACCATTCTTTTCCTACCTGATGCTGTAGCCACCAGGAGCCAGGCTGCTGCTCTCTGAATGGGACAGACTTCAGGATTTAATCTTCAGCAACCTCCCCTGGAACCAGAACCATTGGAAGAAAACTTTCAGTTGCTATGAGCAAGCAGACTGTTTACTTCCAGCCAATTCTTTCTCATTCCCATGGCTTGCTGAGTGCCAGAGTAGGGTGCTTAAGAAAGGATGTCTGGGGAGAAAGGGGTAGAGTTTGGGAGAAAGAGAAGAGACAGTTCCCAAGGAAAGGATTCGCTCACCCAGTACCCTTCTTTCAAGCAAAGGAAAGCCCTCTTTTTCAGCTTTCATTTCTCATGGAAGATCTGCCACTGCATTACTCACAGGTAATTACTACATTGCCCCTTTACAAACAGCAGACATACTTTTTGGGCGAGCCTCCAGATTTCTGATTCATGCCTGTACCTGTCCACAGGGATAGCACTGTGGCTGGGAAAATTGGGAGGGCAAAAAGCCCACCCAAAGGGAGGACACAGTCTAGACTATTAATCAAGTTCTTGGGATAAAATGTGACCAAAAAGATCAGAGGCTGGTGTGAGCCCCTCCATCCATAGGGCATCCACCTCACTCATGGAATCATCTGGTTAGGGCTCAAACTTTTTCCAAGTAGACCAGCCCCTACACTTCATCAAGCTTCAACTTGTTTCCCCAAAGAAAGAAGGAGCAAGGATTACTATCACAAAAGGAATGTGGTTTTCTTACTTAATCTGAGCAGTCGATGTAGGAGAGTCAAAGACGATCGATGTACAATTACAGCTCCTTTAAGTTTAATATCTGAAATACAAGGTTTAAGAAGACATTTCAGTGATAAGCAAGTGTTACAGAGGCTTCAGGTTTGATTCATTTCTAGTTTCCAAGAACAGGAGGTAACAGTAAAGAGGACAAGGAAAAGAGGTAGAAATTGGAAAATCTTGGGTCTGCTATTTACTAGTGTGACTTAGCCTGGTTTCCAAATAAATAAAATGAGAAGACTGGGCAGCAAGATCTGCACAATAATAGAACATCATCTCTCACTTTTACATCTATCCACCTCGTTCTTTTATCGACACTTCAGTTCTCCTCTGGCGAATCACCCCTTCCTCTCATCTTATTTGCATGGGGTTGGTAACACCCACAGCCTTCTTCAGAAACATACATATGGCCAAGTCCAGACAATCGGAGTCACTGATAGATTCAGAGATAGGTTTGTGCCAACAGGAGTCATTTCTGGGACCTGCTGGGAAGAGGAGTTGTCTTGCTGTGGCCACTAATCTGATGAAACAAAGCCTTGTGCTTCTGGTGGCCATCCTAGGGAAAGAGGGAATGCATGAAGGTAAAGCCACTGCAGAGGAAAGCAGAGCTTAGAGATGGCAAGAGACCAATTCCTAAGGATGTCATTTGAAGACTTCGATTCAGCCATGACTGAAACCATTTTTCTCTGAATTCCTTAAAAAATTTTCCTTTAGTTCCTTAAGCCTGTTTCTGATGCTTGCCACTGAAAAACTGCCAGCTAATATGAATCCCTTGTAAGTGCCCTCTACCATCTAACACTACTGCTTTTTAACATTTATAGCCACAATGATCTGGGTGGCATGGGGAGGCATAAAGCTGATAAATCGGTTTCCTTTTGAAGCACTCTTGGAAATTTTTGTTTTTTAAAGACTAAGCCTGCATAGCAGAGAGATGTAGAAGTAAGGCAAATTCTGGTGAAAGATTTTAAAATTCTTTATTCTTCTCTCTGAATACAGCTCTTTGTAAAAAATCAAATTCAAAAAATGCACAAAGGTGAAATGCACCAAGTGAAAATCTCACATAATTTTACCTTCCAGAAATAACCATGGATAATGTTTTAGTGGTTTGCTATTCAAAATGTGATCCACAGACCAGCAGCCTTGGCCTGGATCTGGTTACAAATGCAGAACCTCAGGCCTCAATCCAGTCTTGGATTTTAACAAGGCCCCCAAGCAATCTGTGTGCACATCAAAGTCTAAAAAGCCTTGGCCTGATGTATAAACATTTTTTTCTTCTAGTTGCCAGCATTTTTTGGTACATTTAATTTGTTGGCTTTTTATTTTACTAATTTTGTAAAGAAAAGACATATATGAATACAATGAATCAGAAACAGTGAAATCAAAATCCTTTACAAACATAAGTAATTCATTTACTGGGACCATATGCAAATTATAAAAGTGTTACAAACCCATACAGACCCTAGGACACATATAGTAGCAAACTATCCCAGGACAGGACACACTATAGCTGTGGTTCTCCACCAGCTGGAGGTCACACTGTCAGCCCCACATCCAGAGTTTCCAGTTCAGTAGGATGGCAGGGTGCCGGGGGTGGAGGGGATAAGGCCTAGGAATCTGCATTTCTAACAAGTTCCTGGGTAACGCTGATGTTGCAGGTCCCAGACCAACATTTCACCAGTGTTTCAAAAACAAATCTGGCTTTATACTATACGTATATACATATACTATTCTGAACCTTGCTTTTTTCACTAAATACTGTATCTGACATCTTTCCATGTCAACCACGTAGTATTACATCATTCCTTGGGCTGCAAGGTCAGAGATTTTCAGCCCATATGTTGAACATATGTTGAGTATATATTGAACACCACAGAAGGGAATCACTGGCATCTTCAACGTAAGGACTAGCATCCCCACAACCGGAATCATCACTTGCAGTATTAAATAAGCATCATATGTTTGAGGCTACAGATAAGCAAAGGTCTGGACAGACCAGGAAAGTGATCAGCATCGTGCAAGTGCCACCGAAGACACAACGAGAATGTAATTTTAAAACTTCCACATTAAAAGCCAAGAGTCAAGCCAAGGTCTTTGTGTGAGGACTCAGGGAGAAGGGTTATGTCCTCAACTGGCATGGAATGCTCTCAAATTTCTCAGCTCAAACTTTTTTTTTTTAACATCTTTATTGGAGTATAATTGCTTGACAATGGTGTGTTAGTTTCTGCTGTATAACAAAGTGAATCAGCTATACATATACATATATCCCCATATCTCCTCTCTCTTGCATCTCCCTCCCACCCTCCCTATCCCACCCCTCTAGGTGGTCACAAAGCACCAAGCTGATCTCCCTGTGCTATGTGGCTGCTTCCCACTAGCTATCTATTTTCCATTTGGTAGTATATATATGTCCATGCCACTCTCTCACTTCGTCCCAGTTTACTGTTCCCCCTCCCTGTGTCCTCAAGTCCATTCTCTATGTCTTCATCTTTATTCCTGTCCTTCCCCTAGGTTCTTCAGACCTTTTTTTTTTTTTAGATTCCATATATATGTGTTACAGTATTTGTTTTTCTCTTTCTGACTTACTTCACTCTGTATGACAGACTCTAGGTTCATCCACCTCACTACAAAGTAACTCAATTTCGTTTCTTTTTATGGCTGAGTAATATTCCATTGTATATATGTGCCACATCTTCTTTATCCATTCATCTGTCGATGGACACTTAGGTTGCTTCCATGTCCTGGCTATTGTAAATAGAGCTGCTATGGAGAACAGTATGGAGGTTCCTTACAAAACTAAAAATAGAACTACCATACAACCCAGCAATCCCACTACTGGGCATATACCCTCAGCTCAAACTTTTGAGGAGTAAGGTATGACTTTCATACTGCCTTGGCAAATCTAAGTCTCATGTCCAGTCAACTCTGAAAATAAACTTCTCATATAAGAGAGCTGTGATGCATAGGAAAGGCATCCTCCATCTTCTCAAGCTGGTGGTTGGTGAGGGGCCCTCTAAGAGCTGCAGTCTCAGGCTTCTTAAAAGCCTACCATCCACAGATGCTGTGAGCTTGGTTAAACACTTGGCAAGATTATGGAGACATCACGTGAGCTGTAATCACACTGTGTTCTTCTGGGGAACTTTCAGGGCATAATCTAAGTCCTCTGTTCATTTCTCTTTGAGGACAGAAGTATCACAGGACAAACACAGGCCCAAGAAGCTTCTCACAGAGGAAGCTGCTAATGCAGCCCTTCATCGCTCAGAGGGTAGCTACCTCTGAGTAACATCAACCCAAATCCTACCTCGTTGGCTACATTTCTAAAGAGTTTCACGACTACTTTGCCAAGCGGCAGACATTGCATTTGGGCAGGAAGGGGAAGACTATGTCAATGTGAGAACTCGGTACCCATTATCCATCCCACTTGCCTCCTATTACGCAGAGGTTGGAAAGCTAAAAGCTATGTTTCCCAGGCTCCTTGGAGCCAGGGTTTGGTTTGCAAATCAATGCTGCCAATAGATGCACGTGCGGGAGATCTGGAAGATGGACGTGAGGGTGGGACTGTTTTCCTGCTGCTTCTACTGCTGCTATTGGCAGACAAGAGCTATTCTTCAGCAGTGTCCCAGGGTCCAGGGATCAGGCTCCAGCTGCGTGACTGCTGAGGGGCTGTTCTGGTGGTGGCAGTGGAGCTTTCCCAGTTGTTTCACTGCAGCTAAGGTGACGTGTTCAGTTCAATCAGTGAACTCCTGGTCACGCCCTGCTCCTCCTGACTGTAGCAGCAGGAGGCACAGGGAGCTTTCCTTGGCAGGTCAGACAGTCATTTGTCCTGGGAGTCATCCTGGAGTCCCAGCCTCGCACCCCCTCTTCCAGCCTTCCCAACAATTTTGAGATCTTCACAAAGGCGCCTTGTCTATGGATAGTTGCTAATTGCTGATTCTGTGAGAAGGACTGAAGTGGGAAACCACCTAGTGTGCCATCTTGCTGACGTCACTCTCCATAAATTTCTCAGATAACACAGGTGCCAGGACTCCTCAAACTTCAATCACAGTCCTGATGAAGTCAGATTTCACTCACCAAAAATTCTGAATGTACCAAATTCCTGGGTTAAATTTCTTTCTGCTTAAGAAAGGAGATTGTGTTTCCCATGAGTGAACCCTGACACAGATCCTAATTTAAACACAAGTCCTGAGTTTCTCTAGATAGTTCCTAAAACTTTTCAGACCCTCATTAAAGTAGGGCTAATGCTATTGTTTTTATTTACCTTTTATGCTAGGCTATCATTTTGGCATTAGGTGTTAAAAATAAAGATATAAATTTTAAATGGAAACGTTTGCTTTTAACAAAGATTTATTGAATGTCTTCTATGTTCAAGGCACCATGCTAGACACCCCAGTGCTAAGACAACATGGCATAATGGAAATAGCATACACTCTTCATGAGGAATTGAATTTTGGCTTTGCCCTATCCATGTGGCCTTGGGCAAATTACTTAATCTCGCCAAGTCTCAGTTTTATCATCAGGATGAGTAGAGATACTAAGAATTATCTCTAGGATTGTTCTAAAAGTTACACAAAACATGGAAGTGTCCAAAACCATACGTAGTACATAAAAGGTGCTCATTAAATCTTAATTCCCTTCCTTTTCCCTAAAACATGTAAAAATGAAATGATTAAAAATTAAATTTTGAGTAATCTTCAACAGTATTTGCTTGTCATTTTCAAATCAAATTTTGTCACCTCCCTGACTAAAATCCTCTAATGGTTTCTCATGGTACGTAGAAAAAAATTCAAACTCCTTGCAAGCCTGCAAGGTCATAACAAGCCCCTAGTGCATTTCTAGTTATAGTCGTATTATGCCTATTTCTGTTCTTCAGACAGATTCTCCCACTTGGTAAGAATTTTTGTGGCATTCCTGACGTTGACTGTTTCCAGTGATTCACAATGAGCAGAGATGGAGTAAAAGACCCAGTTCTGACTCCCTGGTAAAGACAGGGCATGGGAACACCGGCAGAGCCCTTCTTCCAGCCTGCTCTGTGGCAGTTCAAGATTTGTTCTAGAAACATGAATTGAAGAGCCTCTCCATGGGCCCTGGAGGTAGTATGCGGCCTTCAGCCAGACATGGGTGTGGGCTTCTGCAGTCTCCATGACACTGTGTGCTCCGGCTGGCTCCAGAAAGAGGGCCTACATCCCGTCCACGGGATGTAGGCCTCATACATAATTGAGGACATAAGCCTCAATCAACATTTCAGGTGGTCAGCAAACAGCTCTAGGGAACAAGTGGATTTGAGTCCAAAGTAGGTAAAGCCAGATAATTCTATGGGAGGCAGCATCTATTTTATGACATGGAAAGCACTAATCAAATTCAGATGTTCATCCTTGGCTAGACATGTTTTGCTTCTCTATACTGAAGTGATCCCCATTCTACAGTCCCTGAAACTTCCAACTCCTCCGAAAAATGGCAAGAGTAGAGGTTCTCATCACCATACTGCTTGCCTTCTGGTATACCCAGGGGAAAACACAATTATAAGCATGATTTGAACAAACAAATTAAAACATAATACAAATTGGGGCCAGTTCCTGGAAAAACAAAAGGGCCTGTTCTGCATACGCCCTGATCTCTGTTACTGATTTACTGGCTGAATGGCCCACTCCAGAAAGCATTTGGAGGAGCCCACGTGCCAGAAAACACTCTAACGCTTTCCAGTGTTCAGTCAAGTGACTGGTCATCTTCCTTTGACAGTACACACTTATTGTAAGCTGGCCACTTGTCAGGACCTAGGATATAACTTGTCTGCAGTGTAAAAGCTATAAAAAAAGACAACTTGAGTGATCAGAGAAAACATGGTCTAAGGGAGCTCAACCTGGAATCCAGATGGTATTAACTCATGTGAAGTGTCTATGTCCTTTACACCTTATACTTTTGCAAACAGTAGGCACCTAGTGTTTTCCCTCTTACCTTTCAAGTGCTGTACTTATAAGAATGTAGCCTGGGGCCTCCCTGGTGGCGCAGTGGTTGAGAGTCCGCCTGCCGATGCAGGGGATACGGGTTCGTGCCCCGGTCTGGGAGGATCCCATATGCCGCGGAGCGGCTGGGCCCGTGAGCCATGGCCGCTGGGCCTGCGCGTCCGGAGCCTGTGCTCCGCGGCGGGAGAGGCCACAACAGTGAGAGGCCCGCATACCGCAAAAAGAAAAAAAAAAAAAAAAAAAAAAAAAAGAATGTAGCCTGCAGAGTATTGTTTTAATTTAAATGGTCTTTGCATGAATGATGAACCAAGGTGACACTCCCTGAAACCTGAGATTTGGGCCTTAATGGATTACCCCCACCCCCAAATATTTGCTCTTTACTTTTAGTCTTATACATGTAGTTTCACAGGCATTACCTTTGACAACTGTGCTTTCAGCATATTGGTTGGAGACCCATTTCCTGAACAATGGTTATGATGTTTATATTCAGTGGGGTAAAGTGAAATGCTTCCCCTCGCCTGCACCATGACCCACCACCAAGATGACCACAACTCTTACAATTCCTCCTAGATGACATCTGGCACCCACCAAGCACTGTTCTGAGCACACATGTATCATCTCACCTAAGTCCCACAGTATCACTATGCAGTAGATACTGTTATTATTCCATTTTACCCATGAGGAAACTAAAGCATAGAAAGGGCCAATAGCTCACTCAGAGGTATATGGCTACACATGGTGGAATCAGGATTTGAATCTAGGTAGGACACCAGACTACCCCCAATCGACATAGTCATTGTTTATAAATATGATGCAGGGGTCTTCCAGTAGGTCCCTGGAAGATACACACTTGGAAATAGATCATTACAGTCCTGGATTTTTAAACCAATATTTGCTTCCTAGCCAACGTTTTCTACACAGCAGAAATACAGATACGCAATAGATATAAGCTAAAAGAATATTGGAGTAGATACCTTCCTCTTCATTTTCTTTCCCAATTTATTATTAGTTTTTGTTCTCTGCCTGGACATATACTTTGGTCCTCATAAGTCTCATTTTCAGCGACACCTTCAATTATTCAACCTCAATTGTTCCATGAATACACATGTATTTGTCAACCTTGTATCCTGGTATTGGTCTCAGAAAATGTGGCACTAGATTTCAAAGCATAACTGTCCTTTCACTGCTCTGCTGTTTTTCCCCCAGTTGTCACTTCTGTCCATTCCACCAGCCAAGCCCTGATTACAGCTCACTGGGAGTTGTAACAGCCTTCTCCCTGGCTTCCTGACTTCAGCGACCCACTCCCTCTGACCACCCTGCCTCCCGCTAACCAGACACGTCTCTGTTAACATACTCCTTCCACTCAAGTATAGACAATCTGTTGCTGATCCTATCAAAATCTGAACTCCTTTGCCTGACTTGTAAAGCCTCCATAATCTCGCCCCACCCTATCTATTCAATTTTCTTTCCCGCAAAGTCCAATACACACCCACTGAACCGGTCAGGCTGTTATCCTAACTGCAGAGGCAGCAACCCACATGTCTCTACAACTATTTTTCCCACCGCGTATGACTGCCCCAATGCTTTAGGTCACAAGCTAGCTAAATCTGATACATCATTCAAAGGCCCAGCTCAAATCTCAGTTATGAATTAAACGTTCTCCACTGCTGCAGCACACACTGATCACTTTCTTCTCTTACATCCTATTACATTTACAAATTAATAGTAATTTATTTATTATTTTTTAAACATCTTTATTGGAGTATAACTGCTTTACAATGTTGTGTTAGTTTCTGCTGTACAACAAAGTGAATCAGCTATACGTATACATATACCCCCATATCCCCTCCCTCTTGCGTCTCCCTCCCACCCTCCTTATCCCACCCCTCTAGGTGGTCACAAAGCACCAAGCTGATCTCCCTGTGCTATGTGGCTGCTTCCCACTAGCTATCTATTTTACATTTGGTAGTGTATATATGTCCATGCCACTCTCTCACTTCATCTCAGCTATTAATAGTAATTTAAATAACAGTAATGACTGGCTAACCCTGCTGAGCACCAGGCCCTACTGGGATAAGTAGTTTTATTATAAGTAGCTTTTCTAATTTTACAGATGAAGAAACAGAAGCACAGTACAACTCAGCTTAACACCTGATTGTTTGCTAATCATTTCATTTGTGTCACACTAATCTCCCTAACTAGCTTTCCACTTTGTTGAGAGAAGAGACTAAGATTCATATTTATTCTGTGTCTTCCACACAATTAGTGGAGTCTACGTGCACTGTAAGTTATCAGTGCTGTTGGTTGGTTGGTGGTACATACTGATGTTATACATCTTTTAAAACTCCTACCCTGTAAGAGTGGCACCATGTTTGCACAAGGTACAAATAAATGCTAAACAAACCCTTTTGAGCACAGCGATGAATGGTTTTGGACAATTCATAATCTACAAATGGCCCTAAGTGATTCTCTCCAATTTACCCTTATTGCACCCATCCTTTACATGCTTGAAAACATATTAAAGATGGGAAACCATAGGTGAGCTGTCAGAAATCAACGACAAAATTAATTAGAATGTTTGGAGGGTTACAGGGCAGGGGAGGTTGTTAATCCTATCCTGGCCAAGAATTGGATCTTCTGTTTTTATTAAAAATCAGGTGGGGCTTCCCTGGTGGCGCAGTGGTTGAGCGTCCACCTGCCGATGCAGGGGACACGGGTTCGTGCCCCAGTCCGGGAGGATCCCAAATGCTGCGGAGTGGCTGGGCCTGTGAGCCATGGCCGCTGAGCCTGCGTGTCTGGAGCCTGTGCTCCGCAACAGGAGAGGCCACACAGTGAGAGGCCCGCGTACTGCCAAAAAAAAAAAAAAAAAAAAAAAAATCAGGTGGAGGCTTCCCTGGTGGCGCAGTGGTTAAGAATCCGCCTGACAATGCAGGGGACACGGGTTCGACCCGTGGTCCAGGAAGATCCCACATGCCGCGGAGCAACTAAACCCGTGTGTCATAACTACTGAGCCTGTGCTCTAGAGCCCGCGAGTCACAACTACTGAGCCCGCGTGCCGCAACTACTGAAGCCCGCACGCCTAGAGCCCGTGCTCCGCAACAAGAGAAGCCACCGCAACGAGGAGCCCGCGCACCGCAACAAAGAGTAGCCCCTGCTCACTGCAACTAGAGAAAGCCTGCACGCAGCAACGAAGACCCAACAAGCCAAAAATAATAAATAAATTAATTAATTAATTTTAAAAAATCAGGTGGCAGCAAGATTTCCCCAAGTACCCAAATACTTGCACCACAGTATGATGGATTTTCTCCAAATCTCTTCCAACACTTTTTTTTCCCTTTAACAACTATGACTGGTATAGACATAACTTCAACAAAGATAAACAGCATAGCAAAGATGGGAAAAGATTATGACTTAGACTAAAGCTTCAATATTTTTTAAAAGTCACAATTATTTCTGATATTCAGCGTAGGCATAATTTCCAGTTTCTCATTTCCACACCCACTCTATAAGGAGCACCACATGTAAGGATTCCTGAGATTCCTCTTCCCTCTCACTTCAAAATCGAAGCTTCAACGAAAGCCAAAACCATAGAGAAAAAATTTTATTTCAAAATTCTTACATTGGCTCAAGTGCAATTCGTGAATTCCTGAGCAAACTCTCATAAGCAACAAATGAATGGATTTTTTTTTTTTTTTTTTACCAACACATCAGATAAGAAAACTTATCTTACCGAAGTCATCCTGGTTGAATTTCCACTGACTACTCACTTTTTCCTGATGCCAGCACTTTTCTTCACTTGAAAAAAAAGTTAGATGAGAAGAAAGAAAATCATTTATGTATCTTGTCTCTTTATGTAATTTCTTAAAGCCTCAGCTTATCAGGATTTCCTTCATTGCCAGCTGAAGCTAGATACATGGCCCATCTGATCCTATAATAATTCCAGTTTTAGAGATAAGCAGGCAAAAAGCATTCTCTTGAAGAAGTCAGTTTTCAAACTAAAACTACTCAGAGAAAACACTGTTTCGCATAAAATGACATTTTGTATCTTTCTCACTAATTACAAAAAAAAAAAAAACCACCCACCGTTCACTGTGGATGACTTGGAATATATTCCTTCCTCCTCTTTTATCAGACCTAAGTAAACTGTTGGTCAACAGCAGGTATTAGGTTTTGCATACCGCTTTATAATCATATTCAAAACTATAATTTCTTTTCTATTTTGAATAGTCTCCAATGCTCTCTGCAAGTCATTTTGTACGTTTGTGTGTATGTGTCTTCATATCAATTTACCAATTCAATTGGATGGCAAATTCAAATACTTTTTTTTAAGAAGAGGCCATGTGGGGTATATTTTCAGCCTCCTTGTAAATCTGAAAGTGAATTCCCACAGCCTCTGCACATAAACATCCTGTTGGGTGATTATGGAATTCTTGAGACACAAGAATTCTGTCTTCTAGAACAGTCTTCAGGGTTGAGAAGTCTGAGCCCACCTTGATATTTGTTTCATTAGTACCCTGTTCATTTCTATCTAAATGCCTGAAAGAGTCTTTATTTAACCTGGAAACTCAAGTATTTTAAAAGATAAGTCTCTGTATGGGTCTGGCCATTTTAATTTTATCTCAGATCTTCTCCAGCTCAGGAAAGTTTTCTTCTGACATGGGCTTGACCGTTGCTTCCAGCATTCTGTTCCATTTTTTCATTGGGAAGAAATGTAATTCTCAGATTAGATCTGTGTTTGCTGTTTTCTCTCTCAACATTTTCATCTTGGTCCTTTTCCTTATTTTGTCTTCCACTTTACTGATTTGATTTCTGCTATGTCTTCTCTGTATTGACTCTCTGTAGTACAGGTGTTTAATTCTATTAAAATTTTGGCATATTCGCCCTCATTTCTCATTTCAGCCTTGGCAAATCTTCCTTCATCCCAATCTGTTTTCTCCAGATGGCCCCTGGCTCCGATTTCATAGTGGTTAGGCCTTCTCACACCTTTTTGAGACTACCAAAAATATGTCTGCTAAAATGCTTTTCTCTTTTCTGCAGAAATTTATTTTCAGCTATATAATCTCACCTCAAGTTTTAACAGAAAAGCTTCCTTTCTCTTATCTTGCAATGTTCTTTCCTTAGGCCCCTTTGGGCATTTTTCTGTCTCTTCATACTGAAAAAGAAAAAAGTATGTTCCAGTCTGGCACTTGCTAGCAGACAGTATTAGTGAAGAATCTTCCTATTCCCTCACTTTCCTCTTGGGTACAAGCAAAGCAGAGCTGAAAGGCACACAGACTCACATAGTGCCTACCTCTGTTTTCAGGATCTCCCAGATATTTAGCTATGGTAGGTCTCTGGGCATTAGATTGGGGCCCCTCCTGCTCTAACTGCTGTAATTTCCAAGTAGTAGGAGAAACTGAGAGGTAACAGAAACTGCTGCCCTGCTTTAGAGGGTAACACATAAAATCATATGCCCTCTGAGCATGCATTGCCCCTGCCTTCTTGCAGTACTGTTTATTACACAACTAGCCCTTCTAGGACATAACACACCTCTACTTGTCTCCGTCTACCTCCTACCTGGCTGTGGTCTGGGAGCCACAGTCTTTGAATGGATGTGGAAAGAGAGAAATTGATGGGTTAGGTGGGAGGTTTGACTCTGGACATGACTCTGACTGGTTCAGAAGACAGTTTCTTCCCAGTTGGACTGTTTGCTCTTTTGGCCAGTGTATCTTCAATGCCCTGAAATAGTTGGGAGCAAATGATGGGGGCAAGGTAACATTTGCTTTCTATTCTCTTTCGTCACCAGCTAGGCTTCTCTGGTTCAGTTTGTGAGCCATGGAGCTTGTAATCTTGAGAATATGCTTCTCAATCCATCCCCCTGACAACTGCATTAGTAGACATTCCCTAGGGACTTCAGCATATGGCCTTTCTCCACCTTAAATTTACATTTATTATCCACCCTTTTGTACAGTTTCAAGGGTATTTTAGGATGAAACATCTCAAATATTACCTGTCTCCTCCTGTGATGACCAGAGAAGTTTGTAAATAAAAATGTTTAATATTGCTAGCTAGAATGGTACAGGTAATACATAATAGCATATCTATATTAGGTTTTGAATGCAACACAGGGAAAAGCAGAGAGATTTTCACATACCACTTACAGATTCAAAGGACAGAGATAAGGACCTGCTGTATAGCACAGGGAACTCTACTCAATACTCTGTAATGACGTATATGGGAAAAGAATCTAAAAAAGAGTGGATATACATATATGTATAACTGATTCACTTTGTTGTACAGCAGAAACGAACACAACATTGTAAATCAACTATACTCCAATAAAAATTTTTAAATAAATAAAAGTAAATTACAAAAAACAACAACAAAGGACAGAGAAATCATTACTTACGCTAATAGCACTGTAGTGGCTCATGACTTACACAGAGCGGCAAAGAAAGCTACAAGATGCAAAGTGGTCACAACCTTCACAGACCCTGGGGTAAGAACATTCTCTTAAGTTGACAATATTATCGATTTAGAATGGGTGAAAGCCCCCAGCAAAAGTTACTTCTGAGATTACAAGGTTTCCCAACTCTACAGTACGGAGAACAGCTTGTTCATCCAATCGAACCAAGAAAATTAAAGTATTTCTCATACCCAAGAAAGAGCCAGGTTGACCCATATATGTTCTTAGGATTCGAAAGTTGTTAATGTCAATCGATTTATAACCAAGTAAAGTGCACAGTCTCCTCATGGAGGAAATAATGAAAAATAGGTAGTCTGCTTGGAATCTAGGAAAAGGGGAAGCAGAGAATAGGAATCTGTCAGTGAATCTCTAGTCCTGCCTAAGACGGAGAGCATGTTCTGGATCTCAACAAGCCAGAATTGTGCTGGCTAGCTGAACAAGCATTGTCATTCTTTTGGCAGGTACATCCCCATACTGGTAATGGAGATGATCATAACTGATGACTCTGTTAATAAAATCATCTAGATCCTTCAGTCTGAGTCAGTGAGCAAGCTGTCACTTTCCCTATGAGGCTTTCCCTCAGTTTAGGGAAAAAATCTGGGCAGGAAGAATGTGGCTCTAATGCTGAATGGAAAACAGACCCTAATTCTGGAGTTCAGTGTTAACATCTTGACACCAGTCACAGTCATTTGATATGGAGAAATGACCCATGCTGTGAGAAAAACATTCCTCGTGACTTTTTTTTTTTTTTTTTGGCCTGTCTTTCCTATATCCAAACGCCTTCTGTGATCTCCCATTGCCTTCAAACTTAATTCCAAACTTTTGAGAATTACTCTCAAGATGCTTCTCAAATTTATCCTCCATACTTTCCAGTCTGGACCATCTTGATGCCTCCCCAAACCCCCACACTCATTCCCTCTTCCCTGCCTTTGATCATACTTTCTCTTCCTTGGAATGCCCCCTCTCTTCCTCTCCACCAACCAAAATCTCATTGGCTCCAGGGTAAGTATAAGCCCACCCATCTCCATGAAAACTTCTCCAACTACACTAGACCCACTAATTTCTGCACTTCAGATGTACTGCCTAGCATTGTGAGGCTTAACTCTTCCTTGCCAGTCTTAAATTGCCATTGTAGATTCCTATTGACTTTGTCACTACTCCATCCTCTTCTCTGTCAACTAAGCTTAATGAAATTTCATTACATAGTGTTTAACTGCTTGTGTATATGTCTAGTCTCTCAAATTTCTAAGGGCAGAGAAATTTCTGAACTCCCCTCTCTATCCTCACTGTGCTAATCACAGTGACACTGACAAATAAGCACCCAAGCATTTTCTTGAATGAAATGAAATTTAAATCAGTCCACATTGTTAAAATCGAGACCTGGATGTGGTCTTCTGTGTGTCTCTTTGCAGAGAGGTGGGTGGTATTCTAGGTCTTTCCTTAGTGAGAACAAATGGTACAGTGATTAAGAGCATGGGTTCTGGATTCAGAGAGTCCTGGATTCAAATCTCTGCTTTTTTCCTCTGCATCCTGAGTGCAAGTTTCTTAGATTCTCTAAACCAGGGTTTTCTCATGTAAAATGGGTAGTTCACAGGGCTTTGGTTAAGATTAAATGAGACCATGTGACATGTTTAGCACAGTGCCTCACACATGGCAGGTGCTGAATAAATGTTAACTTATAATGAATAACAAGAGTTCCAAGGGACACCTTCATCTGTGTCACTCCCTTGAGAACTCTGGCATAGCTCTAGGACAAGAGAAATTTTATTGCATAAAATCTTAAGGCTTACTGGGATAAAAAGTAATGAAAGCATTAAAATTAGCCCCAAACCAGGACTATCAGTCCTTAGTAATGAGTGGGAGACAAAGATGCTTTCACTTCAGATGTGTGTGGCTGGGAGCAAGAGAAAGAATAAGGGAAGAGAATATTGCTCTAGGAAAGCAGAAAGTTCCCTGAGATGAAGCCAAAAGCCTGTGCCATCAGTCCAGAACCAGCCAAGGAGGTGGCTGGCGTGACTCCAGATAGCGTCTTCAACTGAAGTGAGTACTAGTTCCAACCTGTTCTAGTTTCCTCAACTGAGGGTGTGTAAAACAGGAAAAACAAGACTCCCTCTGGAAGTGTGAAGTGCTGTGCTCACTAACTGGCCTCGCCACTCTAGGTGGTCAGAAGCTGTGATCATTGGAGGTGATCCGTGAGGTTCAGAGTCAGCTGGGGCAGTAGAGGAGCAGCAGTGATGGTGGCCACATGGGGCTGGAGTTGGAAACCGCAGCAGAAACTGACCACTGGCTGGGTAAAGACCGCCCTTTACTGGAAGCCTTTTAAAATGAGATGGGGTATGAAGTCAAACCAAAGTAAAACTGGGAGGTAGGTGGCTGAGAGCCACATAGAAGTGTAATTCAAGGCCAAGTCCTGATTGTCCCTAAGGGTATGGCCCCAGAAAATTGTGGTTGTAAATAATTATCCTAGAGTTGGGGAGCATAAGCATAGGACTGGCAGGGGCATAATCCCAGGCCCTCGCTTCTTCCCAGTACTTCCACTGTTGGCCTAGGTGCTCTCATTTGGATGGCCTCCAAAATGATTCAACTCATTATACTTAATTTGAAAATTATTTCCCAACTGCTCAAGGGTATCAACTAATAAGTGTTCTAGGGGTAGCCATTAGGTCTTATCACATGTAGGGGCAAATATTCTCCTACAGAAGCATACAGTACATTATACTTAATTGAATTTGGGAACAGACTTAAAGCACAATCTGAGGATTAACTTGCTAAAGTGGTTAAACAAAGATTTTTGGCACCTGAGTGCTTGAGTACTAGGAACATTTCAAAGATACACACGACTCAAGTCAAACCAAAAACCTGGGTGAGGGGAACCGGGCTGCACTGAATTCTTAGCAGTGTTGCTTCAGCTGTGAGTCTAAGTTAGGTGAGCTGAGGACAAGATTCAGGAACTGAAAAGGAGGGCTCCTGTTTGTTCCCCTGGAACAGGTATTTTTCTCAGGGCTAAAACCATTCCTTCAGCAGTTGAGCAAAGGAAAGGGAGCCACAGAACACCCAGATATTCTGAAACTTCACAAGTGCCTTGGTGTAGCTCTTCAACCTACACTATGCTGGATCCTAGGTGGGCCCTTTGAATCTGGTAAACTGTGTCCTTCACTTATGGGAAACATTCTTATATTGGTTCCTGGGTAATTTCCACTTCTACTTTTTTTTTTTTTAACTCATTATTTGAATGCTGGATCTTTTAGAGCAATTCTTTCAGGTTCTTATTATTTATCTACCATTTTCCATCACTGTTGTTTTCTTTGTTGTTGTTTCACTTACTGGAAGGTTTCTACAACTTTATCTTCCAAATCTTCTTTTAACATATATATTTTAAATTTTCAGTTATCATATATTCATTTTCCAAGAGCTCTGAATGTTTTTTAAAAATTAATGAGCACTTTATAATGATAATAAGACTAAGTTGTTAGGAAGACACAACAATCACAAATGTATATGCATTTAATAACAGAGCCTCAAGATACGTGAAAAAATTGACAGAATTAAGGAAAGAAATGGTTCCACAATTATATGAAGAGACTTTAGCATCTATCAGTATGCAATTCAGAGAAAAACGAGATAAAATATCTGCATAGACACAGAAGATGTGAACAACACCATCAGTCACCACCTAATTGATATTTATGAAACACAACATCCAACAACTGCAGACTATGTGTTCTCTTCAAGTGCACAGAGCAACTTCACAAAGATAGGCCATAAACTGGACAATAAAACAGGTCAATACATTTTAAAGGATTGAAATGCACAGAGTGTATTTTCTAGCCACAGTGGAATTAAATAAGAAATCAATAACAATATAATACCTAGGAAAACCCCAAATATCTAGAAGTTAAACACCCTCCTAAATATTTCATGAGTCAAAGACAAAGTCACAAGGGAAATTAGGAAATACTTGGAGCTGGATGAAAATGAATTCAGCTAAAATAGCTTTAAAATGCATATATTATAAAAGGAGAAAAAATTTTAAAACCAGAGAATGATAAATATAAGGACAGAAATTAGGGGACTAGAAAATAGACAAATAAAACAGAAAATTATTAAAGCAAAAAGTCAGTTTTTAAATAGAGCAACAAAATTGATAAACCCCAAGCTGGACTGAGAAAGAGAAAACGCAAATCACCAAAATGAGAATAAAAAAGGGGCTTATCACCACAGATCCTACAGACATTTAAGGATAAAAAGAATAATATGAAAAACTTAATGCCAACAAATTCAACTACTAAGATTAAATGAAAATTCTTGAAAAATACAATTACCAAAATTGTTAGAAAAAGAAACAGAACATCTGAATAGTCCTTTATCTATATAAAAGTTGAATTTGTTATAAAAATCTTCCCCAAAATAAAACTCCAGTTGCAGATTATTTTAGTGGTGAATTCAGCAAAACATTCATGGAAGAAATAATACCAATCTTACACAAATATTTTCAGAATTAGAGGAAGAGAGAACATTGCCCAACTCATTTTATGAAGCCAGAATAACCCTAATACCAAAATCTGACCAAAAAATCACAGAAAAAGAATTACAGACCACTATCCCTCATATGCATAGACAAAAAATTCTTAACAAAATATTAGCAAATTAAGCCCAGAAGTATATAAAAAGTATACTATATCATGACCAAGCAGATTTTATCCCAGAAATCAAGGTTGGTTTAACATTAAAAAAAGAAATTAATGTAATTCACCACTATTATGATATTAGCAGAAAAAAGGAGAAAAACCATTTCAATAGATACAGAAAAAGTATACGCAAAATTCAACACCTATTCATGACTAAAGAAAGAACAAAGAAAACTCACTACAACCTGGGAGGTAGGGAATTTCCTCAAACTGATAAAGATCATCTAAAAAAAAACCCTACAGCTAACATCATAGTTAATGGTAAAAGACTGAATTGTTCCCCCTTAAAATTTGGGAACAAAGCAAGAATATACCACTTCTATTCAACATTGTACTGGAGGTTCTAGAAATAAGGCCAGGACTTCCCTGGTGGTCCAGTGGTTAAGACTCCACACTGCCACTGCAGGGGGCACAGGTTCGATCCCTAGTTGGTGAACTAAGATCTCACATGCCATGTGGCGGCCTAGAAATAAGGCCAAAACCAAAGAAGGAAAAAACAAAAAAAGGAAAAAAAACTGTAAAAGAAGAAGTAAAACTGTCCCTCTTTTCAGCTGATAAGATGGTTTACATAGAAAATCCCGGAAAAATCTACAAAATGCCTATTAGAATCAATAAGTGAATTTGGCAAAGTCACCAGATACAATGTTGATATACAAACATCTGTATTTTTTTATACTCATAGCTAATGATTTAAAAATAAACTTCCAAAAAATTGAATTTTTAGTAGTATCAAAACAGAAAATAGGAGTAAATCTACCAAAATATTTCTAAGACCTCTATACTGGAAACTATAAATCATTGCTGACAACAATTAAAGATAACTAAAATAGAAAGCTATATGATATTCATGGATTGGAAGATTGAACATGGTTATTATGATAGCAATTATCCCCAAATTGATTTTTAGATTCAATGAAATCCCTATCAAAATCCCAGCAAGCTATTTTGCAGAAATTGACAAACCTATTATAAAATTTACATGGACTTGCAAAGAACCTAGAATAACCAAAGCAATTTTTAAAAAAGAAGAATAAAGTTGGAATATTTAGATTCCTTAATTTTAGGAATTACTACAAAGCTACAGTAATAATAACAGTTTTGTACTGGCAAAAAGATAGACACATAGATCAATGAACAGAATAGAGAGTCCAGAAATAAACCTATACATATATGATCAATTAATTTATGACAAAAGTGCCAAGATGAGTCATAGGGAAAGAAAAATCTTTTCAACGAATACTGCCAGATCAACTGCATATGGACACAGAAAAAAATGAGTATCAGTCCTAATCTCACACCATACACAAATGCTAACTCAAAATATTGGATCATAGACCTAAATGTAAGACCTAAAAGTATAAATATTATCAAAAATACATAGGAGAAAACCTTTGTGATCTTGTAATAGGCAAAGTCTTCTTAGTACTCAAAAAGCATAAATCACAAAAGAAAGAAACTGATAGACTGAACTTTTTCAAAATTAAAAGTTTCTGCTCTTCAAAAGAAACAGTTAAAATATGCAAATGCAAGAAAATATTTACAACCCATATAAAAGACATATCCAAAATATATAAAGAATTCTTATAAATCAAAAGTAAGACAGCCTACTTTTAAAAGTGGATAAAAGATTTGAACAAACACTACTAAATATGATATTCAAATACTCAGTAAGCACATGGAAAGATGCTCAACATCATTATTCATCAGGAAAAGGAAATTAAAACTGCAGTGTAGTTTTATATACCCATTAGAATGACTAAAATTTAAAAGACTGACTATATCTAGTGCTGGAGGGGATGTAGAAAAACTGGAACTCCCCTACACTGTTGATAGAACATAATATGGTACAACCTCTTTGGAAAACAGTTTGATCATTTCTTGGAAAGTTAAATATACCAAACAACCAAACAACCAGCCATTCCATTTTTAGATATTTACCAAAGAAAAATGAAAACAAGTGTCTACACAAAGGCTTAAACGTGTTCATTGCAACTTTTTTTTTTTTTGGTAATTGCCCAAAACTAGAAACAATCCAAATGTCCATCAACACATGAATGGGTAAACAAGTTGTGGATATCCATATAATGGACAATTACCCAGCAATCAAAAGGAAGAAACTATTGATACATGAAACATGCAACATACAGTGAAAGAAAACAGAGCAAAAAAGAGTATTTGTGTGACTCCATTTACTTAGAATTCTAGAAAGTGCAGCTTACAGTTTCAGTAAAAAAAAAACAAAAACTCATGGTTACCTGGAGATAGGGGTAGAGAAAGGAATGGAATTACAAAGGAGTGTGAGGAAACTTTTAGGTCTGATAGAAATATACATTTTCTTGATTGTCACAACGGTTTCATGTGTGCATATGAATTTCAAACTAATCAAATTGTACATTTTAAATATGCACAGCTTATTGTTCATCACTCATAGTTCAATAAATTTATAACATCATAAAGCAAAACCAGTAACAACCATTCTGATGGATCAACAAATTAAAACAGCATATTTTTTCTTTTTCACCAAATGACAGTATGTGTTAATTTTCTAAGAACGTTAATTACATCTTCCGATCTATTTTCCATCTGTTCCTTACATGTTTCCTTTCCTTCAGGTTTCTTTTTTTCCTTTCTGTTTATTTTGGTTTCTTTTTTAATACTGAGTCATTCTTTTAATTTCTAGTGGTTCTTGGTTGACTGGAAGCTTTGTGTGTGTGGCAGGGGATGAGATTCATCACAGGTAGATTTCATCATCGAATGGTCTAGCAGGGATCCAGGCTTTTTGTTGGTGGACTCCTAAATTTCACTTTCTGCAGACCAATTCTCTTGGGCTTGTCTGTTTCCCAAGAGAGGAATCCCCCAGCCTCTTGCTTCGGGTTTGTGAGCCTGGCTGTCAGCATTCTGGGGTCAAGTTTGATAAGATGGTAGGATCCTTCTGCAGCTCTTCCTTCTGGTTTACAGAACCCCCCGACATCTCACTACCACCCCAGGTTCTGTCTGAAGCCCCCAAGTTCTGAGCCCCTCAGACTACACCTCTTGAGGTAGGATCCCTACCTTTGGCTACGATGGGGAGGGCCAGTTGCACAGGCTAAGGGAGGGGGTAGGTTTTGCTAACCCACTCGCAGCTCTACCCCCATCCTGCCTTCAGAAAAACCCGACTTATTCTCCAGCCTTTCTCCAGCACAAATGCGCTGGCTTTCAGCACATGTTCTGCTTTCTCTGTTCCAAGCTAGATACCACTTCCTCTGTTTCCCATCTTCCAAAAATGTATCTTGTCTGCTGTTGTCTCTTCTTCTACTCTCAGTGTGCTGGGTTTACAAATATTTTATTCCTTCACTGTCATTAAAGTTGAGGTTTTGGTTGGAGCAGAGATAAATATGAGTAGTATAATTGTTCTCTATTAAAACCTCAAGGAAACAATGATTTTAATATTGAAGTACAAAAGGTTATTGTGGGCAATAAATAAATACATCCTCCCTGAAGGCCACCCATGTGTCTGGTGGAGAGCTAGGTGTTAGAAGCCCAGACGCCTGTCTATGTGCAGCGTGCTCAGTGGGACTTCTCCCCAATACCTATTTAAGGCCATTCTTAAGAGTTCCTGGCATTGTCAACACCATGTCCTGTTTCAGTGTTTCCCTAGAGCTTCCCAGGATCTTTCCTGTGGATTCATCCTGGGCATTTATTTTTATTATTTGGGAGGTGGGGGGCATTTATTTTTAATGTGGAAGCAGCATGGCTTTCAGTCAGTAGGGTAGTATTATTTAGTAAACAGCTAACAGAATGGAACTGAGAAAATTCATGGAGAAAAGAGCAAAATATTCTTGTGAATCTGGTTGAAATGCAGTAGGAAAAGCTGCCGTTTTCATGTTTAAACTTGCCCCAAACCAGGTAGTCCTGGAAGCAGTGTGTAGCTGAAATATACAGACATGGCAAATATTAAATTGTACTTTTATAACGATCTAGCAAGGTAGGTTAGTACTGTCATGGCACATATTATGAACAAGGAAATGAAGCCACCAAGTGATTAAGCTCCTTGCCCAATGTCACTCGACAAGTCATGGCACAAATGGGATTGGGACTCTTGGCCTCTGGGTTTTCAGCTTGTTTCTTCATCTGTGAGTCATCCTTTCTATTTTTTGTAAAGAGACTTGAATTATGGGTCAATTTCCAATTCCATTTTCAAAGAAGTTTATACTGATAAAACAAATGCAGAACGGCCCAAGATTAAGTTTTTCCTCATCTATAGGCATATTGTTCTGATGAAGCAATTCAGAAAACACACACCCTGATAGCCAGAAGTAACCCATACCTCTCAATTACCAGGAACCAGGTAGGTGGGGTCTACCCATTTGATCTCAATGAACAATTGCTGCACAGAAGCCCAGAAGAAGGGGAAAGCCCCAACCCAAAGCCCCAAATTCAGGAAGAATCCACCTTCTCCACCAGAAGCCAGTTCATGCAGGAACATGCCTAAGAAAATCCACACCAAAAGAAGAGTCGCTGAGCGAGATAACCGCACCCTCATCATTCTTATCTCCCACAAGGGTCCTACTCATACATTAGCTCATTTGCACTCACAACAACCCCATGAGGTAGGTATTACTGACACCATTCCATTTACAGAAGAGAAGAGGACCCCGAGGTTCAGTGATGTCACATGACTGTTTGGATTACACACTTAGTGACTGGCAGGGCCAGACCCAAAGCCCAAGTCATATGGATCCAAATTCCATGCTCTTCTCCAACACCCCATGAGAAGAAGCCCATGACAACAGTTCCATTGCTTTGTGACCTTTCTTTCCTTCTTGCCTCCTCCCTCCCTCCTCACCTCCCTCACTGCCCTCCTTCCTCCCAGTCTTAACAGAATTTCTTCTGATGAGTTTTATCATGAAAATGAGAAGAGCTAACATTTGTTGAGTGTCTACTGTGTTCAGGAACTGTGTGTGTTAGGTACCTCACATGGATTTGTTCTTTACTGTTATTATCTCCAATATGTCAATGAAAAGGGAACTAATTCAAACTAGGTCACCAGCTAGTAAGATGTAAAGTCTAGGATTTAAACCCAGGCAGTCTGACATCGGAGTTGACAGTCTTCAACACATCACTACCTTGATTTCCTTTAATGCAAAATGAGCAAAAAAACAAACAAAACAAAACAAAAAACTTGATTTTTATACTGACCAGAAAATTGGTGGTAGGCAGAGTTTTTAGGAAAACACATTTCTCATCTGTTGGAGATGTCACCAATATTATGAATGAGCCCTTTCTCTGAGCTAGGTCTAGTTTTCATTTTTAAAGAGAAATCAACAAAAAAAATCATTCTGTAGTTCCTTTTATTTTCCATCTAGTACAGTGCTAAATGCCATGCAGATATTATCCACAGTGGTTTCAGGGCTTGACTGGTGAGATTACTTCATTATATCAAACGTCTGAACAGTTCTAGTCTCTGTTATTGGTGATGTGAACACAAAGGAAGCAGCCTTTGACCCACAACTGAACTCTATGGACACAACTGGCAAAAGGTTTCAGAGGTGGGAAGTTTTTTCACATCTTTTATTACTTCCTCTGGGAAGAAATAGCGGGCAGTAGCAGCATCTAATCATAATTCATCTAATCATAACTCCATTGTCTCAATGCACACAAGTTCAATGGTTAAGTACCTTGCTATCTTCTAAGAGCAAAAATAAAACAGCAAGCAACTGCAATTCCTAGACTGAGAAATTTCTCACAGAAACTCTTTAAACAATACATGCCCCAATTGTTGCAAAAGGTGTGCTTTATCTTTCTGGGAAAGGAATACACAGATCTTGTGTGGCTAAGTATACATGTTTGTTGTTCAAATTTGCTGATCCCATTGGTTTCCCATGGGGAAAAAAATCATTATATAGCATTAGGGGACTTTGGGTCCATTAAAGAAAATTTGACCAGGGGGATTCCACTAGCCTTCATGCAAACTATGTTTGGGAAAGGACTCGTTTTTTCCTCCCAATGTATCATGAACAGATACTTTTACCATTTAAAAAAATTAATGAATTACTAGAAAAAACTTAAATGAAAAAGTAACAGACAATATACATACCCCAATTTTTAAACATAAAGTTACTTGATCATATTGCCATAAAGGCTTTTAAATGTTTAATTCTCAATTTCTGTACTTATCACAGACTGCTTATCGACATCTCCAGGACCTACATCAGTTGGAGGACTATACTTTGAATAGCCCTGGTTTAGAACATGTTCAGGACATTTCTCTTACTACTAATTTTACTGATTTCTTGAAATCAACCCATTGTTTCCATGAAGCTAGTTGGATGTGTGGTGGTCCAAGATCCTTCACCAGCTTTAAAACTCTGCATTGCTTTTTCTAGAAGGCTTTTTGATCATATGTATCAAGAGCCACAAAATATTCCCATTCTTGACCCAGTAATTACATGTCTATGAATTTACCCTAAGGAAATAATATCTCTTATGCAGAGAGGTGTTAATTGCAGGTTTATTGAAAATAGCCAAGATTGGAAACAGCATGAAGTCCCCACATGGGAGAATTGTGGAGCAAATTATGTTCCATGCTACCCAGAGAAGCTTCTCCTACGTGCCAGGCTAGGTCAAGTTCCCCTGTCTATTCCCTTTCATGATCCACATGTATTTATTCCCTTTGTGGCACTATTATGATTAATTAAATATCTGTGTAATTATTTAGTGACTTCTAACACTAAGCCCTGTCTCTGTTGTTTTCTCCAATGCATCCCCAACACTTATGATAGTTTCCGGCACGTAGTAGCTGCTCAATAAATGTTTATGGAATGAGTGAACACTGTATATATGAATAAATTCTTATGACTTGGAGAGATTCTCATGATATAACATTGAGTGAAAAAGTTAGGATGTCAAATTGTATTAACAGAAAGACAAGAGAACTTAAGCTACCTAAAGTATTCCTAGGTACCATTTTATGCTGTTAGCAAGAACTTGTTAGAATAGTGTCAGAAAAGCTAACGATCAGCATTATCTGTCTGAGACTTGTAAAAAACATCAGAGTCAGCAATTGCTTTTTAAAGGTAAGTTTGAAACAAGGAGAAAAGCAAAGAACTTTGCTTGGGAAAGTTGATATAGTGATAATGGAGGGAAGAGAGGAAAGAGAAGTGCCCAGTGACTTTTTTACTTCTGTGCTATTCAACAAGGTAGCCCAGCGTTCAGCCTGCAGAGGGTAAAACAAACAGTGCAAAGAGGGAATTTCAGTTCCAAATAGGCCCTTGCCTAGTGAGCTAGTGAGAGAGAGCCTAGTCACTTCAAGTGGCCTCAAGAATCCAGGTCTGTATGAATTGGATTCCAGGGCCCCAAGGAATTTTAGAATCACTGACAGTCATCTTTCAGAGATTATGAGAGGCAGAAAAATAATAACAGAAGACTGAGGAGGATAAGGGATTATCAGAGAAAGTAATGTTTGCTCTTTGTTGCTAATGAGAACCAAAGCAAAACCAATGGATTTCGGTTATAAGTAGATATTAGTGTCAATGTAAGAGGGGAAATTATATGTGGAATCTAAAAAAATGGTACAAATGAACTTATTTACAGAACAGGAATAGAGTTACAGACATAGAAAACAACCTTCTGATTACCAGGGGGGAAAGAGGGGGAGGGATAAATTTGGAGATTGGGATTAACATATACACACTACTATATATAAAACAGATAACTAATAAGGACCTACTGTACAGCACGGGGAACTTCACTCAATATTCTGTAATAACCTACATGGGAAAAGAATCTAAAAAAGAGTGGATGTATGTATAACTGATTCACTTTGCTGTACAGCAGAAACTAACACAACATTGTAAATCAACTATACTCCAATAAAAATTTGAAAAAATAAAAAATAAAATTAGAAAAGAAAATGTTGTAAGGGGGCGAAGTATTTAAGCTAGCACCATTCAATACTTCCCTACATTGCCTTGTGCACCTCAGATGCTCTGTGACCTGCAGAGATGATGGAGGAGGACTGGGGTGAGGTGTTTATCCAGAAGACCTCTGCCATCCCTGCTAATTCAAGGGAGCGCTCTCATTCTCCCTGGCAGCCCAAGCTACAAAGTCACAGCCATGGTCTCAGAACCAGGGATCTTGAATGTTTCAGTAACATACCTCTTCATTTCCATCACCAGCCCTCTGTGCAGCTTAAAACAGCTGCAGACATCTCAAGAAAAAGACCAAGAGTACATCATGGCTTGTGACTCAAAGTCCATACTGGCGGGTGGTTACTCTGCGTACAGCTGGATACTATGTAACTCACCCTTTGCTCACCCCAACCCCAGTCCAAGCAAAAAAATCAGGATGCAGACTAGAACACGGTCCAGGTTCCCTTCAATTCTCTTTTGTTTTCACATTGTTTATCTTCTAGTTTTCCTAATTATAAATAATCAATCATCCAATTGGTTCTGGAATTGCATCACTAATGGTTTGGAAAGATAGTATTGTGGTATTGACTGGGTTTAGAAAAACCAAGGAAGAACTGTCTCCCTAACTTCAAAGGACTTGTCCATTTAAAACACACTAAAAAGAATGTAAAAAACCCTAGAGATACCAGGCAGTTTAGACTAAAGACACCAAAAGCTTGAAGATAAGATACACCTCAGAACCTTCTATGGAAGCTGTGAAAATGCTATCAGGATCATCTCCAGAAAATGCAATTTACTGTGAAAGTCTAATCAGTCATTTGGCAAACATTTCCCTGGACAGATAAGAGTTAGAGTGGGGGTGAGGGGATGGGAAAGGGACCATGCAACAAAGAAGGACAATGACTTACTGGTATTGATCATTCATATATTATCAACACAAGTCTCTTCCACTCTTCAAAAATTATCAAAAATTACAACATAGGAAGCAATTTAGGTCAAAGAGTGAGTGAACAGCTGAATTTTGGAAACAAAGGAATCAAGTTATTCACATCAAGTGCAAGTCTCCGTTTTACGTACTTTATCTGGCCCACATTCCAAGGCACCTTAGAAAGGTTAGTAAACAAACAATCATGTCAGAACCCAAACAGATCTCAGAGCAAGCCCAGACCGAATGCTCAAGGTCCTCTTCGACTACACGAGTCCATGATTTACTAAATATTCATGATTTCATCCATTTGTTCCACATTAATAAACATCTGTTCTATGTTAAAGCATTCATGCTTTTTAATTTATTTTATTTATTTATTTTTTTTAAAATTATTTATTTTTGGCTTCGTTGGGTCTTCGTTGCTGCATGTGGGCTTTCTCTAGTTGTGGCGAGCAGGGGCTACCCTTTGCTCCGGAGCATGGGCTTCTCATTGCAGTGGCTTCTCTTGTTGCAGAGCACGGGCTCTAGGTGCACAGGCTTCAGTAGTTGTAGCACGTGGGCTCAGTAGTTGTGGCTCGTGGGCTCTAGAGCACAGGCTCAGTAGCTGTGGCCCACGGGCTTAGTTGCTCCGTGACATGTGGGATCTTCCCAGACCAGGGCTTGAACCTGTGTCCACTGCATTGGCAGGCAGATTCTTAACCACTGATCCACCAGGGAAGTCCCCATGCTTTTTATAAATCAGCCATTTTGCCCTATCGAGAGCTCCCATAAGAGATACTGTTTTACCAACCGACTAGGGCCTTCATCCAATTATAGCGAGGGGCTACGGTATAACCTGCCCAATTCCTAACACCTGGACCCTACTGTATGACCAGGGCATCTTATAAAACACAATCAAGTTGTGATATTTAAGAATGATGGATGTTCAAGAAGCCTATCTGCAGGGTGGAAAGTGGAGAACATTTTTTTTTAGTCTTTGCCACAACATTAGCTTCAAACAGAAAATAGAAGGTTCCCAAAGGGCTTTAATAAATGTAGTAGAAAATAAGGACCTGAAGTCACAGGGACTTGTAGCTTGTCAAATCAGCGTGGTTTGTCAACCACAGCACCCACCCTTCTGTCATGTTTCTTCCTAGTCATTATACACTTGAAGATTTATAGCCTTTTTTTAAATTGCCTCTGTAGGTTTTCAATTATTATTATAGTAAAAACTTAAATATGGCACCATCGCTTGTCTATTTGAGAGGGTTCCAAAGGGATTTAGCTGGTTCATTTTTACAGTTTTGACAAGCAACTGCTATTATGAAACGGAGGAACATTATACATAGTCTGAATGCATCTCTTCATTGCAGGGAGAGGAGACTGGAGAGTTATAGTCCAGAGAAATGAAGTGACTTGCCTCAGATCCCACAGCTTGTTAGAGGCAGAGTGGAGCCTAGGAAGTCAGAACCCCAGATCCCACGTCCAGATCGTTTTCTATTTCTACTATATTTGTAGTGTTTTGTACTGTCTCATTTATTAAGTTTGAATCACATATGTGTACATATATATAAAGTTTATCTCAAATATCTTATAATTGCGGCATTTTAATGCCTCAGTTCAGGGTTTTTTTCCTCACTAATTGGAATTAGTGAAGCTTTCTGTGCATTTGTATCTGAAGTCGTGGGCCCTCTGGAAATGGACTTCCTTTGATAACGCCAGTCAGCAACTATGCAACTCCCTGGAGTGGAACAGAAAGCATAATGCACATCCCCTTCGGCAGACAGAGCCCCTCCCTGCCAGGAATGAGGTCCAGCCACAAGTCCACAGCAGCCGGACAGGTGAGATTAGCAGAGGCCCAGCGGGGGCCCAGGAGAGCAGGATGAGCTAGAATTCCAGAATTCAGTCAGCCTGCGGACAGGCTAAAATGAGAGCAGCTGGGAGGCAGAGGGAGGAGAATAAGAGTGGAGGAGAAAGGAAGGACCCTGATGGGGAGCGACAGAAGGAGCAGGCACCCAAGGCAGAGTCAGGAGTGAAATAAAGGTGGAAAGACAGGACAGACCAGCTGAATCAAGGCAGGGCAGAGGCCAGCGTTCAGGGCGTCAGTCCACCTGGGACACATCCCATGACTCAAGGAGCCTGGGGAAGCAGAAGGCAGATGATCCGTGCCTGCAGTCAGGGATGGTGTCTGCCCTGCTCGTCTTGTACCCAGTGCCTAGCTCACGACAGGTCTTCCGACGTTGGTGGAAGGATGAAAGGGATGGAGGACATTCAGGAACCGAAGCCAGAGAGTCTGATTATTAGGGGCTATGATCAATCAAAAAGTCTGGATAGGGGCTTCCCTGGTGGCACAGTGGTTGAGAGGATGCCTGCCGATGCAGGGAACATGAGTTCGTGCCCTGGTCTGGGAAGATCCCACATGCCGCGGAGCAGCTGGGCCCGTGAGCCATGGCCGCTGAGCCTGTGCGTCCAGAGCCTGTGCTCCACAACGGGAGAGACCACAACAGTGAGAGACCCACGTACCGCAAAAAAAAAAAAAAAAAAAAAAAAAAAGTCTGGATAATAGCAAAAAATGGCATGAAAGTGAGTCAAGGTCCCTGGGAAACAGCACACACTTCTCCCCAGAGTTAGAGGAGTGGGAGGTGAGTTCACGGCCAAGGGTAGGAAGGAGGCAACAGGACAGCAAGAGAGGCTGGAGGAGGTGGAGGGAGAGTCAAGAATAATTTTTATTTTTACTACTTATCCACGGAAGCCTCCTTTTTCTACCATCCATATCCCAAAACACTTGATAAAGACACTTTTGATTTAAAAATATATATATATATGTTGTTGTTAAGTGCATCACATTGATAGTGATAATGACAGCATTATTCTACTTCAGGTTAGCCCTTATCTAGAAAAAGCTTATGGCTTATTCATTCTATAAATATTCCTAAGGATGAGCTAAGCTGAAATAAACACCCACTCAGAGCCCCCTCAAATCCAGGGCTTCCAAAGACTTTTTAATCAAGGAACTCCTTCCTTACTTGAATGCTTAGCTCACATGTCTGCAGGTACAGCCTGACCATTGCACCAGTCTGTTTCCTGCTGTTCTAGAAAGTGACAGGTAGATCAGGCCCAAGCCCAAAACCTCTCCTGAATTTTGAGCCCTAATCTTCCCCCTGAAGACAAGGCCACTGCGGATCCTGAACTTTACCTTTCACATCTTTGCATTGACATGGCTCTGAGAAAGAGGCCCGACTAGCTGATGGAGAGCTCAGATTCCTCTACCTCTGCCTTACTTCCTCCTCGCAAACCAGGATTCCCAGACCTTTGCTTTTCCTTTAACACCCCCAAATCCTGAGAATCTTAATGCTGAGCTTGTCAGGTCTTGAAGCAATTCCCTGCCCACTATTCATGGCTCCTGGACCCCAGCTTAAGTCACCTGACCCTATTTAAAGACCTTAAATGACTCACCCAAGATCATACAGATGGATAGAGGCAACACTCAGTCCTAAGAATGTTGGTACAATGTCAGGCACAGGTTAGCACTCAGCTGATAAATATACATTTGAGAAAATTAAAAATTGTCCTACAAACACAAGAACTTATAAAGCTTAGAAAATATAGTATAAAAGATCAAGGAGGTTATGGGTTTTAAAAACTCAGCTCAGGATATTACCACAATGACCAGAGCAGTCACATGTAATTATTGAAAGATCAATAATGGTGCCTTAAAAAGGCACTTCTTGGGCTTCCCTGGTGGCGCAGTGGTTGAGAGTCCGCCTGCCGATGCAGGGGACATGGGTTCGTACCCCGGTCTGGGAGGATCCCACATGCTGCGGAGCGGCTGGGCCCGTGAGCCATGGCCGCTGAGCCTGCGTGTCTGGAGCCTGTGCTCCGCAACAGGACAGGCCGCAACAGGAGAGGCCACAACAGTGAGAGGCCCGTGTACCGCAAAAAAAAAAAAAAAGGCACTTCTTTGGGAACTTGTATTAAGAGCTAGAACAGTATTACTCAAGCTGTGTTCTATGGTATACTAATATTCTTGGGATGTGAATTAGTGTGCCTTGACAAAGCACTTCCATGATCTGTCAGGTTAGCTAGGAGGCACACTCCATCTCCCCCTTGGTAGTCCCAATACGTTTAAGCATATTTCAAGTTCTAAGAAATCGTACAGTAAAGAAGCCCATTACGTTTGATTTATACTAATCTTTCCTAAATTCACCTGACAACCACTCTCTTTTTCCAGAGAATACCTCTATTGTTCTGAGAATACAGTTTGGGAAATTCTGGGCCAGATTTAGTTATTTAACTCCTGATTTTTTAGTTCAATTGTTAGCTAGAATGAAGCAGGCCACTGGCTTTACATGGTTCACTGAATGATCATAAACCTTGTGTCATTAGAGATTCTCTGATACAAGCCCTGCATTGAAATGCATCCTCATTCAGTGTTTTTTTTTTCTTTAATTTCCAGGATTTAACAAAAGGATAGGAGAGCAGTCACATCACTTCAAAATGCCTTCCTTTGAAATCAGTCACAGCTTCAGCAAACTCTGGATTTCAGAGGCGAGGTTATAGCTGCTCAAGAAGAATTCATGTCCAAAAGCACACCTTTCTGGGGAGTCAGAATATCACAGGCCCATGACAACTGTGTACCGGAATAGGCTCTAGAGGTTGGCCAACCAACGCTGCCATCTCATGACTCTGGTGAGCAGCTCAGGAGGGTTGGCAGCTGCCAAGACCACAACCTTCATGATGGTGGAGCTGCGATTAGAACCAGGATCCTTTGGTGCCTTTGCCAGGAAGATTTTCCTGCCCTGGAATTAGCTGCTTTTCTCAGAAAGAAAGAGCCCAGTCCTCTTCATGCTGAAAACCACAATGGAAAGATGAGACGGAAATATGCCAAAATGTGAACACTACTTGACACAGAGAGGATATTTTGGTCTTAGTTCTATTTTTCTGCATTGACCACAATGTCTACGAAGGGTATATATTGCTTTTATGGCAAAAATGAAAAACAAAAGTAGCAGCAGAAGGTAAATCCATACCCTGGAAAGCATCATCCACGTGGCTCCTAGACGTTGATCAGAATAAGCAGAACTAATGAAATGCCATGGCATTTCCCTGTGCCAGGGGAGGCATCCATCTGTGAGCAAGGATGAGTCACTGGGGCAGCGTGGAGACCACCCTGCTGGCTGCTGGCGGGGCACTGGCTCCCACTGACTGGCTTCATGCTGCTGTGGCTTCACCCACAGACTTGAGAGGAGCAGAGCCCTGTTTCATTGACTTCGGTAATTTCCTCTTAAAGCATGTGTCCCAAGACTGGCTTTGAATGGCTCCTCAATGATTTCTAAACTGAGCCTAACTAAATACACAAGTTTAAATGGAAAAAATTTTTTTACTTTGCCTTTCTGTGCCTATGCACTGGCCTCCCACCTAGTAAAAACTTCTCTTCAGCCTGACTGTGTCTGAAAATGATACTTTTAGAGATTTAATCCTTATTTTGGAGTCCAAGCAAGTAGTAAATTGTTTATACATTGTACAAGGTGCATTTGTGTGCGTGTGTGTCTGTGTGCATGAGTATGTGTTTGTGTGTGTGTGTATGTGTCTTTGTCTGCTACTATAACAAAAATACCACAGATTGGGTGGCCTGTAAACAACAGAAATTTATTTCTCACAGTCCTGGAAACTGGGAAACTCAAGCAGATTTGGTGTCTGGTGAGGGCCCACTTCCTAGTAGGCTATCTTTTCGCTGTGACCTCACATGGCAATAGGGGCAAGGGAGGTCTCTGGTATCTTTTCCTACAAGGGCACTAATCCCATTCATGAGGAGTCCACCCTCATGATCTAAACACCTTCCAAAGGCCCCACCTCCTAATACTATCACACTGGGCATTAGGTTTCAAAATATAATTTTGAAAGAGATTTAATTCTAAAGAGAATAATTGGATAATCCTCTCAATCAAATAGTGTACATTTAGTCAGTTCTGAGATATCTTTTTACTGACGTTTTCCAAAAATTGTTTGTCCACTGTTATCAGAAAACATTCTGAATCTTTATACACATTCTTCTTAAAAGTAGTAGCTAACGTACATCTTCAACATGTCCCTCACTTCCTTCAATACTTCTTCACTTTTTACTCTTTTCTTACTGACATTAACCACAACCTTTTGTTTTGTGCCTTCCCTGTTCCAGGCAGACATTCCTCCTTTCCTTTAGTGTCACCCTAGCCTGCTCTCTCTCCCATAGTCCCAGGGTGTGTCATATTCTACTCTCCCCTGTTTAAGGCCAATATCTTCCTCTGTGCCTTTGAGTCCATCCCATATCACTTTATCTCCCCATGGGCCCTGATCCATTAATTATCTCTCTTGGCCATTGTATTTTAAATTTTCTTCTTTTTACCAATTTTCCCCTCTTAGTTTATAAGCTTGTTCAGTTCTAATGCATCTTTTTTTTTTTTTTTTTTTTTTTGCGGTACACGGGCCTCTCACTGTTGTGGCCTCTCCCATTGCAGAGCACAGGCTCCAGACCCACAGGCTCAGCGGCCATGGCTCACGGACCCAGCCGCTCCGCGGCATGTGGGATCTTCCCAGACCAGGGCACGAACCCGCGTCCCCTACATCGGCAGGCGGACTCTCAACCACTGCGCCACCAGGGAAGCCCTCTAATGCATCTTAAAGAAACTAAATCCTCCTTGACTATACATGGTCTGCTGCCTACTGCTTTACCTCTCTTGTTCCCATTTCCTCAAGTTTCTCAAGTGGTTAGACTGTAGTCACTGTCTCCATTTTCTTAACTCACATTCATTCCTCCCTAGGAGCAACCTGGCTTCTACCCAGCAAACCACTAAGAGGGTATCAGCTTAGATCACCAATGTTGAGGCACAGTCTTCTCTCCTCATGGTACTGGGTATCTTGCCTTTCACCCTGATGATTGCTCATGCCTTGAGACACACTCTACTCACTTTGCTTCCAAGACTCCATGTTTGGTCTGTTGCATTACACCCCTCTGACTGTTCCTTCTCGGTCTCTTTGTAGGATCTTCTTTCTCTATACGCCCCTTAAACATAGGAGTTTCCATGTTTTACTCTCCAGAGTGTCATGCTAGATCTATTTCCCTTTGTACTCTACAGAGACTCCCTGGATGATTTAAGCCATTTTCATGGTCCTAAACAACCCCTATTTTTGCTAATTGCCCCTAAATCCACTCTCTCCAAGTCAAAATTCTCCCATTCTTGACCTACAGACTCGTATTCCAAGTGCCTGATGGATATCCTCATCTGAATGTCCAGCAGCACTTCAAATTCAATATGCTCCAAATCAACTCATTATCTCCCAAACTAATATCTTCTACTATTCCTCTTGTTAGTTGGAGAACCATCACTAGAGTAACCAACCATCCCTATTTTCCCTAGACTAAGGGGCTTCCCAGCACGTGGGACTCTCTGTCTTAATAGGACAGTCCCAGGCAAATGGGGATGTCACCCTAACCACCACCCATCCATCATCACGTCTAGAATCTGGGAGTCATCTTTGCCTCTGTTCCCTTTTTTCCCTCCTTCAATCTCCATCTCCTTCCTATTTAATTTACTAAGCAGTTATCAAATTCCTGCTCTCCTCTCCACCCCTAGCTCATGCCCTTACTACCTCTTGCCTGTTTTACCACCCTTGCTTCCTAGGTATATCTCTGATGCCAGTCTCTTCCCCTTTAGATTCACACTCCACACAGCTGCTGAAGAGAGATTTTTCAAACAGAAATCTCACCATTTCTCTGCCCTGCTTAAAACATTCCACAGGCTCCCCATTGCCCTTGGGATAAAGCCCAAATGAGTTAATATGGAAAAGTCTCCTTGGTCCCTCCAGCCCCAGCCTCACCTGGCGTCACTCACTGAGCTGTGTGCCTCCACAGTCCAGACTGTGCTCATCCTCAGTTCTTGCTGTGACTTTTTCCTGCCATGCCCTTATCTCTTTACCCCACCTGCCTTCTTCACCTGGTTAACACTCAACATTAAACTCAGGTTCAAGACTCAACTCCTCTGGCATCACTCCAGGTGGCCTTCCCTGACATGCACACTCTACAGGTGCACTAGTTGCCCCTCCTCTGCACACTCAGACCACTGTCCACAGTGCACTCAGATGTGCCAGTCAGTCTTTCTTCCCCTCTGGATTGTGAACTTCCCAGGATCAGATACAGGTGACTCCTAGACGGCACCTAGGATAACACTTGGCATTGGTAGACCTCAACAGACATTCGTGGAGCTTATCTATTTGGAACACAAACTGATGGCCAGCAGGTCAGATCCAGCCCATAGTCGTGGTTTATTTGGCTCACATGATGTTTTTTTAAACACCAATGTTTAAAAATCAGGAGACCTCATCTAAAAATCTAAAATTTTGGAATCCCTTGAAAGTCTAAATATCTGAAAATACGAGGTTCATATTTTTCTGTGGTATTGACCTCAGTAGAAAGGGCTCTTGCTCACCATCTTGCCAGTTCACTCTCAGCCTATATCATTCCTGGACCCTGGAAGGAGCAGTTACCCCCAGGGACAGGTTCCTCGTGTCTGCTCTGCTCTGTTCTCAAAGAGACGTTTGCAGCAATTTTTTGGTTGGGCTTCATTTGAGGGAGCTGTCAGATGCTGTGCAAAGCAGGTGGGTGGTTGCTTTTCCTTAGAGAGTAAAGAAATGGTCAGAGACCACCTTGGTGGTCCTAGAACATTTAGGATAAGCAAGAAGTCCACCCTGGCTGAAAACTTCTGCTCTGGTTTTCTGTCTTTCTAAATTTCTATCTAATATTGAACCTATTATACTATAATTCCTAGTTTAATTTTTGAAGCTCAAAGAACTTTATCTCAAATTTCCTTCCATATCTTTCCCTAGAGAGCTATATAAGAAGATGCTAGTGACATTATCATCTTCCAACTAGCACTTTCACCATCACTATGTCATTTTATTCTTACCTTCTCTCTGGGACAATAAGTCACAGGGTCTTGGCATGAGAGATTCAATTTTATATGTATATGGAATTTTCTCCATAGGTGTGAATGTTTTCACACAAAACAGACAACAATCACGTGCACAAAGACATCTCTAGAGCTTTATACATCTTAACCGCTAATAGCTTTATGAATTTTAATGTCTCAGAGGTTTATTTTTCACCACAGGCCCAGATGGAAATCGCTGCCATCAGGAAGAGCTGAAATCCCCAGCTGAGATAAAGCAGAAGATTTCCAGGTGGAGGAAGTCAGAATTGGACCCACTGGTGTTGCCATCTGTTACCCTGCTCTGACCTGAGAACTGGTGGCTCCCGTGGGACCTGGGGAATCATCCAGCTGTGGGTTTATGTTTTACTGGGATTGAATTTCATCAATGTCCTGAGTTTCCAGGCTTTGACCGTCATCCTATGATGGTCACCTCTATCAGATACCTCTGCTATCTGCTTTTTGGTACGTATTTATTAACAATAATAAAGTTAATTCAACTGAGCCTAATTATGATCATTTGATGACATTCTTTGGGGTCACTGTGGACACCACCAAGCACGTCCAAGTCAGGATTTCAGATCAGGGACTACAGGGCCTCCTTCTATTACAGATAGCCTGCTCTGAAACAGTGGGCCAGCTATTTCTTTGTGGATTTGAAACTGTTTTATAGCAGCACTAACAAACAGAAGACGTGGCTTAGCCTGATAACCACATACGCCGTGAGGGAAAACTCACTGTATTCTGAGATTCCTTTTTCGTTGGGTGGAATTTCAAAATCAGCAGCAGACACCACATGTCCTTTTGCAGAACTGCCCTGAATGCTGATTTTCGTGTTTTTCCCGAGAACATCCCACCGAAGGATGGCCAACTGCCAGACACTGAATGCCACAGGGAGAGACTCACCCTTCCCACCAACCCTGCCCCTTTGCCAAAAACACTCCGGGAAACTCCCTCTGAAGTCATGCATATCTTTTCTGGACTGTGACCCTGCCTGTGCCTGACCATGGCCACACAGCTGGGCACAGCAATTGACGGGCAGACGTCTGCTCTGTAAAGACAGCAGGGACACATCTGCATTTTAATGAGGCTTAAAAGATGGACTGCTCTGATTAATACCAGCAGCAGGTATTTCTAAGGGTAGACTATATCCACTGTTTGCCTACCTTGCGCCATTTACCTGGTGCCTAGGATGAGATAGCACAACTAGTCTGAACAAGCCTTCTGAGACTTACTGAACTCCTTTTTCTTGATGGTAACCTTCCTTCATATATTTCTAATATATGAGAGAGAATGTCAAGATGAAACCTACATCAAACTGGGTGAGGTAACCTGATTCAAAAGTGGCTTTTCCCTACGTTTGGAACTTGGCATTACGTCTCATTTCCTGCCCCAACCTTACTGTGTCAGCAGGATGATATTTGGGAGTTTTATTTGAAAAAGAGAGCCTGGCTTAGCCATGGTGGGTAGGCAAGCCTGCCACGTGCTCCTGCCTGGCCGAACCTGCCTTTCTGACTGTACAGATGGAACAGTACAGTCCAACCAGTTCTATATGCCATTATCACTAGCAGCGAGCCCCCATCATCCCTCTTGCTTTGTCAACAGATAACCAATTTGCATTTCAGCATGCGTTTATACCTTGGATTGAACAGGAAGATCAGGCCAACAATTACTCCTCAGATATGCTAACTAATTCATTTCAGCAAACACTTATTGAGTACTAGCTATGTCCCAGGCACTCAACTGAGATGAAATATGTATAGCCCCTCACCTCAAAGAGTTTACAGATTTAATGTGTAGAATTAGGCATGGAAACACCTAAGTACAGATTAACGAACTAGAATACGGAGGTAAATATTCCAAATGCAATCCATGGATATGAAGCAATGGAAATATTTTTTAAATGGTTAAAGATATATGGGGAGTAAAGAAAGAATGTCTAATTACTCAGCCACAAAAAGGAATGAAATTGGGTCATTTGTAGAGACATGGATGGACCTAGAGACTGTCACACAGAGTGAAGTAAGTCAGAAAGAGAAAAGCAAGTATCATATAATAACGTATATACGTGGAATCTAGAAAAATGGTATAGATGATCTTATTTGCAAAGCAGAAATAGAGACAAAGACATAGAGAACAAATGTATGGATACCAAGGGGGAAAGGGGTGGGGTGGGAGAAATTGGGAGATTGGGATTGACACATATACATTACTGATACTATATATAAAATAGACAACTGATGGAAACATACTGTATAGCACAGGGAACTCTACCTAATGTGCTGTGGTAACCTAAAGTCCAAAGGGGAAGTCCAAAAGGGAGGGGATATCTGTATGTGTATGGCTGATTCATTTTGTTGTGCTGTGTAGGCTAACACAACATTGTAAAGCAACCATACTCCAATAAAAATTAATTTAAAAAAAAGAATGTCTAACATATACACATTTGGAAATCTAGAATGAGATTATAGAGGGAATGATGAAGGAGCAATATTCAAAGAGATAATACCTAAGAATTTTCCAAACATCAGGACTTAATTTAAAAAAAGAATGAATAAAAGGAAATCTGCAAATAATCCCATCGAAACGAAACTATGAACACCAAAATGGACAGATAATCTTAAAAGCATCTAGAGAGAAAAGGTACATTCGCTGTGAAGAAACAGCAATTAGAATGAGGCTAGCCTCTCCACAATATTGGAAGCCAGAAAAGACAGGGGAATAATATCTTCAAGTAGTATGTAACAGTCAACCTAGCATTATATGCCCTCAAAACATATAAAACAATTTAGTGATAAGAATTGCAACTGAGTTGTAAATAAGGAGCAGTGAGAAAGCTAAGGAAGGAACAATTGATTCTGCATGATGGTTGTGTTGAGGGATGGTGAATGGGACAAGTGGCAGAGAACTAGGTTTGGGTCTTGACAGATGGGCAGGATCTAGGCAGCTGGGGGAGTGGGGATGCAGGGCAGCTAGCTATAGGATCCTTTGTTCGATGAGGAAAAGGCCCTATTTCTAAGGCAGTGCAGTTCCACCCAAGGTGTCCAGAGTGTAGGCTCTAAGCGAGATGCCAGCCCTCCCTTGATTGTTCAGCTCGGTGCCCTTACACAAGGCACCATCTGCACATCGGTAGCTTGCTGCTCTGCACAGAGGCGCTCCAGACAGAGAAGTCTGAGCAAAGGCCTAGAGGTACATGCGGAAGTTCTGGTATGTTCAGGCAATAGAAAACAATAGAAAGCCTCTGGTATCCACATCCAGTCTCTGGTATCCGTATGTCTTCTTCCTGGTGTTCAAGCTTGGGCATTGGACTATGTAGAAGGACAGTCATTTCTGTGCGCAAGAGAGGCAGCAAAATGAGAAAGCTAAGCAGGAACTTCAAGGTGGATGAGGCCCTTCTAGAATACAATCTATGTGATTTCCAAGGGACACTGGGGACCTATTAAAATTCTGAACCTAAGGAGGTCACCCACAGTTATACAAATTCCCCCACTCCCTCACCCCCGTGCCCCGGTGTGGCCTTGCTGTTGCTCCCTATAGCTCCTGTGGGCCCTCTGTTCATTTATACTTCTCCATTCCACACTATGGGAAATGCAAGGAGTTAGAAGCTTCAGAGGATTCCTTCCCACCTTCCTTGTAAGTCCTGGATCTCTGATCGCATTTCCCTACTTGTATGAGGACAGACTATTATCAAATATTGGAGGAACCAATAACCTTTTTCAGTACTTCCTCACAGCCAGTATGGAATTTCCTGTAAAACATAGATGACCAGTGCCCACCTCCCCTCTGCGCAAACTCTCCCAGGAACCACAGGCTCATGGCTTACTTCCCCATGATGGCCCTTCTCTCCAAGATATCAACTACAGTTTCCTCCCTATGTCTGTCTTCTCCCAGGCAAAGAGCCTCAGTCTTTTCCTTAAGGAAAAGGATGCTCCATAACCATCTCAATATTGTGAGGATTCGGTGCCTCCACTCATCCCAATCACAGGATGTAATCCCCTTCCTTAGAGCCTTCCCTTGAGGGTGAAGACCACTGCTTATTGATCACTGACAATACCCTCAGGGTCTGGGGTACTAGTGGATATCTTGTAGAGACTCACTAAACTATTTCTGAAAGAATAAGTAATGTGATAACCATACTGCATGATTTCCAGACCATCCAACTCATCTTTCTTTGGATGTGCTACAGACTCAGAGAAATATGAAATCCAGAAGCCATATCGGCAGCTCCAACTTCCATGTACCTGTGCACACAAGAGAGAAGCAATGCCACACTCTGTGGCTATAGTACTTCCAGTCTTTGCTCCCTCATATTCTCCCTTTGGGCAGCAGCAGCCTCTTATCAATCTTCAAGCCTGTCTCTACTTCCTCCTCACTCATAGAGTGAATTTTCCCAGAGATGGAAACTAGAGGCAAGAGCTCTGTGAAAACCATCCCAGTCATTCCTATTGTCACTTCCTCTACCATTGCCTCAACTCAAATCTCTGAAAGTCTTCCACAGCTCCCAGCACAGTGCTAGACTCACAACTGATTTCTGCGATACAATGTAGTTCAGGATGGGCTCTGCAACCAGTCACCCTGAGTTTGGATCTGAACTCCGCTACTCTCAGTTCTGTGGTGGTGGGCAATGTCAAACCCTCTCAATGCATTTGCTCCCATACCTCTAAAATGGAGGTAGTGAGGTTACCTACCACATAGGGCTGGTGTGTGGATTAAATGAAACAATACATTAAAAATACCTGGTATGTAGTAAATGCAAGAATTGTTAGCTAGCGTAATAATCACTACATTATAAATATAGATTGAATTGATTATGGGGAAATGCAAAATCACAGTACTGGACAATCCTTTGACAGGTACGTACTTTTTCATATCAATACAGAGCATTTCCAGAGCCTTCTCTGTGCAAGCTGATGAGAGTACAAAGACGAAAAGCACCTGAGATGATGTTTTTTGGGAAAATATTCTTTTTTCAGCTTTCCCATGTTATATTTGTTGCTGCGAGACAGTGTCTCTAATAATGTGTTAGTCAGCAGGTATCAAAAATTTTATTAAGTCCCTTAATCCTTTCGGGTCTCACTTTCCTCCACTTCAAAGCCAGATGGTTTGGCTAGTTGATCTTTAAGGCTCCTTCTAGCACCAACAGTGTGTGGTTTTAGAATCATGGGGATTTGGTTGTTTGTAAAAACTCTCACTTCTGTTTCAGCAGCTTTTTTTTTTCCCACTCTCCTTCTCATGGACCAGGAAAGCCCACGGGAAACTCATTTTTCAGGTCACAAAAGAGGAAGAACCCAGACCCAACTACTGGCTTTAATGACAACAGAGCAGAGAGAGGAGAGTTCTCTGCAGACCTGGGAAGTGGGCACATGACTATCCCGGAGGCTGGTGGGCCTGAGGTCTCTATGGGGGCCCAGCTGCATCCCCCAGCCAAATCAGGCTGCTGTGGGGATACACAGATCAGATCAGAAGCAAAGAGATGCTTTCAGGCTGAGACCTAATGAAGGACCGTTTGCTGTCTTATAGAAATTCCAGCTTCTTGCAGCGGGGAACAAAAGCTATGCAGAGATTCTCTGAGGCTTCGGTGGTCAGTTGGGTGGCCACAGATCCTTACTTTCTTTCTGGGTCCATTAAACAAATAGAAGTCAATAAAAGTTGAGCCAGTTCCAGGTTCCTGAGGCATTTCAGTGGTCATTATACCATCTCTGAAGTTTTCAAGCACATTGCATTAGGAGGGGGATTTTAAAAAACCACTTAAAAGGAACATCTCTGAGGAGCTGCTTCACCCCGGGCTAGGTGGGAATGGACCCGGCTGTGGGTTCCCTGAAAGCTGACATTGACAACCACGAGCTCTTAGGCACATAGATGCCCCACAGCCTGGCAGCTGCACAGGCACTGTTCGCTGCAGCACATTTAGAAATCTGGAGAGTGAAACCCTGAAGGAAGATAGGGCTCAGCAATGCCTTGCCGGGACCAAGAAGGAGCTGGCTCTCCTGTGCCATCACCACCCAAGGCAGAAAGGGCCTTTGGAGTGCTTAACAGAGATGCGCCATGAGTCCCAGTTCCCTTGCTCTCTCCCATTTGTCACCAGCCCCACAAGCGTGGGCTGGCATTGGACAAAATGACTGACCACATACATTGTTAACAACTGAATTGCAACAGACTGTCCAGGGAAAACAAGAGAGGAAAGACTGAATTGAAGCATGATTCCCCATTCCACTTCATGGCAACCCTGCACAAACAAACTCTTGGTGTGCCAATGTGGGCATGTGCCTCCGCCCTCCCAGGTGCAGGCAGCCCTCAAGGGGACTCTCAAGAGGGTCTGACGTTCACAAAATTATCATTAGATCTCTTGACGGTGGGGCCAGCACTGACCAGGAAAAACATTCTGTCAGGGACTTCCCTGGTGGCACAGTGGTTAAGAATCCGCCTGTCAATGCAGGGGACATGGATTCGAGCCCTGGTCCGGGAGGATCCCATATGCCGCGGAGCAACTAAGCCCGTGCGCCACAACTATGGAGCTTGCACTCTAGAGTCCGTGAGCCACAACTACTGAGCCTGCACTCTAGAGCCCGTGCTCGGCAACAAGAGAAGCCACTGCAATGAGAAGCCTGCACACCACAACGAAGAGTAGCCCCCGCTCGCCGCATCTAGAGAAAGCCCATGCGCAGCAACGAAGACCCAACGCAGCCAAAAATAAATGTAAATAAAATTAAAAAAAAAAACATTCTGTCAGACAAAACCTCACACCTGAAAGAAATAAAAGATCTCACAACTTGAAGGGGATTCCCTCCCCCTGTACCCCAAACATTCACCCACAAAGTTTTCTCCACAAAAGCAATCATCTTTGCTACTTCTCTGCTAGTGGGAGAGAAACCATGCTCTAGCATTCTGGCAAATGCTGAGGAAACACTTCCCTGTTTATTTTGTAAGGGGGGGCCTGCTTCAAAGGGACTTGCGGGGGCAGATCTTTTGGACCCTTTCTCTTGAAAGTTGGAGACAGAGGCTGTAGGGGGTCAGGCTTTTGGAGAGAAGGGTATGGTATGAAGCCCACATAGGAAAACCAATTATTGGTCCTGTAAGTCATCTGGAACTTTGGCCTGATCAGGTCCAGAAGGACTACATATGCAGTGCAAGCTGGTGAAGGTGCAGCCTTTGATTTCATGAAACACAGCGTTTTTTGTTCGTATGTTTTTGGAGGCAAGAGTCTGCATCATTTTTGGCAGCCACAAACCTTGCCATATGCTGAGAGAGGGTGAGGGTTGAATTACATGCTGCCCAATCTTTTGGTGTATCACAGCTGAGTCACATCCATTCTGACACCCAGAGAACATAAATAGAAAGATTTGAGGAGAAGAAATATGAAATCTGTGTCTTGGACTTTTCCAGCTTCTTGCTGGGATATGCCGTTTTCCTTAGCCATCTTGGCTGTGAGAAAACAAAGTCAGAGGAAGAAGAGCCTTTGCTCGGACTTTTGAATATCTTTGAAACATGAGATAGGGAGAGCTGGGTTAAAAGATAGAGAAGTACATAGAATGTGTGTTTCCTAGGCCAAGGGTGGGGAGAAGGGAGAGGCGCTTATGGGCAATGGGCATCAGACTGAAGTCCTACAGGGCTAATCTCATTCTGGTGCCTTCGTGACCTTACTAAGCACGGGGAAGCCAGAGTCATCCAGTGATTCCTGCAGCAGGAATCAGAGCTCAGAAAACATCAGGGCGCAAGGCCAGGCATTGTTGAATTCTTCTCTTTTGCACACTGCTTGATGCATTACTCTGTTTATTTTCTTGCTGTTCTTTCTAGCATAGAGTTTCAATGAGCTTTATACCAAAATGATTACACTCAAGAAGCCTGGCATATAGTTACCCTGAAGGAGGCTGCCCCAGAGGACAGAGAACCAACCAGAAATGTTTAGGTCCAAGCCATAGACATTAGGTGACCTGGGAGCATCAACATATCAAGTATGTAAACAAATATTTCTTAAGCAGCCACTAGAACAGTATAAATTTAAAAGGCATAGTTCCCGCTCTGGGGAGCTTATAATATTTGTTGGGGTGGGAGGGGAAGGCAAGAGATAAATATTTAGCAATTAGAACATAGTAGAACTTGAGGCAAGCAAAACGAGAGACTCTCTGGGAGTTTGCCAGAGTGAAGTCAGAGAGAGAAGCAACTCACAAGGCCATTTAGTCTATTAGGTGTAAGTCTCAAGATTAGTCTTCTTTCTGGATGTCTAATTTAATTAGCACTATAATGGACAGTTAGTAAAATTATTATTTCTCAAGGTATGGAAACTCTTGATAGGGCTTAGAAAAAAGAGGGGTATCAGCATGTGCACATCAGAGAGAGAGACAGAGAGAGAGAGAGACGGAGAAGGGGGAAGGAAGGAGGGAGAGGAGAGGGAGGGGGAGAGAAGAGAAAGAAGAGGCCGGAAGAGGAGGGGAGAGGAGAGGAAGGGGAGACTGGGGAGGGAAAGAAAGGACAAGAGACACACTGAAGGGAAAAAGGGATCCCCAACTTAGGCCACCCCCCGAGAAGCCACTAAGCACTTTCTACCAATATCAGAATTATTATAGTCACTGTCATCCACAAATGCTTTCAAGTTCTCTAAATGTATGAGAAGCATTTACTGTGTGTCACAGAACAAGCTAAATTAAAATGACCCTTGCACCTGGAGCTGCGGGACACCTCATGGGCTGTCTGATGGTGGGAAGTTTTGAGCACACACACAAACAGAGAACACCCAGCCTGCCGCAGGGCAGGGCCTTGGGAACCTTGATTTTTCAGGTGCTCAGATGGAGCACAGAGCTTGTTTCTGTATTCCTCAGAGTGCATAGAGATAGAAAAGATTAATTATGTCATTAAGTAGTATATAATTATCGGGCACATTTAATGCACTGTATATTTATGGTAATTTTCTAAAGCAATTTTACACCATTATATTATTCCCACAACTAAGATTTTTATATGTTTTTCTGAAATTCAGTATTTCTGCAAGGACCTCAATACTCCCTCTTTAGTTTAATTCTATTCTCAATATAGGAGGAGGGGCAGATAGTATCAAAGCTCTAAGTGCTTATATTTGGACATTCATCCTCTGTCTCTGTCTCTGTCTCTCTCTCTCTCTCAGTCTCTCAACCTTTCATAGTATTATGGCACAGGATGTAAAACTAGATCAAAGCCTCCAGGTGAAGATCACATACTAAAGATATTTCACATCAACTCCCTTCGCTAAAGCCAAATAAAAATTTAAAAGAACAGGAAATAGAAAAATGGAAAACTCCACCATCTTTAATAAAACTAGGAGAGAGCTACAACTCCAAACCTCAGTCTCTAAGGAATGAGAGAGTGAAGTAGAGTGAAACCGGGACCTAAGTGAGGGAAGACAGAAGGACAGACACAGACCTGCACAGATCTCGGACATGATACGGAGTTCTCCAGAAGGGGAGTGGCCCGCGATTTGGATCCCTGAGCAGACACCTGCCCCTGGGGATGTTCTCATGATTCAGTGAATTAGATGGGGAAGTCTTTTGAAACACGCATTTAAAGGGAAGCTGTTGCTTGCCTACTCCCCACCACCATAACTTAATAGTGCTTAATTACATGACTGGCTTGGTTAGAAAAGCCTCCATTCAGAATTAAGTAATAATCAGAAGGAAATCAACATGCAAAAAAAGTTGAGGGTTACTGGTTTACAGCATGAGGTTTAGAATGTGAAAGAACTGGGTTAAAAAGTCTTCCTGGCAGCCATTTGAGAAAATGACTAGCTTTTAGTTTAAGGTTTAGCCTCATGAGAGGCAACCCTCATGGGTTGGCCAAGGGAAGCAAATTTTCAGGAAGGGTAGCCGTTTGATGAGCTCCTGGCTGTGGTGAGGTTGGCTGACTCTACAGTTTGTCAGGTTGAGCCTCTTTCTCCAGTTCAGGGATCTGAGGGGACCGTCTCCCCAACTATGGCGACAGCAGAATAGGGCGGGACTCTGTAGCTGGCTTTACTGCTGTGCTTTTCTGTTCTGGAATGCTTTAAATCAACTCTGGTTCAAGAGGGTCCCTTTTAAATGGCCCCAAAGAATTTTACAGCAAACCTGAGTCATCAAAATGCAGTCCAAATATGTACGGAGACCTGGCTGAGCCCCAGCTCAAAAGGCCCTAAGAGCCAATTCAGGTGACTCCAGTCATAAACTCACTGCGGCAGTTGGGGGGATGGAGGGGTGGAGAGTGGCAGAAGAGAAGTTGCCTTTTCATCTGAGTTATCACCAAAAACCAGCTCTTTGACTATGTTGCCTAAATTGCAGGCATGATTCCACGCTGATTCTTTATCATGGCTTTTGCACCTCACTTACACTGGAGGAAACATCACTTGAGTTTCAGGTAGAAGTTAGCAAAGAAAAAAACCAAATTCCCATGCACAGTTTACATAATAATGATGATAATAGTCTTCAAAACACTTCTTGGATATCTACTACATGCCAAGTATAGAGCTGGTGATCAAACCTAGGTCCATCTAATTTTGAAGTTCTAGAATATGGCACTCTACTACCTGGGGTTGAGTCCTGGTCTTATCACTTACTTGTTCTCTGACCTTGACCAAGTTACTTAGCCTTTCTGGGCCTTAGTTTTCTCACCTGGAGAATGGGACTAATTAATACCTACTTTATTGAATTATTGCGCTGCCTTGATCCAACATATGTAATATGTGAAGAAATATTTAGCACAGTGCTTGAAACATTGTATGCAGTCAATTTGTGCTGCTTTTTTTTTTACATTTTTTTTGTGGTAAAATATACACAACATAAAATTTACCATGTCAACCATTTTTATGTGTATAGTCCTGAGACATTAAGTATATTCACACTGATGCACAACCATCACCACCATCTACCTCCAGAACTTTTTCAAACTCTGTACCCATTAACCAGTAACTCCCATTCCCTCTTTCCCCCAGACCCTGGCAACTACTGGTCTACTTTCTGTCTCTAAGAATTTGGCTATTTTAGGTACTTCATACAAGTGAAATCATATAGTACTTGTCCTATTTTGTTTGTTTGTTTGTCTGTTTTTTAACAAGTAGGACTGCGTCTGTTTGGCTGTATGGCCTATAGCCTCTTGTTGACACCAATCTGTCTCCACAAAGCATCTTTAGCAAAAATCTTAATTCTCCAGGGCTTTCCAAGAATGGCCTACCTCACTTGCAACTCTTCTATAGGAAAAGTGCTAAAAATGCATGCAAGAAAGATTCAGGTCATGATTAGGGGATTTCTGATCCAACTGATTGGTCTAACACACTGTTTTATTTTTAGAATAAGGATCATAACCCACCATTCCAGATTTACCTAATAAAATTACAGTGAAGCCAAGGCCATCTAAATCCTTGGATAAACTATTGTTTTTAGGTGTGTCTTCTGGATTATTGACAATTTAGAGGCATAAGTATCAACATTTTAATTTTAAACATTTAAAAAGGAAATATTGGGCCTCCCTGGTGGCGCAGTGGTTGAGAGTCCGCCTGCCGACGCAGGGGATACGGGTTCGTGCCCCGGTCTGGGAGGATCCCATATACCGCGGAGCGGCTGGGCCCGTGAGCCATGGCCGCTGGGCCTGCGCATCCAGAGCCTGTGCTCCGCAACGGGAGAGGCCACAACAGTGAGAGGCCCGCATACCGCAAAAAGAAAAAAAAAAAAAAAAAAAAAAAAAAAAAAGGAAATATTCCTTAAATGAATTATATATTTCTCATCTTTTTAAACATTGTATATTCAACAGTTTAAATTTTACTTCAAGACTCCAGATCATTACAACTAACATCAATTATCACATATGCTTCAATACAATTATGGCCTTAGTATCTATTGAAGTTTGTTGGATCTTAATCCACACGGTAAACAGCCCCAGAGCACTACATTTTTTGATCTTTGTTTACATTACATTAATAGGGTTTTTGTTTCCCTCTACTCAATTCCTTGTTATAACATCTCTAACTAGCTCTTCCCTCAAACATTAGTGTCATTGCCAAGGGTAGATTCAAATGTTTCGGGGCCTGAGACCCATACTATTGAGCAGGGCAAAAGGAGAAGCTTTCTGAGAAAAAGAATACAAAATGACAAATACAAAATTAGATACCAAATTGGACAGTGGGAGTATTCCTGGAAGACACTCCCACTCTGGGTCAGCTAGCAGTGATTTAACAAGACACAGAAGTGACTGTAAAATATACAAATATATCCCAGTAAACCCTAATCAACTTCACTTAGCTGGAGCTCAAAAATGCCTACAGCCACTCCAATGCTGTCTGACACGAGGTGAAGTGTGCTGGAGGAAATCAGAGTGGCAATAGGCAGTCCTTACCAACTGTGGTTAACACATCTTACCTCTGCAAATTTTAGACACCTCAGGATCTGGTGAAAACATTACTGGGGTTTCTTATTATGGATCTGCCTCTGTAGTGATCTGATACAGGACTACTCCATACTCAACTATTATGAGCTAGAACACCAGAGAGACAGCCTTGATAGAGCTTTATATGACACGAGAATGAATGGACTCTCAATAAAGCCGAAGGGCATCTCTTTGGAGTAAAGCATAGGACTTCCATGCACAAATTTTGAGACACGAGTATAAAATGTCTCTGGTTTCTCTCTTATTTCTATGTTTTACCAGGTGGGGAAAAACTGGTGGATCTGTTAGAGTCATTTTTTAAGAGCATTCTCTTAGTATGAATGCTTTTGAATATGATTTATGTTAAGGTAAGCGTGACTATATGGTGGTTAGTACTCTTTTCAGTTGTGAAAATTCAAGACTTAACCTCTTAAGGTTTCTAACAAAAGGCAAAAAATGGTTGTGTCTCTCTTTGTTCTTCCTTACCAGAAATTTCTTTTTAAGTTTTTATTTTGAAATAATTTTAGACTTAAAAATGCAAAAATATTTCAGTTTCCTGATCTTTTACCCAACTTCCCTAACATTAACATCTTATATAACCATACTACAACTATCAAAACCAGGAAATTAACATTCATACAATACTACTAACTAATCTATAGACCAGTGGGAAAACTGGAAAAATCCAAGGAAGATCTGGTTCAGAATCCAATCCAGGATTCCACATGTATTGCATTTGGTTGTCACCTCCAGGTCTCCTCTAATTTGCGACAGTTCCTAAGTCTTTTTTTGTTTTCCATCATCTTGACACTTTTGAAGTGTACTAGCCACTTTTTTGTGGAATATCCCTCAATTTTGGTTTGCCTGATGATTTCTTTTTTTTTTTTTTTTTTTTCTTTTTTTTTTGCGGTATGCGGGCCTCTCACTGTTGTGGCCTCTCCCGTTGCGGAGCACAGGCTCCGGATGCGCAGGCCCAGCGGCCATGGCTCACGGGCCCAGCCGCTCCGCGGCATATGGGATCCTCCCAGACCGGGGCACGAACCCGTATCCCCTGCATCGGCAGGCGGACTCTCAACCACTGCGCCACCAGGGAGGCCCCACCTGATGATTTCTTATAATTATATATATATATATATATAACACCAGCTCCTTTTTTGAAGAATGGTATTTAGAAACCAAGATTCAGGTGCTAACTGTGCTCACTGCTACTGGGATATCATGTGTAGGAAATATGAGCTAGAAACATATGCATCTATATTACATGTGCATATACAATCTGTTTACTTCTTTATCTCATCTGTGTATATATATTAAACATGTATAATCCATATATATACATATATAGTATATATGTCTGTGTGTGTGTATATATATATATATATATATATATATATATGTAATCATCAGTTTATGCTGATACCTCCTGTTCTAACACCACAGGGTTCATTCTAGCTTCCCCACCTTCCTTATTTGTAACTTTTTTCTACTACTATGAGAAACGTAGCTCTCATTATTCACAATGTATTTATATACTTGTTCAATCCCAGTAGACACATAAAGTAGTTTCAGAATTGCTAAACCACTCCCCATGAGAAATACATTTACCAACTAGATTACAATATCTGTGAACAGTTGTGGGGGTTTTTGTCTTTATAGTATATATTCTTTTTTTATAGGTTAGTTCTTTTCTTATTATTGTGTTCTATTTGGGGTTCCCCCAACGTGCTGGTTGAATTTAATTAATTACTGGGGGGAGAGGGATAAGTGAAACAGTCCTATAGTCCAAAAGTCACAGCTGTACAGGAAGGTATATTTAGAGAAGTGCAGCTCATGCCTTGTCTCCACTACTCTGTTCCCATTCCCTATTCTTTCCACCCTGTTTTCATCCACCTCCTGCAGGTAACCTCATTTCCTTCTGGTTTATTCTTGCTGTATTACTTATGCACAAATGAGCAGATATATGTACATATCCTTGATATCCCTTTTTTTCTTAAATTAAGAATAGTACTATAGATATTCTTTGCACTTTGCTTTTTTCACTTAACAATATATCCTGGAATTACTTCCTATTATTTCATAGAGATTTTACTGATTCCTTTTTATAGATACATAGTACTCCATGTGTGGGTGACATAGTTTATTCTATCATTTTCCTATGCATGGGCATTTAGATTGTTTCTAATACTATTCAATTACACATGATGCTTCATTGAACAACCCTGTACACATGTATTTTCATATCATTGGAGGTGTACTTGGGGTTAGATTTCTAAAAGTGGAATTTCCGGGTCAAACAGTAAGTGCATATGTAGTTTTGCAAAGTATTGCCAAATTTCACTCTAGAAAGGCTGCATCAGTTTTACTTCAAACAAGCAATGTATGTGAATGCCTATTTCCCCACAGCTTCATCAATAGAATATGTTGTCAAATTTATTAATTTTACTAATCAAATAGGTGAGAAATGGTATCTCAGTGTTAATTTCATTGTATTCCTCTAATTATGAGTGAATGTGAACATTTTCATGTGTATAAAGACTATTTTATATCTTTTTCTTGTGACTGTCTGTTCATGAATGCAAAAGCCAGCAGCAGAAACGGCCACAAGACTTTCAGATCTAGCTGCTGGGCTGGGCCCTGCCCTCTGGGTTGAGCACCAGACATGGAGACCTTTGAGTTACCTGCTTCCTTGGCACTCTCCATACTCCCAGAACGCTGGACAGACAGAACACAAGTCCTCCTAGAGACCACCAGAGTCCTTGATTCTGCAGTTCAGTTGGTGCCCTGACTAGGCTCAACGATCGGTATTCAAGGCTATGGTTATTTTTACATCTCTTGTGTCAATAAAAACTGGTTTTAGAGATGCTTAAGAGTAAGCCCTGTGTTTGGTGTGGAAATCATGAAGTTAACAATTAACGCGAGCCCTGGATGTCTTTCAGTTTGAGTTCCAGGCTTTAGTTCTCATGTTTCATGCTGGGAAAGGTCATTTAACTCATCATTTGCAAAGGTCTAAGCAGGGGAATGACCTCATGACTGATGATTTTATGTTCCAGATCACTGTGAATTCCTCAATCTTTCTGTTTGCAAAAGGAAAAGGGAATTTTCCTGAGTTTCATTTGAATAAATCACATTTAAAATCTTTTCGGAAAAAAAAAAAAGCAATCTCACAAATCACAGGTTTCCTTTAACTGTCTGGGAACCCACACCTGAGGCACCATCTCTATGCATGTGGTCAGGATGGAAAGGAAGCTGAGTTTCAGCCACTGAAGCTAAACCTGAACCAAAGGTAGCATTTCTGCCACTTTCTTTTCAATACTGCATCAGTAAGAACTGAGCAATTCAAATAACAGTGCCATTACTGTATTTCAATTTCAAAACTTTCTGCTCCTTTCTTGTCTACTTTTGATTCTCTAAATCAAAAGAGATTGTTGTTGTTGTTGCTTTTGTTCTCATTTAGCACTTTTATCGAAATAAACAAGGAAATACCTTACTTTGCTGAGAGTCTCCAGGGCTGGAGGGGAGTAACGCAGTACCAGCCTTATTCAGATCACACAGCATACAGGCACCCTCACAAAGTTGGTTTCCTCTCCACATTTCCTCTCCACATAAGCAATCTCACCAAGAACTCTAGCTTGACACCTAAAAACTTTCTACTTGCATATGACCTCTACTTTTTAGTTAGATGACACTGAGGAAAATTAATCTATCCTCAGGGTCCCCTTTACCCTAAACTGCCCATAAATCCATCTATAATTTGGAAAAAAAATAGATAAGGGGGAAAACAGCTAACAGAGTCGACCACTGACTTCAGGTGAAAATCAAGGCCTTGTCTGTATTACAGTTATATTTCTAAACACCTAAATCTATGATGTTTCAGTTAAGGACCATGAACTATAAACTCAAGTTCACTTTTCACTACAACCTTGGTTAAGAAAGAGAGGCTACAAATGCTGGCATTAATCATCTCAAAGACCTTTGCCGTGCATGATGATTTCTCTGACTTTGATGTAAATGAAAATGTTTCAACCCTGTCACTTTCTGTACCAGGTGGTATTACTGGTGACCTTTTCATAGCCCTTTGAAAAGAGACAGAATGAGCTGGAAGCATATCAACTTGAATGTTTCATAGAAAACAACTTCTATTAGAGCCCCTGGCATACCAAAATTGCTCAATACTGAGTGAAACAGGGAATCTATTTTGGAATAATCTCTAGCTTGAGTGACCATTTGCCTATTTGTAAACTTTGAAAATCTCTTATCAAGGGCCATGGCTTAATCATTAATAAGAAAAACACAGGCTCCTTTAATTCTGCAATTCCTTTGTTGAACTTGGTCAATCACAGGTATGATGGCTCGGTGCCCACTGAGTCATTCCGACACTCTGCGTTAGATGTTGAAAACAATTGTCTCAAAAAAGACATTTTATATATAACATATACATGTGTTGTATATACATACGTGTACATATACATGTGTACATATATATGTATATATATCTTCTCATAAACACACACATGAGCTGTCTTCTGCGTACACAACATACTCCATACGTAAACAGCAATGGCCTTACAAGCATAATAAAAGTCCCTTTCAGCTCTTCTCTCTTTAGTGGTTCCTATTTCACAGCCACACCACAGAGTCTTTATGTTCTAAGTTCACAGGAAGCATCCCAAGCATTCTTGCAAGTCCTGTGGCTTGGCTCATGCAGCTGGGAATAAAAGGTCCCTTGAATACAAATGGCAATGTTGCATTCTAGCAACTGCCACCCATGCAGTTCATGTTTTGTACTGCTGCTTTCTGTCCAGAGGAAAAGATGAGAGAAATATTCTTACTGGGGAGTCCCTTTGGTTTGATTTACTGGGGCAGGCGGGGGTGGGAGGGCAGGTTCTTCTGATGATTCCCTGTGGTATATAAAAAGTTTGACTTTACTTTTAACTACCAGGAATACGTGAACTTCCACATGAGGTTATGTCTGAATTCTAAAAATAAAGGAACTGAAGAAACGATTCCAATTTGCATGGAGCTACCACTTTTCAGCTTTCCAGACAACTGTAATGTGTATTGTTAGCAGCAATGGGTTAGATCCTCTGCCATTAATGGAGGCCATAAAAAGAACACTTTGGAAAAGGTCAGCAAGGCTTAATTGGAGCTGGAGGAGTGAGTGACTGTATTTATAGTTTTAGGACAGAACATATTTCAGCTTTCCACACAAAGAATGCTTTCTTTCTGCTTTTAACATGTCACTAAGGCGAGGTAGATAAGTTCTGAAAACTCAGAGGAATTTGTTGCCAAATTGTAAATCCAGACTTACATGAATTTCATTACTGTATCTCTCATTCCACCGGAAGAGCCCATGGTGCAGAGTGTCTTTGGCCTGGCATAATCACATGGAGCACAAAGCATCTACAGAATTGTATGGGATGACAGAATGGATGTTGTGCTTTATTTTTTTTCTTTCTTCTTGAACTTTCTGCATTTAAAATAGGCACACTTACTCAGGTGTGTCCGAGTAGGTACTAGTGCCTGAAGAAGTACTAGTGATGTAGACACAAAGCTTTTCACCCCTGGATACTGGACATAAATCTAGACTGAGTCAGTGGTGATCAAGAGTAGATGGATGAGTTGCATGTTTCTTGTGAAAATAATCTCTCCCCACTGATACTTACTATTCCACACATCATTACACTGTCAAAAAATCCTGCGAGTGAAAGGGATCTTCGAGACAATGTAGTCTAACTTCCTCATTTTATAAACAGCAAAAATAAGACTAGAAAAAGATATATGACTTGCCTAAGGTCATAAGAGCTAGTGATGTCAAGCTGGGAATAAAGTCAAGGTTTCCTGACTCATATTCCAGTGTTTGGCCTCTTTATAAATCCATGACCCTTTATTGAATGTTATGGATTATTTCCCCCAAATGCATGAGATGTCTTTTTGCCACATAAAAGTAATTTACTTAGGTGGAAAATGAAGTAAATGTTGGATAATATGTGGATAACGGGCTAGGGGGATAAATCATTGTAGTTACCCAGGTGGAACTATTTCTGAATGGCTAGGCTACATGTTAGAATCACCTGGGGGAAAGTGCCAGTTATCTAGTGTTATGTAGCAAGCTACCACAAAACTTAGTGGCTGAAAACCACAGCCATTTTATTAGATCTCACAATTTTGAAGGAGAGAACTTTGAGTAAGCCTCAATCAGCCAATTCTTCTGCTTCATGAGGTGTTAACTGGGATTACTGGCTGGTTTCTAGCTGGCAGCTGGATTGGTTTGGAGGATGCAAGATGGCTTAACTCATTGCTTGGTGCACTGATGGGAACAAATGGGAGTCTGGGCCCACCTGGTCTCTCTCCCCATGTAATCTCAGGGAGTCTCTCACAGTCTTCTTACATGGCAGAATTCTTCCATGGTAGCTCAGGGCTCATGAAACTGCTGGAAACTGCCATTCCTTTTCAAGATTAGGCCCATAACTGGCCTAGTGTTGCTGCTGCCATTCTCTATTGGTAAAGCAGTCATAGGCAAGACCCACAGAGAGAGGAAATAGATCCCACCTCTTAGTAGAAGGAGGACCAAAGACTTCATGGCCATCTTTCATCTACAACAGTCCATCCTCCAACCACTAATTATTCCTATTCCTCCTAGAGTATACTAAATATACTCCTTCCCTCCCATGACCTCCAAGAGCTTCATCTCATCACAGCAACAGGTTCAGATTGGAGATTCAGGATTTCATCTTCTAAATTATGTCCAGGTACAGATTAGCCTAATCAGATGTGATTCTCTCTTGGCTAAAGAGCCAAGTTGTCTACCCATTATATCCAACATACAATGATCACATTGCGATAGATGATTATTGGTAGATACTCAAGTTCAAAAGTTGGGAGGGGGGCAACAGGAATCACAGAGAACTTGTCCATAGCAATTCTGAAATACAACTGGGCACATGTCATAGTTTCCTCAATTAGGGTCCTGATTTAATTGGGTCTAGGGTGGAGTCCTGGCATTGGTATGTTATATTGGCTCCCCAGGTGATTCTTATGCGTAGCCAGAGTTGGAAACACTGACCTAGGGAGTTCATCTGTCACCTTTAATATGAAAAAAAAAAAAAAAAGGGAAATACTTACTTGAAAAGTTAAGTATTTCCTATTTCCTAGAATGTCTTCTCATTGTTGACAGCATCTGAGCACCTTGAATTTTATTTTAAATGCACATTTCTGCTCTCAGTCCAGACCTACTGAACCCAAATCCCTTTTAACAAACATTCCCAAATGATTCCTATGCCACTAAAAGTTCAGATCCACTGGATCATTATAAAAAATCCAACTATATTGGGCTTCCCTGGTGGCACAGTGTTTGAGAGTCCGCCTGCCGATGCAGGGGACATGGGTTTGTGCCCCGGTCCAGGAAGATCCCACATGCCGTGGAGCAGCTGGGCCCGTGAGCCATGGCCGCTGAGCCTGCGCGTCCGGAGCCTGTGCTCCGCAACGGGAGAGGCCACGACAGTGAGAGGCCCATGTACAGCAAAAAAAAAAAAAAAAAAAATCCAACTATATTTTGTGTGTGGTAGTATTGCACATCCAGTGGTGCACTGATAAATGTTTAACAACCAGCTCTTTGGGGAAGAAAAAAGCTTGATTTGAGTGGAGGCCAATTTCTACAGTGTAAATGCTCCCACACTGACTGATTTCAAGATCAACATGACAAAAAAAATGCAATATTTCTCTTTACTGTATACCTGAAACTAACACAACATTGTGAATCAACCATACTCCAATAAAAAATTTTCTTAATGTGCAAAATTTCTGAAAATATACAATCACCTCTCATGAGAGAGCACAGGCTGATTCTAATATACCACTTCTCACATCTCATATGGAGTGAAAAATCACAATAACAACGCAGGAACAGGAGCTTTGAAGGAAGACTGTTTTGGGTAAAAATTCTAATTCTGCAACTTATTGGCTGTGTGACCCTGGACACATTAGTTTTCATAAGTAAAATGGAGATAATAATAATACCACTTAATAAGGTTAAGCTTCTTCATGTCCTCCCAAAGCGTTATGTACTTCTCCTATCTAAAGACTCTTCACACTTGCATACTTTACTTGTCTGCCTTCCTCACAAGCCTGTGAGCTACAGGAAGTAGAATCAGTCCTTTCTCTTTGTACCCTTATCCCCAGTGATCAGCAAAGTGCCTGGCATATAGCAAGGGCTCAGTAATCACATGTTGACCAAATAGGAGAACATATGAGCTCTGCTCCCTGCTACTGCACCCATGACAAACATTAAAAATAAATCATGACACCTGGATACTAGAGGATAAATCGTTTGAGAAAAATGGCACTCCAGGAAGCCTCTACCAACCAGCTGGAACTAGCACGTGAGATATACTTGTTTTCCCCCCTGTTATAAGCTCTGCTAATAAAGGATCCTGAGCCTCAAGGAAAAAAAAGACCAACCCGGTCTCAGAAACCAACAATTTAACTTTTCTAACTAGAAATAAAATTCTGTTTTATCATTTAGAAATTAGAGCCTAATGTCTGAGAAAGAAAGATGAAAAGGAAGATAAAGAAAAAGTGGTAACTGTTCCATTTCCCATCAGGCTAATTCCAGTGCAGATCTAATTTTCTTGTGATCATTTTGATCTCAGCCAAATGTTGCTCTGTTAGCTCTAAGCCAAGACAGTGGGGTGAAACATGAAGACGTGAAGCCAGCCTTCAGACTCCATCCCTGACACTGGCCTCTGAGCTAGGGTCCTCAATGCCAGTTCAAGATCCAAAGAGGAAGGGAAGAAGAAGCCTTGGACCTCAAGAGAAAGGTCTCCACAGTAGATGAATCCTCTTTGAGGGGAGAGCTGTGATGGCCCTATGATGGTTTGTTCCACTCTCACGTGTGATAGTGCCTGGCATCTCTTAACCTACTTGTGTAGTTTATCTCCCTTAGAGATTATATATCACTTGTGCACTTATTCATCAAATATTTGTTGAAATCAAAATTTCTAGGCACCGAGTAAATACAGTGTAAAAAATATATATAGTCCTTTTTGTTGAGGTGTTTGCAACCCACTTAGGAAAACAGTGTATACATAAATAACCACAGTACAAGGTAGAAAGTGATGTGTCACTAAAGAACATAGATAAAAATCTTCAGAGAATTCTGAGAGACCAGGAGTTAACTCTGGCTGGGGGTGGGGGCTTATAGACAGATAAGGGGAGGGGGAGGAGGGTACAGATGACAGAAACGTGCACACAGGCAGGTTGACAAGGTGTGAACAGTGCAACTCAGATGCAGCTTGACTAGACAGAGGGCATGGGAGGAGATATGATGGAAAAGAAAATTGGGACATCATCAACGTCAGCTAAGGTGCGAGAGAAGTGAAGATTTTTGAAAATGAAAAGTAATGGTTATGACAAATATTTCAAGAAATGTCACCAGGCAGTAATGAGCAACAAAGACAGCAGAGGGAACAGATAAAATGGACTACTAGTTATAAGACTATTATAATAATCCAGAAAGGAGGGCCTTTGAGTAAGAGAGTTAACAAGCTTGAGATTCAATGTGGAGAACAAGGGAGAGGAGAAAGTCAATGTGCCTCTGAAATTCAGGGTCTGGGGGTGGAGGGGGGCAGGAAGATTCATCCAGCCAGCCACCACATAATCATTATGCTCTTGCTATGTGCCAGGCATTGCTCTTGGAGTGTTTAGTGCTGAACAGAACAGACTTAGGTCCTGCCTTATGAAGCTTATAATCTAGTCAGGAAATCAAATCACAGACAATAAAAGAAAAATAATCGCAGGTGGTGATAAGTTTTATGATGGAAGTTAACAGGGTGATGAGAGAGATGACCAGAGGAGGGCTCTGCTCAGGGTGGTCTGGGGCACATTCTCTGTGCAGGTGACATGACGCTGAGCCTAGAGGACGAGGAGCCGTTCCTAGAATGGGGCTGGGGCAGGGGGAGGGGACGCCCTCTAGGAAGAAGGAGTTATGTGGCTGAAAGAGGGGTGATGCTGAGGTGGAACACGGGAGTTAGAAAAGGGAAGGTGAGTTTGGGAAATACTGTAGATGAGCATCCAATGGGCACGTGGAAGAAGATATCAAAGCAGTTGCTGGAAACATAAGACGAGCTCAGAAGAGAAGATCACCTGCATGGAGGTGATAGGGGAAGCAGTGCTTTGGAGGGGATGGCTAAGGGAGGGATTCAAGTTACTTGGGCACATAAGATATGGAAACTGGACCAAAAAGATCCTGGGGTATACAAGGTCAGTCCTAGGAATCCTCAGAGGTCACAAGTCTACCTGTGAACTGAGGAGTAGAATCAAGGTGGTGGAGGAGAAAGAGCTAATAACAGGAGTTCATGCAGGGATTTCAAAAGCAAAGATAATCAGAGAGGGAGCAAGGCTGGGACAGGTAATGAGACTGAGTAGCAGCCTCCAGTGCACCCAAAATCATGTCCATGGCACAAAAGCATGGGTGGTGCTGCTTGGCACAAGCCAGAGCCAAAAATGGAGCCTCGGGAAACACAAGGAGGAAGGGGCTGGGGCAGATGCTGCCCAGACTGAAGTGGATACAGATGGCCCTGGCGGAGAAGAACATGGACTGGAATTCCCTATTTCAGCTGTTTTGTATGAAAGCTAGTCCTGTCCAAGTCAAGATGCATGATGTGTTCACAGCAAATGCTGACCTTTTGTTCTCCCATGAGTGACTAGAACAGGGACAGAGATGGGAGTTGCTCTGGAGAAATCTACAACCAAATTAATGGCTCAGAAAGGCTAGGAGTGTGATGACAGCTATTTTTCTCACACTCTCCTGTCCTGTTCTTGGAGACACTTTCTTTTCCCATAAGCTTTGCTGATTGTTGCTAAAGAGCCACACAATGCATGCAAACTTTTAAATCCGCAAGAATGAGAAAGAGAAATTCCTCTCTGGAACACTGTTTCTGATAACAACAAAGCCATGAGGAGGAGTTCAACAGCATGAGGCTGTGGGACTCCCTGAAGAGGAGGGTGTACAAGTCACATCTCCTTAGAAGACAGAATGTTTTCTGGAATATATTTTCTTAGGAGGCTAAGAAAAATGGCTGCCTTTGCCTTTCCACTGATGCACAGGCTGTCATTTCCACACAATGAAGGTCAAGGATCTGAACTTCCACTATGCTCTTAGTTTTTCACTTTCCCTATGCTCTTAGTAGTTCTTACAGAAATTGGAGAAAACAATTTCACTAAAGTGCTTGGTCTGTCTGTACCCACATGTGGACTAGGGCGGCTTGTCTCAGTACAGATCCTGTCACCCAATGAAGCAAAATGTTCTATTTCTCTATTTCTTCTGAAATCTAATCAGTAGTTTTATTGTTCTTTCACATCCCAGAGGACGAGAAAGAGAATGCAGCAATTTCTTCCTTCAACACCTCAGCAAGGCTTATTTACCTTATTAATAAAACTGACACTATGCAGTTTGCACCTAACCAACTCCTGCCCAATTGTTCAACTGTCTAAACAATATGACATAGAATTTACTGATAGAGACTCAATGCTAAAATGTAATACTCTTTCATTTATGCATTATTTCACACATACAAGTTCTTTCTCCAACAAAGTTGTAAGCGTTTTGTACTCAAGGATTATGCATTTCACTTTTTAAATTTTCCTGTATCAAGCCACAGGAGGGTGCGAGATATATTTTTTCACAGAGTAACAGCCTGGGCCTCCAGATGTGAGTAAGCTTATTACTAAACTCTAAGAAGTGGTTAGTAAGAACCAAAAGGGAAGACAAAGTTAGATAAACAGGTGAAACTGGTGAAGCAGGCATCCCTCCCTACCCACCCATCCCTCACTGCTGATTCGGAAGAAAAAAAGGTTATTCCCAGAATCATTCTCTGATTCACTGAGATGGTGGGGACAAACTATATACAATCTTCAGAAAGGATGGAGCAGGATGAGGTCTCCTCTAAGGGTCTGGAACACGGAGTGTAACCACCGAGGAAGGGTATCCACTAAAGGGTGAAAAGGAGAAGATGGAAAGTTGCTCTGAAGGGAAAAGAGAGGAGGGTGGGCCATCTCAGGAGCTCAGTTTCTGTTCCAGGGCAAATGCTTCTGGTCCTAGTAAACCACCAATCAAAAGAGGCCGAGACTCAAGGTCCACATGCAAGAAGAGCTACCACAGAGATGAGAAGCCCCTCCATGGCAGGTGGACTTCCAGGCCAGGAGGGCTACAGTGTAAGGCTGCTTCACAGGCTGACGGCCACGTGGTGCACCCAGGTAAGCAAAGAGCCAGTGAAGCTCCCATAAATAGCTGAACTTGGAAACTTCTGAGGATATGGGGGAGGAGGCAACTCCTAGAAAGGGCGGACTTATCTTGATTTTATAAAGTGACCATATCCTGAGCCTCATGCGCTGAATCGGAATAAGCTAAACAACTCCAGAATCTCAGTGGCCTAGCACAGCAAGGGTTTCTAGGTCGCTCACATGGCAGGTTGGAAGCAGGCTGGCAGAGGGCTCTGCTTGCCATGCTCACTCAGATGGCAAAGCTGAGGAAGGTTCCCTCTTCACCCAGGGCTGGGAAAAGAACGACGGGAATTGGGTGCTCGTAATGCTTCCTCCCGGAAGTGATGCACAGCACTTCTACTCAAATTTCATTGGTCAAGGCAAATCACGTGGCCACGCCCAACTTCAAAAGGGCAGGGAAGCACAATCCCACCACGTTCCTGGAGGAGAAGATTTGTGAACAGGGCTAATGACCACCACCTGCACCGCAGGAAGACCTGCTTACCCAGAGGTCAGGATCTACCAAATTCAGCATTGAGAAAACCTTTTCTCCAGAAGTGCAAAACTGAAAACGGATTGCCTGCTTAACTTCACTTCATCATCGAAGTATTGCCCAGATATTAAATGAAAAGATTCAGATTTAAAACATTTTTTAAAATCTAACTAATCAATTTTATTGCAATACTTGGTTAAATGGTAAATTCTCCTTGGCTAATCCTTCCCAGAACACTCTAATAGAGTAGATTCCTCCCTCTTGTCCTCTCTCACCTCACCCTGTTAATTCCCTTCAGAGAATTTACCGTTATTTGTAATTATTCATTTTTCTATGTACTTGTTTATTTTAAAAGTTTCAATAGATTATATTGGTGTAATTTTTGTCCTAATTATAGCATATAAGATTTAAAATATATAAATATCATTCTCTACCTACCACTTTCCATCCTTGGCTCACTATATACTGAGTGCTCAATAAATTATTAGTACTGCTGCTCTCAAGATGATAATAAGTATGGGGAAAATACGTTTTCTAAGGCCATTTCATGAAATAAACAGAATTATGTATATCAGTGGACCCTTAATTAATTCAGTGAATAATTCAGGTTTATGGTGATGAATTTAAGTCGTTAAAAAAAACAGTTAACTTATATTCAATATCCTCTTGTTAAGGGTACAAGAACAGACTTCAGTAACAGAGGTACTTAAAACAAAGCTAGCAGACTTCCCTGGTGGTGCAGTGGTTAAGAATCCGCCTGCCAACGCAGTGGACACAGGTTCAAGCCCTGGTCCAGGAAGATCCCACATGCCGCGGAGCAACTAAGCCCGTGTGCCACAACTACTGAGCCTGCACTCTAGAGCCCGTGAGCCACAACTACTGAGGCACATGCCACAGCTACTGAAGCCGGGGTGCCTAGAGCCCGTACTCCGCAACAAGAGAAGCCACTACAATGAGAAGGCCGCACACCGCAACAAAGAGTAGCCACCGCTCGACGCAACTAAAGTCCACATGCAGCAACAAAGACCCAATGTAGCCAAAAATAAATAAATAAAATTTATCAAAAAAAAAGCAAAGTGAGCAAAATCCTTCCTTCCAGATCATGACTAAAATTATCAAAAGAATATTAAAATAGGGGAAAACCCACATCAGCCCTGGAAACAGGAAAGAGTACCATCAATATGCCAGGACTTCGAGGAATTCCTAATATATTTGTGGGAGGAGGTGAGCTCCACGTCCTTCTATTCCACCATCTTGATTGGAGCCTCCAGGAATTCCTCATGGATTGAAGAGGGAAGCAAATTAAAGGAAAGCCCTAAGTGGTAATATGGAAATTTCCTCCTTGAAAAGAACAGGAATTTTCCAGAAATAAGCAAAGGGAACTTGTACCCAAATGTTCATGGCAGCATTATTCATAATAGCCAAAAGGTGGAAACAACCCAAGTGCCCACCAGCAGACAAATGGATAAACAAAATGTGATATATTCATATGATGGAATATTATTTGTCCATAAAAGAAATGAAGTATTAATACATGCTAAAGTAAGCATGGATGAACCTTAAAAACATTATGCTAAGTGAAAGAAGCCACATACTGGCTTTCATATGAATGATTCCATTCATATGAAAGTCCAGAATCAGGAAGTCCATAGAGAGAGAAAGTAGATTAGTGGTTGCTTAGACGCTGTATGTATGTATGTATGTATGTGTGTGTGTATATATATATATATATATATATATATATATATATGTGTGTGTGTGTGTGTGTGTATATATATATATATAATATATATATACACACACATATACATATACATACAATGGCATACTATTCAGCCATAAAAAATAATAAAATAATGCCATTTGCACCAAAATGGATGGACCTGAAGATTATCATACTAAGTGAAGTAAGTCAGACAGAGAAAGACAAATATCATATGAGATCACTTATGTGCAGAGTCTAAAAAAAGAAAGATACAAACGAACTTATTTACAAAACAGAAACAGACTCACAGACTTAGAGAACAAACTTATGGTTATGGGGGGGCAGGGGAGGGATTGATTGGAAGTTTGGGACTGACATCTACATACCTCTATATTTAAAATAGATAACCAACAAGGACCTACTGTATAGCACAAGGAACTCTGCTCAATACCCTGTAATAACATAAATTGGAAAATAATTTGAAAAAGAATAGATACATGTATATGTATAACTGAATTACTCTGCTGTACACCTGAAACTAACACAACATTGTTAATCAGCTATACTCTAATATAAAATAATTTTTTTAAAAAACTGGAAAAAAATTTTTTAAGTAAATGAATAAAATAAAATATTGTACCTTCAAATTGAGGATGCACATTCCTTTAGCATATGCAGAAATGTATACTATTCTCAACCACAAAGAGAACCTCCTAATCATATTGTGATGAAGTTAGAAATTAAACAAAAAATTCACACATACAGGCACACATAGAAAAAACTATAAACCTAAAACCAAAAATCCACTCCCTTAAGTAACTGTTGTGTCTAAATGATCAAAATAACTGTTATTTATATTCTTTAGCCTTCAGGGAGCAGAAACTCACTGAAACTTCTGTCTACCAGTAGATGAATTAGTGGATGGGATTGTAAGAATACCTGGAGTCCTAGGGAGATGGGATCAAACAGAAATCAGACAATAGGAGCCACTATAGGAGTGGACCACACCCAGTCTAAGTGGGAGGTGACCCAACAGAGGGACCCACAGACCGAGGATGCAGATTTTGCTCTAGTGCTCCACTGTGAACTGACTCAGCTACCCTCCACCGACTTCTTCCTGAACTCTTCCAACTGGCTTCCTCTCTCTCCATATCTTATCTTCACCTCACAGTTTCTGCTTTTTTGTGAATGTGCCCTAAACTTGGTCCTTTATGGCCTCTCCATTCTTGCACTATAAGATGACTCTTCCATTCTGCTCCTGCTGTGCTGTCTCTTCTTCTGAGTATTTCTGAATTTAAATTCTTAAGAAATGGAATCTCATTAGCTACCTCATCCTTTGCTTATGAGACTACACCTTAGGCCTCCTGGCCAGCCTGTGGATTCTCTGGGGCCTCTACAGACCTCTCATCCAACCGGTAAAGACTGAGGAGAGGAGGGAACAAATGGTATAAAATGTGGATGCCTAATTGCTGCCCTTTCTGCAAAGATAGGAGTCAACTGCCCAGGAGGAGTTACAAGCATGGTAAGTATTTGTTGCTAGTATCAGGTGTTCTGCTAGATGCTAAGCATGTTGTGCAGGACACCTACAAAATACGATGCGATTTTCCAAAACTCACATTTACAGACATGGGAAGAGATTCACAATATAACATTGATTTAAAATATCAGATTATAAACAGGATTATTCTGGTTTTGAAAATAAAATATTTGTATGCATAAGAAAAAAATCTAACAAGATATGTAATATATGAATATGTTTAGCCATGGTTTTCTCTGGGTGGTAGGTTGAGGTAATTTTAATTTCTTAAATCTTTCTGAAGTGCCTGTAGATATCTAACATTGAGCTTATTCCAGTATTTTTTTTATAATCAGGATAATAAAGCTATTTTTATTAGGGGATAGGGAGTCTTAAAATATGTATACCTTGCAACCTAGTAAATCCATTACAAAGAATTTCTCCTAAGAGAATAGTTGGAGTTATGCTCAAACATATTTTTATAAGAAAGTGTAAAGGGTTTTTTTTTCCTCTTTCTAGAAGGAGGAGGTATTTAACCTTTCTGAGTCTCCATGGTTTCTCTCTAAATGTGACTGAAAAATGAGACTCCTTCACATTTCTTTTGATGGTCTCAAGAAAATACAGTAAAACAAGTCAACCACTGGCTTTGAGAGTATATAACCTATAGGTATAGGTGAGAATGGTTGGCAGCACTCCCACTAGAGCAGTCAGGGAAATGGAATCAGTGAATGCTGGACTCCTTACAGAGAAAAGCAATTTCTTTCATTTCAATATCAGGAAGCGGTTTTTCCTACAGATATCAAATATTCCTAAGCATCTTTATTGTGAAAACTTGTTTCAGAAAAGGATCCTGAGACTAATTTTTTTTTTTTTTTTTTTTTTTTTTTTTTTTTTTTTGCGGTATGCGGGCCTCTCACTGTTGTGGCCTCTCCCGTTGCGGAGCACAGGCTCCGGATGCGCAGGCTCAGCGGCCATGGCCCACAGGCCCAGCCACTCCGCGGCATATGGGATCCTCCCAGACCGGGGCACGAACCCGTATCCCCTGCATCGGCAGGCGGACTCTCAACCACTGTGCCACCAGGGAGGCCCCTGAGACTAATTTTTACAAAGGCATAACAGATAACCACGTTATTCTCCACTGAAACTCTTAATAAAAACTTTTCCTCTTTCTATCCCAAGCTTTGTATCAGGAAGTTTGCAATGTGACCCATGATCAGCATTTTAACAAGCATGCCAGATGATTTTTAAGGAATTAGTTTTAAGATGACACTGTGACAAACACTGCTTTAACTTGCTATCTCAAACATGGATATTTGCATTTTAACAAGAACCAAAGCCTCAACTTAAAGGAGCGAAGTCAGTATCATTTCTGACAGCATGGTGGGCTAGAGACCCTAGTCAATTCTATCACTGGAAACAACTAGAAATCCTGGGTAAAATGTCTTTTAGCATCTTTTAAATTTGTTGATGAGCTGTCCAGAAAGGAAGGCATCCTCTGAGGCCAAAAAACCTAAATTTAAAGCAAGAAGCCACAAGTGTAAGCAGAGCAGTTAGGTTGGCTTTTGCTCTCAGGGATTTGCCAAACCCAGTAAAACTGAGTTTCAGTTTTCATGCTGCAAAGGGTTCAGGGAGAAAGACAGTACACAGACAGTGGGGAGCCTAATAAGACATGTCCATTGAACCTGGGGTTCACAGGGCTACATACTCACTTAAGAGGTGGACTAGAAATAATCCAGCCCCCATCCCTGGGTAATGTAAGGAAAAGTACCTCTCTCAAACTGTGGGGAGGATAGAAAGGAGAAAAAGTCTCCCTTAAGTATTCTTAACCACAAGCCAGATTTCATGTGGCTTCATGCTACCTAGGCCATCCAAAACTCCTCAACATGAATATTTGGTTTAAAGTGTTTTGGGGTCAGTAGTTGCCCAGAAGCTTGGCCAAAGCAATAGAAAATTTTCTCTGATGGAAATCATTTTTGACCCAAGTACAAAATATTGCCAAAGATAAAGTTTTCAAAATACGAGCTCTTAGAAAAAATTCTCCGTATATATACAAATATATAGAAGCTATCAATATCACACTGTATTACTATATCAACAAACCCTGATGACTTGATCTTTAATATATGTGCACAATTTCACCACCTCCATCTTTACCTCCCCCACCTTAGTTCAAATCAACATCATCTCTCACATGTGCTGTATGTGCAGGCTCACAATTTTAGATATATAATATATGAACAAAGAATTCTGAAGCATGATCTTAAAAATGCTGTTTTACAATAGCATTAAAAATACAGAGCTGTATCTTGGATTGGAAGAATTAATATTGTTAAAATAGCCATACTGCCCAAAGCAATCTACAGATTTAATGTGATCCCTATCAAACTACCCATGATATTTTTCACAGAAGTAGACCAAATAATTCTAAAATTCATATGGAACCATAAAAGACTCAGAATTGCCAAAGCAATCCTGAAGAAAAAAAACAAAGCAGGAGGCGTAACCCTCCCAGACTTAAGACAATACTACAAAGCTACAGTAATCAAAACAGTGTTGTACTGGCACAAAAACAGACATATGGATCAATGGAACAGAACAGAGAGCCCAGAAACAAACCCACACACCTACTTAAGCCAATCAATCTTCAACAAAGGAGGCAAGAACATGCAATAGGAAAAAGACAGTCTCTTCAGCAAATGGTGTTGGGAAAGTTGGACAGCTGCATGTAAATCAGTGAAGTTAGAACACACCCTCTCCACATACACAAAAGTAAATTCAAAATGGCTTAAAGACTTAAACAGAAGACATGACACCATAAAACTCCCAGAAGAGATCATAGGCAAAACATTCTTAGACATAAATCATACCAATCTTTTCTTAAGTCAATCTCCCAAGGCAATAGAAATAAAAACAAAAATAAACAAATGGGACTTAATCAAACTTACAAGCTTTTGCACAGCAAAGGAAACCATAAACAAAATGAAAAGAAAGCCTACAGAATGGGAGAAAATATTTGCAAATGATGCAACCAACAAGGGCTTAATTCCAAAATATACAAACAGCTCATACAACTCAACAACAAAAAAACAAACAACCCAATCAAAAAAAGGACAGAAGACCTAAATAGACATTTCTCCAAAGAAGACATATAGTTGGCCAATAGGCACATGAAAAGATGCTCAACATCACAAATTATTAGAGAAATGCAAATCAAAACTACAGTGAGGTACCACCTCACACCAGTCAGAATGGCCATCATTAAAAAGTCTACAAATAACAAATGCTGGAGAGGGTGTGGAGAAAAGGGAACCCCCCTACACTGTTGGGAATGTAAGTTGATATAGCCACTGTGGAAAACAGTATGGAGGTTCCTCAGAAAACTAAAAATAGAATTACCATATGATACAGCCATCCCACTCCTGGCCATATATCCAGACAAAACCATAATTCAAAAAGGTACAAGCACCCTTATGTTCATAGCATCACTATTCACAATAGCCAAGACATGGAAACAACCTAAATGTCCATCAACAAATGAATGGATAAAGAAGATGTGGTACATATATACAATGGAATATTACTCAGCCATAAAAAAGAACAAGATAATGCCATTTAAAACTAGAGATTATCATACTAAGTGATATAAGTCAGAAAGAGAAAGACAAATACCATATGATATCACTTACATGTGGAATCTAAAATATGACACAAATGAACCTATCTATGAAACAGAAACAGAATCACGGACATAGAGAACAGACTGGTGATTGCCAAAGGGGAGGGGATTGAAGGAGGGATGGAGGGGGAGGTTAGGGTTAGCAGATGTAAGCTTTTATATATAGAATGGGTAAAAAAACAAGGTCCTACTGTATAGCCCAGAGAATTATATTCAATATCCTATGATAAACCATAATGAAAAGAATATTAAAAAAATAATATATATATGTACAACTGAATCACTTTTCTGTACAGCAGAAATTAACACAACACTGTAAATCAACTATACTTTAATAAAAAAATTGATAAAAGTATATAGAGCTATATATCTAGCAAAAAATATGCAAGGCCTTCATAGAGAAAATTACAAAATATTATTTCAAAGATAAAAAATAAATATAGCATTAGATCATGTTATGACTTGGTTATCTCAGTATTGTAAAGTTGCCAGTTCTCCTAAAATCTATAAATACAATGCAAAGCAAATCAAAATCCCAAGAGATATATTTTTAATTTTCCCTTTTGTATGTATGTGGGTAGATATATAACTATACAAGCTGTGAGTAAAATACATATGGAAGTACAAAGAACTAAAAGCAGTGAGGAGTATCTTGGTAAAAAATTGGTTGGGAGTGGAAAAATTTACCTAATCACATGTCAAGAATTATTATACAGCTACCTCAGTGCAAACAATAGAGTATTAGTAAGGGATAAAATGGAACAGAACACACATGTGGTTTATGGCAGAGAGAGATGACAGAATAATAAAGGAAGGATGAACATTTTTTAAAATGGTACGAACAACTGGTTATCCATAAGGAAAACTGAACAAATTGGATCTCTTCCTCACAGCTTATGTGATAATCAATCCCAGGTGAATTAGAGACTTAAGAGAGAAAATGGCAACACTTTAACATTTGAAGGAAAAAAAAAATAGAATATCTTTATGACCATGAGATAAGGAAACATTTTCTAAAATAAGGCTTAAAAGCACAAAGCATAAAGGAAAGACTTGGCAAACAACAGCTATATGATAATTAAGTACTTCTGTACATTGAAGGACATCATAAAGAGAGTAAAAAGATAAACCACCAACTGGGAGAAGACATTTGCACCATACACAACAGACCAATGTTTAATATTCAGAATATATAAAGAGATTCTACAAATAAAAAAAGAAAATGGCCAAAGCTTGAACAGACACTACAAAAGAGAAAATTTATCAATAAACGTGAAAATATCAACTTAGTAGCAGTAAGAAAGCTGCAAATGAATGGTACAATTATAATAGCATTTCATGCCTACCAGAAAAGCAAGAAATTAAAAATTCTGAAAAATAGCAAGTATTGGTTACGATTTTCACACTAATACAGCACTGATGGAAAGTTAAATTGGGGCAACCACTTTGAAAATAATTTGACATTTTCTAATAAATTTGAAGATGCACGAGCCCTACAATTCTACATCTTCTCTCCTAGGAATAAACCTAGAGAAACTCTTGCACATATGCACCAGAAGACCCATGCAAGAATATTCATAGCAGCACTGTTTAGTGATAGCAAAAATCTAGAAACAATATAAATGTCCATCAATTGTAGAAAAAAATTTAAATTGTGGCATACTCATTCAATACAATTACATATAGCAATGAGACAAATGAACTACAGACGCACAAAGAACATGGATGAATCCCAAGATATATCACTGCATTTTTTTTTTTAAGTTGAAGAACATAGCATGATTCCACGTATATAAAGTTCAAATATAGGTAAAACCAAACAATATGTTTAAATATAAAAGGTAAAATCTGGGGCTTCCCTGGTGGCGCAGTGGTTGAGAGTCTGCCTGCCGATGCAGGAGATGCAGGTTTGCACCCTGGTCCGGGAGGATCCCACATGCCGCGGAGCGGTTGGGCCCGTGAGCCATGGCCGCTGAGCCTGTGCGTCCGGAGCCTGTGCTCCGCGACGGGAGAGGCCCGCGTATCACAAAAAAAAAAAAAAAAGGTAAAATCTGGGACTTCCCTGGTGGTCCAGTGGTTAGGAATCTGTCTTGCAATGCAGGGAACATCGGTTCGATCCCTGGTCAGGGAACTAAGATCCCACATGCCACGGGGTGGCTGGGCCCAAGCACCACAACTAATGAGCCTGCATGCCACAACTAGAGAGAAGCCCACGTGCTGCAACGAGGAGCCCATGTGCTGCAACTAAGACCCGATGCCAAAAAATAAATAAATAAAATTTAAAAATATATATATATATATATATATATATATATATATATATATATATATAAAGGTAAAATCTTAAGCAAAAGCAAGGTGATGATCAACATGAAAATCGGGGTAACAGTTTTCTCTGAGAAGGAAGAGCCTGCAAAGGACTTTAAAGACAATGATAAACTACTTTTCAATATTCATTTTATCTTATACATGTTTTATTTATCTATTTTGTATCTTTCACTTTAAAACTACTTTCAGATATTACATGTTCCTCAAAACACTGAATTTCTATTAGGGTATTTCAAGCTTTTACAAGCAATTGGGAAAGACACTGAAAAGGGATTCAGAGAATCTTCTCATCCCTCTGACCTGTGGGTATGAGGAATGATTGCCTTCCCAGAAATAGGTCCCTCTGACTCTCCTGTTCTGTCATCTCTTTTGAAAGAGATTTTGGAGTTTAAAAAATCTCCCAACTCTCCTACGCCATTTGCAGGCATTCTTTTCAAGGCCATCGAGGCCCCTTTCACAACCCCCCTTTGTAAATGAGCACATTTACCCACCCAGGGTCTGTCAAACCTATAGAAAAGCCTTCAACGGGCAGTGCCATCTCCTCTCAGCAGAATTTGCCCAGACCTCATCCCAGTGGCCCACCGACTTTCCTGGTTACTCAGAAGCCCTCATTTTGACCTAGTTCCTCGGTTCTTGACGTTGCTCAGCTCTTGTGATGGGTGACCTGGCTGGGCCATGTGTTTCTGCCTCATCTTCAGCACTTTCTCTAACCTACCTCCTTTCGGCCTGCCCTCCATCATCCATCCCCAAGTCTCACGCACCCATGACCTCCGCAGACAAACAGCCTTGGGAGGAACAAGTCAGGCCCCCTCAGACACCCACCTCGCCATCCCAAATACAGAGGAGAGCAGTTGCTTCAAATTCGCCGTAATATAGTGATTTCCTATCATCTGAGTCATGTACCTTGGCCAGTGTCCCCCATTCAAGGCCTGCTGACATTAGCAAGTTGAATGCTCCCACTGGGAAGTTCCAAACAATGGAAAAACTCTTCAGAGAAATTGATGACTGTTTTACTTTTGGCCTTTTGGCCTTGGGGTAGGATGGGAATTCCAGAGAACCCGTCCAAGACACCACCTGATCTGGTCCTTTTACTCTCCGAGTTCAAAATGTTCCTCACATTGCATTTTACAGACTGCTGCCCAAGGAACTTGTTGCTACAACAAAAACTCCCAAACCATGGAAACTGTTTGTGTCGGCCAAACCCAAAGCTCAACTTTATACGCAGCCTAAAACTCAAGTTGCCTTAATCTTGCATTTTTGGCTCATTTTGCCTGGCCACATCCTAAAACCAAATGGGTTGAATTACTAGGTGAAAAATAAATTTCATTCGTGGGAACTGTTGCTATTGTCACAGAAAACAAAGGGAAGGTCTTTTTCTGCCATATCTTGGAAGAGGTGAAGTCATTGTTTGAGGATAAAGGATCCGATTTAAATTCCTGCCACATGCAGAAAAACGAAGGTGGTTGCTTAATTAGCCTCCCTGCTGAAAGGTCTCTTATTATTTTAAATTGTGTTTTAAAATATCGAGTCCAGGGAAACCTTTTGGGGAACAAGTTGAAAATGTGTATTTAAATTCTTTAAAATGTATGTAATTTTACCCAGTAGTTCCAATTCCAGGAATCATTATGAAAGTGCCCAAAAGAATTATCTTCATGGATATTTTAACAGTGAGAAAGAAAAGAACCTTTAGATACCCAGCATAGGAAATTGGTTAAATAAATTCCTGTAGAGTAGAAGTATTCTTTAAGATCTACATAGCTCCCTGGATTAACCATCACTCTCTATTCTTTATATATACGTATTGTCTAATGCCCCAGCATGCTGAGTGTTCACAGCTGGTAGCTCTCTTTAACTAACCCACACAGTTACACTCCCACTAGGTGAGTTGTATGCTCATCAGGAATCAGTTGTGTTTGTTCCCAAACCTGTTTTTGCTGCTATAGCTTTTATTGTAATTATGTAATTTAATTCAATAAGATGTACACCAATGCAATGACAAAAGAGAGATTTATATTTTTCAGAAAAAAAAAATAATGCTGTTGAGTTAGGTGATAGTGAACAACTGTAAAATATGAAGGGAGAAAACTTTAATGATGCCAAAGTCTTTTCTCTATATTGGTAAATATTTCTTAATCTAAAATAAATGGCCTGGGGTACGTTGTAAGTTAAAAGGTTTAAGTTTCTCTGATCAAGTTGGATATGAGAGAGTCTACTGAACACCCATATGGTAGAATATTAGTCAGCTATTAAAAATGAGCATGCAGAAAAATAGATGATGAAATGGAAATATGTTTGTGGTACATTTATTGATAGGTACAGCAAATCAGTTATGGAAGAATATATAATATACAATCCTAATTTTGTTTGAAAGTATATTGTGCATGAGAAAACCCTAAAGGGACATATTCTAAAATGCTCGCAGTGGTTCTCTCTGGGTGAGCATTATGGGAAGCTGTGGCTTGGCTATGGAATATCACATGGACCATATTTAGCAGGCTATGGAGGGAGGCGAACAAAACAGAGAAGTCTGACAAGGAAGAGATGCAAGGGATTACTATCAGCTTTCAGATTCCAGTTTCATTGCCTGGTAACTGGTTCCAGTATTTTTCTGAGGCTTAGGAACATTCCTGGCTGTGGTTCTCCAAGACACCCATATTTTTTTTTTTTTTTTTTTTTTTTTTTTTTTTTTTTTTTGCGGTATGCGGGCCTCTCACTGCTGTGGCCTCTCCCGTTGCGGAGCACAGGCTCCGGATGCGCAGGCTCAGCGGCCATGGCTCACGGGCCCAGCCGCTCCGCGGCACATGGGATCCTCCCAGACCGGGGCACGAACCCGTATCCCCTGCATCGGCAGGCGGACTCTCAACCACTGCGCCACCAGGGAGGCCCGACACCCATATTATTAATTCCTCATTTTTGCTCAAGCTAGGTTTCCTAAGCTTGGTTTCTGTTACAGCAACAAAGAATTTAAGTAATATAAACAGCTAATAAATAGACTCACTTTTAAGCACAAAAAAGTGCACACACTCACCTAAAACTCAGGTAATCTTGATGCACATGTGCAAAAAAGTGAGTATGAGGGTTCATTAATTACCTTCAGTGGAACTCCAAGTTCCACTGAAGCTGTGTTATAAATAAGTGGAAAGGTCCATTCTCTTCTGGGTGTTCATCTTGAATCTGACAAGGTATAAACCTAAGAAAATGTGAGAGCCCATCTCAGGGTCTGGAAGAGCCAGCAAGTATGTCCCCACCAGCCTGAGATCTGGACCTATGGCTTTTAAAGCCTGGACAAGGGTACTGACCAATGCCAAGGGTCCTTGATTGGCACCAGAGTTCATCCTTGTTACAACGGACAGGCATGTTGCCCCATGTCTGTGGTTGGGGCCCACTGTGGTCGGCATCAGTTGGACTTAACTGACCCATTTGAACTTCACTAAGGACATAATATGCCAACTAAAGTCAATATTTTTCTTGAAACTTGTCCTTGAGGATCCTCTATCAAATGAACTGGGGATCTCATTAAATGCCCTTTCTTGGACTCACTTGAGTCCTACTGAATCAACACTCTGGGTTGGAGGCTTGAGAAGCTGCACTTTCCAAGCATGTCATGGGATTCTGGCATACACTAATGTCTGAGAACCACCGTCCAACCATTGTGTAAGCATTGCATGAATTTCTGCCTTATCTCCTGAGTTATGACTCTAAGTCATATTTCATTGAACTGAGTTCTGCTCCTGGTCCTGACTTCAATTTGCTCTGTGATCTTAGGCAGAACATTTCACTTCCCTGGACTTCAGTGCCCTCATTTGTAACCTGAATGGGGTTGGAGAATAGATCATCTCTAAAATCCCCTGCAGCATTAGAAATTTCAGTTTTTGTGTTGTGACTGATTCTTTTTTATTTGAAATGGGCCCAAAGTCATTTCAGGCTTATAGTGGGCTTTAAATAACCATTGACTGATTGCTAAAAAACATGTACCAATGTATGCGGTGCATAGCAGAATTTGAAAATAACAAAGAGTTAACTATATAATTGCAGAATTTCAGAGTTTCTGTACTCTGTACTAAAATGGCAAGTTCCTTCTAATTCCTCATCAACCATTAAATCATTAGGACAAGAACAGATTTGGCAATTTTCTACCAGAGGATATGAAGAGAGATATAAGAATGACATTAGGGCTTTTCACCCTGGTTTAGAAACCACTTCCTAAGTAAGCCACCATTATGACCAGGGTTGGGGATGGGAAGGAACTGTATGATTTTCTTTTTATTATTGAAAGAAATTATATGATTTAGTTATTAAGATTCTAGTCCAACCTAGAAATTACAAGAGGAAACTAATTGATACCCAGGGAAGTAAATGACTGGGCCAAGGTCACCCCTCCATTTGGAGCAGAGCAGAAATGTCAGAACTCTGTCCTCCTGACTTCTTGTCCAGGCCCCTTCTTGTCACACCACCAAAGGCCTAGTTCCAGGGCCACCAGACTTTTCCCAGGGACGTGGGGCCTCCCAGCATCAGAGGTTTCACTTTAAACCCTCTGCTGTTCCCTGGGGTAGACAATGTCCAAGGAAGGGGCTGGTTAACATTTTCCTTTCTGGGGGTGTAGAGAAGAATTTGCAATATTCCCCAGCCTAGGTCATCCTCCCAAGCCTCTTGAGGCAACTGCGTAGGGAAAAGGCTTGTTATGTTCACCCCATCCCATTCTCTCTCTCCACACACACTGATTTATGCAGAACGAGGTGGGACTCTTAACTCTGCAGCAAAATGCCAATTCAGGCTGAAAAAAAATAGTGTGGCCCACCTGGGATCATAGACCATGCACGTGGCCTGCAGAGCTGTGCTTCTGGCTGGGATCTACCCCCAGCTTGTCCTCCTAATAGGGTTCACATTGCCCCTTTATAGGTGACTCCCTGATCCCAAACTTCTGTCCAGTTACCTTCCAGAGCTCCAGCTAAAGCAAAGGACAATCTTTGCTCAGCTGAGCTCTCCTTTCCCTCCTGAAGCTTGTTGCAGCTTCTGTGTTTCTTATTCCTATTGAAGCCATCCCATCCTTCTTTTCAGACATTTGAGACCTCAGAGACAGCTTTGAGGGTCTCTCTTCCCTCAAGTATCAGCAACGACAAGAATGACAGCAATGACAACAACCCTCCTTGGTGCCGTGAGGAGGGTCTGCTGTGTGCACACACAGTATTGGGGGCCCTACACACATGACCTCATAACCACACCATGAGGTGGGGATGACTATCCCCGTGTTTGTCTCAGAGAAGGTGAGGAAGTCACTGAAGGACACACAGCTAGACAGTGAGGATGCCGGTACCAAGCCCAGCTTGGTCTCAAGACCCCTGAGTCCCCACTCTGCAGCAGTGCCTCCCTGCTCCTCCCTTACATGCCCAACCCACCACGGTCCACCTTTACCTCCTCCCAGAGTGCTGTGATGCTTCCTAGTACCTGTCCCAGCTTTTGGCCTTTCTGTGTTTCAAACCACCCTGAAAGTAGCAGCCAGAGTTCTCTTTTTTTTTTTTTTTTTTTTCACGGTACGCGGGCCTCTCACTGTTGTGGCCTCTCCCGTTGCAGAGCACAGGCTCCAGACATGCAGGCTCAGCAGCCATGGCTCACGGGCCCAGCTGCTCCACGGCATGAGGGATCTTCCCGGACCAGGGCACAAACCCGCGTCCCATGCATCGGCAGGAGGACTCTCAACCACTGTGCCGTGAGGGAAGCCCCAGAGTTCTCTTTTTAAAGAACTACTTTAGCATGTTGCTTCCCCGCTCCGACATCCCCCATAGCTCCCCATTTCCTCCCTAGGAACATTCATATTTCTTATATGGGCAATAAAGGCTTTCCACAGTGTGGACCCACATGCCTTTCAAATCTGACTCTCATGTACCCAGGGTTTCACTTTGAAGTCTCAGGGTTTGCATCAGACTCTTCTGACATGGGGCCTGCTTTCTTTGTTCCCTTCCCCACACCATCATCTCCACATGAAAGTCCTTTCCTTCTGGACAACATGGCTAACATGCCACCTCCTCCAGGCAGTCTTCCTCAGCTCCCCAGCCAGCAGCGATTGATCCCTCTGCTGACCTCCATCAGTCTTTATTTGAATCCCTCTAATGTCCTTTGTATGTTTCACCCCTTGGAATTTTGGGTATATGTCTAATTTCTCTATTAGACCATGGCATGGCTGAAGCAAAGGCTGAGTTTTCTGTTTTATCTCCCATGGTGCTTCACTCAGTCCCTACCCATAGGCAGCGTCACCTTTGTATCCTGGCTCTACCACCTACCAGCTGTGTGACTTCAGGCAGGTTGCTCAACTTTTCTGTGCCTGTTACTTCATCTCTAAAATAAAATAATTTTATCATGTCTCCTAAATTCTACAGAAATTAAATTACCCCATAGAATTAAGTGAGTTAACAAACGTGAAATACTTAGAATAGTGCCTGGCACATAGTAAGCATTCATTAAATGTTAGTTATTATTAGTTATATATGTACCAGCACTTATAAAATACAGACATATGTTTTATGTGTTTCATATAAGCTGGCTTCTGCAAATGACTAAACTCTGGTTACTAATTTAAATGGAAAAAATATAAATAATAAAATAACTCGGGATTTCCCTGGCTGTCCAGTGGTTAAGACTTCGCCTTCCAAGGCAGGGGTTGAGGGTTCCGTCCCTTGTCAGGAAGCTAAGATCCCACAAGCCTCGCAGCCAAAAAACCAAAATATAAAACAGAAGCAATATTGTAACAAGTTCAATAAAGACTTTAAAAATGGTCCACATCAAAAAAAAAAAAAGTAGCAGGGGACAAGGGTTCAAGCCCTGGTCCCGGAAGATCCCACATGCCGTGGAGCAACTAAGCCTGTGCACCACAACTACCAAGCCTGCGCTCTGGAGCCCGTACACCCTAAAGTCCGTGCTCCACAACAGGAGAAGCCACTGCGATGAGAAGCCCACGCACCACAACGAAGAGTAGCCGCCGCTCGCCACAACTAGAGAAAGCCGCGCACAGCAATGAAGACCCAATGCAGCCCCCCCCAAAAAAATGGCCCACATCAAAAAAAAAAGTTAAAAAAAAAAATAGCTAGTCATTTATACTATAACTCCAAAGTATCACATTTTTATTTTACTTATCAGATATATCAATATTATCCAAAACTAGCATAAAACCGCAAGCCTTGATAAAATCTGTTCAAATTACTAATGATCTGTAATCAAGGAATAATTGCTACTCAGTGAACCACTATTCCCTGAACGTTTGAAGCATAAAAAGAAATAACAAATTCAAAGTTTTCACTTTCTTATTCCCCTGTATTTTGCATTATACAATAAAACCTCTCATTTCTACCTGAATTAATTCAACAATTTCACTAATTTTGACAAGAGCTAGGCCAAAGTTTATTCTGTGAGAATCAAAACAATAATATAAATAGATTGGAATAAAAATTCTAAGAAAACAGTTCTCTTAGATAGATAAACACTTTGGAGGCATCCATCTAGGTATCAATAATTTGACTGAATTTCTACAAAGAATAAAAGCTGGAGAGGGTGTGGAGAAAAAGGAACCCTCCTACACTATTGGTGGGAATGTAAATTGATACAGCCGCTGTGGAAAACAGTATGGAGGTTCCTTAAAAACTAAAAATAGAGTTACCATATGATCCAGCAATTCCACTACTGGGCATATATCCAGAGAAAACTCTAATTTGAAAAGATACATGCACCCCAATGTTCATAGAAGCACTATTCACAATAGCCAAGACATGGAAGCAACCTAAATGTCCATTGACAGATGAATGGATAAAGAAGATGTGATATATATATATATATATATATATATATATACATATACACACACATACATACATATAATAGAATATTACTCAGCCATAAAAAAGAGTGGAATATTGCCATTTGCAGCAACATGGATGGACCTAGAGATTATCATACTGAGTGAAGTAAGTCAGACAGAGAAAGACAAATATCATATATCGCTTATATGTGGAATCTAAAAAAACAATACAAATGAACTTATATACAAAACAGAAACAGACTCACAGACATAGAAAACAAACATGGTTACCAAAGAAGAAAGGTGGGGGGAAGGGATAAATTAGGAGTTTGGGATTAGCAGATAAAAGCTACTATCTATAAAATAGATAACCAACAAGGTCCTATGCATAGCACAGGGAACTATATTCAATATCTTGTAATAAACTATAATGGAAAAGAATCTAAAAAAGAATATATATATATATATGAATCCCTTTGCTGTACACCAGAAACTAACACAACATCTTAAATCAACTATACTTCAAAAAAACCCCACAGTTGTCCTTATGAAAAATAACAATAATTTGACTGAATTTGAAGCACAGGTGGACACTGTTAAGGCTATTATAACATCATAATTTTTAGCTGTTCATAGGGATCAGTTCAAGGAGAAACTTTACAACCTAAGTCTGATAACTGCAGGTACTCAAAAGTAATGAAGTTATTTTTTAGAAATAAGATTCTAATAATCAGATAACTTTTCTAAATCAGACTAGTAGCTCTACTTTAATCTAGATCACTGATCAATAATAACAGGCATACATGCACACCTGTAAGGAAAGATTTAGTACATTCACATGGTGGCTAATTTCTACCACAGGAAAGTAGTAGATTTAACATTTATTGAGCACTTATTATTTTCAAGTAACTGTGAGGAATGAAAGATTAACCACAAATAGTTGCTCAAAGCAGTTGCCCAACAGACTAGTGTGGGAAATGCACACAGATAGATGGATTTAATACAAAGCAGAGGGAAGCCCTACTGTAATGTTTGAGGAAAGTAGATGAGGGAGCAGTTAATTCTGACTCAGGGAATGAGGAAAGGGTAAGGTTTCCAGGAGCAGAGCTGGGCCAGGGCACCAGCGGATGAAAGCACATGAGCAATAGTGGATGTGTAGGAAAAGGGCTTGCCCTGGGAGCAGTGAGCAGCTTCTTGTGAGTCGAGGGCGTGCCCATTTTGCTTGGGGATGAGCAAATGTGTGGGAAACAAAACTGGAGAATCAGGCTGTGGCCAGACCAGGGAGAGGCTTGGAGACCATTCCAGGGAGCTTGGGCTTTATTCTGTAATGGGGGAATCCACCGACATGTTTTGAGCCTAGGAGTGAGCAGATCTAGGTTTAGGGCACTCTCTTAGGCAGCCATGGGGAGGATGGTTTAGAGTTAGGAAAACCTGGAGACCAGTGAGAAGGTTATGGGGTCCATTGTTCCTGGTTGAGACTTTTATTCCCTGTCCTCCAGTTTCCTGCCGTCTTCAAAGAGGATGATTAGTATATCAAGATGCAAGTCTCTGAATCTAGAAAATTTATAAATTAGGTTTATCATTATTTCTTTGTTCCAAGGGACTGGTGATGAGAGATTTTTTTAGTGCCCTTTTCATAATCTAAGAGCCTCTAGTGAGCTAAATATGCAAAAAAATATATATTTACAACTTGCTCAGTTTATAAATATTGGCCATGTTAATTGACAATGTGAGATTAATTTTTTAGTCTGTTTTTGGGGGGCTTTTGTTTGCTGTTTTGCAACTATTACTAAATTTTTTATTCTTTAATGTTAGTCCTTTTCTTTCTATGCACCTATGTATTATATGGCATTAATGTGTTTTTGATAGACAGATGATGAGAGAATGTTCTGTGAAAAATTGCCTATTAATGCATATCTATCATTCTTGAATAAGTTGCTAAGGGCATTCCACCACCAAGGACAGAACTAAAGAAAATTAGTTCTGCTTTGTCTACAAATGGTGACTTCTACCTTGGGGTCATGTGCACTGAAATGAACATCAGCTCAGTGTGCATGGGAGGGCATTGTGGGTGGAGGGGTTCAGTTAGATGTTCTTATCTCAGGACATCCCCAATAATTTAAACATAAGTGCCAGCATCTCCATGTCATAAGCAAGCACAGAGACCAAAGCTTTAACTGACTAGTTTCAGGATAAGTGCCTACTGAGTTCTAAAGCTGAGAGAAAATCCTCATCTTCAGAATTCTTGTTGTATACCTAAATGTAAATATAACAACTTTCTCCTAAAGACATTCCCCCCTCTTCTATCCTAGAAAAAATACCATGCCCAAATGTTTCCAAACTTTCTCCCAGAACTTCCCACGTTTAAATATATCAAATATAACCAATTTACTAGCAAAGCAAGTTACAAAGTACAACATATTTATGCCCCTATTTTTGAAGAAAGGCAAAAAAGGTTACTATGTAAAAGATGTTAGGCTTCCCTGGTGGCACAGTGGTTGAGACTCTGCCTGCCAAGGCAGGGACACGGGCTCGAGCCCTGGTCTGGGAAGATCCCACATGCTACGGAGCAACTAGGCCCGTGAGCCACAACTACTGAGCCTGCGCGTCTGGAGCCTGTGCTCCGCAACAAGAGAGGCCGCGATAGTGAGAGGCCCGTGCACCGCGACGAAGAGTGGCCCCTCCCCGCTTGCCGCAATTAGAGAAAGCCCTCGCACAGAAACGAAGACCCAACACAGCCAAAAAATTAATTAATTAATTTAAAAAAATGTTTTTCTCCCTCACACATCATCATGGCTTCTAGCACACAACATATACTTGGACTGTATTTCAAAATTTCTGGGTTTCCCTGTGGCGCAGTGGTTGAGAGTCCGCCTGCCAATGCAGGGGACACGGGTTCGTGCGCCGGTCCGGGAAGATCCCACAGAGCGGCTGCACCCGTGAGTCATGGCCGCTAGGCCTGCGCGTCCGGAGCCTGTGCTCCGCAACAGGAGAAGCCACAACAGTGAGAGGCCCGTGTACGGCAAAAAGGAAGAAAAATTCTGAAAACTTGACATCCCTTGTCTCAAGCCCTAGGTCTGAACCTGCGTGTGATTTTGTGGGGTCAGAGGGGGAGGCATCTGAGCTAATTGGTTGATCTTAACACTTCCTTTCCTGCCTGCAGCATAAGCCACAGACACCCTGTAAGAAGGGGTCTGCAGCTGTGCCCTGTGATGGAGGAAATCTATCCAGGATATGTGCACCTCATCCTTTGCTTGAAACCCTTTCTTTTTGCCTTAGCTTCCTTCCTGATGTCATCCACCTAGAATCTGCCCAAGTCTTTTGGGTGGACGACTCGTCTTTTGGGTGGACGACTCACTGGACAGCCTGCCTGGATCTATGTTCCAGCCTCTCTTGCAGATAAGATGCCATCTCTCAGATCCTCCTCTGCTTCTCACCCATCAACCCAAGGGCCAGATCTTCCCAGTCCAAGATGGGCCCCTTCTAGAAGGGAATTCACCCAGGGTAAGTTAAAAGCAGTCACAGCAAAGGATAAATCCTTCTAGCTCTACACATGATAGGTCTTTACTGCTTATCGTTAACTACAGGAATACATCATAGCCTCTTCAGCACAACTATAAAGAGAAATTTCGATTTACATTTAAGAAAGAAGGTTGTTGGAGCTAACTGTGGCTTGCCACCTTACATATTAGAGGCTAACGAGTCATGCCATCTGGCTGACTAACTTTGCCGACAGACTCCCCATAGGTGAGACTCTAATGACTCACCTGAACTTTTAACATTCTGAAGGCTGGACCTTCTATCTGGAAAGTTTTCTGATGAGCAGGATGTTAGTTTGTGAGCCTGAGCACTGCCGTGGCCTCTGGCCGTGTCTGCGTGGCAAACATGGAGACAGAACTCAGCACAGATGGTGGCTCCTGATCATTAACTGCAGGCAGCTGTGTTCAGCGGCCGCCGAGCTCCCCGGCAACATGTGTACTGCAAGCCCACGGACTGTACCGAGAAATAGTATGAGGCCTCTTGCTGGTCGTAGGCCATAGAACACATGTTCAATTTCTTCAGGAAAAAAAAGAATCCACTGGCAAAAAAAAAAAAAAAGACAGAAAAAATCTGCCAAACATCTCATTTCCTGCTATATACCCAGGTGGTTATGAATCACGTAAAAATCCCTTCCACTCCATGAACAAATATTTCATGTTATTTACAAACTAGGAGTACATTGGTGTCAGCATAAATGCATAAGAAACATCTAGGCCAGGGAATATCTTCCTCAAGTATATGGAAAAACATATAACATTCAAATGTTTATCTTTCTGGGTTTTCTGAATAATGAGTATTAAATAGTTATTGATGATCCAACAAAAATTCTTGGGTGTTCAAATGCTAGACACATCACTATTCTGGAAAAAGGATTTTCCGTGAAGCAGTAACTAAACATTTTCACTGTGGTTTCACCCTCTTATTTAACAATAAACATTTTTGGTTATGGCTTTGAAAAGAGAAAATGAATGCTTTTTTGAAAGAGAAAAGAAAAGGGAGAGAGGAGGGAAGGATTGGATGGTCCTTTGCCAGCCAAGGTGCCTACGATCTGTGAACAAAACTAGGAAATGCTGGAGCTTTCTGCACATCTGCCTCTCCCTGGGGCAGCGCACAGGCCCTCAAGCTCCCAGCCCCCAAAGGGAAGCGCCAGCCTTCGGCACAATTTGGCACAGAGCAGTTCTGGCGCTGTCCTCTTTGGCCTCCTGACAAGAATGTTCGCTTACACATCCCAAGTTATTCTAAGTCCATCTGTTGTGTTCTGAGGGTCAAAAACAAATGTGGGAGACTCGCCTGTCCTGCACCCAGCCGATCTCTCAGGCTCTGACCTGCTCTCACAAGCACTTGGGGTGAAGCCCAGACTTGTCCCAGGCGGGTGGTCTGGGACGCAGAGCCGAGCACACGGCCAGTGGCACCTCTGCGCCCAGAGGCAGGATGAATCAGCCAGCAGCCCCTAAAACAACGGGGACAAGGGACTGCAGTGTCCCCAGAGCCTTCAGCTTGGAGATAAACCACACAGCTTTTGGTTTGTTTCTTGTTAGAGACAGAGCTATAAGGAAACTTCGAGATGGTTTTACAGAAGGAAGACTCATGAGGGTCAGCAAGGCCAAGCAACTCGTGCTGGTCACGCACTGAGTTACAGAAAGGTGGAGAGTAGATACCAAGGATGGGGATTTTATTTTTAACGTCTTGCCATCACATGGATTGGTTTAAATTAAAGGTAACAGCCTTAACCCAGGTACTCTTCAAGAGGAAATAAAGCCAGGACTTTGGGGGTGGTAGGGAATGGGAGTGAGGGGAAGAGGAACATCAGTCAGCATTGGTGTCACTGAACAGACGCCTTCAGGACACAGGTGTGACGTGTCCAATAAAATACCATGCCATATGCACCAACCCGCCTGACAGGAACAACTAGTTCAGGTGCCACGGTGGCTGGAGGAGGGGAGGGTGCAGGAAGAGAAGAGAGGGGTAGAGGTTTCTACTCCTTCTCAGGACAGCAGCCTGGCACCTTGTTCTTCTGGGAACAATAGAGCCACTATGTGCCCTACATCACCCAAGAGGAGAACCTGGAGGCCCCTGCTTTGTAAGCCACACCACTTCCTTCCTGTTGACTCCTGATTCCAGGGGCTCCCAATGGGCAGCGATTGAAGTCTAGTCACACGAACTGTCCACCCATCCCATCCTCGATTTTACTTTGTTACAGGAAGAAGGCAGAGGGTAACTGGAGGCTCTCTGAGACTGGATTTTCTGACAAAAGAGGACTTATAAACAGAACTTGAGGGCCTTCCTGAAAAAGGGGAATTGGTCCCTCTTGAGCCGGGAGCCGGGGATTATTTGCACTCCAAGCAGACAGCACTCAAGCTGACAGTAAATGGCTCTGGGGACGTGTCGCTCATTGACCCTGGGAATTCACTCCAGACACCTCTGGAATTTGAAAATTGCTGTTAATCACATTAAATTCTGAGGGTTACAGATTCTTCCAGAAGGAATGACCATTAGAAATGCAAGGTATCAATTGAGGGTCTGATGAACAGGCACTACCAGTTTAAATTGTTTTTCTTATAACCCAAGTCCCTTAAAGTGATCTGAGAATTCATACATGCAAGTTACCTCTGAGACAGGATTGGCCAATATTATGGGAAGTGAAGTTAAAACTTGTATTCTTACCACCTCCCCTTAAACATGCAAACTGCATTTGTCTGGTACTGGAAATACCCACCACAGGTTATTGCTTTGGGCTTAAGCACTTTTGTATCCAAGAGACTTTCTTCAAGATGAAAATATCCTGAGAAGGGACAACATATCAGGCTGTCATGGGCTGAATTAAGTCCCCTCAAAATTCGTATGTTGAAGTCCTAACCCCCAGTACTTCAGAATGGGACTGTACTTGGAGACTGGGTCTTTAAAGAGGTAATTCAGTTAAAACAAGGTCATTAGGGTGGGCCCTAATCCAACATGACTGGTGTCCTTACAATAGGACATTAGGACACAGACATGTACAGAGGGAAGACCATGCAAAGACATGGAATAAGACAGCCGTCTACAAGCCAAGAAAAGAGACCTCGGAAGAAACCAACCCTGCTGACCAACACTGATCTCAAATTTCCAGCCTTCAGAATTGTGAGAGAATAAATTTCTGTGATTTAAGCCACCTAGTTTGTGGTACTTTGTTATGGCAGCATTAGAAAACACAGGCTATTTACTCTCAAACATGAATTATTGACAGTAGAAAAAAAGCAAGCCCTGTTGATTCCACAGGAATGGAGACTGTGTCCAACCAAGCCCCTTGCAGGGATGCTGGGGCACAGTATTTAAGGGCATGAGCTTTGGAATCAGCACTTAGCTATGGAACCCCAGGTAAGCTACTTAACCTCTCTAAACTTCAGCAGGTTCATCCATGATGTGGGGATTATAATTGTGCCAACCTTATAAAGTTTTTAGCATTAAATAAAATACATGGAAAGTGCACAGTGCCTGGGATGTGGTGACTTCTCCATAGATTGTAGTTATGATAATAGTGAGAGGACCAGGAGAGGAGGCCTCTGAGAATGGGACTGGGGGAGAGAGAGAGTGGGAAGTTGACAGAAACAAGGGTGGTCTGGAGAGTTGAGAGCCAGACTTTCGTTCCAGCTCTGTAGCTGATTAGATAACTTTGAGACATCACTTAGCCACTCTAATCCTCAGTTTCCTCATCTATATGATGAGAGGTCTGGCTGGACAATACACAAAAGGAAGTAGGGGGGCAGGGAGCTGAAAAACCACCTTAATTTTTTCTCCAGGTGTTCCTGGTTCTTTGCTTTTCCTTTCCAGAGATGTCAATTATGGATCAACTTCAGAGTCACACTGGGGACTTTAGCATAAGTTACTACTATCTTTTTTTTTTTTTTCTATTCCACCGAATTCCCATCCTTGTAGTAGCTACCATGATTGATAAGAAGAGCATTTTCCTAGGCCACCTTTAGCAGTGATTTTAGGACTCTGGCGTGGACCCCTCAACCCCTCTCCAACAATCTTCATTTGAGCCTCCCCTCCAGACTTTCTGTAATCCAAGAAACTTAGATTCCCACATTCCAGGGCAACATTGCCCTGGGTCCTAGGAGAGTGAAAGAGCTTGGATGAGTTAGACCTTCTGTTACCCAGAGATTTACGCTGGCAATAAATTCTCTGTCAACATCAACCTTAAGAGCCTTAATCACAAAAATGATTACATTTATTAGATGACAATTGATGAAGCTTTGAATAGAGCATGCATTCATTCAGGCAGTTGGCACTCGCTCTGTGCCTTCTTGCTGAGCAGACACTGTGCTAAGCGCTGGAGCTGCACATGGGGAGGAATAAGACACAGTTCTTTCTTGGGAGGCAAGGGTGGAATTCATAGAATATTAGACAGTAAAAAAAAATTCCATCTTTTTACCATGCTTCTTATATCAAATGAGCCATGGCATTTTGCTGTTAAATACTGTTATAAGCCATTGTGAAAATAAACTTCCTCACCTTCCAGAGCCATTAATTGGCCATTTCTCACCTGTTCAGTAAAGGCATACAGCACTTTTCCAGATTCCAGGACTCAGATACACTGCTAATAACAGGACACTTCTGGGAAGCCAGAAAGATTCTGGTCCCTCATTGACTGCTCAGCAGACCTATGAATAAACAGAAAGGTCTGGGCCCTTTAAGTAGCTCTGGTCAAAACAAGTACTTGAAATTCTGACTCTGCCTTTATCTGGCACCCAAGCTAGGCCGATGCCTAGAAGTAAGAGAACTGGAAAACATCAAGATCAGGAAACTAACAAGCAAACCCCCACTGCACGCATACTGGGCATGGAAGTAACTGATGAAGAGTGGTTATAAAGTGGAAACCCAGTTTTCTAATTACTGAGTCCCTGGGTCTCATATGCATGTGTGTGGACTTCTAGGGCAAGCTTCCCATGCCTCAATTACCAAAGGAAAAGGGGGATGGAACACACTCAGAAAGTTCCACCCTAGTCTTTACAACACAGTTTGAATGGAGTGTAGAAGGGGGCAAGTTCCCATTTTATAGGATAAAGTTTAAAGAGTACATGGATGATTTTCATTGCCACTTGTTCTATAGGTTAAAAAAAAAAAAAAAACAGCAACCCCAAGTATATAAGAAGGAAAATAATGCAAGGCTTAACATGACGAGAGTGGGGGTGAGGAAAGGAGGTGGGGAGAAGGAAGAAGGAGAAGATGGCAGAAGAAGAGAAGAGGCAGGGGGAGGGGAGAAAGGAGGGGAGGGAGAGGATGCTGGAGGGAGGGGGGAGAGAGAGAGTAGGGAAGGGAAGGGAATGGAAAGGAAGGAAAGGGAAGGGAAAGGAAGTAATTGTCAAGCTCTGTCAATAATCTGGCCTGCGTGCATATAGATGACCTTGGCTGGCTTGACAATAAAGATTCTAACATAGAACTTCTTTGAAGATTCTCCATATAGGAGTGATCCTCGTGGTCCCTGGAGAGTGGACTTTTCCAAAAAGGATGCATGATCAAAAACTTCCCACAGCCAGAGACAACTCAAAGCTGCCACACAAACCTCACTTCTATACTGTAATGAGTTATGAAGAATATGCTTTCCCTTAGATTCTTGACTACACAGATCATCTAAATGCTTACAAATGAAAAGATTCATGAGATATAGCTTGAAAGTATGTATTTTTAGATGAAATAAAAATTTTCTGAAGCTGGAAGATTTTGAACTTGCAACTAGAAGGTTTCTTAGGAGAAAACAGGATGCCAAAAAAGTTTGTCTGTACAATAGTTAAAATTATTCTCTCTGCTTTGCAGAGTTAATAATATATTCAATCAGTGGAAGGAAAATGCTAAGTTTTTGAAGACAGGCCTAGGAGCTAACACCAGCAGGTAATGTTTATTGAACATTTACTATGCGCATTTGCTCTTCCCAACAACTCATGTGATGGGTATTATTATTTTCCCTTTTTCATAGATTAAGGCAGTTGAAGTTTAGTGACATTAAACAACTTGACCAAGGTCATGGGATTTGTCGGTAGCGGAGGATAACTAAGAACCTGGAGTCTAACCCCAGCGCCTACCTATTCTTCCAAGTATTACATTGCACTGTCTCCCTACAGATTAAAAAGGGAAACATCTTAATCTTCAGTTGTCTGAGGAAATGACAGGTGATTCCTCTGCTTTGGGGTCAATAAAGTATGTATAGTGCAACAGACTCTCTTCCGCTCTTTCCTTCCTCTCCAGGATTTCCAGTGCTTGCCCCCTTGTCAGTGGCTCAGCATACAAGGAACCTAGAACCTCCACCTATTTTATTTTCTCTCCAGCTGGAGCCAAAAGCTGCTTCACCCCTCAGGCCTGCCCCAGCTATAAAAATCCACCTACTCTCTCGCATAGCAAGGCGTGGGCAGTCTCTAGAGAGGCCTCACACACTTGATGAGTACCGAAGAGAAACATGCCCTCCAACAAGGAGGTGCCAGGAAACATTCCCCAGGCAAGTCTGGAGTCACGGGACCTTTGAGAGAGACACCACCCACTGAGGAAAGGAAAGTGCAGAGCTTTTCCATTCTCAGTTGATCTACGTATGGAAGAATCCTCTGTTAATTACGAATGTAGCACATGTAAGATCTCAATTCTTCTGTCACCCGTGTCAGTCGTTGTCTTTGAAGATGGGCTAATGACTTGCTCATTCTTGCTGGCCAGCCATCTCTCGGTCATTTGTCAACAATTTAGTACTGTGTAAGGGGTGAGAAAGTAAGTCAGACTTCAATCCATCAAAGGTGATGACACCCTGAGAAAGACTTGAAGTGGTAGGAGGATAAACATGCCCTGTCAGAGCAGGAACTTTGTGTGTCTTGTTGACTGTCAGTGTTCCATGAATATGTGTCAAAAAAGGAAAAAAGAGGAGGAGGAAGAGGAGAGATGAAACTATTGCTCCCCCTGGAAAAGTGCCATTTGATGTTCACCTGAGCCTCGGGCTCCTGCTTGTTCTCAAGGTCTAATTACGCTTTTGGTGGGAGAGATTTACATTTGTCAAGCATCAATATAGCATTGAGTCAATCTGCTGCCAGTTTCTTTTGATTATGTATTTAAGGTCAGGAATGAGAGTGATTGTATGATTCAGTTATCTACTGCCACATATAAGCCGTCCAGAAACATAGCGGTCTAAAACAACAGCAATCACTTATTTGCCCATAACTCTGTAATTTGGTCAGGATCCAGTGGGGACAGTTTGTCTCTGCTCCATATAGCATCAGCTGCGGCAGCTCAACTGGGGCTGGATGGTCCACTTCCAAGATGACTCACCCACAAGGCTGTCAAGTTAGTGCTGGCCGTCAGCTGGGACCTTAACTAGGGCTGATGACCAGAAGCCTCATTCCTCTCCTCCCGAAGCCTGTCCATGTGGCTTCTTAGGGTCTTTCACAACATGGCGGCTAGGTTCTGAGAGCAAGTATTTTGAGAAAACAAGACCAGTATGAAAGCACTTATCAAGCTTCCACTTGCATTATACTTGCTAATGTCCCCTTGTCCAAGGACAGTTCCATGACAAAGTCCAGAGTCAGTGTGATCAGTTCCATGACCAAGTCCAGAACCAGGAGTCCTGGTTCATTGTTGGCCACCAAAGAAACAGTTTACCATAGAGTATGATCATTTTTGTTTCCACAGTAGAGAAAAATGGGAAATTGGTGTTAACTGCCCACTTCTACATTTTTTATTAGCCAGAAACTTAATACCAATGTTTCCTAAGTTTTCAATTGGCTTAGGAAAATTCTCAGGGAAAAAATTCTCTGAGAGGAAAAAAAAATGTTATGGGTATATAAAATCAGGAGAATAGAAGTTCTTATTTAACAAACAAACAAACAAAAACTATCCTGGAACCACAGGGAAGGAAGGGGTGCACATGTGACTGGGGAATGAATATGTTATAGGTGAAAACCATGGCCTGCTGGTTGGCAAAAAACACATACAGACATAAAGCACATATAAATGTCATAAGAGATGGAAATGTCACAAGTCAATAAAGGTGCATGAAGAAATAATAAAGACTTTTCAGGTATAGTCAGAAAAAAGCAAGAAAATAGTTTTTGTAAGAAGCAACATTTCAACTGGATTTCAGTTGAAATTGTTAATTTGACATTTTATGTTCTTATCAAGATTGTTAAAATAGTGAGATGACTAATATCTTGAAGGATTGGATTAGATTTCAAATTAACTGAACAAATAGAAGAACATTATTATTTTTTGAGCTGTTACACGTTCCAGGCCTATATTAAGAACTCCATGTACATTTATGTTCACAAAAAACCTTAAGCCACAGAGAGTTTTAGTCATCTTCTCAAGGTCATAGTGCTGGTCAGTGGAGGAGACAGGATCTGTAGCCAGATCTGTCTGCTTATTTTGATCAGTTTGGTGGATAACAAATCTCTGTAAATGGAAGCATTTGTTTTTTCACTGGCTCCATGAAACTGGAAAATATCTTTCCAAAGGAAAAAAAAAATACTGATCAAAGATGCAATAAAAACATCACATATAAGAATTTTGAAAGATCTTCTAATCCCCAAACTGAAAGAAAATGTTAATGAAATGATGATACTAACTCTCAAAGTAATTAACCAAATCAAATACTGAACCTTCAAATATCAAATTATGAGCATGTTTCCCTGTGGCTAAATGTATACGACAGGAACTTCCCTGGTGGTCCAGTGGGTAAGACTCCACACTCCCAATGCAGGGGGCCCGGCTTTGATCCCTGGTTGGGGAACTAGATCACACATGCATGCCACAACTAAGAGTCCGCATGTCACAATTAAAAAATATATATATATCCTGCATGCCACAACGAAGATCCTGGGTGCTGCAACTAAGACCCAGTGCAGCCTAAATAAATAAATAAATGAGAGAATATTTTAAAAGTAATAAGCAGCTTCTTTCTTTATTCCAAGTATTCTCTTTTAAATTCCCCAAAAGTTAAAAATTAAAAAACCCAAATCTAGGTACATTTAAAAAAAAACTTTAAAACAACTTGTGCTATAGAGTCTTTTATCTTAGCTTATTTGCTTATTTCCTTTGGGTCCCTCCCCAGTTTTTTATTAGCTAAGGATTTTGCTCTGCTTGGGCCAGGAATAGTAATAAGGTTTGTTTAATTGGTTCATTTGTTTGACACCCTTTGTAAGTTCTTGATGCCAGTGAAAAAAAAATCACTCATTTTTATGTTCCTTCTTAGAATTAAAAAGGGTATGTAGGGCTTCCCTGGTGGCACAGTGGTTGAGAGTCTGCCTGCCGATGCAGGGGATACGGGTTCGTGCCCCGGTCCAGGAGGATCCTGCATGCCGCGGAGCGGCTGGGCCCGTGGGCTATGGCTGCTGGGCCTGCATGTCCAGAGCCTGTGCTCCACAACGGGAGGGGCCACAATAGTGAGAGGCCCGTGTACCACAAAAAAAAAAAAAAGGGTATGTATAGGGATTGACCATTACTATAGCAATAAAAGTAGCTCTATGCAATACTATTAAAAATCCCTGGCTTCCTGAGTTACTGTTTTTTCCAAAGTTGACATTTCTTTACAGTGAGGAGAATGACGCAGTAGTGCTCCAGCATAAGCACGGACCATATATGCAGGAGGAGAGCATATAGGACTATGGGATGGGTCCTCTAGTTCATTTTTCTCAGAGTTCTATTAGAATTAAGTGTCCAATTTTGGACTCAGTAACTTAAGCCAGTAGAGGAAATTTTGGAAAGTGTCCAGAAAAGAGTTGTGAAAATTATTAAAAGGCCAAGAAAAGAGGTCTTATGAGAAATCTAAAAGAACTAAGCTATTTATTCTATAAAAGAGATGCCTAGGGTGGGATTTAAGATCATCTTGATGTCTGGGTTTGGCCATTAGAGGAGTGGTGGTGGCTCCCCCATGAAGGGAACTGAGGCAGAAAATGAGTACGTCTATAAGAACTGCAAGATTCTAGACCAGATTGACAGAAAGGGGAGTTGATTTAAAAAATAGGCTAGAAGCCTCTTTCTCCAGTGTTGCCCAAGAACAGATTTATACTCAATCAACAACAGAACTGGCCCCATTTCTAGGACATTAATTATTCACAGAATCCAATGAGATTCAGAGACTAGGCCAGAAGGGCAAAACCCCTGGCTCCACACTCCCATGTTTTGTTTACAGGGGATTCTTCTAGTGCAACACTGAATACTTGCTAATGGTAATGTGCTCTCAGGAGTCCATCCAGGGTCCTGGAAGGAATTCAGGTATGGGATTGAAGCAGATCTAGGTTGAAACTCCATCTCTGGTATTTTATCAGTTGGTAAATTCTTAATTCTTAGTTTTTCGGAGCTTTGTTTTCTCCACTCTTGGATGAGGGTAATAAGGCTTACTTTACACTCTTGTGAGGGTCAAATGAGACAACATAAGTAAAATTCCTCGTGCAGAGCAGGAGCTTAACAGCTCTTGGTTCCTCTCCCTTTCTGTGACGGGGCAGGACTGTAAGAATGGGGGGCGGGAAGGAGTATTTAGTTGGAGCATGAATAGGGATGGTACACATTTTATAGCTAAATTTCAATTTTTCAAATACCAGCAATATGTAAAAAAGCTATCCACAAGGTCAACCAATCTTCAAGTAATAGTTCTAGGAGGCTCAGATTCCTATTTACTGAATTCCAAGGTCTACTGCATTTCTCAAGTGCTTTCTGAATGCCAAGTTCTTTGCCAGGCCCTTTACATCCTAATACAACATGTTATTGGCCCTACTTTATAACTGAGGAAACTGAGGCCCCAGAAGATTATGTACTTGCTAATCAAGACACATGGCGACCAAGCTGTGGAACTGGAATTGGAACAAGGTTCTTTCCCCTACCTGAAATGGTCAAGGGGAAGGGAGAAATAATAGGACTTGGGGGCAAAGCTAGAGTTAGAACTAAAAGCTACCAAGTTCAGAACAACTGACGAGCACCAACCATCAGGCTGTGGCACCTGGAATCTGTCACCACGTCTAGGTGCCATTAAAAAGATGTTTCCAGGAGTTCGGCCTGAGCAACCTGCTTGAAACCCAGGGTAACGGGTGTGTTACAAGGAAGACAGAGAATTGTTTACTTTCTCAGGCCTAATCTCTTTACATCTTAAGTGGATTTCTGAGAGTACAGAAAAAACTCTCTGCTCCTGACACCAGTAAGTCTTGAGTGTCACTTGACTTGTGCTCCTTCTCTCTTGTGCCAGCATGCCTCTCTGTGCCTACAACTAGCTCTCCGTTCATTTCAGCCACACAGGTAGGAACAGAGCAGTTCTGACTCATCACTAGGCAGTTCCAACCTGGCGCTATTTGCCTTTCTTCACCCCACCATCAAGTTAATGGGTTGTATTAACAGTGATATTTATAGACAACAAATTGAACCCCAAAGCAGCAGCTATGCCCATCCATTTAGAAAAGGCCTATTCACTGTGGCTCTCATACTTGCAGTACTGCTATTTCCTGGTGGCCCTAATCCCAGCAGACTTGCCAGAGAGTATATGTGTTTCTCTCCCTTTCGTGTAAGAATTTTTTGGCTATGGTGATTGAGGGAAGAAAGAGTAATAAAAGAATGTACATGATATTTTTCCTGACGTTTAATGGTTATTATGTCCTGTCACACTTAGAATAAAATAAAAAATTATTCCTATGGCCTACGAGGAATCATGGCCTCTTCATGATCAGACCCCCTCCGCCCCCCCCACACACACACCAACTCCCATGTCTTTCCCCCTTGGTCACCTGGCTCCAGGCAGTGTAGCTCCTTTGTTGCTCCTAGAAGACACTTAGCAGTGTCCACCTCAGGACCTTTGCACTTCTTTCTCAGATGCCTGGAACTCTCTTCCTTTATGTAGCCTTGTGACTGACTCCCTCACTTAGTCCAGGTCTCTGCTCAGATGTTAACTGAATAAAGAGACCTTCCCTGCCATCCTATCCCAAATAGCACCTTCAGTCACTCTTTATCCTTTATCCTGTTTTATTTTCCTTCTTAGCACTCAGCTATTTGACATCATGTTGTCTATCTGCTTGTTACTTTGTACTCAGTCTTCACACACACACACACACACACACACACACACACACACAGAGAGAAGCTCCATGAGGGCAGGGTTTTTTCTGTCTTATTCACTTCTACAGCCCCAGGTCCTAGGACAAAGCCAGGCCTATAATGAGTGCAGGACAAATAGTGGTTGGATAAAAGATTGTATGTGTGGTTAGACTAAATTTTAAGGTGTGATAACGATTCCTAAAAGTTCTATATCTCCATTGTCAGCTGGCCTCACAGGATGTTAGAAACAATAGTTTCAATTTTTATATCAGGAATTTATTGTGAAAAGAGTAGCCCCTAGAAAAATGATCCTTCTCTTGACGTGGAAGGAAAGAATTTGACACAGGTAAGGAAAACAAGGAAAGAGAGAGAAAGAAGGAGGTCAAAAGATCTAGTTACCAATTATGATGATACAACAATTCTAACTGAAGAGAGTAGATAAACCTATTGTTAATTCTGAACACTATTGGGATCTTAAGCTTATACAGAAACATATTCCAAAGAGTGCTTAAATTTCATGGCAGAGTATTTCATGAGTCATTGCAAACACCATGCAAAATACAGTTGGTGGTCCAGAAAAGAGACTTTTTTTTTTTCTCTGTTGCGGAGCACAGGCTCCGGACACACAGGCTCAGCGGCCATGGCTCACGGGCCCAGCCGCTCTGCAGCATGTGGAATCTTCCCAGACCGGGGCACGAATCTGTGTCCCCTGCATCGGCAGGCAGACTCTCAACCACTGCGCCACCAGGGAAGCCCAGAAAAGAGACATTTTAATCTAATGTTTTATGTTAGGGGAAGCAGAGCTCATAACTCACCAGAGGTCTTTATAAGTCAACAGAAAATGTTAAGAGCTGGAACCCAGGCGTCCCCTCTTGTTGATTTTCTCCCAAAGGTACTCATTTCCTCCGGTTGCCTCTTCCCTTGGGCTTTTATATTAACAAATTATCATCTCTTTGGCACAAAACTCTGTGTTCTCTCCCTCTTCCAAAGGAAAATTCATGTTTATTTTAGAAACCAAGTCACCATTTCCCAAACTGCATTCTAGATAATATGCAAAGTATCTACAGAATTCCTCAAATTAAAAAATATATATACAATTTGGGAGATGGATGATGGTGAGAGTTGCACAACAATGTGAATGTACTTAGTACCACTGAACTGTTCAATTAAATATGGTTAAAATATATATATATATATATAGTTAAAACTGTGTTTTATATTATGCGACTTATACCACAATAAAAAAAATTTGTATATATATATATACAAACACAGATATGTATATTTCAATAAGTTTAGGAAACTAATGTTCTCTCTCTCTTTCTCCTATAGGTATATAGTGCATAAAAGACCTTGAAAAGTCATACAATAGAGAAATTGTCTATCTTTGTTTAGCTCAGTACTTCTAGAACTTATTTGACCAAAGAATATTACTTTTTTTCCAAGGAATTTCCCACAGACACAATTGAGGAAATAAATATTCCTTTCTCTCTCTCTCTCTACACACACACAAGATAAATCATTTATAAGACACTGCTTGTATGTGGAGAGAAATGTACAGAAAGAAGATTACACGTCATATGTACACATATATACTGTTGGAAGTGCCACCAACTAGCCCGTTTAATAAAGTTAGAGTCGCAAAGCTCAAATTGCAGTTTGCTGGCAGAAAGGAAAACAGGGGAGCAGGGATAGCAGACATGCTATTTAATTTTTTGCCCAGCACCTCTTTTCTAGGAACTGCTTCATCCCACTCACTCGCCACCCAAATAGTCATAGTCGGAAAGGCCATGTCTCTGGAGTCCCTGCCCTCAGAGCTGTAGTTGACTGGGACATGATTAGCATTCTCTACTAAGACTGGCCAACTAGTTTCTTCCCTAGGCATTTTGGATCTATGAATGAAAGACCATAAGGAAAAGAATAAACATGGCACTGAGAGAGAAGATGAGATTGGGAGAAAGGAGGCCTTCCTGGAGATTCCCTGCCCCCGAGTCTCCTGCCGAGGCCGAGCCGCATCCTCCCCTTGGAGTCTATGAGATACCCCACTAAACCGCCAGTAAATCTTCTCCCTTCTCCCTCTGTCCTGCTTTTTTGCTAGAATTGGTTCCTGCTCTTTGCAGACGGACTAATACACCAGGGCAAGAGGGATGTAATGAATGAGTCAAAGGTAGCAGGGAGCAAACACTAGAACACAGAACCCCCTCATTTGTCATTTTCTATCCCCCATACCCTCCATTTTCTCCCTCTCTGTCTTTCCAATGGAAAAAAAGTACAGTTCATGGAAGGAAGAGAAACCAATTTTGTAGAATGAGATGCCAAGGAATCTTGCATTTAGATTTTCATCAGTCTGTCAAAACCTGATTACTTTTAATAAAAGCTTTTAAATTGTCCCACTGTTTTCTGTAAGTTGGTTGAGCTGCTCATATATTATATCACATTTTTCTTCTTAAAGATCTCTTTCTTTCTAAGGACCACTGAAGTATTTTTTTTGGCGGGGGAGGTGGGGAAGTATTTCAGGTGGCTAATTCTGTTTCAGTACAAACGTTATTTAGCCCTGTGAAAGCTCACTGATATTGTGGTTACATGTAAAAAGCACAGCTCTAGATTGCAATCCATGTTTTGGTGGCTGGGGGTAAGGAGTATCAAAGCAATGAACAACCTAATTTTATTGTGATCATTTGCCTTAACTCAACTTTAAACAAAAAAATCACTTCCCCCCAAATTAGGCCAACACAAAAAAATTGAACAAGTAAATAATATTAGAGGCATACAGTTAGGAAAGGATTCAAACTTACAAGCAATCAGAATTACAAACTAAAACAGGCATCTTTTTCTATTAGTAAAGTTATATATACCCACCTACACACACACACACACACACACACACACACACACACACACACACACTCGTATGTGTGTATCCTTTGGGGGATAATTTGGCAGTATATACCAAATGCTATATAAATGCACATGCCCTTTGATCCACAGTTCAACTTCCAAGAAAAAAGGAAAAAAAAATATTAAATATGAAAAAGTTACATCCTTAAATATGTTAAATAGTATGATTTTTAACAGTAAAAAATGGAAACAATAAAACTAATGTCCAGCTAGAGGAGAATAATGAAGTAAATTATAGTATACCCACTTGATAAATTCATATACAATAATTAAAGCAATGATTTTGGAGACTATACAGGCAACTAAAACTTATTCATAATTTTATATTAAAGAGCAGGGCCAACACTGCATATATGGGATACTCACAACTGTGTAAAAAGAAATATGTGAAAAAAAAGTCTGGGGCTTCCCTGGTGGCACAGTGGTTGGGAGTCCGCCTGCCGATGCAGGGGACGCGGGTTCGTGCCCCAGTCCAGGAGGATCCCACATGCCGCGGAGTGGCTGGGCCCGTGAGCCATGGCCACTGAGCCTGCGCGTCTGGAGCCTGTGCTCCGCAACGGGAGAGGCCACAGCAGTGAGAGGCCCGCATACCACACACACAAAAAAAAAAAGTCTGAAAGAAATAGTCCAAATTGTTTACAGTGGTTTATTGAATTGTAGTGTAACTACTTTTTGGTATTTTTTATAATGTGATTGTATTATTTTTCTAATTTTACATTTTCTAAATGAAGCAAGTCTCAAAAACTATAATAGTGAATGTTCATACTCCAAGAAACCAAATTCTGATACTAACATACAGCCAACTAGAATTTAAAGACTTAGGAGAATCCCCAAAAAAGAAAGCATCTGTTAAAAAATGCAATTAGATCACTGATCTATACCTAGTTTAAGTCCTAGGGAAAGTACTATAGTAGGAAATATAATATCAGAGTACACAGTGTTTTAGAAGTTGTGCACTGAGAAAATATTTTAAAATGTTCACCAACACAGTTCCCAGGAGTGATAATATGCTATTCAGCAATAGACAAGATAATTAGATTGTTTTCTTTTGGCAAATTACACTGTTAAATTTTTTCTGAGGGAAAGCAAGCATACTACATAGTGTTATAAATATTAAACATCTACCCTTTTACATATTGTTACTTTTTTATCAGACTCAATTCATGTGCATGAGAAATTCTGAAAACAATTCTCCAATGTATAACAAATTCCATCAGAAGGCCGCTTTGAAAGAAATGAATGTTATTGTTCCCATTGTTGTCGCTATTACTATTACTCTACATTGGAACTGAAATTTAACATTCTAAAGACAAACTTTGCCCTCCCTCACCACCACTCTATGAAAACTTTCCTCCAAAATGTACTACTGTATATAAAATAGATAACTAATAAGAACCTACACTATAGCACAGGGAACTCTACTCAGTCCTCTGTAATAACCTATATGGGAAAAGAATATAAAAAAGAATGGAGATATATATATATATATATATATATATATATATATATATATATATACACACACATATAACTGATTCACTTTGCTGTACAGAAGCTAACATAACATTGTAAACCAACTATACTCCAATAAAAATTAATTAAAAAAAAAAGTCATTCCTTACCTCCCTTTGCCAAAGACAATGAATGGTCTTTGTCTTCTCCCCATTTGCATGGAGTCCTCTATAGCCTTTGGCACCATTAACAGCTTTTGAATTATTGCTGTATTCCAGGCATTGTTCTTAGTGCTTTCAAGCATGATCTCAATCCTCACAACAACCCTATGAGCAGGTAATTTTAATAGCCTCGTTTATACACATGGGGAAATGGAGACACCCAGAGGTTAAGTTGCCAAGATAACCCTGCTAGTTATGTTATGGAAGCTAAACTTGAACTCAGCCAGTCCTACTTGAAAATCCATGCTTTTGTCCACCAAATCAAAGTGATCATCTCCAAGCTGCTGTGCTGCTTGGAGTGACCTCCTGTTGAATCACTTCTTCTGTGTCCTTTGCTACATTCTCATGCTTTCTCTCCTTTGCCCCAACTGATGAATAAGCCCAGGACCTATGCCCCCTCTGCCCAGAGGTTCTTTCTCCTGGACTTAAAGATCATTTCATGACAATGAGGGCTCAGACTTTATCTGGGAAAGTCCATTTAAAATACTTGCCCCATGTGTAATTAATGGTATTATTATTATTATATGAGAATAGTGCTGTACATGAGCATATGCTTCAACCTATTTTTAAAAATTTAATCCTCAAACTCTACATGTTCAAGGTCAAGTTAATTACATTTCTCTGCAACAACTTTTGGCCTCTCTTCTTTCAGTGTGCTATCATCCTCCTGTGCTCAAAATCTGAGTCATCTTTAATTCCTCCTTCTTCCTTAGTCTCCACATTTGATCTGTTGCCTTGTCCTATAGGATCCACTTTCACCAGGCTTTTGAGCTTTTTGCCCCTTTCCATTTTCCTTGCAGCTAAAACATACTCCACGAATATCATCCTCCTCCCTCAAAAACCTTCAATGGCTCCCTAATACCTACCAAATTAAGTGCAACCTCCTGAATCAAACATTAAAATTTCTTTATGCCTTCAGCTTATCTTTCAGCATTCACTTAAGTTAATTCACTATGTGTGTTCCACACTCATTCACATTAGATGACATTTATGCCTCATCTTTAAGCAAAGGGAACCACTGGAGGGTTTCAGACAGATTAAGTCATATGCATTTTGTCTTAACAATTGTCAGACTCTTCTCAATGGGTGACTTTAATTTGGCCTGAAAAGTTCCTATAACATCTTGCAGCTATCAGCCAAGATTACTTCATCCTTTAAAAAAGTAAATCATGTAACTGCTCACCACAGTTACATTTACAAAATAATCCCCACACTTTAACACAGAAAGCTGCTCCTTCCATTCCATGTAGCAGTAGAACAGGAAAAGAGAAAGGTACAGAATACTGTTGAGCTACTGAAATTGTGAAAATCCCTTTAAATGTTCTCCCTGTCCTAATAAAAGAGTATGGTTTCCAAATAAGAAATCATTGTGAGTCAGAAGGATTGTAGTCATGACATCCAGTGCTATAAACAGGGTTTCCCTGAATGATGAAAGCAGCCTAAGGGTAGTGAGGTGGGTAGCAAATTTTTTCTTAGCTTATGATTTAAGAACTTACTCATATGAATCATTTTTAAACCTAATTTTGGTAATATTATTTAAATTCTACATTTTTAAAGAAGTAAAAATTACCTTATTCTCTCCAGTAAGCCTGATAGCTTGTCCACTCAATCAAGGCCCTGAAGTGCCCCCTGATGGCAGCCTATCATTATTGCAGGTTCATAGTTCCTTGAGGGCTCTCCAGTTTCACCCTTTCCCGAGTTGTAGATAGACACTCTTGCCTACACAGTGCTACTTCAGGGGCCATTAGTTCTAATCTTCCACCCATCTTTCAAAAAGCCCCAACCACCTAGCCAATGCCTGATGTTCTTCAGGTAGTCCTTTATTACTTGGGGAATAAAGCACTGGGAGAGACAGAAGCTATGTGTCGTGTACACCTGATGTCAACAGGCTACTCCATGGTGTGAATAAGTTCACAACTCTTTGCTGAGAAGGTTTTGACAGCAGAGACACACTCCAGGGTCTTCAGAAGAGAAGGGGGTATTACTGGCAAAGGTGAGGGAAGGGCACAAAACAGAGGGGCTAGATGGGCCAAAGATCAATTTTGTCCATCTTGATGTTTTCTTTTTTAAAACCCTAGTCAGCTTTGGGAAGGAAGTATCTTTGATGGAAGCAAAGACGTTTTGGTGAAAAGGAGCCTTAACATGAACAGAGGTACTTGGACAGGTGAGGGTTGGGGGATGACCATCCTTCCTGAGTGCCTCTACCCTTCCCTGTCAGCATTAGGAAGCTATTCTGTGATCTGTCCTGAGAAATGTGTTTAACCTAGTTCTCAGCACACGTCACTAACACTTTCTTCTTACTTGCCTCAGGCTCAGAAGCGCTACATGACCTGGTTACAGTTTAACACATGCCGATGGCTAAGTGATTTCTCTCAATTCTTTAGGGAAAAAAAAAAAACCCATGGTAAAAATCAGATCCTAGGAATCCAATCTAGGAAGATCTTTATTATATTGATCAGCTGGTTTGGGAGATCAGTGAATGAGGCTTCTTTTCTAAGAAGAGAAGGAAGATTGGGACTGAAATGCCAAGCCTCAGAATTTTATCCTTCCACATCCCTGATTCCAGCACTGACTCAGCTATGCAGATATGAAAATCTCTAAAGATGCTTGTGCTTACTACCGGTTGATTCCAGGAGAGAAAAAGAAAATGTAGCCAATGACTACATCCTTATTTTTTCCTATATCAAAGTCAGTGGAAGCTCAGTATTTCCCAGTATCATAGGGTGCTGAGAAACTCAGCACAGTATTCATTTGTGGACCTTAATATAGCATCACGGGAGGATTGGCCCATATCACTTAAATCTCAGACAACATTTCCCTTTTTGGAAGAAACTTTGCAAAGTTTCTAAATTCTACCTCCTCAGACACTTCTGCAATGATCTTTAAGAAGCTGTTGGCAAACAGGAAATAATATTGAATTACACCTCATTGTCTCCTGAACCATCACTCTATGTTAAATGGGCACTCATTTTGTTTCCCACAGGTGGCAATCTAACTTTCATAGTCGGGCGCTACTGGTTTTCCTTGAAGCTGCACTGTCCAACATGAAAGCCATTAGCCACAGGTGTCTACTAAATTCTTAAAATGCAGCTAATCTGAATTGAGATGTGCTCTAAGTGTAAAATACACACCAGATTCCGAAGCTTTACTAAGAAAAAACAAAATATCTCATTATTAGTTTTTTATATCAATTACTTGTTAAAATGGTAATATTTTGGATATATTGGGTTAAGTAAGATATATTACTAAATTTAATTATACTTTGTTTATACCTTTTAAATTTGGCTACTGGATCAGTTAAGATTACATTTATGCCTTGCATTTTATTTCTACCAGTGAGGCTCAACTCTTGCTGCATTAAATCACTCAGAGCTCTTAAATACTCCCAGACTCCAGGCTCTCAACCCCAACAGTTAAATCAGAATACCTGGGATTGGGGCTCAGCATTGGGGTTTTTTGTTTGTTTGGTTTTTGCTTTTTGAAAGCTTCCAAGGTGATGCTAATATACAGCCAACATGGAGAACTACTGCTCTACATTCTGGAATTCTGTGATTCTAAGATTCTGCACAACAATGCTGTGCAGGTTAAAAGTTCAGAGTTGTTTTTTTCCTTATTCTGTATAATCAACTTTGTCTGTTCTGATCTATTTCTCCCTAAAGAAACAATGAAATGTTTTTCGAGTCATGCAAGTTAGAAGTTGTTTGTTTTATTTTTTAACGAAGTTCACATGAATCCAACACACTGCCAGGGCTAGAAAAAAAAGCACTGAATTTGGGATTTTAAGGTTGATGAGTAACATGTAATCTTTCCTGGGGCTGCTTCTGACACTTGCCTTTTCTTCTTGGAAGCACCTGCTTTGTCCCTGCTAATAACAAGAAATGTGTTCACAGTGCTTCTAGACTTGACTGTGCCTACGAATCACCTGGGCATCTGGTTCAAACACAGATGCTGATTCAGTTGGTCTGGGGGGCAGCCAAGTCCTGCATTTCTTTCAAGTGTCCAAGTGAGCAACAGGGCTTAGGGAATTAGCTCTGACTCACCTGGGCGGGTGGGGCTCATGCACAGCTGCCCAGTCACAGACAGGGAAGTCAACAGCACGCTGACTCTGTTTTCTGAATATGCACGGAGCAAACTTTTCAATGATGCTTCAATGGACAAACTTTCTGCTCTGGTTTGTCCACTGAAGCATCATTACATGGGCACCTATTTCTATAAATGTGAGGGTCCTGAAAGTGGGGTGGTATTTTCATCACATCTATTAGGAGACCTAACTCCCCAGGACCTACTTTCTTCCCATCCTCAGGGCTGAGGAAGGAGCCTGTGAGCTGGAGAACAGACTCTGAGTGGGACTAATTCCATATTTCTCTAGACATACTTGCATCTGCCGACAAGACTCAAAACTGAGTCCCAGGGAGCCACCACTATCTGCCTTGGGTCCCCCAGGACTAATCGTACCATGTTTGTTATCCTTGTCTGTATCACTGGCCACGAGAAGCCCAGGCTCCCAGGTCACCCCACTTCTCTCATTCTTTACTTCCCATCAGGCTCCTCACATCCCTCATGCTATATCCACCTTCCAATCACAAGATCCTCAAACCCCCCCAGTGTGCAGGGCGCCCTCTGGATTCATAATCCTTCTTCAGCAACATCTATTATATCCTCAGCCTCTTCTCTGAATGTTCCTTCCAGCTGGGGCCCCTCCTGAGGGCACTGCTCCCCTCGCAGGCAGCGGTGATGTTTCCCCTCCTTCTTCTGACATCTCTGGGTCTGGAGGCAGAATGGGTGTCCTCCTTGCCCCGCAACACTGCCTCCATACCACTCTCCCTCCTTCCTTGCTAAAACCCTCAGCCTTGCTCTCAACCTGTCACCTTCTATCACTCGCTACCTCTCCCGGTTGTTATGACCCTTCTCGTCATTTGATTACTTTAGCTTCTGGCTCACTGTCACTCTCTCCCGCACTGTTTCTCTCCCTTCTCTTGGTGATTTCAACACACACATAGATGGAACATCCAACCTGTCCTCTTAGTCACTTGAACGCTTCTCCTCTGACAATTGTGTTTGATATCTCCCCTCGGCTACTCACTCCAATGAACAAACCCTCCCAGAACAATAAGTTCAGCATCTCTGACTTAGCCAGGGTGGGATCGATGCTTTATACATATCACAAAATCTAACAAAATAAGCACAGCCTGAGCTTATTCCTGGCTCGTGGTGCATCACCCTATTGGGGTTGGGTGGAGAGCCTTCCACATGGTGATGCAGGGACCCAGGATCCTTCTGACTTGAGGAGCCGTCTTTTCCCAGGTCTAACAGTTCTTTTGCTGGATTCTCTGCATCCAGCTGGCAGACAGAAGAGAGGGGGGATATGGGATAGCAGGAGAGGATTTCTTATGGGCCAGGCCTAGAAACAGGGTACGTCCTTTCCACTCACATTTCATTTGCCAGAACTAGTCACTGGCCATATCTAACTCTAAGGAGGAATAAAAAGTGTAGTCCAGTCAGGTTTGGTGGTGAACAATGACCACACCATCCACATTCTCATTTTTCATCCATCCCGGTGTCTGACCCCTTACCTCCTAGCTCTCCAGTTCACTTCACCTCATGCCCCAACTACAACAAGCCTTCAGCCACTAGGAGAACTGATCCACTGATCCCAACACCTTTTGCTGTCCCTCATCCTCTTCCCTTTTTTTGCCCACTGAAATAACCTGGTCAGTCATTAGAATGACTCCCTGGCCCCTCTAGCTTTTTCACTTGGCAAAACCTCAACCCTGGTTAAATCCAGCAAACACAGCAAACCACAGCTGGGGGAGAACTCACAGCCAAACTCAGTGATCCCACTTCAACTTCGTGATGAGGAAGATCAGTGAGCTCTTGCCACTGCCAGGCAACCGTGTCTGTTTTCCACTCTCCTAGACAACCACATAATAATACCTTATCCACTCTCCTCGGGCCTCTGATAGCTTCTCCACCATCCTCACTTTCAGACGATGGCCTTGCTTCCTGTTTCACTGAGAAGGTTGAAGCCAGCGGAAAAGAAATCCACAGACTCACCCCACTACCCACCCTCTGGCATCAGGACCTGTGTGTCCTGCCTTCTCCCCCGCCCAGACTATAGTCGTCCACTTAATGCCACCCCCCTACCCCCATGCTCTAGATCCATCCATTCCCACCTATTCAAGAACATGGGTCCACCAACTCCTCTCTCTCCAGCACCAAGAACCCCTCCTCTTCTTATTCAGTTATTCTCGTTGTCACACAAAAATGCTACAGTCACTCCCATTTAAAAAATGAAAACAAACTGAGAAACTTCTTTTGCTCCCAATTCCGCTACTGGCTACTTCCATTCCCGCTACTCTTGTCTCCAATCCCTCCCCTCCCCTTCTCTCTTAAATCCATCCACACTGGCTTTCAGCCTCTACACCACAGACTCTGCTCTTGTCAGAGTGACAAGAGCCTCCCCCTTACCGAACCCACCAGTCACTTCTCAGCCCTCCTCTAACCTGACCCTCCGGCAAGGTTGGCGCAGATCCTCTCACCCTCTTCCCTCCATGCTTGCTTCCCACGGCTTCCAGGGCACCACACTCTCCTGATTTCCCTTTCACTTCACCGGACATTCCTCATCAGACTCCTTTGCGGGTTCCTCCAGACCTCTTGGGGAACCTGGGGCTTAGGCCTTGCCCTTGTCCTGCTCTCCATTTGCACTACCCAGTGATCTCATGCAGTCCCTGGCCTTACACACCATCTCTACCCTGATGGGCACCCACATGTGCCTTTCATCCCAGGTGCTTCTCCTAAATCTAGACCCTTAGTCAATCAGTGCCTCCCGGACATCTCCACTTGAGAGTCAGACTACAATGACCAAAAGCAAACTTCAGTATTCCTTCCCCAAATATCTTTACCCACCATCCCCCATCTTGAAAGCAACTCCATCCTTTCAGTGGGTTGCTCAGGCAAAACCAAAGAAACAAACAGAAAAACTAAACCAAAACAAAACAAAAAACTGTACAGTCAGTAGTTCCACTCTTTCTCTTACACCCACTTCAACCTGTCAGGAAATCCTGCTGAATTTTTCTCCAATATATGTCCACTTCTCACCATTTCCATTGCCACCATCTTAGTCCAAGCCTCTGGGAGCCTCCTTACTATCTCCTCTTTTGTAGCCCTGCCCTCCTACAATCTCTTCTCAGTGCTGCAGCCAGAGTGATCCTGTTCTAATACAAGTCCAAGCCCCCTCTGCTCCTGACCCCCCAGTGGCATTCTATCTCACTCAGTATAAATGCTAAAGTCTTAAAATGCCCTACAAGACCTGACGTAATCTGGCCATTTTCTCTTTGACCTCATCCCCCTTTACCTAACCTCTCTCACTTCACTGAGACCGCCCTGGCCTCTTTGTTCTTCCTCAGACATCCCCTGGGAGCCTCAGGGCCTTTGCACTGGCTGGTCCTTCTGCTTCAAATGTTCTTACTCCAGATACCCACATAGTAAAACTTCTGCTCCTTCTTCAAGTATTTGCTCAATGAATCTCCTTAACTATCTTATATAAAATACTCTTTAACATTTTATTACATTCTAACATTTTATAATTTACTTACTATGTCTACTTTTTTATTGCCTCTCTCTCCCTTCTCAGAATGTAAGCTCCAAGAGGGTAGGGATTTTTATCTGGTTTTTACTTTTTTCACTGATACATGCCAACACCCTAGAGCCATGCTCATTAAATATTTATTGAATGAAATCATATCTCCATGATTCTTAGCCCAGTGTCACGTATCCAGTAGACACTCGGTAAATTTTCATTGAACAAGTAAATTAAACCATTCTGAAACCTTTATTTTAAAATGGGTGTGCTTCAAAAACAGAAAGATAGATCAATGGAACAGGATAGAAAGCCCAGAGATAAACCCACGCACATATGGTCACCTTATCTTTGATAAAGGAGGCAGGAATGTACAGTGGAGAAAGGACAGCCTCTTCAATTAAGTGGTGCTGGGAAAACTGGACAGGTACATGTAAAAGTATGAGATTAGATCACTCCCTAACACCATACACAAAAATAAGCTCAAAATGGATTAAAGACCTAAATGTAAGGCCAGACACTATAAAACTCTTAGAGGAAAACATAGGCAGAACACTCTATGACATAAATCACAGCAAGATCCTTTTTGACCCACCTCCTAGAGAAGTAGAAATAAAAACAAAAATAAACAAATGGGACCTAATGAAACCTCAAAGCTTTTGCACAGCAAAGGAAACCATAAACAAGACCAAAAGACAACCCTCAGAATGGGAGAAAATATTTGCAAATGAAGCAACTGACAAAGGATTAATCTCCAAAATTTATAAGCAGCTCATGCAGCTCAATAACAAAAAAACAAACAACCCAATCCAAAAATGGGCAGAAGACCTAAATAGACATTTCTCCAAAGAAGATACACAGATTGCCAACAAACACAAGAAAGAATGCTCAACATCATTAATCATTAGAGAAATGCAAATCAAAACTACAATGAGATATCATTTCACACCAGTAAGAATGGCCATCATCAAAAAAATCTGGAAACAATAAATGCTGGAGAGAGTGTGGAGAAAAGGGAACACTCTTGCACTGCTGGTGGGAATGTGAATTGGTACAGCCACTATGGAGAACAGTATGGAGGTTCCTTAAAAAACTACAAATAGAACTACCATATGACCCAGCAATCTCACTACTGGGCATATACCCTGAGAAAACCATAATTCAAAAAGAGTCAGGCTTCCCTGATGGCGCAGTGGTTGAGAGTCCGCCTGCCAATGCAGGGGACACGGGTTTGTGCCCCGGTCCAGGAAGATCCCACATGCCGCGGAGTGGCTAGGCCTGTGAGCCATGGCCGCTGAGCCTGCGCGTCTGGAGCCTGTGCTCTGCAACGGGAGAGGCCACAACAGCGAGAGGCCCGCGTACCGCAAAAAAAAAAAAAAAAAAAAAAAGAGTCATGTACCAAAATGTTCATTGCAGCTCTATTTACAATAGCCAGGAGATGGAAACAACCTAAGTGTCCATCATCGGATGAATGGATAAAGAAGATGTGGCACATATATACAATGGAATATTACTCAGCCATAAAAAGAAACGAAATTGAGCTATTTGTAATGAGGTGGATGGACCTAGAGTCTGTCATACAGAGTGAAGTAAGTCAGAAAGAGAAAGACAAATACCGTATGCTAACACATATATATGGAATTTAAGAAAAAAAAATGTCATGAAGAACCTAGGGGTAAGACAGGAATAAAGACACAGACCTACTAGAGAATGGACTTGAGGATATGAGGAGGGGGAAGGGTAAGCTGTGACAAAGCGAGAGAGGCATGGACATATATACACTACCAAACGTAAGGTAGATAGCTAGTGGGAAGCAGCCGCATAGCACAGGAAGATCAGCTCCGTGCTTTGTGACCGCCTGGAGGGGTGGGATAGGGAGGGTGGGAGGGAGGGAGACGCAAGAGGGAAGGGATGGGGGAACAGATGTATATGTATAACTGATTCACTTTGTTATAAAGCAGAAACTAACACACCATTGTAAAGCAATTATACTCCAATAATGATGTAAAAAAATAATAATAAAAAATAAAATGGGTGTGCTTTGTTTGACAAAAGCTCTCTAGCAGAAAGTTATTTTTTAAAATCTAGAAAAACTGGAAAAGCACGTATAAGACTTATTTCCTTCAGACAAAGTACTGAAAGTGCCATTTTTCATACCTTCATCTTCGCTGTTCCAGACATTTAAAGTTGACTAATTAGCAGCAGGACCTCAGTCTTGTAACTTTCATCCAGCATTTGCTAGAATCAATGTCCAACAGGAACACTGTCGGCCTTTACTTGTTTTTCATGCCTCTGCTTCCACACGCACCCCATGACTGAGTCCACTCATGCCCACACCTAATACCAAAGAAAAAAAAAGGAGAAAAGGATAGGAAAGAATTGGAGGTGATGGCAGTGAAGGAGGAGGTGCATAAGGAAGCTACCATTTCTCATTGCCTTACTACTATGGCAATCCAATGCTGCTCAAGTCAGCCTGAGTTTTGTGATCATCTGTAAACTTTCTAAAACCATAGATGCTTGGAACCTACCCCAGAGTTACTAAGTCATAATCTCCGACAGCCAGGCCCACGTGTGTGTGCCTTGTTAAAACTCTCCATAGCTAGGTGTGAGCAATACTGGACAAGGTGTTTCACGTTATCCCATTTCATCTTCAAAACAGCCACAGAAGGTAGGTATTTTGATCTTCATTTTATAGACAATGAAGCCAAGTCTCAGAGAAGTTGAGAACTTGCCCAAGGTCGCACAGTCATGAAGTGACAAAAAGTCATGAAGTGACATGAAGTTCAAAGTCAAGCCTTTCTAAGCTCTACTCTGTCTGCAAATACAGGCCACCCCAAGTCCTACAGCACCCTGACAGGGGCAGGCCGTGCTGACACCCCTGATGGAATCTAGTCATCAGTCACTCTCAGGAATCTCAGAAATGCCTGCCAGAGTCAGGTCTCAAAGGACTGCCCCCTGGGCACCCATTAGGTCCAGCATTCCTGCTCACCAACCCCAGGCCCTAGTCCTTGGCTTTGGCCTCAGCCCCAGTTCCTAAGCCCTGCCTCCCAGTCCATCTCTGATAAAGTTATGGGGTGGTCCCCCTCCCTATAGTAAAATTGCACGTTTCCTTAAGGTTGTGAACAGCCCTGCCCTGGATTCCCCATCTCCTTGCTCTACCTCCTCGTGAGACTCTGATCCTTCACCTTGTAGAACCACCTGCCCAACTCCAAGCCTGAGGCTACACCTATTACCCACTTTATCCATTCATTCACAAAGTTTTTACCAATCACTCACTGAGAACCAGAAACTAGTCAGCTCAACGGTCCTAGTACCTTCACGAAAGTTATGGCAGAGACAATGTGAGGGTCAACTCACATTCCCACCTCCGTTCTTGTACCTGGATCTAGTCATTTGTCGTAATGGCCATTTGCTCCTCCATGTATTCAACAAGTAGAACACATGGTAAGTGCTTTGAAGGAGAACAGGAAGATTCAACAGGCAGGGGACAGAGACCTTGACCCATAAGAGGCTAGCCAAGAAAGGCTTTGCCATAATGAACTCGTCTACACTGTACCCATAGGATGGGAAGGTGCCAAGTATGGGAACAATGACAGGAAGGACATCAGAGGGAGAGGGGACAGGATGAACAGATCTGCTGGGCAGGAAGGCGCTCCGAGGGGCAGCAGCAAGATGATCAGCAGGTATAGGTCTGGGGTCAATGTGTGCCTTTCTAAAGGGAGAACGAGTGCAATATACACATTTTACCAAGAGATACATTTAGACTAACAGACTCATACAAAGCCGTGAATACCGAAATGGGGCAGCAGGGAAGAAGCAAGGCAGGAGGGAGGCAGAAGTAAAGCCATGGACCACTTCAGACTCTTTGTGAAAAAAAAATACTTGAGCAGCGCTTTTTAAATCATGTTCTGCAAGGTCTTTCACTCATCCTTTCAACAAATGTCTATTACATGCCTACGTGGTGTCATACACTGTTCTAGGCACTGAGGAGCCAGGGGCAAATAAGAAAAGTCTCTTTCCCTCCTCTCTCACCATTAAACAGATTCTGACTCTGCCCGGGTGGGATCTTTCCTCCCTTGCCTTGCTAGGTTCCTCCTTGAGGGTCTTTAAATACAGAATGGGGAGCAGAGGATAGAAGGACAAAGACGCACAGACTAGGGCTAGGGGACAATGTCCCCGCCCCCATGCCACCAGGGATTTTTGAGAAAAAGATAGTGCTGCAGTATGTGAGGAAAACTAAGAGGAAAGAAAGGAAAGTTTTAAGAAATAGAAAGAAAGAGCATAGCTAACGTACTCAGCTCTTACTCTGTGCCTGGCAATATTCTAAACATTCACATGTATCATCTCACTTAAACCTCACGATTTACAAACTATAATGACATCCATTTTACAGATGAGAAAACTGAGACACAAAGAGGCTGAGTAACTTGCCCTGGGTTACCCAGTTTCTAAGTGGCCAAGCTGGGATTCGGACCCTATTGGGGTGGCTCCCACACCCATGCTCTCTATCATTCCACCATACTGCTTCTTGACACAAACTGCTCTTGACTGTCAATGTTCTTTATGGCATTCATGGAATGTAAATTTTAGAATTGCTACTCTATTTTCTTCTTTCAACCTTTCCATTATAAAATAAAACTGATTCAGAAAACAACAAAAAGTGAATGTATAGTTTAATGAATTGGTACGAGGTGAACACCTTAGCAACCACCATCCAGGTCAAGAAACAGAACTTTGCCAGCCACCCCCAAAGCCCCTCCACATGTCCCATCCTGGTCAATGTGTCTTCCTCCTCACAAGGTTAACCACTACTCTTTTAAGCTAATCATATCATACTTGAGTTTCTTTGTAGTTTTATCGCCTAAGTATGCATCCTGGTATACTACAGTACAGCATTACCCATTTGTAAATTTGACATGTCTTTTAAGTCTATTATATTCTACAGGTTCTCTCCTCCATCCCTTTCTTTTTTCTTACAACTTCTCTGGGTATCTGACCTGTAGAACTCCCACCATCGGCACTTTACTGATTGTATACTCATGGGGCAGTTCACCATGCTCCTCTGTCTTCTATGTTTTCTGCAAATGAGCAGGTGAATCCAGAGGCTTGGTCAACCTCAGGTTTGATCTCTTGGCAAGACTCTAGGTGCTGATTTGTCCTTTCACCAAGAGCCATGTGGTATGTCTGCTTGTCTCTCTTTTTGCAATGATAGCAGCTGTTGGTGCTTGATGCCAAGATCTATTCATCCAAAGGGTGTTGCAAAAGGGTGATATTCTACTTCTATCATTTCTTTTCTACTTATTAATCCATCCATTGGAACATTTTTATAAATATACATTTTTCCCTCATCTGCTATTTGGTTACCCCATGATACCATTCATATACGAAAAACAGAATAAATGATTCTTTTCCTTCATCTATCAATGTTCACAAAAATAACTGGTTCCCTACCATCCTCTGAAGGAGATCAATTTTTAAAAATATCATTATGAAGTCATGGATTTCAACTTATTTGATGGGCTTCAAGTAATTATAATTATTATCCTTTTTAAAGCTTAAATTGTCACCCTTTGGCCAATAGAAGCCTTTTCAAGTTGGCTCCAGGGTGTTTCTGACATAGCCCTGGTGGTGTTTGATAGCTTCCTCACTATCTATTATGACAAGATGTTCCAGGTGCATATCCTACATTTTCCACCCCAAACCTGGAATTTGTCTAGATTCCTTTAGTGGGAAATGGCATTTCAAGACTACAATCTGGGCACTAAGGATGTCATAGAATCCAAGTTCATGTGCCCAAAGCACAGTGAAGACAAACAAACTGAAACATCAGAGTTAGAACAGAAAAAGTTATATTGAAGGGCCAAGCAAGGAGAATGGGCAGCTCATGCTCAAAAAGCCTGAACTCCCTGATGGTTTTCAGGGAAGAGTTTTTATAGGCAAAATTTTGAGGGAGGGCTGCAGGGTGCATGACGTTTCTCTGATTGGTTGGTGGTGAGGTAACAGGGCAGTGCTCCAGGAATCTTGTGCTCAGCCTGAAGTTACCATCCTCCACCTGGGTGGGGATCTTAGTTCCTGTAGAAGAACTCAGAGATGTATTGTTTTGTATATCCTTCGAGGAGGAACCAGGACCCTGCTTCATCTGCACTTTTGTTTCTTGTCTGCTCCTCCTTTGTTTCTGCATTCCCTCCCTTCCCTAATTAGTAACTGTTTGAATCTGCCCTTTAGAACTCAGGTAAGGTCTAGGAGGCCAAAGCCTTTTTCCTAAAAACATGAAATGGGAGGCAGGGAAAGACTTTTGTACCCAGGAAGGCCGTACAGGGTCCTGCTCAGTTTTAAGCATGCTTATTGCTACTGGTTTGATCATTGTTTCTAAGCCTTTTTCCGTGAGCAGAGCTAGGAAATATGCACACACACACACATACACAATGAATATACACAACATACTTTTTTGTATGTACATTATAGTCAACAAGAAGGTTTTTTTGTTGAACATTCTGTTCTTCATTTTGCTTCCTAGACTCCCAATAGTATAGCCCACTGAGGGCCTATTGGCACAAAGCCCATTTAGTATTTTGAAGTCTTTGTGAAGAAAGAAAGCAGTTCTTCAGTTTGAGTTTATGGATCCAATTCCCATTTCAATGTTGTTCATTTTCTCTCCCATATATTAGTTCAAAAAAATCTCTGCTCATCCATACCATTTTACAAAGTCTATTTATATTTTCCATATGCCAAAATTTCATCAAATAATCCTCTTGAAGGACTGTTTGAGATGCAGGCTGTTGCAGAAAAGAAGAGGAAAGAATGGCCTGTAGGCCAGCCCACCTGTGCTTTGCTCTCATTCTGTGAGTTTGCTAGTTGCCAAGTCCAGACTAAGAATGAGCTACACAGGTTGCTAACACAACAGAAACACACCTTCTTATAAGGGATATTAACAAGAATATGGCCCTGAATCCTAATTTTAGCTTAAATGCTAGGCTATAAAAGGAGAAGTACAAGGGGCACTAGATTAAGGAAGGATTTAGCCTATACTGAAAAACATGAGAATAGGATGACAAGTGCAAAAGAGTCAAGGGCAGATATTCAGTTTCTGTCACACTTCCCAATAGAAACAGAGGAAAACATTTGCTGTAATAGTTGTGTGGTCTTGAAGACAGGTCCAATGTGTCAAGTATGACATGGCATAATACATGTGAAAGGCCTTTGCGCGTTGCAATACACTGTGCAAATGAGCTAACGATAATATTATTAAATATTATTTAATTAAATTTAGAAATTCTTTTCTTAAAATTTCTTGACCAAGTCTGTGTGCCCCGACATGTCATTTTCAAATGAAAGGCAAAGGAACATGAGCACATGAGGCTGGCTGCCTCTCAGTGCCTGCAGGGAGGCCAATAATACGACTCTGGGATCATCATTATCTTCATAAAAAGAAAGTCTGGAGGTTGACATGGAGCCAGCCTCCTTGGCTTCCCACTGACAAAAAGCACAAAGGCAAAACTCCTATGCCCACAAGTCCTCACATGCCTTTCATTGTTTACCAGAACTCAGGCCACAGGCATTTTGACAGAGGTGCCATGTCTCAGGAAAGTTCTAGAAAGTGTGCTGCCCTGAGGCAGGGCACTGGGGCCTGAGCAGAATGAAGGGAAGGCAAGAGCATGTGTGATGTTTCAGGGAAACTGAAAATGAATGAGCGTTTTTGAGAGACAAACAGGGAAGGAATGTAGATGTCCTGTGGGCCCCTAATTACGCAGGTTTATGCGTGGGAATCCCAGCAACACTGGAGGTAAATGAGAGTTATTTTATCAAAGAGGTGGTTCTTCTCTAGAGGGGACAGAATGATGAAGCACCAGCAAAATAAGTGGGGAATGCTATAATTATGGATTAAGTTGGAGGAATATCTTTAAAGAAGTTTCAAAAACCATTTTCTCTAGGTTTGTATCTCTCTGATCTGTGGATGGGTACTGCCTCTTTCCCACTATGCAGAATTCTAGTCTTTATTTTATAAACAGTTGCTAACTTTTGCACTCATACGAGGAGTTTTCACTGAATTTGTTCTAATGCTATTATGAAAGAATAAATGTGCCGCCCAAGAATAGGAAATATAATTATTCCATTTTTACAACTTACTTTGCTTTCCTCTGCTGTGAGAGGAATAACAAATGAGATGGTTAAACTAAAATTTCTGACTCAAAAAACAGATCCCCTTCCTTTCCTAAATGGAATGTTATGACTGGAGACAATCAGATAAACAAATGCCTAAATTTTTAAATATGCATTTCAGAGAGAGGTTACAGCCTCCTCTCCCTCTCTCCCTCTCTCCCTCTCTCTCTCTCTCTCTCTCTCATCAGTTCAATTCAATGCTCCAGGAACATCCAAATTCCCTCTATACAAAAGAACACAAATGTGCTATCAGGAACATCACTGATGGTATGAAGAGCTCCCATGTCCTGGCTGCAGCACAATCAGACTCTTTAATCCCCAGAGAATGGGGGTCTTCCTGTCACCTCAGAAGAGCCCTTGCTCTCTGAGGAAGCATCAGCATAAATGTCTCTGGGCTTCATCACGCTGTCTTCTCCGCCTGGATTTAGAACTCAAATCCAGCCTATCCTCAGCTTTCTACTGTCCCTGCCACCTCAACTTCTGGCTTCCCGCTCTCTCTTCCGGTTCCAACTTGGCCTTTATTTTCTTGGTTCTCACATCAGCCACCATGAGGAGCCACTGCCTGTTTCTGACTCTACGGCCCTGTTCTCAGGTGTCAAACTCCATCAGCTGTTTCCTATTTCTGCCTCCTGACAGTGAGAACCCTGTCTGCCCAGAGCTAGCAGGACTCAAACTTAGCAAACCTGACATGAATTAATGCATTGGGTAGTAGCAGCTACTCTTTTCTGGAGGGTAGTGTTTTTTAAGCTACCTCACAGCTATCATGCCATGGGGTCCTGGAGTATAAGAAGATTAAGGACACAGAGAAGAAGCATGCCTCAGCTCAAAGAAAGGAATATGTTAAACGGGCAACGGCAGTCTGCCTCAGGGAGAGAAGCACAGAGAGGGCCCATTTAGCTTCAGGAAGATTTCTTCAGTGTATTACAGCAAGAGAAGGTTGTTTTCTCAAACCAGAATCTAACCAGAATCGCTGAGAATAATTGTAATAGGTTCAGTGAAGCAATATTTAAATAAAATGAGCAGTGTCAAATTTGGTTACAGAACAAGGTATGTGAAAAGAGATTCTAAATAATCTTATGCACAAGTCAGAAAGAGGAAGCAGTGTATTTTTGTTTGTTTTCACTGGTTTTATTTTTATTTATTTTTTAATTGACGTAGAGTTGATTTACAACATGTTAGTTTCTGATATACAGCAAAGTGATTCAGTTATACTTTTTTCAGATTTTTTTCCATTATACGTTATTAGAAGATAGTGAATATAATTAAATGTTCTGTACAGTAAATCCTTGTTGCTTCTCTATTTTATGTATAGTAGTATGTATCTGTTAATTCCATACTCCTAATTTATCCCTCCCCCATCCCTTTCCCCTTTGGTAACCATAAATTTGTTTTCTAGGTCTTTGAGTCTGTTTCTGTTTTGTATATAGATTCATTTGTATTATTTTTTTAGATTCCACATATAAGTGATATCATATAGTATTTGTCTTCCTCTGTCTGACTTACTTCATTAAGTATAATATCTCTAGGTCCATCCATGTTACTGCAAATGGCAATATTTCATTCTTTTTTATGACAGTGATATTCCATTGTGAATGTATACTACATCTTCTTAAGCCAATCGTCTATTAATGGGCACTTGGGTTGTTTTACAACCCAAATGAGACTCGCTGGAGAAGGGACAGGATACAGCAACCCAGCAAAATAAGGGTCACTTGGGGGCAGGGTAGAAAAAATGGGAATCATGACAAATCAGACACTAGAATGGAAACCACAGCAACTTCGAAAAAGAGAATCAGCTGGGAGAGCTCTGCTCTCTGGTAGGAAGCAAAGAGCCATCTGCCCTGCTCCTCAGGGTAGTGTCCTCACAGGCAGACTTAGAGGATAGCTATGCTATGAAATAGCTATGCTATGGATGAAAGCAGAAGAGGAAATCTCCAAGGCCATCAGGAATGCCTCCCAACAAGTACAGTGGAACAATCACAGGACTTTTGGCTGTTTATAGTTCCATTTCATGAAGTTCAGTTTCCTCATCTGCAAAACGGGGCTAATAACAGCACTTACCTCAGTTAGGGCTGTTGTGAGGATTAAAGGGCTTAGTACCTGTAAACAAAGGTACTATGTGCCTGGCACATAATAAGTACTCAGTAAACATGAGCATTATAACTATAATAATTGTATGACCACCATTCAGAGTTAGGTCATCTACATATAATATTGTATTCACACAAATGACACCATGAGTTAGGTGTTTTATAGTCCGCTCCTCCAGTAAAGGGTCTAGTGGAAATCGATGAACAGAAATACACAAAAAATGTATAAAATGGCATTTTGACAGAATAGGACAAGTACAAGAAAATGCTGTTTGAGCCTTAAACTATGAATTGATTAACCTTGTATGACATTAGAACTCAGATTCGATTACTGTTTAAATTCCAAATAGATTCTTCAGTTGTACAAAGTTAGGAGCAGGCCACATGTAATTTAAGTTGGAGAGAAAAATGTCAAGGGGCTCAGATGCAGGCAGTATAAGGGAGACTAGCTTGTTACTCAAAGGGCAGAGTCAGCTGGTATATAAGGGGCCAGTCTGAAGGAGAGTCCCAGGGTTTTCAGGGAGGTATCCAGAGGCAGAAATCCAGGAAAAAAACAAAGCCAAATCGGGGGACCAAGACAGATTGCCCAAAGTTTCCCTTGACATCCCTCATTGCTTTGATGAAGCCATTCATGAGTTTGACCATGAGGCAGATTAAAGGTCCCAGCCGTGTTTTAGTCAACGTTCTCCAAAGAAACAGAACCAATAGAACGTGTATATATAAAGAGAGATTTATTTTAAGGAATAGGCTCACATGATTATGGATGCTGGCAAGTCCAAAATCTGCAGGACAGGCTGGCCAGGGAGACCCAGGGAGAGACCCAGGGAGAGCAGATGTTGTTGCAGGATTCTCCCCTCTTCTGGAGAAATCAGTCTTTTTCTACTGATTGGACAAGACAGACCCACATTATGGAAGGCAACCTGCTTTAGTCAAAGCTACTGATTTAAATGTTAATCTCATCTTAAAAAACCTTCACAGAAATGCCTAGATTAATATTTGATCAAATATCTAGGTATTGTGGCCTAGCCAAGTTGACACATAAAATTAACCATTGCAACCCACCCTCTGACAATTAAGAGGCAGCCCTCTGAATCCCATCACCTAGACCTGAGACTCTGGAAATGACCTAAGTCTCTAGAAATGATCTCAAGTCAAAGGGTTAAGGAAGCTCTTGTCTCTGCACTTTTGATAGGGCAGAAATACCCTATCAGCAATGCAGCTTCTTCAACCATGTGTGTTTTTCGAAGTACTGGCTCTGATGTTTCAATTCAAAACACTAGACTAGAAAGGCTAGAAGAAGCTGGTGAAAATGTCAATTCAGCATTAGTGACAGAGAAATCTTTTCATTTTATCATAAACTAATTTCTGAATAGATGTTGTCCTTTCACATTTTAAAATTTCTATGAAACTGTCCTACATTAGTGCTATTTGCCATTTTCCAGCCTCGTTAGTAGTTCTACATGTTTGAGAAGAAAGACAGGTTGACTCTTGTGTGTATTCAGTCTGCAAATACCCATCAAATAAGACCCTCAATGTGTAGAAATTATCTTGGAAGAATGAGGTAACCTGTATTTACTTCCTGCTACGGAGCACATAAATAGGCAAAGTGCACAGCAAAATACTTTGCATGCATTCAAATGTTGAGTGAACTGAATCAATATACATATTTTTTAGCAAGTTCTTTCATAGTTCTGTACCTTAATAAATAGGTAATTTACTAATAAAAGGCTTATCTAGGAGTTGCCAAAATATTTGACTTTTTAAATAAAGTAGAAGCCACTCTGTGCAAATCATGGTTTTAATCAAAACATAAATATTAACTCATTAGACACTGCCGACCTTGTATTCTCACTTCAGCAATAAAATGTCCCTGTCAATTAAACTGAGCAATTGTCAATTAAACCGAGCAATTGTCAATTAAACCTTAAGGAGAGCTTATACAGAATTGTGGTCGGGCAACCTGACAGCAAATGTCCAAGTTTCCTTATGAAGACAAAACCTTTTTACTCTTCAGAGTAAGCACTCTCCTGATGCCCTACTGTGCGTTCCTGAAATGTTGAAATATATTCCTCTCTGATTCTCCATGAAATAAACAGAGTGGGGTGTGAGCTGATAAGGAGTTGTCTTTGGCCGTCTGGGTCAGGAATGCAGAAAGCATAGTGCTCCAAATCATGCTGTCAGCTCAAAGTCTGCTGATAGGACAAGTGAGGAAGACTCTCGTCTTTGGGTTACTGACCCAGTTTGCAGGAAGATGACCATCTTTGATGCCCAACAGGACCTCTCTACCTATGTGAGTGGAAAACAGCAGTACAGTGACTGCCAAACCTGGCTTTATCTGTACATGAAAGAAAGAACCTGAACTCTAGAAGGAAGTAACACAGTTTTCAGTACTTGTCACAATCCTCAAAGTTCTCTACATAGTTTGGAGGTGCTGTTTCTCATTTGTTGGTTATGTCAATGGTGGTGTGTGTCTTCCACCCATAAATTTGGGGGCATCTCATGGCATCCTATATAATAGTTAACTCCGTGGAGGAAAATCTCCTGGAGCAGTCATTCCCAAAGTGCGTGCCAGGGAGCACTAAGTCATAAGGAGTCAGGGTTACTTGTGGGGAGAGGGAGAAAGGATTCTGAGATTAATTTCAGGAAAACACGATTCTTAGAGGAAAACATAGGCAGAACACTCTATGACATAAATCACAGCAAGATCCTTTTTGACCCACCTCCTAGAGAAATGGAAATAAAAACAAAAATAAACAAATGGGGCCTAATGAAACTTCAAAGCTTTTGCACAGCAAAGGAAACCATAAACAAGACCAAAAGACAACCCTCAGAATGGGAGAAAATATTTGCAAATGAAACAACTGACAAAGGATTAATCTCCAAAATTTACAAGCAGCTCATGCAGCTCAATAACAAAAAAACAAACAACCCAATCCAAAAATGGGCAGAAGACCTAAATAGACATTTCTCCAAAGAAGATATACAGATTTCCAACAAACACATGAAAGAATGCTCAACATCATTAATCATTAGAGAAATGCAAATCAAAACTACAATGAGATATCATCTCACACCAGTCAGAATGGCCATCATCAAAAAATCTAGAAACAATAAATGCTGGAGAGGGTGTGGAGAAAAGGGAACACTCTTGCACTGCTGGTGGGAATGTGAATTGGTACAGCCACTATGGAGAACAGTATGGAGGTTCCCTAAAAAACTACAAATAGAACTACCATATGACCCAGCAATCCCATTACTGGGCATATACCCTGAGAAAACCATAATTCAAAAAGAGTCATGTACCAAAATGTTCATTGCAGCTCTATTTACAATAGCCAGGAGATGGAAGCAGACTAAGTGTCCATCATCGGATGAATGGATAAAGAAGATGTGGCACATATATACAATGGAATATTACTCAGCCATAAAAAGAAACAAAATTGAGTTATTTGTAGCGAGGTGGATGGACCTAGAGTCTGTCATACAGAGTGAAGTAAGTCAGAAAGAGAAAGACAAATACCTATGCTAACACATACATATGGAATCTAAGAAAAAAAAATGTCATGAAGAACCTAGGGGTAAGACGGGAATAAAGATACAGACCTACTAGAGAATGGACTTGAGGACATGGGGAGGGGGTAGGGTAAGCTGGGACAAAGTGAGAGAGTGGCATGGACATGTATACACTACCAAATGTAAAATAGATAGCTAGTGGGAAGCAGCCGCATAGCACAGGGAGATCAGCTCTGTGCTTTGTGACCGCCTGGAGGGGTGGGATGGGGAGGGTGGTAGGAAGGGAGACGCAGGAGGGAAGAGATGTGGGAACGTATGTATATGTATAACTGATTCACTTTGTTATAAAGCAGAAACTAACACCACTGTAAAGCAATTATACTCCAATAAAGATGTTAAATAAATAAATAAATAAATAAATAAAGTTCAGTAGTTTTCTCATGTGAGACTTCTCAGAGCCTTTAATATGCTAATGTGGGTTGCCATCTGTGTGTTTTGCATGTGCACGGTGGGTGCTGTGTATATTGTGTCTGCTGCATGTGTTGTATGTGTGTTGTATTGTTGAACTGGTGGTTTTCCAAGTATATACAGAGTATAAACTGGAAAATTCTATGTATTTAAACTTAAACTTTTCATATGTACTTCTTAAGCTTTATTTTTTTTCTGCATTAAAAAAATTAATATATTTTTAGACTAGATGAAACAATTCCTTATAACATAGCTATTTCTGTTTAACAGAATTCTAGCTAGGCTTGTGTAGAAGAAGCTTACAGAAACTTAAAGAAAAAAAAGACTAAACTTAATGCTTAAAGAAGAAACTTCTATAAAATACAAATGCCTATTAAGTCTGTAATCAACTTGTAAAGTGTTCAGCTAAAAACTGAATGTATTAGGCTTTGATACAAATAATACAATGAAATGTAGTTTTTAAGATAATATTCAAAAAGGAAATAAAGCACTAGTGAAAGAGTAGCAATCATACCTCAAATATGAGTGCTGTACACAAAATAAATTGTAAAATGAGAACATTTAAATATAAATACAGAACATCAATAGAATGTATTTATTCACTTTACCATAACTCTAATATTAACACTGCACAATTCCTAAAACTTTCACAATTTTTAAATTAATTTCCAGGCATTAAGTACCTAAATAATTTTAGTATTGTATCTAAGGTCTTTCTTTTCCTTTCTTGGCACTTTCTCCTTTCACTTGGACTTTACAGTTTTCTTTCCACAAATTTCACCCACCCAACAATACCTGAGCAAATATGGTAGCTTATAAAGGGAAAGCATGCTTACCTTGCTTAACTTCAGAAAGTCACCCAGTGTCTACCTATCATCAATCAACTTCATTTTGGTTCCAATCTAGTGGTTTAACACGGTTCAACCACTCATTCCTAATATTTCAAAAGCTAATGGAAACTGCATTAACTATAACACCAAATGTCTTTGCTTTTAGCCAAATTATATTAATTATAATTATTCTATCTAGAATGTCTCAAGCTGATCAGAAGTTCTGTGTAGCTGATTAATTAGAAATAGATGGGAAGATGAATTATTACTTAGTAAACTAAATTAATATAATGGACAAAAATATTCAAAACATGGAGTACATGGAGGAAAGAAATAATGAAAACGTTCAGCATTATGAAACTAAAAATATCCAGCTTCTGCTGGCAAGAAAAAACATTTGTTAAGAACTTACTATGTGTCGGGTACCATCCCAAGTGACTTACATGCATTATTTCATTCAATCCTCAGCACCCTGAAATAGGTACTATTTTTATAGTTAAATTAAGAGGCTCAGAGAGGTTAAATAATTTGCTAAGGCTGAATAGCTAATGAATAGAAGAGCTGAGATCTAAGCCCACCCTCTTACATACTACCCTGAGAAGGAGACTGTATTAATTTTCTGTTGCTGAGTAACAAATTACTACCAACTTAGTGGCTTAAAATAACCCCCATTTATCATCTCAGTTTCTGTAGGTCAGGAGACAAGGCATGGCTAAATGGGGTCCTCGGCTCAGGGTCTCTCAAGGCTGCAATTCAGGTGTCAGCCTAGTTGTGTGCCTTTCTGGAGTTTGGGGTGGTATGGTGGTTATTCACATGGTTTTTGGCAGAATTTGGTTCCTTGCAGCTGTAAGACTGAGGTCCCTGTTTTTCCAGCAGCTCTCAGCTGGGGGCCACTCTGAGCCTTTAGAGGCTGCCTGCAGTTCATTGCCATGTGGTAGCTTCCTTCTTCAAGGCCAGAGGAAAATCTCTCTCTCCAGTCTGCTACGATGGACTCTTGTATAACAATAACATAACCATTGGAGTGACTATCCCATCACCTTTGCCGTATCCGACTTGCTAAAAGCAATTCACAGCATTCAAGGGGAGGGAATTATACAAGGATGTGACTCATTGGAGCTCACCTTAAACTTGTGCCTACTACAGGTTCCAGTGTTCTCTTCTTAACTGATTTATTTAACCGATGACTGCTATCTTCTGCATAGGAGTCAATACTACACAGGAACATGAAAGCATTCCAGCTGGCCACAGCTCAAACAACCAGCCACAACAGAAATCAAATGAGAGATTCAAGTAGATAATGTGGAGCCTCAAATTCTATAAGTCTGAGGACTTTTGTGTCCACGGTCGTTCTGTGATTTCAGTACTAAACAATTTGAGATCAATATTAGATGAATTCCCAGCAAATGAAGAATATTGTTTAGAACAGAACGCTAATGATTAACTTTCCATAGGCCAGAGTCTTTATTAGTGAACTTGATTTACAATAACTAAGGACCATTTAAACACTGAGTTTTTCAAACTAGTAATCAAATAAATCAACCCTAAGCTACCATTTTACAATTATTGAACTGAACCCCTCAGAAAATGTTTTCATGACAACCTCAAGAATGGATAAGTTGTGGTGACCCAGGTGACCCACAGACACTGCCACTGGTGAGATTGTCAAGGGGCACATCCCTTCTGTAAAGTGGTAGTGTACTGGCTTTGCTAGTCAAGTCCTTCAGGGTTATAAGGAGGATCTGTGCACCAATTATTAACAAACAAAAAAGTTTATTGCAGAGAAACATGGGAAGGTTCAGCAAAATGGATGGGTTGGGCATTATCCACCAGCAGCCTAGATACTCACGGCCAACTGCAATGTGCAGCTTCATTAATAATTAGTGCCATTTGTTTACTATTACTCTAGACAAAGCAACAACCTTCAATGTTCTCTTTGATCATCTCATATTTATAAATATTTTTTAGAATAGGGATTTGATTGAGCCATTTAGCATGGCATGGTATGGAGAGACTTAATGGGTCCAATCTCTCCCAATCTCCCAAAGGTGATTGGTTCCCTCATACAAAGCCCATATACCATGGCTTTCAGTTTCTGAATCTGGCCCAGTAGGTGGTAGCCAGTTAATACAAGGCTCCACTCTCTAAGAGAACAAGAAGAGAACAAGAACTAGTTAATGATTATAAAAATAGCAAAAAAGTTGGGAGGCCATTTTTCTTAAAAGATGGATGTGTAGGTGAATGGTCTTTAAAAATGTATGAATATCTCCTTCAGGCCATGTGATTCAAATGAGGGACATATGTATCAAACACTATAAAAATATTTAATCTCTTTGACTTTTTGAAAGTCTTTGACTCTTGAGAATTTACCCTATGGAAAAATAACATGAGAGAAAAACATATATGTTTGAAAATATGTTATAGTATTGTTATAATTGTTATAGTATTGTTTATAATACCCCCAAATCAGAAACAAACTAAATTCCCAATAATAGGTGTTCAGTGAACATTTTTATCATTAGCCATTAACTGTAACTATGAAACCATGAAAAAACTTGAAAGAATAGGTAAACTCCTAGGTGGGGGGAAAAATATCTACATATACATAGATATTGATATAGATATATAAATAACTTAAAACGTAGCAAAAACATGGTGATACAGAGTTGAGAACCAGCATTAGATGTTATGAAGTCATGAGAACATATAGCATGAGAAGAGGGGAGAACCAAGGATAGACTCTTGGGAAATAGAATCAATTGAGGGATAGTCAGTGCTATGGACTGAATTGTGTCCTCTACAAAATTCATATGTTGAAGCCCATATCCCCAATGTTATTGTATTTGGGATGGAGCCCTTGGGAAGTAATTAGGTTTAGATGAGGTCATGAGGGTGGGGCTCTCATGATGAAATTAGTGCCCTTATATGGAGAGATACCAGAGAGCTTGCTCTCTCTCTCTCTCTCCACCATGTGAGGACACGGAGATGATGGCTGTCTACAAGCCAAGAAGAGAGTCCTCAAGAGGGTAGAAAGATATAGAAGAGGATAGAAGACAATTGAACCGAGCACTGTGGAGAATGGGAGAGAGAGACAACCAGGGGCATGAAGAAAAACGACCAGGCAACATGGGGCCTGAATGAGATTAGGGTACATAAAATAAATTAGTAATGGCACTAATCTCTGTGGTTAATGATTTTTCTTCAGCAGCCCAGACACAGGCACAGAATCGGCAGATCTTATGATTGGCCCAGGGTGGGAAACTCAGCAGTTTGTCAGAGCAAGGGTGGGGGGGGTGTTACTGTTCACTAAAACTCTGACTCAATGCTTAATTTACTTATCAAACATTTAACACAATGAACCAGAGCATTCTTTCCTTCAAATTTCCTTCACAAATTAAAAAATCATAGTAATATCTGAATGAATAAGGGTCCCCTGTTAATTCAGTATGGACCAGCACTGGAATAAGGGATGGCAGATTGGATTTTATCCATCTCTGGAAATACACCCAAGAAAACAATTCAAGAAACAGATGAAAGTTATTCATATAAACTTTCATCACAACATTATTTAATTAGCAAGTTGAGAAAAGATTAGAAAATGTTATATTTATGGTCATTCATTCATTTAAAAAATATTTATTGAGTTCTTACTCTGTCCCACGTACCATCTGATGCATGAAGGACATATTAGTGAACAGAAGTAGCTTGCATTTTGGTGGGTAAAGACAGGTGCCAATCAAATAAACAAGTAAATACATTGTATGCTATTATGGGCTGAACTGTGTTCTCAAAAAGATGTGTTGAAATCCTAACTCAGAATGTGACCTTATTTGGAAATAGGATCATTGCAGATGGAATTAGTTACATTAAATTGAGGTCATACTACAGTAGGGTGGGCCCTTAATCCAATAGGAAGTCATCTTTACATGAAGAAGTGAGAGACACAGAGGGAATACAGCCATGTGAAGATGAAGGCAGAGTTTGAAACCATGAATATAAACCATGGAAATATAAACCAGAGTATAAACCATGGAATACAAAAGGATTGCCAGCCATCACCAGAAGCTAGGACAGAGGCAATGAACAGATATTTTCTCAGACCCACGGAAGGAACCAACTCTGCCCACACCTTGATGCCAGGCTTCTAGGCTCTAGAACTGGGAGAGAATAAATTTATGCTCTTCAAGCAACCCAGTTTGTGGTACTTTGTTATAGCAGCCTTAGGAAACTAATACATATGCAAAATACATAGAAAATGCAATATGGAGAAAAATAAAAACAAATAAGAATGTGGGGAGAGAGTATTGGGTAGACAGAATGCTCTTTATAAAGATTACTCAGGGAGAGCCTCACAGATAAAATGGTATTTGAACATATACTTGAAGCAAGGGAGGACAGGCAGCTATCTGCGGGGAAACATACCAGGTGAGGACACAGCCAAGCAAAGCTCCAAGGGGAGAGCAAGCTAGATGCATGTGCGGCGGAAGCAGAGCGGATGAGGGCCAGAGAGGTGGGGATAGAGGCAGTGATGGAACATGGTGGCTTTTAAATAGCAGTGAGATTAGAATCCTTTCGAGTATTAACTATCATGGGGCCAGGATAGAATCAGGGTAAGACCCATTAGGTGGCCACTGAAATCATTCAACCAAGAGGTTGAATGATGGTGTGGGGCAGGGTGGCTGCAGCAAAGCTGAAATGAGAGGTGACTTTCATCAGATTCTGGACATACTTGAAAGGCAGACTGGAGAACTGGTAGGATTTTTTTTTTAATCAAGAGAGAGTTTATGGAAATCCAGAAATCATTTTTTAAAATAACAAGTTTTCATAATAAAATGCATTCACCAGATTATATATGAGGATGCAGAAACTTTTTAAAATAAACAAACATTCTGAAATGCTTTCAGCATTACTTTCAGATGGTTTCTTTTGTGACTGTTTAAAATACTCCTGGATATATATCCGGAGAAAAATAAAATTTGAAAAGATACAGGCACTCCAATGTTCATTGCAGCACTATTTACAATAGCCAAGACATGGAAGCAACCTAAGTGTCCACTGACAGATGAATGGATAAAGAAGATGTGGTACATATATACAATGAAATGTTAGCCATAAAAAAGAATGAAATAATGCCTTTTGCAGCAACATGGATGGACCTAGAGATTATCATACTAAGTGAAGTAAGCCAGGCAGAGAAAGACAAATATCATATGATATCACTTATATGTGGAATATAAAAAAAGGATACAAATGAACTTATTTACAAAACAGAAATAGACTCACAGACATAGAAAATAAACTTATGGTTACCAAAAGGGAGGGGGACGAGAGATAAATTAGGAGTTTTGGATTAAAACATAAACACTACTATATATAAAATAGATAACCAACAAGGACCTACTGTATAGCACAGGGAAATATACTCAATATCTTGTAATAACCTATAATGGAAGAGAATATAAAAAAAGAATATATATATTTATATATGTGTATAACTGAATCACTTTACTGTACACATGAAACTAACACATTGTAAATCAATTATATTTCAATAAAAATTTTTTAAAATAAAATAAAATGTTAGCAGTAACTCTGTTTACTATTGCTGTTTGTTTTTATGCACATAGACTAAAAGGTTTACACTTAAAAGAGAAGATGCCTACCTCAATCACTTATGTCACATTAAGTCAAACCACAAGTTTGAGCTTGTGTAACATGGAAAATCTAATACATGTGAAAACTAATCCCAGTATCAAGAAATCAGATTATTATTATCAAGAAATAATGACAGATGACTTTTCAACATGAGAGGTTATTTTTAAGAAAAAAGTAATCTGATTTAATTCTTATAGCTTTCCACATCACAAGGACTGCTTTTCCTTAGGTGATTTATTAGTGCCTGGTCCTCATCTTGGTATGACATTATCCCCTTCTCTAGCTTTGGTCTTCTTTTTTCTTCCCATTTCATTGAGATGTAATTGACATACAGCGTTGTATAAGGTGTACAGCATAATGACTGGACTTACACCCATCGTGAAATGATTCCCATGATAAGTTTAGTGATGGTAAGATTTGCTGAAGGGTTGGATGTGTAATATAAGAGTCAGAGAAAACCTCAGACATGGCATGAGCAGCTCAGGGATGGGGTTGCCATTTGCCAAGATGGGGAACCTGGGGTGCAGGTTCATTAGGAGTTTAGCTTTAGGCATATTAAGTTGACTGTGTCCATTAGTCATCTAAGTGGAGGTGGCAAATAGGCAGCTGTACATGGGTCTAGTTTTGAGGCTAGAATTTGGGAGCTGCCAGTGGATTGATAGTATTTGAGGCCATGGTACTTGATGGGATCACCTGGCAAGTGAATGCACCTGGAGAAGGGAGGAGGCCTGAGGCCTTGGGACTGAGTTCTGGGGCACCTCCCACTGTTAGGAATTGGAGAGATGAAGATCTTCCACAAAAGAGATTTAGAAGATTCTCAGGATAACGGAGAGAGAGGGATGTCCCAGCCAAGTGAAGAAGATGTTTCAAAAAACGAATGTTAAAATATGATGCAGCCGGGGCCTCCCTGGTGGCGCAGTGGTTGAGAGTCCGCCTGCCAATGCAGGGGACACGGGTTCGTGCCCTGGTCCGGGAAGATCCCACATGCCGCGGAGCGGCTGGGCCCGTGAGCCATGGCCGCTGAGCCTGCGCGTCTGGAGCCTGTGCTCCGCAACGGGAGAGGCCACAACAATGAGAGGCCCGTGTACCGCAAAAAAAAAAAAAAAAAAAAAAATGATGCAGCCATTAAAAATAATGTATTTTAATCTTAATGTTACAGAAATAGGATGATGTAATATGAAGTGAGAAGAACCTAGGGCTCCAAACTGTATAGAGCAAAATCTTAATTTTGTTCAAAGAACAAAACATGTTTAGGCCTAGAAAAATAGCCTGCAAGAAAATATAGCAATGTAAACAGTGATTTCTGAATTTTTACTTTAGGATGGCATTTGTTTTCTGCCTTTATAGCAATTTCCAAGTTTTCTACTGTGAACTTATTTTTTAATAAAATTATATATAAAATTTCAAAAAATCATAATAGCAAAGACTTTTGGATTCAGCCTTTTAAAAGTGAAAATATGTAACACTTGCAAAGTCTTTAAAGCAAGACAGTAGAAACTGTTGACATAGTGTGTGGTTGAGTTAATTTGGTAGACTTTACTTAGTTCTCTACTCAAAAAAAGAAAAAATCAGGAAAGTATTTAAATGTTTTTCTTTTGTTTTCATTTGCATGGCAATTATCTCCTCCCAGAAAAGAGCAGTATAGTTAAAATAATATCTGATCATTTATATTCATTTAAAGAATCACTTCTATAGATATGGAGAAGCTGGCCTTCTATTTTTAAATGTTAGGGTTTGAGGGAAATAAGTCAGACAGACAAAGACAAATACTGTTTGATCTCACTTACATATGGAATCTAAAAAACCAAACTCATTGGTACAGAGAACAGATTGATGGCTGCGAGGGGTAGAAGTGGGCAAAATGGGTGAAAGTGGGCAAAAGGTACAAAATTCCAGTTGTAAAATAAACAAGTCCTGGGGATGTAATGTACAGCATGGTAACTATAGTTAACAATACCGTACTGCATATTTGCAAGTTGCTAAGAGAGGAGATCTTAAAAGTTCTCATCAGGGCTTCCCTGGTGGCGCAGTGGTTGAGAGTCCACCTGCCGATGCAGGGGACACGGGTTTGTGCCCCGGTCCAGAAGGATCCCACATGCCACGGAGCGGCTGGGTCCGTGAGCCATGGCCGCTGAGCCTGCACATCCGGAGCCTGTGCTCCGCAACGGGAGAGGCCACAACAGTCAGAGGCCCGCGTACGGCAAAAAAAAAAAAAAAGTTTTCATCACAAGGAAAATAATGTAATTATGTGACGGGATGGATGTTAACTAGACAGTATAGTGTTCGTTTTGCAATGTATACATATATTGAATCATCATGTTGTACACTTTAAACTTATGCAATGTTATATGTCAATTATATCTCAATAAAACTAGCGAAGAAAAGAAAATTTAAAAGCAAAAAACAAATGTTAGGATTTCCATGTAGCCTTGAATAGGACACTTAATAGGTCTGTGTCCTGGTTTTCTTGCCTGTGAAATGAGATTCATGGACCCTCCCCACCCAGTAGTGGGGTTGTTAAGACCATTAGACTAAGGTCAATTTGACACAGCGTGGTTGTGAGACTGATGAGAGATGGGGGTGCCTCCCCATCTATGTTCCGGCTTCACTGCCAGCACCAGCAACAATAGACGGCTTAGACCAGTCGGCTCGCTTTTAACACCCATAAGTGGCCACACTACCTCTGCAGATGGGCCTTGAGGGCACAGCTCTTGCTCAGCAGGCGAAGGAGAGGGTGGTTTCCAGTCAGGCCCCAGAGTGCAGGTTTAATTTCTGACGCTGGTAGTGAGACGGGAGCCATTTACCCTGTTATTAGCTTGGTGAAGCCAGTGGTGGAGCTAAGCTCTGCCCACCCTGAGGCCTTGCCTGGGCATGTGCTGGAAGCCTCTTTGAACAGCTTCAAATAACAACATTTTATGTCTCAAAATGCCACAAGCAATTGAGGGCAGTCTGGACTTAGCAGGCTGTATGTTTCTTTGTTTTATTTTATTATACTTTTTATTGAAGTATAGTTGATTTACAATGTTGTGTTAATTTCTGCTGTGCAGCAAAGTGATTCTGTTATACATATGTATACATTCTTTTCTTTCATATTCTTTTCCATTATGGTTTATCATAGGATATTGAATATGGTTCTCTGCTCTGTACAGCAGGACCTTGTTGTTTATGCACATCTCTTTAAACAAATAGTTTATTGCTGATTCTTTTAGCAAAAAAAAAAAAAAAACAGTGTAGGGGAGGTGAGGAATGACATTAACAGAAATGACAGATGCAGGTATGAAAGTTCCAAACACACCCTTTTCCTCTGACGTTAATTCCTCAATGACGTTAATTCCTCATACACACAACTCAAGAACAAACACAACACAGACCTGGTCTCCACTCTACGAATTAGGAATAAGATTGGATTTATGTCCCATAGACTCGAAGCTGACAGTTTTCCCCTGCCAAGAGCAGGGCAATAAGCAGAAGAGACAAGCCTTTTCTTTCTCTTGCGGAGTGGGGTGCCTGGAGAGGCATTCTCAGTTCCAGGAGAAGGAGATGAGATTTGGGGTCTATAACGCAGTCAGCCACTTGCAGACCTGCGTGAGTTAGTCAACCATCGGCTGACCCAGCTTACTTCCTATTTCTGTAAAACTTGGGCTAATCATATCCACTCCCAGGGTGGCTGTGAGGCTGAAATGCTGTAAGCACAGCTGGCTTTTTGGCTCACATTTCCTGTGTGCCTACGTTACATCAGCAGAGCCATTGCCCTTGTGCTTTTCAAGACCCCAGGTTACCTCTCGCAGCTGCTGTTCCATAAACATCAGGTTCTCTCCTCCCCACACGTGCCCACCCCCAACTTTGAGCAGCTCGCAGCCTCCAGCTTCGGTTTTCGATCTTCGGCTCTGTAATGGTGACGGCAATCCACTGCTGCCGCCCCAGAAAATCTTTCCTCATTAGTCCTGCTCCTCCGCTCAGCCAACTCTTGCCAAGCCCCTAGCTTTTCCAGCACTTGGGAATTCTAAATCAATCTGCAATTCCTCTTCCTAGAATCCTTCCCCAAGGGTTCTGATCACATGTGAAACAAGTTTAGCCATTGTGCAAATCAGTTCTGTGGCCAAGTTCCTAATGCAAAGTCTAACAGAAGCCAAGGGTGGGACTGGGAGAAAGAAGTGAGTGTGACAGCCTGTGGCAAGGGGGAGGGAAAGAAGGCTGTGTGATCCACAGGAAAAACACTGGACCAGGAGTCAGGAGACTTAACGTCCAGTTTTAGCTCTACCCTTGAGTTCTGTGACTGTGGATCACACACTTCCTATCTATGGCTTCAGTATCCTCACATATGAGATCAGGAGGTCGGGACCAAATCAGACGCTGCAAGTAGGCAGCAGTGCTGCCGTCATTCACTCCCTCCCTCCCCCCACGCCCATGGCAAACATCCCTGATCAATCAGTACAGTCTTTCCTGGGGAACCCAGACTAGCCCAAGCACACCACACAGCCACCATCAAACCAGTGCTATTGGCACGGGACACAAAAACGTCTTTGCAATCCCCGAGCTACGATCAGAAATCTCCCTTATTCTTCAACCAGTCTCTGCCTCTATGACGCGGATTGCCTCCAAGTACAGGTTTGCTTGCTGATGAGCATCACCAGGAAGTAGGCATCATGACTTTCCTAGAAATCAGCCATGCACACCTACAGCCCAATGCCCTTTAACACTGCAGCTCTGGGCAGACTAGGGATGGGTCCTGCCAGTGTGCCATGCGAGGGAAAACCAATCCTAACTATAACTCACTGTTGGGTGGAGTTTTCCCCAACCACGCCCGTGCAGCGGGGTCTGGCCCTTTGAGACAACACTGACTTTTTGTTGGAATTTCCAAAGAACATACCCCATGGGCCTCATTTCACCATGGATAATCAGACTAATTCCACAGATTCTGTTGTGCCAAGTCCTTCCTTACTTGTTAGCTTCAGTGTCTGCTTTGGCCTCCTGCCCTGCCTGTGAAGCCCTGGCCCGCTCCACTGTAGATTCCACAGCACATGACCTTGACTCAACTCCATATCTGGCTCCAGCCATCTTGGGCTGATTTGGTGCCTCTCTCCCTCACCAACCAGGCAGGGCCTAGCAGCTCCAGAACTGCTCTCTGTTGCCCCCTCTCCCCTAGGCATCCAACTCAAATGCAGATTCTAAACTGACCCCTGATGTATCTGACTTACCACTTTGCCCATGAGCATGAAAGTGGCATCCAGCTTTGGGAATCTCCTGGCCCTGCTGGGTCCATGAAACAGTGTTATCTCTGCTACTCAACAGCCTTCAACGGTTTCAGTACTTCCCTTTTCTCATCCGTATTCCTCTACCTGCTTCTAAGGCCCTTGGTGACCCAGCCCATCCTACACACCTTCCAGAACACCTCCCAACCCTCAACTCAACTCGCTCTCACTTCTTACTGTGCGATCAGCTCCCAAACCCCCTTCTGCTTCTGGCCACCAGACATTATGTTCCTTTTGCCAGGCACTTCCTGTCCTTTCTTAGACCCCAAATCTACCAATTCTTCACAATCCAGCTTATATCCCATCTCCTCTACGAAGCTTCCCCTGACTATACCAGGCCTCAGCTTTCACCTAACATTTAACTTTTACATCAGGAAATCTAGTACTTAATTATATGTTATTTCACAGGATTCATAAATGTTTTGTCAGTGTTGACCTTCACTTCTCAACTAGAGTGAAAATTTTTTGAGGACAAGAAACTGCCACAGGACCTGGATGTCTCTCACTGGTGACATAACAAATCAATAAACACATGGTTAAGCACCTAGTCTATGACAGAAGTGCTCGGTAAAGCAAGTTCACTAATTCATTTTTCTAACTACCCAGTAAGACTACTCAGATGCATCAAATTCTCATCCATTTATGTCCGACCTGGACCATAACAGACACTTGCCTCCCTGAATTAAAAAAAAGGCTAGATTATGCCAGAGCCCAAGAAAGTATTTGCCTGTTAGACTTCAGCAGTGGTTTTCACACTTTTAAGTACAAAGAGTCATCTGGAGTATTTTCTAGAAAAGCAAATTCCCCAGCTGCATTGACACAGATTCTGAATCAGGGAGTCTGGGGTGAGACCTAAAATGTACATTTGAATAAGTGGCCTAGGTAATTATGAAGTAGACAGTTTCCCCTACTCTGAGGAAAACTGGACTCTGGGAACCTCATTCTCCAGAGACACTGCAGCATGGGGGTGAAGGCAGCCAAGACCCCTCCCAAGTCTTTGCAGGTGGCCTCTGACTGAGAATTTCCTCAGCCTCCTCCCTGGTTTCAGTCCAACTCTGGTCACCAAATCTCAGAGCCCTTCAGCCAAAAGACCACTTGGCCTTGAAGGATCATTTTTATCTTCGGCAATCTACCTCCTGAAGGCGTCCATTGGCCCTGCCCTCATTGGAGGAAACAAATCATCACACCAGTGCTCTCACTCAACCAGCAGCCAGTCTGAGCTCACAGGCGGTTCTAGCTCCTGCTATGAATCAGAATGAATTTATGAATAATTTGTATGAGGCTTGTCACCTCTTGTTGCAGCCTTTCTTCAGCACATAGTTTTCCTCGTTTGGCCTTTCCAGTACTTATACCTTCGTTTATTTTAAAGGCTTCAAGTCTGGAATATCACATATGCAGCATTACACAGAATCCGGCTTCTTATAGCGGACATCTCAGTAAGCTCTCAAATTTAGAGCCCCACATGTCAAAAGCAAGGAAACAGAAACTTTCTGAGCAGGTGGGGCAAAGCCAGGTAATAGGCATCTCAGCTCCCCAAGATCCTGCTGGCACCCTGGCTGAGTAACCCTTCTGTGTGTGTCTTAGCATGTTATTTACAGAGGCCTGACGCCAAGTAGTTTTCCACAACAACTTTTGCGGGATTATTAGCACTCATTCTGTTGGCAAATGAGAACTTTGTAGGGTACACAACTGTTCTCTCTTCCTCCAAAGCTTGATTCCACTCTGGGGTTCGCATAAGCATGTGCAATATGTTTGGGAAAAACTGGTTATTGCTTTCCTGCAGGTGTGCAGGGTTTCTGAGCTGTGGGGCAGGTCATAGAGTGGGAAAAGTGTCTGGGAAGACTGAGAGTAAGGATGCCCCATCTGATGGAGGAAGGGAAACAAATGTGTGTCTACCCATTTTTGCACTTGGCCCTTTTCATCTGCCTTCACACTGGACTCCTAAGCAAGGCCATTGCATGCAGCTGATTGGCTTATGTTGAATTCTCTTTCAACTCACCTCAAGCATGAGGAGAGTCACCTTTCATTAAACTTCACCAAGCCTCTTTTAAATTACAGTTCTCCCTTTGAAATGATAGCGGCAGGCATTAAAGTCCAAAGGTGCAGTAACTTTGATCACCATTCAGTAGAGGGTCAGAGACTGAGTCAGTCAACTGGGGTGAAGAGCACCCACAGGCTGGGGTGAAAGGCAGCCTGGTGGGCATCAGTGGCCTGGGTTACCATCCAGAGGGACCTGCCGCCTGGGGTGCAGACATCATGAGTGGAGGGGCAGCAGGGCCAGTGGTGAAGAGCACAGGGGCCACGGTGAGACTGCTTAGGGGCAAATCCTGTCTGCATCACCTCTAACCATCTCACTTTGGGCAGTTTACCTGACTGCCCTGTGCTTTAGTTTCCTGGTCTGTGAGGTTGGGATAACGACAGAAACAACTTCAGGGGACTGCTGTGAGAATTAAGTGAGCTCATCTATGTAAAAATATTCAATAGACACATAATAAGCGTGGAATCAGTATCAGTTATTGACTCTGTCTAAAGAATATGGATGCAGGATTTAGAAGACACCTGGTGATGGGTATCTTCTAAGGATGTTAAAAGAGACAATGCTTCATGGGCTTCCCTGGTGGCACAGTGGTTGAGGGTCCGCCTGCCGATGCAGGGGACACGGGTTCGTGCCCCGGTCCGGGAAGATCCCACATGCCGCGGAGCGGCTGGGCCCATGAGCCATGGCCGCTGAGCCTGCGCGTCCGGAGCCTGTGCTCCGCAATGGGAGAGGCCACAACAGTGAGAGGCCCACGTACCGCAAAAAAAAAAAAAAAAAAAAGAGACAATGCTTCAGAGGCTGCCTGACATGGTGACCCAGGCGGCAGTGTGATCGGGCACAGTTGTCACCACAATCGCTCACCCCAGTAATGCTCAGATGGTCTAAGGGAGACATCCGATGGAGACATATCTTGACCTCCACCTCGGGCAAAGACCCTTGCTTTTGTTTTCGTTTCATGAAAGAATTTAAGACCTTCATTGAATTTCATGAGTGTACAGTAGAGTTCTTACCTGGCAGAACTAATCTGCTGGGGAACAATAATTATTTCATGTTAAGTATGTACTCTCCTCAGTCTATTTTATATTTATTATCTTAGCTTTTTCTCACAACAACCCAATGAAGTGAGTCCTGTTATCATTGCATTTTACAGAAGAAAACTGAGGTGCAGAATGGTCACTTGCCCAAAGGCAGAAGTTTAACCAGGACTTCCTGACTCAAGTGCCCACACTACAAAGCCATGCCTCACCTTAACCAACCCACTCTCCTCTGACTCACTTAAGTATTTTATTTATTTTTATTGACATGTTCTAAGAAGGACAAGTGGATAATGAAAAATGTTAGTGAACATCCATTTTACCGAAATTGTACTGAGCACTTAACCATGAACCAAGGTACAAACCACTGTACTGGGACTAGAGGTGAAGAAGGGAGGGTCAGACATGTGGCCCCTGCCCCAGTGAACATTCAGTCTACTTGATGGGAGGGCAAGTGAGGGAGAGACCTCGGGAAATAAAAGTAGGGAAATATAAGGGAGGGAGGTAAGGACAGAGGGCTGTTGGGATAATTTGGTGCCACAGGGAAAGTTAGTGTGTCTTTTTCTGTTTCATAGTAAACAGAGGAAACAAGCTCAGAGATCTTAAATAGTAAATCCTGCATTGCTCAGCAAGTCAGAGAGAAAGGTAAGAGTCTACTCTCTGACTCTGCAACCCACACTCTCCCCACTGCACCATGTATCTCATGGAGCCTGAGAAAGTGACTGAAAGCCATGTCCTCAAGAGCCTGAATGTTGCTCTAAGAAGCTTGGGCTTTATTCGCTAATAGACGGAAGTACCCACAATGCCCCCTCATCTCTAAATTTAAGAGCATCATCCAGGGATTTCCTTGCAGGAGTCAAATCCCACTGGTTTCCCTCTGTGCCTACATCTATCCCCCCACCCCAGGGGTGTCCAGTGAGCCAATCAACTATTTCTTTCATTCTTTTATGCAAACACAGCAGCTGGATTTGCTGCACCTGTAGCCCCTGCTGTGTCGCACACGATAAAAGGATCAAAGCCTGGAAAATGACTTCAGACTATAATTTAAGATAATTACAATTTTTAACCTAAATTACATTTTAACATTTCATAACAGAGCTGTCAAGATTCTATCTATCAAAACTCTATCAAGCAAACAAAAGAGGATAATTCTATTTTCAGACGCATGCTGTCATCACTCTGGTTTCTCACAGAAAGACTGCTGTCTTCCTTCACATTCTCATTTTCAGATACTCTTCCTCTTTCCCACCCACCTTTGGAGTCTGAGACTATATGCTCTTAAACAAGTGGAAAATATGCCAAAGGCATGTGTAACTCAGGGTATGAAAGCATTTCTCAGAAGCAGCAACTCTAATGAGAAGTGCATCAGAAGGAAATATCTCTGAGTTGGTAGCGCCATCCTGTCTCACTAAATAGACTCTGATTGGGGATGGGAGAAAGGCAGGATATTAAACTCCTCAAATCAAAGAGAACAATGAAATGCCAAAACGCTTCCTACTAGAAGCTGAATTTGCTTTCATTCTGTCCCATTGGATTAGGAAGTTTGTTCTAAGGTTTTCTGTGAGATATCAAGGGAAGAATACTACCTATATCGGGTATTGTTGGATGCCAACTCATTATCCATTTCACCCCTCCCTGGACCATTATGAAACAGCCATGTTGTTTGGGTAACAATGACCTTTCCCCCAGCCCCAGGAGTGTGTCCCCAGTAGCCTCAGGCACTCAGTGTAATCTTATCCTCTTTACAACTGGGACTGATGCAGGAATGGGCAAGGAACACAGGCCTCAGCCAATCAGTACATGGCATCCCCCAGCCCCAGGGATCAGGCGGGACAGGAGCACATGACCTTAGTTGGTCCAATCAGAGTGAAGTTCACAAGTTTTGTTGGATGGTGGAGAGGAGAGAAACGCTCCCTTTTGGACCTCTGGTGAACAGCATTGCACCTGGAACTGCTGCAGGCATTTTGCTACCAGTAGGGGAAGCCAGAGGACCAAGCCAACACACGAAGGAGGGCAAAGCCAAGAGCGTGACAGAGAAATGGAGCAGGAATCCTAATGAAACCGTGCATGAAAACTGACACACAGCCAGTTTGAGGTGGGTTTTCTTTTGTTTGCAGCCAAGAGCATCCTAACTGATCTACCAGCTCTAATAGTTCAGTGACTTGTGGGACTAGAGCCCTTTGAAAATCTGATATAGGCCATGATCTCTGTTCCCAGAAAAAAAAAACCACATACACAAAGTTTACACAGAATTTAGGGAGGACAGCATCACTGACTCCAGATTGAGAGCTCCCAGCAGACAGGTTAGGAACTTAGGTTTGGGGTAGGATAGATTTGGGTTCAAATCCCGCCTCAGGCATTTGCAACTGCATGACTTTGGGGTTCCCTTCCATGACTCTTCTGAATTTCATTTCAGTCCTCTATAAAATGAGAATAATAATAATAATACCTACTTCATAGGGATGTAAAAATTAAATAAAACTATGGCTGTCTAGAGATTAGCATGCCACATAGTCACAACCCAAACACTATGGCATCAAGTAATTAAGAATAGCCCTTAAAGGGCTCCAGAGAGAAAGCCCTTTAGATAAATGTCCATGTCAAATGTTAGGACATGCAAAAAGTGAAGCCATGACTGCTCTGAAAATGTGAAGCAGTTGATCAGGGATTGGTCCTAAACTGAGGAAAAAACTGACATTTGGGACAGGATTGGGGGCAATACACAGCTTCCTCGCCTGAAAAGTACCTAAATGGTGCTCAGGATTATTGTGGGTCAAATGAGAAAAAAAAGGATTTGATCCCCCAGGGGCAGAATGAGGAAGGTTTTGTTAATTGTGAAGTTTTTAAAAAGCACAATAAAACGGGAATAAAAAAGATCTACCGTTGCAGATCTGCTAACAGACTTTTAGAATCTAAGAGAGCACAAAGTTGCAATTTCCCACCCCTGCTCAGCAGAATTGTCTCACCTGGCTGTCCTTCACAGGCCAAAACCCCAAAATTTCTTTTAAAAAGGAGAGATCTTGGACTACACAGGCAGTGGCCACCCTGTCCAATGCCCCACCCTGCTGTTCCACCCTTGCCCTCCCACCTCCAGCACCTTTGAGCCTACTCCACCTAGAGGCTTTCCCGGATATGCACATTCTAACACAGTTATACGGCTCTTCGAATATGTTCCCTTGACTTATGACTTGGAAATATCAGCAGGAATGGAAAACCCAGGGTAGGACCAGGAGGAATCCTGTCCAGGGACATTTTAGAGTTGACACAGCCCATCTGCTTGGCCTTTCACTGTGGTCCTCTATTTCTACCTTCCATTATCTTATTTTTTTCTGCCTCAAAACTTTCCTTCTTTTTCCACTCCATTTTTCTAAGTAGGCCAGTCACAAATAAGCACTTTTTTGAGAATGAATGCAATCCCATCTTTGCATTTCCTGCATTTCTCTCATTTATGTTGACACCAAAGCAAGTCCCAATAAAGTGGCACAAACCAACCCCTCCCTACTGTGAGGTGGGCAGAAAGCCTGGGCTGGGAGGAATTATGTCCCATCCCAGGCTATCATCCCCATGAAATCAATTCCTTCCTATGAATCTTCTCCCTCAACACACCCTCAGAGCTCCGGGGGGTAAAGTAGGGGGTCACACATTAACAGGAAAATGTTAAAAGCTGTTCTGACTTCCCACATCACAGCCAGCAATGACTCAGTGACAAAGTTCTACTCCCTCCTAGAAACAACTGAGACCAAGAGGCAAGAAGAAATGCTGACAGAAACCCACAGAGCCTGCTGCAGTTTGGTAAAGCACCAAGTCAGCCAATATGTCTTATGGAAAAGGAGAGCAGATGTGACCCCAGTTGGCACTGACAATAGCCAAGCCACAGCGCTGCTGCTGACACTCACCACTCTGGAGGAAGGCTCCAAAGGCAGCTGGCTCACTGAGGAAAAAGTAAGTCACGGCTGAGGGGAGGGGAGGTTGGGCTGCTCTCAGGGAGTGGCTGTAATATCTGCTCCGCATCCTAAACCAAGACCTCAGCCCAAAAGCAGAGATACCACACTACTATGGAACAGGTAGAAGAAAAGGTAAGGGTTTCCCAGATCTGATGACTGACAATCTAGCCATAGCTTGGGAGAGAGCAATTCTAAGGTTCTGGCAAAAATCCTGTTTAAATAATTTCTGATGGAGTCCAGGTTGGGTAGGGGGCAAATGAAGCCAAAAGGATACTGATGAATGAGGACACAAGAGAAGCATCTAGAGAATAGAGGCAAGGACTTGAAGAGACAAAGTTCAAAGGCTATGAAGATTTTAGACACAACCCTTGGAGATTTTTGTAAACTGATGAGCACCTGATATGTACCTTTTTTTTTTAATGTAGGATAATAGTTCTGCAAGCCTGGTTGTTCCCACTTTTTTCAGAAGAAAAAAAATGGAATTGAGTCTCCTACGTTGCAGCTCAGAGCAACTAACTTTTCCTCCAGATAGCAAGTATTTAGGAAATGAAGGATCCACAAATAATTATTGGTGTGCTGAGCACTGAGACCTGCTCCATCACCAAGGTCTCAAGCTGAAAAAGTCCTCTCCCTGACCTAAATCTCCTTTCCTTTTCATCCTACAGCTCTCTCATTCCTGCTGAATCTGTCCTCACCTTCTCTGGGTCTCCATTCTCTAGATGCTAAACAAAGGAATATGATGCAAGATGTAATGATGAACAGAAATATCAGTCTATATAGTATTAATTCTAAATAAGCTTGACTATAAACAAAGCTTAATAATAATATGAATAACTAACAAGGAATTAAAAACAAGGTAGAAGAAAATAGTAGGTGCCAACAACATGGATATGGGAGAAGAGCTGAATTAAAAAGTAGAAGTTCTCCATTATGCTAAGTGAAATAAGCCAGCCACTTAAGGACAAACATTGCATGATTCCACTTACATGAGTACCTAGAGTAGTCAAAATCATAGAGGCAGAAAGTAGAATAGTTCTTGCCAGGGGCTGGGGGGAGGGGGAAGGGGGAATTATTGTTTAATGGATACAGATTTTCAGTTTTATAAGATGAAAGAGTTCTGGAGACGGATGATGGCACAACATTAAGAATGTATTTAATATTACTTAACTGTAGACTTAAAAATAGTTAATATAGCAAATTTATGTTCTGTGTATTGTACCACAGTAAAAAAATTGGGAAAAAAAGTAGAAGTTCTCACATTGTTTGGGAAATGTTCACCTTAAGCTTAGTCAAGTATTGATGGCAAAAAATTAAAGATTACCACCAACAGAAATAAAATGTATAACTTCCAGGGGACTTCCCTGGTAGTCCAGTGGTTAAAACTTTGCCTTCCAATGCAGGGGGTGCAGGTTTGACCCCCGGTTGGGGAGCTAGGATCCCGCATGCCTTGCAGCCAAAAAACCAAAACATAAAACAGAAGCAATATTGTAACAAATTCAATAAAGACTTTAAAAATGGTTTACATCTAAAAAAAACTTTGAAAATAATAAATAAAAGTTCTTTAAAAATGTATAACTTACAGACTAGAAAAGGAAGAGGGAAAATAAAGAAAAATCAAATGTAAGGACAAAAAGAATAGCAACGAGAATGGAAGGTAACACAAAAACAGAAAATTAGATAGAAGAAATAAGTCCAAATATATCAGTAATAAATGTAAAAACCATTAAAACTACTGCTTATAACATTGTATCAGACTGGAACTTTAAAAGTTCCAACTATATGGTATTTGTAATGGACAAATGAAAAAAAGACATGCCAGGCAAACAGTAACTGCCAGAAAGCTATAGAGCCTTATTAATATCAGACAAATTAGAATTTAAGGCAAATAGAATTTACTCATATTAAACATACTAAGTGATGAGGTGGTAGAGTGGCATGGACATATATACACTACCAAGTGTAAAGTGGACAGCTAGTGAGAAGCAGCCACATAGCACAGGGAGATCAGATCGGTGGTTTGTGACCACCTAGAGGGGTGGGATAGGGAGGGTGGGAGGGAGGGAGATGCAGGAGGGAAGAGATATGGGAACATGTGTATATGTATAACTGATTCACTTTGTTATAAAGCAGAAACTAACACACCATTGTAAAGCAATTATACTCCAATAAAGACGTTAAAAAAAAAACATACTAAGTGAAAAGGACAGTTTTTTTCAGGAAGATAGAATGAGCCTGATTCTGTTGTGCTGAACAACATGGTCTCAATATACATAGCAAAAAACTACAAAATTACAAGGAAAAAAATGGACAAATCATAGAGGGAGATTTCAGTATGCCTTTTCAGAAAGTGATAAATTATCTTGATCAAAATTTTGGTAAGACACAGAAGATTCAAATAATTATAACTATCAACATTGACTAAAGGAAATGTAGAATTATGAATTTCCAAAATGCAGCAGAAAGACATAATTTTGTAACAATGGAACAATTACACATGACAAGAAAACATTTTTCCAAATAATGTGTGAGTTAACAAAGAACTCATAATAGAAATCATTAGCACAGCATGCCAACATTTGAGGATGTGGCTAAAGCAGCATTAAAAGGAAAAATTATAGCCTTGAATATATATCTATATATACTAAAACTAAGATGAGCTAAGCATTCAGTTCAAGAAGTTAGAAAAAGGATAAAACTCAAAGATAGTAGATGAATGGTTATAATAAAAATAAAAGGAAGAAACAATACAAAAGAATAATATAACCAAGATTTTTCTGAAATGGCAAATCAAATAGATGATTTTCTGGTAAGACTGATCAAGAAAAAGTGACGGCACAAATTAAACAATGATTGGAGTAGAAATGAGATCATCATTTCAAGTGAAATAGAGACTGAAGAAATGACAAGTGAATGCTATGAACCCAAATTTTGAGAGCTAAGTTTGTAATTTTTAGACAAACTTGTCAACATTGACTCAAAAGAAATTAAAAGTTTGCATATATCTATAATTTCTTAAATAGCAAAAATACATATTCATATAAACTTCCAGGGCATGACTATTTTTACTAATGAGTATTGCAAAACCTTCAGCAAACATAAAATTCTAATCTTATGCAAGTTATATTGGAAAATAAAACAAAAGAGAAATTTCTCGATCTCCCTGTAGGGGCTATTATAATCTTGATACCAAAACTGTACAAGTAGAGTCTAAGAAATGATAGCAATAGGAAGAAAGAACAGCATTTGAGATACACTGGATGTTCATAAAGCACTGGGAACTATTCTAAGAGCTTTACTCATGATTTCATTTAATATCTCAAAAAAAATAGACTATTTGGTAGGTGTTGCTGTTAACTCCATTTGGAGATAAGGTAACATAGACAGTTTAAGTAACTTGCCCATGTTGAGAGTCAGGAAGTGATAAAACAAGGATTCAAAATAGAACAGTCTCACCTCAGAGCCTGCGTCCTTAACCATTATGCTATATTCCCTCCCAATTTTGCATCTGTGGCCAATATGCAAATACTAAAGAATGAACAACAAATCAACATAGATACTATCTATCTATCTATCTATCTATAAATATCAGCACTTCTAATCAAGCAATTTGTAAAGCATTTAATAAAATTGGAAACCCATCCATGATTTCAAGAATAAGTAAAAACACTTAGAAAACTAGGAAGAGAAAGGGAACTTCCTTAATTTGAAAAAGGGCATCTATAAAAATCATACATATTATGGTGATTGATTTTCCATTAAGTTCAGCAAAAGAAACGGATTCCCCCATCACCATTTCTAGTCAACATTGACCTGGAGATCATATCAAGTAAAATAAGTCAATGAAGAAAATTAAATGCATAAGACTTGGAAAGAAAAAACAAACTTCTGACTTTCAGACTATATTATCGATATTATATATATAGAAAATCCAAGAAAATATACCATATTAAAATTGAAAAAGTTGCTTCAGAAAGATTCCTAGGTAAGAGATTAATATTAAAAAATATTGTTGAACTCATTCTAGTCACAATAGTAACAAAAATACATACATTCAATAAAAATGTATTGAGTATCTGCCGTGTACCAGGCACTGAATTATGCACTGGAATAATAGGTATAAGACTTTCATGGAGAAAATTATTAACCTTTCCTGAAAGATATGAAAGAAGACCAAATAAATGGAGCAATATATCATGTGATAGGAGAACTTAATATCCTACAGAGGATAACTCTTCTTGAATTAATTTATAAACTCAATAAAAGTGCAATCAAAACCCAAAATAATTTTAATTGGAATTTGACAATATGATTTTTAAATTAATGTGAAAAAGCAAAGAAACAAAAATATCGAAAACAATTTTAAAGAAGAAAAACAAGGTGTAGACATTTGTCCTATAAAATGACAAAATTTATTTTCAAGTTATACTAATTAAGAGAGTGAGTTCTTGGCACTAAGGTTCACCTTGAGAGGGGGTAGGGCAACTCGCCTGGACCACTTTTATAGGCCCTGCATTGCCCAAGTTTACTGATTACAAATTTACTGTCAGCTTGGTTTTGCAAAATCATAAAATTGAATTCTCTGCTACCCTTCATGAAGAGCTTCTAAACAAAATAGAAAAACCATTCAGTTCTGTGTCTGGACAATGTAAATAGTTTCTTGGCAATAATCTGTAAACTGAGTATCAAATATAAGAGTCTTTCAGAACCCCATGCAGAAAGGCAGCCTTATCAGGAAACAAAAGTAGAGGTTGAGAATTGCCCTGACTGGGGAGGGAAAGACTTCTGAGAAATGAAGGCCAATCATGGTGACCTTGAATAGCCTTTGTTAACAGGAGGTGGTATGCTTCAGAAAACCAAGATGAGCCATTTGCCACAAAGCAATTCAGGGCTAGAGGGCAGTGGCATTAAAAACTAAACTCCTTGGAAGGCAGAATCAGTCTTTTCATTTTTCTCTACCTCCACCCTCTTCTCTCCAATTTGGAAGAGATCCCTTTGGGATGATCCTTTCTCTGGGGCTGAACAGCAAGCCAGATTAGGACAAGAACTCATTTTATTTCAGACATGAATATTAAATGAGATTTATGACAGATGGAATACTTGTTAATTCTTTCTATTAGTAGAACCATTCATAACAGCAAAGAAAGGGCCATCCCCAAACACACAGGGATGTTTTTAGTCCTTTCTCTTGAAGACTAATATTCAGTCTTTCTCTCTCTCTCTCACATACACACACACACACACACACGTCATCCAAGAAAACCAAACTGCCCTCAGCTATAAACCCACATTCCCACTGATTCCAGCAGGAGTTGTGGGCATGTCATTGGGAGCCAGAATGTGACCCATGTCCTATTAATTAATCAGTCCTACAACATAGGAATGGAATTTGAAGTTAACAGAAAGACTCCTGTGCTCCAGCCCTCTGCTCATCGACTCCTGTTTGTTCACATGAGAAGAGAAGCCAGAGCCCTAGAGGGCTCCTTGTTTGTTAGCAAGGCCCCTACTTCTAGCCCCTACTCCCATCTTTTTGTGCTGCTACATAAAAAACCTTGGTCAATAGCCCCTCTCCCCAATGGCTTTACTATATGACTGCTCTTTTATCAGGCTTCTAAGGGACCCCAGTAACCTCCCCCAACCCATGTGGAAACGACAGTTCAATGTGTGAACACAGATCAGCTCTCCTACAGGGCTCAGGACCAAATAATGCAGGAAGCTGACCTACAGAGCAGGCAGGCTCCTTTCTGCTTAACAGTTCTCACTTCAGAAAGGTGAAGGCTAATACAGGTAATGCAAGAGCTAGGGAGAGCAAAGATAAGGGGAACGAATGAAAAATATTCACCAAGGTTGTAATGACACCATCCGTCCCATATCCTAACTTGAGTTGCTTCTCTCCCGGGCAGAGCTGATGTCACTCCACCAAATCCAACCTACCAACTTTGGTTTGCTCAGGTATTGGGGTTTCAGAGACAGACTGAGTAATACTGGCATTCGATGAGTCATTCATTTCTGCATTTATGCATTCAACGTTTTACTGAGTGCTATAGACCAGGTACCCTGAACAATCTAGGAAGGAAAAGAAAGACCATTGAAACGCAGCGTGATCAGTGGCTAGACTGGATTTGTGTTTGTGGTGCTGGGGTAGGGTGTGGAGAAAACTTCCCAGGAGAGTGACATTTAAGCTGGATCTTGAAGAACAAGTGTGTAGTATATAAATATATATAGTAATATATTTAATCTATATAGTGCTCCCCTGGTTCCTCAGTGTTCTTCCCTTCATCAAAAGCACTCCAGAAGCTTTGTGGTATCCCCATAAAGGTGAGTCCTCAATTTGTTTTTGAAGCATTTCATTTGACCAAAATGAAAAAATGATTCTAATACAAGGTGCTCCATTTCTTGGAAATCAATATCCTGAATGTTTTTTAATAACATAAATTTTTTTTTTTTTTTTTTGCGGTACGTGGGCCTCTCACTGTTGTGGCCTCTCCCGTTGCGGAGCACAGGCTCAGCGGCCATGGCTCATGGGCCCAGCCGCTCTGCGGCACGTGGGATCTTCCCGGACCGGGGCACGAACCCGCGTCCCCTGCATCGGCAGGCGGACTCTCCACCACTGCGCCACCAGGGAAGCCCACATAAAACATTTTTAATTATGAAAGGAATATATGTTTTCCATAGGTACTCTGGAAAATTCAGAGAAGGATAAAGGAAAAACTTAAAAATTAGCAGGAATCCAGGTATTAGAGAAAACTCTATCACTACTTTGGTGTTTTGTCTTATTTTCTAAGAATAGACTTTTGGTTTTGTGCAAAACTGGGATCACATACCGTACACAAAATTTTGTAACTTTTTTTTTTACTTATTCTATTCTAAACAGTTGCCACATCCTTAAATACTCTGAAAACAGTGCTTTTAATGGCTGAAAAATATTCCATTGTATGGATGGACCACAATTATTTCAACTATTGCTCCACTGGTGGTGGTTTATGTCACATCCATTCTTTCACTCTCTATGCTGCAATGATTATAAATTTGTCTGTACATCTATGATTATTACCTTGCAATAAATTTCTAAAAGTACAATACCTGGAACAAAGGTCATGTGTATTTTTAGGATTCTTGCTACATACTGCTGAATTTTTCTCCAGAAATACAAACATAGTACTACTATGCAGTGTATAAATCAATGAATGAACAAATTATTTTTAAGATTCTCCATAATACTCTTGCTAGAAATTGCCAGGCTTAAACCAGAGGAAACTCAACTTTGTGGGAGTAAAAAAACCATTGGATTGGGGAAACTAGTAAACTAATAAAATTCTAACCACTTCTGAGAAGAATATACACCAAGAATTATTTCTAAAGTTGAGTTACATATTTATCTGAAAATTATGTAGCCAAAGTAATGTTGCAGAAGAATAGTTATAGGAAATTGTGCACTATGTATCAAAAGCAGTCTCTAAAATCACACAGAGTATGATCCCATTTTTGTGGAATATGCATATGAGTGTATACATATATATGTTGTGTGTAATGTTAGAAAACCAAATGCCAAGAGTTTTTTCCAGTTTTACTGAGAAATAATTGATATACTGCACTGTATAAGTTTAAAGTATGCAGCACGATGGTTTGGCTTACTTATATTGTGAAAGGATTACCACAGTAGGTTCAGCTAACACCCATCTTCTCATCTAGCTACAAAAAAAGAAAAGAAAGAAGAATAAAGGAAAAGACTTCTCCTTGTGATGAGAATCTTGGGATTTACTCTCTTAACAGCTTTCCTACGTATCATACAGCAGTGTTAGCTGTAGTCATCAAGCTGTACATTACACCCCTAGTATTTATTTTATAACTGGAAGTTTGTACTTTTTGACCACCTTCCTCCAATTCCCCCTCCCCAACCCTACCCCCTCGCCTCTAGTAACCATAGTCTGACCTTTTTTTCTATGAGTTTGATTCTTATGGTTGTTTTAGATTCCACAAGTGAGATCATACAGTATTTGTGTTTGTCTGACCTAATTTACTGAGCATAACGCCTTCAAGTTCTAACCATGTTGTTGCAAATGGTAGGATTTCCTCATTTCTCATTGGTTAATAATATTCCATTATAGATATATAGATATAGATATAGATGTATCACAACTTATTTATTCATCCATTGATGGACACTTAGGTTGTTTCCATGTCTTGGTTATTGTAAATAATGATGGAATGAACATTGGGGTGCAGATATCGCTTCACATTAGTCTTTTTGTTACCTTTGGATATATTCTCAGAAGTGGAACTGCTGAATTATATGGTAGTTCTATTTTTAAGCTTTTGAGGATCTTCCATACTGTTTTCCATAATGGCTGCAAAAATTTACAATATCACCAGCAGTGCACAAGTCTTCCTTTTTCTCCACATCCTTGCCAGCATTTATCTCTCATCTTTTTGATGATGGTGATTCTAACAGATGTGAGATATATCTCAGTGTGGTATCAATTTGCATTTCCCTAATGACTAGTGATGTTGAGCATCTTTTCATGTACCTGTTGGCCTTTCATGTACCTTTTTTGGAAAAATGTCTATTCAGGTCCTTTGCCCATTTTTAATTGGATTATTTGGGTTTCTGCTATTGAGTTTTATGATTTCTTCATATGTTTTGGATATAAATCCCTTATCAGATATATGGTTTGCATATTTTTTCCATTCTGTAGGTTGTCTTTTCACTTTGTCAATTGTTTCTTTTTCTGTGCAGAAGCTTTTTAGTTTGAGGTAGTTGCCCCTGTTTATTTTTTATTTTTGTTGCTTGTTCTTTAGGTATCATACCCTAAAAATCATTACCAAGACCCAAGTCAGGGACTTCGTTCCTATGCTTTCCTCTAGGAGTTTCATGAAACCCCAAAATATTAACAGTTACTCTCTATGTGCTGGATTCTAGGTGATTTTTCCTTTGTGGGGTGTGTGTTTGTGTGTGTGTGTGTGTGTACGTGTGTATGTTCTAAATCTTGCACATTGAGCATATATTACTTTTTTAATCAAGGAAAAAAATGTTTTTAAATGTTGAGTTATCATGGAACTAAAAGAAATGTTTCCTACAGTGAGACAGTAAACAAAATGATAAACAAGCAATTCTTCCTCTGAAGTCTGCTCAGTTGCCATAACAAAATACCACAGACCAGGTGGTTTAAACAATAGAAATTAATTTTCTCACAGTTCTGGAGGCTGAGGAGTGAGATCAGGGTGTCAGCATGGTTGAGTTCTGCTGAGGACTCTCCCCAGCTTGCAGACAGTCACCTTCTCCCTGATGCTCACATGGCCTTTCCTTGGTGAGTGCTCATGGAGGAGACCAGCCCTCTGGTGTCTCTTCTTAAAAAAGCACTAATCCATCAGAGAGGCCCAACCCTTATGGCTTCATCTAATCATTATTACCTCCCAAAGGCCCCATCTCCAAACACCATCACATGAGGGTTAGGGCTTCAACATATGAATTTTGGAGGGTCACAAACATTCAGTCAATAACAAAGGGAATCCTTCAGAGATTAATATTGAGATAGGTTCAAGTTCACATTTAAAAAATAATAAAATATATAGAAGAGTCATCTTGCTAGATATAATACAGAGGGGGGAAAAAAACATAAACAGGATACAGCCCTGCCCTCAAAGGGATACATTTTTGAGAAGGAAGACAGAAAATTATTACTAATCAGTGCCATAGAATTCTAACAAAAATATACGCTGGCACATATTTGAGTGGAGAGGGAGAAGAGAGAGGAAGTGCTCTTAGTCTGGGAACAATCAGGAGATAATTCTACAAAGAAGTGAAACTTAAGCTGAGTTTTTAAAGGAAAAAAAAAGTAGAACGGGTCAAGCATGTGGAAGGCTGTGCCGGGCAGAGGGAACAGTTTGTACCAAGGCATGGAGGCTGGAAAACATCGCTCCCCACACAGGAAGGGATGAGGCGGGAGAAGAGGTCAGAGGAAGGACTCCAGTCTCTACCATGGTTCCTGAATTCCGGACGTCACCAGAGACTGAATGAAGTGAACTGTATGCCATGCTAAGTTTGAACTTTATCTCAAAGACCATGCAAAGCACAGAATTTTAAGCAGAGTAGAACAAGACATGACTAATGATTTAGAAATATCCCTCTGGTCATGGCTTACATATCAGTTTGGAGAATGGAAAGCCAGTTTAGAGGTTTTCCTAATAGTTCAGAAGAAAAATGAGATCCTAAACTAAGCACAGTTATTTATCAGGAAAATAAATTAGGTATGTATTGTCCAACAGCCAATTTGGTTATAGACAATTTCTATAACAAAGCTATAAACTGTACATGGTTGGGGTATTTAACTGACAAAATAGGTACCTAAGGTGACAGCCCTGGATTTCATTGGTTGTCCTGGTACAATTATTAACAGCAGCACCCATTTGTCTTCAAGAGTGTCCCAATTTGGGTGATAAATTATGGGGACCCTATAGTTACTCCCCTCTTCCAACTCCCTGAATTTTTAGTCTGAACGTCCTACTTTAGACACCATTCCTTGGAGTCTTCTTTTTTTCCTCAGATGAGTTCACCATCTTGCCACCTTCTAGGCCATACTTTGGGTCACCAGAGAAGAAAGCTGCCTGTTCTGTCTCAACCCCAAGATCAGCCTTTTTATAAGATTGTTTACCTTATGGTTATCTGAATCTCCCCACTTTTTGGCCACAAAAGTTCCATGGAGGAGACACTTCTGTCCTGGATCCAAGCCTGTTCCCAAATCAGCTTCTTCTGCTCAGATTCCTCCTTCTCCCTTCAGCACTGGTTGAGTGCCCTGGCCTTCAAAACCCCAGCCACTTCACCGCTAACATTGCCCTTCATTGTATCATCTTGAGCCCATAAATCCTCTAAACGAAAATGTCAATGGTCAACGTCCTTCCCCACTTTGCCTCACATTGCCTGATCATCTATTTGGCCAGAGTCTCAAACTCCTAACACAGACACCTCACCCTTTTCTCCACCAGGGTCAACATTTAATGGACAACGTTAGTCTGTCACATGCCCTCTACTCCCCCATCAAGACTAACCAAAATGTAAAAGTAGTTGTTTATGTGGTAGGACTACATATGATTTTTATATCTCTTTTTATTTATCTACTTCTTTGTATATTCCAACTTTTCCATAATAGTATTTTATAATGAGATACATTTAAAATACGACAATTCTACCTTCACTCCCTTCACAAATTTGGACCACTCTTTCTTCTCCACTTCCAAGTCCCACTGAAGCTACTTATCTTGTAGTTATAACTTTCCATTTACAATCAGATTTGGCTAAAGTATTAGCCATTGTGCCAAGTTCTCTGCAGAGTTTTCTCATAAATTGTAGAACAGCTAGCAATTTGAAAAGAATAACAAAAGAATCCTATGTCTGACAGTAAATATTTTTGACTCCATGTGAAAGTTTAAAAAAGAGTTTTAAAAAGTTTGCTCTCTCCGCCCCGGGTTGCCGCAGCCTCCGTCGCTTTCGGGCCTAGCAGCCTGAAGGGAAAAGAAGAAAAAGATTAAAAAAAAAAAAACCCGAAAACGCTTTAAAATCTTAAAAAAAGAAAGAAAGAAAGAAAAAAAAAAAGAGCGAATCCTCCTCGGAGAACCCGCGGGGAAGTCACTTTTGCACGCTTCCAGCCTGCCCGACGCCGCCGTCGCCGTCGCCGTCGCCGCCGCACCTGGGCGTTCGTCAGTCCCCGTCTGTCGGTCCGGTGGTGAGCCGCTCGCGCGCCCGCGTCCACGCGCCTCAGCCCACCGCTCGGCCGCGCTGCGTGGCAGCCCCGCGCCCGCCGCCCTCGCCCCCCGCGCGCCGGCCTCCGCGCTCCACGTGTCCGCGCTGCCCTTCGCCGGCCCGGCGTGGGAGGCGGTTACGCGCTCCGGCTGTGCGGGGCTTGCCGAGTCGGCACCAACAAATATTTGGTTTCCCTCTTCCCCGGGTTGCTGTAATCTTAAACCGCCGGGAGCCCGAGGCCTATATTTATAGAGAAACGCACGTTCTGGAGGCCGCCGTGGGCACCACTGGGTTGCCTCGGGAAGTATTTTTGTAATTTGGAGAACAGTCCCTGTTTTCATTGTTTTCATTTTTTGAAATTGGGAGCTTCCAGACCAGGACAGCTGAAAATTAACAAACTCCCAGGGAGGGCCATATTGTTTTTGAGAGCCTTTTGTCTGTGGTTGGGCAGTCTCGTCCGAGCTGTCCCCGCACTCCTCTCCGGCCCTCGGAGCCGACTCCAGCTTCTCTGAGCTTCACTGCCACCTGTGGGCCGCGGCTCGGAGCGGAGCCCCTTTTGTCCTGTGTGGCCCCCCCTAAGAAGTCCTCCTGGCGGGGCTCGGGGTACTGGGGGCTGGGGAGATGAACGCTGCAGCCAGCAGCTACCCCATGGCCTCCCTGTACGTGGGTGACCTGCACTCGGACGTCACCGAGGCCATGCTGTACGAAAAGTTCAGTCCTGCGGGGCCTGTGCTGTCCATCCGGGTCTGCCGCGACATGATCACCCGCCGCTCCCTGGGTTATGCCTACGTCAACTTCCAGCAGCCGGCTGACGCTGAGCGGGCCTTGGATACCATGAATTTTGATGCGATTAAGGGAAAGCCAATCCGAATCATGTGGTCTCAGAGGGATCTCTCTTTGAGAAAATCTGGCGTGGGAAATGTCTTCATCAAGAACCTGGACAAATCTATAGATAACAAGGCACTTTATGATACTTTTTCTGCTTTCGGAAACATTCTGTCCTGCAAGGTGGTGTGTGATGAGAACGGCTCTAAGGGTTATGCCTTTGTCCACTTCGAGACCCAGGAGGCTGCCGACAAGGCCATCGAGAAGATGAATGGCATGCTCCTCAATGACCACAAAGTGTTTGTGGGCAGATTCAAGTCTCGAAAAGAGCGGGAAGCTGAGCTTGGAGCCAAAGCTAAGGAATTTACCAATGTTTATATCAAAAACTTCGGGGAAGAGGTGGATGATGAGAGTCTGAAAGAGCTATTCAGCCAGTTTGGTAAGACTCTAAGTGTCAAGGTGATGAGAGATCCCAGTGGGAAATCTAAAGGCTTTGGCTTTGTGAGTTACGAAAAACACGAGGATGCCAATAAGGCCGTGGAGGAGATGAATGGAAAAGAAATCAGTGGGAAAGTCATTTTCGTCGGCCGTGCACAGAAGAAAGTGGAACGGCAGGCCGAGTTAAAGCGAAAATTTGAACAGCTGAAACAGGAGAGAATTAGTCGGTATCAGGGAGTGAACCTCTACATTAAGAACTTGGATGACACCATTGATGATGAGAAGTTAAGGAAAGAGTTTTCTCCTTTTGGATCAATCACCAGTGCTAAGGTGATGCTGGAGGATGGGAGAAGCAAAGGGTTTGGCTTTGTCTGCTTCTCATCCCCTGAAGAGGCAACCAAAGCAGTCACGGAGATGAACGGACGCATCGTGGGCTCCAAGCCACTGTATGTTGCCCTGGCCCAGAGAAAAGAAGAGAGAAAGGCTCACCTGACCAACCAGTATATGCAGCGGGTGGCCGGGATGAGAGCGCTCCCCATCAATGTCATCTTAAATCAGTTCCAGCCTGCAGCTGGGGGCTACTTTGTGCAAGCAGTTCCACAGGCTCAGGGAAGACCTCCATATTACACACCTAACCAGTTAGCACAGATGAGGCCTAATCCACGCTGGCAGCAAGGTGGGAGACCTCAAGGCTTCCAAGGAATGCCAAGTGCTATACGCCAGTCTGGGCCTCGTCCAGCTCTTCGCCATCTGGCTCCAACTGGTAATGCTCTGGCCTCTCGTGGCCTCCCTACTACCGCTCAGAGAGTCGGGTCTGAGTGCCCGGACCGCTTGGCTATGGACTTTGGTGGGGCTGGTGCCGCCCAGCAAGGGCTGACTGACAGCTGCCAGTCTGGAGGTGTTCCCACAGCTGTGCAGAGCCTAGCGCCTCGTGCCGCTGTTGCTGCCGCTGCTCCTCGGGCTGTTGCACCTTACAAGTATGCCTCCAGTGTCCGCAGCCCTCACCCCGCCATCCAGCCCCTGCAGGCACCCCAGCCTGCAGTCCACGTGCAGGGGCAGGAGCCGCTGACCGCCTCCATCCTGGCCGCAGCACCCCCTCAGGAACAGAAACAGATGCTGGGTGAACGTTTGTTCCCACTCATCCGGAAGATGCACTCAAACCTGGCTGGGAAGATTACGGGGATGCTGCTGGAGATTGACAACTCGGAGCTGCTGCACATGCTGGAGTCCCCCGAGTCTCTCCGCTCCAAGGTGGATGAAGCTGTGGCGGTCCTGCAGGCTCATCATGCCAAGAAAGAAGCTGCCCAGAAGGTGGGCGCTGTCACTGCTGCTACCTCTTAGACAAGGACAAACCGACTCAAAAGCCAAATAAACCCTCATGGAATTCAGCTCAAGGTTTGAAGACGTCCTAGCTTGTCCTATGGACCTCAACACCAAGAACCACAAATTGCAAATTTAATAGGTCATTTTGTATCAAAAGGTCAATTATGAAGCACCTAGAATTTTTCAATTAAAAGAATATATTCTCTGGGTTCTGATATGGCCCAAACAATGTTAACTTTTTTTTTTCTATTGTGAGTTTTGATTTTTCCCCCCCAGAAACTGGTTTTATTTGATGTACCCAAGTCTTAAGTTTCTCAATAAAGAAAAAATCTCCATAAAAAAAAAAGTTTAAGAGATGGGTGGGGAAAGGGCCAAAATCAAAGAGATAAAAGTAGTTTACAATAGATGTTGATAGATATCCAGGGATTAAAGCATCATCACTGCTGTCTCCCAAAACATCGATTGTCAGAGACAGCAGAATTCAAAGACCAAATAGGCTGAATGAAGTGGAAGGCATGAATTAGGGAGGAAAAGCAAATACATTAGAAACAAGATTACTTAAGCAACATGGCAATCAACCCATAGGACTATTTCAAGGCTGTGTATTGAATCATCTTTCTGTAAATCAATCACAGTTGTAGTAATTTAATGTTTTAAGATAAATATTTGGATATCTAACAATCTGAACCAGGGCTTTTTAGTTTAAGCTCTGAGGCTACTGCATGTAGACAGGAGGTGGCATAAAGAGGTAAATGGCTAAGACTCCTGCCTCCTACCCCCTTCAGCCAGTCTTTACTACTTTAGGAGATAAAATATGTTTGAAAGCCACTGGTCTAAATAAGTGTGTGTGCACACACACGTGCACACATGTGTGTTTGTACAAGGGATATGCACCACCTAACTTTTCATATGACCTCAACCTAACTAAATACATGCATCCCTTTAGCCTATTAATCAGCAACATATGTTTTTGGCCTTGTTCACAGGAAGCAGAAATATTTCACTGAGAGGTTTAAAAATGCCTCTTTTATCCAATAATAATCTCATATTCATGCTTCTAATTCATATATGAACTCATGTGGAAATTTAATGAGCACACCACAAATCATGTGTTTTACATTCTCCCACTACATGATAAGTTCCTTGGAGACAGGGGTCCCCTCCCTCCCACTGCCTCGTATGTGTACTAGGAAGCTCAATAAGTATTTGCTACTGAAAAAGAAAAGTGAGGGCAGGACAGATTTTAATATACATAACCAAAGAAATTCTCCTGTGAACCCAAAAGTAATTCATCTGAAGAGAAATATGTTCAGGGTTAAAGTTGTAATCCACAAACATATAGAGAGAATGCTAATTATCAGAAGAATGATTTTGCTATAAGGGCCAAACAGTGATAATGAATCAGTACACCATAACCCCAGTTTACAACACAGCCAACCTAGGATGTGGTAGGAACATAGCACATCAGAGTAGTTTGGCTTTATGTTAAGGAATGATACCAGCTTATTACCTTCCAAATGATTTTGGTGAAAAATTTCTTTTCTCGATGCTACTTTTTCTCTTTATGTTAAAATACACACACACACACACATTCATTCTCTGAACCAAAGAGACAGGGTTAAGCAAACCTTACTGTCTCTAGTAAGACCTTTGTATGTAACAATAAATACAAATCAGATGAGAGGCCTATCTTTGTGCAGCCTGCAGGCATTTTTTTAAAAAGGAAGCATCATGGTTGTGTTGACTACCTCAGATACTGGACCTAATATCTCATTTGAAATTTTAGTGTACAAGAGAAAACGCCACCTGCAGTGATTTTGTGGGTTTAATGAAAAGGTCAGATGGAGCATGAACTTGTTTTAAGTGCTTGAGAATCATATAGGGAACACAGACAAAACCACACAGGAAATAAAAGGGTGTGCTGCTGTTAGCTGTTTATTTCAGGCATCTGATGATGTTGTGAGGGAAAAAGTTACAAGCCAAACAATAATCTGGAGACTGTTTCTCCTAGAATAATTAAATTTATAAATGTAAACTATGCATGTTATTATTTTATAAAGCTTTTTGAAAGCAAGTGGAGTAAAGGAAAAACAGCTTGGCTGTCTATGGATAATTCTGCTTTGATACCAGTTGGAATAATACAAGAACCCTTGGGTAGATTTATAATATGACAGTGCAATTCAGGCATGGGATGGATTAAAGGTGACAGGACAGGTGGCGTGTAAGCATCACGCTGACTGGGCAGCCTATAGGAAAACACCGCAGATATGGAAAGCAGTTGGACGTGGAGAGAACTGCACTCCGTGATGCCCTGCGTGTTTGTGAAGGAGAATTTCTCAATGGGTGGTATAAACTCAATCCATTACCTTTCATAATAATTTTGTAAATTTAAAACACTGTTCTTTGAAAAGTGCAATCACAGTAAATCTGAGATCCCGTTATATCCAGTACAGCAAGAGACATTAGGATCACAAATAGTGACAGCCCACCACAAGGGGTCTACGGAAGGGTCTGCCGCAGGAGATACACCACCATCCTTCTCGACTTCTCTTACCCATTGATACTGAGTTACTTCATCCACATCGTCCTCACCATCTTGTGTTTTCAGACCCAACACTCAGAGTTCTCCCTCATATTCTTTTATGCCACAGATTATTTCTCAATCCTCTTTCTCAACTTCTCGCACTTCCGGTTACCAGTCTTGGGAGCTGGTTTCCATTCTACAACCAGGTGTCATCTCCACCTCAATCCAGGGAAATGGTGAGAAGAAATTCACCTTCCCTCAACATAAAGAGTGTGAAACAAGGATGTGAATCCAGGAAAAAATGAGCACCAAGAGAGAAGATTTTTTCCTGGCCCTGTAGTAAGTCTATCACCCAAAACTACAATGAACAGCACAGGTCTAAGATCAGAGGGTGAGATAGACAGTCTATTCAAGAGACAGTGAGAAGAGTCAGGTGCATACTCAAGGAAAATTCCCAGAAGACTGGATGCCAAAACAAAGCAGGAGGGAGCATGGAGTGGAGGGGTTTCAATGAGCAGCTGGTCTCCCACTACTCTCTTCTCACTCAGAACTTTTTTCAGTTGCCACTTCCCTTAAGCCACATGAAGAGGTTTTCCATGATTCTCTCACCTCCATGGATTTCTATTCTTGGGATTGGGTGCAAAGCCAGGAACTTGAAAGGACTCCTTCTCTTCTCCATAAATCACCAAACAGACAAAAATAGAGCCCATTCACCAGTTACTCTTCTCTTCTCAAAGGGTTTTATTTACAGAGCTCTACCGAGTGAGTTAAAAGGGAAAAGGCTTAGGAAAGTTGGCTGACCTTGGTAACTATCTCTTATGGTTTCATTGAAGTTAAACAGAATGGGCCGGGAGTACATCATCAAGAAGCATGCCACGAGAAAACTACAAAACCTCTTGGTAGAGGTCTTGGTCCTGAAGGCACAAACACTGAACCCCAAAGAATACATAAACCTGCAAGTTTGCAATTTGATTTCATAAGCTTATTCTAGAATCACAAGCACAATAACCTATTAAAAGAAAAGAATAAAGCTTCTACATGGATGTGTTGAACACACACAGCTCTTTCACTGTGCATAATATAAGTAAAATTTCATTATGATGGAACTATTTAACTTCCTGTACTGCTATTCACCTCCTTCATGCTTCTTCTAAGAATAACAGCAATTCAAACAATCAAGAAATTATCCATTGTGGTTTCTTAAGAAAGGTGCAGCTCTTTGTTTCTAAAATGATCATTTATGTAGTGAATGACCTTGAACTTGCAGGGAAATATTCACCTGATTATGTGATACAATTTTAGGGCATGAATCTAGCAGCAATGGTTAAATCTTAAACACAAGTGTGGGACAATTGTTCAGCGAGCATGCAAAAGTCCTACGTGATTAAGTTAAGCAGGGATTAGAAACCAAAAATACTGTATAAGAATCATTGCTTTGACTTCCTGGGAAGATGGCGGAAGAGTAAGACGTGGAGATCACCTTCCTCCCCACAGATGCACCAGAAATACATCTACACGTGGAACAACTCCTACAGAACACCTACTGAACGCTGGCAGAAGACCTTAGACCTCCCAAAAGGCAAGAAACTCCCCACGTACCTGGGTAGGGCAAAGCGGAGAGATTTCAGCACAGAGGATCGGTGCCGACCGGCACTCACCAGCCCGAGAGGCTTGTCTGCTCACCCGCCGGGGCGGGCGGGGCTGGGAGCTGAGGCTCGGGCTTCCTTCGGAGCGCAGGGAGAGGACTGGGGATGGCGGCTTGAACACAGCCTGAAGGGGCTAGTGCACCACATCTGGCCGGGAGGGGGTCCGGGGAAAAGTCTGGACCTGCCGAAGAGGGAATTAAGAGCGCTGCTTAAAGGAGCTCCAGAGACGGGCGCGAGCTGCGGCTAAAAGCACGGACCCCAGAGACGGGCGTGGGACGCTGGGGCTGCTGCTGCCGCCGCCAAGAGGCCTGTGTGTGAGCGCAGGTCACTGTCCACGCCCCCTGTCCAGGGAGCCTCTGCAGCCCACCACTGCCGGGGTCCGGGTATCCAGGGACGGTTTCCCCGGGAGAACACACGGCGCGCCTCAGGCTGGTGCGTCACGCCGGCCTCTGCCGCCTCAGGCTCTCCACACACTCCGTACTCCTCCCTCCCCGCGGCCTGAGCAAGCCAGAGTCCCCTAAGCGGCTGCTCCTTTAACTCCATCCTGTCTGAGCAAAGAACAGACGCCCTCCGGCGACCTACACGCAGAGGCGGGGCCAAATCCAAAGCTGAGACCCGGGAGCTGTGCGAACAAAGAAGAGAAAGGGAAATCTCTCCCAGCAGCCTCAGAAGCAGCAGATTAAAGCTCCACAAGCAACTTGATGTACCCTGCATCTGTGGAATACATGAATAGACAACAAATCATCCCAAATTGAGGAGGTGGACTTTGAGAGCAAGATTTATGATTTTTTCCCCTTTTCCTCTTTTTGTGAGTGTGTATGTATATGCTTCTGTGTGAGATTTTGTCTGTATAGCTTTGCTTCCACCATTTGTCCCAGGGTTCTATCCGTCTGGTTTTTTTGTTTGTTTGTTTGTTCCTTTGTTTTTTCTTAATAATTGTTTTTTATTTTAATAACTTTATTATATTTTATCATACTTTACTTTATTTTACTTTATCTTCTTTCTTTCTTTTTGCCCTTCTTTCCCTCCTTCCTTCCCTCATTCCTCCCTCCCTCTTTTCTTTCTTTCTTTCTACTTCTACTAATTCTTTCTTTCTACTTCTTCTCCCTTTTATTCTGAGCCGGGTAGATGAAAGGCTCTTGGTGCTGCAGCCAGGAGTCAGTGCTGTGCCTCTGAGGTGGGAGAGCCAACTTCAGGACACTGGTCCACAAGAGACCTCCCAGCTCCACATAATATCAAACGGCGAAAATCTCCCAGAGATCTCCATCTCAACACCAACACCCAGCTTCACTCAACGACCAGCAAGCTACAGTGCTGGACACCCTATGCCAAGCAACTAGCAAGACAGGAACACAACCCCACCCATTAGCAGAGAGGCTGCCTAAAATCATAGTAAGTCCACAGACACCCCAAAACACACCACCAGATGTGGACCTGCCCACCAGAAAGGCAAGATCCAGCCTCATCCACCAGAACACAGGCACCAGTCCCCTCCACCAGGAAGCCTACACAACCCACTGAACCAACCTTAGCCACTGGGGACAGACACCAAAAACAACGGGAACTACGAACCTGCAGCCTGCACAAAGGAGACCCCAAATACAGTAAGATAAGCAAAATGAGAAGACAGAAAAACACACAGCAGGTGAAGGAGCAAGATAAAAACCCACCAGACCTAACAAATGAAGAGGAAATAGGCAGTCCACCTGGAAAAGAATTCAGAATAATGATAGTAAAGATGATCCAAAATCTTGGAAATAGAATAGACAAAATGCAAGAAACATTTAACAAGGACCTAGAAGAACTAAAGATGAAAAAAGCAACGATGAACAACACAATAACTGAAATTAAAAATACTCTAGAAGGGATCAATAGCAGAATAACTGAGGCAGAAGAACGGATAAGTGACCTGGAAGATAAAATAGTGGAAATAACTACTGCAGAGCAGAAAAAAGAAAAAAGAATGAAAAGAACTGAGGACAGTCTCAGAGACCTCTGGGACAACATTAAATGCACCAACATTCGAAATAAAGGGGTTCCAGAAGAAGAAGAGAAAAAGAAAGGGACTGAGAAAATATTTGAAGAGATTATAGTTGAAAACTTCCCTGATATGGGAAAGGAAATAGTTAATCAAGTCCAGGAGGCACAGAGAGTCCCATACAGGATAAATCCGCCAAGACACATATTAATCAAACTGTCAAAAATTAAATACAAAGAAAACATATTAAAAGCAGCAAGGGAAAAACAACAAATAACACACAAGGGAATCCCCATAAGGTTAACAGCTGATCTTTCAGCAGAAACTCTGCAAGCCAGAAGGGACTGGCAGGACATATTTAAAGTGATGAAGGAGAAAAACCTGCAACCAAGATTACCCAGCAAGGATCTCATTCAAATTTGATGGAGAAATTAAAATGTTTACAGACAAGCAAAAGCTGAGAGAGTTCAGCACCACCAAACCAGCTTTACAACAGATGCTAAAGGAACTTCTCTAGGCAAGAAACACAACAAAAGGAAAAGACCTACAATAACAAACCCAAAACAATTAAGAAAATGGGAATAGGAACATACATATCGATAATTACCTTAAATGTAAACGGATTAAATGCTCCAACCAAAAACACAGACTGGCTGAATGGATACAAAAACAAGACCCATATATATGCTGTCTACAAGAGACCCACTTCAGACCTAGAGACACATACAGATTGAAAGTAAGGGGATGGAAAAAGATATTCCATGCAAAGGGAAACCAAAAGAAAGCTGCAGTAGCAATTCTCATATCAGACAAAAAAGACTTTAAAATAAAGACTATTAGAAGAGACAAAGAAGGACACTACATAATGATCAAGGGATCGATCCAAGAAGAAGATATAACAATTGTAAATATTTATGCACCCAACATAGGAGCACCTCAATACATAAGGCAAATACTAACAGCCATAAAAGGGGAAATCAACAGTAACACATTCATAGTAGAGGACTTTAACCCCCCACTTTCACCAATGGACAGATCATCCAAAATGAAAATAAATAAGGAAACACAAGCTTTAAATGACACATTAAACTGGATGGACTTAATTGATATTTATAGGACATCCCATCCAAAAACAAGAGAATACATATTTTTCTCAAGTGCTCATGGAACCTTCTCCAGGATAGATCATATCGTGGGTCACAAATCAAGCCTTGGGAAATTTAAGAAAATTGAAATTGTATCAAGTATCTTTTCCAACCACAACACTATGGGACTAGATATCAATTACAGGAAAAGATCTGTAAAATATACAAACACATGGAGGCTAAACAATACACTACTTAATAATGAAGTGATCACTGAAGAAATCAAAGAGGAAATCAAAAAATACCTAGAAACAAATGACAATGGAGACACGATGACCCAAAATCTATGGGATGCAGCAAAAGCAGTTCTAAGAGGGAAGTTTATAGCAATACAATCCCACCTTAAGAAACAGGAAACATCTCGAATAAACAACATGACCTTGCACCTAAAGCAATTAGAGAAAGAAGAACAAAAAAAACAGTTAGCAGAAGGAAAGAAATCATAAAAATCAGATCAGAAATGAAGGAAACGATAGCAAAGATAAATTAAACTAAAAGCTGGTTCTTTGAGAAGATAAACAAAATTGATAAACCATTAGCCAGACTCATCAAGAAAAAAAGGGAAAAGACTCAAATCAATAGAATTAGAAATGAAAAAGGAGAAGTAACAACTGACACTGCAGAAATACAAAAGATCATGAGAGATTACTACAAGCAACTCTATGCCAATAAAATGGACAACCTGGAAGAAATGGACAAATTCTTAGAAATGCACAACGTGCCAAGACTGAATCAGGAAGAAATAGAAAATATGAACAGACAAATCACAAGCACTGAAATTGAAACTGTGATTAAAAATCTTCCAACAATCAAAAGCCCAGGACCAGATGGATTCACAGGTGAATTCTATCAAACATTTAGAGAAGAGCTAACACCTATACTCAAACTCTTCCAAAATATAGCAGAGGGAGGAACACTCCCAAACTCATTCTACAAGGCCACCATCACCCTGATACCAAAACCAGACAAACATGTCACAAAGAAAGAAAACTACAGGCCAATATCACTGATGAACATAGATGCAAATATCCTCAACAAAATACTAGCAAACAGAATCCAACAGCACATTAAAAGGATCATAAACCATGATCAAGTGGGGTTTATTCCAGGAATGCAAGGATTCTTCAATATACGCAAATCAATCAACGTGATACACCATATTAACAAATTGAAGGAGAAAAACCATATGATCATCTAAATAGATGCAGAGAAAGCTTTCGAGAAAATTCAACACCCATTTATGATAAAAACCCTGCAGAAAGGCATATAGGGAACTTTCCTCAACATAATAAAGGCCATATATGACAAACCCACAGCCAACATCGTCCTCAATGGTGAAAAACTGAAACCATTTCCACTAAGATCAGGAACAAGACAAGGCTGCCCACTCTCACCACTCTTATTCAACATAGTTTTGGAAGTTTTAGCCACAGCAATCAGAGAAGAAAAGGAAATAAAAGGAATCCAAATTGGAAAAGAAGAAGTAAAGCTGTCACTGTTTGCAGATGACATGATACTATACATAGAGAATCCTAAAGATGCTATCAGAAAACTACTACAGCTAATCAATGAATTTGGTAAAGTAGCAGGATACAAAATTAATGCACAGAAATCTCTGGTATTCCTATACACTAATGATGAAAAATCTGAAAGTGAAATCAAGAAAACACTTCCATTTACCATTGCAACAAAAAGAATGAAATATCTAGGAATAAACCTACCTAAGGAGACAAAAGACCTGTATGCAGAAAATTATAAGACACTGATGAAAGAAATTAAAGATGATACAACTAGATGGAGAGATATACCATGTTCTTGGATTGGAAGAATCAACATTGTGAAAATGACTCTACTACCCAAAGCAATCTACAGATTCAATGCAATCCCTATCAAACTACCACTGGCATTTTTCACAGAACTAGAACAAAAAATTTCACAATTTGTATGGAAACACAAAAGACCCCGAATAGACAAAGCAATCTGAAGACGAAAAACAGAGCTGGAGGAATCAGGCTCCCGGACTTCAGACTATACTACAAAGCTTCAGTAATCAAGAGAGTATGGTACTGGCACAGAAACAGGAAGATAGATCAATGGAACAGGATAGAAAGCCCAGAGATAAACCCAAGCACATATGGTCACCTTATCTTTGATAAAGGAGGCAGGAATGTAAAGTGGAGAAAGGACAGCCTCTTCGATAAGTGGTGCTGGGAAAACTGGACAAGGACATGTAAAAGTATGAGATTAGATCACTCCCTAACACCATACACAAAAATAAGCTCAAAATGGATTAAAGACCTAAATGTAAGGCCAGACACTATCAAACTCTTAGAGGAAAACATAGGCAGAACACTCTATGATATAAATCACAGCAAGATCCTTTTTGACTCACCTCCTAGAGAAATGGAAATAAAAACAAAAATAAACAAATGGGACCTAATGAAACTTCAAAGCTTTTGCACAGCAAAGGAAACCATAAACAAGACCAAAAGATAACCCTCAGAATGGGAGAAAATATTTGCAAATGAAGCAACTGACAAAGGATTAATCTCCAAAATTTACAAGCAGCTCATGCAGCTCACTAACAAAAAAACAAACAACCCAATCCAAAAATGGGCAGAAGATCTAAACAGACATTTTTCCAAAGAAGATATACAGACTGCCAACAAACACATGAAAGAATGCTCAACATCATTAATCATTAGAGAAATGCAAATCAAAACTACAATGAGATATTATCTCACACCAGTAAGAATGGCCCTCATCAAAAAATCTAGAAACAATAAATGCTGGAGAGGGTATGGAGAAAAGGGAACACTCTTGCACTCTTGGTGAGAATGTGAATTGGTACAGCCACTATGGAGAACAGTATGGAGGTTCCTTAAAAAACTACAAATAGAACTACCATATGACCCAGCAATCCCTTACCCTGAGAAAACCATAATTCAAAAAGAGTCATGTACCAAATTGTTCATTGAAGCTCTATTTACAGTAACCTGGAGATGGAAACAACCTAAGTGTCCATCATCAGATGAATGGATAAAGAAGATGTGGCACATATATACAATGGAATATTACTCAGCCATAAAAAGAAACGAAATTGAGCTATTTGTAATGAGGTGGATAGACCTAGAGTCTGTCATACAGAGTGAAGTAAGTCAGAAAGAGAAAGACAAATACCATATGCTAACACATATATATGGAATTTAAGGGGGAAAAATGTCATGAAGAACCTAGGGGTAAAACAGGAATAAAGACACACCTACTTGAGAATGGACTTGAGGATATGGGGAGGGAGAAGGGTAAGCTGTGACAAAGCAAGAGACAGGCATGGACATATATACACTACCAAACATAAGGGAGACGGCTAGTGGGAAGCAGCCGCATAGCACAGGGAGATCAGATCGGTGCTTTGTGACCGCCTGGAGGGGTGGGATAGGGAGGGTGGGAGGAAGGGAGATGCAAGAGGGAAGGGATATGGGAGCAGATGTATATGTATAACTGATTCACTTTGTTATAAAGCAGAAACTAATACACCACTGTGAAGCAATTATACTCCAATAAAGTTGTAAAAAAAAAAGAATCATTGCTTTGCCTGAAATTCTTCTGGTAAAATCAACATAGTATCTATCTCAGAAATCACAAAATCTCTAAGTGGAAAGAGACCTGAGATGACATTAAGGGTGATCCTCTTTGGTAAGGTGACCTTTAACCAGGTTGACTGGGATTTTTCTGATTTTAACACTGAAAACCTCAGTCTTAGGCAAAGTGGGATAGTTGTTCACTCACCCCTTTGGATCCAAAGATCCCCTCGAGGACGGAACCTACAAGAGACTTAACTTTCACAGGGTTCTATTCCCAATCATGAGTCAAATCAGTGTCCCTATAACCTATCCTTACTCTGCCTTCTGCAGCAAAACAAAGTTTGTTCCCTCTTCTATCTGGTAGTCCTCTGAGTATTCAAAGACTGCCTCTTCCCATCCCATACTTCCCCAGTCCAGTCTTTCTATTCTCTAGGTTAAATTGACCCAGTTCCTCCATCTACTCCTTGAGTGTTCCTGTTCCACTGGTGACCCCATTACTCTCCTCAGGGCAAGCTCATCTGTCCAGGTCCCTCAGATGGTGACATTCCAAACTGAGCTCAAGCCTCCACACCCTGCCTGAGCAGAGTCCCTGAGCCCCTCCCCTGTCCTGGGCATTGGGATTCCATGCCGACAAACTGACATTCCCTTGGCTCATTTGGTCACCACATCCCACTCTTGAAAAACAGTATGATTCACGTCAACAAAACGCCTTGGAGATTTTTCACACATACTGTTGTTCAAAGCTCTGCCATCCTGTAGTTATGTAATTGGTCTTTAGACCCAAACATCACCCAAGGATCCCTTAGAATGAACCCATTATTGCAGCCCATGATTTCAGCTTTGGATCATAATTCTTTCACCCAAATCACTCACTCCCCTCCCAGGTTCATCTTGTCAGCAAGTGTCTTCTGTGCGTCAGCATCTGCAGTCCTTCAAATCATTGGCAGAAATATGTACGAGGTCAGGAGGAAGACCAGATCATTCGCCAGTGCATGGCTATTGGCTGCATAAAGACAGGTATTCACTTGGGTCCTTCATTTTGAGATATTCTCCAGGGCTTTTCCTATTTCCAGGTTTTAGAAGGGAAGTTGAAACTAGGAGAGAGCAAATACACTGAAGCAATACCTTCTTCATTTTCAACCAGCAACTGTCTTCTCCTTTACCTGTACCCACATATATTCCTTCGGGTGTTTCCAAATTTCAGTCAAGCATGTATGACGGAATTCCCACCATGAGCCTGGAACTGAGCAGGGCCCTGCAGGCAGCGAGTGTGACTTATTAGTGCAATTCCCCTGGTGTCCCTGACTCTCCTCTTCCAAGGTACACAGCAGGGTTTCACTTGCCTACCCCTTTTGAAGTTAGGCATGGTCATATGACTTGCTTTAGCCATTGACACGCTTATGGAATGATATGCCCTGTATCCTGGTAGAAGCTTTAAAAGCCAGCAGTGTGGTTCGTCCTGTTTTCTGCCCACTGCCGTTTTCATCTGGGAAGCAGGTGTCAAGATGAAGCCTTTCATGAGCCTGGGTCCCTGAGAGATACATCACCCACATGATCCGAAGCCCCCTGCTGGCCCACACTTGACGTGCAGGTGGAGTAGGAAATAAAGCCCCTGAGATTTGCGGCACAATAAGCTCATAGTATAGTTGAAGAGATAAATCATACCCACAAAATAAAAGTAGGGACTAAAGTAGCATAGAGTAAAAATCTGAATTGGAAAGTAGAAATAATCAGCAAACAAGATATGGTGCTAAAGGTGAATCACTCAGACAAAGCATTAAAACGGAATTAGAAAAGGGCAAGTGCAACGTGGAATGACAGTTCTCAGAAGACATCTCATTTCTGATAAACAAAAAAAAAATTATATAATTTACTGAAAAATATTCTAGAAAATGGTTCTACAAATATGTTGTCCACTCTTTTTTTATTTTTTATTGGAATATAGTTGATTTACAATGTTGTGTTATTTTCAGGTGAATAACAAAGTGAATCAGTTATACATATACATATATCACTCTTTTTTTTTAGATTCTTTTCCCATATAGACCATTACAGAGTATTGAGTAGAGTCCCCTGTGCTATACAGCAGGTTCTTATTAGTTATCTACTTTATATATAGTAGTGTGCATATGTCAATCCCAACCTCCCAAGTTATCCCTTCCCCTCCTTATCCCCTGGTAACTATAAGTTTGTTTTCTACATCCATGACTCTATTTCTGTTTTGTATTCTCTTTTAAAACTGCAATAAAAGTGTGAACCTAAGTTATGGGCCATTTTAACTATATTTGATTTTAGCCTTTTTAATAAGCAGCACTAGTAAGGCACTTTGTTTTTTTAAATGGATATATTATAGGTCTCTGTCCCTCAGAAATGGACAGATTTAGCACCCTATTAAAGACAGAGGGTCATCATTTATAGGAGTTTTACAGGAACCTTGGCAATTTGGGGAATGCCAATGAAATGGAGCTGATCTTAGCACTCACTTAAAATGTGGTTTACTTTATTTTACAGAAAGGTCTATTATTATAACTATAAAAATAAATACTGGCTTGAATCCTCAAGGCCAAATACCAATTTGGCTGATATAGCAAAAATACGGCCTTCTTTTTCTTTTTAAAATATTTTCAGCATCTCCTTTCTGTACTTTTATAGGGAGGGAAGAATTTTGATATTACTTGGACTAGTCATTCACTCAGTCAGCAGAGATTTACCAAGCACTCCTTGCCTGGGACTATGCTAGATGGTGGCTCTTCATTACTGAGAGGAAGAGTCAAGGGTCTGTCCTCAGGAGGCACAGTTGCAGAGGGGGAACAGCAGGGAGTGGGGAAGCTGTGGGGGACTTTCCAAGTAGAAGAAACACCATGTGTTCCCTACCCTGAAGCAGGAAAAGGCCTTGAGTGTTCAAGGCAATCAAAGTCCAGCATGTACCGATCAAAATGTGTGTGGTTCAGGACACGGTTGGGAAATGAAGAGGAAAGTCGTTTGAGATGAGGTTAGAGTTGGGTAAGGGGTAAACCACCTGGGCCTTGTAGCCCCTGTTAGGGGTTTCTGTTCTCATTTTTTCCCAAATGTCCTCAGAGTTTTGAACAGGGGGTGCATCACGACACAATTTCCATTTTAAGAACGTCATCCCGGGTTTCCCTGGTGGCGCAGTGGTTGAGAGTCCGCCTGCCGATGCAGGGGACACGGGTTCGTGCCCCGGGCCGGGAGGATCCCACGTGCCGCAGAGCGGCTGGGCCCGTGAGCCATGGCCGCTGAGCCTGTGCGTCCGGAGCCTGTGCTCCGCAACGGGAGAGGCCACAACAGTGAGAGGCCCACATACCGCAAAAAAAAAAGAAAAAAAAAAAAGTCATTCTTTTTTGAAAAATAGCCATTGAGTGGGAGATGAAACTTCAGTAAATGTTGAATACAAACTTAGCTTGCTATGTGGGGTAGCACAGGAGAGATGCCACTTTTTTGAACTGTGATTTGGGGAGTACGTTGGAGTCAGGTGTGAACTTTTCCATACTCTTCTGTAGGTCTGGGGTGGGATCAAGGGCTGCCAAGAATTATTTTCTTAAATCATTAGGCTTCTTCCTCTTAGCTCACTGGCATTATTGTTGATCTTGCCCCCACTTTCCAAACCCACATCCCCATCCTCGTCCTGAACCACACACCCCTTATCCATTGTACACACGCCTGAACCTCTCCCATAGCCTAACACCCGTGCTCAGGGCATGACCCGCCTGTGTGTATCTCTCAGCTACTCTGTTCTGCTGCGCTTCAGACCACTAATTCAGCTCAGAGCTCCTACTTGGCTCCCTCAGTCTGGCTTCCCCACTGCACAAAGTGGAGAAATTGCTCCTACCGGAACCTGAGGTTCTCCCCGACACACCCATCCCCCCTCCCCCACCCCATTACCTAGTCCTGAAGCATTTACTTCCAAATATATTCCCAGTCAATTTACTTATGCCACGACTACTGCTACCACCTCAGTCTCGGTCACTGTTACCTCTTGTCTGAGTTATTGCAACAGTTCCTCTTAATCCCCATCTCTACTCTAATCCCATCAATCCATTCTTCATGCAGGAGCCGGGATGATGTTCTTTTTTTTTTTTGCGGTACATGGGCCTCTCACTGTTGTGGCCTCTCCCATTGCGGAGCACAGGCTCTGGACGTTCAGGCTCAGCGGCCGTGGCTCACGGGCCCAGCCGCTCCGCGGCACGTGGGATCCTCCCGGCCCGGGGCACGAACCCGTGTCCCCTGCATCGGCAGGCAGACTCTCAACCACTGCGCCACCAGGGAAGCCCAAGAATGGCATTTTTATCACTTTACAAGTTTTTACTACCCAAGCAATTTTGAGTAGAAGAATGTTTCCCAAATACCAAACTATGACAAAATGCTTACCAGTTCATGGCAAAATGAGGAAACCAGAACCATGGAATGTATATATACCTCAACATCAGGTGGCCAGCTATCATTTCCCACAGAAGACACCCCTTTATTCTGAGATAATACCAGTCCTGCCATTTTAGTATTAAAATGCCCTTCCTTTTATGAAATAATGGTGATAGGAGATCATTTTTAATGTCTTTACTTGGCAAAATAAAAAAAAATCAATAATTCTATGTATGACTCCAGTCTTTTTTCAATTGTACCAATCTGTGAAATCCCAAATCAGGGAAGAAGCAGAAAAGAGAACAAAAAAGCATCACTGAAAAATTCCAGTGCCAGTTCCCAGCTGGGCACACTCTCTTGCTGGACCATTCCCTCCAGGCACAGCCCTGCAAGTGTCTAGGATTTACCTTTGTGCCTGGACAGACATTGCTAAATGCCATGGACATCTGCAGTTGCTTCCAGACAGTCAAAACCACAAATATTAGGGTGCACTTTATTGGCAATGCTGAGTCATGCTTTGCAAAAAGCAAAGAAATCCCTAAACTCTCAGAACTGTAAACAGGGCCCTGTGTCGCTGGTTGCTCTTTCCTATATGCCCCACCCTGTTGGGACCTTGATTCAATCAATTCAACTACAACAAGAAAATTGGAGAAGGACTCCCCTGGTGGCGCAGTGGTTAAGAATCCGCCTACCAATGCAGGGGACACAGGTTCAATCCCTGGTCCAGGAAGATCCCACATGCTGAGGAGCAACTAAGCCCGTGCGCCACGACTACTGAGCCTGCGCTCTAGAGCCTTCGAGCCACAACTACTGAGCCCACGTGCTGCAACTACTGAAGTCTGCGTGCCTAGTGCCCGTGCTCCGCAACAAGAGAAGCCACCACAATGAGAAGCCCGTGCACCGCAACGAAGAGTAGTCCCTGCTCGCCGCAACTAGAGAAAGCCTGTGTGCAGCAATGAAGACCCAATGCAGCCAAAAATAAATAAATAGATAACAATTTTTTTTAAAAACTAAAAAAAGAAAAACAATTGGAGATATCTGAATACAGTCTGGATATGACTTGCTATTATGGGATTATTGTTCATTTTGTTAGGTGTATTAATGGCATTGTGTCAAGAAAATATTCTTTTTTTAGAAATGCATATTTTTAGATATACTTGAAGTGAAGTTTATGCCATTTGAGATTGTTTTTAAAATACTTTAGCAAAGATGAACTAGATAAGCATATGTGGCAAGCCATTGAACATTGTTAAATTTAGATGATGAGGAAGGTACATTTCACTATCTCCTTATTTTTAGGTATGTTTGAAAGTTTTCACCAATAAGAAGTGTCAAGGAAGGAGGGGATGGAAGGAAGGGAGAAAGACTAGCCTCCAACACCCTTATTATCATTTCATAATGAATTTAAATGGAAGGGAGGGAGGTGGGTTAGGAGAAGAGAGAACTTACCACTAATATCTGTGAACTGCACCCTTGGGGTAGCCTCTGAGATGTGCCCTTCCGTGCACTCATGTGCACGTGCAGGTGGGTGTTAACTGCCACCATTTTACAGACAAAGAAAAATAGACTCGGGTTAAATCTACTTTTCCACATGGAAACTAGAAAGAGAACAAACTGGCCAATTGGAGCTATTTTGGCTGCTAAAGAAATTCATTTCCGATCGGATCAAAAACAAAAGCAATTATGCTAATACCTAATGGGCTGCCTCCAAATCCCCACAAAGCAGACACATGGGCTCTGCCAGGACTGGGGCATCCTCTTCCTCCAGGCCCTTCCCATTTCCCTGCCATGGATGTAAAGGAACAGGAATTTCGACCTGGGGCACATGAAAAGGAGAAGTCGACTTCTGTCATCACATCCAGAAAAAGGCAGGATGAAAACCATAAACCATTGACTATGACACATGACGCAGAGCCAGTTTCCCGGACACATCAAGAGAGAGGGGAGGACACCAAACTGAAGGCTCTGCCGAGAGCAGGGAGGGGACAGCCCAGCAGATCCCTCTGCCCTCCCTGAAAACCTTCTGCCCTGCACTCCCTGCTCCCCTCTCCTAGACACTGCTTCCTTCAGATTTCATCCCTGCTGCAACACACTCAATGGTATCTGTGCCCCAGCAGCATGGCGCTTCCAAGGGCAGGCTGGCAGCCAGACCACCAAGGGTCAAATCCTGGAGCTGGGTGACCTGGGACTAGTTCTTAACCTCTCTGTGCCTCATTTCCTCCTCCCCTCTAAAAACAAGGCTAACCCCAAGGCTATTGAAGATGCATGAGTTCAAGTAAAGCACTTTGAACACAGTGACACATAGCTTGGCATTATTGCTATAACCCACCCTTATCTGGTTTCACCCCAGGCAACTCACTTTACTATTGATCCTCCAACACAGGCAGATCCTGTGCCCCTTTAATCCTTGCCTTTGCCTGATGCTCTTCTCAAATATTCTGTCTCCATTGTCTCTGCAAATCCTCCCCACCTGTCAGAACCCAGGTGAAGCCCTACCTTCTCCCCAAGGTCTGCCTTTTGCAGCCTCCCAAATCTCCTGCTACCATCTGTAATATTTGACCGTATCTACCACTACCTGGAAATTTGGGAGAAATGAGTCAGTGAATCACGGTGACATCAGAAAACACGCAGCACCTCACAAAGGCAATCAAGGGACTGTTTACAGGGAGGTGGGCAGGGTGAAGGGAAACACAGACGGACAGTGAGGCACTCAAGCACCATCAAGAGGGGAAGCAGTTCTCCCCCGAGCCTGAGGGCACGGGGAGGGGAGCACTTACTGTGAACCAGTGAGAGGCATAGAAGTGGGCACCCAAGTCGTGGCTTTAAAGTTGAGAAAGAGCAACTGCCAAAGCATGGGGAAAGGGCATGAATAATGTCTCAACCGCCATCTCTCCCACACTCCAGTCTCTTGGGGGTGATTCCACTGGCCAGTCCCAACGGGAGGCCAGTGGCCAGGCAGAGGTCAGCCTCCCAGGGAATGCAGAGGGTGGAGAATGGATCTGGAGGGACAAATGGAGACTAATCAGCATGGACAGGTTTGTACCAAGCTAATCATCACTAAGCTGGGGGCTCTCTTGTATTTGCCCTTGTTGTCTCTCACACGTGGGCCTCTGCAGGAATCAGCATGGTGAAATGGAAAACATGGGCCTCGCAGTCAGAGACCTGGGTTAGAATCTAATCCAGCTGCACAGCCTTAAGAAAGTGATTTACCCTGAGTCTCTGATTCTCGGATTCCTCATGTGTGAGATGAGAGCGATGAGGCTGGCCTCACAGGGTTGTGAGAGTTCAATTAGAAAAGTTATTTCCTCTGTCCTAGTCTCTATTCGAACTAGTTATACTGCCCTTAAGACTGAGACTCTAGCTCTTATACTTCTTCTGTGCCTAGAAATGCTGAAAAAACAGGAGGAATGTGCATACACAGTTCTGAGAATTCAAAGTCATTCTAGGCAACTTAAGGAATTTGTATGGTCTTTGCCTTAAGCTGGCTTGTCTACTGAGGAAAGCAGAGATAGATATCTAACGACTCATAGAACCTTGCAAATCAAAGTGTGGTCCAGCAGCATCACCATCACCTGAGAGAGAGCCTGTTAGAAATGCAGACTCTCCGGCACCCTACCCCCATCCCAGCCCCACCCCTGGAACCTGAATTTTAACAAGATCTCCAGTGATTTGTATGCACATTAAAGTTTGAGAATTCCTACTTTTGAACTACAAGGAGCTCCAGAGGCCATCTAGATCCTGGTTAAACCACCTCATTTTATAGCTGAGGAAACTGAATCCAAAATGATATAAATTGTCCAAGGACACCAGGGCAGATGCTGCCCCTTGACTAATCCTATAGGCATTTCCAGCTCCCTCATCCCTTGCTACTTTCCACTTTACGAGGTGAAACATCTAAGTATTTTCCCAGTCTCCCTTGCAGCTGTGAGTAGCTATCTGACAGTTCCAACCAGTGGCATCTAATGGGAGGGTTTCTTGGAAATCTGCTTCCTTGGGAATGTTAGCCAGCTATGGATGTATCATCCTTCCCTGTTTATTCTGCATAGTCTGGAGCTGGGGTGGGCATCTTGTGACAATAAAGCCACAAGCATGAGGGTAAAAGGCCCATATGCTAAGGATTGTGGAAGGGAAAGACACAGGGTACCTGGAAGACATCATTCAGCTGGCAGCTGAATCAATCCAGTAACTTCCTCCTTTTAGCCTTCTTGTTATGTGTAAAAAAAAAAAAAAAAAGTCTCTCTTTTGTAAGGTGCCACATGTAGAGTTTTCTGCTACTTGCTGTCAAATCCATCCCGTGCAGTGTCACACAGCTAGCAAATGGCTAAGGCAACATTAGGACTCAGGGCCCCTGACTCTTAGCCCAAAGATATTTTTCCTATGCTTCTTTCATCATTAAAGCATAGAAATCTCCTTTCTGGCTAAATTTTAATAAACACATATGGAATCAAGAAGGAGAAGCACTTATGTGAGGATGCACCTGTTCATGACAAGAGAGGTGTTATATAAACTCTCGTAAAGTTGACAAGATCTTCAGGGTAGATAATCAGGTTCAATCTAGAAATTCTGCATGTGTGTATTTACCCAACCTTTAAAAAGAGAGACAATAAAGAGAGGAGAGAGTGATGAGCAGACAGATCCCCATTTCATCAAAAAATTTCCACTGACCATTTGTGTACCAGGTGGTACTTGATATATAAAATTTAAATAACTTCTAGGTTCCTGTTCCATGACGCTACCACCAAATGTCACATTGATTCCTCAGTGTCCAAAGATTCCATTAATATGGATTTACTGAGTTATAAGAAATGCATGCTTGTCTAACCTCAGGGTGCTGTTCCCAAACTTACTTTTTTTAACCATTTTTTAATTAAAGTATAGTTAATTTACAATGTTGTTTTAGTTCCAAGTGTACAGCAAAGTGATTCAGATATATATATATGTATCTGAATATATAGAATATATATATATGTACATTCTTTTTTCAGATTCTTTTCCATTATAGTTTATTATAAGATGTTGAACATAGTTCCCTGTGCTATACAGCAGGTCCTTGTGTTTTACCCAAACTTACTTTTTAAAAATCAACAAAATGAATGAGCTAGAATTTATTGTCAGAGAAATCACAAGAGTAAACGGAAGTGACAGCACACCCAGAAATAAGGACAACTTCCAGAAGCCAGACAGCCTGTTGGAGGAAACGCCACCTCTGGTCGAGCCCAGGGAAGATTCTGAACAGGCATGACCGTCAGGGCCAGGGTTGAGGGGACAGGGCACACTTGCCTCCAGTCCCAACACAGAAAGGCTTTTGGAGTGAAGGAGGCGCCCATCTGGGCTCCTGCCCAATCAGTCTACCACGTTCAAGTGAGTAAATTGAGTTCTCAGATACCGAGCCCTCATAATCGTTTTGTTTTTGTAAAGCTACTTTTTTGCAAAGCAGGTTTTCATCCTTACTGAAGCCTTATCGGGTTGGGTCTGTCCCCCGTTTTACAGATGAGTAATTAGGAAACTTTCTCAAGATCACATACCAACAGGTAGAAAGGAAAAACTCCATAAGCCCCTGCAGGATCTTACCCTGTTTCCCTCTAACCTCATTGTGATATTTTCCCTCACGTTTCGTCAGCTTCAGCCCTTCTGGCCGGGCCCCAACACACCACTCATTCCATTCCATTTCTTACCTCTTATTTCTGGTCTCAGGTTAAAAGTTCCCTGTTCAAGAAATCTTTCCCTCAAGCCCTATCCCAGACTAAGCATTCTTTTAAGAACTCCGAGAATGCTGCATACTTCTTAGCACTTGCAACTGTCATTAACTAACCAACTGATTGATTGAATGATTGATTAAATAAATCAGATAATGTCTTATTTACTCTCTGATGTTGGCACCAAGGGGTGGCTCAGTGTTATGTTGGGGGAGAGGGCCACTTGACAGTCCCCATCAGCTTTTCCTTACCATCTACCCCAAATAAACAGATAACATGAGAGGAGACCAGTCATTTTGCAACACAAAATCACCTTCAGCATAAATCTCTATGCCACTCCCTTTCTCTCTTAAAATCATATTGAAGCCCCTGTCCCTTTCCCTATAGAAACTTCAGAACTGTTTTTTAGTGTCTTTCACTCTATTAGAGTAAGCACTCCACCGAGGCACAGACTGTGTCTTGTTCACCCTTGAATCCCAGCACCTGACACAGTGCTTAGCACATGTGGTAAGCAGTCAAGTGTTTGTTGAGGGAATGAATGAACAGATGAATGAATGAACAGATGAATGAATGACTTAGTACTCTGGGATGGGAGTTTTTCCACGATACCCCCTGCCTCCTCCCAGGTAAAAGGCTACAGAAACTGCTACCTGGGACATTCTCTTCTTTGGTCTTCAATGCACAGCCTTGGTGGGATCCAGGGCTGTGAAAAGTGCAGCCTCTGACAGACAAATCTTGGTTATGGATTTAGCCTCGATGTTTCACACCACACTCAGTCCCCTTCCAGGGGTACCTTCTCTTGGTGGGGAGAAGTGCTGACCCAACAGACCCAACAAGATCAACTCAAGAAGGACAGAATGTATGGGGGCCCAGAGATCCTTATCTTCATCCCAGCTCTCAACATTTGGAAGAATAAAACTCTTTAGGGCCCCTTTCTCAAAATCCCTTGGAGATATTTATTTAAAAAACAAACAAACATAACAATTCCAGGACACCACCCTAGACCTACTAAATCAGAATCTCTGGGGGTAATCCAAGAAATCTGTGTTTTTAACAAGCTCTCCAACAAATTCTGATGTTAAGTGTGGGACAGTCTTAGCTCTCAAGTCCCCTCTTAACCTAGGATTTTCAGAGGCTGAGCATCAGTTTAATCCAGGCCAGGCCTGGGAGACAGAGGAGTTCCATGGAACTCAATGAGAATCCATCCAAACTAGCCTTTTTACATTTTCAAATTAGAGCATAAAAGTCACCACCCCTGGCAAGTGGCCTGGATCTCTGCCCCTTCAGCGCCCCCATAAGCTTATCCTTATCACAGTCAGGGTATCTCTGACCTGCCAGAAGGAGAGGAAAACGAAAGGATTAGGACCTGGTTTCTGTCACTTAAAAACACAGTTCAAAGTGCCAGATTAAACCTGGATGGCACAGGAATGCAGTAGTTTGTCTTTGTTTATTTTGAGGAAGAGCAGGGACATCTGGGCAGCCAAATCCCCAAACCAAGACAGAATCAGAAAGCCCATCTCCCAGGTATCTTTTGTCTACAGAGTCACCCTCAGATGCTGCTGGGTCTCGCCCAGGCTCCTGCTGAGGCAAAACTCCCACCAAAGTGCCCATAGTCAGGAGGGGCCCAGGGCCAGGTCACAACTGACCCACGATGCTGACCAGGGGTTCACGGACTCTTTTGTTCTTTAAAAAATGGACACTTTTGAGAAATTGATGACAACTGGTACCCCTCTCCTCAACACCAACAAAACGCACATAATATCCAGGATTTTTCATATAATTTCAGAGGTGCACAGGCTAACTGGAGCCCATCCTATAATCCTTGAGCCCCAGATTAAGAACTATTATAAACATGATGGAGGATTAAGAACCTGAAATGTCTAGGCTTTTTCATCCACACGTGAGGGAAGTCAAGGTGGGGATGGGTTGGAATGGATAAGGAGAAAACTTGTCTGTATTCTTTTTATTCCTGTTCTGTTTGTTAACAGAAATTTGGCAGAAATGTAGATATATGCAATCATTAATTTTCTGGTCCTTTTATTAATCTGAAGTGATTTTGTTACTTTAGGGACATTAATAATTGACTATATAAAATTTAATCTGCTTATAAACAATCATGCTTGGCAAATTTAAAAGTATAATCTCCAAGACAATTAAATATTTACTAGGTGAATTGACTTTAAAATATTTTATATTTGTGGCGGGGTATGAAACTACTATACTGTTCAAGAATTTAGGTTTAATTTTCACTATTTTATAAGAAGTATCCCAGAACTGTAAACATTTTCTTTAAATAAAAAACTATGCTTTTTTTTTTTAAATCCTCTGTCTATCTCAAGATCATGTGTCTAAGAGGAGGACTGGTTCTTTCCCCCTCTATACTTGAGATTGTTCTATCTCCTGTTTGTTAGTCATTTGGGTTGGATACTGATGTTCCTACTCTCACAGGCCTGGCCAACTGTCTGCCAACTCTGTGCCAAATCTCCTAAGAGTGAGCCCACCAGCAGAGAAGGCATTGGGTCTGTCTTCCTTTTCTGTAAAATGATAGTGGCTCCCTGAACGTCATAAGCCTGCATTTATACCATTTTCCATTGATTCTAAGACACAACTTTCCTTATGTACCGTGAAGGAAAAAACACTGTCCATTCAACTAGGACACAATGCCTTAACAATAGACTCCACAGTTATGCAAGCCTCTCCTTGCTTTGACTTTTTTTAATTCAAGAAGTGTTGGCATTTTTTCCAGTCACTCAGCTGGGCTTGTGATGGCAACCCTATCATAGATCTCAGTAAGAGCTTCTTCTACTTCAGGGATGGTTCTTCCTCTCTTTGCTTCCAGAAAGCACCCAGTTGTTGCTTTGCAAAAACTATGAACTTGTGTTCATTCCTCCAACCATGTATATCTGCTTCACCAATATCAAAGCCCTGTTGCTCTGTTTCTACACCTTTTTGCACACATGATAATTTTTCATTTCAATGCCAAGTCATAGTGTAATCTTTCTGAGGGCCTTTTAAATGGCAACTCAACACCTGCAGTAAGAACAGTGCACTTAATTCGACTGAGCTGATGGCAATATGAGCAACTATGTCCAAGTTGGAGCACCATTTACAGCTGCATCTCCACTGAGCCCAGCTGACACTATCAATTGATCCCCAGAGATGCTGGAAGGTGGGAAATGTGCCTTCTACAATAATGAAATATGGTACCCACTCCCTACCCCATCCCATCCTCTTAACATCTCACTTAGACTAGGAGTCATAACTAAAATTAGGAGGAAAATAATTCCAACCAAGAAGATAATGGTTAAAAAAATAATATAGTCTTTTCACTCTTCAGACTCATTTCACTGTTCTGACTCATTTCCATTGCTCTATCTTATAGCGAGGTCCTCAAAGCTATCTTTCTTCCCTACTCCCCTACACTATGTCACATTACTTTACAATGATCTTAAAGACAGTATCTCACTACATCTCTTCTTCTTCCCTCAACTTATCTCTTTTTTCCTCTCTAATAACCTGGAAGTATAAGTAACTACCCGACTCCTATGACATCTGTTAATGCTAGTACCTTGACTTTGAGTTTATAATAAAATTCCTTCCTCTCATTTGTATCATGATTTCCCATAAAAATTTCATTGAGTAGTAGAGACAGGAAGAGACTATGATTTTTCAGATGATGAAGTGGGGGGCGGGGGAAGCATGGAGTGTTGGTGGGGAAACAAGTACTGCGCTCAACCTCCTACATTAGTGTTTATCTTCTCTGATGCTGACTCCTGTGGGAAGAGCCAGTCCACAAACAGAAGAAACTGTTACTGAGATCCTGGAAAGGATATCCCATCACAAGCCCACCTCAGGATGGAAAGGATTTGTGGATTCCTTAGAAGTTGAAGTCTGTTAATCTATGCTCAATTTAGTAAATACTCATTAAAAGACTATGCACAAATTGGGAAACGTATCTGAAAAAAATGGAATCACTTTGCTCTGCACCTGAAACTAACACAACTATACTTCAATTTAAAAAATAAGTAAAAATTTAAAAAAAGAATAAACAAAAAAGTGTGCTTGCAATAGCCTATAAGACTTTTCATAAAAATAACATTTTCCAATTTTATATATAGCCAACAACTACAGGAAAAAGAGAAAAACAAAATACTAAGATTTCCAGAGGCAAACAAAACCTATATTTTATTTTAAAAAACAAAAACAAAAGACTATGCACAACTCATACCAGGACGGATGCTGTTGGAGATTCAAGGATGAAAGTCATGGTCTTGCCCTCCAGTGATTCATAATCTAGGGCTGTTCTCAACTTGGGGATGGGGAAAGAGTCAGGGAGGTGACACTGACCCTTTTGTAAATCAGATGACATTTACAGGCCCCAGAAAATTGTTCCAGATCCCCATGCACACACACAAATAATTTTACAAATAATTTCTTGGGGCTTATAGAGCTCCTGGACATTGGAGGAGTAGCTCATGTGTGTGCCCCATAACATCCAGCCACAAACCTCACATAGATGAGCTTTTCCTCACAGCTACCCCATCCAAGTACAAAGAGAGTAAGCCAGTCAAATAGTTCCAGAAGAAAGCAAGGGCCTGCCCTTTTTGCCCAGGTTTTCTTGATTAATGGCTGCTGCAGAAATGTCTTACTCTTCTCCCTCAGACTTGGTGTTTTGAGGCCTTCTTTCCTGACAGGGGATGACTGTATCCACCAGAATGCACAGCCAGCCAGGGTGCCCTAGTCAGGGAAGCCAAGGCTCTCCTCGCTGGACTTGCCCACAATACCCTGGCTTCCTCGTCCCTTTCCAGCCCCTGGGAGATGCTGAAGCCTCATTTTACCAGATGACCCATGCAGAAAGGAGGGCTCCTCTTAAGGAGGTTGGGGGACCCTGCCCTGCAGGGAAATCTCTGGCCAGGGCTATGGCTGCAAGGACTTTCTGGCATTTGTGAGTTGGCTGGTGTTTGGGGATTTTCCAGTCATTTACTACTCTGGAAAAGCAACCAGATTGTTCATTTTAAGTCAGGATGTTGAAGTGTCACTGAGTCTCTGGGGACGGACATCTGGGATCAGAGCCTTGTCTTGATTGGAGCCAGAGCCTCAGTATCACTTAAGGACACAGACACTTTGGCTTCCTCCCCACATTAACTTGTGAATATAAATATGAGACTTCTATTATGTTCCCCACACCCTCTCTTACAAAAGGGGACAGAATTCCTGTCTTGGCTTTTCATTGTGACCTTCCGGCCTAGAGCCACAAAGGATCTGTCGAAACTTTGAAGCCACAGTCATTTTCTAGTGTTTGGCATCCTTCTTCTCTGGATGCTGGTGCTTCAAGGGACACTGCAGGGGAGGGTTCTTATGAAATACTACCACTACTAGCACTAGTACTAATGGTAATACTATACAGTGTTGTTTGGTTTAAAAAGGGCTTTCATCTTTACTGTTACTTTAACAATTGTTATTCTCCCAAGATAATGTATCAGTCGGGATCTCAGCAGGAGTCAGGGGGCACATTTAAGGAGTTTAATTGAAAATTATTTAAAGAAGGAACTATTTACAGAGATACATCAGAGTCCAATCAGGAAAACGGAAACCATGCCAATTATTTTGATAAAGAGAATGTTTAAAAGAGTCAGAGATCTTTACATGATTCATACAGACAGAAGGTGGAATGGTAGTTGCAGGCTTGGGGAGCAGGGAAGGAGAGTTATTGTTTAATGGATACAGAGTTTCAGTTTTAAAAGATCAAGGTTTGACATAAATACATTACCATGTGTAAAATAGATAGCAAGTGGGAACCTGCTGTATAGCACAGGGAGCTCGGCTGGGTGCTCTGTGATGACCTAGATCGGTGGGATGGGAGGGTGGGAGGGAGGTCCAAGAGGGAGGGGATATAGGTATACATATAGCTGATTCATTTCATTGTACAGTGGAAACTAACACAACAGTGTAAAGCCATTTCACTCCAATAAATAAATAAATAAACAAATAAATAAAAGATCAAGACGTTCTGTAAATCTGTTTCCCAACAATGTGAATACACTTAGTGCAGCTGAACTGAACACTTAAAAATGTTTAAGACAGGGCCTTCCCTGGTGGCGCAGTGGTTGAGAGTCCGCCTGCCGATGCAGGGGACGCGGGTTCGTGCCCTGATCCAGGAGGATCCCGTGTGCCGCGGAGCGGCTGGGCCCGTGGGCCATGGCCGCCGGGCCTGCGCGTCCGGAGCCTGTGCTCCGCAACGGGAGGGGCCGCAGCGGTGACAGGCCCGCGTACCAAAAAAGCAAAAAAAAAAAGTTTAAGACGATAAATTTTATGTTATGTGTTTTTTACCACAATAAAACGAAAAACAGGTTGGAGATCTGAATACGTGAAAGGGCTCACTGAGATAACACAGAAAAGTAACTGTAAAATAGCAGCTAGCACTCCTGGGGCCAGGGAACCAAGGGAAAGAGCTCGGAGTAGATATAACCCAGCACTTGAGAGAGGGCACAATGAGGACGTTCCTGGGAGTGTCAGAAAAAAGCAGGAGGCTGGACCCCGGTGCCTGGGGGACTTGCCTTTGTGAGACGACTGGAACAGGAAGAACAAGGCAGGGGAAGACCGCGTCCCTCGGCCCCTGCAGGATCCCTGTCGCACCGCGCATGCGCAGAACTGGCGGCGAGCTGACGCAAAGAAGGGTGTAATTTGCAAACTCCCAGCCCAGCACCAAAAAGCAGGTCACAGGGTGGTTAGGGGCTGAGCATTATTAGCTTAATAATGGTGTGGTTTCACAAAAGGTGCGCGCAGGGTTAAGGGAATGATAAAACAACCAGCAATTGGAAACAGCCGGAGGCAGTTACCACCGTGAAGCCTAAGGGTTCAGATGAAGGATCATGACACCATAGGGACCTTGTCAGGTTCATGGCTGTGGAAGAGGGGCTGCCCAGTGGGAACTGTGGCCAGCTGCCCAAACCAGGGCCAAGCAAGGAGGGGATGGGCTGGAGTTGGGGGGTAACCCCCTGACGTCTCGCTCCTCCCACCTGCTGATTTCCTGAAACTGCTGCAGCTTGTCCAGACCAAACTGGAAGTCGGAGGGCAGTATGTTTAATGGTCGTTTAATGAAAACGGAACTTACCATATACATTTATCTGCATCTTCATCTCCCCACCTAAGGACAACAATAACAACAACAGCAACAAAACAGGAATCTCTCCTAGTTTAAATAGATCAACTCATCCTATCTAACAGGCTTAATAACTCGGCATGAAGGAAATTTGGTTTAAGAAGGAAAAATTGGCAGTATTTTTTAAATCTGTTGAATGCCTAATATATGCCACTAAAACACTTGCTTATTGATTTTCACAAACACCTGAATATAAAGAGTGGACTAAATGTTTAATATCTGCTTCTCTTGACAGTGGTTGAGAAATCAGTTTGGCTTCAGGTTCCCCATCTAAAATAGGAATGACAATAATACACATCTCACAGGATTGTTATAAGATGAAATGAGGAAAAAATAGGTGAAAGCACTGTGGAAAGGTTGGGTTGTTTTCTATTCTCTTTAGTTCTCCCTGGATCTCAGTGTTCTTTAGAGTACCACCATTACCATTATCACTATCAGCATCATCACCACCACCATCACCATCACTTTTCTCATCACCGCCATCACCACTACCACCATCATCATCATCATCATTATCATTATCACCATCATCACCACCACAATCGACTTCATCATCACCACCACCATCACCACTACCAACATCACCACCACCACCATCACCACCACCACCACCATCACCATCACCACCACCGCCACCATCACCTTCATCATCACCACCATCACCACTACCATCATCATCATATCATCATCAACACTACTGCCACCATCATCATCATAATTGCCATCATCAACATCATCACCTCCACCATGACTAACATCATCATAATCATCACTAACATTATCTTTTCTCCTGGTGCTAAATATCCTTGCCCTTGGGACCTTCATAATTTTATTGAGCAAAAAAACACTCTTGGAAGGAAATGAGATGTGGGATTTGGAGTCAGGAGGGCCTCTGTCATTGACCATTTGTAGGCTCCTTCTGAGTTTCCCAGTTTTCTCATCTGTGAAGTGAGAATACCTACCTATCTCTGCTGATTAGTCTCCCTTTGCCCTTCCAAATCCATTCTCTACCTTTTGCTGTTCTTTTCTGTGTCCATGGAGGATGACCTTTACAGACTGAACTACGTAGGCTCCCCTGTATGTCTATATGGTTGTATGAATATTGACAGAAGGGATAGAAAATATAGATGCCAAGCTTAAGTTATCTGGTTTAAGTGAGCAGGGGTTTTGGTGGTGGTACTAGAGATGTTAGGTAAAAAAGAAATTTTAATTAGGTGAAAAAAAAAACTAGGACAAAATGAAAAAAAATTACATCTAAAAACATTATGCTCAGTAAAAGAAATGAGACACAAAATCACACCTATATATTATAACATTTGTGTGAAACTCTAGAAAATGAAAACTAATCTATTGTGACAGAAAGCAGATCAGCGGTTGCCTGTGGCCAAAAGTGGAGGGAGAGATTGACCATAGTAGGGTATGAGGGAATTTTTTAGGAGTAAAGGAAATATCTGGTATCTTGATTGTGGTAGTGGTTACAGGGTGCATACAGTCAAAACTCACCTACCTATACTTAAATGGGTACAGTTTATTATGTGTAAATTATACCTGAATAAAGTTGATTTTTAAAATATTCATGATATAAGTAGAAGATGTATATCATAGAATTCTAGATGTGATATTACTATAAATTTGTACAACATGAATGCACACATAAGGACCAGAAGCTGACATGGGCCAGTGAACACAGCAGTTTGGTACACAGATGCCTGCTACTTTATAAGCAACAAACAGAAAAGACAGCACTGAAGAGGGCATCTGAAAACAGGGCCCACCCAGCAATGCCAAACTCATTGATGAGGCTGCCTTTTAAGGAAATATGTATAGGCATATTGGAAGGGTCAAGAGGAAACAAAGAAGACTGTATAGGGTCCTGATGGGTGTCTCATTTTAAAATAAAGAGTTTTATGCAATGGACTATTGAGTTATAATGAGGCTTACAGGTAGAAGGAACATGGTCTCAATGCCATTGTGATCAAATAAGTTTGCTAACCTCTCCGATTTTCATTTGCTTACTTTATAAACTAAAAATAACATTAGCCTTCAAACGCCAAGTTCTCAAGACCCCAATTGCTATGAGAAATAATTCCAAAGACATGAAAGGAAACATCTATTGACTCAAACACAAAATGTGTTTGGCCCATCAGCCTTGGGTTAATTGTTCGGGAAATTTAAAACGCAATTAGCTGGATCATATGGTAGCTCTAATTTTAGTTTTTAAGGAACCTCCATACTGTTCTCCATGGTGGCTCTACTAATTTATATTCCCAGCAACAGTGTAGGAGCATTCCCTTTTCCCCACACTGTCTCAAGCATTTATTGTTTGTAGATTTTTTGATGATTGACATTCTGACCAGTGTGAGGTGATACCTCATTGTAGTTTTGATACATGCACCTCAATGTTCTTTGCAGCACTATTTACAATAGCCAGGACATGGAAGCAACTTAAATGTCCATCAACAGAGGAATGGATAAAGAAGATGTGGTACATATATACAATGGAATATTACTCAGTCATAAAAAGAATGAAATAATGCCATTTGCAGCAACATGGGTGGACCTAGAGATTATCATACTGAGTGAAGTAAGTCAGAGAAAGACAAATATCATATATCAATTATATGTGGGATCTAAAAAAAATGGTATAAATGAACTTATTTACAAAACAGAAATAGAGTCAGATGTAAAAACAAACTTACGGTTATGGGGGCGGGGAGGGATAAATTGGGAGATTGGGATTGACATATACACACTACTATATATAAAATAGATAACTAATAGGGCTTCCCTGGTGGCGCAGTGGTTGAGAATCCGCCTGCAGATTCAGGGGACACGGGTTCGTGCCCCGGTCCGGGAGGATCCCGCGTGCCGCGGGGCGGCTGGGCCCGTGAGCCATGGCTGCTGGGCCTGCGCGTCCGGAGCCTGTGCTCCGCAATGGGAGGGGCCACAGCAGTGAGAGGCCCGCATAACGCAAAAAAAAAAAAAAAAAAAAAAAAAAAAGATAACTAATAAGGACCTACTGTATAGCACAGGGAACTCTACTCAGTACTCTGTAATGGCCTATATGGGAAAAGAATCTAACAAAGAGTGGATATATGTATATGTATAACTGATTCACTTTGCTGTACACCTGAAACTAACACAACATTATAAATAAACTATAGTCCAATAAAAAAAAAAAAACTTAGAGGCTAGAAAAAAACCCACACAATTAGCTCCTTGAATTTATGGAACTAAGTAGAACCCATCCTCCTTACGCCAGTCAAGTGGCTCTTACTCTGGCTGTGTCCCACAAGCATCTACAGAACTTAAAAAGTACAGATTCCTGAACACATCTCTTGCAGTGTATGACTCAGTGGGCCTGGGATGCAGCCCAGAGAGCTGTGTAAGTTCCATGGTGACTCGGCACCATCAGCTAATGGTAAGAACTACACTGCCTGGCACTTGTCTTGGTATTTTTATGCAGCCTGAGCATTCCAACATAGCCCTCTCAGAGCACACTCTCCATTTTCTGGCATGAAAGAAGTTTTTGATATGCATTTAGCACTATCCCCAACTCCATGGCCTCAAGATTTGAAAGAACTACAAGGCAGCTTCCTTACCCAGCTGAGACTAGATACATCTGAACTAGGGTAAAGGAGACAGAGAGATAGGATGGTAGGGATCCCCTTCCATGTTTCCATTAAAAGGGCTAAATTTGAAATGTAATTATTATGTATCTTCCTTTCTACTTCTTCTATTGGTGGTTGAGCTACTTAACAAATAATACCTGAGAAGCACTGTTGGCACCTTATGCAATAAAACGTAAAGAAAATGAGACAACTTCCTGACCTGCTTATGACACCCCGACATACATGCCATTCTGAGATCTAGGCTTTTCAGGAACCAGAAAAATCAGCTTTTCATTTCTTCAAAAAATGTTTATTGTCTGCCTACTTCATACAAGCTCTGTTCCAGGCACTGGGGGCACAGTAGGGCATGAAACAGACAAGGTTCCTTCTGTTCTTGGCTTACAACCTAGTTAGAAGAGACAAATATGAGACAACAAAACAAAAGATAGCATCAGATTATAGTCACTGTAATGCAAGAAATTAAAAATATGTTGTGATAAAGAGTGAAAGGCAGGAGGCAGGAGGCAGGGGTGGGCAATGAGATAGTGAGTAGTCAGGGAAGGCCTCCCTGAGGTGGTGAAATCTGAGCTGAGATTTAAGGGAAGGAAGAAACCAGCACGCAGAGAGCCCAGAGGGGAGCCTGCAGAAGGAACAGTGTGACAGCCGAGGTCTTTCAGGAAGCAGAAGACACACAAAAGTGACTCTGTATAAAAGTGCAGACAATGAACGTTAATGAAACTAGCAAGAGAGAGGGAATACCCCAGGGCTACCAAAAGTGGGGGGAGACAGGAGCACTCGAGGCCTGCAGGGGCAAAGGGAGGAGGGGTTGCCAAAAGTTAGAGAAGGTCCCGTAGGAGTCATGGCCCTTGGTAAAGACATACAGCCAATCCCCAGGGACCAAGCCAGGAAGGAGCAGGGGGAATAAATACCCTAAAAAAAAATCTCCTTCCTCCCTCTCTCTGATATTCTGCTAGTGCTTCCCATTGGCCAATTCCAATAGGAAACCAGAAGGTGAGAGTGTCCATTGATGCAGTTCACACAGTCCGCCTGCTGGGGCACAGAACACGGTTGGAAAGCGTGGGAATTGGGTGTGGAAGGGTAAGTGGAAGGCATCAGCACAAACAGCAAGGGCAAAGGCTTGAGACGGGAAAGAGCATAGCTAGTTCAAGGAACAGAAGGGCCATGGGGCTGGAGCTTAGTGGACAAGGTAGAGGAGGAGGGCAGGGAGGAAGCCAGGCCAGATCATGCAGGGCCTTGTATGCCAGGTTGAGGTGCTGGTACTTCATTCTGTGCCCAATAGGAGGCCTTGGGATGGTCTGGATGGGAGATAGGATCCGATTCTCACACTTGGAAGGCCTGCTCTACCTGCTGTGTGGGGTAGGAACTGCAGGAGCAGTGCGTGTGTGGTGGGGGGAGGGGAGGAACAGGAAGCAACCAGCATAGGAGGGTTGCAACCAACTAAACCCAGAACGCAAATGTGCACAGAAATTGGACTTCCACTTGGTCTTGAGCTGATCTAGTCTTGCTCACCAGTTCCTACCCATGACAGGAAAGCAAAAGGAGCAGGGGGATAACCTTTAGACCAACACAATCATTTGAAATTCCTTTTTAGGGGAGGGAGAGGGATGGACTGGGAGTTTGGGGTTGGTAGATGCAAACGATTACATTTAGAATGGATAAATAACAAGGTCCTATTGTATAGCACAGGGAACTACATCCAATCTCCTGGGATAAACCATAATGGAAAAGAATATTAAAAAGAATGTCTACATGTGTATAACTGAGTCACTTTGCTGTACAACAGAGACTGGCACGACATTGTAAATCAACTACACTTCAATTTAAAAAAAAAGGAAAAAAACAATAAATAAACTTCCTTTTAGATAGCACTCAGCTTCTTTGGTTGGACACACTTAGTCTCTAGATTTAAGCACCACCCCTGTCCTCAGGACCGTGCATGGTGGGACAGAATCCCTCCAGAATCCATGACCTTGTGGATTTGGGGAGAAGAGTCCTCAAAAGCATGCAAAGCCCTCTGGCTCCCCAGCAATGTCCCTTGTCCCCCCTTGTCAATGGCCTGCAATGGGGTCATTAGGGCCTATGGCTGAGGCTGCAGCTGCTGTACATCTTGGTCTGACCTCCCTCTCAGCTCGGTGTCTGACTGACTCATGTCACCTCAGCTCTCACTGGCATTACAGGCCCCTCTGAGTGATTCAAGGTCCCCATGTTGGCCCTGCTGACTCTCAACTCTGCATTCATGCCTTGGGAGAACAGAGGAAGAACTGGAGAGACCACTGACACCCTCACTTCCCTGTCCACATCTCTGGATTTATTTTCATGTGGTCACTCTCCAGGTTGGTCAAGAAGGTCCCTCCCGGACCCTCAAGGTGACTCTTCCCAGGGTCCCAGACTGGAAGCCAGGAAGGAGTCCCTCTGTCCTCTGTATCTTCCAGCTATTGATCAGACCTCCTCTCTCTGGGCTACAGCCTTGAGGGAAGATCGGAATCCCTAAATGACCAACTGCTTCCTCTGTTTGTCTCCCTTCTGTCTTCCTTCTCCAAAATTTTTTGGGGGGGTAGAAGCGCAAGCTTCATCATCATAGCCCCATCTTCTGAACTCCAGCCTTATCACTCAGCATTAACGGTGAAGAGTGTAAACATTCTGTATGTTATGGGAGAAATTTATAATCTCATCTTGCAGTCCTGACCCCTGCTATGTAAATGGGAACTAGAAACATTTATAAAATCCTTTCTCTCCCTGCAAAGACTAGCTTTCAAGCCCATTGTCTTTCTGTAGAACCCGACTTTTAAATGTCAGAAGCCAAATCTTAACTCTTTCTTTCAGTTTGCATTCTTTTATCTCCTCTCTGAGCAGGTATCATCAGGAAAAAGAGAAAAGCGCATTAAATTTTTCAAAACTATTGCCATAATTACACCTTACATTGTTAGGAAGCACACTATCTTAATGGTCTAGCTGAGAGATAAGTACAGCTTTACAGCTTGCTACCTGGTGGAAGTGGATAGAGAGCAGGAAAGGTAGAGAAAAGTAGGCAGGTATAGAAAATATTTCAGCAGGAGGACTAATAGAATTGGCTGATGGATTAGATGGTAAGGGTGAAGAAAATGGGAAACCCAGAATGACTCCTACGTGAGTAATAGACAGATGGTGGTCAATTTCTCTGGAATGGAGAATGCTGGGGAAGAAACAGGTTTGGGGTGGGATAAGTCAAGGATGCTGTTTTGCACCTAGTAAATTTGAAATTCCAATTAGACATCCAAGTGATAATGTGGAACAGACCACTCAGAAGGGAGGTCAGAGATGATGATAAAAATTTGGGAGTCAGCAACATATAGATGGCACCTAAAGCTCAACACTCGGATAAAGAAAGGTTCGCTCCAGGCACGACTATACCAGGGCTGGAAGATTCTATAGGTCATGCCATGTCAGGACAAGCAGAAATCCTGACCCAGTCCAAACCTACCTCAAGGCAAGCTCTCAGATGCAGCATAACATTTAAGGTGCAGATGCAGGCACCACAAACCCATTTGATTTTAGCGATAACCACAGAGGAGAGAGAGCATGTATACATTGGAACTAGGTCATCCATTTTGTACAGATTTATATCCCAGAGAAAGAAACAAATACTTATTTGGGGCTTATCATCACGGAGCAAATGCCCTATGCAAGCAGGAGATGAACAAGAAACGAAGCACTCCTTCTGGACTTTTTTCTCAAAAAGGAGCTGGTGGTGGACAACTTTTCATCCAAAAGCCACCCAGAGGCTGAGCTCTCTATTCAAAGGGACCTATGGTCTAGTTTTTCATCATACGCTCAGACATTTTTGTTGTTGGATAGGAACGGGAGGAAAAGAATGCATAGGCCCTTCTAACTAAATAAGAAGAGGCAGAGTGGAAGGATGGGGGGGTGAAAGGACTAATACTATTTCCAAAGAAATAGCCCCACCTGCTGAAACACATTTCCATCTGGATTCCCATAGAATCACTCTTCTGAAACAGTAAGAGATCTATCTCCTCCACCATCAGGGAATGGAAGTCTGACAACTAGAAGACAGATAGGCTTAACAAGGGTTTAGGGAAACCTAGGTGAATGTCAAAAAAGGAACCAGGAAAATAGAAAATGGTGAAGAGGACATGATTCTTCAAAATCTAGGGTGGAAGAGAAAGAGAGAAGAGAAGAGAGGAAGAGAGGGGAGGGAGAGGAGGGGAGGAGAGAGAAAAGGAGACAGAAGAGCTCTTTTTCAGGAATTATTACTACTTAACTATAACCCTCTTGCTCCCTCTGGAGGTCAAGATCATGAATAACATGTCTGTAAAAAAAATCATTGTATTGCTAGAAGCTGTGGCTTCATTTTTCACTGCACCTTTCTTCTTCACTTTAAAATAAGTCAGTATTAAAATAAAAGGACAAAACAAAGAAATGCAAGAAATTACAATTCCACTGGCTTTCTGGCACTTTCCACATACTCTGAAATTTGAAGCCTAAGGATTTGGGGTGCTTTGTAAGCAAAGCCAGACCTACAGTACCAATCAAATGCACAAGATTGGCCTTAGAAGATGGGGAAAAGATATAATTTTGCATCAGCCTTCACTAATATATTTCTCCAAACTGCTCATTGTTTATTTTGAAAACAGGAGGAATCTGTAGGATGGCATTATTCCTCACATCAGTGTTAAAGTCATTCTGGAAGAACAATGTCTGGACTTTGTTCCAGGTTTTCTGTATTTGAACAAGGATATCACTGTTGCCAGGCAATTCTGGACTCCAGATGCAGGTGCATCCAAAAGTTAAATGACCTTGTAATTCTAATGACTGTACTCTGGCAGTAATTGCAGTATTACAATTTGTCTACCTAGATAAAGCAGCTGAATTAAGAAAACAAGTCAAGGAGCCAAAGACAACGAACCTTAATAAATCCAGTGCTCATTAGGCCATTCTTCAAGGTTTCAAGACAGTGGCTCCAGAGTAGCACTGAGAGTAGTTTGAGAAAGCTTCATTGCAGCCTAATGATTTTACAATATAACAGATACTGATAACATTTGGACAGAAGGAGCAATGTCTCATAGCTCTGGGTTCAATTTGGGTAACAGTGTTTTATAAATACAAAGCCAGAGGGTACATTTCTCTAGCTTTCATAATTATTGTTGCAAAAATTAACTATACTTTCAGAAGTACAAACACCAATCTGGAATGCTATTTGTGGCCACAGGCAATGAATAGACAGCATAAGACCATGACAAAGGACAAAAAGAACAAAAATGAATATTTAAAGGTGATTCCATGCAATTTATTATACGATAAATGTGACATCTCAATGCACTGAGGCAAAGATGGGCTTTTTAATTAATGGTGTCAGGACAAATGGGTAGCCATTTAGAAAAAAAAAAAAAGCTCTGTATTTCATCCCATACAAAACAATAAACTCTAAATGTATCAGATATCTAAGTGCAAAAAATAAAACTATACAAGTACTAGAAAAAAATGAGTAAATTCCTCTTCAGTCTCAGTGCAGAGACAAAGACCTAAAATATAGAGACAAAAAAAGAAAAGATAGATAGTCTGACCACATAAAAATAAATACAAAGCATAAGCACAGGTGAAAGACAACTGACAAAATGGGAGGAAATATTTGCAACAGACATACCCCTAATATGTAAAGAACTCTTAAAAATCAAGGAAGAAAGGACAATTCACCCAAAAGATATAAAACGGCTCTTAAATATATGAAAAAAAAGTTAGAGTTAGAGAAATTAAATTAAAACAACACTGAAATACCCTTTTTTATCTATCAGACTGGTAAAAATTATAAAGTATGGCAATACATTCTGTTGACAAGGCTCGTTGCTGGTGGGAATGAAGATTGTTATAACTCTTCTAGAAGGAAATTGGACAATACTTAACAAAAACTACAGATATATTTAAATTTTGCCCCAGCAATTCCACTTTTAGGAATCTACTCTGAAGATAAATCTCCAACAATACAAAATGAATATTTACAAGGTTATTCACTGCAACAGTGTAACTGCAAAATATTAGAAGCAACTTATCTCAGTGACATACATTGGAGAGTGGCTAAATTCTCCTATGGATAAACTATGATACATCCACACAATGGAGTACTAAGCAGCTATAAGAAAGAATAAAGATCTCTGTGATATTATATCGAATGATTTTTTTTCCAGGACACATTAAATTTAAAAAGCAAAATGAAAGAGTATTTATAGTATGCTACCTTTCATATAAGGCAGAAGGGGATATGAATATATATATTGAATATTCACAAATATAATATTCTATATATATTCATTTGTATACAAATGATTGTACAAATATTCATTTGTACAAATGAAATGCCAGAAGGATAAACCCTAAATTAATGAGATTGGTTACCTACAGTGAGTGGGAACAGGGCAGAAAAAAATGGGGAAAGAGAAACATGGTAGTGATGGGAGGGAGTGGAAATATTCTGAGTGTACTTTGTTTTAAATAACTCTGATACTTAAAACAATGTAATGTTTCACATACCCAAAAAATAAATAAACGATTACAATAAACTAGGAGGTGAGGAGAACCCAAAATGGAATAAACAGTAAAAAATGAACTTAACTGGATTACAGATGAATAATGTACCCATATGAAAGAGGTGGGAAAAGGAAGAGCTATCCTAAGAAGCAGTATTTTGACGATCTACTACAAAAAGAAGCAAAGACAAAAGAAATGTGCACAAATATTGTACCCTACTTAGTAAATTTGTGAATACTGGTTGTGACCAAACAAGTAAATATATTATGGATTATGGGAGCCAGGTTTCTCATTATCCAAGAAAGACATTACAAATAAGAAAGAGGGGGTGAGGGGCTGGAATGAATCCTATAGTCCTGGACTGGAATTGGAGGTGTCAATATGAATTCATAGTTTTTAATATTTGTACAGATGGACAGCTATAAAAATAGATTTAAATGTGTGTGTGTGCGTGGGTTAATATACATACATATATTTCCTAGCTCTATCCTCTGAGAGGGCCTAGAAGCAATGAGCACACCTCGCTCCAAGATCTTGGTTCCCAAATAGCATTCTCCAATAAATGGGACCAAAGCTTCTTGGAGAAATGGTAGGTTCCAAGCCTGAGACAGGAAAAATAGAAGATGCACCTGGAACATCTTCTGGTGCCATAAAATAAGGAAGTGCTCAAAAAATGATAGGGGCATGCTGAAAGGACACAGGAGCCAAGTGGAAGGAGCTAAGGCAGGAACAACACACATTTTGATATCTGAGCAACAATATATATAATGATAGTGATGGGTTGTACCCATGAGTCCAAAACTGATAAAATAAATCAGCATTCCAATTAATAAATGTGGAAGGAATGATGGAAATAGAAAATCAGGGTTAGGCAAACACCATACCTAATAACTGTTGCATAGAAGAACCATCAATGGATGGTAAAACTAGCAGGCAAAAGTATTATGAGAAACAGGATTTTTGCATAGTCTCAAAGTATCTCCCTACATGACACTTAATGATTACAGAGGGAAAAAATAGTCACCTTACAGCATAGAAACCTGGCATACAGCATCCTAATCAACTGATCAAAGTGAACATCACCAGTAATAAGACATGGTGACATCACGTACCCCTGATGGGATGCACTGAGAAGGGCACAGCATAACTTCTCCAGTATTCTTACCAAAAAATGCATCATCTCAGATTAATCATGAGAAATCATCAGACAAACCCAAACAAGGGATATTCTACAAAATAACTGATCAGTACTCCCCAAAAGTGTCAAGGTCATGAAAGACAAAGAATATTAGAGAGAGAACAGAGACATGACAACTAAATGCAATACGTGATCCTGGATTAAATCTGGGACCAGAAGAAGGATTTCTTCAACGTTAGTGGGAACACTGTTGAATGTGAATAAGGTTTATAGATTGGTTGATAGTAGAGTGTCAATGTTAATTTCCTGATTTTTCTGTTGAATAAGTATACACATGAGAGAAAGCTGGTGAAAGGCATATGGGAACTCTGTGTTATTTTTGCACGTCTTTTCTGTAAGTCTACACTTATTTCAAATTAGAAAGCTTTTTAAAGGATTAAGAAGTGTTTCTGTGAAGTGAAAACATGTCAGTGTGACACATTTCTGAGGGTATTACATGTGTAATACCTTTTTATAATTACTGAGCTTAAATCCTTCTGCAGTTATTGGTGTATAAATTCTGTAGGAAGAATGTTGGACACTAGAGAAAACACCAGCAGAACCATACTTTGTTTAAAACATCATAAAATAAAATAGAGCCTATTTGCCATTTAGCAGATTTGAGGAAATAAGAATAATAATGAGCTATTTGTGCTATTTCCATATCTTTAGAAATATAGCTAAGTAGTCAGTAGATGCATACTGTGTGCTCAGAATTCAGCTGGGGCCTATTAGTTTCGTGAAATTTTAACGGACACCTCTTAGGCACCGATGTACATCCTTTGGTCCCACCTTTTGGAGTTTACACTTCCATGGCCAGCCTTAGCCAACAGGAGGCAGAAACCAATGGATAAATGCTCTCTCCTTTTGTTCCCCAGGCAAACAGTTCTGAGACACATTTAAAAGAATATCCCATCAATACTGAGCACCAGTCACCCATAGGAACGGACAACTTAATAATGTATCACTGGTAATTCCCAGAAATTCTGCTGTCAAAGTCCTTGTCCCCAGGGTGAGCCACAGCCCACCCCCCGCCCCGCCTCTGCAGGAGAGCCTCCAACACCAGCAGGCTAGAGATAACCTCTCGATGGTACACAAAGAAAGAGAAAAAAAAAACGGCATATTTCTCACTGGGGACATGGGTTTGAGCCCTGGTTTGGGAGGATCCCACATGCTGTGGAGCAACTAAGCCCATGTGCCACAACTACTGAGCCTGCGCCCTAGAGCCTGCAAGCCACAACTACTGAGCCCGTGTGCCACAACTGCTGAAGCCCACGTGCCTAGAGCCCGTGCTCCACAACAAGAGAAGCAACACAATGAGAAGCCCGTGCACCACAACGAAGAGTAGCCCCCGCTCGCCGCAACTAGAGCAAGTCCGAACGCAGCAATGAAGACCCAACGCAGCCAAAAAACATCCATCCCGAGAAGCGAGGGGGAAGATGGCGGAAGAGTAAGGCGAGGAGATCACCTTCCTCGCCACAGATACACCAGAAATACATCTACACGTGGAACAACTCCTATAGAACACCTACTGAACGCTGACAGAAGACCTCAGACCTCCCAAAAGGCAAGAAACTCCCCACGTACCTGGGTAGGGCAAAAGAAAAAAGAATAAACAGAGACAAAAGAATAGGGACGGGACCTGCACCAGTGGGAGGGAGCCGTGAAGGAGGAAAGGTTTCCACACACTAGGAAGCCCCTTCGCGGGTGGAGACTGCGGGTGGCGGAGGGGGGAAGCTTCGGAGCCACGGAGGAGAGCGCAGCAACAGGGATGTGGAGGGCAAAGCGGAGAGATTCCCGCACAGAGGATCGGTGCCGACCGGCACTCACCAGCCCGAGAGGCGGGCGGGGCTGGGAGCTGAGGCCCGGGCTTCGGTCGGAGCTCAGGGAGAGGACTGGGGTTGGCTGCGTGAACACAGCCTGAAGGGGGCTAGTGCGCCACAGCTAGCGGGGAGGGAGTCCGGGAAAACGTCTGGACCTGCCTAAGAGGCAAGAGACTTTTTCTTCCCTCTTTGTTTCCTGGTGAGCGAGGAGAGGGGATTAAGAGGGCTGCTTAAAGGAGCGCCAGAGACGGGCGCGAGCCGTCGCTAACAGCGCGGACCTCAGAGACGGACATGAGACGCTTAAGGCTGCTGCTGCCGCCACCAAGAAGCCTGTGTGCGAGCACAGGTCACTATCCACACCTCCCTTCCGGGGAGCCTGTGCAGCCCGCCACTGCCAGGGTCCTGGGATCCAGGGACAACTTACCCGGGAGAAGGCACGGCGCGCCTCAGGCTGCTGCAACGTCCCGCCGGCCTCTGCCACCGCAGGCTCTCCACGCACTCCGTACCCCTCCCCCCGGCCTGAGGGAGCCAGAGTCCCCGAAGCGGCTGCTCCTTTAACCCTGTCCTGTCTGAGGGAAGAACAGACGCCCTCAGGTGACCTACACGCAGAGGCGGGGCCAAATCCAAAACTGAGCCCCGGGAGCTGTGTGAACAAAGAAGAGAAAGGGAAATCTCTCCCAGCAGCCTCAGGGGCAGCGGATTAAAGCTCCACAATCAACTTGATGTACCCTGCATCTGTGGAATACATGAATAGATAACAAATCATCCCAAATTGAGGAGGTGGACTTTGAGAGCAAGATTTATGATTTTTCCCCTTTTCCTCTTTTTGTGAGTGTGTATGTGTATGCTTCTGTGTAAGATTTTCTCTGTATAGCTTTGTTTTCACCATTTGTCCTAGGGTTCTATCCGTCCTTTTTTTTTTTTTTTTTCTTTTTAAAAAAATTTTTTTCTTAATAATTTTTATTTTAATAACTTTATTTTATTTTATTTTATCCTCTTTCTTTCTTTCTACTTTTTCTCCCTATATTCTGAGCTGTGTGGATGAAAGGCTCTTGGTGCTGCAGCCAGGAGTCAGTGCTGTGCCTCTGAGGTGGGAGAGCCAACTTCAGGACACTGGTCCACAAGAGACTTCCCAGCTCCACATCATATCAAACGGCAAAAATCTCCCAGAGATCTCCATCTCAACACCAACACCCAGCTTCACTCAACGACCAGAAAGCTACAGTGCTGGACACCCTATGCCAAACAACTAGCAAGACAGGAACAAAACCCCACCCATTAGCAGAGAGGCTGCCTAAAATCATAGTAAGTCCACAGACTCCCCAAAACACACCACCAGACGTGGACCTTCCCACCAGAAAGACAAGATCCAGCCTCATCCACCAGAACACAGGCACCAGTCCCCTCCACCAGGAAGCATACACAACCCACTGAACCAACCTTAGCCACTGGGGACAGACACCAAAAACAACGGGAACTACGAACCTGCAGCCTGCACAAAGGAGACCCCAAACACAGTAAGATAAGCAAAATGAGAAGACAGAAAAACACACAGCAGGTGAAGGAGCAAGATAAAAACCCACCAGACCTAACAAATGAAGAGGAAATAGGCAGTCTACCTGGAAAAGAATTCAGAATAATGATAGTAAAGATGATCCAAAATCTTGGAAATAGAATAGACAAAATGCAAGAAACATTTAACAAGGACCTAGAAAAACTAAAGATGAAACAAGCAATGATGAACAACACAATAAATGAAATTAAAAATACTCTAGAAGGGATCAATAGCAAAATAACTGAGGCAGAAGAACGGATAAGTGACCTGGAAGATAAAATAGTGGAAATAACTACTGCAGAGCAGAAGAAAGAAAAAAGAATGAAAAGAACTGAGGACAGTCTCAGATACCTCTGGGACAACATTAAACACACCAATATTCTAATTATACGGGTCCCAGAAGAAGAGAAAAACAAAGGGACTGAGAAAATATTTGAAGAGATTATAGTTGAAAACTTCCCTAATATGGGAAAGGAAATAGTTAATCAAGTCCAGGAGGCACAGAGAGTCCCATACAGGATAAACCCAAGGAGAAACATGCCAAGACACATATTAATCAAACTGTCAAAACTTAAATACAAAGAGAACATACTAAAAGCAGCAAGGGAAAAACAACAAATAACACACAAGGGAATCCCCATAAGGTTCACAGCTGATCTTTCAGCAGAAACTCTGCAAGCCAGAAGGGACTGGCAGGACATATATAAAGTGATGAAGGAGAGAAACCTACAACCAAGATTACTCTACCCAGCAAGGATCTCATTCAAATTTGATGGAGAAATTAAAAACTTTACAGACAAGCAAAAGCTGAGAGAGTTCAGCACCACCAAACCAGCTTTACAACAAATGCTAAAGGAACTTCTCTAGGCAAGAAACACAACAAAAGGAAAAGACCTACAATAACAAACCCAAAACAATTAAGAAAATGGGAATAGGAACATACATATCGATAATTACCTTAAATGTAAATGGATTAAATGCTCCCACCAAAAATACAGACTGGCTGAATGGATACAAAAACAAGACCCATATATATGCTGTCTACAAGAGACCCACTTCAGACCTAGAGACACATACAGATTGAAAGTAAGGGGATGGAAAAAGATATTCCATGCAAATGGAAACCAAAAGAAAGCTGGAGTAGCAATTCACATATCCGACAAAAAAGACTTTAAAATAAAGACTATTAGAAGAGACAAAGAAGGACACTACATAATGATCAAGGGATCGATCCAAGAAGAAAATATAACAATTGTAAATATTTATGCACCCAACATAGGAGCACCTCAATACATAAGGCAAATACTAACAGCCATAAAAGGGGAAATCAACAGTAACACATTCATAGTAGGAAACTTTAACATCCCACTTTCACCAATGGACAGATCATCCAAAATGAAAATAAATAAGGAAACACAAGCTTTAAGTGATACAGTCAACAAGATGGACTTAATTGATATTTATAGGACATTCCATCCAAAAACAACAGAATACACATTTTTCTCAAGTGCTCATGGAACCTTCTCCAGGATAGATCATATCTTGGGTCACAAATCAAGTCTTGGTAAATTTAAGAAAATTGAAATTGTATCAAGTATCTTTTCCGACCACAATGCTATGAGACTAGATATCAATTACAGGAAAAGATCTGTAAAAAATACAAACAGATGGAGGCTAAACAATACACTATTAATAATGAAGTGATCACTGAAGAAATTAAAGTGGAAATCAGAAAATACCTAGAAACAAATGACAATGGAGACACGATGACCCAAAACCTATGGGATGCAGCAAAAGCAGTTCTAAGAGGGAAGTTTATAGCAATACAATCCTACCTTAAGAAACAGGAAACATCTCGAATACACATCTTAACCTTGCACCTAAAGCAATTAGAGAAAGAAGAACAAAAAAACCCCAAAGTTAGCAGAAGGAAAGAAATCATAAAGATCAGATCAGAAATAAATGAAAAAGAAATGAAGGGAACGATAGTAAAGATCAATAAAATTAAAAGCTGGTTCTTTGAGAAGATAAACAAAATTGATAAACCATTAGCCAGACTCATCAAGAAAAAAAGGGAGAAGACTCAAATCAATAGAATTAGAAATGAAAAAGGAGAAGTAACAACTGACACGGCAGAAATACAAAAGATCATGAGAGATTATTACAAGCAACTCCATGCCAATAAAATGGACAACGTGGAAGAAATGGACAAATTCTTAGAAATGCACAACCTGCCAAGACTGAATCAGAAAGAAATAGAAAATATGAACAGACCAATCACAAGCACTGAAATTGAAAATGTGATTTAAAATCTTCCAACAAAGGCCCAGGACCAGATGGATTCACAGGCGAATTCTATCAAACATTTAAGAAGAGGTAACACCTATCCTTCTCAAACTCTTCCAAAATATAGCAGAGGGAGGAACACTCCTAAACTCATTCTATGAGGCCACCATCACCCTGATACCAAAACCAGACAAACATGTCACAAAGAAAGAAAACTACAGGCCAATATCACTGATGAACATAGATGCAAAAATCCTCAACAAAATACTAGCAAACAGAATCCAACAGCACATTAAAAGGATCATATACCATGATCAAGTGGGGTTTATTCCGGAATGCAAGAATTCTTCAATATATGCAAATCAATCAACGTGATACACCATATTAACAAATTGAAGGAGAAAAACCATATGATCATCTCAATAGATGCAGAGAAAGCTTTCGACAAAATTCAACACCCATTTATGATAAAAAACCCTGCAGAAAGTAGGCATAGAGGGAACTTTCCTCAACATAATAAAGGCCATATATGACAAACCCACAGCCAACATCGTCCTCAATGGTGAAAAACTGAAAGCATTTCCACTAAGATCAGGAACAAGACAAGGCTGCCCACTCTCACCACTCTTATTCAACCTAGTTTTGGAAGTTTTAGCCACAGCAATCAGAGAAGAAAAGGAAATAAAAGGAATCCAAATTGGAAAAGAAGAAGTAAAGTTGTCACTGTTTGCAGATGACATGATACTATACATAGAGAATCCTAAAGATGCTACCAGAAAACTACTAGAACTAATCAATGAATTTGGTAAAGTAGCAGGATACAAAATTAATGCACAGAAATCTATGGCATTCCTATACACTAATGATGAAAAATCTGAAAGTGAAATCAAGAAAACACTTCCATTCACCATTGCAACAAAAAGAATAAAATATCTAGGAATAAACCTACCTAAGGAGACAAAAGACCTGTATGCAGAAAATTATAAGACACTGATGAAAGAAATTAAAGATGATACAACTAGATGGAGAGATATACCATGTTCTTGGATTGAAAGAATCAACATTGTGAAAATGACTCTACTACCCAAAGCAATCTACAGATTCAATGCAATCCCTATCAAACTACCACTGGCATTTTTCACAGAACTAGAACAAAAATTTCACAATTTGTATGGAAACACAAAAGGCCCTGAATAGCCAAAGCAATCTTGAGAACGAAAAATGGAGCTGGAGGAATCAGGTTCCCTGACTTCAGACTATACTACAAAGCTTCAGTAATCAAGAGAGTATGGTACTGGCACAAAAATAGAAATATACATCAATGGAACAGGATAGAAAGCCCAGAGATAAACTCATGCACATGTGGTCACCTTATCTTTGATAAAGGAGGCAGGAATGTACAGTGGAGAAAGGACAGCCTCTTCAATAAGTGGTGCTGGGAAAACTGGACTGGTACATGTAAAAGTATGAGATTAGAACACTCCCTAACACCATACACAAAAATAAGCTCAAAATGGATTAAAGACCTAAATGTAAGGCCAGACACTATCAAACTCTTAGAGGAAAACATAGGCAGAACACTCTATGATATAAATCACAGCAAGATCCTTTTTGACTCACCTCCTAGAGAAATGGAAATAAAAACAAAAATAAACACATGGGACCTAATGAAACTTCAAAGCTTTTGCACAGCAAAGGAAACCATAAACAAGACCAAAAGACAACCCTCAGAATGGGAGAAAATATTTGCAAATGAAGCAACTGTCAAAGGATTAATCTCCAAAATTTACAAGCAGCTCATGCAGCTCAATAACAAGAAAACAAACCCAATCCAAAAATGGGCAGAAGACATAAATAGACATTTCTCCAAAGAAGATATACAGATTGCCAACAAACACATGAAAGAATGCTCAACATCATCAATCATTAGAGAAATGCAAATCAAAACTACAATGAGATATCATCTCACACCAGTCAAAATGGCCATCATCAAAAAATCTAGGAACAATAAATGCTGGAGAGGGTGTGGAGAAAAGGGAACACTCTTGCACTGTAGGTGGGAATGTGAAGTGGTACAGCCACTATGGAGAACAGTATGGAGGTTCCCTAAAAAACTACAAATAGAATTACCATATGACCCAGCAATCCCACTACTGGGCATATACCCTGAGAAAACCATAATTCAAAAAGAGTCATGTACCAAAATGTTCATTGCAGCTCTATTTACAATAGCCCGGAGATGGAAACAACCTAAGTGTCCATCATTCGATGAATGGATAAAGAAGATGTGGCACATATATACAATGGATTATTACTCAGCCATAAAAAGAAACGAAATTGAGTTATTTGTAGTGAGGTGGATGGACCTAGAGTCTGTCATACAGAGTGAAGTAAGTCAGAAAGAGAAAGACAAATACCATATGCTAACACATATATATGGAATCTAAGAAAAAAAAATGTCATGAAGAACCTAGGGGTAATACAGGAATAAAGGCACAGACCTACTAGAGAATGGACTTGAGGATATGGAGAGGGGGAAGGGTAAGCTGTGACAAAGTGAGAGAGTGGCATGTACATATATATACACTACCAAACGTAAAACAGATAGCTAGTGGGAAGCAGCCACATAGCACAGGGAGATCACCTCAGTGCTTTGTGACCACCTGGGTGGGTGGGATAGGGACGGTGGGAGGGAGGGAGACGCAAGAGGGAGGAGATATGGGAATATATGTATATGTATAACTGATTCACTTTGTTATAAAGCAGAAACTAACACACCATTGTAAAGCAATTTTACTCCAATAAAGATGTAAATAAATAAATAAATTAAATAATGTATCACTGTATTAGTTTTCCCTCCTTCCCTGTTCAATTCCCCTGATTCCTTACCCTTGCTCAATGGGATCACGTCCAAACAAATTACTTGCTCACCAGTCTTTGTCCTAGGCTCTGCTTTTGGGGGGCAGGGAGAGCAGGGTGGGAAGAGAGTGTGAAGGAAGGGATGGAGGAGACACAGGCTAAGAAAAAGATATGGGCTTGCCTTTAAGTGTAAGTTGCAGACACAAATATGAAATAGATATCAATCAGTGGGAGTATATTACCAAGTACATAAAATAGCCATAAAGATGTCCGCAAATGAGAATTCTACACAGTGAACAACCTGTTCCAGATGGAGGTAGATTGTGAAGTGATCCCTGAAGGAGTAATAACTCTTTGAGAGAGTGACAGAATAAGCAGAGGGCATTCCTCATCCATGGAGAGACAACTGAGGAACCAGCTCAAGATGGGTTTTCTTCTTGCCACATGGAAAACAAGACTGTCAAAAGACTTCATCAGCACTGCTCAATGACTTCTTATGTACATGAGCTCTTAAAGAAGTCCATTATTAGCCAGCAAAGATGAAAAATGAGAACATTTTGACCTCGGAAGGAAAAAGATGTATTTCTGGCTTGTTTACATGAAATGTAAGGCCTACGTGGGTTTGTTTTTTTTTTGTTTTTTTTGGCTGCGTTGGGTCTTCGTTGTTGCGCGTGGGCTTTCTCTAGTTGCAGCGAGCAGGGGCTACTCTTCATTGCGGTGCGTAGGCTTCTCATTGCAGTGGCTTCTCTAGTTGTGGAGCACGGGCTCTAGGTGCCCGGGCTTCAGTAGTTGTGGCACACAGGCTTCAGTAGTTGTGGTGCACGGGCTTAGTTGCTCTGTGGCATGTGGGATCTTCCCAGACCAGGGATGGAACCCGTGTCCCCTGCATTGGCAGGTGGATTCTTAACCACTGCGCCACCAGGGAAGCCCCTACATTTTTTTTTAAGGAAGAGATTTCTTTTGTGAAATACCAGATAGGAAATATTTGGTTTATTTATACAAGGAACAAAAAAGGCAGAGGAGACTAAAAGAAATATAACTTAGCAAAATTTACATTCAGCTTTTTAATAAAAAATAAATTCAGGGCTATCGATACTTGAAACAATTTTTAACAAAACAGCTACGTATCAGTTTATGGTAACCACAATCACATTATTTTGTTTGGCATACAAAACTTTTGTTGCTCTTTTCTCCTTGTGTTTCCTTTATTAATGGTAATACATTAGTTTGTTTTCTTTAAAAGATGTATTAGCTACTTCCTTTAAGAAGAAAAAATAGGAATTGTGAACTAAGACTCTGGTTAGCCAGTACCCATGTTCCTTGCCAGTCTGAAATTTCAGCTGGAAAATAGTCAGCTACTAAATATAGTGTATTTTAAACCTGGTCAAGAAATCCAGCAAGGTTTCAGAAGATTTGCAAGAGAGCTACTTCTCCTGGCATGAATGGCTTCTCCCAGGTATGGTAAACACACACACAAATGAATAAAAACTCATGTGTATTACACATTAGTTATACATCCTAATAAAAAAATTAGGAGTTTACATATTTTATATATACATTACTATATATAAAATAGGTAAACAACAAGGACGCACACTGTATAACACAGGGAAGTTTGCTGTAGACTTGAAACTAACACAACACTGTAAATTAACTATACCTTAATTTTAAAAATAAATGATAACGTTTGACTCTGAGAGTTCACTCTTGTTATCTCCATATTTAACACACCTGATGAGGATGACAAGTTTCTAAATCCCATCCCCATGAAACCAGTTTTCCTCAGTATATCAAATCATGTTGCTTTCATTCATCTTTTTCCATTTCTCAAACTATGGCATGCAAGCTTTTAGGAAATCTAACCACTCCACACAGTTATACAGCTTGCACTGCACAAATGTACCAAGGGGATGTGAGGGTCAAGGAGGGCGTTGGTTGGCCCAAAGAAAATGCATGAATATAAATATATGTGCAAAACTACATCATTTCAGGGGATCTCAAACCTTCTGAAGCCCAGAACACAAGTTCAGAACCCCCTGCTCTATTAATTTCTATCCAAATAAATGAGATTTGCATTATACAATAATGATTGACAATTTGTTGCTGAGTCAATCCAACCTCAGGCACAAAGCTAACTACAAATGTGCCTTCTTCAAGGAAAAAGAATATTTATCTTTACCAAGTTAATTAACTATTTTGTCCTCTGCTACAAAACACAGATTTTTATCTAAATAAGATCTTAACACAATAACTCTCAAGTATTTTCTCTACAATTTCTCTTCTGCCTCATGAAACGTCATTCTCTGGCCTTTATAAATTTAATAAAGAACTAACATAATGGAAAGTATATCCAGAAGTAAAAGTCATATTTATAACTTTGTGATATCTACTTTGTATCATTTTAAAGTTTCACTAAAATGAGTAGAATTTATCATTTGAAACTATCAGTTAGCACAGCCTTACTGAGTGAAATGATGCAGGAACATACCCTTAGATACATACATTCATCTGTCAAACTCAACTGATTTAATAACAATATTTGACAATAAAAGGGAGGAACAAAAGCATCACACTTAATTTCAGGATTCACCTATAAATATAAACTCAATTCTGTGTTTGTGAAGTCACCCCTATGTTTCAGCATACATAAGGTCCCAAATGTAGTAGTTAAAATATCTTCCACAATAAAACATTTTTATTAATCTTTAATTTTCTCAAAACAGTGCTAAAGTGATGGCAAGGAGACTTTTTTTTTTAAGTGTAAATCCACAATACAAAAAAGAATAGGAGAGTACTTCTGTCTTAGGCAATTCAGTGAAGTAGATAACTCGAGAAAAACTCCTAAGACAGACACCTAAAAGGTCTAGATAAATGTTTTTTTAAGTCTCTTTAAAAATATGGCTGGGCATTTAAGGAGAAACTCTCCACAGGCCAAACATGAAGCAAAAACTTGAATCCAGTGAGACAGCTGAGTGCAAGACCTAACAGCTACCATTGAAGCTTCTGCCCACCATTGGTAGATCGATTTCCAGCTTTTTGGTCTTTATAAAAACAGGGGCACCGGAGAAAAAGCCTAGGATGACAGGTCAGATGAGGTGAAATTTGCCAGTAACTCCTTCAGACATAAGATAAACACAGACATCGTAAGAAAATGTGCCTATTTTACCTTAGCTCTGGGAGAAAGGAAAAGTCTTCTCTGGGAGTCTCTATCCACAAGGTGGCCCTGCACACAAAGACAAAATCTGTACTACCTTCACGTGTGAAAAACTCCATGGTGAGAATTTACTTTAAGACACAAGTGACTCGCAGAAATAAATGAAAATCCTAGAGGAAAATACCTTAAAGCCAGGCCTCCAAGGATTTACAGATAAAGTAAATATGACCTTAAGATCAAAAATTCTTAGGCACAGAAGGAAACAAATTAGCATACACAACTGACACTCAACAGAATACAAACAACTACATCAGACTCACAATGACTGAAAATAGTTATATTGAATATATTTAAAAGATAGTATTTAAAATCACAAGCAGATTTCATAAGTAGAGTGTCTAGGAATTTAAAATATATAATTGAATTTAGAAACTCAATGAAGAGATGAAATAGAAGATTAGACATGAATAAAGAAAGAATTACTATTGGAGATAGTTCTGAAAAAATTATTCAGAATGGAAGAAAGAATAATAAAGAGATAAAATATTTAAAAGGGAATTTGATAGATATTGAGAACAGAGGGAGAATGTTTAACATAGCTCTAATAAGACTGTCAGAAGGAGCTAATAGATAATATAGGGATGAGTCAATATTTAAAGACATAACAGCTGAAAAATTTCCAAAAATGATAAAATGCACAAATCCTCAGATTCAAGAATTCAGATAAATCCTAAAAATCTTAAATAAAGAGATACACACCAAGACACAACAGAACAACAAAAGGCAGATCATATATGCAGTCAGAGGAAAAAAGACATCACCTTTAAAAAATTATTCTAATAACTGGCTTCTAAAATTCAGAAAACCTACTCCAGGAAGAAGTAAAATGGGCCCAAAATCATGGTACATGACACAAAATCCAATGGTGAGCAAAATAAATGGAAACTATATGGGAAAATAGAAATTAACATTGTATAAGACAGCAACAAAATAGTACTATCTAAATTGTGGGATTAAATATAGAGAACTAAAATTAAAAATTATAGCATATATATTGAGAGATGGGCAAAAATAGTGATTACATTTTGAATTTGTTAAGTTAAACATGCTTGTTAGAACCACAAAAAAATTAAAATAGCATCATTTTCAATGAAGGAGAAAGATAGAATTTCTTTTAAAAATTGTTAAATCTGTCAATCCAAAGGAAAGGAGACAATATGTATATAAAAATCAAGACACAAAGCACAAAATAAGATGGTAGAAAGAACTCCAAATATATCAGTAACCACAATAAATATTAAGGGACTATATTCTTCAATAAAAGAAAAGATCCATATATCACCACCTGTTTTGTAAATATTATGTTATTGGAACATAGTTCCATTCGTTGATTTACAGAGTGTCCAAAGCTGCTTTTGTGCTACAACAGCAAAGTTGAGCTCTTCAACAATGTCTCACTCTAGGTATTCCTAGTTACTATAAATCTCTCTGCCTATTTGTATGGGAGTAATCTGTACAAGCTTTCAATGTTCTGACTTAATTTCATGGGCATCACAGGGGGCCAAAGGCTTACTACAATCTTCTTCTAGTGGCAAAACCTACTGCCCTGGTAAGGGCAATAGCTACAGCATCTAACTTAGTGAAGGCTTCTGCAGATTTTGTTTTAGGGTCCCCTTTAAACTTGATGCATCTTATGCTGTACAATCTTTGTTGCTTGCTGAAAATACACATTTCTGAGCAAGTGGGCTTACCCCCTATGAAGTCGAAATCATATTATTTTCTCTTCCACATATTTCGTTCATTGTTACAATATTTTAAATGCTGCTACTCTTCTATTACCTGGAGAACGAGAAACCCCCAACTGTTTAACCTCTATGTGTATACGACCTATACTCCAAATTAATTCATTAGAAAATCCAGACTTAAACTTCTCTGTTGATGGATCATATCTTAAGACCTACATAGAAAAATATTAGGAGAGATACACCATAACAGGTCTCACTTCACCTCTAGAATATGACCCCTTGCAAGAGGCAAAATTTGCCTAGATGGCAGAACTCATTACACGCACCAAGGCTTGCTGGTTACTTAAAGATAAGAGCATTGATATATAAACTGATAGCAGATATGCTTTGGGGGTAGACCATGATTTTAGAATGCTTTGGATACAATAAGAGTTCTTGGTTTCAGCAGGAAATCCAATTAAGATCAGTTAGCAAAATAAAGAATTTTTTAAAGTGCTCTAATACTTCCTAAGGTGCCAGTTATTAAAAAGGTCAGAACTCACCCCCAAAATGATTAACCCTCAACAAAATATCCTGGCTGATCAGTGTGTGAGACAGGCATCTCTTGCTAAGATCCTAGCATCCATGAAATCCCAAAAGACCAAATTTTTAAAGAGACTCAAAAAGACTATTACAGAATGACAGCAATTAGATCCAGAGTCAAAAAGAGGTGCTGGGAGAAATCTAGATGCAAATCATATAAAGATCACTTCTGGCATTCTCAGCATGGAATGTTGTAAAGTTTACATGAAATTACTCACAACAGTAAGGAAAAATCGGCCACTGTACTGAATCAACATTGGTTCATGTATTAGGGTTCTCCAGGGAAACAGAATCAATAGAAGACGTATAGTTATAGGAGAGAGATCAAGAAGGCAGAGTAGGAGGACGCTGGGCTCACCTCCCCTCATGAACACCTCCAAACTACAACTACATATAGAGTGACTCTTGCTGAAATCAACCTGGGGACTAGCTACAGTTTCTACAACCAAGGCTGTAAAGAAAAATCCACATGGCATCTGGGAGGAAGAGAGAAGTGGTCAGGTTGGGACCTACACTCCTAGTAGGAGACACAGAAGAAGAGGGATCACAGGCTCAGGGATCCTCCCTGGGGGTGAGAGATTCAAGCCACATATTAGGTACCCCAGCCGTGGAGTCCGACACCAGGAAGACAAGCCCCTTTATTTAGTTTGAAAACGACTGGGGCTTACTGGAGGGCTGTAAGAAACCAAGACTCCACTTTTGAAGAACACGTGCACAGACTTGCTTACTCATAGTCACACTGGATGCAACAGACTAAAAACTGCCTAGGGCTCTGGCCTGCTTCCCAGGACTGCCCTGGTGTATCCTCCAGCCCACACCAAGCTCCTGTTCCAGGCCTTCTCGCTCCAGTGCTGCTGCCCACTAAGGTGGAGGCTGCTAAGGAGAGTGTGTACACTTGAATGAAATGAAGCTGGCTGGGACCCTCCTGACCAGAGGCAGCCATTGCCAGCATGTGCATCAGTGCACACACTTGGGAGGGAGTGAAACCAACTCAGCAGTGTAGTACCAACATCTACAGTCCCAATCCAGCCTCTAACCAAGGCACACAGACTGGGGGAAAATGTGAAACCAGCAGAGAACTATACCCCCAAGCCCTCAGGCACCAGTCATGCCCTAACCAAGGCAGAAACTGCTATCACACCTGGGAGAAACCCAACTCCCTCAGGGCTCTGGCTCCAGACCCTCAGGCCCTGATCCACCTCCCTTCCCCCATAGGGTGGTGATAGCCATCGAGCCTAGAAGAAACCCCAGCTTGCACCTGGCTCTGGCTCTAGCCCTACCCCCTCAAGAAGACTGTGGTTGCCAGCACACCCTTGGGGGAGATGCAGCCCGTGTTCACTTCAGATCCAGCTCTCCCACCAAAGCTGCTGGGCACATGCCAACCACACAGCGAGGCTCCCACACAAGGACACTCTATCAAGACTGGAATATGTAACTGTTCTACCTAATTTTATAGAGACAGAAAAAGTTAAGCAAAATGAGAAGGCAGAGGAACATGTTTTAAGCAAAAGAACAAGGAAGAAAATGCTAATGAAACAGAGATAATTTCCCTAATAAAGAGTTCAAAGCAATCATAATAAGAATGATAACTGAACTTGAGGAAAGAATAGATGAACACAGTGAGAATTTTAACAAAGAACTAGAAAATATAAAAAGAACCAGACAGAGCTAAAGAACACAATAACTGAAACGAAAAATACACTAGCGAGAATAAACAGCAGATTAGGTGAAACAGAATGCATAAGCGATCCGGAAGATAGAATAATGGAAATCACCTAGTCAGAACAGCAAAAAGAAAAACAAATTATAAAATGAGTACAGTTTAAGGGACCTCTGTGACAACATCAAGCATACACATAAAAAAAGAATATATGTGTGTGTGTGTGTGTGTATACACACACACATATATATATATGAAGAGATTTATTACAGAAATTGGCTCACATGGTTATGAAGGCCACAAAGGCCGGCAATCTGCTGTCTGCAAGCTGGCAAAACAGGAAAGCCAGTGATAAAATTCAGTCCAAGTCCAAAGCCCCAAAAACCAGAAGCTCTGGTGTCCAAGGGTAAGAGGAGAGTGAATCTACCCTTTCTCAGCCTTTCTGTTCTATTTGGGCCCTCAACTTATTTGATGTTGTCCATCCACATTGGCGAGGGTGGATCTTCTTTATTCAGTCTACTGATTCAAATGCTAATCTCTTCCAGAAATACCCTCACAGATGCACCCAAAAATAATGTTTACCACGATCTGGGCAACCCTTAGCTCAGTCAGGTTGACACAAAATTACTCATCACAGCAGGGAAAGTTTGCTAAATTTGCTGGTGCATGTTTCATGTCACCAGCATTACCCTGGAAAAGCTGTAAAGTTGAACATGGACAAAAGCTCCCCATTCAGGTCCTCTTTGAACATGTCCAAATGGATTTCATACAAGTACACACTGCTATGGGTTTTAAATATGCCCTGGTCATTATTTGCTTATTCTCAGGATAGACTGGTCTTTCCTTGCCAGAAAGCTCTGGCTCTACAGTAGGAGAGAAACTACCATATTTCATGCCCCAACCTGGGGAATTCAAATCTATCTCTCTAGTGTCAGGGGCAGCAATTTTTCTGGAACTGTTATTAACGAGCTTTAATAAGTGGTAGGTAAAGCCCTACCACTTAATCAGAAAGTTTGTACAGGCAAACCTTGGAGATACATCAGGTTCAGTTCCAGACCACTGCAATAATGAATATTGCAATAAAGCGAGTCACACAAAATTTTCAGTTTCCCAGTGCATACAAAAGTTATATTTACATTATATTTTAGTCTAGTAAATATGCAATAGTATTATATCTAAAGAAAAACCGTGGACATTCCTTAATTTAAAAATATTGGGGACTTCCCTAGTGGTGCAGTGGTTAAGAGTCCACCTGCCAATGCAGGGGACATGGTTCGAGCCCTGGTCTGGGAAGATCCCACGTGATGCAGAGCAACTAAGCCCGTGTGCCACAACTACCAAGCCTGCGCTCTAGAGCCCACGCTCCACAACAAGAGAAGCCACCACAATGACAAGCCTGCGCACCGCAATGAAGAGTAGCCCCTGCTCTCTGCAACTAAGGAAAGCCCGCGCGCAGCAACGAAGACCCAACGCAGACAATAAATAAATATATTTATTTATTTTAAAAAATATATTTTATTGCTAAAAAATGCTAACCATCATCTGAGCCTTCAGTGAGTCATAATCTTTCTGCTAGTGAAGGGTCTGGCCTCCATGTAGACGGCTGCTGACTGATCAGGGTGGTGGTTACTGAAGACTGGGGTGGCTGTGCTTTTTCTTAAAATAAGACAGAGATGAAGTTTGCCACATCGACTGACTCTTCCTTTCATGAACGAGTTCTCTACAGCATGTAAAGCTGTTTGATATAACCATTTTACCCACAGTAGAACTTTTTTCAAAATTGGAGTTAATCCTCTCAAACCCTGCCACCGCTTTATCAATTAAGTTTATGTAATATTCTAAATCCTTTGTTGTCATTTCAACAATCTTCAGAGCATCTTCAAGAGATGTAACTCCCTCTCAAGGAACCACTTTCTTTGCTCATCCATAAGCAACTCCTTATCCATTCAAGTTTTATCATGAGATTGCAGCAATTCAGTCACACCTTCAGGCTCCACTTCTAATTCTAGTTCTCTTGCAATTTCCACCACATCTGCAGTCACTTCCTCCACTGAAGTCTTGAACCCCTCAAATTCATCCATGAGGGTTGGAATCATATTCTTCCAAACTCCTGTTAATGTTGATATTTTGACCTCTTCCTGTGAATCACATATGCACTTAATGGCATCTAGAATGATGAATCCGTTCCAGAAGATTTTCAATTTACTTTGTCCAGATCCATGAGAGAAATTACTATCCATGGTAGCTTTAGCCTTAAGAAATGTATTTCTTAAATAGTGAGACTTGAAAGTCGAAATGACTCCTTGATCCATGAGCTACAGAATGGATGTTACCAGGCATGAAAACAACATAAATCTCATTGTACAACTCCATCAGAGCTCCTGGGTGACCAGATACATTGTCAATAAACAGTGATATTTTGAAAGGAATTTTTTTTCCTAATAGTCGTTCTCAACAGTAGGCTTAAAATATTCAGTAAGCCATGTGGCAAACAGATGTGCTGTCATCCAGGCTTTGTTGTTGCACTTACAGAGCACAAGCAGAGTCAACTTAGCATAATTCTTAAGGGGCCTCAGGTTTTTGGAATGGCAAATGAGCACTGGCTTCAACTTACAGTCCCCAGTTGCACTAGCCCCTAACAAGAGTCAGCCTGTCCTTTGAAGCTTTGAAACCAGGCATGACTTTTCCTCTCTAGCTATGAAAATCCTAGATGGCATCTTCTAATATAAGCCTGTTTAGTCTACATTGAAAATCTGTTGTTTAGTGTAGCCATCTGTATTAATGGTCTTAGCTAGATCTTCTGGATAAACTTGCTGCAGCTTCTACATTAGCACTTGCTGCTTCTCCTTGAACTTTCATGTTATGGAGATGACTTCTTTCCTTAAACCTCATGGACCAACCTCTGTTAGCTTCAAACTTTCTTCTGCAGCTTCTTCACCTCTCTCAGCCTTCATAGAATGGAAGAGAGTTAGGACCTTGCTCTGGATTAGGCTTTGGCTTAAGGGAATGTTGTGGCTGTTTTGATTTTCAATCCAGACCACTCAGACTTTCTCCATATCAGCAAATAAGGCTGTTTTGCTTTCTTGACATTCATGTAGCACTTTTAATTTCCTTTAAGAACTTTTCCTTTTCCTTCACAACTTGGCTAACTGACACAAGAGGCTTAGCTTTCAGCCTGTCTCGGCTTTTGACATGTCTTCCTCACTAAGCTTACTCATTTCTAGCTTTTGATTTGAAGTGAGAGACATGCAACTCTTCCTCTCACTGAAACACTTAGAAGCCATTGCAGGGTTATTAATTGGCCTAATTTCAATATTCCTGTTTCTAAGGAGATAGGGAAGCCCAAGGAGAAGGAGATGGGGGTGAACAGCTGGTCAGTGGAGCAGTCAGAACACACACAATTTATCGATTAAGGTTGCAATCTTATCGGGGCACAGTTTGTGGCACCCCAAAACAATTACAATAGTAATATCAAAGATCACTGATCACCATAACAAATATAATAATGAAAAACTTTGAAACACTGCAAGAATTACCAAAATGTGACTCAGACACAAAGTGAGCAAATGTTGTTGGAAAAATGGTGCCGATTTACCTGCTCGACACAGGGCTGCCACAAATCTTCAATTTCTAAAAAATATAGTATTTGCAAAGAGCAATAAAACAAAGCACAATAAAATGGGGGTATGCCTGTATCCATATTGTCTCCAATTTCTAGGAAAAGTAGAAAGAAAAAATGGAATTCTGAAACTCAGTTTAGCAAAGCTCTCAGTCTCTCAAAGTTCTATGGTCTAAGATCTTCTCATTGGCTTTAATGACTCCTCTGGGCTTCATCAGCTCTTGGCTTATGATTAAGTAACAGGCCTGTCCAGACATCTAGGAATATTTCATCTGATCCTAGACTCCACACACTACTAGCAAGTAGACAGGACTAAATATTGTAAGGAGCTCATGCAATACACCCAGCCTTGTCATCAACAGGTATGAGCAGCCTCTCCTCAAAATCCTCCTAAACCTTGCACAACCTAAAACCAAAGATTTAGTCTTCACGGATAGACAATTTACCCATGAACTGGTTAAAGCATGCAATCAAACTAACTGCTGGAATTGTACATTTTCCTTTGGGAGGAGCACCCAGCTTTCCTTGGTTCTACTTCCTTATAATGATATCAGATGATTTTCTGGGTAACTGACAACTGTTTTATTAGGTGACTTTTTGGATGGCAAACACAAGTATAGCCAGAAATCTAAAATCCCCTATCATCATAGATCTAGATGATGATCAACTAGGTGAAAAAAAAATACTCTTCTCTCCACCAAAAGTAATACTTGGGACCTTCTGTGGGAGCTAGCTTTCACAGATACAGGGCTTGGGAGAGAACTAGGGAATAGGTGGTGCATATTTGGAAGCTGTCTCACTTTATCCAGTTTTATAGGTAAAACACACTATTTCTTTCACTTTAGATCTGCCTAATTAATGGTGTTGACACTTCATCACCTGGAGCCAGACTACTCTTTTTTTTTTTTTTTTTTTTGCGGTATGTGGGCCTCTCACTGTTGTGGCCTCTCCCGTTGCGGAGCACAGGCTCCGGACGCGCAGGCTCAGCGGCCATGGCTCACGGGCCCAGCCGCTCTGCGGCATGTGGGATCTTCCCGAACCGGGGCACGAACCTGTGTCCTCTGCATTGGCAGGCGGACTCTCAACCACTGCGCCACCACGGAAGCCCCAGACTACTCTTAAGTGGCCCCCAAATCATAGAACACTATTTGACAACCCATAGGGGTATTTTGACCAAAAATAGATGACTGGGTGGCACCAATGACCAGATTTGTAACACAAAATTGAATTTGTAACACAATTACATCTTTTTTTTTTTTGACTGCCCCTCGTGGCATGCAGGATCTTAGTTCCCTGACCAGGGATCAAACCACTGCCCCCAGCAGTGGAAGCACGGACTCAACCACTGGACTGCCAGGGAAGTCCCCTATGTCTTAAACACAAAAGCCCACCATCCACTACCTGCAAAATGGACAGGGGGTAGTTACCTTGATAGATGGATACCTGCCCTCAGGATAGTCTGACACGCTATGATTCAGAGAAAAGCAGACAAAGGGGAGTTAGACAGAGCCACCAAGGCTATAAAATTCCACCAAGGAACTCCTCATCCAAGAGGTTCAGGAAATTAAATGGAATAAGAGCCCATTAGATATAATATTGGTGTCTTGAGGGGGAGCACTGTGCTGTTTTAGGCAGGTAGGGGGAAATGGTGAGCTTATATCCTTCCAAGCTTCTATGACATCTTTATTAGTACTAAAGAGATCTGGTAAACTAACAAAGAAATTATAAAATTGGGTAATTTGACTAATAATCCCATATTTGGTACTGCAGGCTCATTACATTGGAAATGAAATCTGTTCTTCCAGTTTAATTTGGGCATTCTTGGCTCATGCATTAGAACTCCATAAACTCTGGTCATAACCCTTCCCTTGCTATTTGTTATACAGGGGCTCAGATGGGTGACTACAAGTTTTATAGCCACCATGCAACTGTCATCCCACCACATGATTAAAAAAATGATCCAGTAAAAGAACAGAAAAATCTAACACATGGATATTGAAACAACCATCTAGGAAACCTGATACATGATAATGATGCCACAAATAGCGGTGAAGCTCTGCAGTCAAGATCGTGAGATCACATCCCCAGTTGTGAATCCTTCAGCTCAGGCCAAAGAATGGCAATAAGGGGGCCATACTGACAACTGAATCCATTTGCACCCACACAGCTTACTATTAACAACTTTATTATTCGACTGTCTTCATTCACATGGCATTTATATTCTAGGAAACTTGCCCAGGAAGCTAAAGTTGCAAATAGCTTCATTGTTCAAGAACTTCTTCAATGTCATTTATCTGAACACTAGACTATTCAATTTACCCTCAGCCAAGTTTATACTCCCTTCTCAGAATAACAGATGGCATTGAATGACTGTTTACTTTTCAAAATTTGCTTTAAAACCCTAGTCCCTAATATGTCCCATCATAAACAAGCCCTCAAATTAAAAAATCACCTTAAACCAGATCCCAAAAGAACTCAGTAACCTGCCTCTATCCAAGACACTACTAAGACTGTCAATGTAGTGACTGTCCTTACCATATATAGTAAGCAATAAACTCAGCTTTAGTTTATCAATAGGATGATTCTGGTGTATTTTCAGGAAGCTAGCATTCGACAAGAGTAGAAAGCTTAAATTATAAGGTACCATACAAAAAGTTCCATACAAGATTAGGGTAGTACAGTACAGGAAAAGTTACTACACTAATATTCCCCCAAAAGTGTACTTTAAGGAATACTAACGCCTTGGGGTGTTTATAGAGTGTGTTAGTTTTAAAAGGGGTTCTATATTCAAATAAATCTGGGAAATATCAGGTTGAACAAAGGTAAACTGGTCTTGTTGGTACAGGGACTGATGTATTATGAGCATCCAGAAGGAACAATATACACAGACTTTCCCAAACTCATTTCACCATGAAGATCTTCTTCATGAAACATCTTGTGGGACTAATGTTCTACAGAAGATAATTTGAGAAACATTTAACTCTATACTAAAGTCAGCAATCCTAGGTTCGAGTCTTAATTGCAGCACTTACTAGTTGTGTAATCTCAAGCGGGTCTCTTGGCCTCTCAGAGTTTCAATTTTCTTATCTGTAAAATAATAATAATAATAATAATACCTACCCTAAAATCAAGGTTTCTATGAGAGCCAAATGAAATAAAGCTTGTGAAAGCCCTTGGTAAACTCTAAAGCAATACACACAAGTAAAGTGTTTTTAACAATACCTCACATTAGAGATAATATAAATCAATGGGGATCATGACACAGAGTATAGAAAATATTGTAATAAAATTTGTATTGTACAAAGTCTGATAACTGGCACCATTGGAGCTTTCTTTGGTGGTCTGCCTCAAGGTCAGCAGTAAACATTTCAGAATGAGTACATTTAGCAAACAGTAAGCTGTCATAGTGCCAAGACATGAATGTGATCCACATGAACTTAATTTGGGCACTTCTCTTCTTACTGTAAGTTTTATAATGATGCTTCAAGTAAAAAAAAAAAAAAAAAAAAAAGGGCTACAGAACCTCAGTGTACCTAACTGGTCTTTCTGTTCCTTAGTACCAAGCATTAGATTCAATTTCATCTCCCTATATGAAGAAGCAGAAATGTTATTAATGCAACTAAATTTGAAAGATAATCACTCACCTTGATGATTCTGTCTTTCCAACACAGACACATAGAGAAATGAGACTACAGGCCTAAGTGGTACAGTAATAGTCACCTGATAGATCTATAAGTCAACAGCCCTTTTTGATCAAAGACTTGGGTTCCATTTAACAACACGAACAGCGCATTTAAGTTTGCAGTGGTATAACATGGCACGGCTTCCACTAACCCCACTCAGAGAAAACTTTGTGAAGTAGGAAGAAATGAGTTAATGTAAGGACACCTGAATCCTCACTTTCTACTGCCTTTGTTTGTTTATTTGTTTGTTTTTTTGCGGTACGAGGGCCTCTCACTGTTGTGGCCTCTCCCGTTGCAGAGCACAGGCTCCGGACGTGCAGGCTCAGCAGCCATGGCTCACGGGCCTAGCTGCTCCGCGGCATGTGGGATCCTCCTGGACCGGGGCACAAGCCCATGTCCCCTGCATCAGCAGGCGGACTCTCAACGACTGCGCCACCACGGAAGCCCTCTACTGCCTTTTATGAGCTGTCTAGTGAAGAAACTTCTGCTTACTCATCTCAGACTAGATGAGTTGTCCTCAGAGTTCAAAATTTTGTGGCCCAGTAAAATTCTCCAAATTTTGGATACTCACAAGAGATTGTCAACTCTGAACTTTGGTTTTTTTTTTAATTTAGCATTTTTAATTTTAAAAACATTAAGAAGTAGAAGGATATATCAGAATAAAAGATGGTCCTTTAATTTAAAGGGAAAAAAAACCTCACATTTGTCCTGTCCTTGTGTACTATAATTTCTCTGTAAGCTCATATGCAAGGGGGAGAATAAGTAACATTGTTTTGTACAATTTGTGTATCTTCGGATTAAAAATCAACCTGAAGGTTGCGGCCATTGCACAATCTGAACTCATACATAAACACCGAACATAACAAAAGAATTTTTACATGCTGTATCTAATTGAAAGTTATCGAGTCGTTTGGCTTCTCCAGCAATGATGTGTCCAAGCATCCGTGGACAAGGAGCTCAAAAATCATATCAAGGGCTTCCCTGGTGGCGCAGTGGTTGAGAGCCCGCCTGCCAATGCAGGGGACACGGGTTCGTGCCCCGGTCTGGGAGGATCCCACATGCCACGGAGCAGCTGGGCCCGTGAGCCATGGCTGCTGAGCCTGCGTGTCCGGAGCCTGTGCTCCGCAACGGGAGAGGCCACAACAGTGGCCCCGCGTACGGCAAAACAAACAAACAAACAAAAATCATATCAACAAAGTAATCATACTCTTTGCAGGTCTTCAAAAAAAAACCTTCAAAAATAGCTCAAATTACAATGCAAGTTACATAGTCTGTTAAGCAGCAGGGTTATTCAACTGAAATCCCCTTTCATAAACATTAGATTAAGAAACATTCCATATTGAGCTGTTTGCACATGCTAAGTTATAACTGCATTTTCACATAATCTCATTTAATCTTGACAATAAACAAAAAATAAATTAAAAAAAGAACAACTCACATATTTCAGAAGACATAAACATACTTCAGCCTTTACTTCCTCCTCCTCAAAGGGGACAAAATGGCAAAATAATTCTTTCTTACCACCTTCAAATTTACACTGCTCCCGTTCTCAGAAGACTCAAGTTACTGTCAAAATGACATGTAAGATTTTGCATACTAAACACAAAATCCACATAAAATAGGATTTAAACTTGCCCCTAGTAAGTGAGGATGGAGTCAAGCTTGCCCTGAAGCACAGGGCTGCAAAAAAATGCAGAACTTGAAATCTGAGTTCTGGTGTGAAGGATGACATCAGTGCTTACCATGAGAGTAAAGACAGAAGAGTTTTTCTTTTCCTGCTCCCCCATCTCAGTAGACTGAGGACCCAAGTGAGTTCCTAGTGACACTCACACAGCTTACTGTCAACATTAATAGCTTTACTATTTGACTGTCTTCCTTCACAACGCATTAATATTCTAGGAAACTTGCCCAGGAAGCTAAAGTTACAAATAACTTTAATGTTCATTTCAAGAATTTCCCCAAAGTCATTTATCTGAACACTAGACTACTCAACTTACCCTCATTTCATAAATATCAAAATCAATGTCCAGAGAGGCAGCAGTTGCATTCCTGGTCAGGGTGGAGACAAGATTTGAAGCCAGGTCCCTTGACCTCTGCCCAGAAGTCTCCTGCCAACACTACACTTCATATCAAACTAACAATAAGTTCCAGGCCTCAAAGAGTTGACAGTCAGCTTTTCGAGACAACAGATGAGAGCAATGTTTATCTTGTTGAAGGTAGAGAACCTCAGAAACCACTTTACTCACAAATCGAGGCCTAGAGATGTATTGTGGTTGCTCCATGTCAGTTAATTGGTATAATAAATGCAAGAGAAGAAATATTACAAGATAGTATATGTTTAACTGCCAGAGAATGGTAAAAACCCGCAAAATAGTTTCTTTCTGAAATAAATGACTGTGGGCCAGAAAGGACTCACAGGATTTGAGCTGACTCTTGAACCAACAGCTGGAATGAGGCAGGCTCAGAGAACAACAGTTCATTTGTTAAAGTAGTTTCAGGAGCATTAGTTGGGTTGGGGCTGGAGAGATAGGGTTAAGAGCATTTACAATTTCCAACCAAGTATATACTTGATTCTGTGGAAACAGAAAGACTAAAGTTTAGAGAAAATTTCTTAGGAATGCCTTGTTAGCAATATGTTGAAACTTCCTAAGTACTTGAGTTGATACATTCTAACCCACTAGCAACCTTCTTTCTACTACATGCTTTAGTAAAGCACTGAAGCTTAGGAAGTTTAAAAAACCACTTAATTACTTAAGTTATTCTTCCAAGTGAAGTATCAACATATTTTCAATAAATTTAAAACATGACTCTCTCAATTATGCTTAGATTTAAAAGAAGTTTCAGATAAATCAAATCTCTGTGTGCTCAACTGACTTCTTATATTTTCATTTTCAGGATACAACCAGTCTGAGCTGTGATACTACAATGAGAACAGGCTTATAAGTAATGTCACACATAGCCAAATGGGTAAAAAGGAAAGGACAGCTGATTTCATTAATGGCCACAATACAGTACTGATATTATCACCATTTGTAATGAATGAATCCAAATTAAAAAATCATTAAAGGAGAAGGAACATTTTAGATGTTTAGTTCAAGTATGTAACTGAATCTTACTATAGAGTATCAAAGTTCCAACTTAAACTTATGTTTTTCTAATTTCAATGGCTCTAAAACAGGTGCAAAAGTTGCTGGATATGAAATATCAACATATCTAAATCTGCAAGTAGGATATTCAATTTAAAATTTACTTTTAGAATTACACAATTATACTCGGTATGACCACTCATCTAAATTCCAACCCAAAACAATTATGATTAATAAAAGACCCACATCAAAAGTAATTTGTCAATCATACCTCAGTAAAGCTTGGGAAAAAAATTATCGAAAGAATTATAACTTAAATTATGCAATGAATCAATAGCCTAGGTAACTTTAAAATGAGTTAAAATGTTCATTCAAAAATGTTTATCTAATCACAAGTCCAGCACTATGCCTTTTTATGCCTCGGGCTCAATAAGAACACAACTGATTAGAGAGAAAACTGCTTTCAAAAGCATCATTTATGGTAATACCCTCGATTCTTTATGCAGTACCCAAAACACAAGACTGCAAGTACTGAATTCTGGTATTTCTGAATAGTATTTATTGCAATATTCTGATAAGAGTGAAATTTTTAAATTTATATTATAATTTCATATATAAATTGCTAAATTTGCAATACTCATGCTGAAAAAAAAAAAGCATGATTTGAAATCTTGTGGTTTCAAATTGTACCTATTTCTCCCATAGCTATCTGAGCCTGTTCACCTAAATGACATGCAATGCTCAGATATCATATACTGTAGTCAGACTAAATGAATTATTACAGGAAAATAGCACAGCTCCAATACTCAATGAATGAAAAATGTTCCCCATGGAACCTTCATTAAAACTGTCTTGCTCATTTAAGTATTTAGGCAATACGTGGTAGAATACTGCATTTTCTAGTGGAGTGATGAGATTTCAATACTTTAGTGGTGGAGCTGAATGACTGAGGCAGTGTGGGGAGCAGCATTCTCCAGGATGCACCTTATTCCCTCCTAGATGATCTGTTGCTAAGCTGCCATGTGAAGCCCCTTTAAACCAATGCAGAAACAAAAGGGGTCTGTTAAAGGTAAAATGATCCCAATATAGTTTCTGTAAGCCTCTGGTGTGACAGAAAATTGATTATTCAGATGTCTGCAGTGACAATCCTGAAGACACACAAGATCATCTCTTTTCTGAAATATGAAGTCTCTACATGTTCAGCCTACTTGTAGTCTTCTGTATATATTGTTTTTTATCACTTAAAAACTTTAAAATATATTGTCATGTATATAAGACTAGAAAAATAGAACGCTTAATTAACGAGCAGCATCTATCATCTCAAGTGACAGAAGCAGGTGTGTATGACTCTAGCCTTTTGATTACACATATCAAGTATATACAGTGACACAAATATTCACTTGAACACTGTTAAATGCAAATTAATTAAGCATCATTAAATATGCAACTAGAAATCACACTTGCCTTCAGCTTCAGTGAAGTGCTTAGAAAAGTTTATTTTGTGCTTATTTTTCTAAAGCATCACAAAATTACACATCCAAACTCTTCAATGGTAGAATATTTAATATTCTAAAGGAAAGGCCTTTAAAGAAAACTGTTGTACATTATGATATTGTAAGTCTAATGGATTCACACAGAACCTAGATGAAAGGGGACATTACAGAAATTGTCTATTACCATAATGGAGAGGTGATCCATTCTAAATATTTATGCTTTTTCCCCTTATTGTAGCTAACACAGTTCTCTACTGCCGCCGCACATGTCCGCCCACCCCCTCTTTTGCTGTAAGGTGAAAACTCTATTCTTAAACTCTTCAAGGAGTAAAAATATATTAAATGTCCCACCTTGCTGATACCCACCTGTGAAATACCACACAACAGAAAGTACAGTAGAATACGGAGTTTGTCTTTTCAAAAACATAAGACTTTTATGAGTTTAAGACATCAAGCATACATTGACTTTGGAAAATCAATTAAGAACTTTCTGTATGAGGACAAATATACATTGAAAACATACACTACAAGATGCTTTTTCCTGAGTAGAATGCTAACTTTATATCAAATTAAGCTACTGTGAATTTTCAGAATGTAAAATACCAAGGCTTTTACACAAAATCAAATAAAAATCAGGAATGTTCACCTTCACATCCAAAAAAAGTTCAAGTAGAGGTTCAACATGATGTAAAATCTGAAACAAGTAGCCAAGATTTTATTTGGTTTTTTTTTTTTTTTTTTTTTTTTGTGGTACGCGGGCCTCTCACTGCTGTGGCCTCTCCCATTGCGGAGCACAGGCTCCAGACGCGCAGGCTCAGTGGCCCTGGCTCACGGGCCCAGCCGCTCCGCGGCATGCGGGATCTTCCCGGACTAGGGCACGAACCCGTGTCCCCTGCATTGGCAGGCAGACTCTCAACCACTGCGCCACCAGGGAAGCCCTGAAACAAGTAGCCAAGATTTTAAATTATCAGTAGATGCCTCTTCACTTTTAAGGATTCCTCAGTAAACTTCAATTTGAAACAATTTATTAAACCATGAAAAACATTTCCAGGAAATTATCCAATTTGGAAAATGAAAAATGTAACTCATGGTAAGAAAAATACAAATCATACACTGAACAGGGGAGAACAAAAGGCAACCAACCTTTTATAGGAATCAAGATAACACCATGGGCTTATAAAATCTTCCTAAACATATACTGTATTATCATATGTAGAAAACTGTAACTAAAGTAAGGTAGCGTTTATTAGTTGCATACTCTAAAGCTATGACTAAATTTTGGACTTTACCTCTAAAAGGACCTCACAGTTGTCACTGAAATACACATTTCTTGAGACAGTGGGCAAAGTTCCCATTTATGGGAAATATGTTCTTTTTTTCACACAGTGAAACTGAGAAAAATTGTATCAAATGAGAAATCTTTTTCTCTAAAGTAATCTCCTTAAATACCTCAATAATGCAATACTTGGGAAATGTAATTTTTCAACTCAGACTTGAAAAGGTTATTATGAAACAAACATACAGAAATCTTATTGCTTGGCACCAGATTTTTCAAAAATTAAACAACTGTTTGAACCACCATACTGTTCTCAAATCCTGTTTTTTCAAATAATGCTACCCTTATTTTCTGAAGGTAGACTGTTCAACCTAATGACAATCTAGACTGAACCCTGCAATGTACAAGCAAGTCACAGTTCATTTCAAACCAAAAGAAATGATCAATCTTCTGTTTTTGTCAAAATCATATGAATATACTTGTACAAATTAACTAGATTTATCTGTGGCCAATGAAGGAGCCACAGAACGTTGTCTTATGGCATTCTGTGCAAAGTCTTTGTTTATTCCTTCTTTGCTTTCAGGTTCCTCTTCTGAAACATCTTCTTCATCAGCCTCTTGTTCTTCCTCCACTTTTTTCAGAGGTTGAGAAGATTCTAGTAATAATTTTTCTTAAAGATAAAAACCAGAAATATTCTTTTGTTGATGTATTAGAGTTGTGTTAAGAGTACAATCAAGACACAATTCATATGCCCATAAATTGCTTTGGCATTTATTTATCAATCATGTTTGGATTTCCAAAAGGAAAAAGCTATCTTTAAGAACAAGTGATACTGTAAAAATAACTGGTTTGGAAGATCCATTTTACTTACCAGATTAATTCTTATTATCCACCTATTCATAAACTGAACTGAAATTAATGAACCAGAATGCTGTGCATATGGATGTTGTAAGAAAACAGACTGCATTAAATATAACTATCTTATATTAACTTGCTATTAAATCTTCTAGCTAAGAAGTATACTAAGACAAACTTCAACACCACCCTTGTTTCAGCTCCCAGGAGAACAGGAATCAGACACTTAAGTTGAAGGTTATTTTCCTAGCCATGTTTTTTTTCAAGTGGTTTCATAAAGATGCTTCCACTTCTCCACATATGTAATTTTATTAAGGTGTAATTACAAATAATATAAGATACATATCTTAAGTATACAGCTCAATTTTTTAATATGCACACACACACATATTCCCCCCTCCCTTTGTTAATAGGAACTGTTGCTAGTTAACTTAAACTTGGAAGACACCATGTTACTGAGATCCAGAACACAGAATTTGGCCAATGAGCTTTCCTTTGTTCAGTGATCCGAAACCATCCCTAATCCTAGGCAACCCAGAATGGAGTGGGAAGAAGAACATGGGGGTGCAACGTAGGAGAAATTACGGGAAGGAATTACCATAAAGTGGACAATCTGTTGTTTGGTCTGTCTAGCATTCTTTTTCCTGTTGGGTTACCCCTTCCCTATGCCACATCCCAGGTGGCTGTGGTGAGCACAAACGACAGTTTAGAGCAGTGGTTCTCCACCAGGGGTGATTCTGCCTCCTAGGGAACACTTGGCTATGTCTGAAGATATTTTTGGTTGCTACAACAGAGAGGGGTGGTGCTACTGGCAACCAGGGGGATGCTACTGAACATTCAATAATGTACAAAAGACAGTCCATCACGATTAAGAATTATTCAGCACAAAAGACCAATAGTGTCAAAGTTGAGAAACCCTGGTTTACAGTGACTGCTCCAAAAAGTGAGCCCTCTACACAAGTGCAATACACCAGAATTTTTCCAAAAGATACGTGAGTACAGGGAGAAGTATATTTCCTTCTTACTCTGGGATTATGAGCTATAGCTTTCTATAGTCATTCTATTCTCAGGACTAAAAAGAGCCCAAATGGAGCAAAGTCATAGAGAACTGGGCAATTCAGAAACATAAAAACAATTGAGCCCCAGGATCCAATCAACTCTGCCCTCAGGCTTCCTGACTATGTGAACCAATAAATTCTGATTTTGCTTAAAGTTAGACTCAGTTGGATCTTTTCCTAGCAACTCAAAATCTAAGCCAAACACACATAATGGAAAACAACTCAAAAAAATCCTGTAGCCTGCTGTAGAAGGGGTAATATCACATTAAAGTATGGGTTAGTATCAGTTGTGTCACAGATTACTTAAGAGACAAATCTGTTATTAGGCTTAAGGTTCGGTATGCGGGCCTCTCACTGCCGTGGCCTCTCCCGTTGCAGAGCACAGGCTCCAGAACTGCAGGCTCAGCGGTCATGGCTCACGGGCCCAGCTGCTCCGTGGCATGTGGGATCCTCCCGGACCGGGGCATGAACCCGTGTCCCCTGCGTTGGCAGGCGGACTCTCAACCAATGCGCCACCAGGGAAGCACCAAGGCTTAAGGTTTTTGAAGCAAAATAAATATAAAATGTACATTCACTGACTTAACTGTCTTTTAAGTAATCTGTGCTTATTATATTTTTTCCTACAGGTCAGTGGCCCTTGGTGGATAAAATTATTCCCTCCCCTAACTGTGTCCTTCTTAGCATCAATGCAACTATCTAAGAAATTTTTTTAAAAACCCTATCAGTTGTTCGACAGACAAGGAATACTGTAAATGCAATCTCCACTGATTTCATTTCAGGAGTTTTGACCTCAGTTTAAGTCCTAAGTCACAAAACGCAACAGAACAGAAATGTCAGGCCAAAAGTCTGGTTTAGGTTCTACTCTCAGCTCTGTCATTTCTGTGTGAACTTGGAAACACAGTTCATCTCTCTGAGCTTTAGTTTCCTCAACCACAAAATGGGAAGAGTATCACTTATGCAGTCTACTTTAAAGAGCTGCTGAAAAGCAAATGGGACGACAGAAAGTGAAAGCTCTTTACAAACAGCAAATAAGAGGGCCTTCATAACAGTATAATTTTCAAGATTAAAAATAAATGATTGGGGCTTCCCTGGTGGCGCAGTGGTTGAGAGTCCGCCTGCCGATGCAGGGGACACGGGTTCGTGCCCCGGTCCGGGAAGATCCCACATGCCATGGAGCGGCTGGGCCCGTGAGCCATGGCCACTGAGCCTGCGCGTCCGGAGCCTGTGCTCCGCAACAGAAGAGGCCACAGCAGTGAGAGGCCCGCGTACCGCAAAAAAATAAATAAATAAATAAAATAAAATAAAATAAATGATTGGTAGGTAATCATATTAAGATAAACAGCAGTGAATATTCTAATTCTATAAACCCATCGTGCAGTAAAATACAGTGGCAATGAGAATCCTCAAGTAGCTACAGGATTTGCTTTTCCCAATAACCTAACAGAGAAACTTAGACTTGACCAGCATACAAAGAAAAAGCTTCAAATGGGGTCACTATACCAATGAAAAGACTTCAAGAGTGGAATATATTCAACTTTTTTTGACCCAAGTATATTCAAATGGATCCATGAATATCATGGAGTTTTCAAACAAATTGACATCAGGTCAATGGTTATCAAATATCTATAAGTTATATGCAGTGTTAAAATTCTCCACACTATAAAAACAAAAAAACCCCCTATGTTTCTAAATCCAATGGGCTGTCATTCTTACATGAAATATACATCCCCCTTCCCCCACCACTCCATATTTAGAAACCTAAGCTAGAAAGGCAACCTGTTTTATGTATGATTGTGTTTATTACAGAAATTAATGGGATTATAGTGAATAAAAATATACTTACTGGAAGGGTATGGCTGTGGTCTGCGCCTTTTTGAAGGACACAGGCAATCTGCCACAAATATCATGCACTGCAAAAATAAACATAAGAAATATGAATGTACAATATAAAGCTGGTAAAACTATATTGAATTATGAAATTCTAAAATATTTTTCTTCCCAGTACTCCGAAAATGAAGTGCTTACAAGTCCTAATAATAGTCCCGAAAGCAGAGTTGCTAAAGCAAACACTGTATATGATCCCCAAACTGGTAATCCAAGGTCTTCAATAAAATAGTTATGGTAAGTCTAAAATCAAAAGAAAAAAATAAACTAAAAACATGGTCATTTATTAAAAAGTGACAGTATCAAAATGTTTAAAATAGAAATAAAATTTTAGCTCATACCCTGATCCACATAGACAGCTGAAAGAGTGCTGACATACTACTCATCCTAAAATAGAGAGACAAGTGAAAAACTGAATCAGATACACAGCTTTGAAGTAGAATACATGTGTTACCTATATCTTCTATTTTTTACTCTATAATTTCCCCAACACAACAGATTTTATTGCTGATGTTACTCAAGATTAGTGATACATCAGTGATTTCAAGCCCATAATAAGAAGGCTTGTTAATGGAAATTAACAGTTTCTGAATTTTTGCCACTATGTGATATCCTCATAAACAAAACACTTGATCATTTTTTTTCCTTTTCTCCTATTGTTTTGACTATAACCTTTCACCTGATGATTTCTCCAATATACTTTGAGTACAGGTTAGAAGCTCTATGGAACAAACTGGTTTGAAGTTAGGCACACTGTAAGCAAATGGCAACTCTTATTCACCCTTAAAATCCTCCAAAGAAGTAGAGAAGGGAGCCTGAAGGAAGACTGGGAGCACTTGCTGAGTTGATCCTTCCCACCTAAGAATTACTCTACTTTTGTATTAAAATTAAACTTACAACAGCATTAGTTTGATATAGTTTAATGATATACAAAATATACAAGAAATAAATGCTAAGTTACCATATAAGTAAAACAGTAAAAGTAAAAATAACAATTTTCACATAATTAAACCCAAGTAGCTTTGATGGGCAGTTAGAAAAGAGGCCTGCTCCAAAACTTAGCTTTGTGGGTTCTCTCTAGCAGAAGTGGGGCCACTAACACATAAACTAATTCACACACAAGCCAGAGGTCCTGCGTGCAGGATGGCCTAATCCAAACACCGATCGCTGTGTGGGTGAACCTGCCAAGCTGACCCTGGGAGCGCCTCTTACTCAGTCTACTAATAAAAAAGGTACGGACTGCTGTCTGGAGGAGTCAGCGGACACTTACAAGAGACCCCCACTTCCTCAACCAGAGAGGGGAAGAATCATTTATGACATGAGATTTCAAACAAAAATCAGTTACATTTTGAGTCCAACACAGACAGGTACATTAACCATGTTGCTTCTGTTCTTTAAAACACAAAATGGGAATAGGGACAAGGAACTGAAACATGAATCACTGTGTTGTCTCACTGTAGTCTGTGCTAATTAGATTCTATCAGGAAGAGCAGGTGCCTTATTTGGGTTGGGCATGGTGGCTCAGTGGGGGAATTCTGACAGTTCAATTCAGAGGTGTAAGGAAAAGGTCCTAAAGATGAACTTTCTTTTTCAAAACACTGCTTAGGGTTGATCATGCCCCCACTCCCAGATCCAGAGCATTATCGCTTATACTCTCCATCCTCCAAAGGCAAGTGTGGTAAGAGGACAGGAAGAGACAGCTTAACCACACCAGGATGAGTCCATGGTGGCCTCAGCAAAACTCAGTATTCCCAGAGGTCTCTCAAATGACCCGTGAGGCCTTGCTCCCCAAGAACGGTTCAGAAAATGTGCTAGTTATGCCCAATCCTACTGCTCCATAGCGAGCTGCTATGGAGAAATGTACCCTCTACCTACATATAAAGCTCAGTGGTTAGTCATGTCATTAGGCTCATTGTTCATCCACACTATTCGTACAAAAAGCTATCAGACAGGTGGAATAATTCTATCACATTAAATCAAGAACTGAAATCTAAAGGTAGCATGAGTAGGTATATGGTTGAGGCTTCTCATCCAAATGCTAAGCTCAAATGATAGGGACTTCCCTGGTGGTCCAGTGGTTAAAACTCTGCACTCCCAATGCAGGGGGCCCAGATTCGATCCCTGGTCAGGGAACTAGATCCCGTGTGTCGCAGCTAAGAGCCTGTATGCCTCAACTAAAGATTCCACACGCCACAACTAAGACCTGGCACAGCCAAATAAATAAATAAATAATTTTAAAAACAAAACAAAAAACCCCTCAAATGATAGTTTTACCCATTATATCGATCACACTCTTAGGGGGATTTATTAGTTTTTGATGATACAAATGACCATATTTACAGAGCTAAAATATTCCTTAAAAGGCTTTCAGCTTAATTCTATAGAATGCCTCCTTCTACATTAACAAGGATCACAGTATCCACTGGACTTAGAAGATAAAGTCAAACTGAAAATATCACATAGTAAATCTGAACATATCTTAAGAGTCCTAGAATTAAAACTAAGTAAATATGCTTTATTTACATGAAATATATGTCCCAATTACTCCTGAAATAAATAAGAGAAAAACCCCTCATACTTACAAAACAGAACCTGGACCAACCCATGATGAAACAGGTTCAATACTCTTCCACTCTTTTTCACTTATAAAGTTTATGAAATCCTTCTTAGTCCTTGGGCCCTGATAGCGCCTAAATTCACCATTTTTACAACTAAAGAAGATCACAAGTAAATATTAATCAGCACCAAATAAATAAACTTTGTTTTGCTATTTCTATAACCTCATTTTACAATCCTAATCTTCAAAATCATCAGCAATGCAAAAGTAGTAAATTACACTAATTACTTACCTTGACATCTTAGCCCTAAATTTAATTAAACACTGAGGTTATATTTTTAAACAATCGTAAGTCTTAAGACTGTTATTGTTACTATTCCAAATAATAAAACTATGAAACACAGTAAGTAGTTATATGTCAATTATGTCTCAATAAAAAACTGGGGAGAAAAAGAAATGCAGTATGTAGATATATCTCAGAAAATTACTTTTAAGCCACAATACACAAGTTAAAGAGATGACTTCATGAAAAAGTGGTTAGAATCACGTCTGAAATTTATTATTTATTTGCAATTGTTAAAGAACATTCACAGCCATCATGCTTTAAGTCGCTGGAGGCATCTAATGCAGTGACATTCGGCTTTGCGTTCTTCCTGACACCCACCTCCTCCTTCCCATTCCTAATGCATGGAGCTCTGTCATAGGACCGTAAGTGCTCTCCCTGTTCCCACATCTTCACCATTTCTAAACTACCTTAAATAATACTGCCAGTCTAACTCTACTCAATTAACACTTCAATTTTTATCACTTAAGCACAAAAACTTTCCATAGCTCCCCACTACCTACAGTAAGATTAGAGGATCATTTATCCATCCAGAGCCAAAGACAACAAGGAAGCCCCCACTCAAAAACCCAAAGTTTTGTGGAGAAAATGACATTTGAGCTGTTTTTGAAGGATAGGTAGGATTTCAGCAGGCAGAAAATAGGGGAATGGGCATGATAAACAACGTTACTAAAAGAAAAAGGCAGGAAATTCCAGAAAATTTCAGGGGGTGTTGAGACAAGGGGGAGACTGACTAGCCAGTTAAGGGGCATGTGGAGAAAAGGACTGAGTAAAAACGGAGAGAAGCACTTACAGAGACAGAGAAGAGACATTTAAACATACACAAAGGGAGTAGTGGCAAATAAAAAGGTACAGGAAACAGACACAAACATGAAAATAAGACAAGGAAAATCGAGATACACACAGAACCGCCGACTTCTTGTTTTTGTAACTTTTAAGGGAAGGAGAGAAGTGCCTCCTGGCATTCAACCCACCAGCTAGATGAACATTAAGGTTCAGGGCAGATACAGAGATTTAAGATGTCTTATGGACAGTTCAGAAGATAAAGACAAACTAAAAAACCCGACACTGAAGACTACATAATCTTGTTTATTCTGACTTAACAACCATTTCACCTACCACTGTCCCCAAGGCTGAGCTACGGCACTTTCTAATAGCTAATGTTTGAACATACCATGCTCCTAATTGTAACTGTTTATGAGACTGTTCTCAGGATAGAATGCTCACTCTTCACTCTTGAAAATGCTACCTCCAAAGTTGAGTTTAAACCCCATATCCTCCAGGAACCAGTCCAAAGCAGTGATTTTTTTCCCTTACCAAATTTCCTACAGTACTTACCACAACTCTGCGCTCATAATCACTTACTAGCTGAATGGTATCACACCATTTCTCGTGCACATCATCTTCTAAAACAATTACAAATCTTTGGGATCACAGATTGTTTCATGCATCATTCATCTATCTAAAGGCACCTAGGAGAGCACTAAGCAAAGTAAGCCTTCTAGTAAACTTACTGAATATAATGCTCTTTAAACATGATCTAGGCTAGAGGTCTACTATTCTGATTACACTATGATGCATCTTTCATAACTACAGAATCTTCAAATACTTACTGATAAACAGTAGGAAGAGCAGTTATGATAAATCGTCCACTTAGTCCTACAAATGATAAAGAAAGATTAGAAATAAATACAAGAAAGAACACACAGCAGGTTTTATATGGGCCAATCACTTACTACTTAAAAGCTGACTCTGAATTACTTGAATACTAATAGGCAAAGAATATGAAATTATACCTAAAAATAGTTGAGCTCTGTAATATAAACATTGAAAGAAATTCCAATTACGTACTTAAAGCAACTGAAAAAAAAACTACTATACATTATCTCCATTTAAAAGTATGTAAAATCTGAATATTGAAGACATTTGTGAATATATATGTATAAACATTTGGTCAATTATACTACTATAAGATTACTAGCAATGAGTCATGGGACAGCACAATATAACTGTGGTCTTAGGTCTAAAATCAAATGAAACTGCATTTGATAATCAAAAAACAAACACAGAGTTTCTAAGGTATTGTTAAAAATGGAAAATATTATGAATCTTCCAAAAGGTGGGCAATAACAACATCAGCTAACATTATCAACCATGTGTTAAACACTAAAATAATTAAGAACCAACCTATGACTCAGTTTTCTGATCTGTAAAACGGGGATATTATCTATCCCACAACGTTGTGTAAGGACTACATAATAAATGCAAAGCACTTGGAGCAGTACCAGTAACAGTAAGTGCTCACCAAATATTAGCAATTATTACCATCTGGGATAGGGGCAGAATCAAGAATCCAGGTTTACTGTGACCAAGAACAGGTAAGAAGAAGCATCTGTAAGCGCAGGGCCTGACACTTCTCCAGGGGGCCAAGTCAGGAGGCCACAACCATGAGGGCTTTGTAATTAACAGCCAATGTCCTCAAATCACAGTTAACGGATTAAATCTGAAAACCAATTGCAGAGACTTAGACGACTCACACACATGGAATGAATGTGACCTTGACTCTACAAAGAACCTCAACCACATGCTCCTTATTCTGAAGCTTGGTACAGATGCAAATGCTGGGTTTACCCATGTCCACCTGAGCCACAATGTTCTAGGGCTTCTCACAGACGTCTTACATTCTAGTCTGGGGCCTGAGATGCAAAGGAAAAAAGATCACAGGCAGTTATGTGAGGGAAGAGTTGGGGGAGGGAGATGTCTCCAAGGTCCCTTAGAGCAATACAGAAAAGAAATAAGCTGCCATACCCAACCAGGGAATCCACTTTTTGTGGCACTTCACACTGAGCCCCCATCAGGGAGGTGGGTAAGTCAGCCTAACCAGCTGAAGACAGTTCTGTTTTTAAAAACTAGTGAAAGGTAGAGTTAAGATCATGCAATGTGGAAAACAGACCAACAGATCATCCCAATCTGCAACGAAACAAAATTAACCACAGACATACAGTACCTGGCTGCTCTGTGACATCTACTTTTGCAACATTAACCTCAAGATCTTCTCCCCATTCGGCAAAATTTTCCCATTCTGGTTGAAGATTCTGACAAGCAGGACACCATGGAGCATAACTAAGAAATAGTTTTTAAAAAAGTTAAACACTCTAATATGATCATATTGGGACAAAAATTCTAAAATGTGTAACTTGTGAGGAATATTTTATACTAAAAACAAGATAGCAAAGTGGTTAATTTTGTGAAGATGAAAAGGTTTTAAGTGTGAGTTGAACACTCTGGAAGTCAAGAACTATGAATTGATAATGCTAATCACAGAAAATTAATTCTGAGAATAAGTTTTTAAGACACAAGGCCTTTTTCAAGTGCAAAACAGCTCTTTAAAAACCTTTGGATTTCTCTTATTATAAGGTGGGCAGAAAGCTCAAAGCCAAATTTGGAGTTCATCAGTTTTAACAATGGTATGTGCAGGAGTCACAAGTGCCAAGGTGCTAGTAAAAAATGAGGAAGCACCCATGGCTGTGGTGAACAGGAAACACGTGCCTCATCTTAAGGAAGGAAACACTACTTAGCTTGACAGGTCCAGGACAGCTGGCTGAGTGCAGCAGGCTATTCTAATTTAAAAGGAGCTGAAAATCTGCATTTTTATGTAAAAATGCTACCTCAAAACTTAACCCAGACACAAACACTAGGCAGGCCAAATGAAATTCTCTGCCCAGACCTTGGTCAATCTCGGGTTTATAAATCTGTGGCCAAGCATATTAGCATTTTAATTACTCTTCTGGTATTCAGTCTTAAAAGGCCTTGAATCTTTCCTAGGATTTGATTTTTCCCATTTTATTGTATATTATCTCATAATTTACCTCAGTTTTTTTTTCATGTGACTATAATTATTTTAAGTTTATTGAGTTGATTTCAAAGTTTACGAGATTCGAGTTATTTTTTTTTCTTTACATCTTTATTGGAGTATAATTGCTTTACAATGGTGTGTTAGTTTCTGCTTTATACCTCAGTTTTTTTTTAATGGAAGCAGGAAGAATAAAGCCTGTACCTGTTAAACACAAGAGTACAGTTTCTGTACTTCATTCTATTTTCTTGACTTATTTTATGAAAATAAAATCCCTAAAAGTAATATGCATTGTGGAACAAGACTAGTACCATACACAAAAGCCAAAGTCCGTAACAATAAATTGAATTACAATGAAAATATCTCTGTAACATAACTCCTGATCAGGGCAGATTTAACGCAGATGACTAACTTGTAATAAGAGCAGACTATCATTAGAAATACTAGATCCTTTTTCAAGTTCCTTTTGTTTCTTCGGTGCTTTTTAGAGACAACTTCATATTCAGTAGGCTAGGGGAAAAAACACTAGGGTATGCTCTTAATTTCATACAGATGCTCTAATTCAAATCCCCAAATACTTCACTTCTGACTGCTGTATTGATATAGTTTGATCAAATGAGTTAATAAAAATCTCCTCGAGTAATACTTGACTTAATTTGCATAAAAGTTCATAATCACAACTGCTCAACACATTGTTTATGAAACTGTGAGTATTTTATGGGCACAATCTAAAACAAGGTACTGAGGACAATGAAACCCAAATGCTGTCCCTGGTTATATTTCCTCTCCCCTGCATCTTTAACGGTGCCTGAAAATTCATTTCACTGAGTTACAGATTATATGCATACTATATAAACACTTCCCCTATTGTATCCTGCATATAGATGTTCTATGCCTTGTTTGACTTTATGACTCAGGAGTTACTGATGTGACCTTCTGGGTTCTCCCTTGGGGATGTCCACCTCCACCTCCCTCCTTAACTAGCAACCCAACCACCCAGAAAAACACCCGCCTGAACCCTGTTAAGGAAGGGGGTTATTCTAACAACATCTGCATGTCTACTCTGTGTTAGTTTCTGGAGACAAAAAGAAAGCCACTATGGCAATACCTGGACATATTAATTAAAGCTTTTAGATATGTCTCTCATGTGTAAAATGCGGGAAATAATACCTATCTTATAGAATTTGTAAAGAATTAAATATGATAACGTACGTAAAGAGCTTAGAAGTGTTTAGTACACAGTTAACAGTCAGTAATGGTGTTTTTTACTAATGAATAATGACTAGTACCACTAATAATACTGCCACCACCGTCACCACCACCACCAATTTAGTGACTAAAGCAAAGGCAGACAGTTTATTATCTACCCATGCAGAAGGGACGTTATTATAACGGAATCACCACAGACACATGGTTTTATCTGAACAATAAATGACGACCTGACGCTCTTTTAAGAGTTTATAATCACACTCATACATTAATTTTTTAATGCAATACCATTTAGAGAGGCATAAGAGTAATAACCCAAGACATTCAGTACTTTGCAAAAACACACACCCAAAAGAAAAATGAACGTGGGCAAAGAAAACAACAACAACAACAAATGATAAAGGGAACGCAGATGTTTAAATAACGCAACTTGAATTTACTTTTTGGCATTTAAAATAAAAATATGCCTAATCCATAAAATAACATTTAAAATAAGCTAAAAGAGTCTCAAATTCTAACACTGTAAGTGGACTACTTTTTAAGGATAATGAGACAAAAAGAAAGGAGAGGTTCACTCAGCTTCCTCCTTTGTAGAGTTTGGTGAAATAAGTCTGTAAGTCTGTGAAGACTCATTCCAAAATAAATAATTGTATAGGAACTAGACAGACCAACCACCCTCAACCCCAAAGCCATGAAGAAAGAGAATTCAAAGCTGAACGTAACCTCACAGGCGCACCTCAGTCCTAGCAACCGAACTAGGGTGCACACTTTAGAAGAAACTTAACAGAGTATCCCCTGGTCAGAAACGAGGAGGGGGTGGGACCAAGGCTGCGGAGGATTCCAAGAGGAGTTAGGGGATCGCGAGGAGTCGGGGGCTCCCGCCCCGCGCCTCAGAGTCGCAGTCCCGGGGAGTCTGAGACTCGCATGAGACGAACGGGGATGAAATCGGGGGTCCAGACTTGGAACTAGGACCCCGGCCCACCGAGGGGGCCCCGAGACCACCGCCCCACACTCACAATTCTATCATCCACTCTCCTTCCAGCAACTCTCTCCAGTTTTCGTCCGTGATGATCCGCACGTCGCTCCGCCGCCCGTGGGTCCAGGGAGCCCCCCAAAGCAACAGCAGCAGCACTGCCACAGGGATCCTGAGACTCCCGGAGGGCGCCATGTCGGCCGCTCGCCCACCCACAGCAAGCGCGGTAGCCCTCACTCCGTGCAGCGGCTCCACACTTCCGCCCGCGCGGGCTGATCAGCTCGTGCGCATGAGCGCGGCGGCGCTCGCGCGCGCGCGCGCCTTAAGAATTCTCAGTGCGCATGACGAAGCCAGGTCCTAGTGGGATGGTGGAGCAGAGAAAAAGGGGGCGCTCCTGTTCCCTAGTGCGCATGACAAAAAAGGGGTCTCTCGTCCTGTCTTCTGCTACGCTCAAAACCGTTTTGGAGGAAGAGTGAACGGAGGGCGTGGTATAGAAAGGGGGGCGTGACTTCGGAGAGGAACGGCTTAAAAATTTGCCTCAGGATTTTGGCGCCGAATGATTGGCATTTATACTTAACGAAGGCAGTAGGTAAGTTTACACTAAAGCAGTTTCCAGTTAAATGCCCGTCAGTTTTCTTTTGTTTCCTTTGAAAATTTTTGTTGGGAAGCTAATGGATGTTTGTATGAGTCTGAATATTGGTTTACTTCTGGGGGATTATAGACTGTAAAGCGGTACAAGAGAACCTTATGGGTTCACTTTGTATTCTGTATCTTGGTCTGAACAATGCTTACACAGGTGTACGCATACCTAAAAAACCATTGAGATTGTATAGCTCAGGGAACTCTACTCAGTGCTCTGCGGTGACTTAAATGGGAAGGAAATCCAAAAAAAGAGGGGATATATGTATACTTATAGCTGATTCACTTTGCTGTACAGCAGAAACTAACACAACATTGTAAAGAACTATACTCCAATAAAAATTATTTTAATGAAAAAAACACAGGGGCTTCCCTGGTGGCGCAGTGGTTGAGAATCCGCCTGCCAATGCAGGGGACACGGGTTCGTGCCCCGGTCCGGGAAGATCCCACATGCCGCGGAGCGGCTGGGCCTGTGAGCCATGGCCGCTGAGCCTGCCCGTCCGGAGCCTGTGCTCCGCAACGGGAGAGGCCACAACAGTGAGAGGCCCGCGTACTGCAAAAACAAACAAAAAAAACCCCAGGAAAACAAAAAAACATTGAGCTGTACGTGTTTAGTGCACTTAGGATGTATATTATGCACTTTAGGATGTATATGATCCCTCAGTTTTTTGTAATGCAGTAGTTACAGAGATGCTAAATCAGAAATTCAAAATGGAACAAGACGCAGGCTTGTAACGAATATTTAAGGGCTTTTTTCCTCAAGCATTTGTAAATACAAACGCAAATCAAAATGTGCACTGTCTTTAGAAAGTATTAATCAGTTAAATGAAAATAGTTGCCATTACACCTCCTCACTTCACATTCTCTCCTAAACTCAATCCAGTTGGCTGATTTCCCCACCCCTTCGCTGAAAGGCCCTTTCTAGGACACTAGTAATCTGCGTGTTAACATTATTTTTACTTGACTGCCAGCAGCATTCTGTCACCACACCCTTCCTGAAAGGCACAGTGTGGTGCCTCACTTGCTTTTTTTTCTCCTTCCTGACTAGCTGCTCCTTCTGAAATTCTTGGCCATCCTCCTGTACTTGACTTCCAGACATTGGCTTTCCCCAGGATGCTGTACTGGCCCCCTCCTCTTCATATCCACATGCTCCTCCAGATAACCTCAATTCTGGCTTTAAAAGCTATCAATATGCCTGTCGTTCCAGCCCTGACCTTTCTGGGAACTTCAGACATGTATGTGCTTAAAAAACAAAAGTCAACCAAGTAAATTTAAAGATCTGATTGTCTTGGACTTCGCTTCCAAGGCAGGGGGTGCAAGTTCGATCCCTGGTTGGGGGGCTAAGATCCCACATGCTCGTGGCCCAAATATCAAAACAAAAAACAAGCAATATTGCAACAAATTCAATAAAGACTTTAAAAATGGTCAACATCAAAAAAAAATCTTAAAAAAAAAGAGCTCATTGTCTTTATTCAGTGATTCATGAATCAGGCAGCATCCCATCTAGCAACTAGAAGGGCTCTCCTAGAGGTTATACAAAATGGAAGTCTTTTATAGGAAGAAGGTTGAGGTAAGGGAGTTATTAGCAAAAGAAAATTATTTCTTAGGCCTTTTTAGGAGAGGAGAACTGGCAAGGGTTTTATCATGAGATTGCCTCTTCTTTAAGTCTGGATTTGCTCTCATGGGGGGCAAATGACTACATTTTAAGACTGTTATTTCTTTTTTAACAATATTCAACCCGTGGCTGGACATCTCTTGGATATCTAATAGGTAGCTTAAACATAACAGGATCAAAAAATAAAATTCTTGATTCTCCCTCTCCTGGTTTTCCATCTCAGTTAAGAGCCCTAAGGTCCATCTGGTTGCTCAAGACAAAAATTTACATTTTAATTCTTCATTATTGTTCTCTCTTTTCACCCCCTCTTCATGTACTCCATCAGCAAGTCCCATGAACTCTGCCTTCTGTAATTTCCATCTCCACAGCCAATACCCTAGTCCAAGTTTCTATCATCTCTTGCCTCGACAATAGTAGATTCCTAACTGATCACCCTGTGTCCTCTCTCTTGCTTCTCTAAATAAGATCTAGCAATTTCTCCTTAAAACCCTCCAAGAAGTTCCCACTGCACTAAACATTAAAGCCAAACTCCTTAAACTCATTACTATGACTTAAAAAGTCCTACATGATCTGACATCTGCCTAACTGCTACCTCGTGTAGTACTGGCTCTCCTCCTCCCTACCCTGCTACACTCCAGGGGGTCTCTGAATACATCAAATTCATTCTCACACTAGAGAATTTGCATTAGCTGTTCCCTCTGCCTACACTACTTCCTCACCGGTCTTCACATCACTCCTTTTTTTTTTTTTTCTAATATCACTAGGCCATCAGTACTTTATTATTATTTTTTAACATCTTTATTGGAGTATAATTGCTTTACAATGGTGTGTTAGTTTCTGCTTTATAACAAAGTGAATCAGTTATACATATACATATGTTCCCATATCTCTTCCCTCTTGCATCTCCTTCCCTCCCACCCTCCCTATCCCACTCCTCTAGGTGGTCACAAAGCACTGAGCTGATCTCCCTGTGCTATGCGGCTGCTTCCCACTAAGCTATCTATTTTACGTTTGGTAGTGTATATATGTCCATGCCACTCTCTCGCTTTGTCACAGCTTACCCTTCCCCCTCCCCATATCCTCAAGTCCATTCTCTAGTAGGTCTGGGTCTTTATTCCCATCTTGCCCCTAGGTTCTTCATGACCATTTTAAAGGGAATATTTTAATACATGGTCCTTTGTGACTAACTTCTTTTATTTAGCATAATCAAAGTTTGTACATGTTGTAGCATGTATCAGTACTTCATTTCTGTTTATTGCTGAGTCACATTCCATTTTATGAATGTATCTGTTTATCCATTCATCAGTTGATGGACATTTGTTCTGCTCTTTGGCTGTTTATGAGTAATGCTACTATCAACATTCACAAGTTTTTGCAGGGACATAATGTTCTCATTTCCCCTGGGTACACACCTTGAAATGGAAATGCTTGTGGTGTAGTATCTAGGAAACTGACTATTGCCCAATCCAGGGTAACTGATGTTTTTTATCTAAGAGTTTTATAGTTTTAGCTCATACATTTGTGTCTTTGATCCATTTTGAGTTAATTTTTATGTATGGTGTGGGATAGAGGGTCCAACTTCATTCCATAGCATGTGGATAGCCAGTTGTCCCAACACCATTTGTTGAAAAGACTATTCTTTCACCATGGAATGGTCTTGGCACCCTTGTCAAAAATCATTTGGCCATAGATGTTCGAGGGGGGTTATTTTCCCCCTGACTTTTCAGTTCTATTCCACTGATCTGTGTATCTCTCTTGATACCAATAGCACACTCTCTTTGTTACTTTAGTTTTGAAATTGGGAAGTATGAGTCTTCCAACTATGTTCTTTTTCAAGATTATTTTACCTATACCGGGACCCTTGATTTTCCATATAAATTTTAAAATCAGCTTGTCAATTTCTATTAAAAAGTATGCGGGGATTTTGCAAGAGAATGCATTAAATCTGTAGAACAAATTGGGGAGTATTGCTCTTTTAACAATAGTAAGGCTTCCAGCCCATGAACATGGGAAGTCTTGTCATTTATTTGGGTCTTCTTAATTTTTTTCAGCAATGTTTTATAGTTTTCAAATTCTAAGTTTTGCACCTCTTTTATTACATTTATTCTTAAGTATTTATTCTTTTTGATGCTAATGTGAATGGAATTGTTTTCTTCATATCATTTTTGTTTTGTTCATTTCTGCTGTATAGAATTACAGTAGAATTTGGTATTTATCTGTATCCTGCAGCTTTGCTGAATGTGTTTATTAGTTCTAAAAATTACTAGATAATTTTTAGTGGATTCCTGAGGATTTTTTGTATACAAGATTATGTGATCTACAAGTAGAGATAGTTTTACTTCTTTGTTTCCAATTTGGAAGCCTTCTATTTAATTCTCTCACCTAATTTCCCTGGCTAGACCTCCAGTACAATATTGAATAGAAGTGGCAAGAGTAGATATCCTTGTCTTGTTCCTGTTCTTAGGGGGGAAGCATTTAGTCTTTTATTATTAGTATGATGTGAGTGTGGGTTTTTCATAGATGCCCTTTATAAGGTTGAGGAAGTTTCCTTCTGTTCCTAGGTGGTTGTGGATCCTGAAAGAATGTTTAATTTTATCACATGCTTTTTCTGCATTTATTAAGATCATCAAGTAGTCTCTGTCCTTTATTCCATTGGTATCATTTATTAATTGACTTTTGAATGTTAAACCAACCTTACATACTGCTCACCATATGACAGGCCAGTAAACCTAGAGATGAATTGTTGGGGCACAGAATAGTGACTTTATTTGGAAAGCCAGCAGACTGAGAAGACGGTGGACTAGTGCCCCAAAGAACCATCTTGCCTGGGTTTGGATGCTAGCTTCTTTTATAAACAAAGAGGGGGAGATGAGGAGGTAAAGTAAAAAAGGTAATACACAATAAGTTGTTGCAGTATTTCCTGGTTCCAGCTAGACTCCGGAGGAGATGTGGTAATCTTCTTTCCTGCAGCAATTCAGAGGTGAGCCTGCTCAGGATGTTTCCTGTGAGCTTAAACAAAGGTATTTTTGCTTGACGTTCAGGCATGGGCGGCAGGGTACCTGGAAATGGGCCGTTATGTATACTTTAAGCTATAGGCAACATCCCTTTAGTGATTAACTTGTATTATAGCAAAAGCAATACAATACAAAGGTTAAAGTAAAAGAAACAGATCCAATATGGAGTCAGATCTGTTATTCCCTATTACAGTTACGGTGTTTAGTTTTTTTTCTATATTGCTAGATTCAGTTTGCTAGTATTTTGTTGAGGATTTTTATATTTGTATTCATAAGAGATACTAGTCTGTAGTTTTCTTGTGATGTCTTTATCTCATTTTGTTATCAGGATAATACTAGTTTCATTAAATGAGTTGAACAGTGTTCCCTCCTTTTCTATTATTGGAAGTATTCGTGAAGAATTTCTTCTGTCGTCTTCTTTAAATGTTTGGTAGAATTCTGCAGTACAGTCATCTGGAGCTGGGCTTTTCTTTGTGGATATCCAATCTCTTTTAGATTTATTCAGATTTTCTATTTCTTCTTGAATCCGTTTTGGTAGTTTGTGTCTTTCTAGGAATATGTCTATTTCATTTAAGTTATCTAATTTGTTGGCCTACAAGTGGTCATAGTATTCCCTTATAATCCTTTTTATATTTGTAAGGTCAATATTAATGTCTCTTCTTTCATTCCTAATTTTAGCAATGTGAGTCTTCTCTCTTTTTTCTTGGTCAGTTTAGCTAAAGATTTGTCAATTTTGTTGATCTTTTCAAAGAACAGACTTTTAGTTTTGTTGGTTTTCTCTATTGTTTTTTTATTCTCTCTTTCATTATTTTTTTCTTTTTGCATGATTTGGATTTAGTGTGCTTTCCCTCTCCCCCTAAAGTATTTTAAAGTAGAAGACTAGGTTATTGATTTGCAATGTTCTTCTTTTCTTAATGTAGGTTTTGAACCATTTAGTTTCCTCTAAACACTTCTTCAGCTGCATCCCATAACTTTTGTTATGTTTGTTATGTTGTGGCCCTCATTTCATTCATGTCATAGTATTTACTAATTTCTCTTTTGATATCCTCTTTGTCTGTTATTTAGAAATAATGTGTGTTGTTTATTTCCATATATTTGTGAATTTCCCAAATTTCTTTGTTATTAATTTCTAATTTCACTCTATTGTGATCAAAGAGCATACTTTCTGTGATTTCAGTTCTTTCTAATTTATTGACACTTGGTTTATGGCCTAGCATATGGTCTATTCCAGAGAATGTTCCAACCCTTGAGAAGAATTTGCATTTTTCTGTTGTTGGGCAGAGTGCTCTATAGATGTCTATTAGGTCTAGGTGGTGTATAATGTTGTTCAAGTCTTTTAATTCCTTGCTGACCTTCTGCCTAAGTGTTCTATTATTGAAAGAGGGGTATAGAAGTCTCCAACTATTGTCTCTTCAATTCTGATAGTTTGTATTTCATGTATTTTGGGGCTCTGTTTTATATATCTTAATAATTGTTGTATAGTTCTGATGAATTGACTCTTATAAAACTTCCCTCTTTATATCTAGCAACATTCTTTGTTTTACAGTCTATTTTGTCAGATATTAGTAGAGCCACTTGCTATGATTTTGTTAAATTAACACTTGTTATTAGAGCCCTGGGGTGTCAGATGGATAGCTGCCTTCCAACAAAAGACCACCAGGGAAATTGAATAGAGAAGTTTATTACTCACAAGTCCTGAAGGAAGTATACAGCATGCCTTGAGGGCCCACACAGGGAGGGTGAGGCAGGGTGCAGGCAGAGAGAAGCAGGACTTGGGGCACATGCCTCTCTTAGGGTCAGTGGGTGGAGTGCTTTGGGGTTCCTGGGCAACTCAAACCAAAAAGAGCAGGGTTTTAGTAAGCTTCTCAGGGGTCTTATCTAAGGAGTGCACAGAGCGAAGCCCCTGAGAGGATGAGGGGGACAGTTTATCACAAGGGCCACTGGGGGAGTCATATCAGTAACTTACATTTACTTGTGACCCTCAGGGCTGTTATCTAGGGCATACACTCACAAGAGGGGCTAGAGTTAGTTCAATGCTCCTGCAGGCTGCTGGGTCACACAAAACCTATGCCGAGGTAGCAATATTATAGAGTAACTTAGCTAAACTCTCCGAGAACTACACTAACAGTAAGATAACATCCTCAGATGGTCTCACAGCTCTTTAAGCCAAGATTAAGAAGATTAATTATTCTCCTCTCCCATTTGGATACAGCAAGGCAAAAGTAAGGATCGTTCTAAATGTATGAGGTTGGCTTTAAAATTTAACTTTAAAGACGCTTATTAAATATTTTATAATGTTCATGCATAAAATATTTAAACCCAGCTAGAGAAAATTGTAGCTTTTCAAAGGGATACTATCATGTGAAACCCTAAATTAGAGTTAATAAATGAAGATTTGGCCATCTGAAGGGTTACTAATCACTGACATAATTACTTGGCAAGTTGCAGAGTATTTGTAGCTCAAGGTTAGCTTAATATATGTTATTGCAGTTGTCCAAAAGGCACAAGCAAAGCTAAAGCTATAGACACCAGAGTTAAATTCGGAAGTCTGACCAATTTTAGGAGGAGAAAGAGAAGTGTGTTCACTTAGCATTAAAATCTCTGACACAAGTAGCAGCTCTTCCCACACAGATGGCTCAAGGCATAGAAGAGATCATAAATGATGCAGAGTCAGGACAACAAGAAATGCTTGAACTGAACCAGGACAGAGATGGTTATCTGAGCACACCATGAGTCTCACAGTTTCCCTGCCCATGAGAGTTGGCAGTTAATATAGAGCAACATTGCATCTTAACTTATTTTTACCTATTATATTAATTATAGTAGCTTAAGTATCAAATTTTATATATGAACACTGATATACCATACTTATATGTGAATATTTATCTGAAATTCAATAATTATGGAAAATGACCCCTTAATTGTTGTTATGGACTGAGTGTGTCTCCCCAAAGTTCCTGTGTTAAAACACTAAGCACCACTACCCCCTCCCTGTCCCATGCAATGGTATTAAGAGGTGGGGCCTTTGTGAAATAATTTGGTTTAAATGAGGTCATGGGGATGGAACCCCCTTGATGGAATTAGTACCCTTATAAGAAGAGGAAGAGAGACCAGAGCTTGTTTTCTCTGCCATGTGAGGATAACAGCAAGAAGGCAGTCATCTGCAAACCAGGAAGAGGACCATCACCTAGAACCTAAACTGCTGGCACCTTGATCTTAGACTTCCCAACCTCTGGAACTGTGAGAAATAAATGTCTATTATTTAAACCACTAAGTCTGTGGTGTTTTGTTACAGCAGCCTGAATAGACAAGGACTGTCATTTTAAAAAAATTAAAGGCAGCAAGTCAGTATGCTTTTGTTTTTTTGTTTGTTTTAATTAATTAATTTATTGATTTATTTTTGGCTGCGTTGGGTCTTCGTTGCTGCACGTGGACTTTCTCTAGTTGCGGTGAGCAGGGGCTACTCTTCATTGCAGTTCTCATTGCAGTGGCTTTTCTTGTTGCGGAGCATGGGCTCTAGGCACACAGGCTTCAGTAGTTGTGGCTTGCGGCCTCTAGAGCACAGGCTCAGTAGTTGTGGCGCACGGGCTTAGTTGCTCCGCGGCATGTGGGATCTTCCCAGACCAGGGCTCGAACCTGTGTCCCCTGCATTGTCAGGCGGATTCTTAACCACTGCACCATAAGGGAAGTCCCTGCTTTTGTTTTTTAATATTTCCATTCTAAATAATACTTGGACCCAATAGCATAGGAGTATCTGTTTTTACAAAAGCCTAATGGATTAGTTGTCTATTGCTTTCTCAAATTACTTCAAGTTTAGTAACTTAAAAACAATAAACATGATCTCTCACAGTTTCTGTGTATCAGGAATTCAGAAGTGGCTAAATTCCTAGTGATTCTGGCTCAGAGTCTTTCATGAAGTTATTGATTGATAAGATGTTGATCATGGTGCAGTCACCTGAAGGTTTAACTGGTACTGAAGGATCTACTTCTCAACTGGCTGTCATGTGCTGGCAAGTTGGTGCTGACTGGTGGGGTGCTCCAGCACCTTTCCACGTAGGTCTCTCCATAGACTGCTTGAGGTCTTCCTGACTCCAAGAAAGCAAGCCAGAAGCAGTGATGCCTTTTATGACCTAGCCTCAGAGGCCACTCACCATCAGCCACTTCTGCAATATCCTACTGGTCTTAAAGGTCAGACCTATTCATTGTGGTAGAGGATCATACAAGAGTGTGATACACATAGACAAGGATCACTGGGGGCCATTGTGGAGTCTGGCTACCATACCTAATAGCTCCATTTTAATGGTCATGATGGCTTAGGTCTGGTGGCTAAGAACCTGGTTCTGGTGTTAGGTAGACAAGCATTCCAGTTTTAATTGCACTGCCTACTTACTCTTTCTAATCCTCTGTTTCCGCATCTATTGTATGGCAATGGTAGATCCATCTCACAGGTTTGCTGTAGGCATTAAATGAGTTAATGGACACAGAATAATCCTTTCTGTCAGATCATGTCATTTCGTAACTTAAAATCCTCCAGTGGCTTCCCATCAGACTTAGAATTCAGCTGGTCTAACAGATCCAGACCTAGCTACTAACTGACTTAGACACTACTACTGCTGCTGCCACTGTCACTACTACTACTACTACTACTACTACTACTACCACCACCACCACAACCAGCACCACTACCTAACCAGCTACTAACTGACTTAGACACTACTACTGCTGCTACCACTGTCACTACTACTACTACTACTACTACCACCACCACCACAACCAGCACCACTACCTAACCAGCTACTAACTTAGACACTACTACTACTGCTACCACCGTCACTACTACTACTACTACTACTACTACCACCACCACCACAACCAGCACCACTACCTAACCAGCTACTAACTTAGACACTACTACTACTGCTACCACTGTCACTACTACTACTACTACTACTACTACCACCACCACCACCACCACAACCAACACCACTACCTAACCAGCTCTGATACGGTTTCTTCTCACTGTCTCCCTTCCTCACTCCACTCTATCCACTGGCCTCTTTTCTGTTCAACCATACTAAGTTCTCTCCTACCTCAGAGCCCTTACACTTGCTGTTCCCTCTACCTGGAACATCCTTTCCCTGTATGTTTTCATGGATCATTTGCCCACTTCATTCAGGTCTCTGCCTGAATGTTACCTCCTCAGAGACCTTCCCTGGCCATTCCTTTCATCCCTTTATCCCTCTTTGTTTTTCTGTTTATAACTCTTATCACTACTTGACATTTTATTATATATTTGTTTGCCTATTTTGATTTTTGTGGCTCTCCTTCATTAGTATGTGAGTTCCATGAATACTGTGTCTCATTCACCACCTTATCCTTAGTGCTTAGAAGTATGCCAGGCTTATAGTACATGTTTCATAAATATTTGTTTGAAAATTAAAGAATGCATGCAAATTACTCAGCACATTGCTTGACCCACAGCATCATGAGGAGTTCAGTAAATCTTAGCTGACTTCAACCTCATCGTCATCTACATCCTTCCCGTCTTCCCCAACCACCCTAATATCTCACATGTATATGGTGCTTTACGGTTCTCAAATTCGTTTGTCGTTTATAGAGAATAGGTAATAATACTTTAAAGCAAAGCTGTAATTGTGTAGCTATAATTGAAATGCTCTGACAAGTAATGAAACTGGAAAGTGCACGGGGAGGATTTGTCTCCTATAAACAGCTTTTTTTTTCCAAATGGCCCTGCCTGAAAATTGGTCTTTTCCCACCAAATGAGCAGGCTTTCCTCAGGACAGATCAATGTATTATAAACTGGTCATTTTAAGTTCATTTAAGACTTGACTCTTAAAAGAGTCTTTAGTGGTTGAGCAGTGCCCTGGATCTTTCTAGGCCAAACTCTGAAGCAGAGGATCATGTCTTATGACTTTTCAACTTTTGGAATTCTCCTGGAAGGTTAGTCATTTCTTCCACATGCTCAGGGAATACCTCTGTCTATGCCCACTGTCCCTAGCAAATCAGATCCCCATGCTGGCCTGCTTGCCAGTCTGGTGCCTTCACATAAGTTAGGAAAAGGAAACCTTTCCTCCTGCAGGGGACTTGACTTGGCAGAGATAGTGGCTGGGGCACAGGGCACTGTCTACAGAATACAAGATGAATTTGAGCCTCACTTACCCCTTGGCTGGAGGCCCTGGAGCACAGTAGCGGGCAGTGGAAGTCTCTGCTTCCTTTGTGCTGCCCACAGGCCGCCCATCTCCGCTGTCATCCTAGGAGATGACTATCCTGCTGAATCCTACTGAGTAGAACAAATCTTGGCTGAGTCTAGTCCAGTGGGGACTGAATAGCAAGGTGCTTAAGAGTCAGGGTTCTAAAGTCAGATTCCTGGCCTTGAATCCTGCCTCTACCAATTAGTTATCTGAGAACTTAGGCAAGTTATACAATCTCTCTGTGCCTCAGTCTTGGGCTATTGTGAGGCTCATGTGAGTTAGTATATGTAATGCATACTCAATACACGTTATTTATTGATATAGAGTGGCCCAGAAAACCTAGGAGCATTGTTCAAATGTGCATCCTTGTGCATTTTTGAGCAACTGGATGAAAATATAGTAACATCTAAGAATGCTTCATTTTGATGCCTTCCACTCACCCTTTCTGGAGTCAGAAACTGGCATTGCGTTGAGTCATTCACAAGCATTTGAACACTTCCTGTGCACAGTGGTGGACAAACACTTTGAAAGAGATAACCCCCACCTTCAAAGTATGTTCCCTAATTCTCAAAAATGAATCAAACTAAGAGAACACTACTGTCCTAAAACAAATGTGACCATATCAGGAAGCATGGCATATTCTGGTTTACCGGCATGGACTCATGCTTTAGAGATAGATCATCTTTCAATTCAAGCTCCCTCACTTATTGCTTGTGTGACCTCAAGTAAGTTACTTAACTTCCACGAGCCTCAGTTTTCCACTAAGTAAAATGAGGGGGGGAAAGTTTCAAGGGGTACTGTAAGGATTGAGATAATATTTAGAACGAAAGGGGTCTGGTACACAGGAGATAATTATTCACTGGTAGCTTTTGTCCTTATCAATCATCTAATTTCCATTGTAAAGATCTGTGACGGCTTCTGATATCCCACAGGTGAAAGCCCAGATACATCCCATTCCAGGCCTTTGGGAATCTGGCCACACCTGCCTTTCTACACACTACTTTCACCGTGAACCTTACAGCCCAAACACACGGAACTACTTACAGGTTACAGAGCCTGCTGTCACACATACCCTGCCTTCTTCCAAGGTCCCCTCTGTCTAGATGACCCTTCTTGCTTCTTTTGCCAGTGAACTTTCATTCTTGTGTAAAACAGATACATTTAATTTAAAGAATAATAAAAAATAAACATGTTCTTACCCCCAGTTTAAGAAATAGAAATAGAAGGCACGTGAGCACTCCACACTTAAAAAAATCAGCACTTGTGATATTTGTATTTTAAAAGCAGAGAAGATGAAATCCTTATGTTTATGTACCACCTCTACCATGAAGACACCAGGGAACTCACTTGTGGCCTAAAAGCCATAAAGGCTCCCTCCCAGTCACTTTGCAGAGATGCTGTTAGCAATTAAACATTGAAATACAACTTGATTAATAGAATATTATGAAGAAAAAATAATATGTTAAATTTAAGCAGTTTTTTGCTACCATGTATTACTTCTTTTGAAAATCTACAGCATGATTCCTTTGTTAAATATGGTGGCTTTTGGGGGGGATTTGAGGGTGTCTTTTTATGTTTTCCTTGACTGGTCATAAGGAGCCACTAGGTGGCAGAGGACGCGCCTTTAGATTACAGTGAGAAAACGAAAATATTTTCAGCTGGAAACAGGTTTTGGAAAACATAAAAAGCATCACTTCAGGGCTTCCCTGGTGGCGCAGTGGTTAAGAATCCGCCTGCCAATGCAGGGGACACGGGTTAGAGCTCTGGTCGGGGAAGATCCCACGTGCTGCAGAGCAACTAAGCCCGTGTGCTACAACTACTGAGCCTGCGCTCTAGGGCCTGCGAGCCACAACTGCTGAGCCCGCGCGCCTAGAGCCTGTGCTCCACAGCAAGAGAAGCCACTGCAATGAGAAGCCTGCACACTGCAACACCTGCACACCGCAGCAGAATAGCGCCTGCTCGCCACAGCTAGAGAAAGCCCGTGCACAGCAACAAAGACCCAACACAGCCAAAAATAATAAATAAATAAAAATAAATAAATTTATATTTTAAAAAAGCATCACTTCATAGGTTAATGTGTTGCACTAGTATCCCATGGCCCTGCAGTTAGCAATTCTGGCCTATTGCCTATATTGTAGTAACAATAACAACAATAATAATATCAAGACCACAGTATTTATTGTACGATAACTGTGTATGAGGCACCAGATGAAGAGGTGTCCAGATATTATGCTGTTTAATTTTCACAGCATCCAGAGGAAGCAAAAGCTGTTAATCACCTTTTTGCAGATGAGAAATCAGTCTTGAAAAGAGAAGAAACAATATGCCCAGGACATTGATAAGCAGCAGAAGCCAGATTCAAACCAGGTCTGTCAGATTTTAGAGCCTGGGGGATTAACAACTTCACAGACTCTCAGAACTGGGAGAACATTTAATTTTTTTTGGAAGGATTAACCACTGTATGATATCATGTTTTAGAAGTCATGTTGATATCTGTGAGCTTAGTCGTTAAAGGCCTTATCAGATAAAGAGTTTATTAAGGCCTTAACAGGTGTGTGGGCCCAACCTCTTATCTCTTTCCCCATTTAGTGACCATTTGAACCCAATTCCTAATCATCATGTTTAACCCATTCCCTCAAAATCTTCTTTCCATTGTGCCTGTATGTCAAAAAAAGGCAATTTATGAATGAAAGCCAAATTTTCCCCAGTATTTTGAAGATCTTTCTCTAGTCAAAAAATTTTAAGTTCCTTGCAACAGTGTAATTTGACAAGAATAATATTATAATGGTGTCAATATACACATGTAGATAGTAAAGTGAAATCAAACATCATTTAAAAATTAGGTTTTGCAATCCAGTGTGCTCATCTTCAGAAAATGATACCATGTTCTAAATCCTCAAAGTAACAGAAGACATCCATCATAGCAAAGAAGCATTTTTCTTTATTTCCTAAAAGCACTGAATAACAGTCTTAAAGGTATAATGGGAAAAGTGAGAGATTATGGAGACAATACTGGTTAATGTTAAGCTTTGTGGCAGTGTGTGACTTTTATAATTCTGAAATGGGGCAGTGATCACTTAGAAATGATTCATAGGGCTGGTCCTTCTTCTAGTTGATAAAGTTTTCCTTAGTGTCTTTATACTTGTGTTTCCTTTCTATTTTTTTACTTTAGGGAAAAAAAAAGGCAGAGGGGTGGAGGGAGTGAGGTGATAACCTATACTTGCATAGATGTTAACTCAATAAGAGAGTGTCTCCAAATGTTCATGTTCCTGGATGTGAAGGTGGGAGTGTAGGCTAATAGAAGGAAGCTTAAATCTCATATGTCTTTATTTGTTATGATATTGTCCTCAAATCATCTAGATTGAATAATATCTTGCATTACCTTCATATTATGCTTTATAGTTGAGAAGATGCTTTCAAAAACATCAGCTTATCCTTTGAAATAGAGAGAGGAGAGAAGTGGACAGATTAGAATGGCGATGGGTAGTTCATTAGATGTTGATAGTTTGTTGGATGTTAAATGTGATGCTTATTTGTATTATTATTTAAACTAGATTGTAGTGTTTTTATTTTTGTTTTGAAGATCAAATGATAGTAGGCAAAATTTTAAAAAAATACTCCTTTATTTGGTTTCCTTTATAATATTTAATCTTTATTTTGGTCAAACTTAAATGTCTAATATGGCTATACATTTTTTTTCAGCAGGTTTTTTTTAGTTTTAATTTTTAAAAATATTATTGAAGTATGGTTGATTTACAGTGTTGTGTTAATTTCTGGTGTACAGCATAGGGACTCAGTTATACATATATATATTCTTTTTCATATTCTTTTCCATTATGGTTTGTCACAGGATAGTTTTTTTTAATATATAAATTTATTTATTTATTTTTGGCTGAGTTGGGTCTTTGTTGCTGCGCGTGGGCTTTCTCTAGTTGTGGCGAGCAGGGGCTACTCTTCGTTGCGGTGTGCAGGCTTCTCATTGCGGTGGCTTCTCTTGTTGTGGAGCACGGGCTCTAGGCACGTGGGCTCAGTAGTTTTGGCTTGTGGACTCTAGAGCACAGGCTCAGTAGTTGTGGCACACAGGCTTAGTTGCTCCATGCATGTGGGATCTTCCTGGACCAGGGCTGGAACCTGTGTCCCCTGCATTGGCAGGCAGATTCTTAACCACTGCGCCACCAGGGAAGCTCTGTCACAGGATATTGAATATAGTTCCCTGTGCTGTACAGTAGGACCTTGTTGTTTATCGATCCTATACATAATAATTTGCCTCTGCTAATCCCAAACTCCCAATCCTTCCCTCCTCTACCTTCCCCGGCAACCACAAATCTGTTCTCTATGTCTGTGAGTCTGTTTCTATTTCTTTTTTTTTTTTTTTTTTTTTTTGCGGTATGCGGGCCTCTCACTGTTTCAGCCTCTCCCATTGCGGAGCACAGGCTTCAGACACTCAGGCTCAGCGGCCATGGCTCACGGGGCCAGCCACTCCGTGGCCAGCCGCTCCGTGGCATGTGGGATCCTCCAGGACCGGGGCACGAACCCGCATCCCCTGCATTGGCAGGCGGACTCCCAACCACTGCGCCACCAGAGAAGCCCTGTTTCTATTTCTTAGATCAATTCATTTGTGTCATATTTTAGATTCCACATATAAATGATTTCATGTGGTATTTGTCTTTCTCTTTCTGACTTACTTCGCTTAGTATGATAGTCTCTAAGTCCATCCATGGTGCTGCAAATGGCATTATTTCACTCTTTTTATGGCTGAGTAATATTCCATTGTATATATGTGCCACATCTTCTTTATCCATTCATCTGTCGATGGACATTTAGCTTGTTTCCATGTCTTGGCTATTGTAAATAGTGCTGCTGTGAACATAGGGGTGCATGTATCTTTTCAAATTATAGTTCCGTCTGGTATATACCCAGGAGTGGAATTGCTGGATCATATGGCAACTTTATTTTTAGTTTTGGGTTTTTTTAAATATTTATTTATTTATTTATTTGGCTGCGCTGGGTCTTAGTTTCAGGAGGAGAGATCTTCGTTGCCCACACGTGGGCTCCTTTAGTTGTGGCATGTGGGCTCTTAGTTGTGGCATGAGGGATCTAGTTCCCTGACCAGGGATCGAACCTGGGCCACCTGCACTGTGAGCGCAGAGTCTTAAACACTGTACCACCAGTGAAGTCCCTCTATTTTTATCTTTTTGAGGAACCTCCATACTGTTTTCCATAGTGGCTGCACCAGTTTACATTCCCACCAACAGGGTAGGAGGGTCCCCTTTTCTCCACACCCTCTCCAGCATTTGCTATCTGTAGACTTTTTGATGATGGCCATTCTGACTGGTGTGAGGTGGTACCTCACTGTAATTTTGATTTACATTTCTCTAATAATTAACAATGTTGAGCATTTTTTCATGTGCCTCTTGGCCATCTGAATGTCTTCTTCGGAGAAATGTCTGTTTAGGTCTTCTGCCCTTTTTCTGATTGGTTTGTTTGTTTTGTGGTTGTTGTGTTGTATTCGCTGTTTGTATATTTTGGAAATAAAGCCCTTGTCAGTCGCATCGTTTGCAAATATTTTCTCCCAGTCTGTAGGTTGTCTTTTCATTTTGTTTATGGTTTCCTTTGCTGTGCAAAAGCTTATAAGTTTGGATTAGGTCCCATTTGTTTATTTTTGCTTTTGTTTCTATTGCCTTGGGAGACTGACCTTAGAAAACACTGGTACAATTTATGTCAGAGAATGTTTTGCCTGTGTTCTCTTCTAGGAGTTTTATGGTGTCTTGTCTTATAGTTAAGTCTTTAAGTCATTTTGAGTTTATTTTTGTGTATGGTTTGAGGGTGTGTTCTAACTTCATTGATTAACATATGGCCATCCAGGTTTCCCAACACCACTTGCTGAAGAGACTGTCTTTTCCCCATTGTATATTCTTGCCTCCTTTGTTGAAGATTAATTGTCCATAGCTCTGTGGGTTTATTTCTGGGCTCTCTATTCTGTTCCACTGACCACTATGTCTGTTTTTGTATGGCTGTACATTTTTTTTAAGATGTTGGGGGTAGGAGTTTATTAATTAATTTATTTATTTTTGCCGTGTTGGGTCTTCGTTTCTGTGGAAGGACTTTCTCTAGTTGTGGCAAGTGAGGCACTCTTCATCACGATGCACAGGCCTCTCACTATCGTGGCCTCTCTTGTTGTGGAGCACAGGCTCCAGACGCGCAGGCTCAGTAGTTGTGGCTCACGGGCCCAGTTGCTCCGCGGCATGTGGGATCCTCCCAGACCAGGGCTCGAACCCATGTCCCTTGCATTAGCAGGCAGATTCTCAACCACTGCGCCACCAGGGAAGCCCTGGCTGTACATTTTTAATGTGCCAATAGGTTGTGCATGTATATAATTTAAAACTTTTCTAAAAACAAAACAAAATAAGTAAAACTTTCAAGAATCCAATTTCTTAAAAATTTGGGAGTAAAAGTTGCTATCACACTGATTGTAAATTTTACTGACAAGCAGTTTTTAATATTATTATTTCCTTAGGCTAAAGAAATAAACAGAAGTATGTTAGGGATTAGCAATTTAAAGCTATTAAGTGTCACTTTAATGATTAATTGATTTTTTCATAAATGGTTTACTAGCTCCTTTTTTTCTATTGTTTTGTAAAGAAGTTATATTTACCCATAACAATTTTGAGAGACTTCTTGTCAAAAGAGATCTCTCATAACTTTACATTTTAAAGTGCTGTACATTTAGAATGTAATTATCCTATATAATATTATTTTAGCCTACTTATTTCTTCTAGCTGTTGGATAATACTGTATTTATCCGTTCATTGTTTAGGAAGAGATTACTGCCTGTATTTTTATGTTTTGCATGATTTGTATATGTATTGTTATGCAATAAAACCACTAAAAGTCAGATGTTTTATATTTCTTTCTCCCCTTCTCTGAGCCTTTGTAACACTTTTTGTTTTCCTACTAAAAATAGCTACTTTTTGGTATCTAAGCATCAAGGGTCATCACTCCACTGAAAATGGTAGTGTAGTTTTAACAAAAAGGGGGCAGCCTTGACAAAGGCATCAAGGAGAAACAATCTCATATTGTATAAAACTGCTTACCCTTCCCCATTGTACTAGAGTAAATAAGGCTAGCTGCTGTGATGGTCAAATCTCAAAATGTCAGTGGCTTAACACAATAAAAGTTTATTTTTGCTCTCCTGTCAAGTCTGATGAGGGTGTTCTGGGCTGGAGGACAGCTTTCAGTGTGGTCATTCAGGGTCTCCTTCCCCCATATGGCTCTAATTTGCTAGGATCTCAGACTTCTCTGTTGGATCCTCTGCATCCAACTGGCAAATAGGGACTGTGAAGATACAGAGAATCACATAGAAAGTTTGCATGACAGGCCTGGAAATGGTCAACATGGTTTGCCCTTGTTTCATTGACCATCACTCATTCATGTGCAAGGGAGTCAGGGAACTGTGATTTAGCCGTGTGACCAGGCGGTAAAGGAAAAGGTTTTGTTGAACGTGTAGTAGTCCTTGCCTAGCTAGTGAATTCTGTTACTGAGAGGTCTCAAATGTTACATGGCTCTGGAAGGCTTGAAAGCAGACAGTGGTTATGGATGGACATGCAGCAGCTGAAGTGGGGGCTCAGATTTACCTGTGTCCTCTGAGGGCACTTCCCAGATGCCACAATGAGAGCTCTACTGCCATCTTTCCAGCTCTCCTTTGAATTCACTTTCCATTGCCTTTAGCATGACCTGGCCTCCACCTCTGTCAGCCAGAGAACTCATAATCAATCAATGTGGCCAATATTCATTAGTAGAATGAAAACTGAAAACCTGAATAAGAAAATTAATGAGGCTATGGGCTCATTAAGCAAATGTATTAGTGAATAGTTTAGTGATATCTGAACTAGATTGCAATGTTGTTTTTATCCTTATGCTATGAAGGACACTTGTGCCCAGCACTGAATTTGTAATTGGGTTGTTGGTTATTGAAAATGACATTCAAGTGTATTGATCGATCAACCTTTTTAATCTTTGAAGCTGACTGAATGTAAATTTGATTTGATGGTTTAAATTTGAATATGTCGTAAAAGGGCCTTAACCCCCTTTATAGAGATTAAGAGAAACCTCTTCCCGTTAACTTGTTTTATTTTTGTTACCATGGAGACCACAAGAGTCACAATCTTCATAAATTCATAATGCAGATGAATTAGCCTCCAAGTAATGAATGTTTGTATACATTTATTCACTTCAAATAAGTTTGAAGTGATTTACATTTATGTCAAAAATGAATACGGATTTTTTTTACTCTCTTGAGTTTCATAAATATGCAGTCTAGGATCATAGGTTATGAATATAAAATTAATTCACTGAGATACCCACTTTATAAGTCTAAGTTATTAATTAGTTAATCACAAAATGCTATAGCAAAAAAGCAGTTTAATGATATAAATTGCTTTTATCAACTACAGATCATTAAAATGTACAGTTATAATGAAAAGAAAATCTTATACATAATATCAAGCTTAACATTAATACTCTAAAGTATCTAGTATTCTATAGGATATATATTTTCTGTTCTAAATTTTGGAATAATAATTATTATTTCAAAATATATGCATAAAATGGGAATCACCAAAAGTCATGAGCGGAAGTAATTTGCTGCTGTCAGTTTAGTGTTAGTATTGGTTATGACCAGCAATATTTACTTAATTCTCATAACAAACTCTTTGCTTGAATGGTAACATTTCCTCCCTCACCCCTAAATAATTGTGTCTTTCTCACTGAGAGTTACGACCCTCTCAGAAATCTCTGCGAGGATTCTGGGGAGAATATGGATTTAGCCCAAATGGCTGTTATAATTCTATAAATTCATTCATCTTAGCCAGAAATGACATCTCATGTTTACGTTAATTTAAGAAGAAAAGTTCTGATATTGTCCTCAAAGAACATTCAACAAGGTTCTGCATATTAGCTTGAGTTCAGATGCAGCCTCCTTCTGGGGGCAGAGGGAGGAAGCAGCAGTCTTTTTAGTTTGGTGGGGATTCCCTCTCACCAGCCTTCAACTATCCAGGCTAGAGTCATCTATCCCTTCCTAAAGCTACTCTCCCCACTAGAGACCTACAAAATAGTTTTTCCCACAGCCAGTAATTAGCATGTAGATAGAGATGAATTTGGAGTCACTGGGGGCTGTTTTGTGTACACTTCCCCAGCAGAGAAGCAGAAAAGCTTTGGAGCCTCAGTTTGTTACCTCAGCTCAGGCATTCACAAATTATGGAAACTTGGTCAAATTACTAAACTTCTCTCTTCCTCATTTTCCTATTAACGTAAAATGGGGATAATAAGAGTACTTGCTTCATAAGCAGTGGTGTGAGGGCTTGCATCTGTTTGCAAAAGCCAACTGTTAAATTTTCAGGAATTTTGCACATCATTGTTAAATATAGCCCCTATTAAAAATTAAATTACATAATTGAATAAATAAGTTATATTAAGTCAGGTAATAATCAAAACTCATCATTTCCTAATTATTTGACTACATTTTACTATTATCTGTGGTTCTGAGATTATTTACATCTGTTGAATCTATATGGTGCAAATAGCATATAATAGTGAACTACTGTGAATTTCTGCCCAAGTCCTACGTTCAGTGACATCAGATTGGTAGCTTGAAATTGGCCATGGTGGCAATGTAAGTTCTCAAAATGCGTTAGCCATTAGTATTTCTGAGGTGTGTTTATTTCATTTTTCGCATCTCTGTTCTTTCCAACCTTTCTCCTTGAAAGGTCTCTTCTTTTCCTCTTCCCTCTTTCCCTTCCCCCACCCCCAAACCCAAAGCAGGGGCTATGGGGAGATACGACAGTAACTGGAAACCATTCTAAGTCCCTTTCCTTTTCCTTTCACCTCTACTGACTTGACTTTAAGCTCCACCTGCACCAGATCACAGGCAGTGTATATCTGACTTAACAATGGATCTCCAGAACCAAGCAATGAGCCTACCCTGTAGCAGCCCTCAAATAATCCCTGCTCTGTAGATCCACCTGAGGACAAGGAGGGGGAGTGTTGTAGAAGCCCTGCAGGACACACATTTGCAGTCTTCTTTCTGCTCACTCTCTCTTATGACCCTTTTGGTTCTAGAAAGTCAAAGCTATAGCTGGGAACTGCTGCTTTTCAACACTGCTGCCCTCCCCAGACCACTGCCAAGATTAACTAGAAGGGTTCTAGAAAATGTTCTAGAGAGTATATTTGATTAAATGACCTCAAGCAGCTGTAAACAGCAGTAGACTATTCTGTGAAGAAGAAGTATGCAGAGATAATGACTTACTAAGGTTTTCATTTGTCCCCAGTTCTGGAGAATTCATCTTTGCCCTTCCCCCTCTATTTTATGTGCCTAGTCAAGAGCTTTCCTATGTAGCGATTGTTGTCAAGTTGGCTCTGGTTTTGAGAATCAGCTATTCATCCTGTTTGTCAATTTAATGACCTGCTTTGGTTCATTTTACAGTTAAGTATCCTTCTGCCCCATGGCCTAATTCAGTTTTCATTAATTTGCCTTTTAATGAAGAACTTTGAGATTTAGTTTTTCCATGTCTTAGCTGCGTTCTATTTTAAATTATAGGTTACCATTTTGCCCTAATTCAAACTACCAGTAGCACCTGAATTTTGAGTTGCAGTTGAGCATGTAAAAAGAGATTTGCTATGGTATAACTACCTTTAATTATACTTTTAGTAAACAGAGTCAGTTACAGATTCCAAAATTTAGAGAACTATCCAAGGGAATTTTTTTCCTCCAAGGGATTTTTATGACTGACTTTTGCCGCAATCCTCAGTGATCTTCCTAGTGCTCTTCATGATCAAAATAGTTCAGGCTTCTGTAACTGGCTCTTTTATCTATGCCACTGGGGCTACTTTATCTAAATACGTACACTTGTATCTTCAAATAATTGTAGATAAAAAATGAAATTCTAAGGTAAGACCATTCCTTTAATGACCTAGTCCCTTAAAAGTTTCTTTTTTAATCGATTAAACACTTTCTCTCAAGATTTTGCTGCCCAGATCATCTTAAATAGGCTGTGGATTGGCATTAACCCACCATCTGGGGCAATTTAGTAGTTGCTTTTTAGGTTAAAGGTGGCCTTCTTCAGGGGCAAGTTAATTGTCTAACCAGCACCTGGTATTGTCCCAGCTGCAGAGCAGATGGTGCAGTGAGCAGAGGGCAGCTGCGGGGCCCACCCCATGGTTTCACCTGCTTGCAGGCCACAACACACTCTCTCTGTCTCTCTACTGGGGGCTCAAAAACATTCTCTTCCATCTCTGCCTCCTCAACCCCGGCAGAGTTCTGAAATAGATACTGTCTTTTTGTGTAATAAAAGATAATGGAATGACTTCCACAAGTGTTGCAAAAAATTTCTTTGAGTTTAGGGAGGAGGCCTGGGTAAGAAGTTCCCTAAAGAACAGGTGTTAGGATGTGTTTGAATAGTGGGCCATCTGCTAGGCTGTGGCAACCTGCTGGGTGTAGCTGGCTGCCTGACACATCAGGGTGTCACTGATTAATACATCACATGTATTAACACCATGCTTGTAGGAAATGATGCCCAGTGTGGTATGAAGCTGAAATTAAAATAATAGATCTGTAACTTGTTTGTTCTGCTTGGAGTGGCCTAATGTGTGATTTAAAGTATATCATACTTGGGAATATAATAAGATTTTCATTCACTTACTTAGTAAAGCTATAAAACCTGTTACTTCTTCTTTTATAACAGTAAGGTCTAATGGCATGAATCTTTCAAAATGTAAAATATCCTTCTCTACAAAATATAATGCAATCAAGTAATATTCTACTCAAAAGCACATCTCCCAAAGATCAGATTATCTCTTTAGTAAAAGGTTCTTCCGTCCTAATCCAGAATTTTTTAGAGTATTACCAGAAGTTAATATTCTCTTTCATGAATGTAGTGTATATCCAAAGTGTATTACTTTGTCTTGACTTCCTTTGAATGACATTTCTCTCATAGAAGTTCTTGTTCATATTTTCGAAGGGAGTAGGTGTAGAGCCATTTGCAGCCATTATATAGCTTTTGAAATATGTTACGTGTTATCTGAGGGATCTGTCTGCTACTCTTACATCTTTCAGACAGGCTGGCAAATTACTAGTAGCTCCCTCCATCTTGAAATACAGTTGACAGAAACTGAAGGAAACACCTTACAACTACTGGGGAAAATCTTATAATTGGGTTATAATTTTCCTCTCTGAAGGGAAAATACCATTTAGACATAAGGAATAGGCTGGGAAATATAAACTGAGCCTAGGAGCAACTAGCTCTGTAATACATAGACAGCTTTTGGTAATCCTCAGTGAAATTAGAAAATCTCTTCTTCACCATGGAAGTCTTACATGAAAACAGAGCACAGTTTTCTGTGTTTTCCTTTGTCGGATCTCTCCAGTTCTCATAGGAATTATGCAGGTAAATAGTAATAATGTGCTAATAGTCCTAGACATCAGAAGCATCATTGGTTATGTTGTTGGTTTGCGAACATCTATTGCAAGTTCCATCTCAAAACTCAAGTCATAGTCTCAGGCTTTCCTTCTCCCTCTAGCAGAGGGCACAGGATCTGGGATCAGACCCCTGGGATTCCGGCAACTTGAGAGGAGTGTTTTGCCCATCTATTTAAATGTTCTGTGGACTCCAGTCTGGTCAGCCTGGACCTTGAGACACAATTGGTCTGGGCCTTCAGGAAGCAGCAACTGGGATGGAGAGAGAGGAGGGAAAGGAGAGGCAGACAGGTAACCTGGGCCCAGCAGCCACCATCCACGGGAAGGGTCCATCCTGATCCTGGACAGGAGGGAAGGGCAGTTCTTGCAGCCAGGCCAAGTCTACAGAACGGGTGTTGGAACATTAGGGACCCCCTGCATGAATTAAAACCCAAACTCCCCAAATTAAAGACATGCTCATCTTTATAAAGTGCAACAATCTGCCAGTGCATCGGTGGGCTTCCTCTTGCAGCATCAACCTATGATGACAATCAACATTCAAGACAATTATTATTCATAAGAAGTAAAATAACATTTTAAGGATTTGTTAGCTGCTCCTTTGTTAGGTAAAGTGATTCTACAGAAATTCTGGTTCACCCTGATGAAATGCAAGGATTATGAAAATTAGACAAACTAAAAATACTTCCAACAACAACAAAAAATTAAGTTTAAGATGCTGTATGCATCTAACTAAGGAGAACAGAAATCTGAGCTGTGTTCAAAGGAGGTATCTTTTACAAAAGTAGGGGCAGATATAAAAATAGAAATTTGAGCAGTGGCTCACAGCCAATTTTATACCATTTGGGTTGAGAACAAATGGTACCATAGCATCTATCATTAGAAAAGAACATATTCTGCCCAAACAGAGAATGGGAGAAAGTGATTTATGAGGTGCTTTTGAAGAAAACGTGCCTTCTGGAAAGCAAATGAGAGACAACCAATGAAACAGCTGTAAACGGTGACTACTAAAATTCAGAAACCAGACCAATATAAATTGAAACATTAACATAAGATGTATAGGTAAGAAAGATACCTTAAGGTCAATACTTATCTCAGGCTCTTTGTATTCAAATGACCATAACTAATTAAGTCTCTGCCCTTTTATTTTCCCAACATATATAAATTCCACCAATAACCTAAACTTAAAGTTATGTTGTCTTTGTATGTTTTCAATATATTGAAGAAAAACAATAAAAAAAAAAACCACCCACTAAAAGGAGGTCTCTTAGCCACCTAGAACTTTCAAGTTTGGAAACACTGAGTCATCTCATCTAAATTGATGTTCAAGGACATGGTAATTTTTATTAATCTGGAAGCTGGATTCTAAGGTAAAGGAGGTACCATCTACTGGCACTCACTTCTGGGGCAGCACAACATAGGAAATGCAGAGCCCATCCCTGTTTTTTGAGTAAGACCTTGGTGACACATTTCCTGGACGGAGTGGACATGTGATCCTTCATCACTTTCCTCATCTTCTCTTGTCTCAGCCTTCTCCTCGGCTACCACCAGCCCATGTGGCCACAGCAGAGGGAACTAGCTCCAGCAGAGAATGGGAACAAAGCTGCTTTTTGCCATAGGATCTGCCTCTACACTTGACTTGCCTTTGACAAGGCTCCTTCTGAAGGAGCCTGGCTGGACCAGGGCAGCAGGTGACTCTGGACCTCCCACCCCTCTGTCATGTGTACTGGATGTGGGGAGGTGGTCATCCCAGGAGAGGAGCACATTGTTCCCTCCATGGCTTTAAGAGGTGTTCACTTTTCCACATTTCCACTGAGAGAGGACTGCTGAGCTCAGGTACCACTGAAACCAGGGAACACACACAGCTAGCTATCGGCTGACCACCCACAGGCTTGCCATGCCCGAGAAGCCAGCATTTCTGGTTTTAAAAAATGAATTCTGTATGCAAAATTGTTTAGCCAAGAAAAATGAGTACTATTTCTTTCTCATTATGGAAAAAAGTGCTAGACTTCAAATATGATAAATACATGAACTGGCCCAATCATTATTTTTTCTTAAATGACATAGGAAATTTATCCAGATTAAACTTAGTTTTCATTGGTACTTCTTTCTGTTTGGAATTTTCATAAAGAAGTGAAATTTATTCTGTACTTTATATTTATAAATGCATTTCATTAAAATTTTCAAAAGTTCCTAATATAAATGGTGCCATTTTCTATAAATATAAAAAGTGTAATAAAATAATATCTCTATACATAAATACTACAAAACAACAATAGTGACAGACACCAATTAAATTAATCAAAATAAATATAAGTATGGTAATCATCCTTTAGTGAGATACAATATAAGATATTGTATCTTTAGTGAGATACAATATTTACAAATTGCTTTCAATCCAAGTGTGTAGGCAGACTCAATTAAAGGTTGAATTTTCAAGAACAAAAATAAAGGTAACAAAAGAGGAGTAAAACAAAATAAAGATTAAATAAGATTTTACATATCAAAACCGGTGAGATTATTTAGGAATTCCACACTCCCTGGTCACAAAAGCCAAAAATCAACCTTTCTACTACACTAATGTTTGAACCTATATATATATATATTTTTTTGAAGTATATGGGGAGAAATCCCACATAAATTGTTTCTGTAGAGCCTCAAACAACAGTTAACTGATGACAATTATCAACAATATTGGTATACCTTAGAATTCAGTGTCTTTGTGGGGGAGAAGGAAAATTGTATAACAGCTTATTGTACCATTTAATGCCACAAAATTAGAATACTTTATTAAGGTTATGTACGTAAAAGAGCTCTAACTTAGTTAATAGGAAGAAAGGATCCTGTGTTTTATGTTCAGTAGATTATGCTGCATACTTTTTAAAGTTTTTTCTTAAAATTCCATAAGTTATGATCAATGAAAATAATACAGTGCATGCATATTGACAGAGGCTGTGGAGGTCTGTCAGCCATTTGAAACTTAGTTTTGAAAGGCTTTATTAAGCTCACCCACACTTCACCTCACCAGGGGTAATTAATAAGTTCTACGTTCACCCACTTGCCATTTTTGCTGGGTTTTTCTTTTAATAAAGTATGGTATTTATTGTTTAGAGCAATGTTCCCTCTGGAAATAACACATGATAAGTAGTCAGAAATTATTAGCCAAAGGGAAGTATTGGATTATGGATAGGAAACCTTGGAGATGTAAAGCCTTCCATGGGGACTAAACTCCCAGGAGACACAGTCACCTCCAGCATCTTTATTTCCTTCTGTCTCTTCCCACAGGTTCTGCTTTGCTTCCATCAAGAGAGTCCTGCTTGGCCTCCTGTGTCATGTGATGGGTAAGAAAGTCCAAGTTTCAAGTTCAGTCAGAAAACTATCAAGCAGTTTTGAATGTGGGTCTCATATGCTGCCTACAGCCATGCTTTACCAAAGTAATTCTTGAAAGAAGCTAGAGAAAGAGGGATTCAATGATTACTGAAAAAATTCAAGCTAAACATGGAAAGAATTTCATGGAGATGGATTATATACTGGAAGTGGATATTGAACAAGGTCATGAGATAGCTACCTAATAAAAAGGTCTTTTCTTAATATAACTTTTATTATGACAATATGACAATCTGTTTTATGACATAGTAGCAATTTGACTAAGGCAGAACACTGGATAATGGGTTATCAATTCAAAAATGTTTTCTACAGTGCCTATGATTGTGTAAGAAATATCTCTGATTTCTCTTTTTCAAAAAGCCAGTAAAACATTATGCCTCTGTTCCTAAGAGACATTGTAAGCATAAAGCATTTGGACCCCGATGTACCTACATTTTTTAACCCATTGACTGCTGGAATATATGGAACAATGGATTTCTCAGACTGTTTTCCAAGCATACTAGATTCAAAAAGGAAAATAAATCTCCTTTTTCCCATAGGCAAGAACATCTTGCATTCCTCAGACTTAAATTTATTCCAATCTATTTTCTATTCATCTAGTCCATTCATTTGCCAAAGGATTATTTCCTAATACACCATAAAGTATGAAATGAATGGATGAATAATGGAGTGAAGATAACTAATAATTATACCTCATAATATCTACAGTAGAAATTATAAAAGTCACAGATTTAAAAATCCCCTGTGAGATAAATATTCTTTCTTTCTACTCTGCGTTCTAACATAAAGAACTTTAGCATTTTGGAGTTAGGTTGCTACTTGAATCATGACTGGTGGCATTTTTGAAAAGGAAATGCCAAACTGTTTTAAGATTTCAAACAACAGAAGAATCAAGGGATCAGAATTAAAACTGGGGTAGAAAGAAATCCCTGTCACTTAGAGATTGACGTTTTCACTCATCTTCTAATTATTTCACTCAGAAATGTCTTCCATTATACACTGCCTTAGTCATCCCAGTTATCACTACTCTGGGATTGAACCCTAAGTCCCTCCTACTCTTTTCTGCACACAGCCATCCATATATTACTAATTTTATTCCTGGTGGCCTTTCAATTACCCATATTCTGCCCCATGAAGGAATTCAAGGTGAGTGCTGTTCCCAAGGAGTTATCTGGTTCCAGTCTGTTACCTTCAGGTAAGTAAATAATGAAAGTGACCATCTAAATACATCGTGATCTTCTCCACACTAACAAGCTTTACACCTGGAGAACAATATTAAATTTGTTCCAGGATAGAATCTGATGTTTAAAATTGTCCTAACATAGCATGCTATGTTCCAGTATAATCAGCTTTGGTAACTTCTAGTTCATTCCTTCCTCAAGCCCAGCCATTTGGTACATTTTTAGAATCATCGATTCATTCACCATCTTGTTTAATCAAGACACTTCAGTGTGCCTACTGTAATTCAAAAGGAGACTTATAAACTAGTGTTTCTCAAAGTATCTGTGGTAAAGGATGATTTTTTTTTTAATTTCTCCACTGTCACAGACCAATTGTTTGGTAAAAGACAATGAAAATGAATTAGAAAATGATACTGGATATCAGCAAAATCAAATTGCTATTAAAAACCATCTAAGACTTGACTCTCAATTTCTGTACTTGTCACAAATCAGCCTCAGGGCATAGCCCATGCCTTCCTTGCATAACACTATTCCCAAACATTCTTGTCACTTTATCTCAGGGTTTTGTCCTATGTGCACATCATTATCATGCTAAGAACAGGGAGGTGGGAGCAGACCACCTGGGCACATGCAATAGGAAGTTGTATTGTCTGTAGACAATTTTTTTATCTTTATTTTTATTTATTTATTTTTTGGCCATGCTGAGTGGCATGTGGGATCTTAGTTCCCCGACAAGAGATCAAACCCATGCCCCCTGCACTGGAAGTGCGGAGTCCTAACGACTGGACCACCAGGGAAGTCCCTGTAGACAATTTTTAAACAATCATAAAACTGAATAAAGATCAGAGGACAGACAGCAGAAGCAAAAAGAACTACAATTCGGCAGCCTTTGGAAGGAAAACCACATTCACAGAAAGATACACAAAATGAAAAAGCAGAAAACTTTGTACCAGATGAATGAACAAGATAAAACCCCAGAAAAACAACTAAATGAAGTGGAGATAGTCAACATTCCAGAAAAAGAATCAGAATAATGATAGTGAAGATGATCCAGGACCTCGGAAAAAGAATGGAGGCAAAGATCGAGAAGATGCAAGAAATGTTTAACAAAGACCTAGAAGAATTAAAGAACAAACAAACAGAGATGAACAATACAATAACTGAAATGAAAAATACACAAGAAGGAACCAACAGCAGAATAACTGAGGCAGAAGAAAGGATAAGTGACCGGGAAGACAGAATGGTGGAATTCACTGCCACAGAACAGAATAAAGAAAAAAGAATGAAAAGAAATGAAGACAGCCTAAGAGACCTCTGGGACAACATTAAATGCAACAACATTTGCATTATAGGGGTCCCAAAAGGATAAGAGAGACAGAAAGGACCTGAGAAAATATTTGAAGAGATTATAGTCAAAAACTTCCCTAACATGGGAAAGGAAATAGCCGCCCAAGTCCAGGAAGCGCAGAGAGTCCCAGGCAGGATAAACCCAAGGAGAAACACATTGAGACACATAGTATTCAAATTGACAAAAATTAAGGACAAATAAAAATTATTGAAAGCAACAAGGGAAAAATGACAAATAACATGCAAGGGAACTCCCATAAGGTTAACAGCTGATTTCTCAGCAGAAACTCTACAAGCCAGAAGGGAGTGGCATGATATAATTAAAGTGATGAAAGCAAAGAATGTACAACCAAGATTACTCTACCCGGCAAGGATCTCATTCAGATTTGATGGAGAAATCAACAGCTTTACAGACAAGCAAAAGCTAAGAGAATTCAGCACCACAAAACCAGCTCTACAACAAATGCTAAAGAAACTTCTCTAAGTGGGAAGCACAAGAGAAGAAAAGAACCTACAAAAACAAACCCAAAACAATTAAGAAAATGGTCATAGGAGCATACATATCAATAATTACCTTAAACGTGAATGGATTAAATGCTCCAACCAAAAGACACAGGTTTGCTGAATGGATAAAAAAACAAGACCCATGTATATACTGTCTACAAGAGACCCACTTCAGACCTAGGGACACATACAGACTGAAAGTGAGGGAAAAAGATATTCCATGCAAACGGAAATCAAAAGAAAGCTGGAATAGAAATACTCATATCAGATAAAATAGACTTTAAAATAAAGAATGTTACAAGAGACAAGGAAGGACACTACATAATGATCAAGGGATCAATCCAAGAAGAAGATATAACAATTATATATGCACTCAACATAGGAGCACCTCAATACATAAGGCAACTGCTAACAGCTATAAAAGAGGAAATTGACAGTAACACGATAATAGTGGGGGACTTTAACACCTCACTTATACCAGTGGACAGATCGTCCAGACAGAAAATTAATAAGGAAACACAAGCTTTAAATGACACAATAGAACACATAGATTTAATTGATATTTATAGGACATTCCATCCAAAAACAGCATATTACACTTTCTTCTCAAGTGCGCATGGAACATTCCCCAGGATAGATCACATCTTGGGCCACAAATCAAGTAAATTTCAGAAAACTGAAATCATGTCAAGCATCTTTTCTGACCACAACACTATGAGATTAGAAATCAATTCCAGGGAAAAAAATGTAAAAAACACAAACACGTGGAGGATAAACAATACGTTACTAAATAACCAAGAGATCACTGGACAAATCAAAGAGGAAATCAAAAAATACCTAAAGACAAAAGACAAAGATAACACAACGATCCAAAACCTATGGGATGCAGCAAAAGCAGTTCTAAGAGGAAAGTTTACAGCTATACAAGCCTACCTCAAGAAACAAGAAAAATCTCAAATAAACAATCTAACCTTACTCCTAAAGCAATTAGAGAAAGAAGAACAAAAATCCCCAAAGTTAGCAGAAGGAATCAAATCATAAAGATCAGAGCAGAAATAAGTGAAATAGAAATGAAGGAAACGATAGCAGAGATCAATAATACTAAAAGCTGGTTCTTTGAGAAGATAAACAAAATTCATAAACCTTTAGCCAGACTCATCAAGAAAAAGGGAGGGCTTCCCTGGTGGCGCAGTGGTTGAGAGTCTGCCTGCTGATGCAGGGGATACGGGTTCGTGCCCCGGTCCAGGAAGATCCAACATGCCGCGGAGCGGCTGGGCCCGTGAGCCATGGCCGCTGAGCCTGCGCGTCCAGAGCCTGTGCTCTGCAACGGGAGAGGCTACAACAGTGAGAGGCCCAAGTATCGCAAAAAAAAAAAAAAAAAAAAAAGAGAAAGAGGGAGAGGACTCATCAATAAAATTAGAAATGAAAAAGGAGAAGTTACAATGGACAGCACACAGAGCATCCTAAGAGACTACTACAAGCAACTCTATGCCAGTAAAATGGACAACCTGGAAGAAATGGACCAATTCTTAGAAAGGTATAACCTTGCAAGACTGAACCAGGAAGAAACAGAAAATATGAACAGACCAATCACAAGTAATGAAGTTGAAACTGTGATTTAAAATCTTCCAACAGGGCTTCCCTGGTGGCGCAGTGGTTGAGAGTCCACCTGCCGATGCAGAGGACACGGGTTCGTGCCCCATTCCGGGAAGATCCCACATGCCGCGGAGCGGCTGGGCCCATGAGCCATGGCCGCTGAGCCTGTGCGTCTGGAGCCTGGGCTCCGCAATGGGAGAGGCCACAACAGTGAAGAGGCCCGCGTACCGCAAAAAAAATATATAAAAAATAAAAAATAAAATCTTCCAACAAACAAAAGTCCAGGACCAGATGGCTTCACAGGTGAATTCTATCAAACATTTAGAGAAGAGCTAACACCCATCCTTCTCAAACTCTTCCAAAAAATTGCAGAGGAGGAACACTCCCAAACTCATTCTATGAGGCCACCATCAGCCTGATACCAAAACCAGACAAAGATACTACAAAAAAAGAAAATTACAAACCAATATCACTGATGAATATAGATGCAAAAATCCTCTACAAAATACTAGCAAACAGAATCCAACAACACATTAAAAGGATCATACACCATGATCAAGTGGGATTTATCCCAGGGATGCAAGGATTCTTCAATATACGCAAATCAATCAGTGTTGTACACCATATTAACAAATTGAAGAATAAAAACCATATGATCATCTCAATAGATGCAGAAAAAGCTTTTGACAAAATTCAGCACCCATTTATGATAAAAACTCTCCAGAAAGTGGGCATAGAGGGAACCTACCTCAACATAATAAAGGCCATATACGACAAACCCACAGCAAACATCATTCTTAATGGTGAAAAACTGAAAGCATTTCCTCTAGGATCCGGAAGAAGACAAGGATGTCCATTCTTGCCACTGTTATTCAACATAGTTTTGGAAGTCCTAGCCATGGCATTCAGAGAAAAAAAAGAAATAAAAGGAATACAAATTGGAAAAGAAGAAGTAAAACTGTCACTGTTTGCAGATGACATGATACTATACATAGAGAATCCTAAAGATGCTACCAGAAAACTACTAGAGCTAATCAATGAATTTGGTAAAGTTTCAGAATACAAAATTAATGCACAGAAATCTCTTACATTCCTATACACTGACAACGAAAGATCAGAAAGAGAAATTAAGGAAACAATCCCATTCACCATTGCAACAAAAAGAATAAAATACCTAGGAATAAACCTACCTAAGGAGGTAAAAGACATGTATACAGAAAGCTATTAGACACTGATGAAAGAAATCAAAGATGACAGCAACAGATGGAGAGATATACCATGTTCTTGGATTGGAAGAATCAATATTGTGAAAATGACTATACTACCCAAAGCAATCTACAGATTCAATGCAATCCCTGTCAAATTATCAGTGGCATATTTACAGAACTAGAACAAAAATTCTTAAAATTTGTGTGGAGACACAAAAGACCCCGAATAGCCAAAGCAGTCTTGAGGGTAAAAAATGGAGCTGGAGGAATCAGACTCCCTGACTTCAGACTATACTACAAAGCTACAGTAATCAAGACAGTATGGTACTGGCACAAAAATAGAAATATAGATCAATGGAACAGGATAGAAAGCCCAGAGATAAACCCAAGTTGACCTATGGTCCACTAATCTATGACAAGGGAAACAGGGATGTACAATGGAGAAAAGACACTCTCTTCAATAAGTGGTGCTGGGAAAACTGGACAGCTACAGGTAAAAGAATGAAATTAGAACACTCCCTAACACCATACACAAAAATAAACTCAAAATGGATTAGACACCTAAATGTAAGACTGGACACTGTAAAACTCTTAGAGGAAAACATAGGAAGAACACTCTTTGACATAAATCACAGCAAGATCTTTTTTGATCCACCTCCTAGAGTAATGGAAATAAAAATAAAAATAAAAGGGACCTAATGAAACTTAAAAGCTTTTGCAAAGCAAAGGAAACTACAAACAAGATGAAAAGACAACCATCAGAATGGGAGAAAATATTTACAAATGAATCAATGGACAAAGGATGAATCTCCAAAATATATAAACAGCTCATGCAGATCAATATTCAAAAAACAAACAACCCAATCCTAAAATGGGCAGAAGACCTAAATAGATATTTCACCAAAGAAGACATACAGATGGCCAAGAAGCACATGAAAAGCTGCTCAATATCACTAATTATTAGAGAAATGCAAATCAAAACTTCAATGATGTATCACCTCAGACCAGTTGGAATGGGCATCATCAGAAAATCTACGAATAACAAATGCTGGAGAGGGTGTGGAGAAAAGGGAACCCTCTTGCACTGTTGGTGGGAATGTAAATTGATACGGCCACTATGGAGAACGGTATGAAGGTTCCTTAAAAAACTAAAAATAGAATTACCATATGACCCAGCAATCCCACTACTGGGCGTATACCCAAAGAAAACCATAATTTAAAAACACACATGCACCCCAATATTCACTGCAGCACTGTTTACAATAGCCAGGTCACTGAAGCAACCTAAATACCCATCGACAGATGAATGGATAAAGAAGATGTGGTACATATATACAATGGAATATTGCTCAGCCATAAAAAGGAACAAAATTGGGTCATTTGTAGAGACGTGGATGGATGTAAAGACTGTCACACAGAGTGAAGTAAGTCAGAAAGAGAAAAACAAATATCGTATATTAACGCATATATGTGGAACCTAGAAAAGTGGTACAGATGAACCTGTTTGCAGGGCAGAAGTAGAGAATCAGATGTAGGTAACAAACGTATGGACACCAAGGGGGGAAAGTGGTGGGTAGTGAGGGTCGTGGTGTGATGAATTGGGAGATTGGGATTGACATGTATACACTGATGTGTATAAAATTGATGACTAATAAGAACCTGCTGTATAAAAAAATAAATAAAAATGGGGCCTCCCTGGTGGTGCAGTGGTTGAGAGTCCGCCTGCCGATGCAGGGGATACGGGTTCGTGCCCCGGTCTGGGAGGATCCCATATGCCGCGGAGCGGCTGGGCCCGTGAGCCATGGCCGCTGAGCCTGTGCGTCCGGAGCCTGTGCTCCGCAACGGGAGAGGCCACAACAGTGAGAGGCCCGCGTACAGCAAAAAAAAATAAAAAATAAAAAAAAATAAAAAATAAAAATAAAAATTTAAAAAAAACTGAATAATAATCAGTCTGCTTTTGAAGTCACTGTGACTGTACTGGTCTTGAACAAAATATCCACAATTTCCAGATGGTGTGGCCAGCAGAATTATGTAGTGACAGGTGACAAGTATCAGAGATCTTTAAATGGCATTCCTTTGAGGATTAGCAAATCCTGTCTTCTCAAATTCACCAGTAATCTTTTTATTTGTACTTATTACAGGCTGGATACATAGTAAGAAATCAATAAGTTCTTTTTTGTTTGTTTGATTAAAATTTTCCAATGTGTAAACACACACACAAAAAATCAGTCTGCTTTTTGTTATCATCATTCATCACTCAGTCATTGACAATTCTAAACAATGTCAGTAATAATATGATCTCTCCTTGATAAAAACACTCTTCTCCCCTCAAAAAAGTCTTTTCCACACACACAGAACCTACTATGTGCACTTTATTCAATTTTGTTGTTGTACCCTACATGGTCTCTAGTTTCTCCACGATCTCTGTTATCAAATAGGACACACTATTAAGAGTCTGACCAACTCAGAAAATAATGGAAGACCTATTCTTAGCTGTTCAGACATTAAATTTCTTCAATATATCTCTGTTTTTAACAATATTTAAACAATAGCACTGCCATTGCTAGTTGATATTTGGCTTTTGAGATCAACTATACCCAGTTCTTCTTTCCTCTAGTGTTTAGTCTTAAGCTGCACTTCTGTATCTTAAATTTTCTATTTGAGGAGGTTTTTTTTTTTTAATTTCCCCTAATTATACCATGGGATTCTTTTCCCTTCTGAAATCTGCCCGTTGTTGAATTAGTCTTCCAGTTGGTTTAAGTCAACTTAAAAATTGTTCCCGCCTCCTAGAATCAGGAAGGGCACAGTCTTAAGTTAGTTTCCCTAGAAGCAGAGCCTGCAGTAGGGATGTAGGGTGTTTTATTGAGGGACTGGTCTTCAGAAAAAACATTAAGGGATGAGGGAGCTGAGTGAGGATGTGATCTCAGTGGTCTAGCCTTGGCCTGAGCCACTGGGTTGTGTGTGCCTGTATGTGGAGGGTGCTCTGGGGTAAAAATCACAATGCAGAATCATCCTGCCTGTAACAGACTATCATTGTCTGTCCCCAGGAGGGAAGTATAGAACCTCCCAAGCATCCTAGCCATGGGACTTGAAGAAGATGGAAGATACAGGTCTGGTTATAGGTTATGTGGGTGGAGCACCAGCAGCATCTACTGTGTGTGCAGTGCTCAGGTTCACTGGCTTCCCACATTAAGTTCACTCCATCTAGATACAACTTCTCCAGGATTCTAGTTGGTCACAATTTCTGGGGAAGCTTGAAAGAGGAAGATTGGAGGAAGAAGGTAGATTTCTGCTGTGGCAGTTGGTCCCAAGGCTATAACTAATGTTATTACTGCCTTTTTTTACCACCTGTTCTAGATTCCCCTCATCCTTGGCTAGTACTTCTACTAGTCTAAGTGGTTTGCTTGGTGGAATGACCTAGACCCACATCACTGAAGGGTCTGGGCTACACTTCACTGTGCCTTGTCAGTCTATGGTTGCTATACTTGCCCAATTACAGTTAAAATCAGGTATGGGAGAACCACAGGATGCCTCAGTAGATCACCTGAGTGCCAAATATATTCCTCCCACCCCCATTTTCTATCAGGCTTACCTCCTTATAATGATCAGGGTCAACTCCATCTGTCAGTGTGGGAACTCCTTTGTGTGCCTGCTAGTCTCCTGGCACAAGGAGCCTTAAGTGACCACATGGAAGCCACAGAAATAAGTGTAATAGGTATCTTGATGCACCACCTGTTGGAAATATCCCCCTTTTGTGAACCAGGACTTCTAGACCCACAGGGCCAAGGGTTGTGAGAAATGGGAAGCACAAAGTCCCTAAGTGGGTCACTGGGAATACTGGAGAGCAGTGCTACTCCTATTTCTGTCCCTTGGTTCCCCAGTCCATGTTGTTCTTCCACCTGTTTGGGACATAGTACCATAATATGGCTTTTGGTTTACATCTTGAAGGATAACACCCCCTCCTCACGGGGTGTCTACCTCCAACTCGGCATGTCAGCGGTGCCTTCAAGTGTCCTTTCCACAGCTCTATCAAGCTGGCAACTTCTGGATGATGAAGTATGCTATAGAGCCAGTGGATCTCATGTTCATGTATCTTTTCCCACACTGGTGGTCTTTGCCATGAAGGTTCACTTAGTCCAGGGTGGTGTTTTTCAGGATACTGTGTCAGGTTATCAGGCAATCTGTGAACACTTGGACAGTGCTGCTGTACTGTGGGTAGGAAAGGCAAACCTATACCTGAATTATGTGTCAGTCTTGATCAGTGATGAATCATTGACCTTTACAGGGTAGAAGGCACCTGATGGAATCACCCTGCCGTCAGGTTGCTGGTGTTTCTCCTCAAGGATCGGTACAATATCAGGGGGGCAGTTTGGGTTTCTGTTGCTAGAAAGTGAGACATTCAGCAGCAGGGATGGCTCCATGTTCTGTTGTGCCCAGGCAGAGTCTCCACATATGCCTCAGTGGCTATGCTGAGCCCAATAAGTAAGCCCTGGGGTGGCCAGTGACAGAGGCTGGCTGACATCTGCTGGCCAAGTCATCTTGTCTACTTGGTTGCTTAGTGTTTCTTCTACAGTGGCTGCTCTCTGGTGGGCATTATTGTGCAATATGAAGATCTTACACTTTGTTCCCACTCTAAAGTTCGTTCACATGCCTCTTTCACAGAACACTTTTGTTCCCATACCCTCTTGGTGGTCTGAGCAAGGGTATATATATATATATATATATATATATATATATACACACATTTTTATATATATTTGGAGAGAGAGAGAGTGTGCATTATAGTTATAGTTATATATATATATATCTCCATTAGTTTACACCAGTATCTCTAATTCAGTCCAATATCCGCGTGCTAATTCTACTTTTCTCCCTTTCTATATTTGTAACTCCCTTCTCCAACATTGAGAAGTCCAGTTCCCATTTTCCTTAATAAGTTTACTTATAGGAAATTTACAATTTCCCTATATGTAATCTATCTCATATTGCCGTTGTTGCCCCCTACCCTTTATGGACACCCTCCTCACCCCACTTGGGCTCCAATACCTGACACCAGTTCTTCCTTCCAAGTGGATGCCTTCCTCATTCTGCTGAGGCTTTAATACCTCATGCCAGTCCTGCCCTTCTGCATGGATGTCTTCTTCACTCTATTCTGACTTTGACACCTCTCGGAGGGAGGTAGGGGCCTCACACAGTCCCCGAGTCTGAACCACATGGTCCAAACTGTCTTTACCAGAGCTTGACAGTAGGGACATTGGTTCAGATAATGAGGTAGAATTACCTTGGTTTTTTTCATTATCTTTTTTCTTTGTGTAAGTCTCTCTCTAGACTCACCCATGAGGGGGACAGGGCAAGAGGAAAGGATTGTTAGCAGGGCAGAAATGGAGAATTTCAATACCCCCAACTACTATGTTTCTAAACTTAGGCCCAATAAGTGATAAAGATGTAAAGATAAAAATGGAAAAATATAGAAGTATCATTGTTGTGTGCCAGTATATGAGACATAATAATTTTCTTTGTTGTAACAGACACTATACAGAACTCCTTGAATGCATGTCAAAATATTCAGATTAACAAATTACAAGGTAATTACAACGGACACATGCAGTGGATGAGAACTGCTTTGAGTAACAGCCTTTTAATTTCCATCTACCACTTAACACCATAAAATTGCCCTCTTAATTTTATTATTCCACATACTCCTGGAAATGCTTCAGTTTCAAAAGATAAAGGCAGGGGAAAACTTTCTCAAATGAAGTACTTCTTGCTGTAATAATTGTGTTTTCACAATAAATGATGAGATCATGCCTATATCTCCTTGGCCTTAAGAGCTGGAAATGGACATTGAACTACAGTTTTTGCTGGTAGGTCAGTCACGGAATACAAGCAAGAGCAGATTTTGAAATGTGTTAAGACTAAGGTCACCAAATAAAATACAGGTTGCCCAGTTACATTTGAATTTCAGATAAGCAAGGGATACTTTTAGGACAAGTATGTCCCAGATATTAAATGGGGTATACTTATACTAAAAAAATATTTGCTATTTATCTGAAATTTAAATTTAACAACATATCCTGTATTTTTTTTTTCTTTTTTTTTTGCGGTATGTGGGCCTCTCACTGTTGTGGCCTCTCCTGTTGTGGAGCACAGGCTCCGTACGCGCAGGCTCAGCGGCCATGGCTCACGGGCCCAGCCGCTCCGTGGCATGAGGGATCCTCCCGGACCGGGGCACAAACCCACGTCCCCCGCATCAGCAGGCGGACTCCCAACCACTGCGCCACCAGGGAAGCCACATCCTGTTTTTTTTTTTTTTTTTTTTTTTGCGGTACGCGGGCCTCTCACTGTTGTGGCCTCTCCCGTTGTGGAGCACGGGCTCCGGACGCGCAGGCCCAGCGGCCATGGCTCACGGGCCCAGCCACTCCACGGCACGTGGGATCTTCCCGGACCGGGGCACGAACCCGTGTCCCCTGCATCGGCAGGCGGACTCTCAACCACTGCGCCACCAGGGAAGCCCCCCATCCTGTATTTTTATCTGCTACATCTGGCAACCCAAGATGAGAAGAGAAGCCCCAAAATTCTAATCTATTTGTTTTTCTAAAGCCGTGGAACAATCTCAACCGCTTTACTCAATAAAAAGAATATAACCCAGAGAAAAACAACTGGCACTAAGCTGGGAGTTTTTCCAAATGTTACCAGGATTGAAATTAACTGGTAAAAATGGAAGAAACAGACTAGGGGGATATCCCAATCCTAGGAGAAACAGAGAGAGTGAAAGAGGGAGAAACCAAGAAGGCAGAAGGAAATATAAGGAAGAGAAAAGAGAACAAGAAAGAAGAAGACAGAAGGGGAGAGAAAGAAACTACGAGGAGAAGGAAGGTGGAGCCACAGAGGAGAGGGCATAACCATTTTCACCAGCTCAGCGGAAGCAGAATGGAGACAAAGTCCACCATGGGAACCCCATCGCCATTCCATCTCCAGCTCCAAAGCAAAGATATCTCCCACCTCAGAAATCATGATGAGATGCATATCAGATGAAGAATATAGTCAACTTAATGTCCCAGCCCCCAAAAGGACAAACAATTATATCTGTGCTCCAGAGTCAAGCTGTAGGCCCCGATGATTTCTTATTATGAAAAATGCTTCTGTAACATCTCTGCATATCCACTTTCTTCAAAATGAGCCTCTCTATGTAACAAACATCCTTTCTTATTCATGGCTTTGGAAATTATTGCAATAAAATGTACTGGAATAGAGTCATAATAACATCCCAAAAGATCCTACCAAGAAATCAGATATTTTGATACCACATACCACAAACAATATCCTAGAACTTAGTTTTCTTACATAGTAGAAACTTCTAACATTGCATTTATGTTGTAATAGTAACAAGATAGCATTATAATTCTGGCTGCAGAGTTTAAGCAAATGAGGAAACTGAAAAATATTATGGAAGCTTTAGAAACTATCTGATCCAAATATCTCTTCCAACAGATGAAGAAATTAACTATTATGTCAACATCTCATCTAAGTTCAGTTTTAAGAGGTCTGGATCAATTACAGAGTCATGGTAGCAGACACTCTGGTGTCCCGCCCATAGTTCCCACCCTCACCAGGTTACTCTAGCATGGTTTCCAACTGCCAGCACCATCATGTATTTGTCTGAGAACAAGAACTCCTGCTGCTGGAACCAGCAAGATAAAACTTTACTGCGATCACTTTGTGATGGTCAGGGAGTGGGAAAATTAGCTCTTCCTGGGAGCAGCCCTCAAGCACTCCCCTATTCCTTAGGTGAGATAAATGAGGTGTGCATGAGATCCAGGCTGGCTCCACACGTTCCTCCAGTGGGATCAAGCACAGTCTCCCACATGGATAGCTCCCTGGATAGCACCCTTTATTGGCTGACTTCCCTTCTTTGTCTCATTTCTTCACTCTTTTATCTGTGCTCTTTTCACCTCCCAAATCAGCTATCTGCACTTGAGTCATTGTTTGCTAGTGGGGAACCCAAACTAAGGCAGTCAGACTTCTAGAAGCCTGTTGTATCTCCAAATTTCTGATCAATATGATAGGTTATTAGAATGCATTTGGTAAATAAATCTCATTTTATTATACTTCGATAATGTACTATTGTGCATAATAACAATAATTGCTACTTGGATCACAATATTTTCAAAGAATTTATATAGACATAAGTATATATATTGCTAATTCAGTATTCTTTCATTCATTCATATTTTTCTTTTAGATGAATTTGTGAATTAGTAAAATATCAACAAGAAAAGTGAAACTTTACTATCAGTAGATAGAAATCACTAGGCCCTTAAGATAAAACAAGAAGAAAAACATAACTGCTTTAAAAAAAAAAAAGTGAGGTGAGGCAGACAGAGAGAGAATGAAGTCCATTTAAACACTCTGGCATCATTTAAGTTGCTAACTACTTCTTATAGCAGCTAAATGGGCTAGGTTACCTTTGTCTGTGACCTACTAGATCAGTCGAAAAACTCTAGAAAGTTCAGAGGTTTCTTTGAACTCTAAACATTTCTTCTTAAGTAGCCTCAGGAAAGTCATCTCAGTGTTTCAAGCACTCTACTTCTCAGGCAAGAAAGGATTTAAGAAAGTTAGGAGGAAAGAGACACTTTATTCAAGCCCCCATGGGGTAGACAGTTGATATATTTTGGGCTGCCCTACTCTTGGATCACCCTTCCTATATTGGGAAATTCTCCATCTTTTGAGTCCTGTCCTTCCCCTGACAGGAGCCAGAAACCCCTTCCCACCTCCCATACAACTAGGCACCAGCATGTGATAGGGGCCACCCCAACCAGACGTACTCATGCAACACCTCAGTTCAGAGACTGGTGACCCACCTGAACTAGTGCTACACAGATTCATTCTGGGGAAGGTGAATTGCAAAGACATGGACTTCCAGTGGCAGAGAGAGCCGAGGTTCAGCTGCAAGCTACAGCTTGTTTTGGGGGGTAGCAGTGAGCTGTAGTCTTGCCTCCATCTGGTGACTCCACGGGACCGTACAGTGCGATGATATTTACATGTTGCTCCTGAGACTGCACACCTCAGATGAGACTCGAACCTAGCCAAAATTCACATTGGGACTGGAACCCACAGGCTGGGACTCAAACCCACGGTCTTTTTTTTTTTTTTTTTTTTTTTTTTTTGCGGTATGCGGGCCTCTCACTGCTGTGGCCTCTCCCGTTGCGGAGCACAGGCTCCGGACGCGCAGACCCAGTGGCCATGGCCCACGGGGCCCAGCCGCTCCGCGGCATATGAGATCCTCCCGGACCGGGGCACGAACCCGTATCCCCTGCATCGGCAGGCGGACTCTCAACCACTGCGCCACCAGGGAGGCCCCCCACTGTCTTTTAATTGAGATTGCACACCTGGTCTCAGGACTTAGTGAAGCTCAGGTTCTTTATGTCTCACTGCAGAAGGAATTCAGAGAGGCAAAGTGATTGGTTAGAAGTAGATTTGTTGAGAGAGAGACACACTCCATAGACAGAGTGTGGGTCATGCAGTCCATCTCAAAAGGTGAAGGCAGCCCCGAAATATGGGGTGGTTAGTTTTTATAGGCTGGGTAATTTCATAGGCTAATGAGTGGGAGGATTATTCCAGCTATTCCAATATTTCGGGGGAAGGGGTGGAGATTTCCAGGAATTGGGCCACTGCCTACTTTTTGGCCTTCTATGGTTAGCCTCAGAACTGTCATGTCGCCTGTGGATGTATCATTTAGCATATGCTAATGCATTACAATGAGCATATAATGAGAGTCAAAGTCTATGGGAAGTCAAATCTTCCGCCATCTTGGACCTAGTTGGTTCTAATCAGCTTATGTTGTATCCTCAATGGCTATGACATTCTTTTAAATGTTGTGCCCTGCCCCCTTCCCTCCTATTTCATTCTGGGCTATATAATCTTTAAAGCTGATTCTCTGGTCCTTTGGAAGAGGCTTTGTGCTACCAAAATCACTTGCTACATTTCTTTTATGCATAAACTAGCTAGAGTTTGCAACTCTGTGGCCTGCAACTAAGGACTAGCTGACATACCCTTTATAATATGCAAAGCTACAATGCAGGAAATTTAAAGGTGAATGGAGTCTTTTCCTCAAGGAGTTTATATAGCACAGTGGAGAGAAAAAAAGCAAGTGACCACAATGTACAGTAGACTCTGAGAATTCAGAAGAGTATTGTAGGTAAGAGCAAACCCTTTGGAGCCATACTGCCTGGGGTTCAAATCATGGCCCCACCATTGTTAACTTTGTTTCAATGGACAAGTTACTTAACTTCTCTGTGCCTCAGTGTTTTTATCTGTAAAATGGGGATAATAATATAACTATTTTATAAGGTTTTATCATGGAGAGTCCTGAATGTTTTCTCACATCCATTCTCTCCTTTCTGGGCACATGGCTGATCAACTAAAGATTATATTTTCAACCTCCCTTAGAACTAACTCAGTGCAGCTATGTCACTAAGTGTTAACCACTGGAATGAGAGCAGAAGCAATGTGTGCTACCCTGGCTTTACTGGGTTAAAAGGAAATTCTTTATCCTGGACTTAAACTCTTTCTTCCCTTTCCTCCGTTTGAAAATGTTGATTACGGGTGATGAATGGTGATGGTGAAACTTAATGTTGAGGATGGGCCATCCTGCTATCCTGTGTTCATGGATGACTCTGTGGAGCAGAACAACCCTTCTACCATCATTGCAGTGTTATAAGAGAAATCAGTGGCTGTATTAGTCAGGGTTCTCCAGAGAAACAGAGCCAATAGGAGATAGATAGATAGATACATACATACATACATACATACATAGTTAGATACATAGATAGATACATACATACATACACACACAGAGATAGAGGTATGTTAGAGAAGATTTATTATGGGAATTGGCTCACACAATTATGGAGGCTGAGAAATGCTATTGATACTGAACCAAACTTGGGTCTGCTCACCTGCCACACAGCAAAGCCAATCTACTGACACCAGGGTGTGATGAAGCAAAGTACAGTGTTTATTGCAGATGCCAAGCAAGGAGAATGGGAAGCTTATGCTCAAAAGATGCAAACTCCCCAATTGCTTTCAGGGAAGGGTTTTTAAAGGCAACGTTAAGGGTGAGGGTTGCAGGGTGCATGATCAGCTCATGGACTTTCTTCTGATTGGTTGGTGGTGAGGTAACTGGGTGATGTTTTGGGAATCTTAATCATCATCCTTCTGGTTCCAACCAGTCTGAAGTCTATGTGCTTGTGGTCAGTATGTAGTCATCATCATCCGCCTGGGTAGAGGTCTTAGTTTCTGCAGAACAATTCAAAGATATGTGTCAGATTGTTATGTATATCCCTTGAGGAGAAAGTAGGGGTCCTGTGATTCTGCTTTGTCACTGAACTATTGTTTAAAGTATCACTGCTTTTCTCACTTGATCGCTTTTCCTTTATTTCTGCATTCCCTCACTTCCCTAATTAGTAACTGCTTGTGTCGGCTGTTTGGAACTCAGGGAAGACCTAGAAGACTAAAGCCTTTTTCTTTTTCTTTTTTTTTTCTTTTCCTTATTGGCTTTTTAACAATTTGTTGCTTATTAAATATTTAGCAAGACTCTGAGGAACAGGGCTATGGTATCATATGAGTGGCTTTCAAACTTTTCTCCATAAAGTTGAAGAGTTCAAGGTGATCCTGTATGACAGTGATGCCCCAAAGAGTTAAGACTATAAATATGCAAAGTATAAAGGACTTGCCACTGAAGGGCCAGAGAAGGCATATAGGAAATGCACTGCAGTGCAATAGTTTTGTGTACTACTAATATCATTATTTATAGGTGAATTAGTTTTTCATTTCATTACAAAATGCCATTATTAAGTTTCAGTAAGTTCTAAAAGTGAAGCCTTTTTCTATAAACAAGAAACAGGGGACATAGAGGGACTTTTATATCCAGGAAGGCCCCACAAGGTGCTTGGGTTCATTGTTTGCAAACCGGAGAACCAGTTTACAGTAATTCAGTCCAGATCTGAAGCCCTGAGAATGGGGGTTGGGAGGATAAAAGGTGATGAGGGGACACGCTGGTGTAAGTCCAAAGGCCTGAGGACCAAGGGCTGCTGTGTCTGAGGACAGGAGAAGACAGACATCCCAGCTCAAGAAGGGAAAGAGAATTTGACATTCCTTCACCTTTTTGATCTCTTTGGGCCCTCAAAGGATTGGATGATGTCTACGGCCATTGATGAGGGCAGATTTTCTTTATTCAGTCTACTGATTCAAATGTTTATCTCTTCTGGAAACACTCTCATAGACATACCCAGAAATAATGTTTAACCAGCTATCTGGACATCTCTTAGCCCAGTCAACACATAAAATTAACCATCACAATGTCTTTATTTTTTAAGCCTTTGCATCACTGGGGCTCTTTATCACAGCAACGCTGGCTTTTACCCTAAATACTATAGTTATTACAAGGATTACACATGTTTTACCTGAGCTTAGAACAGTACCTGGCTTAAAGTAAGCACTATATACGTTTTGCTAGTATTAGCCCCATTTTTTTTCATGTGAAGATATTGAGGCCTAGATAGATTAAGCAATTGAACCATGGCTATACTCAGAGTGTCAGAATTAGGATTTAAACCCAATCTGTCTGCTGTAGAATGATGTATAAGTTTCAAATTATAAATGTCTTTGTTATTTAAACAATTTTCACGCTTAAATAAAAATAACAAGGTCCTAATTGATATTGTCATCCCTGAGAATTTACACTTATTAGGTTCCCTTGAAGATCAGGAGGGGGCCTTTCTATCCCAGGCTTCCCTTATCCTCTTATTAACAATGAAATGAGTCATCAGGGGAATAGGAAGTGAGTGGCAGTGTCTCTAGAGCTGGGGTTCAGGAAGGTGATCATGAGAGAAGGATTCTAGTTCTCGCTGAACAGGCTCTCCGTGGGGTCCAGCTAGGAAGGGAGAAAGTGAGGGTCAAAGGACCAAGGGGGGTACTTCCCTGGTGGCACAGTGGATAAGAATCTGCCTGCCAATGCAGGGGACATGGGTTCGAGCCCTGGTCTGGGAAGATCCCATGTGCCGCGGAGCAACTAATCCCATGTGCCACAACTACTGAGCCTGCACTCTAGAGCCCACGTGCCACAACTACTGAAGCCTGCACGCCTAGAGCCCATGCTCCACAGCAAGAGAAGCCACCGAAATGAGAAGCCCACGCACTGCAACAAAGAGTAGCCCCCGCTTGCCACAACTAGAGAAAGCCTGTGCACAGCAATGAAGACCCAATGCAGCCAAAAATTAATTAATTAATTAATTAATTTTTTTATAAAGAGGACCAAGGGGCTTTGAGCCCAGGTACCAGCTCTCTGTCCCTCTAGGGATATAAAAAACAGGTGAAGCACAGGGAGGACTGGGAAAGACAGAAGGATGAGAAGTAGCAGTCACACAGGGTATTTCAGACCAAGCATAAAGACTGTTTCAGCCTTTGCCGTGACGGTTTGTACAAATTTGTTTTTCCCCTCCATTTTAAAAAAAATAAATTTATTTTATTTATTTTTGGTTGTGTTGGGTCTTCGTTGCTGTGCGCGGGCTTTCTCTAGTTGTGGCGAGCAGGGGCTACTCTTCGTTGTGGTGTGCAGCCTGCTCATTGCGGTGGCTTCTCTTGTTGTGGACCACAGGCTCTAGGCACGCAGGCTTCAGTAGTTGTGGCATGCAGGCTCAGTAGTTGTGGCACATGGGCTTAGTTGCTCCACGGCACGTGGGATCTTCCTGGACCAAGGCTCGAACCTGTGTCCCCTGCGTTGGCAGGTGGATCTTAACCACTGCACCACCAGGGAAGCCCCCTTCCCTCCATTTTAATGGTCAATGAGATCTCCCTATCATCTCTTTGGGAGAGGTATTTCTTTTATGTTAACAGCTCATATCATTTCACTGTATTCTGCTTGCAAAGGATTTAGTCATTTAATGGTTCATTTGCTCAGTCTAACAATTGAAAACCTATACAGATTGCTTCTCCCAGCTTGATTGCATATGGATCTAATGTGACTTTTAATCAATAGCCCTACTGTACAGCAATAGTAGGGGACTGCCAGGATTGCAAGGGAAGGAAAGGAGAACTAGAGTTTATTTGAGCACCCACTATGTGCTTGACATTTTAAGCATATAATTTTCTTTACTTTTACTAACTCATGACATTTTATCATCCCAGTTTTCAGACATGAGAAACCCAGGTTAAAGAGGTTACATAACTTATATGTAACCAGGGTCACAAATATAGCAAGTGGAGGAAATGGTGTTCAAACTCAACCCCCTCTGACTCTGAAGTCTATGCCCTCCACTCTACTCTGCACACACCTGTGAGGATGCTACCATTCAGATTGAACTGAATTTTCTCTATAAAATGGGGAGGATAAAGTTATTTACCTCATGTAACTGAATAAAATGAAATAATGTATGCAGTTAGCATGGTGCCTGGCACATAGTAGATGTTGAATGTGCTTGGAAACACGTACTCATTTTCTGTATGTGACCATGAATTGATAGAGTTCTTATGGCATTTCATTTTGCATTGAAATCTATGAAGCTGACTGATTTGTCATCTTGATCTGCCTCCCTAAGCTGTGAGTGGACCCTTGGGCTAATTGTTCCATTTGGTAGTAAATTACGTATTATCGTGTGAAGACAAAAAAATAATATGGTAGTTGACTTTTCTTGGTTGCTGCAAAAGGTAAACAAAAGCAAATGGGTGGAAGTTATAGAAAGGCGGACTTCAACAATATTTAGAGAGAGAAGTCCAGTTGTCAGATGTTTCCTAAGGAAGTAAAGGCCACTGAACATGTCCAAGCTGACTGGGGGAGCCCCTGACGAAGGTCGTGTGTGACAGCATCCTCTACTGGGCAAGACACCAGACTACAATGTCTCCTCCAGTGTCTTGGCCAAGTTTCCATTGCTTTTTTGTAGGTTGCAGAGAACAGTTCCTGGGTGATTTCAGGACATCTCAATCTCGAAATTTATATGAATTATGCTTGATTGAAGACTGTTTTCTTCTTCAAAAGCCAGTTTTCCCATTTGTTTTCCCCCCACTGCACCTTTTGAGGGAGGAACCGTGTTGAGCATCTGCTCCCAGATTTCTGTCCTGTCCTCCAGCTATGAAGAACACCCCCGTTCCCCTGTGGGCGGGAGGCTTGGCTCTCCTTTTAGAAATTCCCTTCTGTGCTGCGCTAATCACATCCTCAGTACATTTTACATCTTATTTTTAGGAGCAAAGTATAAAGAATCCTAGCACCAACAGCAGTTTCTGTGGCAACCTGCATCGCCCCCTTGCTTGTCCAGCTGTGCAGAATTAAATTCTAAAAGAGGCCACTTTACATCATGTAAAGGAGATCCAAAGTGAGGGTGCTTTTTAAATGCAGGTTTTCTTCTAAGTTAAGTGGGAACCAGCCAGGAATTAGGTTGGGAGGTGGGTGGGTGAATAAAAACAACAGAACCTTTACTTAGAACTAGAACTCTTGTAAAGTGCCAGGTGTTCACAGACATGCTCTAGTTGCCCTGATTTTTTTCCCACAGGACATCATTTTAGATACAGAAATAGCATTTAGAACAATGAAAACTAGGTTTGAATATTTATATCTGGGGAGTTTGTTGCGAAGTCCTCCCTCCTCCTCCTCCTCTTCCTCCTCCTCTTATGGGGTCTGCCTGCATAACCTTCCAGGTTAGACTTGATTAGAAAATGACACGCTTTTCATGTTTATCTTGAATAGCTCTTTCAAGCCAACTCTCCAAGCTTCCAGGAGGCTTTCACCAAACTCCCCCTTCCTGACACAGTCAAAACAGGCTGAGTCCCCCTGGGCCAGGCCGGAGGGTGTGCCTGTAAAAGTTGTGCCCTGAGAATGTGATTCGGGGGACATGGAAAGACCACCCATCCAAAATAATCTCCAAGGCCAACTGATGTCCCAGATTATCGTAATAACCACTACTTTGTGTTGTCATTTGTTTCCATCTGATTCTGGGAAATTACAAATATGATTCTGGGAGGAATAACGTATTCTAATGAACGTTATATTTTACATTCTGTTTGCTTCTAGGAAAACATGATGTGGTCCAAAATTTAAAAAGAAAAAAAAAAAAGACATTTCTCCTAAGACCATTAGTTTAGAGACCACAAAAAAGAAAAAATAAATATGCCCCAAACTTAGACTATGCTTAAACATTGATTGAACTTCAAGTTTCCTGAATTCAAATGAGTTTTTAAATTATGATTCATTACATGATTATCACCTGTTAAAAGATACCAGTTTGTCAGGAGAGAGACATTTTTCTGATACAAAATACTTTTTTTAAATTAATATTTATTGGAGTATAGTTGCTTTCTGATACTAAATTCTTAAAAGGGATGCTTCTATGTAGGAAACAGAAGAATTAACTTTTTTAACAATAATTTATGAAAAGATGCAAAATCATTCTCCACAGGACCATTTATAATATTGACCTTTGATAAAATCTAAGGTTATAACCTAAAAGTAAAACTCAGTAAAGCTACCAATGTAGTGCATTAAAACATTTTACAGTCAAAATATATTTTATCCTTGAAGTGTTTTTCTCTCCATTAGATACAGATTTATCAAAGGACAGGGTCACATTTTACCCATCTTGGCATCCTCAGTACCCAACACAATAACTTACATACAGGTGATACTTAGGACATATTTGTTGAATGAACTGATAATAAGACCAGTTCTTCAAAGTAAAACCTGTAACATCCCAGAAAAATTTACCATGGCACTGGATTTAAAGAGTGTTACTCTTTCTAACGAGGACATGAGCGAGGAGGGGAAGTCTCATTTCTGCATCTCCATTGCCCTCGCCATGCCTGCCCCAGCAGCTGCTCAGCTCATGTCAGCATCCTCTTATTTGGCTCTATAGATAATTTGGGAGTTTGTGTAATCTTTTCTGGTAAAAGTCATTGAGGCTGGGGAGATGACATCATAACAGGTGCCAGCATTAGGAGGAAGTCCGGCCAAGTGGCCCCTGAAAGAAGGCATGGCCAAGACTGGAGTGAGTGACGAGAATGCTGGCATGCTGCTTCTGGCAGCACAAAAACAGAACAAGCTCAGAGAAGCTCAAAGGCTGAAGGCTTCCTCACAATTTCTGAGAATGAGAGTTTCTCGTTTACCCATCACTGGAATCATGGGTCCTTCTCTGTATTTCTCTAGAATTCTTCTCAGTATCCATAAGATACTGAAGCATACAGTTTTGTATTAAATGTAAGGGAATGGTAGAGGCAACAGTGTGTACTAATCCAATGATTTACAAGCACTTGAACCCATTCAATTGAACTTGGCATGTGTTCTTTGATGGAACCTATTTTTAGGTCACTTCTCCCTCTCCTGTACCTGTGTGGCTCCAAGGGTGGTTCACCATGTGCTCTTTGGCTCACTGAAGAAGCAAGGCTGCTTTCCCTCAGTCCCTTACTTTTCAGTTGAAATGATTTCTGATTTTCATAGTCAGTTTCCTAACATCTACCTGGGATTTTGCACACAGAATTTCTTGAAAGTAAAGTTCTCCCTTTCCTGGGAAGATTCTTTTTTTTTTTTTTTTTTTTTTACAATATTTATGTCCATAGTTTCATTTCTGTGTACATACTTTTTTCAAATATGAATTATACTATATATTCAGTTTCATAATTTGTTCTTTTTCTTTTAATATTCCTGGGAAGATTCTATCCACACCAAGTCTCTTCTGTTGTTGCTCCTCTGAGATTCTCCCACTTTTTATCGAAATGCCCCAAATTCCCTAACAATTCCAGGCTTGACTCATTGTCTTACCTGACGAATTTTCACATATTTAGTGGAGGACTTTAGCCCACTCACATTTATTTTAACCACCAGTATATTTAGTCATATTTTTTACTTTATATTTTAAATTCTCTTTTTCATGATTTCCTGTTTGCTTTGTTTGTCCCTCTTTCCTGATCTGTACTGGATGGAGTTTTCTTTTTCTTTCCCTCTACAGCAGGGATACTTTTTCTGTTATGGGCCAGAAAATAGATATTTTAGTCTCTGTAGGCCATACGGTCTCTGTCACAGCTCCTCAATTCTGATGTTATAGTGTGAAGCAGCCAGACAATACACAAATGAATGAGCATGGCTGTGTTTCAATAAAACTTTGTTTACAAAACAAGCAGCAGGCCAGACTTGGCCTGTGGCTGTAATTTACTAACCCTTGTTGTGGAGGATTAGAAGTTCTATATCCTTCATTTTTAACAAACATACCTTGCATTTATTAGAATATACATTCAAATTCTATGAAAGATAATGTAAATAATATGACTTAAACAAGACAGTTTATTTCTTTAATTATATGTGAGCAGTCAGGGACTGCTTTGGCAACACTGCAGTTTTGGTACCCAGGATTCTACCTTGTTGGTCCTAGTCACTAAGGTGTTGCGCTCACCTGTACCTACATCATCAACCACATTTCGGCCAGTGGAGAGGGGGCATGGGAAGTGGAGGACATGGCCCTTTTCTTTAGGGGGCACAGCCCTGAAGATGCACAAATCACTTCTGCCTGCATCCCTTTGATTAGAAATTTGTCATAGGTCACACCTGACCTATAAGGGAGCCTGAGATATGTAGACAAAGTGGGAGGCCATGTACCCAGCTACAAATCCTAAGACTATAGAAGATGGGGAGGATAGATACTGGGAGGCATCTGGCAGTCTCTGCTGAAACTAAAATTTTTATTTTCTGACTTGCTTCAAAGATTACTTAGAATCTATAACCTCTCATCCAATCAAAACGAGACCTTTAGCATATATTTATTTAGCTCAGTTAAAATCCAGTTATGTTTTTACTGCTGTCATCTCACTAGATTTGGGTTCTTCTAACTCCCTTGGGAGTTTTTGGTGCTCCATACCCCTTTTTTAATAGATGTGATTGGTTTCTCAATGATCATTTTCTAAGATCTGACCTTCAAACTTTCCGGACAATTATTCCACACATCTTTCTCTCTTTTTTTTTTTTTTTTCATGGAGAAAGAAGAAGCAGTACATGGGAAAGGCTTAATATTTTTGCTTAGAAAGACCTGGGTTTTAATTACTGTAATTTACATATGAGTTTTGTGTTTAATGGTGGACAATGTGAAATGAAATATCTGCTAATGAGACATGACACTAAGTGAAGGAACAGCCCTCCACAGACAACATGTCAGTGAATTAATTCCCTGCTGTCGTATCTCTTCTGAGAATCTCAGTCATCATCCCCCATTATGAATAATTTTCCATTTGTATGTATGGATGCCTGACAGTTTGTTTACATGAACATTGGGAGGAAAAGCCAAAATTATTTGGCTTAGCATCAAAAGCTGCCTCTATTTTTGTTGTCTGCACTGCTCTGATTCAATGCATTTTAATAAGTTTTTAACAATGCATGAATTTGAGTCAGAGGAACTAGAGGAAAGGCTAGGATGACACATTACTTATTATAGGCTATAAAGGGATGAGACGTCATCTATTGCTTGCCATGCCAACAGCCCTTAAATTAATGCCCTTTCGCCTTCAGAACTGAATTGTTCTCATTACGACTGGGCATGAGCAACTTGGCATGATTTGGTGTGTTCCTTTAAGAGGTTTTAAATCTGAAGTCATGCTTGAGTTAATCTCCAAGTTCTATGTCACCTAGATTTTATCAGCTTTCTTCAAGGTCCAGGCTTTGGAAGATTTCTTCCCTACATGACCATTAGACGTTTGTAGTTCGTCATGTGGGAATATATCTTAACCCATGCAAAGGCAGACAAGAAATGCAGTATTGTTTTCTTTAGAAGCTGGAGTTATCCCTTTTTCTGCATGCTTGCCCTCCTGCTCTTTGGCTTACAATGTTGAACCAATAGTGTAACAACCTAAAATTTAAAAGCATTGGGGTATTTTAGTTCTTTTAATAGGTTAAAAAGTAATTTGAACTCTCTTATTTAGTCTTACCGAGTAACCCCTGTATCAGGGACAAACCAGTATTGTTAAGCTGCCTGCAGTTTCTTCCTGTTGCTAGAGGTAGAATTTGAATTTTAACTGAAAACCTGCCATCTGGGGGTTCATAACTAATTTCTGCATATTAAAATGGAAACAGAAGCTATTCTGCAGGCAAGCCCTTTTTAGGTTTTGCATTGTGGATAGATGTAAAGCAAATAATTCCATATTAATTTTGGGAAAGCCCTAAACCACTGAAATAATACAAATATAGTTGCCTCAGACTGGAATGTTCTCATTCAGTTTAGAAATAGGAATGGGATGTGTCTTTAGTAAGACTGTGTCCTTGCGGAAAAACCTCTTTTTTCTAAATATATATTTGAGTTGCCCTGAATGTGTCCCAAAAGGATAGTTATTTAGGACTGAATAACCTACACTTTGGTTAATATGTTGCCTATTATTATGATTGCCTTGCAGTGGAGGGAGTAGGACATCAGACCACACTGACTCCCCCCCCATTAGTTGTAACTGGGGTGGAAAAAAGAAAGGTGGGCTTTAAACTGAGGGAAGGGGAACTCTCTCTCCTAATGGCTGAGAGAGATGGGGAACTAAGCTGTTGGAGAAAGAACAAGGGATGAGCTATTTGTGGGGCATAAACAGGTGCCTGTATATAGCAGCAGATCTGGAGAAATGATCTGTAGGGGACCTCTGTGAAGGGGCATGGACCATGGACTCTACTTAACTTTTTTAGCCCCAAATTTCCCAAATTTATTCAAATAAGGAATCCTTCTGTTGCATAAGACTTGTTAACATGTCTTAGAATACTTTCCTGAAGAATACACCATGGGAAATAGCATTAGTCAGACAACCTCATAGCCTGTGTTGGAATCACCCAGATGGCTTGTGGGAACACAGATTTCTGGCCCCACTCCCAAAGTTTCAGATTCAGTAGGTCTGGGGTGGGCCTGAGGATTTGCATTTCTAACAAGTTCCTGGGTACATGCTGATGCTGCTGGGTCCAGGAACCACATTTTGAGAGTGATTCGCAGACTGAAATAGTCTGGTTCCTTCTTTCTCTTTCTAGAGCAACACAAATCAAATCAAGAAGTAGTCACTGAAATAAAGACCACAAATATGAAAAGCCTACATCTAACATTATACTTAATGGTGAAAAACTGAAAGCTTTTCCTCTAAGATCAGAAATAAGGCAAGGATGCACACTCTTGACACTTCTATTCAATATAGTATTAAAAGTTTTAGCCAGAGCAATTAGGCAAGAAAAGGAAATAAAAGACATGCAAATCAGAAAGGAAGAAGTAAAGTTGTCTCTGTTTGCAGAAGACATGATCTTATATGTAGAAAACCCTAAAGACTCCACAAGAAGACTCTTAGAACTAATTAACTCAGTAAAGTTACAGGATACAAAACCAATATACAAAATTCAGTTGTGTTTCCATACACTAACAGCAAACAATCTGAAAAGGAAATTAAGAAAAAAAAATCCCATTTACAATAGCACCAGAAAGAATTAAATATTTAGAAATAAATTTAACAAAGGAGGTTACTTGTATAGTGAAACTACAGAACATTGATGAAATAAACGAAAGAAGACACAAATGGAAAGTCATCCCATGTTCACAGTTTGGAAGACTTAATAATGTTAAAATCCTCATGCTATCCAGAGCAATCTACAAATTCAAAGCAATCCCTATCAAAATTCTATTGGCATTTTCTACAGAAGTAGAAAAGCAATTCTGCAACTCATATGGAATCATAAAAGACCATGAATAGCTAAATTAATCTTGAGAAAGAATAAAATTGGTGCCATTACACTTCCTGGTCTTAAAATATATTACAAAGGCTATCATAATCAAAACAATATGGTACTGGTATAAAGACAGACTTACAAACAAATGGAACAGAATGGAGAGCCCAGAAATAAGTCCACACATATATGTTCAACTGATCTTCAACAAGCACACAGTAGGGAAAGTTTAGTCTCTTCAACAATTCGTGTTTGGAAAACTGGATATCCATATGCAAAAGAATGAAACAGTTTCATAAATATGACATCAAAACACAGGCAACAAAAATGAAAATAGACAAGTGGGACTACATCAAACTGAAAAGCTTCTGCACACCCAAGGAAACAGTCAACAGAGTAAAAAAGACAATGTACAGAACGGAAGAAAATATTTAGAAACCACATATCTGATAAGGGGTTAATCTCCAAAAAATACAAGGAACTCCTAAAACTCAATAGCCAAAACACTAATATACCAATTTAAAAAATGGGCTAAGGACTTGAGTAGACATTTCTGCAGAGAAGACATGTAAATCACCAACAGCTATATGAAAAAATGCTTGATGACATTAAACATCAGGGAAATGAAAATCAAAACCACAGGGAGAGAACTGCTGAACAATCATCGACAAGAAGACACTGGAACTCACCAAAAAAGATACCCCACATCCAAAGACAAAGGAGAAGCCACAATGAGACAGTAGAAAGGACGCAATCACAATAAAATCAAATCCCATAACTGCTGGGTGGGTGACTCACAAACTGGAGAACACTCATACCACAGAAGTCCACCCACCGGAGTGCAGGTTCTGAGCCCCACGTCAGGCTTCTGAACCTGGGGGTCCGGCAACAGGAGGAGGAATTCCTAGAGAATCAGACTTTGAAGGACAGCGGGATTTGACTGCAGGACTTCGACAGGACTGGGGGAATCACAGACTCCATTCTTGGAGGGCACACACAAAGTAGTGTGTGCATCGGGACCCAGGGGAAGGATCACTGACCCCATAGGAGACTGAACCAGACCTACCTGCTAGTGTTGGAGGGTCTCCTGCAGAGGTGGGGGGTGGCTCTGTCTCACCATGAGGACAAGGACACTGGCAGCAGAAGTTGTGGGAAGTACTCCTTGGCGTGAGCCCTCCCAGAGTCCGCCATTAGCCCCCACCGAAGAGCCCAGGTAGGCTCCAGTGTTGGGTTGCCTCAGAGCAAACAATCAACAGGGAAGGAACCCAGCCCCACCCATCAGCAGTCAAGCAGATTAAAGTTTTACTGAGCTCTGCCCACCCGAGCAACAGCCAGCTCTACCCACCACCAGTGGACTGGACAGCTACATGTAAAAGAATGAAATTAGAACACTCCCTAACACCATACACAAAAATAAATTCAAAATGGATTAGACACCTAAATGTAAGACTGGACACTATAAAACTCTTAGGGGAAAACATAGAAGAATACTCTTTGACATAAATCACAGCAAGATCTTTTCTGATCCACCTCCTAGAGTAATGGAAATAAAACCAAAAATATACAAATGGGACCTAATGAAACTTAAAAGCTTTTGCACAGCAAAGGAAACCATAAACAGGACGAAAAGACAACCCTCAGAATGGGAGAAAATATTTACAAACGAATCAACAGACAAAGGATGAATCTCCAAAATATATAAACAGCTCATGCAGCTCAATATTAGAAAAACAAATAACCCAATCCAAAAATGGGCAGAAGACCTAAATAGACATTTCTCCAAAGAAGACATACAGATGGCCAGAAAGCACATGAAAAGCTGCTCAACATCACTAATTATTAGAGAAATGCAAATCAAAACTACAATGAGGTATCACCTCAGACCAGTTAGAATGGGCATCATCAGAAAATCTACGAACAACAAATGCCAGAGAGGGTGTGGAGAAAAGGGAACCCTCTTGGACTGTTGGTGGGAATGTAAATTGATACAGCCACTATGGAGAACAGTATGGAGGTTCCTTAAAAAACTAAAAATAGAATTACCATATGACCCAGCAATCCCACTACTGGGCATATACCCAGAGAAAACCATAATTCAAAAAGACACATGCACCCCAGTGTTCATTGGAGCACTATTTACAATAGCCAGGTTATGGAAGCAACCTAAATGCCCATTGACAGACGAATGGATAAAGAAGATGTGGTACATATATACAATGGAATATTACTCAGCCATAAAAAGGAACAAAATTGGGTCATTTGTAGAGACGTGGATGGATCTAGAGACTGTCACACAGAGTCAAGTAAGTCAGAAAGAGAAAAACAAATATCGTATATTAACGCATATATGTGGAACCTAGAAAAATGGTACAGATGAACCGGTTTGCAGGGCAGAAATTGAGACACAGATGTAGAGAACAAATGTATGGACACCAAGGGAGGAAAGTGGTCGGGGGTGGTGGTGGTGGTGTGATGAATTGAGAGATTGGGATTGACATGTATACACTGATGTGTATAAAATTGATGACTAATAAGAACCAGCAGTATAAAAACAAACAAACAAAAAAAAACAACTAATGCTAAGCTTTCTTTGGGTTATTTCTATGGAAATATGTTAATATAAGTGTTTCAGACATCACATGAAATTTCTAAAAATCTTATATGTTCTGGTATAATGTTATAAGTCATAATTCTAGTTATTACTTTAAAATATATATCTCAGAAATTAAAAGGAAAAGGAACGTGCTGTATAAAAAATAAATAAAATTCAAAAAAAAAACCACAGGGAGATATCAACTCACACCTGTCAGGATGGCTATTATCAAAATAAAAAAAGACAGCAAGTGTTGGCAAGGATGCAGAGAAATTTTTAACACTTGCACACCGTTGGTGGGAGTGTAAAATGGTGCAGCCACCATTTTATGGAGATATGGTTATATTTTATGGAGATACCTCAAATAATTAAAAATAGAACTACCATATAACCTAGCAACCCCACTTCTGGGTATATATCCAAAAGAATTGAAATCAGGACCTTAAAGAGCTATTAGTACTTCCAGGTTAGCAACACTGTAGCTAAGATATGGAAACAACCTAAACGTCCACTGACAGATGAAAGGATAAAGAAAATGAGGTCGGACTTCCCTGGTGACGCAGTGGTTGGGAATCTGCCTGCCAATGCAGGGGACACGAGTTCGATACCTGATCCCGGAAGATCACACATGCCGCGGAGCAGCTAAGCCCATGCGCCACAGCCACTGAAGCCCGCGTCTCTAGAGCCTGTGCTTACAATTAGAGAAGCCACTGCAATAAGCAGTCCGCGCACCGCAACAAAGAGTAGCCCCCGCTCGCTGCAAGTAGAGAGAAAGCCTGCGCACAGCAAGAAAGACCCAACACAGCCAAAAATAAATAAATAAATAAATTTATTTTTTTTTAAAAAGAAATTGTGGTATATACATACAATTGAATTCAGCCCTAAAAAAGAAGGAAGTTCTGCAATATGTGACAACATGGAGGAACCTGGAGGACATTATGCAAAGTAAAATAAGCCAGCCACAGAAGACAAATACTGCATGAATCCACTTATATGAGGTATCTACAGTAATCAAATTAATAGAATCAAAGAATAGAATGGTGGTTGCCAGGGACTGGGAAGAAGAAGAATTACTAATCAATGGGCATAAAGTCTAATTAAACAAGATGAATAAGCTCTAGAGATCTGCTGTTCAACACTAGCTATAGTCAGCGAGAATGTTTTGTAATATTTTGTTAAGAGGGTATATCTCATATTAAATAGTCTTACCACAATAAAAGAAAACAAAACAAACAAAAAAGTAGTCATTGAACTTGTCATTGAACTCATAGCATGAGCAGGGCATATAGGATTTGTTCTGCCCCAGAAACTCGAAGGCATACTGGTGAAGAACATCCCAGAGACAAAGATTTAAAATAAAGTCACCCCTCAGTTATAGCAAGGGAATTTTAAAAATTAATAAGCACTTACTACATTATCCACACTTCCTGGCTATTTTGACCATTTTATTATGCAATAGTGTTTTGTTTCAAGTGTAAAATAATTGAAAGGAGTTTTACTCATTAATATTAGCTATAGTGAATTTTCTGCCATCTTGCCACCTTAAGAGCCATTTGGGCATGCTGGCTTAAGCTGTCACAGCGGTCCAAGATCTAGTCAATTAAGCCTGAAGAAACCCAGTTAGTCATTAGGTGATTTGGAATTATAACAATAAACAACTGGCTTTGTTGATTGCTTTGGCTGAATTGATTAAATGCCTCAGAGATATAGTAGAAACACTTCAGTTTGTGTGACAGCATTGCATTTCTGCTTTCCAGTAATTATAGTCTCTGTTGAGCCAATATTTCCAAAGGAAAATGCTGTGAAATATTCTGAATTGGTGTCTCATTTACAGTATATGATTATCTTTACTATATTTACCTGAAATAGGGAATTAGCAAAACAAAACCACAAATAAAGCAGAATAGATGAGCTGCCTGTCCCCAGCCAAAGTTCACCTGGAGAAGTTAAATATAAACACAATATTTCTGTATCTGTGAGGCAATTAGAAATGATGTGCATTAACAGCCCACAAATGCAAATGGGCTTTCCTCCAGGTTGCTTTAGGCATTGCCTCTTGGCACATCTGTCTATAGTGATGAACTTTAAGAAAATGTCACAGTCACTCATTCTGTGTTTCAGAGACTTAGGGCACCATTCATCTATCCATCTTGTAACGTGTATCTTAATGACTGTGGTGACCCTGAACTTGTGCTGCTCAGATATCCACTGTGATGGGCATAATTGACTGTGGCCCTCATAGCTGCCCCTCTGAATGCACCACCACATTTGTGCCAAGGTCCCAATTCCCACAGGCTGCTTCCAGTCAGTGACTGAGCATGATGAAGATACAAATGTGTTCTGTTCCTAAGAAACACGAGACTCCTTCAATGGCTAACTTAGCTCGAGGACTTCCCACTGGTTTGGCTGAACCTCTTTGGGAGCCACGCTGCAGTCTGAGACTTACCACCCAACCTTCCTACCCCTCTCCTTCCACAAGAGTCAGACCTTTGTTTCCATCTGAAAGCTCTTTCTGCCTTTTCCTGCTCTCCCTTCCTTTGTCCTTCACAGCTGTTACCCTCTCTTGCACATCTTACCCCATCTTGGCATCCACTTCTTGGAGGACCCGAACAAACAATGACCTTGATTTTTATACTGTCACCCAAAACAAAATCAAGAAAACCTGTGGGAATAATAATCCTGGGCCTAGAGTAAAAAAAAAAAACAAAACCAGAAACGAACAAACAAACAAAAAAACCCAACCAAAATCTAAAAGTTCAATAGTTTTCTTGTGAGAGCCACAAATTCTCTGTAAAACCAGTTGATATTTTCTGATGTTACTTCCTTTGTATTTTGCATGTCAAAACTATCCACAGCAGCATGTTACTATGAGAAAAAAGTCTGACTTCTCCTGATATGCACTCTCTCTTATTCAAAGACTGATGCAGAGTTATTGAAAACTATCTTTCACATAAACATTTATACTGTTTATTAACTAACACATTTTAAATCATCTTACTTATTCCTGCTTAAAAATTTTTCCTGTTAGAAAATCATTATGAAAAGTATAGAACACTATTTTTAAAAAAATTAAAATCACCAGCTAGTTCCAGCATCCAAAGATACATGATATCCATAGTTACCATTTTAGTATGCTTTTGTCTGTGTTTTTTCTATGCACGTATTGATGTCTACGTAGGTGAGATAATACTCTCTATATAAATTTAGTATCCTGCTTTTCCCCATGGTATTAAATTTTTTATGGAATACTTCTAATGTCTTACAATATTCCATTGTACATTATCCTATGATTTACTTAACTATTATCTTACTGTTAGAATTCAGATAATTTCTAATTTTCTGGCTATTATAAACAGCCTATAATGAATATATGTGTTCATAAAACTTTAGTCTACATCTTGGGATTTTTTTCCTCTGTATAGATCCCTAGAAGTCTTCCCTGGTTTCCTGATAAGCTTGCAGCTTGAGGAGAATCAACAAGTTTACGCCCCACATTCACATAACATGTTAGAGGGATACAGGCCTAGCAGTCAGAAGACTCACTGCTGGGCCTGTATCCTTCTAACAATACCAAATCTCTTTACCTCAGAGTCCACAAGTGTAAAATCAGGGAGATGAATTAGATAATCCCTATTGTTCCATCCATATTTAGTATTTCTTAAACATTCAATTAGTGGACCTAGCTCCTATCCAGTGCCATAATTTTTCTTATACCTTATAGGGCTGTATAGACACAAAAGTACATGAATGATAATAGTGGATCTAGGGTATTACTATATTATTATCTTTATACCATAGACAACACTCCTTTATATAGGAATATAGTTGGCTCTATAACTCTGTTCTCTCCAACCCATATAACTTATAGCTATCTGTGTGTTTTTAAATTACTTTTGGCTTCTAAGTATTAAGTACTATATTATAACTATGTGAACCTACTCACTGAGCCTTTTACTATTAACCCAAGCAAAATTAGATGTTAAAATATCACATTTGAAATTTTTCTTTTGTGTTCCCTAAATTTACATCTGGCTCCACCTTCATAAAAAAGACTGTATTGGGCTTCCCTGGCACAGTGGTTAAGAATCCACCTGCCAGTGCAGGGGACATGGTTTCGAGCCCCGGTCCAGGAAGATCCCACATGCCGCGGAGCAGCTAAGCCCGTGTGCCACAACTACTAAGCCTGCGCTCTAGAGCCCGCGAGCCACAACTACTGAGCCCATGTGCCACAACTACTGAAGCACACGTGCCTAGAGCCCGTGCTCCAGAACAAAGAGAAGCCACCACAATAAGAAGCTTCCACACCGCAACGAAGAATAGCCCCCGCTCACCTCAACTAGAGAAAGCCCGTGCGCAGCAACAAAGACCTAATGCAGCCAAAAAAAGAGACTGTATTAAGTGTTTCTCTGTGCATGACCTTCTGCTAGGAACTGAGTTATAAAGATGTTATTTATTTATTTATTTATTTTTTGCGGTACTCGGGCCTCTCACTGTTGTGGCCTCTCCCGTTGCGGAGCACAGGCTCCAGACGCACAGGCTCAGCGGCCATGGCTCACGGGCCCAGCCGCTCCGCGGCATGTGGGATCTTCCCAGACCGGGGCACGAACCCGTGTCCCCTGCATCGGCAGGTGGACTCTCAACCACTGCGCCACCAGGGAAGCCCAAAGATGTTATTTTTGATGTCAAGGGATTTCTAATTTAAAAACCACAACACTGAGGACAAAGGAGCATCTAGCAAGCAGTCTGGATCTCAGCGCCTGCCAGGTACTGAAGGCCTCTCGTGGGAGGTCAGGAAGGGGAGGCTCTGAGGAATTCTGGGTTTCAAGAGGCTGGAGCCAGTGTAGTATTGTGCTCCTCAGAGAGAAGATCTGTGGAGGAAATGGGATTCTGGAAGCTTTTCAAACTGAAGTGGTGAGGTTTGGGGTCTGCCAGAGAGAGAACATTTCAAGATCTGGGATCTAAATCAGGAAAGATTCTTCTTCCTGATAAAGGTGGAAACAGAGCCATCTAATGTTTTACAGATTGAAAATATGTCAGATTCAGAATAAACAGGAATGATAGTAACTTAGGAAAGGCAGGTCTTAGCAAATGACAGTGCAAACAAGCCATGAGAGTGTGGAGTATAAAGGCTGAGCACTTGGACACACTGAAATGCTTACATGAGAAAATGCAATTACTTTCAGGTGCACTAGACCCAATTAGGTCCCCTTATTGCTTTTAATAACAACCACTCTTTATGAAATACAGTAGTTCTGGCTATTCGCTCATACATTGTATTGTGAGCTTTACCTGGCTCTGCCATCAAGGACTGCATGAGAGGTATGGGAAAATGTTTTGTGGGAAAAATACTGCCTCTCCCCTAAATGGACTTGGGGTGGAGAGTGAAATGTAGTTTTGAGAATGCTAATATTACCAATCATCATTTAATTCTAAGCTGGGATATGTTTTCCAAGTGAGGATATTTTAATAGGCTAACTGATGCCCAATGTACTGTGCTACCCATTCATGAATTCTAGGAACTTGAAGTTCTAGCACAGAAGAAGAGCCTTAGATGGGGCTCCCCTGAAAGCAAAGTGTGAGACACAGACTGGAGTGTGGAGTTGAACTGGGAGGTGACCCCAGGGAGCGGGAGTGAGGCTGCTGAGAGAGGGAGACAGAGCAGGAGAGAGAATAATGCACAGCGACTTTTGACTTTGGAGTAGCCTGGATCTGAGGCCAGTAGAGGGAGAAGTTTTACCGCCATGGACGGCAGGGACTCATCTCACCACAGGCCCTCAGAGGGACTGTGGCCAGTGTGTCCCAGGATTATCCCGCTGAAGGACAGGGAGGTGGGGGGATTCATTCACTAACTGCTCGTTCCTCATTCCCTGAAGTTTGTCCCCTAAGGCATTAACACACCCCACTTCCACATCACGTCCACGTGGACTGAGCAGACTCTGGAGAAAATCTTCTGGACCCTCTTCCCGCGGAACATAGTCACTGGTTAGCTTCTCGGTGTCTGTCCTATAATACACCAGTACAAACATGCCCTTCTGGCTCTTCTCTCCATACTTTGCCCAAGCAGTTGTGGCATTTCTGCCTCATTTGTTGTAAGTTATTTTCATGTCCAACCAACAGAGAACCCGGCCAGCAACTTATTAAGTGTCCTTGCCTGGAAGTTAAATCCTGAGTCATGGGAGGGTGCTCCCAGGTCAATAAATGCTCACTATACAATGCTCCCCCTTCACACTCCACCTCCCTCTGTCCATCACCCTCAAGATCCACTCCCACGCTTGTTTCCGGGTTCCTGTCAGTACATTTTAGTCCTTCCCCTAAGAAAGCTGTCTGCTCCTGCAGCGGGGACTGCTTGGGCTATGCAGAGAGCTGACCCAAATTATTAAAATCTGATGGCATCCGTGTCTTGACTACTGATAATAATGCTGCTCTGAACATTGGGGTGCATGTATCTTTTCAAATTAGAGTTTTTGTCTTTTCCAAATGTATGCCCAGAAGTGGGAATGCTGGGTCAATATGGTAGCTCTAAGCAACCTAAATGTCCATCAACAGATGAATGGATAAAGAAGATGTGGTGTATATATATATATATATATATATATATATACACACACACACACACAATGGAATATTACTCAGCCATAAAAAAGAATGAAATAATGCCATTTGTAGCAACATGGATGTACCTAGAGAGTATCATACAAAGTGAAGTAAGTTAGGCAGAGAAAGACAAATTATCATATGATATCACTTATATGTGTAGTCCAAAAAAATGGTACAAATGGACTTATTTACAAAACAGAAACAGACTCACAGACATAGAAAACAAACTTATGGTTACCAAAGTAGAAAGGGAGTAGGGGAGAGATAAATTAGGAGCTTGGGATTAACAGATACACACCACTATAAATAAAACATATAAACATCAAGGACCTACTGTATAGCATAGGGAACTATATTCAATATCTTGTAATAGCCTATAATGGAAAAGAATCTGAAAAAGAATAGATATATCTGCAGACACACATATATATGTATAACTGAATCACTTTGCTGTGTACCTGAAACTAACACAACATTGTAAATCAACTATACTTCAATAAAAATAATCTGATGGCAATGATGGAAGCTGGGGTCAATCTTGAAAAGGACAAGTATCACCTTACATCTGCCTCAGGTAAAGCCCTTGTGTCACCTGTTGGCAAAGGGGGTGCTGCTCTTCTCTAGCAAGATGGAAGGGAATGTTTCTTCCCACTCAGAGGAATCCAAGGCTTCAAAATTCTCAGGTACATCCACCTACATGCCTGATGAAGGTGAGGAGATGCAAGTCCATTAAAAAAATTTCCTTACAACCAGACTCCTTTCTCAATGGTGCCAGTCCCATTCTTTATTCTGGTATCTCTTGGGCTCCTGGTTCCTTTCTTGGAAATAATCATCATGCTGATCTTCATTAAGGAGCAGGTCGTGGTGCCTCCTGCTGCTCTCTTGGGACCAGCTAGATGATCTCTGAACAGATGTCTTTTTCTGGAAGAGCTCCTGCTGGCACCCACACTATAGAACTTGGCTTCAGTGCCATGAAGCTCTTAAGGGGGGAGATGAGGACACAGCAACACTCATCACTGACGAGCTGAGACTGTTTGATAACAGTAATAGCTGCAAGCAGCATCTCGATCAAGTCACTGTAATCCCCTGCACTGGCTCCAGAAATCACTTTGGAAATGGCACTGTTGGAAATGGCTCTGTTTTGCTTCATGATCTCTCCAAATTCAACTTCACTCACCATAGAGGGTGGAAAGCCCAAATCTTGGCTGCAGTGATGGATAGAGGGGCCAAAGGCCTTCATGTAAATATCTGGTGGAGGCCCCACTGTAGCATTTGGCTGGGGAGAGAAGGCTGGATCGAGGTAAAGGTGGTGGGATGACCCGGGGGAAGGTACAGCTAAATAAGGAGATAATGGAGGGGCGTGAGATGCTCATGGTAGATGCCAGAAGGAAGAGGAGGGACTCCAAAGCTTGAGGAGAGAAGTGGTAGGGATGGGATTGGGACTGGGACCAGACCCATCAGGTGAAGGGCTGAAGGAGGGCAATTGAAGTCGGGCAGCACACTGGGGGGCTTATCCATGTGGACAAATGAGAGTACAACTTGCTCAGAGTGTGGCCCATCCACCAGCAGAACCACTAGAACCTCGGGCATGGTCCCATGGAGCTTTCTCCACTCTTGAGACTCAAATACATTCACGTTCTGAGCCCCTGCCTCAAACTGTGGCAGGTTCTGCCAGGTGGCTGACCTCCCACCCACTTTTTCTCCATTAAGTACTTTTCTGGCAAGAATTTCCAACAGTTTTGTGGACAGTTTTCAGAGGCTTCCACCTCCTCAGCATACCCCCTTGGACTGGCCGTTTGCTCCATTCTCTGCAAATTTCAACTCCACCACACCACAGACTCCTACAAAGTGAATAACCTGGCTCAGCTGCTTGTCTGTGGTCCAGCAGGAGAAGCTGCTCATATAGACAGCAGTTTGTCTGTTACTCAGGCCACTGTAGGTATGCAGAATTACAGGGCTTATTGGGCTTGGGGTTGACTCCTGGTGAACAGGAAGAGGTGGCTTAGGACTGCTGCTTCTATCATGTGAGGGCTGTAAGGTGGACATCAACAAATGGGATTGCTTTTCCCATAACACCCAAATTGTGATGTGGTTTCTGCCAAAGGAGGCATGGCAACAGGGTCCTACAGCGCCCACGGAGGGATGGTACTTCTGCCCGCACGTGCAGGGCAAGCTGCATCTCACATGAGAAGGGATGGGGCATATAAGGTGAGACTTGGCACGTGACAGGTAGGGTCACTGGAGACCTCTGGCTCAGCAGTGAGAGACTGAATTGGACTGAATTCTTCCTCTGTTCTCTGGACATTTCTAACATAGCCCTTAATCAGTCACTGAGGGAGTCTCCCCAGGGTCAAAGAGGCACATTGCCTTGGGACAGAGGCTACAGGTTGTAGCATTTTCCCCCCGTCCCCCAACCCTCACCCGACCTCCCCTCAGAACATGAGAGCTGTCCAACCCGCCCAGTGGTAAGTGATGTGCTTACCCTCAAGGGCAGTTCTGGGTGTCTTTAAAATGTAGAGATAACCAAATAAGGTGATAATTTGAGGAAAAAATATAGAATGCCAGAAGAGCCATTTACCCAGAGAATTTTGTCTCCCCATTTTTATTTTGTTTTTACTCAATAATACAACTTTTAGCTTTAATTACTGAGAGCAAACAGGAAAAAAAAAAGCCTTGTCCCTCTGTTGTCGGTTATTTGTTTATCTTTCTGGTAGGTTGAAAACTGTATAAGAAACTTGATGCTGTCTACATTTTATACTGCATTGTATTTTTTTCCTCTTGCAACAAAACATTTTAAAATGAGAAATGAGGTATGAGCTGTTAAGCAAAAACTAAAAGACAAATATGTGATTCCACTTATATGAGTTAAAGTAGTCAAATTTATAGAAAGTAGACTGGTAGTTACCAGGGGCTGGGGGGAGGGGAGGGTGGGGAGTTAGTGTTTAATGGGTGCGAAGTTTCAGTTTGGGAAGATGAAAAGTTCTGGAGATGGATGGTGGCAGTGTTTGCACAATGTGAACATACCTAGTACCACCGAGCTGTACACTTTAAAATGATTAAAATGATAAAATTAATGTTGTATCTATTTTACCATGATACAAAAGAAAGGAAGAAAGGAAAAAAGAAAGAAGGAAAGAGGGAGAGGGAGGACAAACCCAGAGAGGAGACAAACACTTATCTGTAGACAGAAAAAAATTCCGCTCGCAAATCAGGATCTCATCTTTCAGTCATGGATGGGATAAAAACAAGATAGACTCCTACCAAGTCTGTACCCAAGGGCAGCCGTCAACAGGCTCCCTCCCTGATGAGTCTTTCCTTCTGACACAGAAAGCAAAAAAATGAGTATTAAATTGGATTTTTATGCCGTTCGATATTTCAGACTCTGGGTGCGGTGTGATTGCTGTATTTACTGAATGCCTGCAGCGAACCAGACACTCTGTAAACCTCAGAGTCACTCCTATCAGATAGATCTTATTATTCTCTCTCTCTCTCTCTTTTTAACAGATTAGCAAACTGAAACTCAGAGAGGTTGAACCACTTCCTGAGACCTTAATGGTCTATTAGGCTATTAATGGGCTAGAAGCAGAATTTAGTCCTGGCTAGGCCTGTCTCCCAAACCCCACCCCACCACCCTCTCTTTCCTTCAGTAACACTTGCAATGCTCTTTGCTGGCTGGACTCACACCAAGAAGGGACATGGTTCAGGAGGGTGCAAATTTAGTTCATTTCAACAAATGTGACAGGATGCTGGTCGCTGTGCTAGAAATTGATAAGTGGTGTGTGACCTTATATTATGCATTTCCATATAGTCTATAAAATGCCTTTCTGATTGTGACAAGAAAGCTAAAGTGGACAAAACATTTTGAAGGAGCCAGCTCAAAGGTGTTGCCACTGGCCATATGGAATATCATTTTGAAAATCCATGATACCCCTAGTGATACTCAGAGAGAGAGATAGAAAAAGAGAAAAGAGGAAAAGATCTTCATAGAAGAATAACTTAGAGAGAAGGAGATAATAAATAGAAACAAAATGATTTCATTAGAAATCATCATTTTGTAACCCTTATATAATAATTGATTCGGGCAAGGATTAATAAAGGATGCTAAAACCATTGGGTGAAAGTTTGTTGGAGAATAAGATAGTTCTATTATTCAAATTATTACCCCACAGATTCTCCTTTAATTAAAAATGAAAAAATATGTTTACAGTGAAGATATCTGGCAGACGCACCTTAACCAAGTGATCAAACTTGTTTCTCAGTAATAGCAGAACAAAATTTGCATTCTGTACCTCTTTCTCATAAGCTACAGGGGGAAATACACAATGTCATTTATGTAGTTGCCTTGCCAAAATGTTTAACTTGAATCTTATCATTAGGACCAATCCAGAATTGTGGTAAATCGATAAGACAATAACTCAGATTCTTCAAAATGTCAGTGTCAGGAAAGAAAGAAGAAAAGGCAGAGGGATACTATTCTGTATTAAAGGAGATGAAAGAGTTGTAACAGCCAGACATAATGCATGAATCTGGATTTCATCTTGGATTATTTAAAATTATTTATTTATTTACTTATTTTGGTTGCACCAGGTCTTAGTTGCGGCAGGCGAGCTCCTTAGTTGCAGCACGTGGGAGCCTTAGATGCAGCCTGCAGGCTCCTTAGTTGTGGCAGTCGGGCTCCTTAGTTGCAGCACTCAGGCTCCTTAGTTGCGGCATGCATGTGGGATCTAGTTCGCTGACCAAGGATCGAACCTGGGCCCCCTGCATTGGGAGCTTGGAGTCTTATCCACTGCACCACCAGGGAGGTCCCCTCATCTTGGATTTTAAAAATATGTAAATGCCATTTTGAAGATAAGTGGACTGTATGTTAGATGATATTATCAAGTCATTGAAAGTGTCATTTGGGGTGAAGTGTCATGATATTTGCAACTTATTTTTTTTTTTTTTTTTTTTTTTTTTGCGGTGTGCGGGCCTCTCACTGTTGTGGCCTCCCCCGTTGCGGAGCACAGGCTCCGGACGCGCAGGCCCAGCGGCCATGGCTCACGGGCCCAGCCGCTCCGCGGCATATGGGATCCTCCCAGACCGGGGCACGAACCCGTATCCCCTGCATCGGCAGGCGGACTCTCAACCACTGCGCCACCAGGGAGGCCCTGCAACTTATTTTTAAATGATTCAAAAAGTATGTTTTTATATATATATGTTATATAAATATAAAAGTTATATACATATATAAATATAAGTAAATATATAGAGACAGACAAAGGCAGAGACTGAGTAGAATCAATGACCGACCTATTAGCAATGAGCATCCCTAGGGCCCACACTGTGGTCTTGAAATACTATTTCTCACTAAAAGAAACCAGAGCCTGTGGAAAAAATGGCTAATTCCAAGTCTGTGGCAGAAAATGACAAGATGAGCCTGGGATATCTTGTCTATCAAATACCAAGGAGGTTATCAAACACTGTTAGGATCACCTCAAAAATTTCACAGCCCACCTGAAGAAGATTTCACTGGCCAAAGATGAGAGAACTGGAGCTTCAGTCATGATAATAGTAATTATGATGGATTAAAACAAATCAAATATGTTTAAATCTATGAGCTCAAAAAGAATTGATCACCTTCAGAGTGTGATAGGGCATCAATTCATTATCTTGAAAAATGGTTTAAATAAAAACAAAGAATCTATCCTGCCTTTCTATATGAACTATATACCACTGGGTAACCAAATAATAGATTGGGGGAGTATCTCTTTATAATAGTGTTTCAACTAACAAATGAGTAGAAATTATTAAAATTAGAATATCTCCATTCTGCACACCAAGTGAACTACTAGATACAGGCAGTAATAATCACCAATGGCTGCTGACATCACACCGAGGGAGACAACCAGATGTGCCTCCTACAGAATTGCCCGACACCTGCTTGCCTTGACAACAGGATCAGCGTGATCCAGCTCCCAATTTGCAGGAAATACAGAGAACAGAGAACCTGTTGAATTACACCACGAGCATGCACTCAACAGAATCCAGGCTGTGGGAAACTCCGCCAGTCGAAGGACGCAGATAAAGTGTAAGGGAAAGAAAGAGATCATTAAGTTAAAACTTAAAATATATTTTGTAATAGGCAAGACTAAATTATAATGTCCAGGGACATTTGATCACAATTGGGTGATAAAACTATTTGCAAAGCAGCAATTACTGTAGACGTAATTGGGGAAGAAAGTGTTCATCATTGGAATGAGTCTCATGGACAGAGCTTCTGAAGTGGAAGCCAGTTTTATTTTCTGACCTGGGTTGTAGTTACAAAGCTGTTCACTTTTATAAAAGTTAATTGTCATACATTTGTTTTGTGTAGTTTTCCATATCTTTATTTTATATTCTAATAAAATTAATTGTTTTAAAAGAGAGAAACATATTTTAGGAGACACAGCAACCAACTGCAATCTGTGGACCTTGTTTGGATCCTAATTTGAACAAACTAATTATAAGCTATTTATGAGATAATCAGGCAAATTAAAACATTGACTAGATCTTTGATGATACTTAGGTATTATCGTTTAATTTTAGATGTAATAATGCTATTGTGTGTTTTAGAAACAGTCATTATTTAAAGATACACACTGAAGTATTTTAGATAATGCCTAAGGTTTACTTCAAAATAATACATTGGGGGTAGAAATGGCAAGTAGATGTATAAATGAAACAAATTGGCCAAAGTTGATAATTGGTGAGACTCGTTGCAGAGTACATGGGGAGGGGGGTCATTATAGTATTCCCTCGACTTCTGTGCATGTTTGAAATTTTCCATAATGAGAAATTTCTTTCATGATTTAAACGAGTAGTTTATAAGCAAAAGAAAGCTGGATCCCTAAGTTCTGGATGTGGATGGCTCAAGCAGCTCCCTCTCTCTTCAGTGAACTACTCTGAAAATTCTCCCTCCATGGAACAGTTGTTTAAGTCAACCAAAACTTCAGGGCCAGGTGTCATTTGTCAGATAAAATGTCCCTGCATACCGAATATTCCCAACACTTCTTTCAGATCAGACTGGCCAAATAAAACATGTTTTCACTTCTCTGTGGAGGGCTGAGGACTGTGAACCACAGCCTCTCTGCAGTGTGCACCCTGTCTAGGAGTTGAAGCCCAGATTGGTACATTGTAGGACAGAACCTTCCATTCCATCCTGCAGAATTTCAGGTCCAGACCCAATATCTGTCTCTGAAATGCCTCCCACACTTGTTGAACAGCTGCTCAATCTCAAGTTAGCACCCAAAGTAAAACATAATAATATGGGTTTTTTTTAAGGCCTCACTGCCTCAATTTTGTCATGCTGACATCAGCACCATATGCCTACTGGTGTGGCAAATTGAGAAGAAAGTGTTTCTATGGCCATGCTGCTGATTTCAAAAATAGCATAGCTAATGAGCCAGCTGTGGTTAGGCAGAAAAACGTTAATAATCATTTCTGCAGTTTCTTTCATCCTAAACAGTTCTCACATATTACTCTCTATCTTTTCAAAACTGTAATACAGATGTCATACAGATGACCCATTTGAATGGGTTCTATTCTAAACAAGCCACCTGGGAGATCACTGTTTTTATCAAAAGGTAGGGAAAATAATTTATCCCAGGTCAAATGGGCAGCGCTAAAAGTAAATTATGGTTTTGACAAAATGATGTACGTTTTATAAGACAGTGTTATCAGTTCATGAAGATATGGTGTCCCCCTGGAACTTAAAAATGAGGGAAATAAAGATTGACTTGAGCATTAAACTGTGCAATCAATATATAGTGATCAGAGCTGAGAATACAAATCTGCTTAGAGACCAGCCAACTGTCAGGTCAGCAAGACTGGGCTGTCAAAGAATGAATATATTATGATACCTAAAGAGTACGTTCACCCAAAGTGTGTGTGTGTGGGTGGGGTGTGATGTTGGTCCATCAAAGAAATACAGGAAAAAGTGTCACTCAGACAAGTGTTGGCTATGTGTGTCTAAACATTGTTCAGGGGATGGGAGCCTTAACCAATGGCTCTGAATTACTTGAGTCTTATGGCTCAAGATCACGTGAGCCAGATTCATCAAGCTTTGGAAACTCAAGGCAGAGGTCGCAAACTGGAGTACTGGGCACCTAACCTCGCTTACAGTTGGATTCGTCTGGCTCTGTTAGGTTCTTTTTAACTGGAAACTTTTTTTTATTGAAAAGATTTTACATAAGATTATCCTTTTATTACTTTTTTTTGAAAAATCCCACATTCCCACGTGGCAACAATCAGCTAGAGCTGTGTAAGAGCTGCCCCCTGCAGACGGCTCTCTGCTGTCCACAGCCCACACCAGGCCCCTTCACTCAGCTGGCTTACATCCCTGGCCCCTGGACACATCTGCACTGGCCACCCCCAGCTTAATACCTTCAGCTGGCCTCACTTTCTGTGTTTTGAATCCATGCTGCTCACAAAATCTTCTTTTCCAGCCTGACTTCCCTTGTTGGTCTTCTACAGGGAGAAAATGAGCTGGTCATGCCAATGTGAGGATTCCTGACTTTGTGACAGTTTTATGTTTCAAGGCTCAGTAAGACATTGGCATTTTGATTTTACACATCAATCTCCGATAAATCAGCCCTAGAGAGATGGCTCCACTCTTGGTGTAGCAACAAAATCAAGTGTCATTCTCCAAGGCTGACAATCAAACTTCTGTTGCTGCTAATACAGTGGCTTGGGACTAAACTATTCAATGTCACCATATGGAATCCTGCACAAAGAAGACATTTTCCAATTTTTATTTTATTTAGAAGATACTGTATGGTCTAATTTTGTTTTATAAATCACATTTGCTTACACTATACTTTTGTATGTAAGGGGGTGTGTGTGTGTGTAAAATCCAAAAATGGGAGATTGGGTTAGTGGAAGAGCATACAAAATGAAAGTTTTGGTTCAAAAAATATGATCTTTGCCTTTCTAGCACTTCTTCCTGCAGAGTGCTGAGGGTATGTTTTTGGTTCCTTTATCCTTTCTATTAGTATCACATTTCATGACTCTTTATTAATTGTGAAAGAATTAATGCTTTTTCGAACTCTCAGACCTTATCTTCTCCACTTTGAATGCCATTGCCTCTGCAGTCACCCACTAGCCGCCTATATTTTATAATTTAGAAAATGTCCACCTACATATTGCACCTCCATTGTGTCATCTGCCAGAAAGCAAGATGATTGGGAAAGAAAATCTTAAAAGCACTTCCTACACGTTCACACATTGCAGAGGCTTTACATCATAGGCATTTGGGAGTCCCACTATGTCTGAAAGAACTTTGGAATGATTCGTGCAGGAAATAACTTGGGAAAAGATAATTCTGAAAGATTCTCATTAGCATGAGTACTGTATTGCTGACTCATGTAACAACTCTGAAATATTTAAGATCCTCCAACACTTTTCCCATTTCAACCATAAACATAGACATCTCATTCATTCATTCATTTAAAAAAATGGTTACCAAGCATCTACTATGTGCAGGTAATTAAAGATATATCTAAAGCCAATAGAAAGCAGTTTTCCTAGACTCAGTGTCAAAGATCATAATAATGATGATAACAATAAAACAGACAAGGACATTTTTGCCTTTGTAACCATGTGAGTGATTTCAGTTGTTCTGTTGTCTGTACTTTCAGGCTAGAACTGTTTGGCAGCTTACAAGAACTTCCAGAAAGTGCCAAGTGGTTCTACACTTATGATTTTTGTTTTCCTCCCATAAAGAGGTGTCTTTGGACATCACACTGGAGTTTGCTACAAAATGGAGGCTGTAACCGGCAACTGTTTAGGGAACATTCCTTTTTTTTTTTTTAGTTTTTTGGGTTATTTTTTTTTGTTATTTTTTTTTGCCCATGCCACTCAGCATGTGGGATCTTAGTTTCCTGACCAGGGATCGAACCCGCACCCCTGCATTGGAAGCATGGGGGCTTAACCACGACCGCCAGAGAAGTCCCAGGGGAATATTTCTGAGTATTGCTTCTAGATAATTTTTAAAACACAACAGAATATCAGAAACTGTTTTTCTATCGATCTCTGTCCCTCCTATATCATTTCTATGTATCACTTATGGTGGAAGCATCTAAAAATGAAGTGAATATGTGGCATATTGAGAAACAATAACTAAACATATTTCTTAAAATTATGTTTTTGGAATCACAGATGCATTTGCTTAATACATTAGTCACACATAAAAAGATCCTAGCTGAGTAACTTCTCAGACCTTTCATTTCTGCAAAACGGAGTACTTCAAGGCTGACCGTTCAATCACTAAAATACATCTTCAATGACAGGAAGAAGTACTTGGGTTAATTCTTTATCAGGGTTACAAACTTAAGTTTGTTTTAGATCTTGCTTTCTAAGAATCAAAGAGAAGAATAGAAGAACAGAAAAATGACCACAGTTTTGAAGGACTGAATACTGATGTATTAATTACAGAATTGACAGTCCAGCTCCAGTAACTCAAATAAAGCAGCTGGCATTGGCCTGGGAATGGGTTTTATCCCATAAAGATATTACATTTATTGCCTTTAATGAGTACATAGAATTCAGATAGAGATAGGAATATCAGAGATGCAATTTTAATGTAAACATTAATGTAAGTAGGATCTATTTTTTTCCTAAAATAGATCTACTTGACTAAAAATTTGTTTCCTGTAAACTGTCAGCAATAAATGAAGGAATTTAGTCACCTAACAAATAGTGGTCTGGAAGCTATGTGAGATTATGTGTTCTTAAAACTTTTAAATAGCAAAACTTAGTAACAAAACTATGTTTATCATAGTAACAAAACAATGACTCTGTGAGTTTTATGTGGGAACTGTGCAATTAATTTTAAAACCGCCTTAGCAACCTGGAGGTAAGCTTAGTGATGTGACATTCAATGAAGACGTTTGATGACCTCACAAGAGTGGATTTGATATGGTATTTTATAACAAAAGGGGAAAAAATATCAAGCTGAATGCCAAGTATGATGCATTCTGTAAGCAACCACAGAATGATAGCATTACATACATTGCATACATATTTACCTGTACTACTCAAAGCCACTGCCCAGCTGCTCTAAACATGAAGGACAGAAGGCAGGTGACTCCCCTTCCTGGTATTTACTTTGCAAAGCAAAGACTGCAGTGAGTCTAATCTACTCCAGAATCTTTGGCTTCAGAATTAGACACTTAGGATCTTCGTGACCTCGGCCAGTTTCCATAACCTGAGTCTAAGATTTTTTTTTTTTTTTTGCGGTATGCGGGCCTCTCACCGCCGCAGCCTCTCCCGCTGCGGAGCACAGACTCCGGACGCACAGGCTCAGCGGCCACGGCTCACAGGCCCAGCCTCTCCGCGGCATGTAGGATCCTCCCGGACCGGGGCACGAACCCATGTCCCCTGCACCGGCAGGCAGACTCTCAACCACTGCGCCACCAGGGAAGCCCAAGATTTTTATATATAAAAGTAATAAAGTTAATCTATAAAAATAAAGAGAAATACCTTTCCTGCAAGACTGTAAGCCTATTGTAAGAATCAGATGAGATAACGTACTTAGCAGGGGGCCTGGTACATAGTAAGTGCTCAGTAAGTGAGAAGACTTTATACTACCCTCTCCACGCCCTGTCTGCTACTGCTGGAAGCAAAGAAACAGATTTGCTTTGCTTTACCTCATAGATGTGGTCACCACAGCTGAACTGCAGCAGCTTCTGATTTCTTCCTAGAAGAAGAAAATTTTATATTAGCAATATAATGTGTGTTTTCCTGAGGAGGATTGACTATGGGGTAAATATGTGTATCCCCTTCCATGTGGCAGTGTGTGCCAGCCTCCCAGTGTAATTGAGATGGCCTCTTGTTTACATGGGAAACACAGGTGAAGACCATTTTCTCATTATGAATGGGATTGAACTTTTCCCCGATGGGTACTTCTCAACTCAAGTCGTTGCTCAAATATCACCTTCTCTACAAGGCCTCCTCTGACCACCACATTGAAAATAGCAGCCCACCTCCCCATATTGATACTCCTTGACCTTCTTCCTTAGCCCCATTAATCTAATGGAAAATATTGTTTTCAAATTTATTTCGCCTATGGTTTATCATCTGTCTCTTCCAGTTAGAATGTCATCTTTTGGGGGACAGGAATCTTTCTCTGTTTTTTGCCTGGAACACTTGATAATTTGTTGAATGAACAAATAAATCAATAGATTTATTCATATTTGCTTGTATATGCACAGAGAAACTCTGGAAACTTTCCTGAGAAAATAACAGTTGTTACTAGGGCAGGGAAAGTGGAAGACGTGGTCTGGATAAATTGGGGATGGGGTGGGAGGGAGATTCCAATTTTTGGTTTTTGAACCATGTGAATTATATATATATAATAGATATATAAATCAGACATCACTATTTCTTTTTTTTTTAAAGATCTTTTTTATTTTATTTTTTTATGGCTGTGTTGGGTCTTCATTTCTGTGCGAGGGCTTTCTTTAGTTGTGGCAAGCGGGGGCCACTCTTCATCGTGGTGCGTGGGCCTCTCACTATTGCGGCCTCTCTTGTTGCGGAGCACAGGCTCCAGACGCGCAGGCTCAGTAATTGTGGCTCACGGGCCCAGTTGCTCCGCGGCATGTGGGATCTTCCCCGACCAGGGCTCGAACCCACATCCCCTGCATTGGCAGGCAGATTCTCAACCACTGCGCCACCAGGGAAGCCCCAGACATCACTATTTCTAAAGTTGCCTACCATCTCTGATAGGCCTTATTTCCTTCTCTCCACTGTCTCTAAAGAGACCTCTCTCTCCCATCTCTTTTTCCTGCACCCCCTTAATTTCTCCATTAAACCTCAAAATAACAAATTTTCTTCCTGCTACATATGCATATGTGTCTGTACATATCTTTTCTATATAAATGAATGTTGTAAGAAAAGTGTGAAGTTCAACTTCAATTTCAAAACAGATACTCTACTCAAATACAGAATATGACCATGTAAAGGTTTACTAAACAAAAGCAACAACAAAAAGTTGAACCCAAAGAGGAAGGTCAACCAGGAAGAGTGATGGTGACTTTAGAGAGTTTGATAAACACATGGTATATGATGCTTTGTGGGCATCCGCCCTTGACCCCAGGGGTCACGTGATGGATGTCCACTGTGTAGTAGGTGAAGTGACCTCTGTGCTGGGAGCAGGTGCTCTGAGATTCTCCCTGAGGCCAGATATCTGCTTCTGGGCCGCACGCTCCACCATTCTGATCAGAGGACTCCTTGGTGTTGGGGCATCTGAGGCAAATGTCCCAGAGAGACTGAGGGAATACAAACAAGCAGATCTGCAACATGATGCAAAGAAAACAGAAGGGGCACGTGAGTTGGCATGTGTTAAGTGTTATGAATCCATTTACATAGTCACCGGCGGAAGCAACATAATCCAAAGTTTAGATGAAGCCAAGAGCCTTGCCTTCCTTCACATCTCCAGGGAGTCAGAATATAAGTAAAAAATTTTAAATATAGATGCTTTCTTCTTCCCTTCCAGCCTCTTTTCCACCTCCCTCCCATGTTTTCCAGCCGGTTTTAGGCAAGTGAATTATTATTCTAGCCAAATTCCTCTAGGAAGGAAAGAACAAGCTCAATCCATCTTCATTTCTCTCTTCTGACAAAGTAGGCAAGACAGTGATGACATCAGTCTTTTAACTCAAGGGATTTTGTTCACAGGGATTTAATGAATATTCGTTAATACACTGTGATAAGCAATGCAAAAATATGAGGCACAGCAAAATGATAAAAGCCACGAATTACAAATTCCTAAGCCCTAATTATGCAGAAAACTAATTTCTTCTTACTACATTAAGGTCTGACCGTCCCCAGACCCAGTGCCTTTTATGTACTTCTATGAATTTTAATTATGTATAAATGAAAACCTGAAGAAAGGAGTCATTTAAAATATAAAGATCTATTCCTAATTTCTTACAAAACCATTTATCTTTACAAAAAATGTTAGTGAACAGTGGTCCTCCAGCATCGACAATGGTCAGAGTCACATGCCACAATGACTTGTAAATATTGTGTATTAAAACGAAGTCTAAAAATATGCTTTAAATCCACTTCTCAGCTTGTGCATTCTATTTAATCCACTAACCTAGAAAATCATGTTAATGAAATTGGAAATTGAAATCAACATTTTCTAAACTGCTGCTTGATATTTTTCAGTGTTGGCTATTGCTTCTATCCTGAAGCACTATTATGACATCACCCCTTGAGAATCTCCCCCCGAAACTGTCACATGATGCCAGAGAAGCACATCATTTAGTTCTTTGCTTTTTCCCCTTACTTACTCACCACCATGGCTGTAGTTATTTTTCCACTGTGGGAGTCACACAGTGGGAGAGAGGAGCAGGCCCCGTCACATCTCCAGGTTACGTAAGCACCCACCCCAAAGGGGCAACCCAGATCCTCTGACCAGCACCGGCAGAGAGAGGGCTCAGACCCCAAATAGCAACTTTTGCGCTGAGCAGCGAAAAGAAGACACAATTCCACTTATAATATTCAGAGACTGCAGCAGTCTTCGAAATTGGGCTTTCCTAGAACACTTAACAGAAGTCACACTTCACCGTCAAGTACTGGAGGAAGGGCCAAGACAGCACCAAAACCTCCAGCAGTTGCCATGGCAGCAGCAGCAGGACTGGAAAGGTTTCCAGAAGCAGGTCTGTCTCAAGAGTTTATAACACAATCACATGCTGTCTGTGTTTAACACAGGCCGAATGAAGACAGATACAGTCTGTTTTCCAACTCCCTCTGTCAGTTTGCATTATGATTATCTGGTGAAATTCCGTCAAGGGAAGTATGATGCACTCTCTGACCTGGGTCTTCAGGTTTGCCTGCAACAAAGAAGGCTCAAGCCTTTCTCCCCAGCTTGTGCAGGAAATGCAGCATAAACCAATCCCTGACTTGGGCTTAACCTGATTGGCTGAAATTTCTGGTTATAATATAACATTTACTGGTTAATGCAGTGTTTGATCTAATAGCAAAGCTGATTCTACCACTATAGTATTACTTGGAAATATTAAGACCTAATCCAGATGGTACAAGGAAATGTTCTTTGAATCTAAATTTATTTCAGAAAAAGCAACAAGGAGTTATTTCTTTTTCTCTTTGTTCCTAAGTAATTTGCAGGGAAAATTAAGCTCTGATTGCAGATGTTGACTCTTCCCTGGGACAAGAGGCTAGACCCGCAGATGTGGATCCTTTCTCTAGATGAATTTTACCCTTCCCCAATCCCAGGGAGACCAAGTTGCTTTTTTATTGTGGCAAAATACACATAACTTAAAATTTATTGTCTTAACCATTTTTTAAAATTTATTTTTAAATTTATTTTTTTTAATTTATTTTTGCCTGCATTGTGTCTTCCTTGCTGCGCACGGGCTTTCTCTAGTTGTGGCGAGCGGGGGCTACTCTTCGTTGCGGTGCGCGGGCTTCTCATTGCGGTGGCTTCTCTTGTGGAGCACAGGCTCTAGGTGCGTGGGCTTCAGTAGTTGTGGCTTGTGGGCTCAGTAGTTGTGGCTCGTGGACTCAGTAGCTGTGGCTCACGAGCTTAATTGCTCCACTGTACATGGGATCTTCCCTGACCAGGGCTCGAACCCGTGTCCCTTGCATTGGCAGGCGGTTTCTTAACCACTGCGCCACGAGGGAAGTCCTGTCTTAACCATTTTTAAGTGTACAGTTCAGTGGCGTTAGATATGCAAACAAAGTTATGTAACCATCACCACTATCCATTTCCAGAACTTTTTCATCATCCCAAGTAGAAACTCTGTACCCATTAAACAATAACTCCCCACTACTCCCTCCCCTCAGCTCCTGGCAACCACAATTCTGCTTTCTGTCTTGATGAATCTGCCTATTCTGGATACTACATATAGCTGAAATCATATAGTATTTGTCCTTTTATGTGTCTGGCTTCTTTCACTTATTATAATGTTTTCAAGGTTCATCCATGTTGTTGCATCTATCAGAAGTTTCTTTTTAAGGGTGAATAATATTCCATTGTATTTATATTCAACATACACACATTGTATGTATATTTTGTTTTTCCATTCCTCTGTTGATAGTCATTTGGGTTGTTTCTACATTTGGCTACTGTGAATAATGCTGCTATGAATATTGATGTTAAGTACCTATTTGAGTCCCTGGTATCAGTTCTTTGGGGTATATACCAGAAGTGGAATTACTAGATCATATGGTAATTCTATGTTTAACTTTTTGAGGAACCACCAAACTGGCTCCCATGGTGGCTGTACCATTTTACATTCCCAAAAAGTTCCCCCTTTTAATACCTTTGAAAAGATATAACCTCTGTGTTACTTTCCCAAATTTCAAGGTACTGGGGGAAGGTTGCCAGTAGAAGCATCACTGTTGACAATACGTTTCCCTGATGTCACACTGAAATCCTAAGTTAAAGTCAGTAAACATTCGTTGAATGCCTACTATGAGCCAGGTAACAACGGGCCAGGCATTAAAGATACGAAGAGCACAAAGCTTAGTGAGGAAGATGGACATTTAAATGCAAAAGGTGTAGTGTGATGAATCCAATAATAGAAGGATATGCAAGGCAATAAAGGGGAAGGAAAAGCTTTGCAGAGGGATGACTGAGCTGGGTTTTGAACAGGAGTTTGCCAGATGGGAGGAAGGAGAATAGCCCAAGCAGGGAATAGTAAGTTCAGAGAATATCCAAGAGAACATGGCACTCTCAGGGAACGAGGGAGAGTTCATTATGGCAACAGCTTACTGCTTTTACTGGTTTCTGGCCTATTGGTGTCCCCTCAGAAGTTCTGTGGACAGGGAAGGAAGACAGCATATGTGTAAGCATATGTTCATATATGTACTTGCATCTGAGGGTAGGAAGAGGTGGGACTTTACCAGGTGGTATCTGGAGTGTTGTGATTTGTGGCCCATAGTGATGCTGAGTGAGGAAGGTGATTGCAGGGTGAGAGCTGACACTTTGAGGCATTGTAGTGGTTGTTACCAAACAAAACTTTAAGGCCCCCGGAGATAGGAAATATGACTTAGAACTTTAGAAAAATCCACTTTTGATTGATCCAGTTTCAGACTAAGAAACCTGAAAACCCTCCCACTGCAACCCCTAGAAAGGGTTTGTAAAATACAATAAAAATTCTTATAAATGCAAAGCCAAATTAATGCACACACAAAATAGGGACATCTCCTGGTGCCAGAAAGGAGGTCAGTGGAAGCCAGAGCAGTGACCTGAAACCGTTGCCATGGGGACAGGGATGCAGGATGGATGGTGAAGGATAGGCAAAGTTTCCTTGCTTCTATAAAGCCAGCAGGAGAGCAGGAGTGAGAGTCAACAACAAGGAGTGTGATCTGATGTAATGTAACGCAGTCATGGGAGTGCCAGCCTTTGCCATTTTATTGGTTAGAAGCAGGTCCCGGGTCTCACTCACAAAGAGAGGGGATTATACAGGCCATGAATATCAGAAGACAGGGATCATGGGGGACCACTTTAGGGTCTGTCCACCACTGTCCACAGACATTCATTGGTGCCACATCCCAGGAGTATCTGTCGAGATGTTTCCACCAACATCAGAGTTCAGACTTCTCATGCCACCTTTGGGATGCTACTGACATGCTCTGTCCCATGGCCACTGCCTATAAGTGTTGAAGAATACAGGATTTATTAGTTTTTATTTATTTTATAAAAATACTACATGGTTATGGAAACATTCCAAACAGTGCAGACAAGGATAAGTACAAAGGACACATTCTCATCTTCTTTCCCATTCACAAACCCCATACTACTACTCAGAAGTTATCTTTGGAAATGGTTTCTGGATAGTGTGTGATATCAAAACTATCATCATTTCAGGAAAACAAAAGCACCATCTGTCCAAGAGAAAATTGGAGTTGTCCTGGGCAAGTTCAGCTATTTAGTTTTTTGAGATTCCCAAGGTGAAGATGAAAGAGTAAGAGATTCATTAAAGGGGCAAGAGGGGCGACAGGGCAGCTGCAAAGGTGGCCTCCAGTCTGCCATGCTGTCCTGTGACTTAAATAGTAAAGTTCAGTGGTAGGTTAAGGATAGAGTGCAACCAAAAGCTTACTTATAAAATAAGAGAATTAAAAATTAAAAGGAATGAAATAAATAAATTTACACAAAAAAACCCACAAGAGATTATTTTGGAGTAAAGACAAAAATATTAACATGAAAACTACAAAGTATAAAAGTAAATAAAGGTCAAAAGTTAAAAGATACCACATTGAAAGTTAAAAGCTAAAGAATTACTGAAGCTAGGCTTAATTTTTTTAAAAAATATGGGCGAAAAGATGAACTGACAATTTACAAAGAAACACAGATGGCCTGTATATGTGAAAATATTATAATTTAATCTTCCTTGTAACCAAAAAAATAATAAAAATCACAAGATACTATTTCTCACATATTAGATTAGCAAAGATTTAGAAGTTTGATAACATTCAGTATAAACGTGAGGAAAACAGTCTCATACACTGTTGGTCAGAATATACATTTCTATGAACTGTTTAGATGGCAATTTGACAATATCTACAAAAATTTACTTAGCTACTTGAACTAGCAATTCTATTTCTATGACTGTATCTTAAAAGTATATTTGCGTGGTGTGTGTGTATAAATACACAAGATAGATAGATAGATGCATAGATACATAGATTCATAGATAGATCATCATTGATTGAAACAGAGAAATGGTAGAACAACCTACATGTCTATCAATTGGGAATTGCTAACATAAGTTACTATTATCTCCATTAAATATGATTTATTCCCACAATATAGCTTTCTCCCACCTGAAATGGGCTTCTCTTCATTCTCCTCCTTCAGGAAGCCTTCTCAGATCATTCCATATCCAGTCACCAATTTGGGGGGGTCTGTTTTCTCCCAATCTATCCCAGTTTCAACAGTGGTTCAAGACCTCAGTTGACACAGAACTGGTTTCAAATCCAGGAGAAAGGTATACCTGCAATCAATTATCCATGGTAAGGGAATTTCTTTTTTAAAAAAGCAGGAACCTTTCAGATTGAGATGAACATGGCTTTATTTTGATCTTGAAAAAATGTCAAGCATTTTTTACAATGCTGTGTGACACAAATTGATTTAACCGTCCTCACTTTTATACTTTTACACTTTTATACTTAAAGCCTACAGAAAATAAATACTACAAAAGGAGAAGATGCCAGTGTTAACATTTTAAATTCCTAACTTTTAAATCCATCAGCTTTTCTTTCTGCTCAGTGCCTTTTCTAGAATCTCATCTTTTCCTTGCATTCTGTTTTGTTTTTTTTTTTAACAGTCTTCAATTTTCTGAAACAAAGGAGGATTGATTAGGACCTTCATTCATGGTTCAGGTGCCCCATTCTTGGAAGATGAAGTGCTTCTTCAAAAATCCTTTCTAAACAAGCTCTCAAGTCAATTACTCTCCTCTTTTGGTGATATAAAACAAAGTGTACCATTAGTCATTTAGCAAGAGCAAAATGTCTCCCTTTGTGAAAACCACCAACCATTTAGTTTAAAAAACTAAAGGATAAATCAATTCTAATGGATGGAACTTGATAATTTTTCCATATGTTATTACTAAAGTTGACATGGCGGAAGTTGCCAAGAGGAAGCAATAAACAGTAACGCTAGAGAAGGAAGAATAGTTCTTGAATCCTCATTAAATGTATCTTTGTTTTAAAGTTTGATTGTTTTTCCACCATGAAATTAATTGACATTTTCACTTATTATTTTTACTTACAACTAAACAGCTTGAAGAGAGTGGTTTTCAAAATACTCTTCCCAAAATCAGTCTATGGAAAAAGTAGCATTCCCAAGTAACTTTTTATGACACTTGGTTACCAGTGAGACTTGTCCACATGCCCTTTTTATACCTAGCAAAGCAACAAAAAGATGCCCACATCTGCATCATTTGTCTTCTATGATAGTGGACCTTGGCACGAGTAACATCAATTACAGGAAACTGGAATCTCCCAGAGCAAAATGACCTAAGTTCACATTGCTTTCTCTAAGTCCAGCCTGGATCTCCTAAGGTCATTGCCCATATTCAAAACATACACTCCTTTCTCCTGGCAATTATGCTGTATACCAATGGAGCTTCCTCTAAGAAGCTGAAAATTCTATTAATTTAATTCAATCTCTTTTTTGCTATTTAGCAATGGTTTCCCCAAAAAATTAATTGAAAAGGCTGTAATGGCAGCCAAAAGCCACTCTTACTGGATGGCAAGATGCCATTATTTTATATATATACATATATGTGTGTGTGTGTGTGTGTATATATTTGTATACATATATATGGGGGGAGAGTTTTGGTTTGTTTTTTTGCCTCACTAGTCTCCTTTGTTTTTGTTTTTTAAGTAGTTGTTTTTTTGTTTGTTTGTTTGTTTGTTTTTACCTATCTGGACAGGTCATGACAGAAGACTGTTGACTGTTTCTTTTATAATAAAATTACATTCATGTTGTGGTTCTTTGAGTTGTTGAAAAATGTCCCCTTTTATATCCACTAAAGAGAGGTGTGATTCAAACAGAAGGAAGTATAAACTAATTTAGGAGTAACCATGAGCCAGGTGCTTTACATATGTTAGCTTATTTAGTCCTCCTAACCACTCTATAATTTAGGTGTTATCATCTCTGTTTTGTAGTTGAGGAAATTAAGTCTCTTTAATAGATGAGATAACTTGCCCAAGACCATGTATGGAGTCAGAATGTGATCCCACATGGGTCTGATCCCAAAGCCAGAGATCTACCTCTTTCTTATTATCCAGTCATATTTTCATAAAATCTATTTGAATGACACTTATAAGAAGCCACCAAGATTCATCTAATTTAATTTCTATATCTAGGATTATTTTCTCCTGTTTTTTATTTAATCTACTACTTGCTTATATTTGACCCTTCTCAGTTGTCCAAAATGTAGGTATACAATTAAACTACAGTCCCCTATTACAAAACCCAAAACTTCTGTGACTTAACAGGCAAGAGAAGCAAGCTCTTTGCACAGACTCAGGACAAGCATCATGGTTTAAATTCCAGTCCCAGTCATCAGGCAGGCCTATGTTCAAATCCTCAGGGTTTTTTTTGAGGACTAAAAAAGATCATGTATTAAGCATCTGTTAGATGTACAATAAATAGAAACTTAATTTGAAAAATACAGAGTGGCAAACAAAGCTGACCCAATTCCCACCCCCATTAGACAGGCCTTGGAAGGGGAGAAAAAGAAGGAAAGGTGGAGGGAGGGGAGGAGAGAAACAGGAACGAGCCTTAGGGCATGGAGCTCAACCAGCTGAGAACGCAGAGACCAAAACCTTCCACTTTACAAAGTCAAGGGCTGTGGCTTTTAGTTATATCTGGGGCTTGGTAAAGCTTTTTTCTCCCATTAGAGAACCTTCGAATTCCCACTTGAGAGAGAAACAATCAGGCTTGGCGGATAACAAGCCTCTCTGTGAAGACAACAACGCTCAGACATCAAACCTGTTGACAGAACAAGCTGACAAGTTCATACCCTCTATGCAGGATTGCAAATTCTCAAATGTGTTTTGCCACCTTCAAGTATGGACAGATGTATTTGGGGGAAAAAAAATGACTTTATAGCAAATTAGATTTTTCATGTATTGCTGAGCAGCCCCTACAGTTTCGACAGGTGCAAGAGAGGCGGCAGAGGTAGGTTTGCAAATCAAGCCACGATGCCTCCCCCAACTGTGCGAGGTGAATGATCAGCAGGATATGCGTGTAGGTTCCTGCTGGTATTTGTTGCATCCGGATAGACGTGACAAGTGCTGCTTGGAAGAAGCCTTCCCAGCTAAACTCACCCCACCTCCATCTTTCAGCCTTTACGGTACATTCTCTTCGGGAGCTTACTGTGTGCACGCACTGTTCTAAGTGCTGTATGTGTAATAAGTCACTTTATCTTCACATCAGCCTATGAGGTAACCACTATATTATCCCCTCTTTACAAACAAGGAAACAGCCGTTAAATAGCTCACTCACAGTCACACACCCAGGGCCTTGTACTGAGAGGCAGGAAATGCTGGGATTCAGTCCTGTCTCGCTACCTCCTCATAGCGAAGGCTGCATTCATCCAGTGCATGCTGTGGTCCCAGCCCTGTGCTAAGCATCTTCAGTACATTTCTCATTTAATACGACACCTGTGGGAAGTAAACACTATTGTTATCCTTACAAATGGGGAAACTGAGGTTTAGAAGGGGTAAGGAACTTGGAGTTGGAGCCAAAAATAAAAACTCAATCTGTCTGACTCCAGAGTCCAAGGTCTTAATTACTACAGTGCTCTGTTTCTGCCCCTTACTAATTGTCTTGGGTATCTGATCTCTCTCAGCCTCAGTGTCCTCATCTGTGAAATGGGGATACCATCAATAACTATCTCAAAGGACCAGTGTGTGGGTGAAACAAAGAAAGGTATGTGAAAATGATCCAAGAACTATACTGTGCTATGCAACCTTAGTTACTATCATTTTTTCTGCATTGCTCTAGATTTGCTCCTTAGCTCTTTCAAATATGTATCCAACCATTCCCCCAACTAAATGCTAGTTTCTCAAGGGTAGACACCATGACTTCTCTGCTTGTAAGTTTATCTTCCATAGAATTTGGCCCTTTCTGGGTACATAGTTGGGGCCTGATAAGTGCTCCTTAAATAAGCACAGGCATGTGAAACAGCAATGCCAGAGGTTCTGTCTTAGGAGGAAACTTGGTTAAGCCATTTTGCAAAGTTTAATTCAGGCTTTTAGCCAAGAATTGTCCTATTTATAATGATCATGAAAGACGTATACATTCTTCTACTTTAAAAAGTACATAAGCTGGGCTTCCCTGGTGGTGCAGTGGTTGAGTCCGCCTGCCGATGTAGGGGACACGGGTTCGTGCCCCGGTCCGGGAAGATCCCACATGCCGCGGAGCGGCTGGGCCCGTGAGCCATGGCCGCTGAGCCTGCGGTCCGGAGCCTGTGGTCCGTAACGGGAGAGCCCACAACAGTGACACGCCTGCGTACTGCAAAAAAAAGAAAAAAAAAAGGACATAAACCAATGTAAATCAACCTCAAATCAATGTTGGAAAAGACTCAAAGAAAAAAAAGCTCTGTCATTTCACTAAATCCCTTAACCTGCGGCATCCATCCCCCACAGCTGTTCCAAAGGGTCCTGTGCTTAGGACAAGGAGAGTCTACTCTGTGGAAGTACGTGATTGATATAGCAGGACTGATGAAAATGACTCCCCTTTTCTTGAATCTTCTAACCCATTCTCTACAAAGATAAACTTGTAAATCATGTAAATAAAGGTATTCTACTAGTAGTTTTAATCAGTGTGTGACCATTATATTATCAATTCACACTTTCTACAAGGCATGTGGTAATTCATATTCTTCTCCAAGCAAATTAATTTGATCCTTCCCAAAGCTGAAGGTTTTGGCACCTGTGACCCCTCATTGATTTATCAACATAATACATTTAGAGGGTGAAAGGGAGAAAAGAGAAGGCAAATCTCTTGCCTCTGTCTCCCCACCAAGTGGTTTTGTGCAGGAGAACCCCAGACAGTCCCTGTATCATGGCCATGTCTTTAGTCTTGAATGAGGTAATAGCAAATATCTGAGCCTTTTTCCTTCAAACATGACAAGTTCCCTATATCAGGGTCTTTGCATTTGCTACTTCTTCTGTTTGGGGGTGCTTGTCCCTAGATTTCCCTTAGCTGCCTCCTTCCCATCTTTTTCGTCCTTTCTCAAGAGGCCTTCACCCCTGGCTAAAGTAGCCCCCCCCCGACTCAGTCCCACCCTGTAACCCTGATTAATCATCTCCACAACATTTCTCAGGGTCTGATGTTGCCTTATTTGTTTAAGTTTATTGGGCATAAGCTCTCTTGTGTATAAGCTCCTTGAATGCAGGAAATGCTGCTGCATCCCCAAATGCTTGACACAGAGTAGGTGCTCATTCAATATGTGTGGACTAACTATAGGAAGACAAGTCCTCCTCTCAGAAGCCCCACCTTTACCTCCATCCCCATCTGTAAGCCAGAAAGGAAGTACAGAGGACATATCTAAGGAAATGACACTCCCTGATCCTTGGTGGTGATTGTCTAGTGGTGATTGGAGCACCACGGCTCTGCCTGTGGCAGCCTCAGTTCAAATTCTAATCCCCACATTTGGTGTATTGTTTCAAGGAGTCTATGTCATGACTGCCAGGGTGCAAATTCCTGCTCTGGTTCTAACTAGCTGAGTGATCTTGGGTTAGTTATTTAATCCCACTATGCCTACATTTCTTTACCCTTGCAAAGGGGGGATATATCACCTATCCTGCAGGGTTGTGAAGGTTCACTAAGATAATGAATGTACCCGGCTGAGCCCAGTGCCTGGCACAGGGTAAGCGCACAATGAATTGTAGCTTTGAATTTATTAATGATGGAAGCTAATTTATACTTGTGCCACTAGTCTCTCTCCCATAGTAGACCTCACTAACTGATTATGCCATTCCTTCTTTTAAAAAATGGCCTCACAACCTTCATGTAACACCACCCTCTCCTAGACAGTCACTACCAATCAATCATTTGGAGTTGGCATGCAAACTGAAACCTATTAGCCCTTCCTGATTCAGGAAGCTCTTAAAAAGCTGTCAAGCAGGGTTATTAACATTGAGCTTGGTGTCCAAAAGTAAATTGGTAGTTAATTTTGCCACTGGAAAAGTGGCAAATTCAGCAGGATACATCCATGGGCAAATTCGCTAGCGTGGGAGAAGAGAGAGTCATGGGAGAACCCACTCTTGACAGATGAGGATAGAGGGGAAGGACCTGCCCCTCCCATTAGGCTTGGTTCCCTAGAGGTTATAGAAATCAGGGCTTTTGGAAGGCAGGGTATGAGCACTGCTCAGATTTACTCTCTGATATATTCCTTTCCATGAAACAGCTCTGCTGGAAATTGGGAGTTCACCAGGAAAAAAATCATCCCTCATGATTGGCTCCCTTTGAATTCTTATTAAACATTCCAAACACCTCCTAACAGTTTCTGGATTCCAATCAGTATCAACAGAGGACTATAATTTTTACTAACTTATTTTTAAGTGATAGAGAGTCTAGCAGATTATTACTGCTAGTGTGCTGTGTGTGTGTGTGTGTGTATGCATGTGTGTACCATTTTATAAGTGACAATGAGGTCATTGAGGAGCTTTTCCAAGAGCTAAGGAGCCTGCCGGCTTGGATGGATAGCAGTGACACTTTCAGAAAAGAAAACAAAGCGAGAAAGTTGGAATATAGAAATAAAAACAAAGTAATGCTTGTGTTTAATTTACTTCCATAAATCTGGCTCTACCAAAAGTAGCAAATTAGGAGAATGCCAGCTTTCTAGCATCCCCAGGTCCCCTTTCTTGCTCATTTTTCTTCATTCTCTAAAAGAACCCAGTGCCCCAACTTTCTCCATTAGTTTCATCATCAAAATCTTTCTGCAGGAAATTAGTTGTAGAAAAACTAGTTCATACCAGAGTAGAAATGATTAGTGGCTTAATATTTCCTCTTATAGGCAATACACAGATTTTATGACTTAAAGACATGGGCTAAATTGTGTTCACCCAAAATTCGTTATGTTGAAGTCCTAACCCCTGGTAACTCAGAATGTGACTGTATTTGGAGATAGGGTCTCTAAAGAAGTAATTAAAGTTATATGACATCATTGAGGTGGGCCTTAACCAATATGACTGATGTCCTTATAAGAAGAGGAGATTAGGACACAGACAGGTACTGAGGGAAGATGATGTGAAGGCACGGGGAGAAGACAGCTATCTACCAGCCAAGGAGAGAGGCCTTAGAAGAAACCAACCCAAATTTTATCTTTGACTTCTAGCCTCCAGAACTGTGAGGAAATAAGTTTCTGTTGTTTAAGCCACCCAGTCTGTAGTATTTTGTTATGGCAGCCCAAGCAGACTAATACAAATAGCTCAGAGGAGTTGGTAAGACTTATGTTAGAATTGCAACTTTTCCATTTAGGAACTGTGAAATCTCAGTCAGTTAACTATCTGAGCTTCAGTTTTCTCAACCATAAATGGAGATGATAATGCCTGTCTCATGAGGTGTGTGTGAGGATTTTTTTTTTAGTTTCTATTGGAGTAGAGTTGATTTACAATGTTGTATTAGTTTCAGGCGTACAGCAAAGTGATACATATACATATATATCCACTCTTTTTTAGATTATTTTCCCATAGAGGCCATTACAGAGTATTGAGTAGAGTTTCCTGTACTATACAGTGGGTTCTTATTAGTTATCTGTTTTATATATAATAGCGTGTATATGTCAATCCCAATCTCCCAATTTATCCCTCCTCCCCCTTTCCCCCCGGTAACCGTAAGTTTGTTTTCTACATCTGTGACTCTATTTCTGTCATGTAAATAAGTTCATTTTTACCATTTTTTTAGATTCCGCATATAAGTGATATCATATGATATTTGTCTTTCTCTGTCTGACCTACTTCACTCAGTATGACAATCTCTAGGTCCATCCATGTTGCTGCAAATGGCATTATTTCATTCTTTTTTATGGCTGAGTAATATTCCATTGTATATATGTACCACATCTTCTTTATCCATTCCTCTGTTGATGGACATTTTGGTGTGAGGATTAAATGAGACAATATACATTATTGGTTAGCACAGTGTCTGTGTGGTACCTGGTACTTAGCACTTCATAAAGTGCTATTATTACTATTATTACAGTAGAATTTTAACTTGATACAAAGTACTGATGAAATCAGTACTTCTGTACATCACTTGTCTTTACACCACAGATACTCAAAAAATATCTGTTACTGGATCACACTGCAATGGTGGCTTCTCACTACTAAGGGGCCCTTAATTCCCACACAGTTAGCATCAGAAGCTACAGATGTGGTCTTGGTCTCCAAAATGTAGACAAGAATTATGGGAAAATATAAGAAAAATCCGTACTGCAGTAAAAGAGGCAGATAAGAGTCTACCAACAAATGAAATAAAATTTAAACTTAAAGAACAGTGAGTAATTATGCTAAAACCACTAGTTTATTAAACCATTTATACTAATAAGTAGCTTGTTTCTAATTAACTTTCTGAGGAAGCCTCTTAAGTGTAGGTTCTCAGGTAAATGTCTTGACTTGGAGGACAGTTATCTAATAACTGTGGTTTCAGGCCAGGCACATTAAATTTCAAATAAACATTCTGTACTTTAACACTTAAGTTATTTTTAGTATAAATGGTTCCTTTAGCAATCAAAACTCCCTACATGGGAAAGGAAGACAACACTAAAACTTATACCATTCTCCTGCCCCACAGTTTTACAAAAAAGGTTATGAAACAGATCACTGAAAACTATTTTCCCTAAAGGCAATCTACACAATCAGTATAATATGTCCGGTTGCCTTGCATCCCTCCAGGAAGCAGGAACAGAGCCACTTTGGACCTCTGGGTTCTGGGATTTTAGAGGTGAGCACATTAGTATCCACTGCATATTTTGAGGCTTTTCCTATGCTTTTATCTATAAATGGAAATAAAGCTGAGGTTGAAACAGCCAGGTACATAATGCCAAAATATAAAACCAGATGTAGCCTTCTTCTGAGTCTTATTCCCAGTGTGCACAGTCTGCCCCTGGCCATTCCTCCTCAGCAGCAGAAAGCTGCTCTGTCCTCTCTTTGTCTCTGTATCCCAACTCTGGCATGAGACGTCTCCATTCATTAATCTGGAGTCCATAATGTTACCCATCCTGCAGCTCTGTGTTCTAGTCTGTCCTCCTCACTCCTCTTGCCAGGCCCACTCATTTGTTCTTTGGTACCCAAAGCCCACTACACCTCCCCTTCTGACTTAGCTATCTATCTCTTATCTATTTCCCTGTGCAATACAGCTGATTGCATTGTGCAAGAGACACAAGAAATCCTGAGTAGAGAGGCTGAGTACCAGGTCCCATTCTTACATCAGGCCTCTGGAGCCTGGCTATTAAGAGTGTATCATTAGCCTGATAATTTAGCATCTCCCCAAATCCAAAATTCACCCAAAACGAATATACATTAAAATCTTTGGACAAGTAGCCTAACAAAAGAAAAATAGAGAAAGGTTTGATTTTCTAGACTTCTTTTTTCTCTTCAAGAAGAATGTAAGCAAGTAACCTCCTTTTGAATTGAAGTGAAATTCTCTGTTGTAAATGGTTCTTTACATGAGCCTTGCAGAAAACCATTTCTCAACATCTCCGTCAGAACAGAAATGACCACAGTGACACATTCCCTCAGCTCCTGTTAGCCTGATACCTCCCCATTGTCTAGCAGAAGAGAGAAGAAAAACTGACTTGTGGGTATTATAAATGCTATAACTGAAACTTTATGGCATATATATTTTCGCTCACTAAATTGCTGAACCCAGTAAAGATGTATTTCTTTTCTGCTCTTCTTAAGTAATGATGAATCAATAGGTCTATTTAGCTCAGCTTCTTTACATTTAAATCCCCTAGTGAAACATGAGGGTGGAAGACAGGACCACACTTGATTTCCTTTGTATTACATCCTTCTATCTCCAAAAAGCTTCTCTGACTGTTCAGGTGACCTCACTCCCTAGGCTGGCTTAGCTATTCACGGGTAAACTTGGTTTGCAAGTGCACACCCATAGTCTTTGATTCACTGATTCCCCACATCACTGATTTTGTGTCTGACTGGACTATGCTGTCTCTCCTTTCATCACATTGTAATTTGTCAGTCAATTTTATCAACCAGTCAGTGTGAATTTTATTTTTTTTAATTCTTTTAGTCTATACTAATGAAAGGAGACAAAAGCCATTAATGATTTAATCCTCTGAATTTTTTTTAGTGGTTCACGGAGGAATTTGGATTGATACAACTGGATGTGACAGCTTCCACAAATGTCCTGCAATACCTTTTGCAGGACACGATAAAATCTTCATATGCTCTCACAAGCAGGTCTGTTATCTTTTACATGCAGAAGAACCCACTAGAGAATATAATTATGACTAGCTCAATCACAGAATTCCCTTAGAATAATAACTAAAGGAATAAAATGAAATTAAAAGCAGCAAATATAATGTAATGCTCCCCATAAGCATTTAGTAGATACTCACTAACAGACAACGAGACAAAGAAGATACCAAAATGTGACTCGAGTCTGCACCTTCACAGAGTGCAGTCACTGACACACCACAGACACTTATGATGCCAGGCTTAATCATCTCCTGCAGCAGGTGATGGAGGCTTGAACTGGGGAAGTGTCATTTAAAAGGGAATATTTTTTTTTGTCTTTAGCAGTGGCAACATCGATGGAACAGATTCTTTTTTGTTGTTTTTACTGAAAATCTCCAAACTAAGCAAATACTCACCTTTGTTTGGTGGAAGACTGCCTTGTCAGCATTAACTACAATGCACATACTTCCAAATGAGATGTTCGGTGTTCAGTTTAATAATGTATTGGGTCTATCTCTGCCCTTAGTAGCAGGAGAAGAAATTTTTTCCCTATTTACTTCTAAAGGGAATGGATGTTTCCCTGTCAGTCTCCGGGGACAGGAAAGGACAGCTCACTGCCAGTCATCTTTGAATAGGAATGGAGGTGGGTCTTGCAATGAGGGTGGGAAAGGACTTTCTCTAGAGCCAGAGGTTGGACTGGCAATCTAAGGTATGGTGGTGGTTGGAGATTTTAATTTTTAAGGTTGAGCTAACCTACTACTACTCAGAGGCCTATCCAGCCATGGGCCTAACAGTAGCCACTTTTGTGGGTGTATCTAAGCTATTCTCAAAGGTCGATTGACTACACAGGCAAAGCCTCACTCTTTCTTCTTCTTTGTCACTTGCAAATCTTATCCTGAGTCTAAAAACAGAATGAAGTTTCTTTTTTTTTTAAAAAAATTAATTAATTTATTTATATTTATTTTTGGCTGTGTTGGGTCTTCATTTCTGTGCGAGGACTTTCTCCAGTTGTGGCGAGCAGGGGCCACTCTTCATCGTGGTGCACATGCCTCTCACTGTCACGGCCTCTCCCGTTGCAGAGCACAGGCTCCAGACGCGCAGGCTCAGTAGTTGTGGCTCACGGGCTTAGTTGCTCCGCGGCACGTGGGATCTTCCCAGACCAGGCCTCGAACCTGTGTGCATTAGGCAGGCAGATTCTTAACCACTGCGCCACCAGGGAAGCCCAGAATGAAGTTTCTTATTTGCCATTGTATCCCCTAGCATCTAGCATAGTTCTTGGCCCACATTTTATTGGATTGATTTTGTAAAATTCAATGAAATTATCAGTACAGGAGTTTTATCTACATTGAATAAAAGGAGCTAGTCCTTTAAGTGACTTATTTCTAACTTGAGCTGCATTTATGGACAAAGTCTAGATCAACTGGCTTGCTTTCATTTTTGTAAAACTAAATTCATTGGTCATGTCATTGAAAACAGGTGAACCCACTGGTGCTCCCAGACAGACACAGAGGGGAGAATCACGGATTCGCCCTACTGTCGCTCTGTGCCTTGCCTCCATTTCTCTCAGCACAGGCTGTGGCTGAGCCAGCAAAAAGCATCACAGCCAATACTGGTTTCTTTTTCTAATCCATGTAAAGAGCACATTTTCATGGGGCTCTTGGGCCTACAGATATTAGACCACATATCTTTAAAAACCAGATGTACAGTCATAAAAATAAAAAAGTAATTAATTAATGAAAGATACAGTTAGTACATCTTGATCTGAAGATGGAAAGAAAGTCATGTGTTTAGAAACCTGGTACGTGAAAGATACTGTGTTAGAGGATTTCCCTAACATTTTCTTATTTAATTTCTCAGTACAACTCCTTGAGTTAGGTTTCCCACTATATTAATAAGGAAATTGAGGTTCAAAAGGAGCATTAATTTATCCAACAAATATTTACAAAGCGCTCATTATATCTCAGGCACTGTTCTCGATGCTGGGATATATAGCAATGAGAAAAACAATATCCTCATGGAATTTATGCCCATGTTCTTGTGGTTAATAAGTGGGTTTACATCCAGATCTGATCCCAATATTCATGCTTTTTTTTCACTGCACATGGCAGCTGGAATGGAGGAACTCAAAGAGACAATTACAATATTTGTGTAACCTGAATAAGTTCTATGTGACCCTGCCTTGGCTCTACAATAAAAGAGCTAGAGTACCCAAAAAGTAAAAGTACTTCAATTCTTGGTTCTAAGTTATTTATTCTTCTTTTTATGACTATTATTTTTAAAATTTATTTATTTATTTATTTTTGGCTGCATTGGGTCTTCGTTGCTGCACACAGGCTTTTCTCTAGTTGTGGCGAGCAGGCTTCTCATTGCGGTGGCTTCTCTTATTGTGGAACACAGGCTCTAGGCACATGGGCTTCAGTAGTTGTGGCTCATGGCCTCTGGAGCACAGGCTCAGTAGTTGTGGCGCACGGGCTTAGTTGCTCCGTGGCATGTGGGATCTTCCCGGACCAGGGCTCGACCCATGTCCCCTACATTTGCAGGCAGATTCTTTATCACTGTGCCACCAGGGAAGTCCCTAAGTTATTTATTCTTTTAAACGATTAACATATACTATTTTTTTAACTTAAAATATATTGTTAAATTCCCTTTTTCCTGTCTAGACTCTGAAGAGTATCAAGGTTTTTGTTAGTTAACAAGGAATTATTCTGACTCTTTCAGAGGATTCTAAGGCTCATGGACATGTTTCTGCCCTTTTGGAAAAAGTCCAGCTCCTTCTTCCATCCATATGTTCTTGTGTCCTATACACTAAAATAATAACTCTGGGTTGATTCCCTTTACTACAAATTTTGTTTTCAAAAGACCCCAAACTCCAACTTCTCTGCTTACTATGTTCCCTACTAAATGTTCTTCCCAACCCTAACTGTTTCTTCTGAAATCCAACCCATGAAGGCTTCATAACCTCACCCACACATGCTCCCTCCTCTGACCCCCATGACACTATGGAACACATTTATGGCACTCACAGTCTTATACTGTGATCTTGAGGGATTTTGTCTTATTCTCTAATAAACACTCACTCTGAGAGGGCAGAGATGTCTTCCTTTAGTCTCTCATAATCAACAAATGAGCAATAAATATTTTTAATTGATTGTGTTATTTTTAAAAATTAAGCCCATAATTATCTCTACTCAGATTTTTTTAAACTGTCATTTTAGAGAACCATCTATTTTCAAAACCACAAATAAACATGCCACTCAACTAAAAGCCCATGTTACAGTTATTGAATCTGTAAGAATGTAAAAGAGGATTTTTATTCAACTCATAAATAATTATTTGTCCTCTACATGGCACAAATAATAATTCCAGGATAATTGGAGGTTGCAGTGAAGAACCATATGTACATCCAAATTTGTGAAGTGTTATAAAATAATAGCCAATCAATTAAGAGGTGATTGCAAGCAATTCAAAGAGATTTGAATTATGGAGTTGGAGCAAGAAAAATGATCTTGCTCATTCAGGCTCTCATCAGAAGTAGATCAGTAAAACTGGAAAATCTGGGGCTCAAAAACCAGCAATAAATGAAACTATCCTAAGATCTACATAAAGGCCTTCTAATACAGTATCCATTGGTGGCATCAAGGAAGAGAAATATGGAGCAATAAATATTAGACACTTCATAAAAAGTGGCACCTCATTTTCTATGTTACTACCCTACAAATATCATTGAAGCTGAGAAAACATTGCATAAGAGAACGCTACTATTAGAAATTATGACAACAAAATATTCTCTTACAAATTGGTTTGCCTACTCCTATGTATGAACTGAATTATAGCCCAATGCCATCTGCATGACCCTGGGCACTCCACTTAACCTTTAAGAATCTCTGTGTCTGTAAAGATAAAGTCACTTACCAGGATTATGAGAACAAAATGACATCTAATACATGAAAGTGTTAGTGAAAAATGGGGTAGCATACCAAAGGTATTATTTCTTCTCTGCTTAAATATTAAATCAATATGTTTACTACATTAAACTTGTATTTTATTTTAAGGCATAAATAGATATTTTCTGCTTGGTATTTGAGTAAAAATTCATACCAAAGAACAGAAATTAATAATGAAATGTCTAGTAGTACTACAGCCATATTTTAGCAATTTTCCTCTCCCAAATGAGTTTGAGCTCTATTTTATCCTATTTAGATGTCATCATGTAGCAAGTGGTTCTGACTTTTCACTTACTGCAAGAACTTGTACAGGATGCTTTAAGTATTACAAGTTCCCCAGAGCCTATTCTCATTCTCATTCAGCCTGGGGAGAAAATGATATGAAACATTTTTTCCTTGAAGACTATAGGACACATGCTCTTCCTCCCCCTCCCCCTCCCCCTCCTCCTACTCCTCCTCCTGCTCCTCCCCCTCCTCCCATTCTCCTCCTCCTCCTCCTCTACTTCTTTTTTATCCCCTTCTCTTTTGCCTCCTCCTTCTTCCCAGAAATACAATATGGATATAAAAGCCAGAGTTTCATAGAGCTTCAAAGGACCCAAGGAACCATCCAGGCATTCTTAAGACTTGGAAATTTGGGACCCACATGGTATAGGACATGCACAAGGTCATATAGCTCAAACAATCCTGAGAAATCTAATTTTACAACTGTAATCTGTGCTTTCTTCTTCAAAGAGCAGCCAAGTTGAAAGAATCAGTCCATTCGAGTCTTCACATTCAAGTCCAAGATCTTTACAAATTTCCTTAACTTGTTCTTTCCCTCACCAACATTAAGCAGTGGGTAAACAATAATTTTACTCTTGTTTTTCTGATAGCTCAATGTAGGGGAAAGAGAATTGGACCAGAAGTAAGAAGTCCTGGCTTAATGTCCTGGCTCTGCTCCTTAATTTGTAACCTTCGATAAGTCACTAGATTTCTTTAAGTCCCTGTTTTTGTACTTGTAAAACTAAGATGCCTGTCTTAATTACCTTACAGAGTTTTAACAAATTAGAAGGTGAATGTGAATACCTTTTATTCTATTAATATATCTATTAATGTGAATATCTTCTATTAAGTTACACAGTTCTGAGTGAACATAGGCACTTTTATTATTTATTCTTTGATCTCCGGGAAGGTTTCTGAAGATTAAAAGAGAAAATTTTATGGGGCAGAAATACAAACCACTTAAATTCTCTTTGTAAAATGTAGGATAAGAATGATGTCAGATTCTTGAGTTGAGTGTCCTATGAGGAGCTTCAGCACACATCCCAAGCTGAGGTGTCGGCTCAGCCGTTTCATGAGGAACTCTGGTCTGAAGAGCCGGGGGCAAGGCCTCTGCATAAGCACAAAGGGAAAAAAGGTGGATGGGCTAGGCTGAAGTGAGATTGCCAGATTTATGTCCTTTCCAAATGAAATGTGGACCCTCTAGCAGCAGGAGGTGTGAAGAGAGAGGACCTTCAAGATGGTGCAAAAGTAAGACGTGGAGATCACCTCCCTCCCCAAAAATACATCTACATGTGGAACAACTCCTACAGAACCCCTACTGAATGCTGGCAGAAGACCGCAGACTTCCCAAAAGCCATGTGGCTGACAGGGTCTTGGTGCTCTGGCTGGCTGTCAGGCCTGAGCCTCTGAGGTGGGAGAGCTGAGTTCAGGACACTGGACCACCAGAGACCTCCCAGCTCCACGTAATATCAATCAGCTAGGGCTCTCCCAGAGATCTCTGTCTCCACACTAAGACCCAGCTCCACTCAACGACCAGCAAGCTCCAGTGCTGGACACCCCATGCCAAACAACTAGCAAGACAGGAACACAACCCCACCCATTAGCAGAGTGGCTGCCTAAAATCATAATAAGGTCACAGACAACCCAAAACACACCACCAGATGCAGTCCTTCCCACCAGAAAGACAAGATCCAGCCTCATCCACTAGAACACAGGCACCAGTCCCCTCCACAAGTAAGCCTACACAACCCACTGAACCAAACTTAGCCACTGGGGGCAGACACCAAAAACAACAGGAACTACAGACCTGCAGCCTGCGAAAAGGAGACCCCAAACACAGTAAGTTAAAGAAAATAAGAAGACAGAAAAACACACAGCAGACAAAGAAGCAAGGTAAAAAGCCACCAGACCAAACAAATGAAAAAGAAATAGGCAGTCTACCTGAAAAAGAATTCAGAGTAATGGCAGTAAAGATGATCCAAAATCTCGGAAATAGAATGGAGAAAATACAAGAAACGTTTAACAAGGACCTAGAAGTACTAAAGAGCAACCAAACAATTATGAACAACACAATAAATGAAATTAAAAATTCTCTAGAAGGAAACAGTAGCAGAATAACTGAGGAATAAGAACGGATAAGTGACCTGGAAGATAAAATAGTGGAAATAACTACTGCAGAGCAGAATAAAGAAAAAAGAATGAAAAGGATTGAGGACAGTCTCAGAAGCCTCTGGGACAACATTAAACACACTGAATTCAAATTATAGGGGTCCCAGAAGAAGAAAAGAAAAAGGGAATGAGAAAATATTTGAAGAGATTATAGTTGAAAACTTCCCTAATATGGGAAAGGAAAAGGTCAATCAAGTCCAGGAAGTGCAGAGAGTCCCATACAGGATAAATCCAAGGAGAAACACGCCAAGACGCATATTAATCAAACTATCAAAAATTAAATACAAAGAAAAAATATTAAAAGCAGCAAGGGAAAAACAACAAATAACATACAAGGGTATCCCCATAATATTAACAGCTGATCTTTCAGCAGAAACTCTGCAAGCCAGAAGGGAGTGGCAGGGCATATTTAAAGTGATGAAGGATCAAAATCTGCAGCCAAGATTACTCTACCCAGCAAGGATCTATTCAGATTTGATGGAGAAATTAAAATCTTTACAGACAAGCAAAAGCTAAGAGAATTCAGCACCACCAAAACCAGCTTTACAACAAATGCTAAAGGAATTTCTCTAGCCAGGAAACACAAGAGAAGGAAAAGATCTACAATAACAAACTCAAAACAATTAAGAAAATGGTAATATGAACATACATATCAATAACTACCTTAAATGTAAATGGATTATATCCTCCAACCAAAAGACATAGACTGGCTGAATGGATACAAAAACAGCACCCATATATATGCTGTCTACAAGAGACCCACTTCAGACCTAGGGACACATACAGACTGAAAGTGAGGGGATGAAAAGAGATATTTCATGCAAATGGAAATCAAAAGAAAGCTGGAGTAGCAGTTCTCATATCAGATAAAATAGACTTTAAAATAAACACTATTACAAGAGACAAAGAAGGACACTACATAATGATCAGGGGATCAATCCAAGAAGAAGATATAACAATTGTAAATATTTATGTACCCAAACATAGGAGCACCTCAATACATAAGGCAAATGTTAACAGCCATAAAAGGGAAAGTAAACAGTAACACAATCATAGCAGGGGACTTTAACACCCCACTTTCACCAATGGACAGATGAACCAAAATGAAAATAAATACGGAAACACAAGCTTTAAATGACACATTAAATAAGATGGATTTAATTGATATTTATAGGACATTCCATCCAAAAACAACAGAATACACATTTTTCTCAAGTGCTCATGGAACATTCTCCAGGCTAGATCATATCTTGGGTCACAAATCAAGCCTTGGTAAATTTAAGAAAATTGAAATCGTGTCAAGTATCTTTTCCAACCACAACGCTAAGCGACTAGATATCAATTACAGGGAAAAAACTGTAAAAAATACAAACACATGGAGATTAAACAATATGCTACTAAATAACCAAGAGATCACTGAAGAAATCAAAGGAAATTTTAAAATACCTGGAAACAAATGACAATGAAAACACGACGACCTAAAACCTATGGGATACAGCAAAAGCAGTTCTAAGAGGGACGTTTATAGCAATACAATCCTGCATCAAGAAACAAGAAAAATCTCAAATAAACAACCTAACCTTACACCCAAAGCAATTAGAGAAAGAAGAACAAAAAAACCCCAAAGTTAACAGAAGGAAAGAAATCATGATGATCAGATCAGAAATAAATGAAAAAGAAATGAAGGAAACAATAGCAAAGATCAATAAAATTAAAAGCTGGTTCGTTGAGAAGATAAACAAAATTGATAAACCATTACCCAGACTCATCAAGAAAAAAAGGGAGGAGACTCAAATCAACAGAATTAGAAATGAAACAGGAGAAGTAACAACTGATACTGCAGAAATACAATGGATCATGAGAGATTACTACAAGCAACTATATGCCAAGCAAAATGGACAACCTGGAAGAAATGGACAAATTCTTAGAAAAGCACAACTTTCCGAGGCTGAACCAGGAAGAAATAGAAAATGTAAACAGACCAATTACAACCACTGAAATTGAAACTGTGGTTAAAACTCTTCCAACAGACAAAAGCCCAGGATGGGATAGCTTCACAGGCAAATTTTATAAGACATTTAGAGAACAGCTAACACCTATCCTTCTCAAATTCTTCCAAAATATAGCAGAGGGAGGAACACTCCCAAACTCATTCTACAAGGCCACCATCACCCTGATACCAAAACCAGACAAAGATGTCACAAAGAAGGAAAACTACAGTCCAATATAACTGATGAACATAGATGCAAAAATCCTCAACAAAATGCTAGCAAACAGAATCCAACAGCACATTAAAATGATCATATACCATGATCAAGTGTAGTTTATCCAAAGAATGCAAGGATTCTTCAAGATACACAAATCAATCAGTGTGATACGCCATATTAACAAATTGAAGGATAAAAACCATATGATAATAGATGCAGAAAAAGCTTTTGACAAAATTCAACACCCATTTATGATAAAAACCCTCCAGAAAGTAGGCATATAGGGAACTTGCCTCAACATAATAAAGGCCATATATGACAAACCCACAGCCAACATTGTTCTCAATGGTGAAAAACTGAAACCATTTCCACTAAGAGCAGGAACAAGACAAGGTTGCCAACTCTCGCCACTGTTATTCAACATAGTTTTGGAAGTTTTAGCTACAGCAATCAGAGAAGAAAAAATAAATAAAAGAAACCCAAATCGGAAAAGAAGAAGAAAAGTTGTCACTGTTTGCAGATGACATGATACTATACATAGAGAATCCTAAAGATGCTATCAGAAAACTACTAGAGCTAATCAATGAATTTGATAGCATATCAGGATACAAAATTAATGCACAGAAATCTCTTGCATTCCTATACACTAATGACAAAGAATCTGAAACAGACATTAAGGAAACACTCCCATTTACCACTGCAACAAAAAGAATAAAATACCGAGGAATAAACCTACCTAAAGAGATAAAAGACCTATATGCAGAAAACTATAAGACACTGATGAAAGAAATTAAAGATGATACAAACAGATGGAGAGATGTACCATGTTCTTGGATTGGAAGAATCAACATTGTGAAAATGACTATAATACCCAAACCATTCTACAGATTCAATGCAATCCCTATCAAACTACCAATGGCATTTTTCACAGAACTAGAACAAAAAATTTCACAATTTGTATGGAAACACAAAAGACCCTGAAAAGCCAAGTCAAGCTTGAGAAAGAAAAACAGAGCTGGAGGAATCAGGCTCCCTGACTTCAGACTATACTACAAAGCTACAGTAATCAAGACAGTATGGTACTGGCACAGAAACAGAAATATAGATCAATGGAACAGGATAGAAAGCCCAGAGATAAACCCATGCACATATGGTCACCTTATCTTTGAGAAAGTAGGCAAGAATATATAGTGGAGAAAAGAGAGCCCCTTTAATAAGTGGTGCTGGGAAAACTGGACAACTACATGTAAAAGAATGAAATTAGAACACTCCCTAACACCATACACAAAAATAAACTCAAAATGGATTAAGATCTAAATATAAGGCCAGACACTATAAAACTCTTAGAGAAAAACATAGGCAGAACACTCTATGACATAAATCACAGCAAGATCCTTTTTGACCCAGCTCCTAGAGAAATGGAAATTTAAAAAAAAATAAACAAATGGGATCTAATGAAAGTTAAAAGCTTTTGCACAGCAAAGGAAACCATAAACAAGACCAAAAGACAACCTTCAGAATGGGAGAAAATATTTGCAAATGAAGCAACTGACAAAGGATTAATCAGGCTTCCCTGGTGGCGCAGTGGTTGAGAGTCCGCCTGCTGATGCAGGAGACGCGGGTTCGTGCCCCGGTCCAGGAGGATCCCACCTGCTGCGGAGTGGCTGTGCCCGTGAGCCATGGCTGCTGAGCCTGTACGTTGGGAGCCTGTGCTCCACAGTGCGAGAGGCCGCAGCAGTGAGAGACCCACGTACTGCAAAAAAATAAAAAATAAAAAATAAATAAAAAAATAAAGGGTTAATCTCCAAAATATACAAGCAGCTCATGCAGCTCAATATCAAAAAAACAACCGAATCCAGAAATGGGCAGAAGACCTAAATAGACATTTCTCCAAAGAAGATATACAGATTGCCAACAAACACATGAAAAGATGCTCAACATCACTAATCATTAGAGAAATGCAAATCAAAACTACAATGAGGTATCACCTCACACCAGTCAGAATGGCCATCATCAAAAAACCTACAAACTAAAAGCTACAAACAATAAATGCTGGAGAGGGTGTGGAGAAAATGGAACCCTCCTACGCTGTTGGTGGGCATGTAAATTGATACAGCCACTATGGAGAACAGTATGGAGGTTCCTTAAAAAACTAAAAATAGAACTATCATATGACCCAGCAATCCCACTACTGGGCATATACCCAGAGAAAACCATAATTCAAAAAGAGTCATGTACCACAATGTTCACTGCAGCACTATTTACAGTACCAGGACATGGAAGCAACCTAAGTGTCCATCGACAGATGAATGGATGAAGAAGATGTGGCACATATGTACAATGTAATATTACTCAGTCATAAAAAGACACAAAATTGAGTTATTTGTAGTGAGGTGGATGGACCTAGAATCTGTCATACAGAGTGAAGTAAGTCAGAAAGGAAAAAACAAATACTGTATGCTAACAGATATATATTGAATCTAAAAAAAAAATGGTGCTGAAGAATCTAGGGGCAGGACAGAAATAAAGATGCGGACGTAGGGAATGAACTTAAGGACATGGGGATGAAGAAGGGTGAGCTGGGACGAAGTCAGAGAGTATCATTGACATACATACACTACCAAATGTAAAATAGATAGCTAGTGGGAAGCAGCCACATAGCACAGGGAGATCAGCTCGGTGCTTTGTGAGCACTTAGAGGGGTGGGATAGGGAGCGTGGGAGGGAGACGCAAGAGGGAGGGGATATGGGGATATAAGTATATGCATAGGTGATTCACTTTGTTATACCGCAGAAACTAACACAACAATGTAAAGCAATTATACTCCAATAAAGATGTTTAAAAAGAAATAGAATGATGTCAGAAAGATAACAGAATAGGAAGCTGCAGCCCTCGTTCCCACACAGACACTGACTCAACAATATATAGACCAAAATGCCTTCACAAGAACTTCAGAAACGAGTCAAGATGTTGCAGAACGCCAGGTGAGTGCAAAGCCAAGAACAGCTGTGCTGAAATGAGTAAGGAAAGCCATTGCATTCTGTCTGCAATTGCACCTCACCTCAGCTGGCACAGCTTGGCACAATAGGGAGAGAACACCCAACTCGTGGCTTCTCCCTTGAGAGGGAAAGAGAAGCTTGGAATGTGCATCCAACGTTCTGGCTTCTCAGGGGCTCCCCAAGGGACTGACTTCTGTCTTCCTGATATTTTGAATGCCTGGGGGTCATGGAGAACAAAAGAGAACTCTGGGACTTGTTGCAGCACCAAAGAACCTGCAGTACCACAAACAGACAGAAAACATGAGATAACAAGCTCCTAAAAAGTAAGCCAGCAAATCTCTCTGATTGGGAACTTATCTGCATAAGCCCACAGAAGATGGCTTCCCAGGAAAGGCTTGAGAGGTCCCCAGAATCTCTGGTCTGTCTGATTGGTGAAGGTCTTCCCTTGTACAAAACTGTTCCCTAAAGACTGGAAGAGGTGGCTAGTTTTTCAAATATCCCACTCTCAGATGAAAAAAATTACAAGGCATACAAAGAAACAAGGAAACATGGCCCAATCAAAGGAACAAAAATAAATCTCCAGAAATTGACCCTGAAAAAACAGATGTCTATGAATTACCTGACAAAGAATTCAAAATTGGTGTCTTAAGTTCAATGTGTATAGGACACAAACAAACCACTAAATGAAATCAAGAAAATGATGCATGAAAAAAAAAAGAATCATAAACAAAGGATGGAAACTAAAAAAGAATGAACTTAAGATTCTGGAGTTGAAATTAGGTAGTATAAAAGGCAGAATGGGTCGAACATCACAAAAAATGCGGGAAAAAATGACAATTTCGTGAGATGAAGATTCTCTTCATTGCCTTCTTATGCACACAAATTGGGTATTTTGGTTTGGAAGCACATCTGGAGACATGAATTTAAGTGCAAGTATTTTATTTGGGGAATGATCCTAAGGAACACTGTTAAGGAATTGAAATAAGGAAAGACAAGAAGGTAGCCAGTAAAGGGTGAGTTATTAAGCCACTTTGGGCAACTCGAGCTGATCCTACTGGGGAACTCTGGGAGACAATGTGGAAAAAGTCTCAAAATTATCTCAACCAAGAGATGTTAGGAACCTAGTTATTTATCCACCAACCCCTCACCTACCCAGCATCACTTGTTGGGGCTGCTTCCAGGGACATTAATTCTCCAGGCTTCCCCTGTGTCTTGGCTGAGCATGCTCCTTGGCTAGAAAAATCCCTCAAAAACTCACAGCTTTTTGCACTAAGTGGCCTTTAGCATGAAGAGGTACATGCTAAAGAAAAGTGGACAGAACACCAACAGCATCTAAGACAATGCAGGTCTCAATATCTAAGTGATTAAAATGACTAACTGAATAGTTTGATTTTGGTCTTTTGATTGGAAGGAAAGAGAGCACACTTCAGCTAACCAAGAAAAGTTAAATTTATTGTAAAAATACCAATAAATTTGTGGCATACCAGTACAGAAACCGAAGTAATGCCAGGTCTGATGGGAACTATAACAAATAAACAGGTAGGAAGAAACATAGCTACTTTGTCTCTTTTAAGGGCTATACTCATGACTTGTCTCTGCCTGTCTCTTCCATTTATCTCTCTTTACTACTATGTTAGTCAGGTTAGGCTGTGCTGTGTTACAGTAACACACAACCCTCACATCTCTGGCTTAACACACAAAAGCTAATTTTCCTCAGTTGTTCTTCAGGCAGTGAATCACCAATTCTGATAGCTGCTTTCTATGTGCAAATTCAGGGATCCAAACAGCTTTGATCTATGGTTCAACAAAATCTCAACACATTTTCCATAACTTTGTGCAGGAGCTTTTTATTAACTCAGTCTGGAAGTAACACATATTTCTGCATACATTTCTATGGCCAGACCTGGTCACAAAGTCTTGCCTAACAACAAAAGTTTGCATAGTCTCCCATACATACGCCCAGGAGGGAAAAGATATTGCTAAGCACTGATAACATCTGCCACGCCAGACATGTTCCTTGAAACTTTAGCTTCCATATAACCATACTGGCTAATTTGGCCTCTAGTACACTTCATGACCTTTCTGGTTTGCACCTCCAATTAACATACTCAGTCTTTCAGTTTCCCAAATTCAAAATCCTAAGAGAAAAATTCCTATATTCCTATATCCTATATTCTCCTATATTGGACTCCCAGCATTACCAAAAGTAATAACAACTAAATTTAAAAGAAATTGTGAATGACTCCTGACTATGAGACTTAAACAGAGAAGAGCTTGGGGCAATGTTTACTGAACACCTACAGCAAAAGAATTCTGCTGACAAGTTAATTTTTCTAGCAAATTGTCTGCTTCTTAAAGGCAGGGAAAAAATATTTGAAAACTTGTAGAAAGTAGAGAAATTCACCAGGAAGGCAGCTCCAGAGAACACTCTAAGGCGCGATGGCATGGGAACTGTACTGGGAAGCTTAAGGAGAAACTAGCTCTGGTTTCCTATCAGGATAGAATACATGATATATTGTCAGATTAACACTGTAACAGCATAAGTAAAGTAGAATTCCAAAAGTTACGATGAGAAACATGAGATGCTTTTTAATTCTGGCATGTAACAATGAAGATTAGATAGGAGAAAGGGAATTACAAGTAACAGTAGTCACACTCCTTCAGAAATTATTTCAAAATTCTTGTAAGAATTATTTTTTAGATATTTTTCAAGTTATAACACACTTGTAACACGTTTGTTACAAAAAGTGAAATAACCTAGAACAAAGTGTATAAAGGCTAAGCCAACATTTTTGCTTTTTGAACTTTTTAACTTTATTGATGTTTGTTTTTAACTTTAATAGATGTTCCCACACAGCTTACTTAGAATCTTTATTTACCATTAATTGACCATAGATATATGAGTCTATTTCTAAACTCTATTCTGTTTCATTGATACATATTTCTATCCTTAAGCCACTAACACAACAGGTTAATTGCTGTAGCTTTTTAGTAAGTCTTAAAATCAGTTAGTGTAAATCTTTCAAGTTGGATCTTTTTCAAAATACTTTTGGCTGTTCAAGCTTCTTTGCATCTTCAAGTAGATTTTGGAATCAGCTTGTCAATTGCTTACCCTCAAAAAAAGCCTTCTGAAAATTTTCATTGGAATTGCATTGAATCTATAAATCAATTTGGGGGAAATTGCCATCTAAACAATATTGAGTCTTACCAATCTATGAACACGGCATATCTCACCATTTATTAAAGTTGCTTTAATTTCTCTCTGAAACGTTTTGTAGTTCTCAGTGTATAGATCTTATACATATTTTGTTAATTCAAATTCATGAAATTTTGATGCTGTTATAAATGGTAACGTTTTAATATCAGTTGCTAATTGTGCATTGCTAATGTATTTTTGTATATTCAATGCTTCCTCTTCATTCCCGCTAAAGAGGATATGAATGATTCCTGGTCCTATGTGTGCTCTGAGAATTGTTTATATTACAAATCCAATAATTGCTCTTTCCTCAGAAGTTGTTATTGCCCATTCTTGTGGAGAGTAACCCTATACATGCACACATTGTGTTCAAGCACTCAAGCAAATCCACATGCAGATTCCTTGAAACTGTCTAATTCTTTCCTCTCTCCAATTCTAGCTTCCTTCACCTCCCCAAAATTGAATCTCTTTCTCCTCAACTCAGGGAGATTGGTGGGCTTTGTTTGGATTCCTCCTCTGTATCACAGTTTGGAAATTACCATTTGGTCGAAAGCCTGGTTGAAGGTAGGGCTCACCTCTTTGTCTGCCTTCTCTCAGGAATTATAACCCTACACTGTCTGTTATCTAGTGTCTGACAATAGTTGATTCCTATAGTTAATCCTGCTTTTTAGTCATTTATGGAAGGAGGATTATTCCCATATGGCCAAAAGAGGGGATTTTGCCCCTTTAATTTTTCATGTAATAATTTGTGTTGATAGTTTACCTGATACTCAACCGTACTAAGATTCCTGGGGAAATCCTAAGATCCTAATCTTTCGCTACAGCGTTGAAATCTGTTTGCTAATATCCTACTTAGCATCTTTACATCTATTACTTAGGTGGTTTAGGTCTATAGTTTTTGATTTATTGCATCCTCTGTTACGTATATTATTATATTGTGTTATTAAACTTATGATGGCTTTATAAAGTGGACTAGGGAACACTCTATATTTTTCTTTAATTTAGGTTATTTCAATAACATTAAAATTACTTGTTCTTAAAAAGTTAACTAGAGCTCATCTGTACAACCATGCTATCCTTTTTAATGGTAAATCAAAACTTAACCTTTCAAATCTCTTTTATGGAGGTTGGTCTATTTAAGCTTTCTACTTTGAAGGATTAATTCAGTTAATATATTATTTTGCCAGGAAAATATCCATTTCTTTAAATTTTAAATTTTGTTGTCATTGAGTTTCACATAGTACTGCCCCCAGGTTTGTTAATTGTGAGTTATATTGTACTTTCCATTATATTAATAGTTATATTTCCTTTCTCAGGCCTCATAATGCATGCATATATTTACTCTTAAGTGAAAAAGAAAAGATAATAAGTAATCCCTCCAACAAAGATATTCTATTTCTCACATATCCTTTCACATTTTTTCTCTCTCCCCAATTCTGAGGTCCTCAGAATACTTTTACTTTCCCATCAGCTCCTTACGCATCTTGTGGACTCTAAGATTCATTTGTTATTTAGTTTAAAATCCTTCTCAAGTATTTTTCTTAGATGGAATATGTGAGCACTGTATTTTCTAAATTCTTGCAATATCTTTTTTTAACCTGACAATCAAGTGATCTCTTGGCTGGCTATAAAATACTTAGACGTCTTCTTTTACTTCTAGTAGGCTGTAGACTTTATCTCACATTCTTCGTGCCTTCAGGGCTGCAAAATAGAAATCCAATGCCAATCTGATTCTTTTCTTTTTATAATTAAGTTGTTTCTGTCTGAGAGCTTGTAGATGTTCTTTTTTCCTTGGAGTTTAAGAATTGTATCTGCATGTGCTTGGGTCTTTTTTTAAAATCAATGTCATGTATAATTCTAAAATCCTTTCAATCTGTAATATTATATCTTATATCAGGAAAATTATTTTTTTCAGTTGTGATCTTTCCTCCATCTGTGCCTTTTCCTCTTTCTAGGATTCCTATTATTCACAAGTTGGGTCTCCTGGATTTATTCTTCAGCTGTTTTACCTTAATATAAGGTTCATTAAATTTCCATCTTCCCAGATTCTCCTGTCTACCCTTTCCAAAGTATTAGTCCCATATTACTTGTAGTTAGAAACAGAATTTGAATAAGGTCATGTTCCAGTAGTACTAAGTGGGCAAAACACTCTTAATTTACTGTAATTATTACATAATTAAAAAGAAAAAATATCAACAATAAATAAATATGTACGTTATTAAAGGATGGCACAAACATTACAAGTTTAAAATTAAATATTATGGGTTAAGTTACCCCATTAAAAAAAGTTTCCTCAAAATTTCTTTTGAAATAGAACATCACCTCCATTACTTTCAAATAATGCAATTTTTACAAACCACATTCAGCAATATCCTTAATCACAAAATAAATACAGAATATTTTTATCTATTTGTCAGAGAATCTTAAAGTGCCAGAGCCTTTAATCAGCTCCTTTCATTGATTTTTTTTCTCCCTGTAACTAAGGATTGATGGCACTAGAAGAGAACGTGGGGGGAAGGGAGAGAATTCTTTCTCCTCTGAGTGTTCATTCTTTAGTATCAGAGACAATTATGTTAATAATCAAGCATTGTAGTCAAAAGTAAATAGGAAGGCACCTAAATTTTTCATTGGAAAACACTTGTCTTTAAAAAAAATGGAAAAGCTGCTAGTACATTTTAAATTTGCTCAACTTATTGCTAAAGAACATTATTTGGGTGAATAGTAGGTTTCAGAGGCACTTTACACAAATGAGAACATCTGCAGTCACCCCAGGAATGATAAAATTACAGGGCCGTCAATCCTCATGCTTCAGGGCATGGGCTGATCACCAGCTGGAAGAGAGAAGATAGTCCCTATAGTATTTCTATAGTATCAACTACATTCAGATTTTTATTTCCTTTAAATACAACTCATTGGAGCTTTGTAAAGTACATTATGGCCAAATACTGCAACATGAGGGGAAAATATAAAATATTTTAGAGAAACAAATTCAAGAAAATGCTAAACTATCAGAGAAGGTAAGCAGAATAAGCATAGAAGTTAAAAAAGATCATTTGGTTTACAAGCAGCTCATGCAGCTCAATAACAAGAAAACAAACAACCCAATCCAAAAATGGGTAGAAGACATAAATAGACATTTCTCCAAGGAAGATACACAGATTGCCAACAAACACATGAAAGAATGCTCAACATCATTAATCATTAGAGAAATGCAAATCAAAACTACAATGAGATATCATCTCACACCAGTCAGAATGTCCATCATCAAAAAATCTAGAAACAAATGCTGGAGAGGGTGTGGAGAAAAGGGAACACTCTTGCACTGTTGGTGGGAATGTAAATTGATACAGCCACTATGGAGAACAGTATGGAGGTTCCTTAAAAAACTACAGATAGGGGCTTCCCTGGTGGCGCAGTGGTTGAGAATCCGCCTGCCGATGCAAGGGACACGGGTTCGTGTCCCGGTCCGGGAAGATCCCACATGCCGCGGAGCGGCTAGGCCCGTGAGCCATGGCCACTGAACCTGCGCGTCCGGAGCCTGTGCTCCACAATGGGAGAGGCCACAACAGTGAGAGGATCGCGTACTGCAAAAAAAAAAAAAAAAACAACTACAAATAGAACTACCGTACAACCCAGCAATCCCACCACTGGGCATATACCCTGAGGAAACCATAATTCAAAAAGAGTCATGTACCAAAATGTTCATTGCAGCTCTATTTACAATAGCCAGGACATGGAAGCAACCTAAGTGTCCATCAACAGATGAATGGATAAAGAAGATGTGGCACATATATACAATGGAATATTACTCAGCCATAAAAGGAAACGAAATTGAGTTATTTGTAGTGAGGTGGATAGACCTAGAGTCTGTCATACAGAGTGAAGGAAGTCAGAAGGAGAAAAACAAATACCGTATGCTAATACATATAAATGGAATCTGAGGGAAAAAAGGTCATGAAGAACCTAGGGGTAAGACGGGAATAAAGATACAGACCTACTAGAGAATGGACTTGAGGATATGGGGAGGGGAAAGGGTAAGCTGGGACAAAGTGAGAGAGTGGCATGGACATATATACACTACCAAACGTAAAATAGATAGCTAGTGGGAAGCAGCCCCATAGCACAGGGACATCAGCTAGGTGGTTTGTGACCACCTAGAGGGGTGGGATAGGGAGGGTGGGAGGGAGGGAGACGCAAGAGGGAAGAGATATGGGAACATATGTATATGTATAACTGATTCACTTTGTTATAAAGCAGAAACTAACACATCATTGTAAAGCAATTATACTCCAATAAAGATGTTAAAAAAATCATTTGAGGTATTTATCACACACAGAGCCTGACAGAGAGTAGAGCTCAGCAGTTTTTGAATGAATGAATGAATGAATGAACAAAGAAAGAAGTCCCAGCCTCACCAATATTTGACCTTCAGAACTTTGCTTATCCTCAGTTTACTCATCTTTAAAATGGGGACAATTATACCCATCTCTTCTTGTTATTACAGAGATTGAACTAGGTATGCATGTAAATAAATTAACTTACTTCCTGGAACAGTGTGAACACTAAACAAATGATAGTCATTTAAATCTCCTGGGTTTGATTTAGCTAATCCTGACCAAATAGATCTAACAAATCATCTCAATATATTTCATATTTCATAGATTTCATATATATCTGTCACAGGTCTAGAGACTGGGAAGTACAAGATCAAGGTGTTGGCAAATTTGGTAACTGGTGAAGATCCTCACAGTGGTGGTCTTCTCATGGTAACCTCACGTGATGGAGGGGGCAAGGGAGATTTCTTGGGCTACTTTTATCAGAGCACTAATCCCATTCATGAAGGCTCTGCCAAGGGCCACACCTCCTGATACCCTCACCTTGGGAGTTAGGATTTCAAGGTAGGAATTTTGGGGCGACACTTTCCATAGCAGATGTTATACTGTGATAAGCAAAGTTCAAACTCATAAAAAGAGTAACAGCTGCACACCTTGAAATGTCCAAAGCACTAGCTCAAGGCTACTACAATCAGCCAAACGCATATAAAAGTCATTTGAAGGATTGTAAATTATGAGTGGTACTGACGCTCCTTTCTAACAATTTATTAATTATTAACTACTTGTTATTAGCAAATTCTCTTGGGACCTATAAATTAGATGTATCCTGCAAATAGATAATGTTCCAACCTCGAAGAAGTTCAATGTTTATAAACAGAGTACATATGCCTTTGGATGCTCTGGACTCAACTAGTTAAAAGCTAGGTTAAAAATAAATCACATAGAAATCAACTACACTCCAATAAATTTTTTTTTAAAAATCACATAGCATTTGTAATTAACATAACTTAAAAAACAATGAAAACTTTTTTCCCCAAACAATGATCATGTGCTGTTTTTACTGCAATTGAAGGTGGGAAAGATAACCTAGTTTACGGACTATTTCTCCAAGATCAGGGTTATAAAAAGTCCTTTTTTTTTTTTTTTCTGCACAGTAGAGTGATTTAAATGAGCTGCATATAATCAAGCTACCTCTTTTTTGGAAGGCAGAAAATTGGAAGATTTGTTAAAACTTGGAAATTTTGTCATTTACTTCATGAATCACTCAGCAAAACAGCCATGTGCAACTTCAAATAAGTTATTACCTCAGAATATCACTAAGTCACTTAACCTAAATATGAGTTTTTTGTTTTTTGGATTTTCTTTTTCGCCATCATCAAATCAACAGTTCTGCAGGCAAGGGGCAGGACCAATTACCTTCAGCGATGTTTGGGGAGAGGGAGAAAAATGGAGCTTAATATATGAGGACTAACACTAGAACTAGGCTCCCACCATCACCATCACCTCTGGCACTTCGCTAGAAGAAACAGAAAGAACCCATCATTCTGGAAGCTGTGGTAGATGCTCGGGCCACATAACATTGAATAAAGTTATTTGGAATCACACACTGAGACTCGACAGTGACACAGTGATTCATCTACAGAGCTAGTTTACTAAACTATGGGCACTCAGAAATAAGCAACCCATTCCTGCCTCAACTGAACCAAAGGTTCTACTGGCCTTGTGAAAGCTCAGCCAGGTGCTGAGAGCCCCGGTGAGAGGACAGCTTTGGGGGGAGGGGGACTGAAGAGGGGACAGAAGCTCTTTTACATGAAGAGGGGATATAGAGACACGTTCACACCAGAGGGTAAGAAGCCTCTGGGCCGAGCCTGAATTGAAAGCGTGAAATGAAGGGGGCATAGATTTTAACTAATATATTGAGCCTTTACGTGGGTCGCGTAGTTTAAATCTCACAGCAACACTAGGAAATCGATATTGTCAATCCCCTTTCAGACACCAGGAACTGGGAGAAAAAGAAGCGAGAAGGCTCCTGCCAGGCCTGCGCCGTCAGAACCCCGGGATGCAGGAGCGCAGAGGCCGGCTTCCGTGGGTTCCTGAGCGGGAGAATGGCCCGGCTGGGGTACAGAAACCTAGGCCTGGGTGAGGCGCCAGCAACGATAGAAGGTGGGGTCTCCCGCGCGGCGCAGCACTGGCGAGCGGAGATCGGCGCGGAGACTACAGCTGCAAGCCAAACGCAGATGCCGGCGACAGGAACCAGCCCCTCTGCCAGCCCCCTCGCAGCGGGGAGGGGTTTCTCACGCCCCGCTCTTGGGCGACTGAGCCGGAGGTCGGAAGGAAGCGGGGCGAGGGATGAGTCATCCCCCCTAATCCCTCCTTCCCGGTACCCTCGCCTCCGCACGCCAGCCCCCTCCCGAGATCATGCAGCCCGAAGCGAAAACTCCCCTCATCCTCAGAATCCTCCACCTAACCCGCTGTGGCCTGCGGAGGAGAGGAGAAGGACGGGGCGTATGGCCAATGAGAGCTTCGCTCTCTCGCCCGCCGCCCAATAAGCCGCTGCTTACAGGCTGGGGCGGGACTAGAGGGGCAGGAGGGGGCGGTCCCGGGTTGGCGCTCGGCGCCGCGGTTCGGTGGCTCACAGAGAGAGCGCCTCACAGGGAGTCGGCGCCTGAGCGACGCGGGAAGGTGCCACTGACTGCCAACGCCACAGCCGCCGCTGCTGGCCAAGGTGCTGGACACGACAGGCCGGCCGGCCACCTCGTCAGTTCAGGCTTCATTTGCAGCCGCCGCTGCTTCGCTCCCAGCCAGGTACCCATGGAAGAGATGGAAGAAGAGTTAAAATGCCCCGTGTGCGGCTCCTTCTATCGGGAGCCCATCATCCTGCCCTGCTCTCACAATATATGTCAGGCGTGCGCCCGCAACATCCTGGTGCAGACCCCAGAGTCGGAGTCGCCCCAGAGCCGACGGGCCTCGGGCTCCGGGGTCTCCGACTATGACTATCTGGACCTTGACAAGATGAGCCTGTACAGCGAGGCGGACAGCGGCTATGGCTCCTACGGGGGGTTCGCCAGCGCCCCCACTACCCCGTGCCAGAAGTCCCCCAACGGCGTCCGTGTGTTCCCCCCGGCTATGCCACCACCGGCCACACACCTGTCACCGGCCTTGGCCCCGGTGCCCCGCAACTCCTGTATCACCTGCCCCCAGTGCCACCGCAGCCTCATCCTGGATGACCGGGGTCTCCGCGGCTTCCCCAAGAACCGCGTCCTGGAAGGGGTAATTGACCGCTACCAGCAGAGCAAAGCGGCGGCCCTTAAGTGCCAGCTTTGCGAGAAGGCACCCAAGGAGGCCACCGTCATGTGCGAACAGTGCGATGTCTTCTACTGTGATCCGTGCCGCCTGCGCTGCCACCCGCCCCGGGGGCCCCTAGCCAAGCACCGCCTGGTGCCCCCGGCCCAGGGCCGCGTGAGCCGGCGGCTGAGCCCGAGAAAGGTCTCCACCTGCACAGACCACGAGCTGGAGAACCACAGCATGTACTGCGTGCAGTGCAAGATGCCCGTGTGCTACCAGTGCTTGGAGGAGGGCAAACACTCCAGCCACGAAGTCAAGGCTCTAGGAGCCATGTGGAAACTGCACAAGGTGAGTCCTAAGAAAACCCACCCCTAACTCCCCGCGCCTCCGATCCTCCGGTTTTGCAGCAGACGATCCCCCTCTTCTACGCACAGTGCCTCCCAACTGGGGCGCAATGCAGGTGCCTCCAATATCTGCTTCCCCCGTCTGGTGCATTGCAGGAAGCGTAGGGGACCGTAAACGGCGCACAGGGGAGTTGAACCTCTCCAGAGAGTTGAACCTCTCCAGAGAGTTGTTTCGGGGATGCGTAGAGCGGGTCTCCCGGTGCACGCTGCCTGCGAGCCAGGCTTAGGGCGCCCCCTCCCCGCCGCGGACGTGCAGCTCTCGGCGGCCACCAGCGTGCGGGAAGACATTGAGTAGCTGGGCCGATCCGCGGCTGTGCTCAGGGCCGCCAGGGAAGCTCCAGGGCAGAGCCGGTTGTGGGGCTCCGGCCGTGGTCCCCGGAGAGGAGGTGAGCGCGGCTGGGCGGCGCGGACCGCTGGGTGCTGGAGCTGCTGGATAGGCTGGAGCCTGGAGTCGCAGCAGGGATGGGGAACACGCCGCGAGCTGAATACTGATAAGTCGGCACTGGCCCAAGCCCAGCGGCAGCGCGGTAAGGATGCGGGTCCGGGTGCTTTGCGCACAAGAGGTGTGCGAATGTGGAGTGGGGTGGAGAAAAAGAAAAAAAAAAGAAAAATCCTGTAGTCGCCATGGCAACACGGCCTGAAGGCTGCGGCCCTGACCCTCGCGGAGGGGATCTGGGCTGGAGTAGCAGGACTGGAGGTTTCTGCGCGCTCGCGGCCTGAAAGCTAGGCAGGTACATCTCCCAGTCTCCCAGGGTAACCCCCTCCTATCGATCACCCACACACCCATTTGTCCAGAGTCTAACCCTTTTCCTCACAGTCAGTAGTTGTCTGTGAAAATTTGGGGACACCTGTTACCAAATTTACCTTTCTGATGTCATTTGATGGTACCTCCTCCAAAGCTAGCCTCCAGAACAGGGCCTTTAACGACTTGTTAGGTGATGCCACTCCTCTGTTCAAAATCCTCCAGTTGACCCCCGCGTTTCTTAGATGGTTCTTAGGATAGTCCACCAGGACCTCACATGACCTGTTCCCGCTTGGCCTCATCGCCCTCATTTCCTCCCACTCCCTCTGCTTAAGCCACGCAGTCCCTCTTGCTGTTCCTCCACCAACACCAGGCCCCTTCTGGACCCGGGGCCTTTGCACTTGATGTTCCTTCAGCCTGCATCTGAACAGTTCACTCTCTTGCCTCCTTCAGATCATTACTCAGATGTCACCCTTGCAGTGAGACCTTTCTGAACCCCTTGGTTCCCTCCCTCCCCGCTTTATTTTCCTCAGTAGTACTTACCACTAACTGGGATGCTATATATTTTAACTATCATGTTACTTTTGTATTTATCTATTGCCCCCCCAACATACACACACAAAATAAGCTTCGTGAGGAAAGAGATCTTTATAATGTTATTGTCCACACTGCTTAGAAGGAAGGGAACCACTCTTGAGGAGATGTACATGAATTGGACTTTTACTTTTTAAATAATCGACTTAATTGGGGGTGCAAAGGGCAAGGCAGGGGTTCAGGACTGTTGTAGGGAGGTTTTCTTCACATCATTGAGTTGCAAGCCCCAGGATGAAGCACGGCAGTAGAGATGGTGTTCAGGCATCAGCTCTGCCCCACTCAGGGTTTCCTGGCATTCCTTGGAGACCAGAAAGGCTAGCCTTTGAGAGAGGCCTTGGGGTTAAGGAGGGGAACATTGATATTTTATTTGCAGCAAGAAAAAATAAAATAAAATAAAATAAACATCAGCAATCAGGGAGCTCAACTCAATACTGAATGGGATCCATGTTTACAGTCATTTATGTTCTCACATATAGTCTATTAAACTGTATTAGTACTGATGGAGAGACTTAATTCAGCACAAATTTGAGCTCCCCTCCTAGGCACATGCCACTATTTTTTAAACACTTCAATTTGTTTAAATGATGTTTAATTTTGAAAGTTTTCAGAACTTTAGTTCATGGCCAATTTTTTCTTCATATTATGATTTCACCCTTAAACTGCTAACTATAGCCTATGTTAAATTGCCCTACAAAACTCTCCTTGGAACTAAGAAACTAATCACTTGTCTGGAAAAAGAACTTAGAGGCGCATGCTAATTAGGATGGTCAAACCACTGCATTATTCTTCTGTGAAGAAGAGCCTATACTTTATCCATTAAGACCAAAGGCAGCCTTTAAATCTCCGCCAAGCCCCGTGTAGATTTGAAATGTTAAACCATTTGTTTTATCGGTAATGGACATTGTGAGTAGACACTGTGGTGTGGACAGGGTTGAAATTTGGATGTGTGCTAAAAAAGAATAATGTAAAGCCCTTCAGGCATGACATAAGTAGGCTAGGAAGGGAATATTGGTTCATTTTTTTTTAAAAGACCATTTCTTCTCTGATCTTTTGCACATTTTTTCAGAAGAATAAATAGTTATATTTTTGTTCAGTCAATATCAAGATTATTAAACTGCCAATAAATATAAGGCAGAAGGATGACAGATTTTAACATTCACTTATCATCTGTTAGATGAACAACAAACATTATTCCCCCACTTTATCTCCTTAATAAGGTAATGTGATAATGTGCAATTTTCTCCTATGTCTATTTATCTTCCATCCTCACAAAAAGCTTATGGGCCAGAATTTCTATGTCCTTCAAAACATAGGAGAGCAAAGAATTACACTAAGTAGTTCTCCCAAAGTTGGGCAGTTAGTTATCCACACAAGTTATCACTAGACCTGAAAGTTTTCATTAATATTTAGTCATTTCCAGTGATAAAGAAAACCCTGTGAATAACTGTTTCCCTCAGAAAGTCATCATCTTACACATTTAAGACAAAATGGCTGAAGTTTATCTTTTAAATGGTATTAAAAACAACTAGTTGAAATTCATTAGTTGTCAATTGACTAAATTAAAATACGTTTCAGATATAGATGGCCTTCAAAATCCATGAAAAATAATGCAGGAAGTGGCCTTATAGGGCAAATATCTGGTGACCCTTTTTACTTAGTATCAGCACTTGCTCTATTCCTTATCAAACTTAGGTTGGTATAAAGAATTGCTACTAACATAAAAAGATTTTGTAGACATTTTCATATAGGCAATTGGAACGATTATTATTACTTTGTAATTTTAGCAATTCATATTTCTAAATCTAACATTATCCTTGAATTCTTGGTGTATTTTATCAATCACTGAATCAGTAATATATTTGTAACCGTTCCTTTGTGTTTGTACTGTTGAGCAAGAATTTTCTTTTCCTTTGTACTCTAAACACTGACTCTTCATTCTGAATCTTGTATCAAATGTTATTTCTCTATTACCTTCTTTTTTTTAAACAAAGACTTGCAAGTTAAACATTTAAAAATAAACCATCAGTTATTATGCTTTCACCTTCAAAGCCTTCTGGAAAAAATACCCGCTTTGTAGTATGGTGGCATCTCATCAAATATTTGTGTAGTAAATGTGTTATTTAATGTAACCAAAGTGGTGTTCAGTTTTTTATATATATATATATATGAATATATATATAATATATATTATATTATAATTATATATTATATTATAATATATATACATGTTATTATATATATTATAATATATTACATATATTATATATATATATCAGCAGTAAATACAATATAATCTAGATGTCCGTATGGTAAATGTAACACGTAATGTATGTTCATGTTTTTAAATTCTTAAAAATTTACTTTTAGTATAATCAGAACGTTCTTTGAGCAATGTAAATATTCTTACAGGTATTAAGGAGAATGTTACAGAGGAATGAATTGTTCCTCTTTGTGCTGAGGCAAAAATAGAACTAGATGAGGTTCTGGGTTCCAGACCTGATGCTGCCACTTACTCGCTGGTAATTTTAAGCAAGTCTATAACCTCTCTGTGCTTCCTACACACAGGATGTAAAGCACCTAAAACTATATTTGTGAAAATATTTTGAAAAAGTAATTTAGATGTTTATAACTTACTAATTTCAGTTTGGCAAAATAGAAAAGTTTTTGCGTAAAACGGAAGTTATTGTCTCACTAGTCAACAGTTACTGCATAAAAATCTCATCCCCCAATTTGGGATAATTTGCTTGCTCCTTACAGAGCACAAGGTGCCATACAAAGGCTACTCTTAAAGGTGGCCTAAAAGAGTGAGCCAGATCCTCATGGGTCCTCCGAGAATAGTCAGTTGAATTAACCCCAAGGAACAAGGACACACACAAAGATTTATTTGTTTTTTGGGTTTTTTTGTGTGTGTGGTACGCGGGCCTCTCACTGTTGTGGCCTCTCCCGTTGCGGACCACAGGCTCCGGACGCGCAGGCTCAGCGGCCATGGCTCACGGGCCTAGCCGTTCCGCGGCATGTGGGATCTTCCTGGACCGGGGCACGAACCCGTGTCCCCTGCATCGGCAGGCGGACCCTCAACCACTGCGCCACCAGGGAAGCCCTTATTTGTATATTAAACAAAGGTATTTTGTTTTTCAATTACAAAGCTAAAATGATAACTGATATGATTCAGTTTTGAAGATATTATCACTTTTGAAGCAGCAGAAATTGTTCTTCCTGTATATACCATGAAAAGATGCTATTAACTGGAATTTCAGATCAACTCACAGTTTTCATAAAGTTAGAGAAAACTGTCACAGCCATCTGTCATTGAGTAATAAATATAATGCACAGGCAAAAATTATCCTTACCACGAGTACAATAAATTGCACTTCTCTCACCTAAGCACCTTTCAAACTGTGTGTATTCGTATAACCTAGCCTTGGCACAGAGGAGGCTAGAACCTATTCTATGATAAATGTTTAAGAAAAAAATAGTTCTAAATAATATTGTGTTTTATCACTTTTATCAGAGATTGTTGGTGGCAAGGAACAGAAACCCACATAGGGGATCTCAGAGGATTTCATGGGAAATAAAATCAACTCACAGGGAGACTGGAACTGGAAAGCTAGAGATTAAATTCACTTCTGTGTATCAGTCAGCTTGGACTAAGTTATGCTGCAGTAACAAACAATTTTTTTGTTTTAAAAAAACAAAAAATTAATTTTTTAATTAAAAATTATTTTTTTTTAATTCTCAATGAATTACAACAATACCATATAATTTCTTACAATAATACCCACTGAAAGTCAGCTCTGGCCCTTCTTCACATCCTCCTTATTCTTGAACTTAGGCTGAAAGAGCATGTTGGGAACACACCAACCTTACAGCAGAGAGAAGGGAGCAGAGCAGAACCACTCAATAGCACTTAAAGTTTCCACTCAGACATTGTGTCTCTTCTGCTTACATTCCATTGGCTAAAACAAACCATGTGACCAAGACTGACATCCGTGCTACAGGAAATTCACTCTTCCAACAGAGAAAGGCACCGAGAAGAGCCTCGTAGAGGAGGACAGAATATTTTGAACAAATAATACAGTCTGGCATATGCCGAACTCTCTCACGCCTCCTCCTCTCTCTGGATGGGCTTCCTTGGGCTGCACAAGGCCTGATACGACTCCTCCAGCCCCAGTGCAGCATGACATTTCAGTTCAAGTATCCACTCTCTAACTACTGTCTCTGTGTCTCTTAGGCCACATTTTGAAGTTTAGGGAAAGAATGTGATTGGCCCAGCTTGAGTCAGGGGTTTACTGATGACTGCCTAGGTCACAAGCCCACCCCTTTAGTGAGGTGTGTGCAGAAGACTTGGGTGAGACAAGTGAGGCACTCACCTTGGGTGAAAAACATAAGGGGGTACCAAAAACTCAGTAAACAGGATAAAAAATATTGTAAGGCAATATCTTAAAAAACAAAGATGAATACAAAAAATCCATGATGAACAGACTATCAACATTTTAAATGTTGATCAGTAACAGTGCCATGCTGAGCCATATTGGAGCCTGAATCTGAAGGGAAAATCAGTAGTATTGATCCTATCTTTGTTTAAGATTTTGCTCTTTTGTTCATCATGTATTTTGGGGCATTCATTTTCATTTTTAAAAATATTCCATTAAAATATTACTGTTGACTACTGAGGTTTTTGGGCACCCTTTTAAATTCTGCATCCAAGGAGAGTGTCTTACTCCCCTCACCCTAGTCCTGGCCCTAATGAACAGACACTTGATACAAACCTGGCTCCTGGTTTCACTGTTCAGCTGGAGGAAAGCCCAGGGCAGAATGCCTTTGTGAGCAGCAGGGACAGGGAGGCACTGACCGGCGCCTCTTGTACAGTCTAAGAGGAAACCATTCTGAGTGCAGAAGAAAGCCTTTTTGCTCTCCCTGGATCTTCTGCATTTTAAATACAACACTAATTTCTTGAGATGCTTCAAAAGTGGAGCAACAGGGGCTTCCCTGGTGGCGCAGTGGTTGAGAGTCCACCTGCCGATGCAGGGGACACGGGTTCGTGCCCCAGTCCGGGAAGATCCCACATGCTGCGGAGCGGCTAGGCCTGTGAGCCATGGCCGCTGAGTCTGTGTGTCCGGAGCCTGTGCTCCGCAACGGGAGAGGCCACAACAGTGAGAGGCCGGCGTACCGCAAAAAAAAAAAAAAAAAAAAAAAGTGGAGCAACAGAGTTGATGAAGAAAAAGAAGACAGAAAAGGGTAGAGAACACTGACAGCTATAGCTCAGTGCTTCCTCTCCCCAGTAATGCTCCAGCACCAAGCAGTTTGTGTGGTTATTCCTACTGCTATTATATATTATGGTAAATGTGGCCACCTAAGAGCAAAGTGATCCCTCACTTGGCTTGTGTATGAGTGGAGGAAAGAGGACAGAAGGTGCCAAAACACAATTTTTCACTAACTTCAGGTGCCTCTTGAAAAGTATGTCATTGGGTTGGGAGTGGAGGGAACCATATAGTTTCATTTCAATAATTCCATCTATTTGTTAGAAGAAAAGAGCGTATAGCAACCATAGAGTTTGGTGTTTTGTGTTGTTTATGTTTTGGTCTCATAACGGCAGTATTCTTCTTACTTAGTTAAGTGCTTCCCCACACCACCACATTCCTGCCTCTGTTCAGTCCTTGTGATTCTGGTGGGCTGCCAATCCAGTGCTCTGCCTTACTTGGCCAAGTGGGAGGGCATGTGACATAGGCCTGACCAATCGTCACACCCTATCCCACTGGCCAAAGTGATTAATTCAAAAAATGAGCACATGAAGCAAGCCAATCCAATCAGAGTCCTCTTCTGAGGTTTATAGATACTGAATCAGGGACAGAAGAGCATTGCTTTCCTCTGGGCTTGTTGCAGCTAGAATTAAAGCCAGAGGTGTCTGTGTCCCTGCCTCTTTCTCTTCCTCTTACATTAGTAGAAGAAAGTAAGGCAACCCCCAGAGTTACAGAGGTAAGAAACAGAGACTTCTGAGAACACTGTTGAGTCCCTGGAACCCTTCATAACCCCTTTCTACCCCCTCCTGCCTTTCCAGTTAGGTGAGTCAGCAAACCTCCCCCTCCTTTTTCTCTTTGGCTAGTTTGTATTGGTTTTCTGTCACTTTCAACTGAGATTTAGCACGTATAAACATTTGTATCTGAAGATACTAATTCTTATTCATTCTAAGTATTATCTCTAGAATACTATAGTTGGAAGGCTGCATTCTGATGCCATAAATACAAAAAAAGCAGTTTTGATTCAATGAAGCAGAAATTATGTAATATTTAATCTAACTCTGTCTACTCGTTGACCACTGTGTAATCTTCACTAGTTTTTGGCTAGTCTCCTCTATTCTTATTGAGAGATTGCTTACAAAGAAGCCTCATGGATTTTTTTTTAACCAATTCTAAATTACTTGGCATATATGGTGATGTTACGGTTAAGACCAACAGACTGGACAGGGAGGTTCTGAAATCAAACTTCTGCCCAAAATCAATTTTGTTTGTTTTCAAAGGCAAGAAACTTCTGAAGACATGCATGTTGTTTTGACCCATTCTCTAGGTTGGAATTTTTTTAAGTGTGTTCCCTCGAAGTTTCCATAATTAAATAAGGTTGAGACTCTCTACTCTACACATGCTCCTGGTGGTCCACATTCTGCATTGTTATATCCATATACCGATCGATCCTGAAACAACGAAACCTACTTGGTTCAACCTAGAATTTTCCAAACTTATTTGACTTTGGAAACTCTTTTCTGTTTGTTCATTTCCTTTTTTTTTTTCCAGCTTTTTGAGACGTTATTGATGTATATATAAATTTAAGGTGTACAACATGATGATTTGATACATGTATATACTGTAAAATGATTACCACAGTAAGATTGGTTAACACTTCCATCTCCTCGCATAATTATCTTTCTTTTTTTAGTGATAACTTTTAAGATTTACCCTCTTAACTTTCAAGTATATAATATAGCATTTTGAATTATAGTCACCATGCTGTACGTTAGATCCCCATAACGTTTATCCTATAGCTGGACATTTGTACCCTTTAGCCAACATCTCTCCACTTCCCCCACCCCACCCCACCCCCAGCCCCTTGCAACCACCGTTCTACTCTCTACTTCTTTGGGTTCAGATTTTTTAGATTCCACATATAAGTGAGAACATACAGTATTTGTCTTTCTCTGTCTTACTTACTTTACTTAGCATAATACCTTCGAGGTCCATCCATATTGCCACAAATGGCAGGATTTCCTTCTTTTTATGACTGAATAATATTCCATTGAATGTGTGTGTGTATATATATATATATATATATGTATATATATATATATATATATATATATATATATATATACCACATTTTCTTTATCCATTCATCTGTGGATAGACACTTAGGTTGTGGAAGCTCTTTTTGCTTCCACACAAGTTTGGGAGACATCATTCTAGGCAATGACTAGCCAATAAGTCAGTAAGGAGGTCAGTGTTCTTAATTTCTTGTCTGTGCAGAGTAGACTACTCTAAAACTCCACCCTGCAGATAAATGTCCCTAATTAGCCTATCCTTAAATCTTATGTTAAATCTAAAATATTAAAAGTTATATTTATGTTATTCCTTAAATATTAAAGTCAAAGACAAAGAGGTAAAGCAATTATATAAATTTTGTAGTATGTATGTACATATATTTAATATATGTTGCTTCTCTTTCTATTATAAATAACTGAAAAATGATTTTGGACATCAGTAATACTAATGTAATATAATTAAAAATAACTGATCTACTTCTGACTACTTTTACACTTTGTATACATGATGCCCAACGACTGGCTTGATTGAGTTTTTCATTAAATTGTGATAGAAATAGATTTTGGTTTTTGTTTTGTTTTGTTTTGTTTTGCAATACGCGGGCCTCTCACCGTTGTGGCCCCTCCCGCTGCGGAACACAGGCTCCAGACGCGCAGGCTCAGCGGCCATGGCTCACAGGCCCAGCCGCTCCACGGCACGTGGGATCTTCCCGGACCGGGGCACGAACCCGCGTCCCCTGCATCGGCAGGCGGACTCCCAACCACTGCGCCACCAGGGAAGCCCCAGAAATAGATTGTTTTAAACATTCTTTTATAAAGCACAAAAGGACAATATTAAAAGGTCAAAACTGGTGCTGCTCTTGTAACAACAGAGCAGAACAATGTGTGAAAGTTAAGAGTAGTACTTTGCCTGTTACATCCCAGCCTTTCTAATATTTTCATATTGACATTCAGGATCAATTTTTAACCTTGGAAAAGGAGTTAGTATAAAATGGCCACCAGCAGAGAACCTAGATTATCAGAGACCATCTAGGTTTTGTCAACAGCATGTCTAATTCATCCCCCAAAACATCTCATAGCCAAAAACCACTGTCCTGGGGTGTTCTCACAGCAGTTTTATCCCTAACCTGAAACTGGGCCCCTGTCTTAAACTGAGAACTATCTCACAGTAAGATTACTCGGAAAAACCCAAGCAGAATGCACAGAAGGCACTTGACATCATTGTCAAGGAAATTGTCATTCCACTTCTGTTTGGCCCTGACTTTGCCATCTTTTTAACTTTTCTGGTTTACATTGCAGGTACAGCCATAGTCCCACCTGCCTGTCTAAGTTACCTCTTCCTTCTTGACCTTCATGGCCTTCCAGCTTCCCCACCAGCCCTCTCCCGGTCCACCAGGCCTCCCTCCACCATTTTCTTAGACTAGACCTTCAAATCACCCCACTAAGCTTGCCAGGCCCAGCTCACAGGAGCCAGCCTCAATAGCCTTGCCCCAGAGCAGCATGCCCGCCGGGAACCTGGGTGCAGCTCTGCATTCCAGCGGAGCCTCTCCTGCACCAGCAGAACTCCCACCCCAGCTGGGTTTAATTACAGACACTTTTTTTCCTTAACTGTAGAAAGAGTTTTCTTCATTTTGACTGATTGATTTTAAGCTGAAAGAGCAAGAAAACTCATCTTGAATTTCTAGTCATGAATAAAGAAACATCACTGACTTTTCTGTCCTCAACACACCTGTCTCTAAAGACTCGTCTACCCCGTGGCTTCAACTCCCACTTGTACCTGCATGTCTGGAACAGAACTGGTCATTTCAGTGCCCTGCCTGTTCACAGTGTGGTCCCAAACTCTGTTCTACCTTCTGTGTGCCCCACCCACCAACCCCCGCAGAGCTTCCATCTTTGTGTTCTAACACTGAACATCCTCCCACTGTATTATAATTGCATATTTTAGAATCTCCCATTGGACCCTAATAACTCAAAGTCGTAGACTTTTCTTACATATCTCTGTTTTCCCCCATTTCTGCACTCAGAAAATGTTTTAAAAAGGTTTAATGAAAAAAAGAATCAGTACGAAAAAGATTAATGATTAGCAACATATCCTAATATTTTGTTTCTCATATGAGCCTGACTGTAATAATTAGACTTGAAAACCTGTATTTCACACTTTTTGTTAAAAATGTACTGAACACTGGGACTTCCCCAGTGGTCCCGTGGTAAAGAATCCGCCTTACAATGCAGGGGACATGGGTTCGATCCCTGGTCAGGGAACTAAGATCCCACATGCCGCGGGGCAACTAAGCCCACGTGCCACAACTACTGAGCTCTTGTGCCTCAACTAGAGAGCCTGTGGGCTGCAAACTACAGAGCCCACGTGCTCTGGAACCTGTGTGCCACAACTAGAGAGAGAAAACCTGCAGGCCGCAACTAGAGAGAAGCCCACACACCGCAATGAAGAGCCCACATGCCGCAGCTAAGACCCAATGCAGCCTAAAGTAAAATAAATAAATAATAAATAAATTATTCTTTTTAAAAAAGATGTATTGAGCACTTACTATATGCGAGGCACTGTTCTAAGCGCTTTCTAGCCACTTTCTCATTTAATCTGCAGAATTCACATATTTTCCTCTGAGAAAACTGGGGCACTGGGACTTTAAAGGTTATAAAGTCGTACCAGTTGTAAGAGGCAGAGCCAGAGGTTGAATCCAGGCTGACTCCAGAGCTCCTGTGTCGAACTGCTCTTCTGTCCTACCTTCTGATAATCCCAGGAAACATATGACTGCAAAGCACAGTTTTATGTTCTTATAAATTCAATGACATAACTGAGATCTTTTAGTTCTCATGTATGAAAATTAGTGAGAAATTAAAAGTCATTTGTTTCCTAAGTCCCCTTGTGACAAAATAAATTTAAAGAGGAAAATAGGGGGTAGAGGGAAGGGAGAGACAAGTACGTTGAGTGTTCCATAGACCAGATCATCGGAAGTGTGCTGGATACCTCGGCCTTGTCAGAACCAAGCAAGCGACAGATAGGCAGTAAGGTTCTGTCAGCTCAGCCAGGGATTCATTGTCCTCTTCTAACAAAATAATCATCTTTAAATTTATAGGCAGAAATGATATAAAAGAACAAGTAGATTTTTTGGCATTTTAAGTATATTTCTGTAAATCTAAAACATTTATAAGTCTATCCTGGAAAACATGAAAATGCATTCAAACCTGTAAGCAGTTATTAATCCTGTTTACTTTCAGTTTTTTCTTGCACCTTTTGCCAAGATGGTTAAAAAAAATTATGTGTATTCCTGTTCAAGAAAAGACCTAACCTGCCTTTTACCATAAATATAAAAAGGGATATGTGACCTGGAAAAGCCTATTGTTTAAGAATGGATTAAAGCACAACCAAATAAAATGGTTTTTCATAAGCCTTGCATAGAACCAGAACTGCACATTTTATCCTAATAGCTCTGACCAAAGCAGAAACTGTTCCTTAAAAATTAGCTTGGGAAGTAGAATGCTGAACCTTGTGTGTTGCTGTGGGAATAACGACCTTCTGTCATTAGCCAGTACACATAGATGGTTCATCCTCATCTACTGCTGATTTATTCATTGAAGCTGACTGAGATTTTTCTTTATCCTCTCTTTACTCTTACTTTCCTTGCAGCTTGCATGTTAAGAAGCAACTGTTTGACACCAAACGCTTATCACTCTCTGCCACGCTCCAGGAAGAGCCTGCGAGAGGGCCATGCTCCTCTGACCTGTGCTGTTTATCAATCTAAGACATTATCTAGTCTCTGAACAAAGCCAGTTGCAGAGAGAAGTAAATGTGAACGTGCGGGATTAAACAGTTTCTACCTAAGGCAGGTCTTCGTAACAGGCTTTTTGATTTTGTAAGGAGCAAATGCTCAGAAGGTCAGATATACACAGATTCAGTTACAACTCACCCAAAGCCAAAGGGAAGTGACTTTATAACATAATCTACCAGTTTTGATCATCTGTACTTTAGTTTCTTTTCATCAGTGCAAATAATCAACAGCTGATTTTACTATAGATGTGTGTCCACCACATAGTGCTACTTACTGAGGGTATTTATGCCATCACCCAGACACACCAATTCATGAACTTGAGAAGATGGTGTCACTTGTGCTATGCCATCCCTACCCCCACGTCTATGAAATGTTATCCCAAGAGCATTAGTCACATAAAATCAAATGTAATATTGGACTTTCATCCAATCTAATAAATCTTACATGGCACAGATAAATCTATGGTGCTTTTAACAAGCAGTTATTAATGATTTTATTGACCTTCAATCATCTGGCCCAGACTCAGCAAGGAAATACAATAAACAGCTTTTAGCACACAGTCAGTGCAGTGTGAAGAAGCTCCATGTTTACATTCAACTCGTGTTATCTGGCTACCTTCTGCCATTATGGAAGCAAATCTGCCGTTGGTGGAACTAAAATATTATTCAGAATTTAATAAAAATTTCTCTACATTCTACTTGGAGGAACAAAAAATACGGAATATAGGAACTTGTATGAGCAATGAATTTCCAGGCTAGCTTCAACAAGCATGATAAGCAAGTGTACAGAGTGTAACTACCATTCCCTTACCATTCAAAAACGGCACCTTTGGGCTTCCTTGGTGGCGCAGTGGTTGAGAGTCCGCCTGCTGATGCAGGGGACATGGGTTCCTGCCCCGGTTCGGGAGGATCCCGCATGCCGCGGAGCGGCTGGGCCCGTGAGCCTTGGCCGCTGAGCCTGCGCGTCCGGAGCCTGTGCTCCGCAACCGGAGAGGCCACAACAGTGAGAGGCCCGCGTACCGCAAAAAAACCAAAAAACCCCCAGCACCTTTCGACCTGAACTAAGAATGGTTGCCTTGGTCACTGTATATAGAAATTTTGTGGAAAAGTTTGACTTGACAGTAAGGTCCTGCTATGTAGGTTAAAAAACATATTAATAAATATTGGTATTAACTGGCAAGTCAACACACAAATATTTTACATTAATTTAAAAAAACAGCAAGCCAAAGAGAAAATTAATGCTTCCAGCATTGAGAATATCCTTGATTCTTGTTTTCCAAAGAGGCTGCATCATCTTACATTCCTACCAGCGATGGATGAGGGTTCCAATTTCTCCGTATCCTCACCAGCACTTGTAATTGCCTGGCTTTTTGCCTAGAGCCATCCTAGTTGATGTGAACGGGTGTCTCACTGTGGTTTTGATTTGCAATTCCCTAATGACTGTGATGTTGAACATCTTTCCATGTGTTTACTGGCTATCTTTATATCTTTTTTAGAGAAAGGTCTATTCAAAGCCTTTACCCATTTTGAAATTGGGTTACTTCTCTTTTATCGTTGAGTTGTAAGAATTCTTTATATATTCTGAAGTTTACTCACTTTTTGAATGAAAGGAACAGAGGTGTGAGCCTCTCATCTCTCAGAGACACAGGAAATAAAAAACTGACACAGATATGAGTGGGAGAAAAAACTTGTCAAGACTGGCCTACCAGGACCTACTGCTGCTTCCTTACCCAGTAACCTCTATCAGCCAGTTCTGAAGCAGAGCTCAGATAGGCTCTACCAGGATTGGCTCATGACAAATAGGAAACATGGAAAAATCCAAAAGCAGGGGGAGGAAATAATTTCGTTATCAAAGTCCCTGAACATGATGGCTATGCCTCCTCTTTACCTCAAGTTCCACTCCTCCCGACTTTAGTAATGGAGTTCACTTTAGTACAATATTATAAAGTTCCAGTGGTTCTGTGGTTTCTGTTACTTACAGGTTACCATTGTGATGATATTCAAACAAGTCACTTCAGGGTGTCAAAGTGGTGGACGTTTCCCCTATATTTGAGAGATAGAAAATGATAGAATTGGGATCATTTGCCCAACCCCCTCAAAAGTCAGAGAAATAAATCCCAGAGCACTTCAGTAAATTATGTACAGTATGTATTACCAAAAATGCCTTTGATTTCTTAGAACTTATTTTAATTATTCTGAACAACCAAGGACCTATTTTCAGTTGCTTCTGTGTGTGTGTGTGTGTTTGCACGCACATGCGTGTGAAGCTCAATTGAAACACCTTTTCTCTCTTTTGGAGGCCTTCTCGTGCCCCCAGACAAGCATAATCACAGTTGTTTTTCCACACTCCATGACTACAACTATCAAAGTTTACCTTAACCTTGTTGTTCTCTCTTTAAGGGGAAATTATATGTCTATACTATTGAATAATGTTCCTTCATTATAAATGATAGTCCTTTTTTAACATTTGCCTTCAGTACACAGTGCCTTTGCTCAAAGCATCGATCTAATGGTAGGAATTTCAGCGTAAAGGCTGGAAAAGGAAGAATTTGTAGGCAACAGGCTTTCCTTTGTCCCTCTCGCAGGGAGAACTGCTGCATTGCAGCATGGCTGTCCCCTGATTGGCTCCTGCCCTGGCCAAAAGCACAAAAGAAGTTTATGAGACGACGCGAAAGAGTCTCCTGTTGCTCCTCCCCCCTTCCGGTGCACTGCTTGCCAGCTTTGTTGGCACCTTACTGGCCACCACCCCTTTCTACTACTACCCCCCCTCCCTCTGTGGTCTCCTGTGAATCTCCTGGTTTCTGCTCACCTGTCTTTGGGCCCAGCTTTGGTTTCAATGTATGTCCCTTCCTTCCAGCCATCTCCATGCCTTGCTCTGACCAGTGTGTTTCCAGTCTGCTCATCTAGCTTCAGACCCTTGATAGCAACTTCTGGGGAGTCTCTCTGCCCAGCCCATCTGGCCTGTGCACCCTCTGCCTCCAACATAACACTGACTTTCCCAGCCCTGGCTTCCTTCCCAGTAAACGTCCCAGTGCTGACAGCTCCTCAGCTCTACCACGTGGGTAGCAGCTGCAGGGCCGGCACTGATCCCAGCAAAAGATTACTGTAATGTACTTGGCCAATCACCTGTAATGTTAAAATAAGATTACAACGTATACATCTGGATTGTATAAAAATGAACTCACATAACACTTTTCTTTTGAAACATGCCATAAAATGATTCAACTAAATACAAACACAGAATCCATTGACTTATAGCCACCACTGAAATGAAATATGGCAGCTATTTAGTAGAACCTGGAAGCTCTGCTTACATTGAAGACAGGAATTAAAGAATAATTTATAAATTTTATCTGCAAAACTGAGAAGGAATGAATTAGTAGGTAGAAGATTATTACCCAGTTTGGAGGCTAGCCAAAGACTGGTCAATTACTGTCTTCTGAGTGGAGCCAAATAGTTGAATTATATTACAATTTCACTCCCTTAGGTCTTATATTTACTTTTACAAGAACAAAGTCATCAATTTACAATTTACATTATTTAATTTGCATGTTATGAGGGCTTTTGGATTATGGTCAATTATTAAGTTTTCTAAAACTATGTATAGAAGGTTATTATTGTGAGATACAGCCATCAAAAGTTAACCCAGTGTTTTTAGAGAAACTCTATAGTTAGTATATCTGAAGGGATTGGTATAAAATTTGCATAAATATTAGATTTGAAAATTAATTTCATTTAGTATTTGTTCATATCACATGATTTTCTTCAGGAATTAAATCGTATTTATCAGTGGTCTACTAAACCCACTACGTTCCTACTGTTCTTTAATCTTCCCAGCCATGTTAAGGAATTTAGATGGTCTGTATTCAGAGCTCAGTCCTCACTGTAACTTCCTCAAGGCCCAGTGTGAGCTGAGTGAGGACCTTACTGTTGTTGAATCAAGTTCAGGATACTGATGGTGTAGCGTGAGACCACTGGCTGTTTAGCCAGCACTGAGCTCCGGGTTTATTCAGCTGCTCAACTGGGGAAATTCATACAATGAGGGAGATTTCCAGTTTGATCATAGAAACAAAGCACTTTTATACACCCAGAAAGAGGAGTGGATAATGGTTACACAGATAATGGCATGTGACCATTTTAACTCCCACGCACCTCTGAGAAGAACTGGTTCTTGTAATGTATTAAAACAAAGGTCACGGAACAGTTGTTGCTAGAACAGGATTTGCTGTGTGAACTGTGCTATGAGATGTGATGTCGCATCATTGTCTTTTCCACCATGAACTATTTCTTTGATTTAACAGTGAACATCATTATAACTGGGTTAGGAGGGCTTCATGCATGTTGAAGTTGAGACTCAGGGCCAGGACTAAAGTCTGACAGCTCATGATCACCTTACCTCAAACCTTAAAATACCCTATTGAGGCCACCAAGTCACCTACCAGAAACATGAGACTCCTTCCTCCCCACTCCTAAAAGCAGTTGATCATGTATGCCGTTGTGAAGTTGCCACATCAATGCCTTGTTGGCTGACAGCAAATGATGGCAAGCATTTTAAAACTATATATAAGCTAGAAGAATCTGAGATGCACAGCAGGAATTCAGGTAACAGACAATAAAATAGGAGAAACAGGAAATAGAATGAGCATGGTGGAATGTAAAAACTAGTCTCTGGTTAAGCCCTTTTATAGCAAGCGCCGTAACGAGAGTTAGAACCAAAGGACTAGAGCCCAGCTGAAGAGGCCTTTTCAGGATAAAGCTGTAGTGGAAGTGCCTGCATGGTACTGGGCCAGAAAAGTTAGTATAGGGCCAGAAGAGCTGTGTTCTGTTCCTGGGTCTGCTATTATTCAGGCAACACAATGGAGGAGTTAAGAACACAGACCTTGAAGCAGACTGCCTGGGTTTAAACCCTAGATTTTCTACCATTTAACTGCATGAACTTGGGTAAGTTACTTGACCTCTCTGTGCCTTGGTTTTTCTCATCTGTAAAATGGAGATAATAATCAGATCGATCTCCAAGGCTTGTTGTGAGGATGAAAGGAATGGTAGATACAACACCCTTGGAACAGAACCTGACCAGAATAAGTGCATGATTAATGTGAGCTATTGTTACCTGTTAAATAGGACAGGAAATAATAATAAGTCATATATGTATATGACTTATTTTTAGGAAGTGACTCACACAATTGGAGGCTGAGAAGTCCCATGATCTGCCAGCTACAAGCTGGAGACACAGGCAAGCTGGTGGTGTAGTTCACTCTGAGTCTGAAGGCCTTCGAACCAGGGGAGTTGATGGTGTAATTCCCAGTCTGAGGTCAGGGGAAGAGCAAGGTCCCGGCTCAAGCAGTCAGTCATAGAGAGCAAATCCTCCTTTCCTCCACCTTTTTGTTCTGTTCAGGCCCTCAGTGGATTGGATGATGCCTGCTCACACGGGGAAGGGCAATCTGCTTTACTCAGTCTACCAATCCAAATGCTAATCTCATCCCAAAACATCCTCATGGACACACCCAGAAATAATGTGTAGCCAAATACCTGTGATCCAGTCATGCTGACACATAAAATTAACCAGCACATTGGGTTAGTCAGAAGCTGGCCAAGAGCAGTGAGAAATTCAGTTAGATCGGACCCCTCTCCCCAAAGGCTTGAGAGTGAGGGTAGCGCAGCCATCCACATTGCCGTCTGCTCTTCCCCAATGGCTGCTCCAAGGATTCCTGACTCTCACTCACCTCTGGGTGTCTGTGAGGAATTCAGGCCATGACTTCAAGAAGGACAACAAAAATGGAAAAAAAAGATTGACAGGCAACAAGCTGCTAAGGACTGCTTCCAAAATGCAGCCCCAAGTGGGCATGTGTTCCTGAAAACTTCATGTAAACAAAACCATATTTTTTTTAATTTTTTAAATTAATTTATTTTTTTTGTTTGTTTTATTTTTGGCTGTGTTGGGTCTTTGTTGCTGCACGCGGGCTTTTCTCTAATTGCGGCAAGCAGGGGCTACTCTTCTTTGAGATGCGTAGGCTTCTCATTGTGGTGGCTTCTCTTGTTGCGGAGCACAGGCTCTAGGCACGCGGGCTCAGTAGTTGTGGCTCGCGGGCTCTAGAGCGCAGGCTCAGTAGTTGTGGCACACGGGCTTAGTTGCTCTGTGGCATGTGGGGTCTTCCCAGACCAGGGCTCGAATGCTATCCCCTTCATTGGCAGGTGGATTCTTAACCACTGAGCCACCAGGGAAGCCCAACAAAATCATATTTTAAATGTACTAGAAACATTTCCTACAAAGAAAGCTCCGGTATATATTTTTCAAATGTAAATATCTGTTGTAAATCTACACTGCCTAAATTCCAGGACACCAACAAGTTAATAACAGGCTTTAATTAATTTCTAGGAAAAAAAATGATAAACAAGAAAAAGAATTTTAAAAAGAATTACAAGGAACATCCCAAATTCAGAAACATTAACATGGGCTTCCCTGGTGGCACAGTGGTTGAGAGTCCGCCTGCCGATGCAGGAGACATGGGTCTGTGCCCCGGTCCGGGAGGATCCCACATGCTGCGGAGCGGCTGGGCCCGTGAGCCATGGCCGCTGAGCCTGCGCGTCCGGAGCCTGTGCTCCGCAGCGGGAGAGGCCACAGCAGTGAGAGGCCTGCGTACTGCAAAAAAAAAAAAAATAGAAACATTAACATGGAGTAAGAGTTGGGGAGAGGTCCATCAGGAATTTATGAAAGTGGCAACCAAGTCCCAATATAAACAGAAAAAGCAAGAGACACAGAGTTAGAGGCCCCTGTTCTGATTTTGTGTCTACCTCTTGGGTAACCCACCTGGCTTCTCTGGACATCCAGCTTCTTATGTATAGAATAAGGATGTAAGATTAGATGAGAGCTAGAGTCACCGTCAGTGTCAAATTTCATTGGGATCTAGATTTATTGATGTTTCTCTGGCTCATTTCCTGACAAGAGTTTCTTGGATAAAACCGTCTGGTGCCTGCTGCTTGTGCCTTTGTGAAGAGACACTTTAATTTTCCTAGTGTTTCAAGTTTCTCAGTTGGGGGCTTCAATATTTGGGGATCAAAAGAGGATGGACCGGGTAGCTGCAGCATCTTCCATTCCCCTCATATTACCCTGGCCTTGGAAGTGCCCCAGGGGCTCCAGAGCCGTGTGAGAGGGAGGCTGACAGCACAGGGTGGAATGGGCAGAGGCAGCTAGGTGGGGAGAGGGGAGCACGTGCCCCCCAGCTTTGACCTCTCCTTCTCTATCCTGGGTGGGACAACCCACTGGCGGGTCTGTAATGACCCCTGTCTACAGATGACACTCACTGTCACCTCCTTGCAGAGAAAGAAAAGGGCAGGGTGGAGGGGTGTGGTCAAAAAGGAACAAAAAAGCTGCTTTGATTATTTACTTCCTAAAATCAGAAGGTTTGATTGAGAGAGATAAAAGGTGAAAACAAAATGGGTAAATGTGCTTTTGCCTTCTCCCTTACGCACCATGAGGATTTTGAAGTTTGAGTCTTGATGTGGAGTTCCTTATCTCAGTGCAAGGACCAGTCTGGTGCTAATCTTCTAAGGGGAATGTTCATTTTAGATGCCAAATTTCTTCAATTTCAAGTGATTATTATTTATGCAGAAGAAATTTATCACTGCTGTGGTTCAGTGGCACACTGGAAAAAAAAATGTAAAGCCCTGATTTGTAGGATTTGCCATGTCTGACTTCAAGCTATCCTGATGTGAAAGCAATGACCTTGGAGCTAGGATGAGAGTCAGAAAAAGCCAGCTCCAGCACACCACCACTCATTGTTAGTGCTTTTGCTTTATGTCAGACCCAGGAAGTGCCAGATTGCAAGTTTTCTAAAATTACTTCTAAAATTATTTGAGCCTGCAGCTGCAAAAAAAAAAAAAAAAAAAAAAAAAAAAGGAAACGTTACAGCAAGTTTTAGTGGAGAAATCGTGAATGTACAACTCAATGAATTTTCACAAACTGATCACACCTGTGTAATTAGCACCTGCCCCTGCCAAGGGTACAAGTATCCTGGCTTCTGACAGCATATTAATTGTGCCTGGTTTTGTATTTCACGTGAATGTAATCAGACAGCATGCACTCCAGCATGGCTTTTTTTTTTTTTTTGGCTTATCTTTATGTTTGTTGGATTCATTTGTATTGTTGCGTGTAGTTTTAAATCATTCATTTTCATTGCTTTATAGTATTCCATTTTAGGAATATTCCACAAGGTATCCATTCTACCATTGGTGGACATCTGGGCAGTTTCCAGGTATTGGCTATTACGAGTAGTGCAGCTGTAAACATTATAGTACATGTCTTTGGGTGTACGCACGTAAGCAGTTCTGTGCGTTATATCCCTAGGAAGGGAGCTGCTGGGTCATAGTGTACACGTAAGCTCACCATTAGTCCATGCTGCCAAACAGTGTTACCAGGTGGCAGTGCCATAGTACGTTCCCACCAGCAGCACCCCTCACTCTCACCAACACTTGCTATTAATTGTGTTTGCATTTTAGCTATCCTGGTAGGTATATAGCGGTACCACAGTGTTGTGATAGCCAATGGCATTGAAAAGGTTTTCATATGTTTTCTGGTCATTTTAATATCTTCTTTTACATGTAGTCAGCTAAGTAATTTGCCCACTCTTCCATTGAGTTGTCTGCCTTCTTATTACTCACTTGTCTTTTAAATTTCTTTTCTTTCTTTCTTTTTTTTTTATTCACAGATACTAAAAGAACCCTAATTCTGAAATAAGCTGCTTTTCCTTGGGGCCCAGAGGTGCTAATTAGAAAAGATTTGCCACCTCTGCTTTCTCTACAGTGTACATCTCCCTATCAAGTCATCAGATTTTGTGCATATTTCATAGTGTCACTTAGCAGTATTATGAAGCAATTTAGGGAGAAGGGCTTTTTAAGAGCAAACAGTGCAAATGCAAATACATTTTCAAAAGAGAACAATTCTTTCTTAAATGAAAGTAAGAGCTGTTCAAATAGTCCGTTAGAAAAAAATGAGTTGAAACCTAAATAATCTCAAAAAAGTAATTCTGATTCCATATTAAATATGAATTTTTTTAAGTTTCCAGAGGTAAGGCTTCTTTTTCCTTTCAATTATCTCAATAGAAAGGCTTTGTTCCTTATCCTCAGTCTTTTTTTTTAGAACCTTGTCCACTAAAAATTGAATTCCTCTTACATATTGTGTGAGCTGTCTTATTTTTTAAATCCTTATTTAGATATGGAAGTGCAATCTATTAATCCATAACTGATTCTATGGCAAGAATATAGAAAATTATAAAGAATAGTTCACTATTTCAGAGCTTAGGGAACTTTCCTTGGATGGCTGGATGTGGGACAGATATACCAACAGGTTTGCCATAGAAGCCTAATTACTTTATCCTCCTTCAGTATTTTTTCTCATGTAATAAGACAAAGTATGAAGACAACTATTTTGGGAGTGAGAGTTAAGTTTCCCTATGAGAAGGCAGAAATAAATTTCTTGAAATGTTTCAGAAAGATTTGGGGCTATTCCCAGTAATTTGAATTGGATCATAGACCGTAAAGCTTCTAGAAGAAAATGTAGAAGAATATATTTTCAGTTTTGAAAAAGCAAAAATTTCTTAAAGAGGACACAAAAAGTGCTAACCATAAAAGAAAAAATACATAAATTAATGTCATCAAAATTTATAATGTTTCTACAAATCAAAAGGCATCAAGATGTAGACTGGGAAAAAATAAAACATATATCAAAGAACTTGAATCTGGTATATATATTCCTGCAACAAAAAGCAAACAATCCAATTTTAAAATGACAAAATACTTGAATAGACACTTTACCAAAGAAAACAGAGGAATGGCCATTAAGCACATGAAAAAGTACTCAACATCATTAATCATTAAATAAATGTGAATTAAAACCACAATAAGATACCATTTTATATTATACATTATAATTATTTTTTACATTATATTATATTTTATATAATTTTTATACAATTAAAAAGACTGACAACACCAAATACTAGCAAAGGTATGAAGCAATTAGAAATTTCATCCATCACTGGTGGGAGAATAAATGATTTTTGGAAAGCTGACAATTTCTCATAGATTTAAACGTGAATCAATAATGAATTGATCACTATTACACTATGTGTCAATAATACCACTCTTAAGCATTTACCCAAGAATAATGAAAACATATGTCTACAAAAGACTTGTGCAAGAACATTTATAGTAGTCATATTCATAATAACCTAAAACTGGACACAACTCAAATGTCTATGAATAGGAGCATGGATAAACAATTGTAGAATATCAACATAGTGGAATACTACTCATCAACACAAAGGAATGAACATGCAACAGAACGAATGAATCTCAGAAACTTGATGTTGAGGAAAAGCAACTGACACAAAAGAACATATACTGTATGGTTCTATAAAAAATAAGAAAATTGTGATATCTGCAGAGAATGGTATGATGTTGACCTAAGAAGTAATGAAGGAATAAAGAGGTTGGCAATGTGGTAACAGGAAGATTGGCTGATATAGGACTTTGAAGGGTAGTCTAGAGAGTGAGAATTGACCAAACAAAATAATAATATTTAGACTCTTGACAGGTAAGTAATATGATAAAAATGCTTTCTGAAGACTATCCTACCAGTCAAGTGCATTTTTCTTTATAGAAGAAAGAAACAGAAAGCTAGAAAACCCATTACAAATTCTGAAGTTTTCCAGGCAGGAGGTGATTCATCTATGTATTCCAGTTTAGTGGAATTTTTTTTTTTGAGTGAAAGAGCCATAAAAATCTTGAAACTGGGACAAAACATTTCTCTTACAGAATTTATTCCACATTTTCCACTTAATGAATTATTTGGAACCTGGTTTTAGAGACTTGCTAGTAACCAGTATTCTAAAGAACCTACACTGATAGCTGTAGCTAGAGGAATATATTCCCTAGTAAAGCTGTATTTTTCCCATTCTTCTCATTGTGCCCCCAATTCTATGTCCCCAATTTGTGGTGAACAATCGAAAGTAAATTTTGAAAGACAGGACTACCCCATCGTGTATTTTTAGCAGATCGCCTGTAATTTCCTATTACTAACGAAGGCACCTGGGTAAACGCTATGCTTATGGGGTCCACTATTGCTCTTTCTGTAGAACTTAATTCAAAAGTCATGTGGTAACCATGGTAACATCAGGCAAAGTTGTAGAAGTGGTGTTTAGGGGAAATGAAAAATCCCAGCCTTTCTTCTTATCTCTGATTTTCTGTGCGCCACTGTTTCCCTCCTTGGAGGAAAGAGCTGATTTCCCAAAAACCATTATAGGGAGGATGGGCATTGGGCTGGTCCTAGGCCTAGCCAACTTAGCCTCCATTTCATCACTTCTTCCTTAAAAACACATTCTGGGGGACTTCCCTAGTGGCTCAGTGGTTAAGAATCCGCCTGCCAATGCAGGGGACATGGGTTCAGGCCCTCGTCCGGGAAGATCCCACATGTTGCGGAGCAACTAACCCCGTGTGCCACAACTACTGAGCCTGCACTTTAGAGCCCACGAGCCACAACTACTGAGCCCATGTGCCACAACTACTGAAGCCTGTGCACCTAAAACCCGTGCTCTACAACAAGAGAAGCCACCACAATGAGAAGCCCGCACACCACAACAAAGAGTAGCCCCCGCTCACTGCAACTATAGAAAGCCCACGGGCAGCAATGAAGACCCAATGCAGCCAAAAATAAATAAATAAAATAAATACATTTATTAAATAAACAAACAAACACATTCTGACCTGCCCTACAGAACTTGGAGACCTGTGCAGTCAGCCCATGGGTCCCAAAATCCTTGTTTCCTACTACGATCTCCGAAGAAAAATGCAAATCATCACGAGAATTCTTACTTGTATGTGGAGAGCTAAGAATATAATTTTTAAGCTTAAGAAACAGCAATATTTTTCTTATTCTTCAAGCATCTTATAACAAATCCCATCCAGAATTTTCAGGGCATAGGTCATTCATATTTAGTGTGATAGGGACACACTACATGCAGCTGAATTGAAGGCACTTAAACATGATGGAAATTTTCTTCTTTTACATAAAAGTCTGAGCTGAGTGTACCTGTTCTGCTGAAGGAGTCATCAGGAGTGTAGGTCCCTTTGGTGTTGATGCCATCATCCTCACAGCCCAGGATTGCTCACCACCACACCTGCATTCTCACCACCACCATGGCCAGAGTTAGTTCTAGGGCCACACCCAGAGGCTAAGAAATACAGTCTTTATTCTCATGGAAAGAATTCACGTGCAGCTGAATCAATAACCTAATACATACGTGATCTCATTTAGTCTTCCCAACCTGTAACATTGATAGAATAGGCAACGCAGGAATAACTCTTCCCATTAGGTGGATGGTGAGACTCATAGCACCTCAGTAACTAGCTCAAGGGCACTCAGATAATAAGTGGTTATGTCTGGACTAGACTAGCATTTCAGCTCTGAGTTCCAGTGCAAGACTGTGTTGTGCTGTAAGTCCAGGACTCTCTCAGCCGTACTGAGGAAGGTTGAAATGTGCTAGCCCAGGCCCCTAGATCACCATGGGACTTTTCTTCATTTTCACTTGTTTTTCAAGTCTCTTTACTAGGCTATCAACTGTTGCCTCTTGCTGTAATCTGTTTATAGAAACGTTACTTTCAATGAGTCATAGACTTTGAAACAAAACAAGGTTGTTAGAATTTAATTTAAAATCAGAGTAAATTGTCTTGGAATCAGGGCCCAACTTTCTCTCCTTTGAGTAAATTATCTTAAATTGATCTTTAGTGGATAAACTTGTGTATCAGCTTGGCCCTGTTGACATCTTTTCCAACCCACCTCTTCTTTCCTACTGAATTCCAGAGAGATGGTTTAGCCTTGTACAAATGTTTTGGTCTCAAAATAATTTTTTTAATTTATGGATTTTATAACCTTGGTGATTTTTTTAGTCAACAGACTATATTACTAGAAGAAAGATGAGTAAATTCAGATTAAAAGACCATGATTTTGATTTTATAACAAAAATAAAACATGATTTTCATATCTTCTGAAATTTGCTGATGTGCAATGCTATTCTGCCCATGTACTGTATGTCATATTTTCAGGGGGTCACAAATGAACAGTAGACAAGCAGATTTTAAAGATAAAATCTAAGAAAAAAATTTCAAATATGACAAAGCAGTATTTTTAATTTAATGTATTTTATTTTAGCAGATAGAATATTACTCTAAAAGATAGGGGACTCAAGTTTTAATAATATTAATTATTATGACTTGCCAGAAAACAAATCCCTTCATCTTTAAGAGGAAATAGTGTGACTTGCATTATAACCTTCCTGAAGACAGATAAAAGAATATTTGTAAATTTCTTTGGATTATTTTAGAAAACAGAAACATTTCAATTCTGTAAAATGAGCAGCACTTCTAATAATCAGGCTAATAACAGTAATAGAACAATTCATTAGCTCAGTCATTTGCTGTTGAGACCACCCAAGCAATTTGCTTCCCATTGAACGTGTGAGCAGCAATTTCTGTCAAAGTGTGGGGGGGCTGGTTAGGGTGATGAAATAAGGATCAGAAGACTTAGAGCACAGCATCAATGGCCATGCAGGTATAATATGTCTGAAACCCCATGCTGGCTGCCCAAAGAGCCTTATCAATAAGTGCTCCAAAAAATGAACGTCTCCAGAATGATTCTGTTAATGAATGGGAAGTGGGTTCATTTACTCATTTTTTTATCTGATGGGCAGAAGCTAAGCCAAGTCAGATGAATATTAAGGTACAAAATATTGCCTTAAATCTCTATTTCACTGTAATAAATATTTACTTTCTGATCCCAGAAGCTGGAAACACCGACCTTCGATTTGAAGAGGATCAGGGAAAGGGTTGGGAAAATTGGATTGTGTATGACAAGACAACAATGATAGAGGAAACAAAGAAATAAAAAGAAAAAAACTGTTGGCCAGAAAAAACAAGATCTTGGCCCAGCTACAATTAAGATCCTTCCTGGGATTGTGAAACTCGAAGGATAATGGCATAAGAATAATTTTCTTTGATGGTTTGCTGAGCTGGTGCTCCAAACCAATGCCTAGGTCATCTATTTTGTATTCAGAGTACTGTGCCCCCTGAGGGATAGCTCACTGTGCCCATGTGAGGTGACATTTCCAAATTGCCTGAAAAATGTTGGACTCGTTTGTTTAATGTCAAGGTTTTATACATGAGATTATGAGATCTGGGATCTAGAGTGTAGTAGACCTGGTGCTGGGGATTATTCAAAGATTAGTTTGTTTATTTTGTTTTTAGAAATTCAGTTTTGGATTTAGGTAGTACAGTTGCAAACTATACATTTGTATAGAATGAATGTATTATGTGCTAGACTGAGGGCTAACACAAAGAATTTGATACTTAAAATTTTTGAAACCAAATAAATACCAATTAATGTTTTTCATTCCATTACATGATAAAGATTCACTGACTAAAAACTAATATCTGGTCTGGTTAGAGAGGTTTTAATACTCTGGAATATTCTAATTTTTTAGCTGGATCAGTGATTATGAATGCATAGGCATTATTTTGTCCCATTGTAAAGGGGTTTTTTCCACGTTTGTAATAAATAGAAGCGAGCAAAACATCAGAGACAAGTGAAATGTTGAGTAGTAAGGTTGGTTCCTAAACATATTTATATGATTTTATACATCCTAATGAAGGTTGTCCCCTATAGGAAAGGAGTACATAATTAAGCTTTTCAGGCTTGTCTAAAATTTTTTATGAATAACAATTGAATGTCTCACGAATTTATATATCTAGTAAATATAAATATTATAATTTCAAATTTGTAGAAGTTATATTCATGGATTCTAAGATGTACATTGTATTAGCTTCCTATCCCTGCCATAAAAAATCATACAAACTCAGGAATTCCCTGGCGGTCCTGTGGTTAGGACTCCACACTTCCACTGCAGGGAGCACAGGTTTGATCCTTGGTGGGGGAACTCAGATCTCACATGCCGCATGACCAAAAAAAAAAAAATTAATTAAAAGAAATAATAAATGACAACTTCTCACTAAAAAAAAAATTATACAAAGTTGGTGGCTTGAACAATCACAGGTTTATTACCTTTTACAGTTCCATGGGTTAGAAGTTCGATACAGATCTCTCTGGGCTAAAATCAGGGTGTCAGCAGGGCTGCCATTCTTTCTGGAGGCTCTAGAGGAGAATCTATTTCCTTGCCTTTTCTAGCTTCTAGAGGCCACCCACCTTCTTCACTCATAGTTCCTTCCTCCATCTTCAAAGCCAACAACCTTGCTCCTCTCTGACGATTCTTCTGTAATCACATCTCCCTCTGACTCTTCTGCCTCTGTCTTCCACTTAAGGACCTTTGTGATTATAATCCAGAATAATCTCCCCATCTTCTGATTAGCAATGTTAATTCCATCTGCATGTATTCATCTATATGAATACCTAACATGTTTATGGGTTCTGGAGATCAGGTTGTGGACATGTTTGGGGGCCATTATTCTGCCTACCACACACATTTTTTTTTACATTTTATCATTTCTGCAATCAGGATATGACTCACAGTCAATGTGATTTTAAACAATTGCTTTATAGTTTAACTGGCAATGCTTTTCTTTCTTACTGGAACATAAAATGATGGTGCTTTTTAGGATCGATGGCATTTAGACCTAATGAAATAACTTATGGTAACTTCAAAGCAATATGCCAAATGAGTACAAATAATGTTTATTCCTTTCTTTTCTGTGTGAGTCATAAATCATACTCTCAAAATGATGTCAAACTTCTTTCTAGAGAAAGATGAACTAATTCTGTGATGGTCCCTGGACTTCAATGACTAAATTTTAAGATAATGAATTTTTAAAATTCAGGTTGACCATTCATCTATCTTTAGAGATGATGGCTGATTCAATTGACAACTTCTTTTGCTAAAGATTTTAAGAAAGCAGATGCTTGTAGATTCATTTTTGCCCATAAATATTTCCTGTACATTTGATAGTCTTTATCTTCAGGTGATAATTTGTAACCCCTCTTATCCCTAAGATTACTCGTTCTGATCAATCTTGCAGTTGAGCTTGTGTGTCTGAGACACTCCCAAAGAGTGTGAAGTATGAGCTACAGACTGAGTGTTGAATGAACTTTTCTGCATTTGAATTGAATGAAGCCTCATCCCCTGTTGTCAGTGTGTACAGGGCATCGCTTCTCATCACTAAGAGCCTCCCCAGATCCATAAAGACTAAGCTCTTTAAAAGAAAGTACTAGGAAGAAACAGATGATTTCCCTCAGGACTTTGGGAGGAAATAGGCTTGACAACTTGACTCATCTTGGGACCCTTAAGAGTCTGATAAATAGTGTGAGAGTACCTGAAATAAAGCTTATCTAATTATTATTAATAAAACATTCATAAATATGAAATGAGTGCTTAGTGCAAGGTATTTTTCAAGATTCTTTTCAATTCTTAGGTTTTTGTTGGTTTGTTTAGTCTACAGAGAGTAAAATGACAGGTTCTTTCCATCAGTGTCAGGAATGAGGTATGGGGCTTATACTGTGCACCAATAAAGTGATGTGACCTGTGAATTGTAACTCTCAACACTTAGAGATTTACAGCCAATGATGTCTGTATCTGGGGTCAAAAATGAGGGTTAAAGAGAAATCTGCTTAAGTAATGGAGTCTGAGTGCATAGTGGCAGCCGCTAAACTGAATTATAGAATCTTGGCTACCTCTGTGCCTATGTCAAAACTCTACTTTGAAATCGGGGACTTGTATCAATTGAAGAGTGATGATATGTCAGAGTACGCTGCTTCAGGCAACAGAATCACTGTCTCCTTCCCATTCAAAATCAAATCCATAGGGACTAAACACAAACTAAATGTTGCTAATAGCAACGGTAGCCAAAATACTAAGGGACGAGACTGTTGATGATTAAATTTAATTCTCCTGAGAAGAGGAATTCCAGCAAACACACAACAGGGGATAAAACTGTTTTGAAGAGTCTTTATTAACTAAAAAGCAATTCCTAATCTTTTTCATAGACCTTGGCTCTTTTGTTATTTGTAAAGTGTCTCCTCAAGTGTTAGGGAGTTGGCAGTTTGCTTTACAACATTTATAGGTCTTTTTTCCACCATACTAATGATTTTGGAAAAATACATGTTGAGAGAATTAACTTAATGACAAGCCACATAAGGTATTAATAGAATTCAGTAGCTGGATCATTGTGCCTGTTAGATAAAAGACGGTAAGTATGGATTGTTTGACTGCTCCATCTTTTCTTCAGGGAGCCTACATTTATACCTCACTAACAGTCCAAGTTTAGGATGATTTAGCTATTTGCATTCTACTCCTCTGCTAATTACACCCACACTGGCAAGTGAGGTGAATGCATCTCTTCCTGGGTGTTTTCTGTAAAAATCTCTCAATCTCAATGTGCAGCAGAGGCCTCCCTTCACCTCACCACCCCAAATTCCTCTTCACCCTTTCCCCACAGCGGTGGTTTAGCTAAGAGAATCACAGCTCCCCTGAGTGCCACTGGGGAGGCCAAGGAGGGAGGGAATGCGAGTAACTGAGAGAAAGGAAAGGAGCAACAAGAGAGAGGGGCATTAAAGAGAGAGCACATTGAGCTGCATGAGCTGTTTATAAATTTTGGAGATTAATCCTTTGTCAGTTGCTTCATTAGCAAATATTTTCTCCCATTCTGAGGGTTGTCTTTTGGTCTTGTTTATGGTTTCCTTTGCTGTGCAAAAGCTTTGAAGTTTGATTAGGTCCCATTTGTTTATCTTTGTTTTTATTTCCATTTTTCTAGGAGGTGGGTCCAAAAGGATCTTGCTGTGATTTATGTCATAGAGTGTTCTGCCTATGTTTTCCTCTAAGAGTTTGATAGTTTCTGGCTTTACATTTAGGTCTTTAATCCATTTTGAGCTTATTTTTGTGTATGGTGTTAGGGAACGATCTAATCTCATACTTTTACATGTCCCTGTCCAGTTTTCCCAGCACCACTTATTGAAGAGGCTGTCCTTTCTGACCCAGCAATCCCACTACTAGGCATATACCCTGAGAAAACCATAATTCAAAAAGAGACATGTACCAAAATGTTTATTGCAGCTCTATTCACAATAGCCCGGAGCTGGAAACAACCTAAGTGTCCATCATCGGATGAATGGATAAAGAAGATGTGTCACATATATACAATGGAATATTACTCAGCCATAAAAAGAAACGAAACTGAGCTATTTATAATGAGGTGGATAGACCTAGAGTCTGTCATACAGAGTGAAGTAAGTCAGAAAGAGAAAGACAAATACCGTATGCTAACACATATATATGGAATTTTAAAAAAATGTCATGAAGAACCTAGGGGTAAAACGGGAATAAAGACACAGACCTACTTGAGAATGGACTTGAGGATATGGGGAGGGGGAAGGGTAAGCTGTGACAAAGCGAAAGAGAGGCATGGACATATATACACTACCAAACGTAAGGTAGATAGATAGTGGGAAGCAGCCGCAGAGCACAGGGAGATCAGCTCGGTGCTTTGTGACTGCCTGGAGGGGTGGGATGGGGAGGGTGGGAGGGAGGGAGATGCATGAGGGAAGGGATGTGGGAACAGATGTATATGTATGACTGATTCACTTTGTTATAAAGCAGAAACTAATAAAAAAAAAGAGCACAGGTGAGAGAGATGAGATAAAGAGACAGGAGGAAGGAGAAAAGATAGATACATGTTCAGGGACAAAGAGGCTTTCCTGTAGTTATCTGGTTATGATAATATTTTTTTGTAACTGGCAAGTCAGAGCATATCAGTTCCTTACTAAAAACCTTCCAATGACTTTCCATCATACTTAGAATTAAATCCAGGCTCCTTACCATGACCTGCAAAGGCTTACATGATCTAGCACTTAGTGACACTACTTAGTGACTAAAAACAGTTCGTCATCTCTCACAGTTTCTGTGGGTCAGGAATCAGGAGTGGCTTGGCTTCGTGATTCCGGCTCAGAGTCTCTCATGAGGTTGCAGTCAGATGTTAGCTGGCACCAGAGTCATCTGAAGGCTTGTGTAGGGGTGGAGAATCCATATCCAAGGAGGCTCACTCATATGGCTGGCACATCGGTGCTGGTTGTTTGCAGGAAGCCTCAGTTCCTCTCCATCAGCTTCTCCAAGGGGTCTGGGCTTCCTCACAACCTGTCAGGTGGGTTCCTGTGGGTGAGCATCTCTGGAGACAGAGAGGGAAGGAGGGAGAGAGAGAGGAGAGAGAGAGAAGAGAGAGAGAGAGAGAGAGAGAGAGAGAGAGAGACTGGAAGCGAAGCAGAAGGAAGCTTTATCCTCTTTATGACCTAGCCTTGCAAGGCACATAAGATCACTTCTGTCGTACTGCAATGATCGGGACAATCCCAAGCCCCTCTGTAGCTTCAAAGAGAGGGAACATAGACCACTTCTCTTGGTGGGTCACGTTGTTAGAAGTACATCTAGGAAGAGATAAATATATAGATACAGCCATCTTTGAAAAATACAGTGTTCCACGGGGAGGGTTCCCTATGGTTATAATAACTATTTTATGTAAATGGTAAATCAGGTAATATCAGTTGGTCTAATGGCTCTCCATCAGTTCCTTTCAAGAACTCCTTACCTACAAAACCTTACATGACCTAGCCCTTCACAGTGAACCCTTCTTCTACTCCCCTTATCCCACCCACACCCCCCTCCAGCCACGCTCATCTTTTTGACACCTCTCACACCTGCTAAGCACATTCCCTCTCCGCGGATTGGTTTTCTCCCAAATTGTCACATGATTTGCTTCCTGGCTTTATTCAGGTCCTTGTTTAAAGGGTACCTTCTGAGAAAGGCCCTCCCTGTGACCCCTCACTACTTGCCCACGTACACACTCACTTTCTCTCTCTCCTCTCTTTCCCCTTAGCTCACTCTATCTTTCTTCAAAGCACTTGTCACTACCTGACATCATGGATAGAGAGATAGATGGATAGATGGATGGATAGATAGATGGATAGAAAGAGATAGAGATCTATATCTATATAATATCATATATTAGATTCAGATACAGCTTTGTTCTCTTGCCTCTCAGCAGAATATGTGTTCAATGAGGTCAGGAACTCATTTTGTTCACCAAATGAGTTCCAATACACAGGACAGTGTCTACCCCACAGTAAGTGCTCACTCTGTGCGTGTGTATGTGTGTTGAATGAGTGAATGAAAATAAAAAGGGATGGCACCTCTTCCTGAAGGCCATTCCCAGGTTCCTCTGATCAATGTTGGCAGCGCCGTAACGAGTGTGTCTGGGAGGATCAGGAAAGGCCGCGCTCCACAGCATGTACACCTTCTAGTTGCTAAGTCAGAGTGAGACCCAGTGTAATCTTTTCAGTCTTGTTGAAAGAATAAGAAAAGCCCATCATGGTGCTTACACTAAACTGAGTTAACCTAAATGATAAGACTGAGACGGGATGACTTTTAATTTGTGGATTCAGAGTCCAACCCAGCCCTTTGCTTTGCTTTTGCTGTTTGTTGATTGTGCCAAAATCAACAATCTCTGAGGCTTTTTGAAGTAGTGGAGCACTGTTTTAATGATGATATATCAAAGAGTTAAAACCTCAGGGTAAGTAGCATTCCGTAAGGGGTTTTAAAGGCAGGCTTGCCTTGCGTATCACTGGGTTCAAGGGAAATGGTACTGCTAAGGAGCTGAGAGTTCAGACCTTTTCTGAAAGCCAGCAGAATAAAAGCAAGAATAATGCCTGTGCTTGCTCATTTAAGAAGTTTGGCAACAACTTGATCAGTGATGGTCCTGCTTACTACGGGAAGCAGAGAAAGCATCAGGACTTCTCTGGACCAGGTCTCCTCACTGCTGTGCTGCAGCCACGCTGAAAGGCTCACAGTTCCCAACCAAGCCGGGCCATCTTACCCCTCCACGCCTTTGCTTGCTGGGATGCTACAGCTCTTGAGCTTTACCTCCTGAAGCTCTCTTAACCCACACCCCCAAAGTAGAACCAGGTGCTGCATTCTGTTAAGTCTACAGTAGCCCGACGCACACCTCTCACAGCACCATAACACTTTTTTGCATTTATGTAAGTTCGCATGCCTGCCTCCTCTCCTGGATCACCAGTTTCTCCAGGGCAGTCTGGGGTCATGCTGGCCTTTGTGTCCCTACTAACTAACCAACGACTTTGACATAGGACACACTCAGTAGAAGGATTTGATGGATGGACAGGCAGACAGACAAGTGCATGAACTTTCTTAACAGTGCTCTGTTGAGAACGGCTCTTGAAAATATGAGGGAAGACGTGCTCAGCACCCTGCTGTCATTCTCACTGGGGAAAAGCATTAGTGGCTCTCTTCCTAGACTGTCACATTGAATGTGGCTCCTGTCTGTGAAGTCTGTGAAATGAGAATTCTCAGGACAGGCCTTCGGGGACAGAGCTGCGCGACCTCTATATCACCTGCAGTCAAACCTTCACACGGCAGGGACTGCCCATGTGATGATCCTTCCCTAAGCTGCCAGACATCCAGTTTAACCCTGAAAGCCTCTGCATGTGCAACAATTGGAGAATTTAATTTGGTATAGCTAGATATTCGTTTTTCTAACGTTAACGATAGAGCCTTGTGGGAGTAAAATTTAGGAAATGGCATCTTGGAGCAAGCTATTAATCAGGAAGGAAAATACTACCTTTCAGGGCCTGAATGAAGGCATGGACTGTACAATGATAAGATTAGCTAAGGGGACTTTTTAAAAAGAATAAATTATGTAAGAACATATATATTCGAAATAGATTGTTCTTTTAGGTGTTCCTTTAAATTACAATGAAATATAAATATTTGTTAAAAGCTATGTATTTCCATTGAAAATATTTTTATATGAAATGTTGCTAAAAGCTATATACTTCAATTGAAAGCTTAGTTCTTGTTCTCTAAAATGTGTTGCATTATTCTCACTTGGGGAAAAAAAATGAATCTCTCAAGATTTTCCCATAGCATTTGGTTGGTACCCTTCTTTGGCCATTTTTCTTACCAGATACAGATCATATGTGCAAGTCTTGCCTGTACTAGATCTTATGTCCCTTGTCCTGTTTGTGTTTGTACAGCAGGGCCTAGACCAGTGCCTTGCACATGTTAGATGCATCTGGAATATTTTAATTAATTACCAATCAAATAACTTGCTGCAGAGTGTTAATTGGCCTCTCTTGCTTCCTAACTTTGCAACACTGCTGGTAACAAATCAGTCCCATAATTTCATCATCCTACAGGATGGTTTTCTAAGCATTATGTTCATTCCTCAGTATTCAGCCATTGCCCAGTGGGCCTGACCTTGCCATCAAGGAACTCCGGTGGGGACACAGCCATGGAAGAATGTGTGCTGAGGCAGGGGTAGATGAAGGTGCTGTCTGAGTGTGACTGATGGTCTCACCTGGGGCAGGGCAGTCAAGGACAGCATCTCAGAGGAGGCCATGTTTGAGCTACAGGACTCAAGAGATAACACACTATGCAGACAAATGATGCTCCCAGTGTGTGCCTCCCCAGGGACATTCCCTTCCCCGTTATCGGAGGCGACTCTGTCCTGAATTTGTATTTATCACCTCCATGCGTTTCTTTATAGTCTTACTATAAATATACGTATCCCTGTTTTCCACCTTTATATCAGTGGTACCATAGTGTTCATGCAATAAGAACCGATGATTTACTGGGCACCTAAGATATGCCAGCACTGTTGTAAACACTGTACATATACTGAGCCAGTTAATCCACACAACTTGATGATGTGGGTGCTATGGTTATCCCATTTTTACTAAGAAAGAAACAAAGGCTCATCTTGAGTGTGGTGGTGTCTATACAAACTTATACTAGTGCTGAAATTATATAGAAATCACACACACGAAAGTAAAAGTAAAATTGGGAAATCTGAATAAAATTGGTGGATTGTTTCAGTGTCGATATCCTGTTATATTGTGATATTGTACTACAGTTTTGCAAAATGTTACCACTGAGGAAACTGGAAAAAGTGTAGAAGGGATTTCTTGATATTACTTCTTACAAGTGTCTGATTGAATCCTGGCTTTCCCACTAATTATCTGTGAAACCCTGGACAAATGGGTTTTGTCAGCTACCTCTCACTGGCTAATCACAGCTGCAAGGGAGGTTCAGAAATAATTTTTAGCCAAACACATCGCTGCCCCCAATAATATAGTGATTTGTTAGGATGGAAGAAGGAGGAACTGGCCATTAGGAAAGCAATTAGTAGCCCCTGGAGGAATTTGAATTGTTGACCTTTCTAAAGATGCAGATCTATATCAATGCATCCTAATTTTTTTCCTGCATTCACATCATTCTGTGACCTCTGCTGAACCTGTTTTCTAAACTTCCTAAACCACTTTTTTAAAATTAATTTTTATTGGAGTATAGTTGCTTTACAATGTTGTGCTAGTTTCTACTGTACAGCAAAGTGATTCAGCCATACGTATACATATATCCCCTCTTTTTCGGATTTCCTTCCGATTTAGGCCTAAACCACTTCTGACATTATTCTGCAAAATCACATCTTACAATCTTGGACTTGTGCAATTTTTTTTAGATTTTATCAAGGGCAAAGCATATAATCTGGTTCAATTCAGATGGTGGCTCCAATCAAAATCTCTTTGGATCCTCAATCTGTCTTTTAATTTAAATATATGCAAATATAGTATCCTCTTTGCTTTTAAGCCATCCATACTCCATTGAAATCTAAAAGTTAAACCAAACAGGACCAACATTATGCCTGAACCGTGCATTATACCTTCAGAAATCTCCCTTTTTTAAAAAAGTTACGCTCCACCAGCTAAATAATAAGCTAGCTAAATTTTCTTTTACTTTTCTAGAAAGATATCACACTAGATTCATTCAAATGCCTTTTTAAAATCATACTATCAAGTTGGTTTGACAGTACTTATTTCCTGTGAACCATTATTGGCTTCTGGGGAATCACTGTTTTTCTTCTAAGTAAATACAACCCTACATTTAATAATTATTTTGAGACTTCACAATTTCTGTTAGCTTATAGTGAAAATAGAATTGCCTACATTTGAAATTTTATTTAGATTTTATATAGCTGAAACCCTGCTCCATTTATCAAAAAGACGTTGAGATGGATTTCTTAAGCAGTTGCTTTATTGAGATATAATTCACTCACCCTTTTAAAATTCACCATTTCAAAGTTTACAATTCAGTGGGTTTTAGTATAGTACTCACAGACTTGTGCAACCATCACTACAATCTAATTCCAGAATATATATATATATATATATATATATATACATATATATATATATATATATTTTTTTTAGAAGATGTTGGGAGTAGGAGTTTATTAATTAATTTATTTATTTTTGCTGTGTTGGGTCTTCGTTTCTGTGCGAGGGCTTTCTCCAGTTGTGGCAAGCGGGGGCCACTCTTCATCGCGGTGCGCAGGCCTCTCACTATCACGGCCTCTCTTCTTGCGGAGCACAGGCTCCAGACGCGCAAGCTCAGTAGTTGTGGCTCACGGGCCTAGTTGCTCCATGGCATGTGGGATCCTCCCAGACCAGGGCTTGAACCCGTGTCCCCTGCATTGGCAGGCGGACCCTCAATCGCTGCGCCACCAGGGAAGCCCCAGAATATTTTCATCACTCCAAAAAGAAGTTCTGTACCCATTAGCAGTCACTCTCATCTCCCCCTCCCCCAGCCACTGGCAACTACTAATCTATAAAACTTTCTGGCTCTACAGATTTGTCTATTCTGGACATTTCATAGAAATAGAATCATACAACATGTATCCTCTTGCATCTTGCTTCTTTCACTTAGCATAGTGTTTTCAAGGGTCATCCATTTTGTAGCATATGTCAGTACTTCATTCCTTTTTATTGTTGAATAATATTCAACAATAATACTGCATAGATATAACATTTCATTTATCCATTCATTAGTTGTTGAACATTTGGATTTTTTTCACTTTTTGGCTTTCATGAATAATGCTGCTGTGAATATTTCTATACAAATTTTTGTGTAAACATATGTTTTCAGTTCTCTTGAGTATATACCTAGAAGTGGAATTACTGGGTCATGTGGTAACTCTATAACTTTTTGAGGAACTGCCAAGCTGTTTTCCAATATGGCTGCACCCTGTTACATGCCCACCAGCAATATATGAGGTTTCAATTTCTCCATATCCTCCAACACTTGTTATTGTCTGTCTTTTTTATTATATTCATCCTTGTGGGGATGAAAGGGTATCTCATTGGGTTTTGGTTTGCATTTTAATTCGATTTTTATATGCACAGAGTTCTTAGCATTAAAGAAGACTTTGTTTGCTTACTCTAGAACTAAATGTTTTTCAAATCTTTCCCTTCTATATCAGCCAGGGTTCAAAGAAGCAGAACCACTAGGAGATATGCCAGTTAGTTAGTTAGTTAGTTAGACAGACGGGGATTCGTGACAAGGATTTGACCTCACACAATTGTAGGAGCAAGTGATTAAGCAGTCTCTGTAAGGCTGTTATCTGATTTCATATCTGATCCTGGAACTTGAAGTCCACAGGGCAGAACTAGAGGAGACTGAAACACACAAACGCAAGCTGGAGCTCATGAGGACGGACCGAAACCCATGTCAGTTCTTCTTGCTTCTGACCTTGGTGACGTGATGCAGGTGTCTTGCAGAATCTGGGGCCTTTTGTCATAGAACTAAACCACACACACACCTGGCCCAGGAATTGGAGAAGCTGGAGGGTCCAGGGGAAGGTGGAGCAATTGCTGCCTCAGTGGCTACCTCATGCCAACTAGTTGAACCAGCAGATAAGTGACAATGTGTGTAAGTTACCAAATGACTGATAATTCCCTCCCCCACTCCAAGTCTCCTTCAAGGATCTCTCCTGTGGCCCACCCTAACTGGACATCCAGGAAAGGGAATTCTGGAGAATGCAGTTCTACTTTCCTTCACACATTTCAAAGCCACCACCGCTTCTCAGTTTCTTTCTACAAGCAGAGAACTGAAAAGTAGTCATATAATTAGTGAGATGCCTAGTTCTATTAACTCTGTATGCACATCCTATAAAAACAGGTAAAGGATCTCTAAGTTATAAATCCGAATATTTGGTTTCCTGACCAAATTCACATAAAACTTCTGTAGATAGAATTGATCAAGAATGCTTATGAGTCAACAGGCATTTCAACACTACCCCAGATAGTCTAGTATTTGATTCTAGCTTGTTCTCTATCTTCTCTTTCTACATTTCTATCTTTTTCTTCTCTCCATCGTTCCCACCATTCTCTGCCTTCCCCTCTTGGATGCCCCGCCGCCGACCAGCTTGATGTCTCTGCTGTGCTCTGCCCATGAGACCACATATTCTACCCACTCTGGTTTCTTCCTTCCCCGACACATCTCCTCTCTCCATACTTAACTCTAATCAATTAGCCATCAGCATACCAGAGTTCTGCCACTTTAAATATATAACTAGAAAGAGACGGAAGATGATATTCTAAATATAAGACATTCAGGTAGACAATTCCCATAAAGCTGATTTACTCTAGTAATAACATTCTCATTCAGAAATTCAGAGGTAAAAACACTATAGGAGGGCTTCCCTGGTGGCGCAATGGTTGAGAGTCCACCTGCCAATGCAGGGGACACGGGTTTGTGCCCCGGTCTGGGAGGATCCCACATGCCACGGAGCGGCTGGGCCTGTGAGCCATGGCCGCTGAGCCTGCGCATCCAGAGCCTGTGCTCCACAACGGGAGAGGCCACAACAGTGAAACACTATAGGAGTTACAATGTATGCATTTTAGGACCTCATATAAGCAAGTTAAGCTGTAACATTATTAACCATGAGCTTAATATTTTATGCTGGGAATATATATGTGTGATATATATGTAATTAGAAGTGGCAGAAGAGGAGGCCAGCCCTGTATTCACCCAGAGAAGGTTGAGGCCAGGTCTAGAAGAAGCAGGCAGGTCTGTAGCAGAGCAGGCTTGGCTTAGCTCCTGGGAAAGGCTCACGATGAAGGGACACCAGTTCCTCCACCCACACCTGCCAATAGGACCAGGCCTCCAAAGGCCTCAGAGGGCTGCTCTTACCCTAAGGAGGAAGACACCCAATGGGCGGGATGGGAGGAGAGAAACTTTATCCTAAAAAGATCATTTCAGGTTTGCCTTTGTGGCCAAGCACATTTGTAAAACTAATGTAACTTCAAGGTCCCCTTTCCTCACCACAATTCTTCGCAGTTTTCTCAACATTACCAAAAATTCCCTTAACTACAAAGTCTTTCATTTGACAACTAGAAATAAAAGATTTAAAAGGGAACTCTTTGGTTTAGATAAAATTTTAATGTGAATGAATTTCAATGACAGGGTAATGGCATATTTGGTTGATCATTCGATCATTCTTAAGTGACTGGTATCCGATCCTTCCTAAGCTATGAGAGGAAGGAGAAGAATTGACATCAGGGGACAGGTTGAGGGGACAAGGAAGGTGCACAACGCAGAGAGGCAGACTTTACCAGATTTGGCCATAATTATCTTCTGCTGGGTGGGGAGAATGACAGGTGGGATACTGAGGAATTGCTGTGTAATACTTGCAATGACATTTAAAAACCACTTAGCATAATGCAACTTAGGCTGGGGAGGGAGGGGTTGATTTAGCTATCAAGTTCACACTTTGCAGAGGGTCCTCATCACAGTCTTGAATAATCAGCATCCTTATTCAAAGCTGCATACTCATTCCCTTCTCAGTTCTCTGCTGAGGACATCACCTCACTCCAACAGAACTTCCTGCTCCAGCAGTGAGTCCCATGGTTCAGAAGAAAATGTGGCTTAATGGATTCAGGAATGGAATTAATGGAATTCACTTTGTTAATTATATACTACTAGATTGATGGCAATTTTTTTCTTACAAATCAGAATTAACCATTATGAGTTGTATAAATATTATTAGGAAAATATGTTTATAAAACATTATTTGAAACTCTGAACATCATGTTAGGTTTTGAAATGAAAATTAAAAACCTGAAAATGTTCCTACATATCTTTTTTTTTTTTTTTCCGTACGCGGGCCTCTCACTGTTGTGGCCTCTCCCGTTGCGGAGCACAGGCTCCGGACGCGCAGGCCCAGCGGCCATGGCTCACGGGCCCAGCCGCTCCGCGGCATATGGGACCCTCCCAGACCGGGGCACGAACCCGTATCCCCTGCATCGGCAGGCGGACTCTCAACCACTGCGCCACCAGGGAGGCCCTGTTCCTACATATCTTAACATATAGAATAAATAATATATTTTAAATTATTTTTAATTGATAAAATAAGATTACTAAGAAGGGGAAATGATGGTAAAGAGAAGAGTATTCTTGGACAATAGCAGCACCTTATTTTAACAGAGATAATAAGCAATTAAATTCATATCATACTTAAGGACAGCTCCGGGAATCTCGTCTTTTCAAGAACTAATAGTTTCTGGAAATAAGAGGAAAGACATTTGGGGGTGAACACTTGTCATTTGCTGAGAGGTGCTCTAAAATCTATTCCCTCTACCTTGGATGAAAACATCATTGAAATTCACAGGACGACTAGGCTGAGCAGCCTACACTTGGCGGGTGCAGAACGCAGCGAGCTGCAGCTCCAAACAGGCCTTTCCCTGCACATTGCTCTGTCTGCGTGATGTCAGCGGCAGATTCAGCAGTCACCTCACATAACCCACCCTTGCTCATGCAAGCTTTTAACAGGCTTTTCTTTGGAAATGATTGCACAGTTATTTAGTCGTTTACAAAATCAACCAATTCCCATCGTGAGATTTATTTCTGCGGGAGTCAAATCTTATATTCTAACTAGCAGAGCGAAAAGCTGTTGTCATGGAAACCATTCCCATTTCACTAGGCAGGAGCTGCAGTTCACTTGCCTGGAGATGGATTGACAAAGACGCAGAGGGAAAGGGTAAAAAGAAATCAGACATAGCTTAAATCCATTTTTCTGAACAATATTGATGATCGCTATTAATCTTACTTTGGATGGAGAATTGACCTATAAATACTGGATCCTAACAAACCTTTCAATGCTGGGGGGAAAAAAATCGAAGTATGTTTTAGAAGCTATTTAAGATAACCCAAAGAGTTTCTCTTTTGTCAATGAAGAGGATCATTTATTAGAATAATAAGATTGTGTTTTAATTTGTTCTCAGAATAATTGAAGCCATGGTAGTGAGAGAGAGAGTTATGTTAAGGATAATTCAATGTCCTTATATTTAGTCTTTATAAGTTAAATGTTAGGACTGTCAGAGAAGTAATATGTGGACTTATCATGAATGTGAAAGGATTGCATGCATCTCAAACTCATAGTCAAACCAAGCACGTCTGCACACAAGTTCTTCTTCCTGCAAACTTATGGCGTCATGAGTTGACCAGAAAGGACATGTGTATTTTGAACCTTATGGTATTCGTGCCTTCCTAAAGGACGGGACATTTCTAAGGGTAGGTGGAGATACTAGTAGAGTTGGTGTGAGCCATCCCGTTTCTTACTCCATAGGCCCAATCATTCCTGCTCCCTCTGAGAAATTACCACTTTTCAGATTAGGCATACATTTCCTCCTAAAGGACCTTCAACCAGACACATCCTTTACTTTATTTTATTTTTTATTGAAGTATAATTGATTTACAATGTTGTGTTAATTTCTGCTGTACAACAAAGTGATCGTTATACATATATATGCATTCCTTTGTATATTCTTTTCCATTATGATTTATCAGAGGATACTGAATCTAGTTCCCTGTGCTATACAGTAGGACCTTGTTATTTATCAAACCAGACACATCTTTTAAATTACAATGATGTCATTGTGAGAGGGCACACAGACCAGAGTTAGCGGATGCCATGTGGCCAGATTTCAGGTGCTGCTGGGTATCTGCAACAGACGTGAAGTGACAACATGGTCAGAGGAAGGGTTGAGAGATGACGGTCTTCATCCAAGGCAGCACAGCTCCCAATATCAAGTATTACAGAAAATTGAGTGAAATATTTCTAGTAGTCAACTATAAGATCCTTGAGGGTTTTGTGGGTATCTGTTTAAATTCAGAGATTCAGTTGAAAGACAAACAAAGTCATCTGAAAAAATACTAACCCCACAGGATGGGGTCTTAGTAAAGAAAGATTAATTATATACAAGGAGTATTTATCCTTGGGAAAAAAATGTTCATTTTAAAATAAAAAGTGTAAAGTATCTCCAGTAAAATATACAAACCTTAAATTTACAGCTCGGTGAATTTATATACATATACAAACTTTTACACTTATATATATGTTTCCACCACCCAGATCAAGATGTAGAACATATCCCTACACATAACACTTTCACCATTTTCCTGACTTCCATTATCATGGATTAGTTCTGCCTTTTCTTAAACTTTACATAAATACAATAGATATATTTTTGTGTCTCACTTCTTTTGATCAACATGTTTTAAAACTCATTTATGCTTCGCATATATCATTATCTTGAATGTATTCATTGCTAAGGAGTATTCTGTTGTATGAATATACAGAATTTATTTATCCATGTTACTATTGATAGACATCTGGGCAGTTTCCAGCTTAGGGCTATTATAAATAAAGCTGCTATGAACGTTTATCTAAGTCTTTTGTGGACATATGCTGTCATGTAGGGTAGCTGTATATTTAACTTTCCTAGAAAGCGTCAGTTTTCTCAAGTGGTTTTGCCATTTTAACTCTCATTAGCCTCTGTGAGGCTCTCCATCCACACCAGCACTCAGTGTTGTCAGTCTAGTGGGTGTGTAGTGGTCTCTCTGTGTGTGCCCTTTTTTCTGAAGAAGCTTTTTAAAGAAGCTGTGCTAATATCTGCCCCAATGTTATAGGAGGGTCCTGAGGTCAGAATAAAAATTCAGATATTGTGATTAATACTTCCCAGCCTCCCAATGACCCCATGACTTTGAAAAATGTAGCTTTTCCAAGATAAGTAAAATTTCAAGTGAGCTGAGGTTTCAGGGTATATATAAACTGATGGTCATAACAGGTTCAAGTGGAAAGGAACACTGGTATCCAAAACACGTCAGTTTAGGCTTGAACAAATAGCCACTTGCTCTGAAGAGACCAAAAATCTGTTTCCGGTCCCTATTTTAAAATAGCTGAAATTCAATAGCTGACTCCAGCCTCATGGGGAAGCTTCACTCTTGGTGATTAGCCACAGGGCTATTGAGACAGCTCAGTCTCACAGAATTGCTAGTTAATGAGGAGGTCAGGTGCCTCAGATACTTCACATGTATATGTAAAGAGCTGAATAGCCAATTATTGTTCCTTAACCTTGAAATGTGTCCACAGATTTCACTGGGCCAAGTTCTTTGTGGTCATTCTACTTTTCTTTGGAAGCTAGTCCAATGTCAAAGGGAGAACAGAGGATGCATATTCTAAATACATTTACAATATATAAGATGAAGCAATCTGGCCATTGCCCAAGGGAGTGAGCATCCAGCTCCTAACTGACTGCCTTCTCAGGTGTGTTAGGTTTCTATTACCACAACCCTTCATGACTTAAAACAATGCAGATTTTTTAATCTTATAGTTCTGTAGGTTAAAAGTCCAACACACAGGGCTGAGTCCCTTCTGGATACTCTGGGGAGAATCTGTTTCCTTGCCTTTTTCATTTTCTAGAGGCCACCTGTGTCCGTTGGCTCATGGCCAGCTTCAGAGCCTGCAATGTGGCTTCTCCCTGATCCTTCTTCTCTTGTCACATCTCTCTCTCATTGATTGTAGCCCAGAAGGTCCTCTACTTTTAAGGACTGATGTGATTAGAATGGGCTCATCAAGATAATCCAGGATGATCTCCCCAAACCAAGGTCTATAACCTTAATCACATCTACAGAGTTTTTTTGCCATGTGAGGTAAGATGACACAGGTTCCAAGGATTAGGGTGTGAACATTTGGGGGAGGGGCATTATTCTGCATACTACATCAAGAAATAGAATTGACACCCAGGGATTGAACCTGGTCACCCTGATTCTGGTGGCTGGGCTCTGCTCTCAGTGACACTACCAAGGCACAGGTGCTCCCTTGGAGTGAACATTCATTAATGCTGCTTACTGGTGTAGATGCCACAACTGTGGCTTTTATTCCTCCCAAGGTGTCACAAAAGCTGAAGAATAGATGGTATGCCACCTCTTGTATTTGTTTCCCAGTAAAGTTTAAAGGAAACTTGTGACTTTAATCTCAGTTACAGGATTGCTTAGCTGTGAGCTATTCTTTGATGTTATGAAAAATATTTTTAAAAGAGTTAGATAGCACTGTATCTTGCCATGCAACTCATAACTTAATACTGGAAAAAAAGACACTGAAATTATTGAATGTTAGAACATAAGAAGAGTCTGCCAGAGCCATCCTGATGTAAGCACTTAAGTGCAAAAAAGCCTCTTCTTTCTTTTATGATCTGCCCACCATTGTGATTTACCTTTGAAAGTATATTAGAGTTGGGAAGGATTCTATTCTGTGTCTAGGAGGTGCAGGATAGGGAGAAGGGAAAAAAATATTGCTGGTTTTCCAAGTTCCATCTAAAAACGGTATTTCTATTAGGAACAATGTTATAAAGAGTATGTGGGTTTCCTACCTCATACAAATAATCATATTTTTAACTGTAATATATTTTCACAAATTATTTCTCCTCATTAATATCTAGATAAATTATAAATTCAGTTTCAATTTCCAGTTTGATCCAAGGATTATTTAGAATGGTATTTTTTAACTTCTGAGAGATACATTAAGTGAAGCATTTGGGGTACTGTAGTGGGAATGGAGAGTCAAATTATTAGTTAATTTTGACTCAGTAAATGGACACATGTAGGTTTACATGTGATGAAGATGGGAAGGTAGCAGCTTGCAAATGGAAAATCATAACAAAACATCCAAATTAATTGGTGAGTGAGATTAAGATATTAAAAGAAATCTGATAAAGCCACACATTTTTTTAAAAGGAAAAATGGACTGCTGATCAAGCAATTTCATTTTTGGAAATAATCAAGAATGTGTCCAAATATTTCCTACGTGAATTTCATTTTAGCTCTTTGCAACAAGATGGAAACAAACTAAATATCCTAAAATAGGAGATTATTTAAATAAATTATGATGCACCTGCACAGTGGGTTACCCTACAGTTTATCGGTGAATAGCACAGATTCTGGCCACAGACTTCCTAGGTTTGAATCTCTGCTCTGCTTCTTAACAACTGTATGACTTTGGACCTCTTAACCTCCCTTGCCTTCAATCTCTCACCTGTAAAAAATATGAATAATAATAGTAACCACCTTTGATGGGTTATTTTGTGAAAAAAGATGAGATAATATGTGTAAAGCTTTGTGAGAAGTGTCTGCCATGTAGTAAATGTTATCAAAGTGTTATATAGCGATTATATAGTCAGATAGGTAGTCAGTGTACTTAGTCAGATGGAAAAATATTTATAGCATATTAAACGAAAAGGTTGGATTTCAAGACATCAATAAGTATATGACATGATCCCAATTTTGTTGATATACACTATATGGAGACATATATAATTGACTATAAGTGTATACAAAATTTGAAAAGATAAACATCAAGGGTTCATTATCAAGGCTATTAGTAGTGTGTCTCTGGTGAGATTGAGGGTTTTCTTTTTTTCTTCTAAGTCTCTTTATTCTCTGATTTTTCTGAAATGAGCATGTTCTGCCTTTGAAATAAGGTGGGAAAAGTTTTTTCTTAAAACAAATAAAAAGTCTTGCTCTTGCCAATTCTCCTCACTGGAAATTTGAAGGGATGAATAAGAAGTCATTCCTGTTTTGAGCACTTAAAACTTGAGTCTCTGAAAAAGCACAAAGCATTTCTATATGAAAAATAGTTCAGTGATTTTGCACCTTTTCATGTATATTTCTAAGATCATGTTTTAAACTATTTAGTGAAAAGTCTTTATTTTAGAACTGAGAGTTTCTATCTGAGGTATTTAAATACTATTAAGAACTGAAAATTTATAGATCTTAAATCTGTTTTGCTTGTCTTAAAACAATTCCCTGGTAGTAGCAGACAAAGCAGAATGCTGTAATACCACCTGGAAGAACATCATGGACCAGTGCGGACGTGAAGGCAGCCAGGGGGATCCACAGAGAAAATAGCTTTCTGGAAAAGCACTCAGAGCCTGCTGGTTGGGGCCCTAGAATTCTCCTAGGAGAAAAGGCAACACACACACAAAGGAGATCTATCCTGTAGTCCATCTCCAGGATGTAAAATCCAATATTTACACGAAGGCTTAGCCCAAGGAAGGCATATTTCTGATTCTCGGCTGTAAATACTTAGTAACTGCCTAACAACACACATGTGGTGGCTTAGAATATCCACAGAAAGTCGTGCTCTGCCTTGGGCAGAGTGGTGTTGACCTTACAGCCTGTATGCCTGCTACTTTATTAAAGTTTCAAGCCTTCAATCACAACAGTTTCTGCATGAATTCTTTCACAGCTTGCAGCACTCTAAGCAAATGCCATAGAGACATGGAAAATCAATTTCCACCAAGAAACTATGAACATTGGGGTGAGGTAACAGTTATTTTGCTTTGCGATGAGATAAAAAGTGGCTCTTCTATTTCATTGCTGAAAAAACCTTCAGTGTTGATTTGCATCTCCATTTTGAGTGTTTTCCATCTAAGACAGAGAAAGATCTGAAGTTTGGTGGATAAAGGCTGTGCACAGAACCTCTGGAATCAAACTCTGGCCAGAACTGATTATGTCTTACTAGGAAAGCAGATACCTCTCATTTTCCCTGAGAAGTGGAGAAACTACATTTCTGTTGTTAGTTGTTAGAATATTCCAGCTTTCTTCTGCTTTATTAGAGAGCCTATGGGAGAGAACTTTTAAAGGGGACATTATTAAGCTCAGAATGGTGGAAGTTTCAATGCAATGATGGTTCCTTGAGGTAAGAGATTATGTCTACTGTCTTTATTATTGTTTTCCTGGCATGAATCACTGTGCCTGGTCCATGGTAAAAATGGAAGGTTGATTAAATTAATAAATCATGAAGGGAAAGTTATAATTGCTATCTGTATTAGTCAGTTTTGCTGCAGTAACAAACAACCCCCAAAATCTCAGTGGCTTATAAACCAAAGGTTTATTTCTTGCTCATATTACATCATAGGAAGTAGTCTTAAGTTCCATTATACATGTCTTCTTTCTAAGGGCCACAGCCACCATCTGGGATATGCCCTGTGGCATGCTGACCTGACTTACACCAGCCCACAGCTCAAAAGAGTTGATGGTGCACATCTCTCCCCAACTCTGTTCAGTGATGCCATGTTGGTGGCCTAAAATTAACTATGTATTTACATCATGGGAATTGGCAAACACTGCATATCAAAATTTGTTTGTTTCTTGTTTTTGTTTTTTGAGGGCCAGTTTATTAATACACCCCTGGATCTGTGTGACAAAGAGGAAGAGCAAAAGATCTGGCAGAAAATCACAAGGCCTCTTTAAGCTAAAACAAACCACATGGCCAAGGGTGACAATGGGGCAGGAACACATGCTCCATCTACAGGAGGTCCTCCAAGTCCTGTGGCAAAGATGGGGAGGGAACAAACAATTGTAAATACTACAATATACCCAACTGTCTAGATAACTGTAATTGACCAAACCCCACACTGGGACATGTGTTATGACAAAGTGTTTTAATGATTTATGTATGTGTATTTTAACATAATTCTCATTATAAAAACAATAATATTTATTAAATGCTTATAATATGCCATGTGTTGTATAGAACTTTATATAGTACATAATCCTCACCACAGTACTATGATACAGGTACTGTTATTATCCACGTGTTGCAGATAAGGAAATTGAAGCCTAGAAAATCGTTTTTTTAGATAGGGTCCCCTGGACCAGATTCAGAGAGTTGAATAGGGATGGTTAGTTGCTCAGTGGTCTCCATAGATCCATCTCCAAGGAAGTGAGAAGGCCTGGATTGAGCAGAGGGAGGACTTGACCTGCAGGAGCCTCAGCCAATCCTGCAGGGAGTTCTGGAGCTGGGATGACCCTTCAGGATTATTCTCAAAACAAGGTAAGGGGGTCCCAGCCGGTCCCTATCCATGGGACACCCCTGGAAGGGGGCATAGCCTTGAGCAACCCAGTTTGCTATGGCCAAGAGCAATTCCTAGTGTAATTTACCAACAGCAGATAGTCCCAGCTGGAAGAAGGATGCAGCAGCCTTGAAAGGGAACCTGGGCAGAGCACCACAGAATGCACTGTGGTTAGGTGATATGTCCAGGGCCACACAGCTAGTAAAAGGCTGGGATTGAAACCCACGTCCACCTGCAAAGGAGGCAAGAGTATACAATGGAGAAAAGACAGTCTCTTCAATACGTGGTGCTGGGAAAACTAGACAGATACATGTAAAAGGATGAAATTAGAACATTATCTAACACCATATACAAAAATAAACTCAAAATGGATTAAAGACCTAAATGTAAGGCCAGATACTATAAAATTCATAGAGGAAAACATAGACAGACACTTTAAGGGAGACTAGGGTCATTCTAGGGATGCAGTCTTGAGCTATTAGAAACTATGTTAGTGTTTGTTCAAGTCTTTGTAGGCCAAAATTGAGGCCTATAAAGTAAACAAGAGGGCTCAGAGGAGCCTGGCTAGATAGAGTTTGGTCAAGGAGAGACTCTTTGTCACAACCAATTAGCAATAAGCAGCAGTTTAGTGGACCAGTGCCCTACCCTTAAGACCCCTGTGATACAAACCTCATCCAAAGCTAAGAGCCTCCCCATACACCACTGATGAGATAGCTCATACACACACAGTCACATACTCTCACACACTCTATTCTCACATTCACACTCACATATACACTCACATTTACATACAATCACACGTAGGCTTTTGCACACACATATGCATACACACTCACATACACAGCCTCGCACACACATGTTCTCACACTCACAAACACTCACACACACACACACTTGCCCCTGGACTGTGTGTTTCAGTTCCCAGGCCCAGCTACTCAGTTTGTAGATTGCAGCCTGTTCGCTGCCCCAGCCCTGCTTTTAAGTAAGAGACAGGGTGGCAGCTCCAAGCAGGCCAGCCTCTGAGGCCTCCCACCCATCTAACTACCGTGAGCTGGGGCTGGGATAGATCCAGGATCTCCCACCAACAGAGAGGCCAGAGGAAAGAGCGCTTCGTGGGGGGAGGAAAGGTACAGGCAGGAACTGAAGTTCTAACTGGAAGGAGAATCAGGCCCCTTGGGTAGCTCAGCTTGGAGGTTCCCCAGGTTCTACTCACTCTTCTCTTCCTTGATCTCATTCCACACTCAGCCCAGCCCCTGCCCGAGATATCAGGTCAGTAGGTGATAAAGACAGCATTGGACCCCAAACTAAAGCTTCTGGCCCTCTCCCATGAGACCCCTCTCTTTGACAGCGGTTCTTTTTAAAGTCAAGAAAAAAGCTTTATGAAGGAAAAAAGTTGACCATTTCATAGGGTAACTAGCCTTGCTGTGGTTTACATGTAAGATGACTGTTAAGCATAATCAAATTCCCTAATAACCATAATCCCCTCCTCAACCCACATTCTTTCGTTTTATATACTCTCACCATGGGTTGTTTTTGTTTCTTCCTCTGTGGGTGAGGAAAGAACTCTCTTCTCAGGAGGCTGGAGCAAAGAGCACAGCTTTGGAATAAGACTAGGGTTTGTATTCTGGCTCTTCCATGAATCAGTGAGCGGTAAAACCTTAACTCAGGAGTATCCATACCTTTGAGCCTCTGCAAAATGGCAGGGAGGTGATTGGGGTTAAATAGGACACCTGATAAAAGCACCCATCAGAGTTCATGGCTCATAAGAAATGACCAATATGTTGACACCATTTGAATTTCTTGTTTTTACTTTTTAATTATATAATGTCAGTAATGTAGTGAGAATCAAAAATCAGTATTTCTTCCAGAAAAATTGTTATTCTCCCGGGGCGGGGGGGGGGTGGTTCTTTCTGAATCGCATTGCATCGATCCTCACTTTTCTCCTGTGTTTTGTGGTGACCTTGGTATCTGGCAAAGAGGTGGCGTGGGCCACAGTCCCAAGCGGGGTGCACTATGTCAGAGCTGCCCAGGGTGGCAGCAAGGTCGTTTGGGGGCCATCAAGGTGCCTTTGCATATTTGCTGCCTCACCTATTTTGTACCAATTCTTGGTTGACCCTTTTTGACCCATCTTGTGCTTATAACTTCAGATCCCAGACAGCCAGGAAGCTTCCTTTCATTTGTTCCAATTTGTCTCCATCCAGTATTTGTAGTAAATTGAGGGGGGGAAATGACAGAAGAATAATGTTCACGGCAGGGAAAGGAAAGAAGACGTGACTTTCTGTCTGGGAAAGCTTGGTATCTGGGAGGATGCACTGAATTTGTTACCGGTTTCCTGAGCCTAAATAATAGTGGTTCTGAAACATCCTCCACAGGGGCTCCCAGACTGAAATCTGACCTCTTATACACTCCTTTGCGAGGCTAGGGGAGCCAGCCAGGGTAGAAGCTGGAGGGGAAAAAGCCTGGGAGAAGGAAGGGAGGAGATGGAGTTCTTTGTTTCTCTCCTTCAAGCTCCAAACAACTTGACATCTTTCTGGGCGATCTTGGTTATTCCGAGCATTCTCTGAGCTCTGGACTGGAAATTTGTCAGTGCTTCTTTGGCTACATCATTTTCCCACTCCCATTCACTTTCTGATCATGACATCTTTTCAAAAGTAAATTGGAAAACAAATATCCAAGAAATCAGGATGTCATTGCTTAGGCATTATAAACAGCTTCTGATGGCCTCAGGTACAGCCACAGATGCTACATATTTTCATCTTCAGTGTTGTGGTGTAAATTTACAGGGCTGCTCTGTGGTCCTGAATACAGAACATCTCTGTTAGCATAGAGCAGGAATTTAAATGCTTTTGGGAAATAAAATCAATCAAAAATAATGTTCTTCTACATCAGATGTGGCTTATAAATGTAATCAAAAGACTCCTATAAAAGCAATGCACATATAAATCCTTACAAGAAGAGCATTGTCTAGTGATAGATAGTTTCCAGGATTTTTCATTGTCTCCTGCTTTGTTTCCACAAGGTGGCAAATCTTAAGAGAAAGGTTTCTAGATCTTTATCTTATAATGCAGTTGTTTATCAAATACCAGAACAATCATTAGCCAGGTAGAAGGCCTGAACATAGACACAAAGGGAGGAAATCTGCAAATAAATTGAGTTTTGCAGTTTATGTACTGCTTTACTGTATAAAATCCAGGGAATGGTTGGGGCCAGCACTCTTTTTCTACTATAGTATAATTTTCTTCTAAGTATATAGCAGCACCTGGTCAACAATTCTTATTGGGCGTCAGGTCTGACTTACATTATACACACACATTTAGTTGCAAGGCTATAAGAAATCAGGTAGCTCCAGTTCTGTGCAGCTGAATGAATTTGACTTCTCTACTCAAACCTCCAAATGTGGTTACTAAGGCATGGGTTACAGTAAAAGGGGGAAGAAAACTGTGGTAGCCCAGCAAACTCTGACTCATTTAGAAGAAGAGAGAATATGAGTTCTAAAGTCACAAGAACAAACTTTTTCCTTTAGAATATGATTCTCATTCTATTGCTCACTCTTCCAAATAAGACTCTCTTTACCTTCTTCATCCCCTGGGCTCCTGAAAAAGTTCTTGAGAAAACTTTTACCCCAAGTTATAGTGCAGCTGGGACCCAGTAATAAATCATTGAGTAGCCCTTTCAGCAACTAACTGTAGGCTCACTTCTTTTTCTTCCTGGGCTGCATCGGTTTAGACTCTCAGAGTTTGAGTACCTCGATCAAAGTACAAGTGATGAAGGGTATCCTCCAAAAGATCCTGTGCCAGGAACCTGCCCTGTGAATCCCACCCCAGTCAGTTCACAGGTGTTTGTGGGCAGGAAGGAAGAGGTGAGTAAGAGTTAATAACAGCTGACATTTATTAGCATGCACCATGTGCCAGCAGGGTTCTGGACTTTAGATACAGTATCTCATGCGATGCCCACAGCACCCAAAAATCGTAGTGTTCTTCTCATTTATGGATGAGGTAAAACTGTGTGTAAGATATGAACAGCTGGTAAACTGACAGCATTTAAGAATTTGGAATAGTTCCCCTGACCACTGTCCTTTATTAGCAGGAGCCTTCAGGCTGAAGAATGCCTTAAGCCTTCACAATAACCCAACTACAAAATATTATTATTCCCACTTTTTCCATTGGAGTAACTCAGGCAGAGGTCACTTTCTCAAGGTCACGTTTAGGAAGGGACAGAGCCAGAATCTGAACCCTTCCAGAGTCTGTGCTCTGACGCCTCCCCACAGTGCTTGCACCAAGCCTGTGGCATGCACACTTTTAAAGAGATTCAGTGCCTGACTGGGTATTTAATAATGCAAATATAAGTGAAAAACATCCATAGGGCCAAGAGATATAATTTTAAGATTCTGCCCTTTAACTGAAAGGACAGAGTGGATGAGGCACTGTGTTGGCAAGGAGGAGAAAGGGCTTTAGTGTCCAAAGAAGGTGTTGTGGGGAAAGGCAGCGTGTCTCTGTAATTTACAGGAGGGATGGAAGGACTTGCCCAGTCTGCCAGGAGCAGGAATTTTGTACCAAGTACAGTGGTAATGGCTGCAAGTAACGGTAAACTCCAGTACAGGGATTAAACTCAGAGGTAATTTTCCCCCCACCAAAACAAGAAGTTTGGTGGTAGGAGACTTCACGTGTTGGTTCAGATGCTCAAAGATGCCATTGGAACCCAGGCACTTTCTCCTTTCACCGTCCTCCCTTACCACGTTGGCCTTCTCTTCTTGAGAGTCACAAGGCATCTGCCATAAAGTCAGCAGCAAAAGGGAAAAGGTTGCACCAACCACAGTGGTCCCATGTTAGCAGAAAAGCAGAATCTTTCTCAGACCCCTCCAGCCCCCATCCAACTTCCACTTAGGTCTTGTCAATCAGCAACAGAGATTGGGAGCCCGTGTGGAGGATGTTTCAGAACCGCTATTATTTAGGCTCAGGAAACCGGTAATGAATTCAGGGCATCCTTCCAGAGACCAAGTGCCACCCCCCAGCAGAAAGTACTTACCTGGACACCTGGCCCCCCCAGCAGAACTGCATCCGCATGTGGACGGGGTGGTGTGGAAAGTCAGAAGAGAGTGCACCTTGCTTTAGGAGGCTAGTGTGGAGAGGAGCTGGGGCAACAGGGCTGGACTTGAGAGAAGAACGAAGAGGCTGATGAGGAAGAACATCATCCTGCCCTCTGTATCTGTCGTTACATTTAAGTGACCCCAGAGCATGGCACAGGCTCTCACCCTTTCTTCCCTCATCCTGTTCTTAACTCTCTTCATTCTTTCTGCCCTAAAATCCCAGATCAGTAGCACATGGAGCTAAATAATATTGATAAGTATCAGATCATCTGACTCACTGTGTTTTTTTATTTAAAATTAAATAAATTATTGCTGAATTAATTAAGTAATTAATGAGATGAGGAACTTCCAGGCAGATATCAGCTGGGAGGGGCCTTTGACTGCGATGGCCAGAAGTTTTCACCTCAGAGGAGACAGTCCTCAGGGGCCTCTGGAAGGAGTCGGGATGCTGTTATTACCAGCATCCCCAAGTACAGATGTTGGCTCAGTGACCCAGCTCAGACAAGAGGGATCTGAGGAGGGCCAGGGCTCCTGGGTCTTGGATGAAAACCACCCTGTGCAGCCTTGTGGCTGCCTCCTGTGATGAGAGCTCCATGGTTTCCTTCTTCATCTCTGCAGAACCAGCTTTCCCAGGCGCTGAACGGGCTGTCGGACAGGGCCAAGGAAGCCAAGGAGTTCCTGGTGCAGCTGCGCAACATGGTCCAGCAGATCCAGGTATTGGCAGCACCGGAGGCGGAATGCACGCCCCGCGGGTTAAGATGTAACTGTGGGGCGGGCGGGGAGGGGTTGTCTGTCTCTTTTATTTTTCTGTTTTGTGGGAAATTTCCTATGTATTTTTTTCCTGATCTTTCTCTTCTAATATATACGAACACACATATAGGCCAACTTCAAATATACCCCTTCTCAAGGTGGTTAACGTTTCCCCAACAGGCCAAAGACACAACCCCGTTTTCCAACTGGTTCCCATCTTCCACACTGAGCTGCTAATTCTCTGCTGCTGTGCAAAGAAAGATACCTATTTCTTTGTGAATGCAGTCATTATTGTTGAGTTTTTTAAATTCTATATGTTCCCAAAGCACCTTGCAATCATTATATCTTATCTAACGGTAGCAAACAGGTCACATTTTTTTTCTTCCTTCTTTCCTTCCTTCCTATCCCATAATAATGCTTCTCCTCTACTTAGATACTCAAGTGTTTTTCAACCGTGATTCCCTGGCAACTATAATTTGCACAGTGACCAACAGATCAGCTGACATTTGAGAGCTTGTGAGCTCTCTACTATAGCTGAAGGGGAGACGCCAGAAATTGCATGAGATGCTAAAATAATGACCTTCTTCACTGTTTACTGTTCTTATGTTTTGAGGTTTGCCTCACAGAAATAACCTTAGCTCTGGCCTCCAGTAGATTGGCTTTCTGAGTTAATATTTAACCTGTGTCAAGGCAGAAATGGCTTTTTAAATGTAAGCCTGGCTTCCAGAGCATCTCACACTGATTTCTTTGCCTTTAGTTGGCATGCAGGCCCATGGTAAAACCTTTGATTCCCTAACAACCTAACAGTTGTACACTTCCTTCTGTTTTCCAAACAGTAGAGTTTATCAGTTGGTCCTTTCTTTGCTTTTGCTGGCATAAAGTGTGCAGCCCCAGGCTTGCCGCTACACCTCACCTCTTCATCAGAGCAAAGCTTTCTTTCTGCTTTAAATCAGAGCCTGTATGAAGACAGCTGCCCCCTCCCTCCCAATATTACCCTGCTTGGGACGTAGAGAGCTCTTCAATGATGTTTTCCAGGAGAGTTCTGTGAGAGCTCAAAAGCAATTGCCGTGAAAACCAAAACTTAACATTCGTAGAAGTCATTGCTGAAGCAATTACAAATGCAGGCCTTTTACAGGCGTGTATAAGACCTTGCATTTGAGACAGTGACTTAATACCTGTCCATAGATCCTTATATTAAGAGACACAGTTCTTGATGACTTTGGGAATAAATTAAAATTTGATAGGCTAAGCTGTTCCTTCCTTTCCAGCCCCCCAAATCTTAACTCAGTTGACTGCTATTTTTTCAATGCTATTACTGTATATGTGATGAGTATTCAGCTTTCATTTGCTGTAAATTACAATTGTTTTCCAGATTATGGTTTGAGAATCAAAATTACATATGTAACTTATTGAAAGGGTTACCTTTAATGAATGCTTATAATTTAGGGAGAGAATTGCTTAAAAGACCGCAGTCCAGTGGTTAAGACTCTGCCTTCCAATGCAGGAGGCGTGGGTTCAATCCCTGGTTGGGGAACTAAGATCCCACGTGCCGTTGGGTGCGGCCAGAAACTTTAAAAGAAATGTCTGTAGCATGTACAGATTTAAATCATGTAAAAAATTTTAGATCCAACGTTCAATTTTAAGGTCATGGGAAAGCTATAATCCATTTAGAACATGCTTACTGTTCCCCACAAACTGGTTGGTTTGCATCTGATTTTTACAGCAGGCTGATGCCTGTTACGTATACCAGTTATTCTTCACTGCCTACATGCACTCATGACTTGCTTTTTTAATGAAAGGAGCAAGTGCTTTTGCCCATGATTATTCTGTTGTCATTGGATTATTGTTTAATATCGAAGACGATTGCCATCCACTTTCTTCTTTGTCCCCCTGGATTCTATGATTCTTTCTTCCTCATGCCTCAACAATACCCTGTTCCCCCAGCAACCAGCCTTTCTGAATGCCACCTTCCACCATGCACAGCTGGGCACATGCCAGCCCTCAAAAGGATTCACGTTCAACTCTACAAACTAAAACTTTATTTTACTTGATATAAGTCAAACTGTGGAGATGATTTCCTTCTGATAAGAATAAATGTATGAAGTAACATTTATTCCTTTGAATCTAAATTTCACATGAAACACTACCACTGTGGAATAAAATTTATTCCGTTATTTATAAAAAGCAAATGTGCACTGTGGACGGGGCTCCTCTTCCTTCCCTTCAGCAGGGGTTTCCACCCCACAAGTGGATAGGGGTTCTACTGTCTCTGGCAGCCCCAGGTGCCCAGGCGCCTCGTGGCTGAGAGCTGTGCTCTGTCATGCAGGAGAACAGTGTGGAGTTTGAAGCCTGCCTGGTAGCTCAGTGTGACGCCCTCATTGATGCCCTCAACAGGAGGAAAGCCCAGCTGCTCGCCCGTGTCAACAAGGAGCACGAGCACAAGCTAAAGGTGAGCGCTGGGCCCCGGGGGAAGCAGAAGGCCAGCAAGCCCGGCTCCCAGACTGTGACAGGCATACGTACACCCGCAGCCTTGGGTGGCCAGTAGCCCGGCCGGGGAGGAGCAGACACGTCCCTTTATTCACCACTCACTCCCTCCTTGACATCACCAATACTCACTGAGTGATTTCTCTGGACCAGGAATTGCTCTGGGTACAGACATAATAAATAAAAATCCCTGACCTCCTGGGGCTTATGTTCTACCAGAAGGGATAAACAGGAAGCAAGATAAGTAAGTAAAATATGCAGTATTTTAAATCCATAAGCACTTTCTCTAGCTCATCAGTTTCCAGGCTCCTGTCCCTTAGTGTCTGTGACCAAGTTTTTTGCTTTTGACTTTTGTAAAGGGCCACTGGACTGTGTGTGTGTGTTTCATGGTAACATATGTAGTCATTCCTAAAATGTGCGGAGACAAGTGTGGGTATATTAAAGATGCTGCTTTTTTACCCAGAAAGTTCTCTGAAGGTTGTACTATGTGGATGTTAATCTTATACATTTAGCTGCAACAACCTGGGAAATGGGTTTAAATCCATAAGCATTTTCATCCAAGATAAGTTAGGCCTAAATGAAAAATTCTTCTGGAGTCACCATTTTTTTTTTTTTTTTTGCGGTACGCGGGCCTCTCACTGTTGTGGCCTCTCCCGTTGCTGACCACAGGCTCGGACGCCCAGGCTCAGCGGCCATGGCTCACGGGCCCAGCCTCTCCGCGGCATGTGGGATCTTCCCGGACCAGGGCACAAACCCGTGTCCCCTGCGTTGGCAGGCGGACTCTCAACCACTGCGCCACTAGGGAAGCCCTGGAGTCACCATTTTTTATCTGAATTAAAATCTAGAAGTGCTGTGAAATGTGATTCTGTAGCTACCCAGGAGCAACACAGAATGAGCATCCTTGATGACCAAGCCCTGTTTCATAACAGCAATAGCTAACGTTCGGGGATACTTTCTTTGAGGCAGCACTATACAAACTGTGTTCCAGGGATCAACTCCTCTATTCCTCACAACAACTCTGCAAGGTCATTATTACTATTATCCACATTCTAGAGATGAGGAAACCATGGCACCATGACATTAAGAACTGGTCCAAGGATCCAGAATTCCAGTCCTGGTAACCTGGCTTCAGAACCCAGAATCTGGACCGTGGCCCCCTACTGCCTCTGGCTGGTAGTACAATGCAGAGAGAAGGCATACGGGGATTTACCTAATCCGTTCACCAGTCAGCCAGCACCTACCTAATGCACACCTGCTAGGAGCTGAGTGCTGGGTACAGGGGCAGGGGGAGGGGGACACAAAGGTGACTCAGGATCATGGGGCTTACAGTCCTGTGGATGAGATCAGTCACACCCACAGATGACTCCAACACAGGTAGAAAGTGAGTTTCCAGGAGAAGGTGGCCCATGTCGTTAGAGTTGTGAGGAGGACAAAGTTACTTCCAGCTAAAAGGGTCACAGAGCGCCTCATGAAAAAGCTGGCATTGGAGGAGCCCAAAGTCTGGGAGGCGTGTGTGGATGGCGACTTGCATTCTTGCCGCAGGGATGGGCCAAGCTGTGCGGGAAGAAGAGGGTGATCAGCAGAGTGCACCCTGGTCTTGCTGCATCCAGCTAGTCATGAGGACTGATGGGTGCTTTCTGTTTCCATCTCCTGCTCTAACACTACTAAAAGCATTATCACCATAACCCCTCCTTTTATCACCCTTCGGAAACCCAGAACTTTTATTGTTATAGTGGAACTTAAAATGTCATTTGAACCACATTGAGTAATAGAGTATCTAAAATAAAACGACAGCTGTCTTCGGGTAATGAGCTGGACAGCTGGGATTTTCCCTCTAATAGTGGACCAGCCGTTTTAATATGTAGCCATAAAATTTTAACTTTTTCCTTAATGGACGTCTCTTCTGTGAAACATTGCGGACACTTTCCTGGCATCTTTAAACAGAACACTGGGAACAGTTTGTGTTAAGTCATCTGTGTTAGACGACAGTGGCATCTCCGGGTTTTCTATACAGGAGAGATGTAAGGGCAGCAATCTGGACAGATAGGGGATCGAGGATTGAGAAAACATCATTTATCCATATCAAAAAATGCAGGGCCTCCCTGGTGGCGCGGTGGTTGAGAGTCCGCCTGCCGATGCAGGGGATACAGGTTCGTGCCCCGGTCTGGGAGGATCCCATATGCCGCGGAGCGGCTGGGCCCGTGGGCCATGGCCGCTGGGCCTGCGCGTCCGGAGCCTGTGCTCCGCAGCGGGGGAGGCCACAGCAGTGAGAGGCCCGCATACCGCAAAAAGAAAAAAAAAAAAATGCAGAGCCCCCTGTCTTCCTCTCCTTAGTGCTGCCTCTGCAGGACGGGACTGTGTGGAAATCAGTTATAGGCTGTGCTGTGGGGACGGATGGGGATGCCACAGGAATAGCTGAAATGCATCTCAGGGACCCCACGTCCAGTGTCAGTTAATCGGTGCTGGTGGTCTGACCAGCCAGGCACACTGATGCACTTGGGGACCACTGAGCAGAGGCAGCTGCCTGCCCTCATTACACCCTGCCCGGGGTGGAGTTCCCTGCCCCAGATCCCAAAGGGCTACTGAAACGAGAGACAGGTGGCTGGCTGTGGTCCACAGCAGCAAAGCTGCTCTGTCTTCTGTCTCGAGTGATTTGTTTCTCTGCTGTTTTCAGCTGATTGTATGTCGCTGCTTCTGAAAACGGCCAACAAGGTCGACACCGTGACTGCTGATGCCAGCCTCTGAATGTCTCCCTCCCTCTGCTTTTCTCCTCCTGCCTCTTCCCTTTCTTGTCACTTCTGTTGCTCCTCAGATTTGTGAGAAAAGACTGGCCTTTTATAGACATCGCTTGCCAAGCACAGTACTTCTTTCTGTCTTTGTTGGCTAGCCCATCACTCACAGTCTGGCAGGGGTAATCTTATGGTCTTCCGCTTCCCTTTGGCAGAGTTCTCTTGGGGGCCTGCTTTTTGCTGACAAAGAGGAGAGTTGTATATGTGTGTTTTCCTGGCAACTTTCTCTTCTTGAGCCATCCAAAAGGCTAGGGGAGCTGGAAAGCAAGTGTGCATAAAGGCAGTCTTTATAATCTACTCATGCCCCTCTCTGAAAGCACTGATTGCTTGAGCAGATTGAGCAGTTCTGGTTCTGAGGCAAGATGGAGCTGAGGGATGAGAAGCCCAGATTCTGGGTCATAGAGAAGGGGATGTGAGGACAGACTTTATCACTTACTAGGTCTCTAACCATGGACAAGTCTACAGCTCCATTTCTTTCACCTGTGTGTAAAATAAAGCTAGACGTAGTCGACGCCTCACAGGGCATTGTAAAGCGCTTAGCACAGTACTCAAGATATTAGCTTTATGGTTGCTGTCCTTGGAAGACTGGAAATATGGTCTCACTCAGCACACTGAAGAAGTGCTCCTAGGGACTCATTTTCCATAATACCAGAGCTCATATTGTAAAATTAGCCTATGTGCTGGCGTGATTGTCTCTGAACCTAGGAAATTCTTTAGCGGCTTGAGTATAATTGATCATCGTACAAAATAGTGCACCAAATTTGGTGAGCTATTTTTAAAAGCTGAAAAAAAGGCTTTGAGGCATATGCAGATGTGACCATATTTTAGGAACACTGTCTGAAATATAAATTATAGTTAACGCTGTCCTGGGAGCCAAATGTCTCTTTTCGGGGTATGGTAAACTAATCAAATGTCAGAAAGCTACTGGAGGGAAAAAGTGCTTTTGAGCTTTCAAAAACTATTACTAACTCACATTTGGTACTACTTGGGCAATATTCCCACTATCAGCAGAGTCAGCTGGGTCCCCAGTTTTCTTGTACGAACTGTGTATTTTGTTAACATCCTTCCCAGGTCTTCCTTAGCTGAGTAAGGCTTTAAAATACCTTCACTGCCTGTGATCCTCAGAGGGAATTTGTGACAACACTTAAAATGTGCCATTAATGAGATCTGTGCTTTTTTTCAGCAACTTTACAAATGTCATTTTTCTTTTGGTAAGCCCAAAGAAATATCTGAGAATTATTTTTATTTATGTAACATTCAGAATTTGAAATAATTCCACAATCATCTTAAATGTGTTCTCTCCCCAATATTTTAGAATGAATTCATGTGTTGAATAGTACACAACTATGATGATAGGTGATAAGTGACAGGTGTCTTCTTGGTTTCTTGGTTCGCTGGCAACTCTAGAGCCTCTGAAAGAAAAAAAATAGTTACAGCTATTCAAATATATTCTGAGAAAATCTAATCTTTAATTTCCATGTGTGGTTGGTAAATTAACATACCAATGACATTACTCAGTGAGAATGCTGAGGGATAATCATAAAGTTTACTGTTTTATAGAGCTTTCACTTTTACAGAGGGCTTCCATGTCCCAACTGTAGTTATCTATGGAATGCTTGATTTTGAATCCAAGTGTACCATTGGGTTTTGTTAGATTCATTATCATGATTGTCATTGTTATGTTTGTTATTATTTACCATGTATTGCCTGTATGTCCCCATTATGTTAGCAAAAAAATTAGTTATAGGGACATATCATTAAGAGTAGAAATTTACACTAGGGATATTACTGGCTTACTTAAGCAACTTTGCCAATGCTTCATAATAGGCAAGTAATCCTTTGATTCAGGTTGAGAGAGAAAGAGAGAGAGAATGGAAGAAAAGGAAGAAGGTAGTCAGGAAGGAAGGAGGGAAGGAAAGATGACCAAGCTCACAAAGAATTTATAAATAATTAGATAGGATTTGACTGTTACAGTCATTTCTAGAAAGAAAAGCAACAAACTAGAAAGAAAAAGTCAATAACCCACTCAATTCCCATAAAACTACTGGCAAGGAGTTCCATTAGTTCATTACAGTGAAGACATTTGGAAAAATTAGGCACACTGGAACACTTGAAACCTTTGCCCTCAGCAGAAGTCTTTTGGGGGTCAACTTTCATAATTTAACCACAGTTATTATTGATTACAAGCCTATCATTAATGGGGAATTCATTTGGCAAATTCTGTGGTCCTCTGCTTCCCACCGTGTAGGAGCAAAAGTCACAGAGGGCCTGTAAGGAATAGAGTGCCCAAGATGCCCGTGGAATCATCAAGATGCCACCACACACAGTTGGAACTCACCAAGGTTAGAGGACATACCTTTAAACACCTTCAACCCACTCTGGCAACGCCAATGAAGCATAGTCACAGAACTTCTTTAATGCCCTTTGCCAAAACCCATATATGAGTGACACTCTTAGCTCCAGAAGACACTTAAATCACACTTTGAAGATGATGGAATAATCCACCATATCACATCTTACAAAACACCATACTGGATGCATCACTTTCATTGCAGAACAGCATAAATTGTAAATGTTCTCCTGTGTGGGTGGGACCACACCAGGATGCTTCTCTCTCTCCACATACCTTGTATTTCTTCCTTCATTAACTTCTCTGTACAAGGATACAGTATTCTATACACTAAGAGCATGCTTTGGATATTCCACTCAATGTTTATTGATGAGGTTATTGGCATTCACACTTCTGAGATAGAAAGTTCACAGTTTTACTGTTAAAATCTCAAGCCTTCCTCAAAACAGGTATGTGTTTTATTTATTTAATAGGCCTAAATGATCCTTTTATTGATTAAAAACTCAAAACCTCAGACTTGTCTTTGAAATAATTAGTTACCAATGTGGTTAAATTAATAACACTAGTACAGAGGATGGTATCTAGAGAATGGGGGAAATAGCTGCCATATTTCCATAAACCATGTGGGAGAATAGTGGCATGTGAGAAATTAAAAATGCTCTTTGTTAATTTAAATGCCTCTAAGTTTCAATGAATGTAATAATATAGGAGATAATATTCTACTCTAGGAGAAAATCAAGAGAATTATTTATTTTACTAGATGAATCTAATGGTCAAAGTACTTCACCTGTAACTCACCAATGAGTTAATTCTAAGTATCAGTTGGGCATCTTGCTTCAGGACATTATGGGACACATAGAAAAAACTATCCCCACTGACCAAAGGGACCTGTGAAGAATAAATTCTTCAAGACTGTATCTTGAAAGTACTTGTATCTTAGGCAGAAAAAAAAAAAAAGAATTGCATTATACTTAGAGGAAATTGTTTTAAATGGTGATGGAAATGTATAGATTCTATTTAAGAAAGAATATCTTGAAATATGAGAGAGAGAATGTTAGTATTTACTTAGACTAAAAATTCATTAGTGTTATCCCTCCAGACCCCATGATGAGAGAGAATACTATGAGAAAAAGTATTTATTAAAAAGAAGATTTAAAGAACAATTTTTAAAGAGCTACATGTAAGATGGAGAGGTGAATGGAGGTGGAGGAAAGGTGTCAAGGTCAATATTGGATAAAATAATGAAATTCCCCTTAATTAACCTCAGTTCTTGCTGCTCTTTGTATCACCTGAGCTGAGTGGCGAGAGATTGGCCTGTTCGAGATGTGGCGGGAAAATGTAGTTGTGGATAGGCAGAATAAAATTTCACATTTGTACTGTATAAGCTCTCATGGGTTACTCTCTGACACTAAAAAAGTCTAAGCATTCAAAGGGGCACAGCAGTCTGTTCTCAAATTCTCCTTTTCCGAAAAGGTACAGTGTCATATCCTGACCCAAGAAATGACCTTTATAAATTTGCCACTCAACAAAATAAAGCTCTTCAAGTGATCAGTAGGACTTGCCATCCAGAAGAGATGGTGACTGCTTATAAAATTGTGGAAGCCTTCTCTGAAACTGTGGACCACAGATTAACTGTCCCCTGAGAGCTGGTTTAGGCTTTAATGCACATGAAAATGGGAAGATTGTTTCCAAGTTCCTATTTGTGTCACTCCTGCAACTTGTACATTTCCTTCTTAAGAAAAGAAAATCCGGACTTCCCTGGTGGCACAGTCGTTAAGAATCCGGCTGCCAATGCAGGGGACACAGGTTCAATCCCTGGTCTGGGAAGATCCCACATGCCGCGGAGCAACTAAGCCCGTGTGCCACAACTGCTGAGCCTGCACTCTAGAACCTGTGAGCCACAACTACTGAGCCCACGTGCCGCAACTACTGAAGCCCACGGGCCTAGAGCCTGTGCCCCACAGCAAGAGAAACCACCACAATGAGAAGCCCATGAACTGCAACAAAGAATGGCCCCCGCTCGCTGCAACTAGAGATAGCCTGCATGCAGCAATGAAGACCCAACGCAGTCAAGAAAAAATTAAAAATTAAAAATAAATAAATAAAAGAAACTCCTTAAATCCAGCCAGCTGCAAACATGGTGCCAAGGGTTTCTCCGGAGCATCAGAGCCACTGCACAGAAATGTGGAACTCAAAGAAAAAGTGATATGGCCTGGCTTCCTAAGAATTGTTTTTCATAAAAAACTATAATGTAGAAATAAATAATAATAATAAGTGGTAGAAATAACACAGAGTAAAGAAGGTAGCAAGTAAGAAAGCTGATAAAGACACTCAGAGAGGGACTTCCCTGGCGGTCCAGTGTTTAAGACCTCGCCTTCCAATGCAGGGGGTGCAGGTTTGATCCCTGATCCGGGAGCTAAGATCCCAAATACCTTGTGGCCAAAAAAACCAAAACATAAAACAGAAGCAATATTGTAACAAATTCAATAAAGACTTTAAAAAATGGTCCACATCAAAAGGATATTAAAAAAAAACACTCAGAGAAAAAAATATTTATACTCTTAAAAGATTTAATTATCTGGCTGATTTCCATAAGATGGGAAATCTTGCTAGATTAATTGAGAAACTAAAAGTTAATTATGAGGGACTTCCGTGGTGGCGCAGTGGTTAAGAATCCGCCTCTCAACGCAGGAGACAAGGGTTCGAGCCCTGGTCTGGGAAGATACCACATGCCGTGGAGCAGCTAAGCCCGTGCGCTACAACTACTGAGCCTGCGCTCTAGAGCCCGTGAGCCACAGCTACTGAGCCCATGTGCCACAACTTCTGAAGCCCGTGTGCCTAGAGCCCGTGCTCCACAGCAAGAGAAGCTGCTGCAAGGAGAAGCCCACGCACTGCAACGAAGAGTAGCCCCCGCTTGCCGCACCTAGAGAAAGCCCGTGCTCAGCAACGAAGACCCAACGCAGCCCAAAATAAATAAATAAATAAATAATTTTCAATCTTATAAAAAAAAGTTAGTTATGAAACACCCAAAAATGCTGCTTCTGGGAACCCCACTGTTTAATTTTTAACAGTGATTTTTATCACAGGCTACTGTGATCATTGCGAAACGGTTCGTTAAAATGCTTTAAAAATGGACCAGCATCCATTGTGGCAACAGTGGGAGTTGAGAGCCAGGAATTTAGGGATGTTGAGTCCTTCCAAGAAGCTTGAACCATGGACTACAGGAGCCAATGGCAAACAGCCTTGAAACTCACAGACTCTTGGCAGTGCAACAGTGAAGCTTCTTAAGAGTAGCCAGAGCCCCCAACACTCCCACAGCTCCTTTGGCACCAAAAAACCTTGCTTGAGAAGGAAATTTATAGAGGCAGACATAGAATTTTATGAGGCCTGAGTAATGTATTTATTTCAGCACATTTAGGTCATAAAATTATCATTGAGCTGAATGTTCTGGAAAGTAAACACAATTCCATCTTTTTTGCCTCAAAAGCAGACTTACTTTGGGTTACAGCGCTCAGATCCAGTCTGTGTTTGTTATTTGGACTTTCAGTACCAGTCAGTTCTGCATAGTCTAGAGCAGATGCCATTTGGTAGTGAATGGTGACTGCTGAGGTTTCTGCTACCTAGCAGCGTTGATGCACTGGCAGCTGAAAAGTAAAAACATTTTCTGGGAACAATTTAGTCAAGCCTCATATAGCAGAGAGGAGTAGCGTATTAGCTGTAGGTCACCTGTGTTGCATTTTTAAGGGTTTAACCTGTAGGTGGTTTTTTTCCCCTAAGAAGCAGAAACTTAACCTTTCTTTACTTTCTGATTTTAAAGTAAAATAATAAAATACAGTAATTTGCATTCCTTGAGCCCAGACCAACAGACGCTGGTGGTAGTTTGACAGAAACATACTAGATGTCAGAAGAAAATAAATCAAACAGTGAATTTAAAATTTGATCTCTCCACCCCCACCAGTCAAAATCACAAAACAATCCTCACATCAAAGTTGGTTTCTTTCGCCAATTCCAATAAAGAGATTTTAAAGCCTACATTTTATTTTTTATTTTAATTATATTAGAAGTTTAAAAGCAATAACAAATCAGCTGTCAAAATATTAGGAGACTCCAAATAGTCAAAACAATCTTGCTAAAGAAGGGCAAAATTGTAGTTCTCACACTTCCTGATTACAAAATGTACTGCAAAGCTATCAAGTATAATACTGGCATAAAGATAGACAAAAGACCACTATTGAATAGAGCCCAGAAATAAACTCTCACACATATGGTCAAATGATTTTTGACAAGGGTTCCAAGACCATTCAGTGGGAAAAAGGAAGTTTTGTAACAAATGATGCTGGGGAAGCTGGCTATCCTCATGCAAAAGAATGAAGTTGGGCAGGTATAAAAATTAACCCAAGGTAGATCAAAGAATGAAATGTAAGAATTGAAACTATAAAACTCTTAGATGAAAACATAGGGCAAATGCTTCATGACACTGGATTTGGCAATGATTTCTTGGATATGACACCAAAGGCACAGGCAACAAAAGAAAAAGTAGACAAATTGGACTTCATGAAAATTTATAAACTTTGTGCATCAAAAGACAGCAAGAAAACCAAACAATCCAATTTAAAAATGGGCAAAGGACTTGAATAGACCTTTTGCCAAAGAAGATACACAGTAAGCACATGAAAAGATGCTCAAGATTACTAGTCATTAGGGAAATGCAGATCAAAACCACAGTGAGATACCACTTCACACCCACTAGGATGGCTTTTTTTTTTTTTAACAGATAACAATAAGTGTTAGTGAGAATGTAGAGAAATTGGAACCCTGTGCGTTGTTGGTGGGAATGTAAATGGTGCAGCTGCTGTGGAAAATAGTGTAACGATTTCTCAAAAGAAAAATTTTAAACAGAATCACCATATGAGCCAGCAATTCCACTTCAGGGTATATACCAAAACAAGAACCAAAAAAAGTGAAACAGGAACTCACACAGATATTTGTATTCTCATGTTCATAACAACTTTATTCACAACAGCCAAAAGGTGGAAGCAACCTGAGTGTCCATCAGGTTGGACACTCAGTGGATGAATGGATAAACAAAATGTGGTATATACATACAACGGAATATTATTCAGCCTTAAAAAGAGGGGACTTTTGACACAAGCTACAACATGGATACACCTTGAAGACATTATGTAAGAAAAACAAGCCAGTCACAAAAGGACAAATACTGTATGATTCCACTCATATGAGGTACCTAGAGTAGTCAAATTCCTAGAGACAGAAAGCAGACTGGTGGCTGCCAAGGGCTGGGAGGAGGGGGGAATGTAGAGTTAGTGTTTAATGGGTACAGAGCTTCAGTCTGGGAAGAAGAAAAAGTTCTGGAGATGGTTGGTGATGATGGTTGCACAACAATGTGGATGTATTTAATGCCACCGAATTGTCCAATTAAAAATAGTTAAGGGCTTCCCTGGTGGCGCAGTGGTTGAGAGTCCGCCTGCCGATGCAGGGCGGTCTGCGAGGATCCCACACACCGCGGAGCGGCTGGGCCTGTGAGCCATGGCCGCTGAGCCTGCGCATCCGGAGCCTGTGCTCCACAACGGGAGAGGCCACAACAGTGAGAGGCCCGCGTACCGCAAAAAAAAAAAAAAAAAATTGTCACATACTATAATTGCAGCTATAACTAAATCTAGCTCGGAAAGAAAACTGAAAGGAAATATCAAAATGTTTTAACAATTTGTATTGGAGTGATGAGGTGATTTGCTTTTTTTTTTTTTAACCTATTTTCCTATTGTTTTTGAAAGAGGATGTTATAATCTTTCATGGAAAATAAATTTATAATGAAAACTGAAAAGAAGGAACAAGGAAAAGTTTTAAAATCTTTGTTATTAAAACCCCTTTTAGTTATTACCCATAAAATCCAGAATGGTGGTTATTTTTGAGGCTTTTGCCAAGTAGTATGAATATAGAGGATGAGTAATTGAGGTTCCTAGAAAACCCTTGCTCAACTCTATGCTTCAAAAACTGCTTCAGGATTTGGGTCACTGAGCAGAGGACACAGAAGATGAACGTTTCTAAAGTAGGAAACTTTTCAAGGACTGCCATGCCCTTGACACTGGGCAAAGACAACTTCCTGAAGACAAAAACTGCATGTTCAGAGGGATGCCTCTTTAGGTTAAGGTAGACTCATCTCTCGGCAAATAGCCTTTGAAACTGCTTTCCAAAGTGAAGCAGTGAGTGATGCTAAGTGGATTGTAACTTGATTCTGTATCCATCTTTCTCTGGCATACTTGCTGTCATTAGCTCATTGTCTTTCAGCAAGTTCCACCTCTAGCCCTACTCTACCACCCACCCAGGGAAAAGAGAATCAGAACAAGAGAGGATCTGGGTTCAGATGATGTCTGCTCTTTAGGAGGGACCGGTAGAGGGCTTCTGTCCCAGAGCAGAAGCTGCAGCTGCACCTCAGGTTACTCAGCTCCTTGACAGGCTGTCCACGACCTCCCACTTAGAGCAGCTCCCAGAAGAGGGAAGTGAGGGGGACCTGTGGAAGATGTCCCTTGAGGCACCAAGGTAACCTGCTTCCCAGAGGTCCAACATCTGCGTGCCTTTCTGATGGGTCCAGTTGTTATAAGCCCCTCCCCATAAGAGCCATTATCCAATCGGTCTTCCAGAGCCATTGTCCACAGCAGACATTGCCACGCCACAAATATTCTCATAAATTTAGTTCCATTCCATGATGCTCTTGGATTCTGGTTGAAAGAAGCTTTCCAAAGTCCCAGTTTGCTTTCTTTTCTACCCTCTTCCATTTTGGACCATTCTGTTGTCTCATCAATCCTAGGTGGTTCGAGATCAGATCTCCCACTGCACAGTGAAATTGCGCCAGACCACGGGTCTCATGGAGTACTGCCTGGAGGTGATTAAGGAAAATGATCCTAGTGGCTTTTTGCAGGTAAGTGTCAACTAGTTTCTGCTTCAGATTCTCAATGCCCCACGAGACTGAGTCTAGGACGCCAAGGCCAGACTCCCTACGGCCCTGGCTGGGCATGGGCCCCTGCACATCAGAACCCACCTTTGTGCGGCCGTGCGGACATGGGTGCCTGCGGAACTTCACTGGCTTCTCGGAAGTCTCTGCCACCACGTGCTACAAGATTGAGAAGTGCGTGGGCTTTTAAATTTGTTATTGTTTATGTTTGATCATGAAAACATAATTCCCTCTAAGTTCCTCCAAAGCAGAGTCACTGCCTTGCTTAAGAATTGGGTCCCTTTACTAATATCCTGGACAGTTTTGTCAGCTAGAGGTGTAATTATACAAGGTTTCTACCTTTTTTGACACCTCCTTCTGGCCAGTAAGTCAGTGATTTCCCAAATAAATTGAAGTTTTTTCATTCCTTGGATGTCTCTTGATTTCTTCAGATGATGAAGAAATCTCATGATTTCTTTCTTTTAGTGACATGTTATGATGTCAGCTAAATTTTACTTCACTTTTGATCCTAGTGATTAAGGGACCTTTTATTAAGGAACGTGTAGATTCCTTCCAACTGACAGTCTACAAAACTGGCCAAGAACAACAGAGGGGACCTAAATATAAGAAACAAAAAAGTTCTCTACCAAAGAATAAAGTCATACATGAAGATGATGTGCGTAAAGTGTAGGAAATTCTATATTACAGATTAGCATATGCAGCCTCTCTGAACTATTTAATAAAACTAATTTCTAAGTCTTGACAGGATACCCACAGCTCATATCAGAAACTTAGGGCCATTGGTTCTAGTAGATTTAACTAATTGCTAACATATCATTATTTAATGTTGTTGGCTTTTAGTTGATAGGTCATAAACAGCATGATCATATATCCAGATCATATATTAGAGCAATTAACAGCAGCTAATTATGTATAGTGCCTCCCTCTGACTCCCAAAAGTGTTCAGATTTTCATGATGAATCACGGGTCACCCTCGTCATAAAAGGCTCCTTGCTGCCTGCAAGAGACAGGAAGGGTGTGAGTCCCGGGGCACTCAGTGGGCTGCTCTGGGAGAGCCGAAGAGCTCTGTGTCCATTGTGGGGATGTATTTCTTAGGCTGTGGTCTTTGTTGTGATAGATTTCTGACGCCCTCATAAGGAGAGTGCACCTGACTGAGGATCAGTGGGGGAAAGGCACGCTCACTCCCAGGATGACCACGGACTTCGACTTGAGTCTGGACAACAGCCCTCTGCTGCAGTCTATCCACCAGCTCGACTTTGTGCAGATGAAAAGTGAGTGCCTGTGCCACCCCCTTCCCAGTCATAGCAGTACCCCAAGTGGATCCTGGTGCTGGAAGCAGGATAAAGGTGGCTTGCCAGATTGCAGCAAACAAAAGGCAGCCTCCAGGTTTATAGATCAGCTGAGAGGTGGGAAAGTCCACACACACACACACACACACACACACACACACACCCCTCTGGTTAATGTTACAAAAATCTGGAGTGGCTCCTGTCTTATCATATAATAGAAATGTACCCTTTTAGCTGGGTGACCTGCCTCTCAGAAAGTCAGATAAATCCAGATCAACTCAATGCTTGCCTCTTTGAGAATCTTAGAGATTTCACATGCTCAGCATCAGAGAATAGCTGACATAAAAAGAGGAAGAAAGAGAGAGAGCTGTACATAAATAAAATCTTGTTACAGATAGTAACCCAGATATACTGATATAAATCAAGGGAGTTAGAATTGAGACTGCTTCCACAGGAGTAGAGATAGTGGCAAACAATTGAGTGTAGATTAGCAGGAATTTGAGAGGATCAGAGTCAGCCTGCCTATAGTGGTCAGGAAAATGAGAGCCTGGACACAGAAGGAAGATGAAAATATGAAATAAATTTTAACTTTTTAAAGTTTTTGGTCCATGCAATTAGGGGATATGGCAAGATCTGTTTGAGATTTGGGGTGGCTGAGGGGAAGTACAAGTACTTAAAATTATCTTAAGGAAAATAACTCTTTGAAAAAAAGGTAAAAACTCAAACCAAACATGCAATGATATTGTTATGGCAGTGTAAGTAATAGCCCATTTGAAAAATATTTCTGATTTTTTAAAACTTTTTATCGTGAAATAATTATACATTCACAGGAAGTTGCAGCAATATTAAGGAGAGGTCCCCTGTACCCTTCAGCCAGTTTCCATCAGTGGTTACATCTAGCATTTAACTATCACATCATATCAAAACCAGGAAATTGACGTTGGTACAGTGTGTGTGTGTGTAGTTCTGTGCCATCAGGTCACATGTATACCCGCCTCTGCAATCGCGATACAGAACTATTCCATCACCACAAAGACTTCCCTCCTGCTGCCTCCCCTCCCCCATCCCCAATCCCTGGCAACCACTGATCTGTCCTCTATCCCTCTAACTTGGTCATTTTCTGATCTTTTTTTAAAACTGAAGAAATTGATTTGCTCTTTGCTTCTCCCAATTTAAGCATCTGTGTAATAAATAACTTAGAATTCAGTGCTTTAACATTTTTGTTTCTTAAGAAAAATCTGCATGCGTCCTTTTATTAGACAGAGCCATATAACCCAGCAAGTGTTAGGGCTACAGACTACATCATGCAGTTAACACTCATCCCTGTCCCTGGTACATGTACTTCTCTCATTTTTTTAATGGATTTTGGCCCTCTTTTATTTTCAGTTTTCTCATCTTTTTGTTTCATATGTATTGCTTTGGGATAATGCCTTAATTTTCGAAGTAAGTAGTGTACAGATTATAAATAAAAATGCTTCGTTGTAGTCACAAAAATAGTTAGCATTTACTGACTGCCTACCAAACCAGACACACTCCTAATTGCTTTCCATGGATTAACTCATTTTATTCTCACAATCCTAGTAGGCAGCTGAGAAAACTGAGGCACAGGAAGACTGGGTTACTTGCCTGAGCTCACCCAGCTAGTGAGTGGCAGGGCCGGGATTCAAACGCGGGGAGCATGGTTCCAGAACCCACACCTACAGCTTCTGGTTTGTGCTGTAAAGTTAATGCCTTACTAAGTGGCTTCTTCAAGGAATAACTGAAGTCTTCTCTTAAACTTAAGAAATTTAATTTTTTGTTGCAGCAGTGCTTTCAAGCTTTAAAAAAATTTTTTCTTTAACACCTACATGGTAGCCTGTGATGTGTCACCATCCAGGTAGTATAGAGAGCCTGAGGGAAAGCCCCTTTGATCAGCCTCTCTCTTTGCCCAGTTCCTTCAAGGAGGTAGAATCATTGAAAGGTTATGTCACAAGTAGCTCAGAGGAGAAAATGTGTCACAAAAGGGCAATGTAAGGGCTTTTGGTAGAAGAGAAAAAAAAAAAAAAGAGCCAATCCAATTAGCCTTGGTGATGAGGCAGGAGGAGGGGCGGGTAGAGGATAGAAGCCTCAGGGCTTTCAGATGGTTTAATCAGCTGGAGAGCCCTCTCCTCCCCCATCCATCCTGAGTCATGTCCATCTGCCATGGTGGACTCCAGGCCAGCTGGCACGATGGTAACTATTGTACTGGAGTGAACTGGCCCTTCATCTGATGTGGGAACTGCAGGTTCACGTGTCGTGCATCACAGACCACATTCCTAAAGCATTCTCACTTGGCCATTTAGGGCTGCACACAGGAGTTAAGTGTGGACACGACTGTACACACAGGAGAGAATGCCACACACTCTAAAGGCCAAAACGCAGAAAACTCTCATAGCAAAAATTCACCTGGAATACAAAATTATCCAGAAGAGTTATTTATGAATTTAATATAGCAGGTCATTTGGTGTGAGAGTGGATTATTCCATTTTCCTTTTCAGCACTTCATGTTAATTTAATTTACTTCTGTTAAGCATCCCTCTGCAGAGTTCATTTATAAGCTTTGCTTTGTGCTCATTAAGTTTAATTAATTCAGTGAGAGCCCAGTCCTCTTTAGAATCTGAATAATTTTTATCTGTCATGCTTTCAATGGAAAGAAAAAGCCAAAAGGTATGACACAGTAGAACTTGATTGACGGTAGTTAAGACTTCTCCTACTGGCCCCTTTGATATCTGTTAATATATACACAACCTTGCCTTGTGTAGTGTTGGTCTTTTTATTTTCTTAGGATATTCATAGTCAGTTTAATAAACTGTGCTTTCACAGCTTGTCAAGAAATTACACCCAATATCCATGTACAAATGGCCAAATTTAAGTAGCATTTGGAATGGTGTTAATCTGACCATTGTGAGACTAACAATACATTAGTTTCAATATATGATATCTAATTGTGCGAAGTAGATTAACAGAAAGTTTAAAATATTTTCAAAGTTACTAGAAATATGCATTTAAAGCTATGATTCAAACTTACAACTAGAATATCTGTTTAATTCCTGACTCAAAATCTGAGCATCTCTCTGGTTTTGAAATTTCATCTCAGGTGCCTTTTTTTTTTTTTTTTTCTTGTGGTACGCGGGCCCCTCACTGTTGTGGTCTCTCCCGTTGCAGAGCACAGGCTCCGGACGCACAGGCTCAGCGGCCATGGCTCACGGGCCCAGCCGCTCCGCGGCATGTGGGATCTTCCTGGACCGGGGCATGAACCCGCGTCCCCTGCATCGGCAGGCGGACTCTCAACCACTGCACCACCAGGGAAGCCCACCTTTCTTTTTTTAATATCAAAGAAGATAGATCTGTGGTTGGCTTTTAAATATTTCCACTTTGGCCAGCTGCTACTCAGCTAAAGTGCATTACCTAAAATTATTCTCTTATTAGTTAAGGATTTAACTGATCTGCTCTTTCTGATTCCACATCACCCTCAAGCAATTGAGATTTGAGTGGAGAATGCTGGTACCCTCTTTGTTCAAATATTCCTAAATTGTGATGTCATGTTTTCCAGTTGCATTTTGATTAGAAAATCATCTTACCCTCTTTCCAGACTATGGGAGTTGTGCTTGATCTCTCAGGCTTTTCTTTTGTAGAAAACAACTGATTAAACTTTGTTTTCTGTTTTTATTATGGAGTAATGAACACATTTTTCCTTAATTCTAAATTGCTATTTTCAACTCTTACCAGGTCATGGGAAGGAAATTTTAATGTTTTTTTCCCAGTCTATCAAGGGCTCTGCTGCTTGGCTCAAAATAGATATCAGATACCTACCCTCTCCCAGAAAAATATTACCCCAGAATTGCCGAAGTACACAAAGTGTTCCAAGGTTCATGAGTCAGTGCTGAAATGAAACACCAGTGTGTTCATTCCAGCCCAGGATGAAACATCGACCTAATGGTCTATCAAGCGTTTTTAGCACATAGACCAATGGCTGTTAATCCCTTGCGTGCCTCTACTCACCTAAGGACACATTTATCTTCATTAACTAATGTTGAATGTTAAAAGCCCTGAGTATGCACCAAGGTCATGGGCAAGGACAGTGTGATCTGAACAGACCCTCCTATAAATCATGGAGAACGAATGCACAGAGCTTTGGCAGTGATGGGGATGAGCACACGTGCGGACTTGTGTGGAATCTCTTCATGGTCTGAGGGCCTGGAATTCGTATCCTCAAAGCCTGTGTTCACGTTTATCCTTAGCAAAGTACTAGTGATAGCTTTCCAGAAACAGCCTGTCCTTCCTCTAAAGTCTAAACTTTTCCTCAGATGCCATTTGTATTGTTCAACCACCATAAAAAGGAAAGACAGTCTACAAAGAAACCCTCAGAGAACATGACGGAGAAAAATTGCTTTCCCAACCACCATAGCTCTTAAGGTGGAATGTTTCTTTAATCTATACCAGCAATTCTTGAGAAGCTGTATTGTTCACATTATAGGAACCAAAAATGTTTCATTCTCTTGGAATTAGGCCTACACTTTCCCTCTCATTCACTATTACTGAACCCCAGACTGGAGAGGCAAGAAAAACATCCAGCCCCTGGAACCAACCTGCTGGGCATCAAAACCCAGCTCTGCCACTGACTAGTGGTGAACTCTTTCTGTGTTTCAGTTTCTTTGTCTAAAATAGGGATAATAACGGTACCTACCTTGTGGGGTCGTGTTGAAAATTAAATGAGTGAACACATGTAAGCCTCTGCCCACAGTCTGACCCTTAGCAGTGTTTCCACAGCACGGGATGTCTTTTCTCCCATTTGTCCTCACCACACTCCTGTGAAACCTCACAAAGGAATTCTGGATGGTTGTGAGTGCTGTCAATCTGAAAAGTACTGGGAAGAGGGAAAAGTAAACAAATGTGAAAAACGTGAGAGATAATTTGAACTAGAATGGCCTTTAAAAGGTAAGACATTTGAAAACCTTGGTATAACAAGCCACTGTGGCAGAATTTAATTTTGAGATGAGGCTCCACCAGACCCCAGGGAAGTCAATAAGAACACCTGCCCTCCTGTGTCGAAGAGAATTTTTAGCCTGAAGCTTGAGTTTACAGGCTAAAAGGATGCTGAGTACTAGAATTCTGATCAGGTCGGGGGAAACTAGTTCTTTAAGAAAAATAAAGATGTCCAGGAATGATCATGAAGGTGTTAAGATAGTTACTGTAGCTCCAACGATAGGAATTTCAATAAAATAAAACCTTCTCTCTCAGAGTTCAGCCCAGGAACTGTAATGCTGTCCATTTCCAAAACACAAGAGATAAATCAATTTGAAAATACTTTGTATTCTTGTAGGTCATTTATTTTATACTTAATAAAGTGAAAAAGGGTAATAATAATATAACACCCAGTATAAAATCCATTGTTCTGAAATGCCAGCCTTAGTCTTTGCTAATGAGGCTGTAATTATGTCACATTTCCTTTTATATGCGACATCACTTTGGGGTAAATAAGGAAAAAGAAAAAATAATTCTCAGCACATTGAGAAATAGATTTAGATACATGCAAATGTTTCTGGGTTCCTTCCTTCTCTTCCTTTCTCTCTCTCTCTCTCTCACTTTGCTTTCTTTGTTTGCTTGTTTGTTTAAATTTGGGACACTGTTAAGATCTGAAGATTAGTGACTGGTTAGACTTTTTTCTCTCTTCTTGGCCTTTTAAAGTGTATCCACTGAGGACTTATGAATGAAGTTCACATGTTTTAATTATATATGACACCATGTATTTCAATTAGTCTTTTAATTATACCTATGTCTATATGGGAAATTTGAGGTTTCTTATCAGAGACATTGCAAGTATTTGTATGATTCAAATTGAAAACATCTTGTGATCTTATTCTTTGATTTTAAAATTGATGAAATGTAAACTTGCCTGAAACATGAACAAAGGGAAAATGAAGACTGATAAGGCAGATAATGAAATAGAGTCCAAGAAATTGTTGTTTTATGGAAGGCTGTAACCATTAAGCACAGCTAAGAGCAAATATCCCCAGGGAGAATCATTCCATGTCTCTAGAAGCCCTTTGAAGAATGGTTTGCTTAAACTTGTCAGATTTTACTCCACTGTTAATATGTTAAGATGTATTCTGTTTATATGGAAAAAAAATTTTAATGACAAAGTAAGTCCCTAACTGGAATAATGACCTTAAGTTAACCTCCAGTTACAACTCCTAGATGATACCTGTTACATGTAGATAGTCATTAGAATCATTCGAAGCAGTTGTGTCTTCTGTCTCCTTTTCCCAGCCAGTCCTGTAGTCTATGTATTGAACAAGGCAGTGCATTTATTTCCTTTCCTCCAATTCCAGATTTCCTCTGAGGCTGCAGAGCCATTGTTCTCTGATAAGATTCCACCTGAACCCCGTGCAATTGAAACTTGAAACATTATTTCCCTTCCTAAACTGATGACCTCCAATTAACTGGTGGTAATTTTGATTTAATTATGTTTGATCTGGTAACTCAGGCATGGTTTTCTTGTCATGTACCAGCCTTCTTGATTATAAGATAATAGACCTGCTTCACCCTCACATCACTTATAGTCACTGCTTTTGTTTTGTAGGTAATCCACCATAGAACCTGTTTTCTAAACTGCTGTTAAATTAACCATCTTAGTCAGGGTCACTGGCAAAGAGGAGATTTAATTCAGTGCATGACACTCCAAGTCCAGTTTTGGTACAGCATACCAGGTGTTCCACAGTTAACATTTGTTCACCTGAATGTCCCTGGACGTGGTCCACACCATTCTATCCTGTGTTAAAGTGCTACAAAAATAAATTCATGTTTTAGTGCTGAAAAATAATTTTAAGCAGTTAGTAAAAACACTGCTCCCAGATACATAAATTGAGTTCATATGTTAGGAGCTAGGATTATTCATTCCCTGGCATTTCTATGTATGTCTGAAGGCTCAACTAATCTGCAGTTTTAAGTAATACAAGACTCAACACAAAATGGGGGGGAGTGGTATTGTGACTAGTAACACTGTGACAGATTCTCACAAGGTCACGAGGACACTCTGACCTTCCCTGCCAAGCCCCATCTGTTCCCATACTACTCTCCAGGCTCACAGTTGACTGCTCTACACCTACAGAAAGAACAGACTTGAGCTAGTGCCATTTTTAAGGTATAGCTGCTTTGAAAGAATGGTGTCAAATTCCTCAGAAGTTTCAAAACTGAGAAATCACTGTTTGTGTCACTTGGTACCAAATTTTCAAAAATCCAGAGCTATAGCTACTTATGTGCACAGAACCTTGAGTGGAATCACTAATAAAAAATGATAGGGCTTCCCTGGTGGCGCAGTGGTTGAGAGTCCGCCTGCCGATGCAGGGGACACGGGTTCGTGCCCCAATCCGGGCGGATCCCACATGCCGTGGAGCGGCTGGGCCCGTGAGCCGTGGCCGCTGAGCCTGCGCGTCCAGAGCCTGTGCTCCGCAACAGGAGAGGCCACAACAGTGAGAGGCCCGCGTAAGGCAAAAAAAAAAAAAGATAGAACCTTAGAAATATAGTGGTTTCAGAGCTATTTCTCAGCATAGGCAGTTCCCATTTTATTAAATGTGGTTTAAGGCTCAGAATAAACTCTATGATAAATTCATCAGCCATGTTATGGGTGAAACAGGCTTCCGTGGGCTGGATGGGACATCCATGTCCCACGTGAAACACTTCCCTTAGGAGTGATGCCTTCGGTGCTCAAGGGGGTGAGAACAGAGCCGTTGTCTCCCCGCCAGGTAAGGTAGGAAGTGCCACCATGAGCTGGGAAAAGGCAGCGCAGTAGACCAGAAACCACTGCCACTCCTGGAGGCTCTAGGAGGGCTCCTGTTCAGGTGCCCCCGACCTCCATGCACCCCAGGCTAGCTGCTTAGCCCAGCCACTTGACCTAAGTAAGGGCGTGCTTCTCATTCCTAGATACTGAAAATGTTGGCAGCTCGACAGAAGCCAGGGTTACACTAATTTCTGTTTAGCTTCCTCTCCAGTCCCAGCGACTCCCATCCTACAGCTGGAGGAGTGCTGCACCCACAACAACAGCGCTACGCTGTCTTGGAAACAGCCGCCCCTGTCCACGGTGCCCGCCGAAGGATACATTCTGGAGCTGGATGATGGCAATGGCGGTCAGTTCCGGGTAAGTGGAGAACCTACAGCTTGTCAGCCAAAACCGGTGACGACCTCGGAGGACCCACCATGGAGTCTCCGACCCATCCCGGCAGGGCCTGCCTGCTCTTCATCTGAGGCCTGCTTTCTCCATGTCCCATCAAAGAAGGACAAAGGAGTCCTTGAATAGAAACTGCTCCACTCTTCTGAAGAGAAAATATTGATACGTGCGGTACTGCAAGCTCTGGTGTCAGATTGCCTGCATTCAAGTCCCAACTCCCCCACTTGGCTCTGGGACTGTGCCCATTTCTCAGCTCTCTGAGCCTTCAGGTCCTCACTTGTAAAAAGGGGATGACAATAATAACATGTACCTCGTGCACTGTTAAGAGCCACTTAGATAATTCATATAAAATTCTTAGCATAATGCAATCTCAGACCCCAGCCTACTTAGTATCCCACTGACAAGTTGTCATTTTAAGGCTGTGCTTTGGATGCAAATTATTTTTACTCATTACATCAGCATAATGTTGCAACGTGTACAGCTAAAGAGAGAGGCATCTGCCTAACCTATGCTAAGGATGCATTATGCTAAGATTTATTTTAAGCTTTTGAAATGTCATTCTTCCTCCGTTCCCTGTTTCCTCCCTCTTCCCTCTGTACTGTGGTGAAAATCTGAATACTCACGATTTCCCTTCCTAAACTTCAAAACTCCTATGCTTTGTGACAGTTTCTGAAGTCATCAGTGGGTTATAAACATAGCATAGAGATGACTTCATGTTTTCAAACCTGTTTTTTACAAATCATACTGATGAATAAAGAGCTCAGTAGGTATAATATACTGAATAAATGCCAATAATAATAATAAGCATAATGCTAACTGTAAGTACACAGTTTTAATCTTTTAAGCCCTATCTGCTAATAACTAGCATTCAGTAAGCTGCCAGACCCATGCTAAACACAAGGCACTATGCTAGTCAGTTTGCACGTATGACCTTATATAATCCTCACACCAACCTCATAAGGTAAGTATTTTTGTCCCCATTTTATAGAGAAGGAAACTGCGGCTAAAAGAGGTCAGTTCAGTGCCCAGTAGCTCACAGGATGAGCTCAGATCAGGCAGACCCCAAAGCACCTGCTCCTGTCCACCCTGCAACATTGCCTCCTGACCAGCCCCAGGCAAGGGTTGGAGTTAAATGGTGGCCTGTTCTTTTCTGCCCCTCAGGAAGTGTATGTTGGAAAGGAGACCATGTGCACCGTGGATGGTCTTCACTTCAACAGCACATACAATGCTCGCATCAAGGCCTTCAACAAAACAGGAGTCAGCCAGTACAGCAAGACCCTGGTCCTCCAGACGTCCGAGGGTAAGGCCCTTCAGCAGTATCCCTCAGAGCGAGAACTGCGAGGCATCTAGAATGGCTGGCAAGCCCGGAGGTAACCCCACAACTGCCCACATTCACAAGTGTTTCTATGACTTGCCCTGCATTCTGGCACAGAGCTACTGTTTCTCTCCTGCCTTTAGCGAGCCCATGGTATGTGGACGTGATCAAACCAAAGAGTCCACAGCGGCAGTTCCAATGGCCTTGGCCGGCGGCTTCCTTTGATAACGCTCTAAATAAGCTGCAGCGGAAGAAGCTGAAAAGTGCAGGCCTCAATGGGCCGCGGTGTGTGAGACAGACGTATCTAGGCTCTAGGGCAGGCTCCCATTCTCCACGATACACACCACTGTCCAGTTTTGCCCAGATGATTCTCAATTGCTTTGTAGCGCTGGCTTGTGTCTGAGGGCGGGGCTGAGGTCCTTTCCAGCTGCGGATATATCTGACTGAACGTGTTTCCAAGGGGTGTGGGGCGCAGGAGCCTTTCCGAGAGGGCCTGTCAGCCACTCCTGGCTTAACCAGCAAGTTCCGTTTCGCACGCTGGGACCGAGGCTCCCCGTGGGCACCAGCCAGGAAGAGGCCAGCGCCTCTGCATTACCTCGCCATTTTCACCTTTGCCAGTCCCTCTAGGCTTGGTTAGGCTGCCCGGGGCCTCCGCACAAGGTCCATCTCCAGACAACTTTCTCTTCTTGGCTATACTGTAAATATTTTGGTCATCAAAGGCAAGCCATCCATCTCAGGAGAGGGGCTTGCATTTGATGACCAGGTATAACCTCTGAGGCTGTTAACATTTTCACTCTAAAAGCAATTGCAACACATGAAATTAAACCTATGACGAGGTATTTGTGGTTGGTGCCAAAGCATTTTCAGACCTTCTGGGTGTCATTTTAATCATAGAAGCCACCCCCATCCCATGGCATTCTCTGTAACTTCCCTCTGCAGAACTGATTATGTTGATTTTGTTCACTCAAAATGTTAGCTAAAAGAACTGTGCTCCACTTCCCACAAACCTCAGCATGTGCCAGTCACCCCTAAAATGGTTCACATGGTTAAAAATAAGCACAATTTCAAATCCCACAGCAAGGTTGAAAGGCCCCTAGTCATGAAGACCACACTTGGGGAGCACTTGTAAGTCTGAATGATGCTACTCAAAGAGAAGGACCTGGTGAAGGGGAAATGCCCACATACCTATCCCCCTTTGGGTTATAGGGATGTGGTAGCCGAGCCTCCCCTGGGATGATCATTTTAGCAACTTCTCTCTGGGAAGAGATGTATCAGCTTGAGAGCAATTGCCTCTTTTCCCAAAGCACCATGCTAGATGCTAAAACCCTCCAGAAGCATTCCTAGGTGCGATGCAGAAGGCCCTTGATGGGGATGGCCTTGTTTCCCATGTGTGTACAAAGCGGTTTGATTGAAGAGTGAAGTGCATGCCATCAGAGCAGGGAGACAATATGCAGCAACGTTGTTCATCTGTGTCACCAGACCTATGGGAAAACTATTTCTATTCATAATGCATCATGGAAATCATACTATTCTGCCAAAATCAGTTATTAGCATAGCAGCCTGAGCACTTATGTCTCTCTTTTCATCCTGCAGGAGGATGTAGTTTCTAAGTTTCGATTAATGTTCATAAGATTATGGTGTCTAATAAATTACAGGATTGGAACTGCGATCCTTGGTACCACAGTCACAGAACTGGGGGTCATTTTCTAAAAGAAACTAACGGAACATGTCCTCTTCCAACAAAGAAACTGTACTGTAGAAATTAATTTCCTCCATGAATTTTATATATTGTGTACAAATATAAGGTATGTATCTAAATACAAAGAAAACCCTATCATCGTGTAGATATCAGTATTCTCTGTTACTGCACAGAAGTGATTTTCTCATGATGAAATAAAGTTCACACACATACTTTCTCCATAACTTTGGTTTGTTCTATTTGTTTCTCCCTCATTCTAATTCATTCCAACAGTGAGACAAGATTTAGAAAGCAAGAAAAAATATAATGAATAGCTTATTAGGAAAAAAAAGATTTGATCGATCTATAACAATTGAGAAAGCCTGTAGAACTAAAGAATTATACCTCTTTTTTTGTTTTTTAGAAACCAATGAGAAAAATGCCACTAACAGAGTTTTAATAAGTTAACTGAACTTATACTTTAACTGAACTTATACTTTATTAATCTTATTTCTTACCATTCCTGGAAAGATTTGCTTTGGGGATTTTTTTCTTTGCTCCTATTGTGGGTGATGGGATGGTTGGTTTGCTTTCTACTTTAATAAAATCTTTTATCTTCTTTTTAGCAAGAGTTAACCTCTTTCCAAGGTTCAAAATAAAAAATCTGTATCACAGAAGGGTACGATCTCGTATGTGATAGCAAGTCTAACTCGTATTTACATGCATTTAGTCCAAGGTTTAAATCACTTATCACCTATACTCTCTGAACTATCACAGAACCTTCTGCTGACCTAAGGTAACTTTATGCAGGGGAGATCAAATGTCCACATTGTTGTGAATTCTGACCCTTTTTTTTCAAAAGCAAATTTGTTTGTCTATTTGTTGGACAGTATTTGATAAGTGTCTGATATGGGTTTAGAGTGTTGAGCAGAGGTCGCCCCAGCTGTCATGGAGCTCACAGTCTAGGAAGAGAGACAGGCCTTAAAGAAATAGACATGCAAATATTGCATACTTACAAATTATGATAAACACTGTGAGAGAAGGAAAGGGGACCATAAGGAAGACATAATTTATATAAGGGAATCAGTCATGAAAACAATGAAAAATAATTTAATGCAATGGAATTATAAAGAATGTGTTATCAAAAGAGAAAAGGAGGGCCTCCCTGGTGGCGCAGTGGTTGAGAGTCCGCCTGCCGATGCAGGGGATACGGGTTCGTGCCCCGGTCTGGGAGGATCCCATATGCCGCGGAGCGGCTGGGCCCGTGAGCCGTGGCCGCTGAGCCTGCGCGTCCGGAGCCTGTGCTCCGCAACGGGAGGGGCCACAGCAGTGAGAGGCCCGCATACCGCAAAAAGAAAAAAAAAAAAAAAAAAAAAAAAAAAAAAAAAAAAGAGAGAAAAGGAAAGGAAAACAAATTATTATATAAGTTCAAGTTTGCTTAGTTCCCTGAAAGCAAAGTTTTTGGGAATGTACCTAACACAGCCATGAGAATAAGACCAGTTGCAGATCTAAACCAAATTACCCTGACTTAAGAAGAAACTTAACTATAAGCAATTAATAATTTTAATGAAATTTTAAAATAAGGCCCACAACCTGCTTGTATATATCTTTAAAGTAATTCATTTAATAGCTGTGATGGCTGCGTCACGGTCTCTGAAACCATCTACAAAAGAGTATTTGTTTAAAATATTATGTGACAAGGCCTTGTTAATACATAGAGTTCTAGGGCTCATTCTGTGTCTGGGAGACTATTCTCCTGCCCCCGACCCCCAAAGAAAAATAGACATGGGCGAGAATAGGACAGAAAAATTTTTGTTCATTTTTCTCTATTTTCCTTCTACCTACCTAAACAGACTACTTTTTTTTCTTCTTTTCAAATCTGGAGAAAAAATAAGATAGACCAAAGATAATATTCCTGGTGCTCAAAAAATTCACTGAGACTATTATCTGGCTGGAGCAAGGTCTTTCTCTGACTTCCCTCAGCTCTCAGAGCCAGGGAACTGCTTCACGCAGCCTTCTCAGCACAGGAGGAGGTACAGCTCACCAATCCTTCAGGGGAATTAGAACACCGAGGGTTGCACCTTCTGTGCAAAAAATACTCTTTAATCCAAATCTTTGCGAAAAAGATCATTTCACTGGACACATTCTTAGAAGTAGAATTACTAGACTAAAGAGTATGAATGTCTTTAAGCCCTTGATCTATGTTTGCAACTTGCTTTCCGGATAGATTTTACACCAGAAATGTATGAGCCGTTCCACTTTTTTTTTTTTTTTTTTTTTTTTTTGGCGTTACGTGGGCCTCTCACTGTTGTGGCCTCTCCCGTTGCGGAGCACAGGCTCCGGACGCGCAGGCCCAGCGGCCATGGCTCACGGGCCCAGCCGCTCCGCGGCATGTGGGATCCTCCCGGACCGGGGCACGAACCCGTGTTCCCTGCATTGGCAGGCGGACTCTCAACCACTGCGCCACCAGGGAAGCCCTGTTCCACTTTTAATATCACCTTAATTCTACTATTTAGAGTTTAATTTCGACTAACATGCAGCCTCTTCTAAAAGTAAAAATGTTTCTAACAGAGGGTTTTTTAATTTGTATTTTCATAGACATAATATTCTGATTGTCTTACATCTAATAGCTACATGAAATACAACACACTACAGGGAAAATGAACATGATCTAAAGGGGAGGAGAGACTTCTCAGAGAAGGGAGAGAGAGAAATCCTAACAGAGGGAACAACTGTAGGTAAGGTAAAAACTTCAAATTATGCCTTGAGCTGACTTTGCAAAGGAGGCCTCATTCACTCAAAAACATTAATTGAGCGAGCCGATTTGACGATCACAGCGATGCATACAGCATGGCCCTGCCCAGTGCTTACGGGCTTTACTCTTCCTCCTTCCCTGAACTCCATGGCACCTGGCCCAGAGTGCCTAAAACTACGGTACCACCTCACCCCTCGAGAACTAAGATTTCCACCCTACAGTGTAGGCAGTCATCTTACAGTCAAGATGTAAGCAACAATGACCTGTGATTGGTAGGAAAAGAAAGAACAGAGTTCAGGCACAGAAGGTCCTGCGTTATTCTCACGGCAGAGCCCTTGATGTCACTCAGCTCTCCCTCTTTTTATGCACAATTCCGCTGAGCTCATTGATGCATTGGCAAAGAGCACAGCAGACCTGAAACCTCACATTAGAAGAGAAAGGAATTTGGTATAGAAGTGAATTGAGGCTGTTGGCAGCACTGAGCAAGGAAGGTAACTGGAAAAACTGAACAATCCAAAAAAAAAAAGGGGGGGGGAGAGAAAGAGAACGTTCTGTGGCATATGCTCAGAAAGTCAGAAACTATATAATGCATTTTAGAAAGATTTCCACCTAATACATTTAAAAGTCAGTATATATTCTGGAACTCTTGATAAAGGAGTATTAAGTATATCAGAAGGCTTTATGGAATTACAGTATAAGTACCCCCCCCCAAAAAAATACTATGGTAATTTTGTGTAGAGCTTCCAAGAACTTTCTTCATTGCCCATTAAAAGATTCCCTGAAAAAAGACAGCAATATGAAAGCCAGCAAATATTTTTAGGATACTGAAATCCAGCAGAGGAATTGTATAAAAGCTATCCATTTACTATAAGGTCCTAAAAATAGGGATTCTTTTCTCTTCACCCTAAGACTGCTATATAGACCTTATACCTCTGTACCCACTGCTATTGTTTAAACCTCCCTTCTGTTCTGTTGCTGCAACATTCCAGATTTGCCCTATGTATTAGTTTCCCATTGCTGCTTTAACAAATTACCACAAGCTTAGCAGCTTAAAACAGCACAGATTTATCACCTTACAGTTCTAGAGATCAGAATCCTAAATGGGTTTCACTGGGCTAAAAGTGAGGTGTCAGCAGGACTGCATTCCTTGGAGGTGGTTCTAGGGGAGAATCTGTTCTGTTTCTTTCCCAGCTTCTAGACACCGCCGGCATCCCTTGGCTCACGACCCCTTCCTCCATCTTCAAAGCCAGCAGCATAACGTCTTCCAATCTCTTTCTGACTCTAACCCTCCTGTTTCCCTTTTATAAGCATCCTTGTGATTTATTACCTTGGACCCACCTGCATAGTCCAGGATAATCTCCCATCTCAAGATCCTTAACTCAGTCACATCTGCAAAGTTCCTTTTGCCATGTTAGGTGCCATAGTCACAGCTTCCGGGGATTATGACATGGAGATTTTTTGACGGGCCATTGTTCTGCCTACCACACTCTATGAGGAAAGTGTTATTATTATTATTCCACTCTACATATGGCAAAACGGAGCCTGGGAGAGGATAAATGACGTGCCAGGCCTGGGCCTTTCAGCTCCAATGCCCAGCACGGTACACTTTGATGCTGACATTAAAACAGTGCTATTTGCACTCAACCAAAAAGAGGGAAAGAGGGAAAACTATCCTAAGTCTGTTTGCTAGATGTCTGAAGACAGCTTGTAAAAGCAGTACTGTGTAGCTGCCTCACATGTTCATCCAGAAACCCCAGGCAGAAATAGGACTTTAACACTTTCAGTCATGTTAGACTTTTGCTCTAAAGAATAATATTCCTGCTTTAAGAAGGAGATGTGGGAATGACTATCATTTCCAGTATAATATCCAAGCACGTCCTTGGGTCCTGTCCTTTTTCCATGTCTTCCCTCTGGCTCCCCAGCCCCCCGGGGTGAGCTTCTCTCCAACGTGGACACTTTCAGCTGGCAGTGATGGGTTGCTGCCTGGGAAGGAAAAGGATGTCAGAGCCACATCTTTGCGGTCCTTGAAAGACCCCACCAAGTGAGGTCTGGGACTGGGAGCCCTGCTCGGGTTGAAACCACAGAGCTATTTATTCACAGAAGCTCTCAGCCTTCCAGATCTCAACTGTGAGGAAAAGTGGGGAGTATAATCAGTGATCATGAGAGAATCAGGCTGTAGATAAGGCTGTAAATTGCAGCATTCTCTGCACACAGGTGCTCAGAGCACTGAGCAAAAGTGCTCTCAAGCATTGTCTTACTTGAACAGCCGTAAAAGCCATCTCCCCAGTGCTTTCCAGGATTGTTTTATCTAATGACAACAAAAGGGTTGGGGCTCTTGAAATCACATCTTAGAAACTGCTTTCTAAAAGGGGACATAGAGGTGTTATTCATAAAGATTAAAATGCCTTTTTCTTTCGCATTAGGCTCTCAGCATCACAACACCCTTTCCAGTGTGCTAGCTTCTTGTCCCACACATCACAGAAAATAACCCAGAGAATATTCAGTGATGCAGGCAGAATACAGGCCCAGAATGACCCCAGATGCATCTGTTCAAAAGTCTCTTTGCAGATATTTTATAGTGATTTGGGGCCAGGATAAGTGCTGTACTCTTAAACCTTAATGTACTGAGACACACACCCGCCCCGCTTCCCACCAGAGAATATGTAACCTTGTGGGGGAAAAAGAACCTCATCTCATCTCAGCCCGCCCACCTTGTGTGGTCAGAATCCCAAAGGGGAGAGTGACGTAGTTGCTTTTCAATTCCTAACCACCACAGTCCACGGAACCACTCTATATAGACAAGAAAGATTCATCCTCAGTATAATGCAGGGCATGGAGAATGATAATTAGGTCCTCCACACAATCCTTGGTCACCCCTGAGACCACTGGAATGTGCCCCATGGCCTATAGCACCGACCTTACCTTTTATACATTTCCAAGGCACAAAAGAGAGCAATGGCCTTGTCAGCCCCCAAATTTTATCTACCAGGAATTGATCTGCCTGTGGCCCTTATCCTGTCCCATCATAGCTGGCAGTGTGACTTAGATGTGTCCCTTAATCTCTCTGGACTTCAGGGTTTTGTTTGGGGTGGGGGGATTGTTTTGTCTCTAAAACTATGGACTTAGAGCAGATGACCTCTAAGTTCTTTACAGTTAATACCCCCTGGTTTTCGTCTGTGGCTTCTCTCTTCAAAATCACGGCCGAAAGCTGTTACTATTTCAGGAAATGCTATGGACTGGCGTAGCCGCCTCCTGCTTCCCCCAGGGGTTCTAGTGGGTCTCAGAGGTTGCCTGTGACACTGAAAATTCAACACTAGTAGGAAGTAGCCGGTAAAGGGTCACACAAGGAAAAGCGTATGGTCCACTCTGCCTCGGCTCTAGTTTTCATGACTCCGAGCACCAGAGCCGTCCCCGCAGCCCCAATTAAAAGTATCTAGTTAGAGGGATATGCATTTCCAGGACAAATTCCTCAAGGTAGGTAAACCATACCTGAACAAATCCGGGTAGATTTTATGAAATCCAAGGTGAGAGGCATCGTGACAGCTTTCAGAGCCCAGAAAAGAGGTGCTTTGCTCCTTTTAATTTTGACAACATGCACGACATCCCAGAGAATTGCCTGATTTTCCGTAGGACCGAATTGGATCCAAACCCTATTTTCGCTTTTGGAGAATGTGCTTTGCACTTGACATTCTGGGGAGCAGTTTAGTCCTTTGGAATCTTTTGTATCTCTTTGAAATATAGGAATTTTCAGTTCTTCTGATGATAGTTCCTTATAAATAATGCCCTGGTGTTCTAAATTGGAGTGGACGACTTGGTGTCCCAAGGGTGGAAAGAGGCTGTTTCATTTCTTCTTTTAAAAGGAGCTTTTCAGAACGGAAGTGTTTCTCACTTCTCAACTGCAGTTAATGCCACACTTAAGAAAGATTATAATACCACCTTTCACTGTAAATTATGTACCAGTGCGACATAACTGTGACTTTGGCTGCTTAGTAGATCATTTAAGGACACTCAACCCCTTCACTCATTTATTTGTCTCTTTTAAAATCTTCCCAACAAAAGCAAATTATTTTACAGCTGGTGTATAATTGAACTGAAACTCATCTTTAACGCTGCTTGTGCAGCTCTTAGTGACATATCTTGCCTTACTGTACTCTGAAATACAACCATCTTGTTGAACCAGCATCCAAGGACTGCTTAAATTATGAAGCTGTTCACTGCCAGACAGGAAGATAACCAAGAATTCTACCAGAGCACAAAAGAAGCTGGGTTAGCATATGGAATCCCTATCAGTTTACCTTTCCTCTTTGAATTCCAAAAATAATACCTCAAAGACTGTACTTTACATTTCCAAATATTCCACATCTGTAGAAATCTTTAGTGCACTGTACATGTTGGAATCAGTCAAGAAATTCTACCCTCAGAAATATAAAAACCAATTCGTAGTATAAGATACAGATTTTCTCTAAATACGGTCAGTTCTCCTCCCAACTTCATGTGTCCCATTTCCCAGCTGCTCAGGTTTAATGCAATGTCTGCTAATGAACAAATAAAATAAATTTACAGTAAGGCAAAAAAGGAGCACACCACGTAAATATTCTTTTTTTGCCTCAAACCCAAAAGTCAGTAAATAATAAGTGTGGTCCCCAGCCAATCTTTGCTTTGATAATTCTTATTACCTCTTTCAAGCAGAGGCCCCAACTCCAGCGTCCAGCCAATCCAGGTGGGAAGGGAAAGTAGTCCGGGCAAAGGCAAGAGGAGAGTGATGGTCACTGACCGAGCTGAGGGAAAGTGTGCCTTGTCACACTCCCATTATAAACACAGGCCTCATCCCAGAGTCACTGATATGCCCGGAGCTGCCACACCAGTATTCCACTGGCATTCTGTTTCCCATTGCTCTTTGCTGCTAAACTGCTTTTGCTCAGCAAAGCTCTTCAGCAGACAGGATCACTGCATGTGAGGAAATGTGACAAGAAATTAAAAATCTTTGAAGGGGCTATTTTTCTTCCTCCAGTGACCTATACATGAAAAATTAATAACAGTTATCCTGGTTATTAGCTATGACCTGAAACATAGCTTCATATCGTGTATTCTGAAAAAAGCACTAACCCAATTCCTCTTTGTCGTGACTAACAGAATATTAATGGCTGAAAAGCCTTCTCCAGATCTCAGTAATTGTGCTTTGAAGGAGAGGTAAGGAAGTGGGATGTACATCCTTTTTGCATCCTGGGTATAACACAGAATACACTCTTGGTTAGCTATGTGTAGGCTCAATGTTAGTTGTGTGATTTGGCTAAACATGGGTGTGGCACCACTGTTCCCAATATTGTCTTACTGTCTTTGGTTCATGTCTCTGAACATGTCCAGAGGGGCACGATGAGGAGAGTAAAGATTTGAAATCCACACTCTAGAAGAAAGGGTGGAAATCGATTCTATTTATCCCAGAAAAGGGATGATTTGATTTAAAGGGGACCGGTGACTGCTCTCAAATATTTGAAGAACTAGCGCACTGTTCTGTATGGCCCCAGATAGTAATGCTACGAGAGATATATCCAGACCAATGTAAGCCATAACTACAAACAGGAGGGGGCTGCCTGGAGGCCATGAGGTCCTCAACCTAGGGGACTTCAAGGGGAAGCTTGTGATTGCTGCTCAGATGTTATCGAGATAAGTGTCTTCCCTCTAAGACTCCTGCAACCTAAGGTAATATCAAGTGACTTAGATGACCTGTAGGCAACTGACCCAACACTTGCACCATGTGCCCATGGGGAAGGGCACAAAGAGTCTGCTGGGATCAAGTGGAAAGTGCTCTCTTGCACTTCATTTGGACAATTTTCATGACAAGGTAGGAAGTTTTTTTTAGGAGCTTCTTAGAGAAAATGGGGTAAGAGCCCAGCTGGTAGGGTATGGGAGGCCATAGGTGGGAAAAATTCAGAGACAGAGATGGAGTGATTGGGTAATATGTATATTAAATCAGCTTGCTTGAATAGAGAGCATGGTTCAAGATTGAGAGGAGTCAGGGACAACTGGGTCATCAGTAAATAACGGATCTACATAAAAGGATAGAAAAGCTAACCATTGTAGTGTCAAGTTATTAATCCCATGAATAACCATAGCTGCCCTCAGCCCCATCCCGCAGAGTGGTGCCATCACCAACTCTAAGTGCCTCTTCCTGGTGCTGAGAATAGAAAAGGTGAGTATGACGGGATTGGATATGCTCCCTGAGTCTGGATTCAGTACATGTCTCTTCACTGGTTTTCAGATGATTACTCGAGAGTTCAATATACTCTGAAATTCATTCTACTGTATATGTCCTTTCCCTTAGTTTTCAGGGCAACAAGTATTATAAATATAATGAATTAATTATTATTACTTGGTGAAAAACACATTTCCAAGCAAATTCTTGTTAAAAATATTTTACTGAGATAAATATAGTTGTAAATTCTCTCCCTAAAAGAAGCCCATATCAGTTTGTGGTGCTGTGCAATTGTCTTTCAAATTTTTCCATTAAACTAAAAGACTGATTCCCCCCTGAGATCATTATAATGTAAATCATTTCTGAGCAAGGAAATGATCACACATGCCAAATTACCCAAACCATTTGAAGTTTAGGTAGAAGAAAATTGGAATGTATTATTATTGGAAACACAGAGCCTTAACTCCATAAGTAGCCATTTCTTTTCTCTGAAAATCTGCTTTACACTTTTCTGTAAAAAAGAAAAAAAGGAAAAGAAAAAAATTTCCCCCAAGGATAAGTCTAAAGCCTGAAAAGCTAATTTTAATATGTTCAGAAATGAAAATGAGACTGGGTTGGCAGTATTAAGCTGAAATGCTCCACCAATGCCCTTGCTCTGAGCTCTTCAAATAGAATCCCGTTCTGCACACATGTGCTCCACTGAGCATGCACAGAATAGCATTTGGATAGGATAAGGATGTGTTCAACCCAGAGGAACATGCTAACAGACTCACACCAGAAAAATATTCCCAGGAACACTCTCTGGCCACCAAAACAAAATTATTTTTTCAATGAGAAGAAAGTTCCTTGGTGGTTTTGGACATAGAATACTACCATCAGGCCATCTGTATTTCCTAAATTATTACTATCAAACTGAGCTCTAAGAAGGCCCCTATTGGTAAAACATCTGTCTCTGACCAGATAACCCTACTGCATACAACCACCTATTGTTCAACAAAAGAGAAAGGAATGATTTTAGTAATTTAGAGGAACTACCTCTAAATTACTCTAAATGTTAGAATCACATCAAGTAATTGATATGTCCTTACTCTGGGATAATAGTTATCTTCATGCCAGACCCGACTATCTGAAAATAAAGACATTTTTGCCACAAATGCACCTCACCACTGCCCATGGTCTGTTTATTGTTAGAGAACCAGAGATGTTCAAGGGCATCCCTAGGGTGTCATCTTAATGCAGAAACAAAGGTAAGGCTCCTTCCCTGATTACTTGTTCAGCCCTATCTTCCTCTCCTATTCAAAGAGCAAGTCTTGAGTGTGCTGGTATAGAAAAACCATCTCGTCCATTTAGAAACAGAAAAAATAAGAGACAAAAGGGAAAATATGGAACAGCAAAGAGTTGGTCAAAATCATCACCTCCTAAATAGAAACTCTTTAATAGGCCATTGTTGTACAGGTAGTAACATCCAAGGGAGCTGGAGAGGGTGAAGTATTAATCTCCTCTTGGTCATCAATGGGTAAAATTTACCTCTAAGATTTCTAAATTCAACTCTAAAGATATTTAATTAAATGGAAACTTCCAATACTTTCTCTACCACTAAAAATTGGGAGAAGAGAAAACAATTGTCTGTGATATTTGAAGTATCCTCTGGTCATGTGTTCCGACCTGCCGAGAATTCCCTCCCAGTCTCAAACCACATTGGCAACTATGGGGTGGATGAGGCTTTGTGAAAATGCATTCGTAAGGCAGGTCTCGGGGAAAACTGTGCACAGCAGGTGGCAGATTTCTGATCTCTAGTTTGCATTGATCTTACATTTAGACACAGATTCAGAAGAACAGACAGTCCCTTTTCCAGTGCCTTCGGAAAGATTGCCGCTCCGTAGAATGAGTCCTTTCTCCTCCACCCTTAATCTACAACCCAGCTTCCCCAGGAGATCCTACTTTGATTTCCGATCCTCACCCCATCAGCTGAGCTTGCATTCCTCTTTACAGTCTCTCAATGCACCGGGTGAGCTGAGCTCGTCTGACCTTTCCTCTTGATCTCTGTGCCTTGAAGGCATCTCTGAGTACCTGTTTCGTTCTTGGCGTCCATGTGCGTGCAGAGGGTGATGAGCTAGTCTCTATGTCTGTGGCCTGCTTCCGGTATGAGGAGCATTTGGATGATGGAGCTTTGTGGCATTCTTGCGTGTGTGGTGTGAGGACCAGCCACCAAGCTGTGGTCAATGTATATAATGGTGTCGGAAAGTGATGAGTGAAGTTGTTCTTTTTGCACAAGCTGGTACCACCATGGGAAACCTGCTCTGTCATCACATGCAATAGCATAGCACGTGCAGGTGCTGGCTGAGTGGAGGCTGTGGCCTTAGTATGGAGGTTTGCAACCCTGCTGTATCCAGGAAACCAGCTGTGTCTGGGAGACTGGATCAGTGCATCCAGCCTGGAGTGGTCTGATTAAACATAGACTCAAGAGATCTTTATTGAAAAAATAAAAGTAAAAAACTTGCCAGCAGCAGAATGCATCATACAAAGCAGACACACCAGAGAGCAGAAAGTGAAAGTATTTCCTGCCGAAGCCTGTGCTCACTGGTCAGACAGTCGGGGTCATGGCTGATTTTTTTCTAAGCAAAGGGGAGGAACCACCACCAGCTAAATCAGAAACCCTCAACTAGCCTAAGGCCCAAAGGTGGGAGTCACTGAAAACTCTGGCCTCCCGAAGTTTCCCACAGCCAAGAGGGTTGTGACACGGCTTCAGGCTGATTTCAGAAAGCTGGACTAGTGATACTATGCCATGAATTCTGTCTAGCCAATAGAATCTTAAAATATCTAAACTGCAGTCCTATTTGATCTCTTCAGGACTATATTGTAATCAGGGATACACATGATGCACATTTCACATTTCCAAAGGTTTCTTTTGTTTGTTATTTTATTCTGTTTGCTCATCCCACATCCTGGAATGAAGAAGGCCACAGCATGACAGTGCAAAAAGGATGCAGGGACTTCAAGCTCTCTTTAAAATGACATTTTTCTTTGTGTTTTTATGTTTCTTACTGTTTTTCTGTGCGCTATTGGCTTTTAAACATGCTTTGTTATGGAAGCCTTTTGTGTCTAATGTACTGAAATATTGTTATAGTCTTTGTAATGTATATTGTCTCAAGAATAAAATATGTGGGTTTGGGGATATCTGATGGCTGTATTTGACACCATTGTTCTAGTTGTATCGTTGAAACTTAAATGTACGATGGTGTGTTTAAAGTCGTGTAAAAAAGATTTCAGAAAACTTGTTTTGAAAAAGACTTGCACAAGGCATGATTCATTTAAAAAATTTAAAAGCCCTATTCAGATTCTACAAATTTATTTCCAAAGCTGGATATCAGATTCAGTTTTAAAACTCCAGGTGTTCTATACTCACTAAGTTCTAACCTGTGAATAGGAATTGAAGTGATACTTGATACAAACTAAACATAAGTATTCAGCCATGAGTTGGAGAAAATGATTATTCTGCATATCAATTCATCCCAGCGAAGAAAAAAACCAAAAGTAAGATCATAATCTTTACATTTTGTTTTTAATTCAATCATTAGTCCTTTCTAAGGTGCTTTCTTAATTCTTCTAAAATTCTTTTAACTCACTGTATTATCCTTTATTTAGCACATAAGGGCCTTACTGAATTGAAAAAAACATTAAATGATCCTTTCTAGGAGATACCCTGGTGCTCATCAAAAACACATTTCCTAGATCAGTCACTGACAGCACTTGAAATTGTAGTTCACACACCTTTGAACATTTTAAGACGACTGCTTCATCCACCCTGATGAAACTTCTCATGGAGTAGGTAAGAGTATGTTAGGGAAAGAGGGAGATGGTTGCAAAAGTCACACAAGTGATTCCAATACATCTCTGAGGTCACTCCCACCCCCTTCCCCCCTTAGGTGAAAAGGACTCATGTAGTAAAATAATCCAAGAAAGAGATGAGGTCATTTTCATATTTATGACATTTAATTCATGTCATTATTAATAATTACCAGATGTATGTATTAGCATAGGGATTGCATTACACATTTAGTTATATAATTATCATGTGGCTTGAGCCTAAGTCACAGCAAAGGCCTCTGGGCATAACCAGAGTTAGAAGTACATGGAATAGTGATGTAGAATGGAGTTTTATCAAGATTCAGGGATTTCTCCATTTCAGTTGGATGAATTTTTCTCATTTTCTTCTGAATATGGAAACTTTAGTGGAAAAGATTAAACTTGGAACATGATGAAAATTTAAGCTGTACAGTTTAGAAACAATTGGAGGAGACTTTATTAAATGGAAAAAAAAAAAAAAAAAAAAGGTGTACTAGTCATTTTGAAAGAGCAGAGAGGCAATTTTTACCCAGGCAAGTAAACTAATACAGAAAGGGCTTTGGTTTTTCATGAATCAGGCCTCTGGTGACTCTCTTCAGCTGGTGCTTTTTACATGTATACAAATAATTTTTATTGACCTGGTTGTTGTTTCATAGCTTTGATGTGTAGTATCTCTTTATAGGATGCAATTTTGAGACACAATCTGCACCTTACTCTCAATTAGGCAAGTATACCTATTGTAATTGTTCTCTTTTACTTATGTGCTTGGTATGCTCCACTCTCTTCACAAAATAAATGGTGGCAGCTTATTCTATGTCAATAAAATTGTCTAATTGTCATTCAAATCCCATTATAGCAGTTTCTCACATACGCAGAAAAATGAGTCTGTATTTTTAAATTTTATGCCTCAGAGAAGATTACTTTTCCTCCAGATTTCTTGTACATCAATGCAAAGCACTCTTTATAAGCAGAGCACTTGTGGGCAAAGGTACTAATCAGACCGAAACAGTTTTAAACTGAGTAGTGTATGCAGTTTTAAACTGAGCCCTTTTTTGGTATTAGTCTATCAAAAGAGACATGTTTTCTTATCAATGTCAATTTTGCTTCCTATTTCTCTCTCCCATGCCTTTCACTTGGAATGACAACAGTTGATATTAAAAAGCTGTTGGCAGGTATGGAATAACCTTATTCTGTTACAAATAGCAAAGACCAAAGTGCATGTGTGGTGGCTCACGGATCTGAAAAATCAGCAATTTTTGTCTGTCCAGAGCAAGTTCTGGGCAGGTGACATTTAGAGCTCGGGCACAGCGCTGCGTACAAAGACGTCATTCCATCTACACCTAAGGTCCAAAACGTTTTACACGGTAGTTTTAGGAGTAACACGGAAACTCCATTTGTGGTGAAGGAAGCAACCTGTCTTACATCCAAGTCACAATCACTCATGAAAATTAGTTTCTGTTCCTGATAGCTTCGAAGCTTTTGAGCTTTCACTAACACTGAGGAAATTTTCAAAACGAGTAGATATGAGCACTTCTGCAGAAGGGATATTTCCTTGTTTCACTGAGTGTGTTTTATCCCTCCTCCATCTAGGACTCTAGCTCCTAGCCTCCCCGTCTCAGGGTTACACAGGAGGCATCTTAGCGCATCCCTCTCCCCTTATGTCTCTGGTGTACTGTTCTGCCAGTCACCGGGTGAAGGGGCTTGCACCTTCCAAAATCGATGCCACTGCTCTCCCAGATCACCCGGCTGGGAGTGCAGGCTGAGCCGGGTAACCCCTGCTGAATCGGTCGTGTGTCCTCCACCTGCTTCTGGGCGCAGAGAGCCCTAGCTCCCAGGAAGTGCCCCCTGTCTGCTCACTCACAGCCCCTTCTGGCCCTGGACACCTCCTTCCCGCATGGAAGCATGCAAACGGGACAAGACGCTCCTCTCCGGCCCAGGCGTGCGTTATGGCGTGAGCTCAGTGGGTCCGTCTCAGTAACTGCCCTCCCTTCTGTTGTTCCCAGTGGCCTGGTTTGCTTTTGACCCTGGCTCGGCGCACTCTGACATCATCTTCTCCAATGACAACCTGACTGTGACCTGCAGTAGCTACGATGACCGGGTGGTGCTGGGGAAGACTGGCTTCTCCAAAGGTGTCCATTACTGGGAGCTCACGGTGGATCGCTATGACAACCACCCAGACCCTGCCTTTGGTGTGGCTCGCGCCAACGTGATGAAGGATGTGATGTTAGGAAAGGACGACAAAGCCTGGGCGATGTATGTGGACAATAACCGGAGCTGGTTCATGCACAACAACTCGCACACCAACAGGTACCCCGCAGCCCCTACCCCCCAGCCACGCCTGCTTCACGTTGGCTTCCGGTCGAGAACGAGAGCCCAAGTTCAGAGACCTGTTAAACAGACAACGTGAAGAAAGACAGGCAGGCGATGTTTACGAAGTAGAAGTCCTACTGCTCTTGGCTGAGTCCATCCTGGAGTTTTATTTTATGTTATTTGCATAATGACAGAGACATGAGTACTTTCCTAGGTCCCTCATTGCTACGTTCCACCCAGGGCTGGAAACTAAGAATCCTCATGCATATGTATTATAGAAAAACATTCCAGGATTCTAAAATCCAGACTTACAACTTAACCAGAGAAGCACTGTTGGACAAGACACTTAGTTTTTCTGAACATCGGTTTCCAAGTCCACCAATTAGGAAAATCATGTTTTTCCATGCATAAATGTTCCCACGATTACATGAATCATGCAAAAATGCCTCCCATCCACCTGAAAATAGAAGCCACTGTTCTTATTATGATTATTATCAATTCCACTTCTCAGAATAGTAGCCATTCATTAAACTAAGTCGTATGGATGCCAATTTGGATAGTTTCATACTTGAAGAACTCTCTTATTATCGTATGGACTCAGAGTACCCAGTTTGCTGGGGAAAGAGAACAGAGGTAAAGGTTTTCCTTTAACACCAAAATATAGGCAAGTAGAATTTGACCCATGCTATCATATTTTTTCTAGACCTCCTTTTTCATTTGGTTTGTGTTTTCTTCCTCAAATATATTTGTCACAAGTTTCCTAGGTGGAGAAGTGTCTTTTATGGATCCAGGTCCACCTTATTCTCAAAGATTTCCCCAGGATACATTCTCATTGGTGTCTCTGGGAAAAAAAACAAAAATACAGTTGTATTCAGTTGGATCACAAGGAAAGTGAGTCAGGCAGTGGTAGGCAGTGGACTCCACTGTCTCAGCTTTTTCTGTATGCTCATCACTGCCCCTTTTCTAGCCAGTAGGACTCCTAGGGCCTTCACTGCCTGTTCCCTTGGATAGTTTCTATACATCTGCGTTCAGTGTGTATTATTCACCATCACTTGAAGTGAGCACACATGCCATTCCAGCCTGATATCAAATCCTACTAGATGTATATAAACCATTGTCTTCAGTAATTCACATTTGGGGGGACCCTCTGTCACCAGATCCCTGATGCCATGTACCACGCTTACTTTTCCCTTTTAGCTTCTTTATTTTGGAGTGAAGGAGTGAGTAATAACACAACTGCCACACTACGCAGAGAAACACTTTCTTAAGGCAGAGCACATCTGCTTGCATGCAAACTGCATGTCACCAGTGCCTTCATTGCTGAAGCTGTGAATTTCCAAGATGAAATTGATACCCCTGTGTTTTAACCACTATGTGCAGTCTGTGTTCTGAGAGCCGGGGGAAGAGCAACACTCTAACATTTCTGTGCTCTACTGAGATGAGGCTGAAGTTCAGTATTGCTAGCTCTCAAAGAGGAGGAAAAAGACAAATCTGATCACCCATGCTTAATGGCTTTTGTGAAACCATCAATGGAAGCGTAAGACACAATTCGTGGTCAAATGACAGTCACTCCACCTCCTACAGTATAATTAATTATTTCACCTTACAGTGAAATGGTGTTGCCATTTTATGAAGAGCCTCCAACTTCTCCATTCAAATTCAGCATGCCCCAAATTACCATCTTTCTGGAATGAGCTTTTCTGTTTCATGGAGAGCATAAGGGCCCAAATCCAATTATTCATGCATGTGTTTTAGGTTCAGCTTAAGTGCTTCTTTGACTTTCAAATTAAATCATTTTGTATTTAATGATGTTTAATGCACACCATATGTGCAAAGCGTGAGACCCAGCTCTAGGCAGAGCTCTGATAGCCCAAAGGCTACTTTTTGCTCTTGGCCTTTGATGCTTTGTTTTCTACCAGGCAACTGCGTGTAGAGACCCTGTATGAAGGAGTTCACTCTCAGCAACAGCAGAGCAGCGCGGTGAACCTATACATTCTCAACAGGGGAGTGAAAATTGGTTTCCCAGGGAGCGAGCAAAAGATCTTACTTTTTCTTTCTTTTTTTTTTTTTTTGCGGTATGCGGGCCTCTCACTGTTGTGGCCTCTCCCGTTGCGGAGCACAGGCTCCGGATGCGCAGGCCCAGCGGCCATGGCTCACGGGCCCAGCCGCTCCGCGGCATATGGGATCCTCCCAGACCGGGGCACGAACCCGTATCCCCTGCATCGGCAGGCGGACTCTCAACCACTGCGCCACCAGGGAGGCCCAAGATCTTACTTTTTATATATATAAAGCACAGATATACGTACAGCCCATCAGCAGATACACAGTATATCTGCAGTATTAAAGTTGTAAGTGAGATGGGGCAATTAGGGGGAAAAATGTTTTAAAAGGCTCCTGGGGTGGGGATGAAGAGCAATACTTTTAAACAAGTTAAAAAATACTGGTTTAACCATACAAAACGGGAAGCTTCTAGAATGATGACAGGCAAGTGAAACCCCATGTTTTCTTTTCCCACAGAACTGAGGGAGGGATCACAAAGGGGGCCACGATCGGGATCCTCCTAGACTTAAATAGAAAAAACTTGACATTTTTTATCAACGACGATCAGCAAGGTCCCATCGCGTTTGAGAACGTGGAAGGGCTGTTCTTCCCGGCAGTCAGCCTGAACAGGAACGTGCAGGTGAGCTGCAGACTCTGCTTCTGAGGCTGCCCACGGGCAGCGAACTCAGCCCCTGCCCACGGAAGGCCCAGACCGAGACACAGAGGAAGGGGGGGCGCCGGGTGGGATGGACGTGACAAGTGAGATGATTCCAGACCGGCGTAAGCCCCTCGGTTATATTTAGACACAATCTAGTCAACAGCAGGTGGGAAACTGGGATTCTCTGCGTGGCTGGCTAATGATTGTCCCCCTGAGAGCTAGATTCCTCTAGTAGAAAGGAAACTCTTGAATCAGCTGGCATGAAAACAAATGAAATGACTGATGCAAAGCACCGGGAGTGCCTGAGAAGTGAAGGTGTGAGCCTGAAGTGCTAGCACGATGCTCAGAAATTTGGGGCGTTTTCTTTGCACTCTTATCAGTTCTGTCAGGCGCTTCGGGGACAGAAAACACATACTGATGATTTACTGTAAATAAAAACAAGTTCTTCTCATTCGTTCATTCAACAAATATCTATTGAGTGCCTTTAATATGTCAGGCACTATTGAAGTATTATGAGTATTGTTGTTTACCAGTGAAAACAAAACAAAAATCTTTCCCTCTTAGGGCTCACATTCTAGTTATAGGAGACAGACAGTGAATAATAAGCACGATTGCTATGTTAATTATATAGTATGTTAGAAGGCGATATCCAGTGGAGAGAAGACCGAGGGAAGGGTAAGGGACCAAGAGTGCCGGGGTTGGGAGGGCAGTGGCTGTCTTAAGCAGCGTCGTCAGCATAGGTGGGCCTTATTGTAGTCACAGGTGAGCTGAGCCTTGAAGGGGGTGAGGGAGTGAGCTGTGTGGGGCTTTCCAGGCAGAGGGAACAGCCAGGACAAAGTTTCTAAGGCACAAGGGGCCTCACTTAAGCAAGGAAGGGCCAGGAGGTGGCAACTGGGGCAGATGAGGGGCTGTGGGAGAGAAGATCAGAGCCATGCGGGAGGGTGTGCCCTGCCAGCCTCTGCCAGGATGGGAACTTTCACTTCCGTCCTGAGCTAGAACTTATCATCAACTGTGACCCTCATTCAGCAAATGGCTGTCTTACGATAGGATAGATAGTGCTTGAGAATCAAAACACTGCTGGTGATTTTTGCTCTATATAAAACCACGTCTTGGGAGCTATTTTAAAAATCCATTGTTGTTTATCAGTATGTGCAGTAGAACTGATTGCAAGCCAGTGACCTCTGCTCTTCTGTCTTGCTCCAACTAGATGGGTTTTTCTGGACGGCTGAAATCTAATCAATCAGAGTGCAGCCTCTACATTGGACAAAAGAAAGCTATAGATTTCCCTAGAAGTGTGTCTTAGAAAACCCTCATTCAAAGTTTTCCACATTTTCAGCTGTTTCCCTTGCAAAGAATATTGTACTCGACGCTCTTTAGGGGTTTCCAGGATGTTCTGAGTATCTTTAGAGAAAGACTCTTGGGCTGGGGAAGACAGGGACAAGACAAGAAGGTGAGAGATGACAGACAGCAGTGCATGAAATGGTTCTAGCCTGGTCCGTGCAGCTGAAGTATGAGGTTGGACAAAATTCAGTGAAATATTAAGTAAGTGCCCACATTTCTTCATACCTGGCAATCATGTAGTCCATCCCTAAATGAAAGGCTTATCCTAATTGGAATAACTAGTGGACAAATAATAGGGGAAGGGTTGTCTGCGCATCTGCTTTCTGTCCATGGACATGGCAGTGATCACTGCCGTGTGGCCAACAGGCTTTTCTACCTTCAGATCAATGCCTGTGTCTTCAGTCATAGGAACACAATCTCCCCAGAATCCTTTGAAGAAGCAAGTGGCTGCGAACCGTATTATCAAGTGTCTCCAAGAGTGGGGAGCCCAGCATGGTGGCCAGGTTCTTAGCACAGGCTGAACTCTACTAGAATTCTCTTTAATGCCTGCTAGAATAGATGTTACAGAAAACCGAACAGATCCCCTTTTGAGTGAGGAACAGACCCGCTGTGCTCTGGGGAAGGGGTGCAGGGGGGGATCCTGCAGTGCCTTCGGGACTCACAGTCTTTTCCCACAGGTCACGCTTCACACGGGGCTCCCAGTCCCCGACTGCTACTCCAGCAGAGCATCAATAGCCTAAAGATGTGCTGTGGAGGTGCCAGCTGCCTGTTCTTACCTCCACCTGAAAGCAACAGCAAGGAGCTCAGCCAGAGCTGGAGGGAGAGGGAGGAGGAGAGAGATGCTGGTCCTCACACCCCGCAGCCCCCCTTTCCCTCCAACCTCTCTACTGCTGTAAAGCCTGCTTTCTCTTCCACATTCAGCAATTCTAACCAACGGAAGACCTAGACAGCCCACCATGTCACTTTGTTTCCACAGCCAGATTTTGCTTTTATTTACATTATTTTTTGTATGTAGGTGAGTTATCTTTTCTTTCTCCTTTGATCATGTCATTGATGACTTCCTGAACTGGTACTGCCAAGAGAAAATTCTCCTGATAACTTTTTTCTTAAACTTTCTGTCAAAGAGGTAGGTAGTAGGGAGAGGTAAGGAAGAATGAGCTGAATTTGGGGCTTGCCGTTTAGAATGTTCTTGCCCTGTGACCTCTCGTGCAGCGTTAGCTCTGCAAAGCTAGTCTTTTCAGCAATGAAAAGTTTTACTATCCACTGAAGCACAAAAATATCAGCAACCCGACTACACAAAGACAAAGGGGTAGGCTCACAGGACAGCTAGGTCATTAGGACAGGCCAGAAACCCTGGTCACTGAATGAAATTGGAAGGGCTCTAAATATAGGCAGGGCAGGGGACTTCATGATTTGTACAAGTTTTTAATTGAAAACCGATTCTGGACCAGGCACTGTTCTAGACAATGGAGACAGAGTGGTGAATACACAGGTGTGGTCTCTGCCCTCCTGGAGCTTATATTGTCCTAGGAGAACAAACCAAAAATAAAATTATTACAAATGGTTATTAGTATTAGGAAGGAAATAAACAAGGGCCAAACAGGCTCATTGGTAAGATCTTTCAGATCCCCTAGAATGATGCTAAAAATCCATACATTCTGGGGCTTCCCTGGTGGCACAGTGGTTGAGAGTACGCCTGCTGAGGCAGGGTACACGGATTCGTGCCCCAGTCCGGGAAGATCCCACATGCCGCGGAGCGGCTGGGCCCGTGAGCCATGGCCGCTGAGCCTGTGTGTCCGGAGCCTATGCTCCGCAACGGGAGAGGCCACAACAGTGAGAGGCCCACGTACCGAAAAAAAAAAATCCATACATTCTGGCCATAGCACCAGAAACATACCAACTCAATGCCTTTTCAACTGTGCTATTTTAATTATGGTACCTGCTGCCATTCACCACAGAGTCCTTTTTTGGTAGAAATGATGTCAGCATTCTTATTTGTTAATACTGCGATACTAAGCCTTAAAAATAAATGTGAAAAAAAATTAATGACCAGAAGGAGGAGGACTCATTGTCCATAACGGAGGATCTTAAGTTGCAGTTCACAGCATTCACATTCTCAGGATTAATGCGCTTGTCTCCGTGTAGACTCACTATCTGTGCCTGTTACAAATGAACAATCCATCCTCTCTGCTGCCATTCACAACCCAACTTTCTGGAATTGTTCAAATAATGTTTGGGAGGAAGTGAAATTGTAGGTCATTGCTATGATGGATAGCAGAAGAATAAGCTTATTACTTCCATGTAGAGATAGACTTATATAAGCTACCCTTCAGATCCTTTTGTTTGACATGAAGTTTTAGAAAATGTAGCACCTAGAAAGAGGTTCTGGTTAGTTGTCTAAATATTTGCCAGGGAGCCAAGAAATTCACCATGAAAAAAAAAAAAACAAGAATAACAAAAGGGAAGAGGTAGGATGGGAAAGCTAACAAAGTTTGGGCAAAAAGTAATATATGTAAATAGCTACTAATTTACTTTTGGGCTTACTTTATTTAGATTATTTCTATCAGCTGTGGTGTTTTTCTAGTTAAGTGTATCTGATTTATTGAATGGGTGCTATCCTATTTGTGTCCACCTTGGTTTTTCTTGGCTACAGAAACATTCTGTTGCAGGCCAACACTAATTTGATATATGATTTATTCTCCAATGAGACTCGATGGCTGGGCCGCTGTAGACTCATAGTTACTCTTGTTCCTTATTAAATTCATCCTGCTAATTAGATTTCTAGTGACCGGTAACATGTAGTTTACACAGAATTGCAGTTATAGATGCATACAGCTACTGTACTAGAACAGATGGATATTTCTGGTGTGCCAATAAATGATTTTTATGAGAGAACATCCTATGTGTCTTTAGAATTTCTTAGTTTTTGCCTTTTGGGGACGACAATTCCCCTTTGTCAGGGCAAAGTGTCATTGGAAGGTCCCGCAGAGCTCGGGAAAACACCTGCACTTCATTCCATCTCCTCAGGAGCCTTGCACTGTCGCCTAGTGGTGCTGACCTCCTGAATCTTAACTTAGTATGAAACATTAACAGTGAGATGCTGTTGAGGGTCTGCCTCCAAACACTGGGGACTTACCTTAACCTGCTCCTAGAAGCTCCACAAACTTGTACTGCAAGATACAGTGTCACTGACTTTTTCTAACCTGGTTCCTTCACCACTTCTTGTAGTGGCTAAGCAATACGATTGTTTTTAAATAATTACAACAACTAGCCTTTTCAAATGAACAGCCTTGGTTTTATATTAAAAGGAAAACATGACCTAAAAGCATATCGAAAGCACGGGTTAAATCCATTTCACCTGCCTTCCCTAATCTAGGTTGTTTTGGACCTCGGCTCGCAGCCTAAACTATAAGATGTTTGCGGGAGTGGTTTTCCAGGAACTTGGCGTCAGCTGTGTCTAATTCCAGCTGAGATGATTAAGACTGGATCGGATGACCAACCCCTCAACTGGGCATGCGTGAGTGTCCTCTCGGTGACCTTTTGAAGGCGCCGAGGCCTGTAATTAGTTACAGCTGGGCAGAAGGACATTTACCGCACCTTTTTCCAATCACTTTTCCCCATGGCCCCCACGCGTCCCACGCGCCCCACGCGCCCCACGAGCCCCATACCTCAGACCAACCCGCTTCCTTATGCAGTTATCCCATAAATACCCCAGCCCCTTGCCTTGGGTGGGGATGCGGGTTTGAGATTTGTTCCCTCCTCTGTTTGCTTTGCTGGAAACCTCAGCATCCCAGCGTTTTGGTACGCTGTGCCATGGGCAAAACAAACCTGGTTCACGGCTTCCCTGGTGGTGCAGTGGTTAAGAATCCGCCTGCCAATGCAGGGGACACGGGTTCGAGCCCTGGTCCGGGAAGATCCCATATGCCGCGGAGTAACTAAGCCCGTGCACCACAACTACTGAGCCTGCGCTCTAGAGCCCGTGCGCCACGACTACTAAAGCCCATGTGCCACAACTACTGAAGCCCCGTGCCACAATTACTGAAGCCCGTGCGCCTGGAGCCAGTGCTTCCCAACAAGAGAAGCCACCGCAATGAGAAACCCGCGCACCGCAGCAAAGAGTAGTCCCTGCTTGACACAACTAGAGAAAGCCCATGTGCAGCAACAAAGATCCAACGCAGCCAAAAATAAATTAATTATTTTAAAAAACCTGGTTCAGTAACAATATGATCCAGGTTGTAACCTGAGTGGAACCTCAGGCAGTTGTTAGGAGCTGCTGCTCTGTGTCCATCCAGGTTTCTGCACTCTTCTTTCCTCACCACCTACCCTGATATTTTGTTCTTCTTTCTCTATTGGTCCCATCTTCTGGTTTTCTTCTCTTCTTTTGCTACCTAATGGAACACCTTAGCCATGTTTTCCTCTTCCCGTGGTGTTGAGGTTAATAGAACTTCTGATCCCCCTCGAATTTCCTCATAGTAGTGACTAAGTGATTTGCAAGAAATCACCCTATTTTCTGGAAATGATATCCTCTTTTTCTGCCTCTAATGTGTGCATTCATCTTTTGCCCATCTATTCAACTCACTGATAAGAAAGGAGGGCTTGCCATTGAATCAGAACTTCTGATTATGGAGCAAAGAAACTATGGTAATTAAAGAAGTTCTTAGATCACACTACCTTATAAGTTATATGAACATGCTAAAGACATCTGCGTATATTCTTCAACTATATGAGCCAGCTACTTCCACCGAGACTGGTGTTTAGGGAACCTTGGGTCTGACATAATACATCACACATAACTGAGGCTACTTAAATCGTGTCTTTCTCTGAAGAACCAGTTTTTGGGATACATACAGAATTGAGGGTATCGAATAGGAATGAACAGTGGAAGCACCTAATTAAATACACAGAAACATCAGCCTGGTCATTTGGACTTATTATCAGCTCCACTCTGCCCCAGCTGTGCTAGGGAAAGCTGAAGGTACAGAATTAGATAAAACAGAATTAGATAGTGGCAGTGGTTGCATAACCTTGTAAATATATTTAAAATCACTTTGCTATACACTCTAAAGGGTGAGGGGCCATGTTGGACATGACCAGGACTCTCCTTACAGCCTCTATCAAACTACTTAATAGTCTGTTCCTATTTCCCCAAACCTGTCCTCTGAAATAAAGCCTAAGGCAGAGAGGGAGCGGTATCGAGGACCGAGGCACTGACCTTCTGGCTCTACCTTTTCTTGCTCTTCCCATATTCCCTTAGTCAGTGGAAGGGCTTTGGTTTGCTTCCTCTTCCTATGTGTTGAAGACTGCCTCTACATTTTGTCCTTGGCCTTCCTATCATGGACTTTAACCAGCCCCTTTCCTGAGGGTCATAGTGGTGGAGAGAGTAGAAAATCTGGCTACCAGTAAGGAAGCAATTCAAAATAGCTCTTACATATCCCCGGTGGGTATGAATCTTGCTCACATCTTTTTTCCTTCTCCCACCAGGTAGAAATAAACATTCACCGTGAAATCTAAAAGGGCTATTTTATTTATTTATTTATTTATTTATTTATTTATTTATTTATTTATTATTTTTTGGGTACGCGGGCCTCTCACTGCTGTGCCCTCTCCCGTTGCGGAGCACAGTCTCTGGACGTGCAGGCTCAGCGGCCATGGCTCACGGGCCCACTTGCTCTGCGGCACGTGGGATCTTCCCAGACCGGGCACAAACCCGTATCCCCTGCATCGGCAGGTGGACTCTCAACCACTGTGCCACCAGGGAAGCCCTAAAAGGGCTAATATTTTGGTTTGTGTTCTCGCCCTTTTTCCCCAATTTTTTTTTTTTTTGCGGTACGCGGGCTTCTCACTGTTGTGGCCTCTCCCGTTGCCGGACGCGCAGGCTCAGCAGCCATGGCTCACGGGCCCAGCCGCTCCGCGGCATGTGGGATCTTCCTGGATCGGGGCACGAACCCATGTCCCCTGCATCGGCAGGCGGACTCTCAGCAATTGCACCACCAGGGAAGCCCTCTGCTCAAGATCTGATTCCAGAAAGACAGTGTCTGGTTTGGCTTCGGTCCAGTGTCTGCCTCTTAGCTGACGTCAGGACCTAGAACCCCAACTACTGCATCCAATCTGTGTGCTGTTTCCAGAAAGGTAGGGGATGCGTGCTGGCAGCCAAATGAACAAAGCAAAGGGACAGGTTCTATCTACGTCATGTTTTGAATGAATGAATGCTACTTATGTCTGTGCCTTCAGTTTCTGGGATGCAGAGGGGTGGTTTTGTGGGGGAGCGGTGTGTGTTTACAAAAGCAAATGTTTTAGAAATGGTAGGAAGCGAGGAGGCTCAATTTCAATCTCTGCAGGGAATGAACAGTGAAGGGGGATGTTCTCTTCAGTACTGACTTTATATCTCAGGATACTAAACGCTCACAACTTATTTAGCTCAGAAAACAACAGAGCTTCTATAACTCAGTCGAAACTGGGACCACAGCCAATTTTACCTAATAGAAATTTCCAAGCAATGAACACAGAAATCGCTACCTCTAAGCTACTCAGAACTGAGCTGGGAATTTTTTCTCATGGCATAAAGAGTCACAGAGTCGATTTTTTTAAATTATTCTTTGGGTCCTGCTCATCTGAAAATCTGCCTCAACATGAGCTGTAAAGTCACAAAAACCAGTTTCCCAGCCCAGATCAACCACTTATTAGATATAAGCTTAGACACGTTAATTAACCTCCATCAGCCTTAGTTTGTGATAAACTGGAGATAATAATGCCTACACCATAGGGTGATTGTAAAGACTGAGTTAGAAAATATGTTGCGTGCCTAATACAGCACCTCTTTGGGATTCCTCTTGATTAAGCTCTTGTTGGTCCTTGCCATGAGAATGCTCTGCATACAATTAAAGAATACATTGCTAGGGGCTTCCCTGGTGGCGCAGTGGTTGAGAGTCTGCCTGCCGATGCAGGGGATACAGGTTCGTGCCCCAGTCTGGGAGGATCCCACATGCCGCGGAGCGGCTGGGCCCATGAGCCATGGCCGCTGGGCCTGTGCATCCAGAGCCTGTGCTCCGCAATGGGAGAGGCCACAACAGTGAGAGGCCCACGTACCGCCAAAAAAAAAAAAGTATAGGTAATGACTCACCTGGTAATTTAATTTCCCGGGGTGGGGGGGGCGGTCACTGTATCAGGTGTCCCCCAAGACCAACCTCATGTTCAGTGATTTGCTAGAAGGACTCACAGGACTAAGAGGTAGTTATACTCCCAGGTACAGTTTATTGAAATGAAAGGATACAAAACGAAACCAGCAAAGGGAACAGGCGCATGGGGCAAAGCCTGGAGGAAACCAGGAAGAAGCTTTCCAGAGTCCTCTCCCAGTGGAGTCACACAGGGGGCACCTAATTCCTCCCATGGCACCATGTGGCAATACTTGCAAAGTGTGTCTGCCAGGGAAGTTCACTGGCCTCATTGTCGAGCTTTTTATTGGAGGCTGACCACATAGAGATCCTCTGCCAAACACGTGTCAAAATTTGACTCCCAGAAGGAAGCAGGTGTTCAGCATGAACATATTGTTTGCACAGTCTAGACACAGTGAACTGTCCTTATCATTAGGGAATGGTGGGAAAACTCCTGAAATCCAAGTTCCCAGATGCTAGACAAGGGCCAACCTTGCAAGCAGGGCTTGCTAAGAACAGGTGTCTCAGGGCTGCTGTGTCAACTCTTTTCTGCACAGTCTCGCAGAGGCCCCTCTCCCCAATCCCCATCGCCTCTGATCTTGGACTTGTTCCGGATTCTGTTGGGTAAGCTCAAGTCTTGGAAACCCTGTAAGAGATCTCAGGATCTCTGGTTTTATTCAGTTTTGCCATTAGTATATAAGAAGCTTTCAGAAACATGTTACATAAATGAGTCATGTAAAAAGAAAAAAATTGGATAATTTAAAACCTGAAAGAAAATACTCTGAAATATATTAACAAAGGAAAATGCTATTACATGAGAGTTTTGTTGTATTTTTATATGCCTTCCAAATTTTCTAGAATAAACACATACTATTTCTATAATTAAAAAACAAGTAGAAATAAATGTTATTTTCCAACAAATCTGAGTGTTGGTCCTGTAGATGAGATGCAGAATCTTCAGGGATGGGCCCAGATCCACTGGATAACTTTGACCTCAGGGATATTTTTGGCCACAGGCATTCTGGGTGAGGCCCACATCACAAAGCATTTGTCCTTTGGGACCCAAACTTAGTGTTGTTCTCTTCCATTCAGTCTTCATAAATAAACTGGGAAAATACAATGGTCAACACTTAAAGCAGATTTGTCAACTGATAAACTAAAAGTAAAAAAATCAGAAGATCCACTGATGTTTCTCAGCTTCCAGTGGCAAATGCTACAAACTATAGTGATGCAATCAACTTTTAGCGATCTCCACTGATGGATGGAAACAATTTTTTAAAAATTTTTAATTACTTTCCAAGCATATCTTCCTAAGGTTAATATTAAAACTTAGCTTGTAGGAGGAGGAATCCTAAACACATTCTAGGTAGCAGTGGGAAACGATCCTAAATGTTTTTCAGTTTGGCATCAGCCATACAACAGTTTACATTGTTACCACTTATTATAACTTATGATAACCAGCAAGGATTCAATATTAAGTACCCAATTTGTCAGTACCCGGCTACTCTGAGTAATGCCAACTCTTTATTTCCCCCCTCATAGTTGAACTTAGTTTCTTCATCACTTCAGTCCCTTTACAGCAGGAGAACTGTACATCTATAGCTAAACTACATTTTCCACAACAGGAAGAAAAAAATGTCATTAAAACTATAGATCAGATCTAGCAATTATATTCCCAACAGAAATGGGGGGCCCGTGTGCAGTAAAAACATGTACCAATATCTTTATGGCAGCTTTGTTCATAATTACCAAAAACTGGATACAACCCAAATGTCCATCAACAGTGGATAAATAAAAAATGGGTAACTAAAAAAAGGGATAAAATTGTGCTACATTCATATAACGGAACACTATACAACAATGAAAAGCTATGAAGTTTGACAAGAACACAAAACATACGGACATAATGTTGAGTAAAAGAAGTCAGGCAAAATAGAGATGCACTGTATAATTAATTCCATTTATGCAAAGTTTAAAACAGGCAAAAGTAATTTGCAATATTGGAAATCAGGGTAGTGATTACCTTTAGAGAGGGAGACAGGGAAGGGGCACAAGAGAGACTTCCGAGCTGCTCATAACATCCTGTACCTCAGTCTTGGCGGAGTTTGCACAAGTTATTCATTTGTAAAAATTCACTGTGATAAAAACTTAAGATTTATACACCTGTCTGTATACTTTACTGCTATAAAAATACTACTCATGGGGACTTCCCTGGCAGTCCAGTGGTTAAGCCTCTGCGCTTCCAATGCAGGGGCATGGGTTTGATCCCTGGTCAGGGAACTAAGATCCCACGTGCTGCGTGGCGTGGCCACAGATAAATAAATAAATAGATAAAATTGTAAAAAATAAAATAAATATTAACCAAAAAGGAGGGTTTTACAAAGAGCTTATACATCAAAAACAGACATAGTTATTATGGTTCTTTTAGTAAATGTTCAATAACTCTAAGAACCTGACCAACAGTATATATGTAACGCCTATTTCTCCAGATTTTATGCGTCTTTGAGTCGGAGGAATCTCTTTAACTCTAGCGCAAATGTCTGGGTCTTGCTCCCATTTTCCATAGCAAACCTCCATGACCTGTGCACCAAGTCGTGTATTTCTGGGAGCCTCCCTGTGCTCCCAGTCATGCTGGCAATTCCTCTGCCCATTGAGCCAAGTGCTTCCTCCAGACCTTCTAAGCTGTGCAGGAGTGAAGCGCAAGAGACTGATTCACCTGCTCAGGTGGGATGTTAAAACAGTGTTTCTTGGATCTGAGTATTTTTTATAAAGCTCAGTGAGAAAACTCTTCCAGTTTTTACTGACGGCCTTCTACGTGCTCGTGGAAATCATGTGTCTAGATACTTAGACCAGGGTATCAAGAAACTGCTACAGTGCCCCAATCAGACTTACTGCTCCCCTCTGACAACTAAGGTTTCTTGCTGGCTCAAGCTCATCAGCAGATTCCTTCTACCCTTAGGGTGAATTCTTGCCCAGGAAACTCCTCAGCCTCCACCAGCCTCCCACAGCTGGACATGCCCTCACCCCAGCAACGGAAAGGGCATGACTTCTCTCCCCATGATTCCAACCTCCCCTGGGTGTATTGATGTCACTCAGGCCTGTCTCACCAGTTCACAGATGTGCTCAGACAGGCCTGAAAACCTGTGATAGACCCCAGATAAACCAGTGTAGCAATCCCTCTACTCTGCTACTTTAGTATCTGCAAACTCAGATGCTTGACTCATATGGGAGCCCAAGCCACCAGTACACCCAACTCTGAGTGTGTTCTAAATCTAGCATAAGAATGTTAAGATTCTTAAAGATGCAGACGTAGAGCATGGACCTGAGGACACGGGGAGGGGGAAGGGTAAGCTGGGACGAAGTGAGAGAGTGGCATGGACATATATACACTACCAAATGTAAAATAGATAGCTAGTGGGAAGCAGCCGAATAGCACAGGGAGATCAGCTCAGTGCTCTGACCACCTAGAGGGGTGGGATAGGGAGGGTGGGAGGGAGATGCAAGAGGGAGGGGATATGGGGATATATGTATACGCATAGCTGATTAACTTTGTTATACAGCAGAAACTTACACAACAATGTAAAGCAATTATACTTCCATAAAGATGTTTTAAAAAATGTAAAAAAAAAAAGAATGTTAAGATTCTTAACAAAATGTTAAAATCCTCTTTTTTAAAAAGACTTCTTCAATGTTCTGTGTGAGAATAAATTATTTCTTTAGATGTCAATACATCTACATCTAAGATTTTGAAAGGGAGAAAGTGCCATCTATTTTATGCTCTGGCTAGAGGGATGAAAATAATCAATTTTGATTCATCTTCTTCAGAATACAGGTAATTTTTGTTTGTTTGTTTTTCATTTATTTTATTTAAGTATAGTTGATTTACAATGTTGTGTTAATTTCTGCTGTACAGCAAAGTGATTCAGTTACACACACACACACACACACACACATATATATATACATTCTTTTTCATCAGAATATAGGTAATTTTTTCAGAGTGTTTTGGTGCATAAATATCTGGAACAAAGAAAGAGAAATAAAGCAATAATTAAAATTGCAATCACATCCTTTGCTGAACCACTCCATGGCCTGAGATGTTGAGTTCAAATAACAAATTCCTCCACCTGCTGGTATAAGCTTGACTCTGCAGTTCTCACACTTAAATCTCAAAAATATAAAATGATGATTTGTCATGAAAATTATGGGTGGAGTGAAACTTCATGTTTTCATCTTAAACTGGAAATGTACTGTGATATATAAGAAATAGCACTTCCAAGAAGAAAGAGAAACAGCTGTTGTCATTTGGCTTCAAGATGAATATAAGATGCTCTTTCTTTCCTGTGAACTGAGCACTTAAGTTCTGGGCTAACTGTTTTTTCCTTCAGCATATTCTGCCTTGTATTTTCATGTGAGTGTGGTGCCTTAACCTAGTTTAAAGGTTCTTGGTAAGGCAGAGACCGTGGCCTGTATTTTTTGTACCATTAGCAGTGAGCACAGTTCCTTGCATACAATGGGTGCTCATTCAATGATTGATTTGTTGACTTTCCAAGTTGGTCCATTCTTCCAGTTCCTTCTTTCACCAGGAACATGACCAAAGGGGAGTCCTCTATAGTCTTTGTTGTAAAATGACCACTCCCACAATATACTTAAGTATAAAGGGGAGAGGGGAAGCAGATAAAGAGAGGGAGTGAGTTCCCAGGAAACCAGGGACTGGGGAAACAATGTGTCTGGCTACTCTGTCATCAGTTTGGTTCACTGATGTATCCCAAGTGCCCAGCAAAAGGCTGGACACATAGTAGTTTCTTAACAAATATGTTTGAAATAAATCAATAAATTAAAACATTGAATTTGAAAAACAGAGATAGGCTATGCTATGCGAAACTATGCTGAATGAACTCTAGCACAAACAACCAGAAATGCAAAAAGAAAAGCCCGACATTTGTGCATGAGATCAGCTTTTAATACATCATCCAGACTCCCAGCCTTCATCCTTGAAAAAATTAAATGAAAAGGAAGCTATTTTTTCTCTGTAATATGTTTTAAGCTGATAAATGTTACCTCAAATCTAAGCATCCTATTGGTTAGAGCTTTAAAGATGGATGATTAACAGCTCAGAGAAGTTAAAGTGTTTGCATTTGAGAACCTGGTGTTTGTGATTCCTTCAGTTTACTCCTTAAGAGAACAAAATTCTAAAGAACAGTAATATTTGTATGGCAGCTATATGTTTTATAGGTAGTCCCTGCAATAAATCTATTACGCACAAAGAACAAGTCAAAATGTGGACCAACTATGGTCAGCACGACAAAGGCCCTGAGACAAGGTGGCAGGGAGGCTGTCTCTAGTGCCTGTTGCATCTTGATTATCTGCTGAAACCCTAGGCTTAGCACACTTCTCACTTCCCTTCCTCTGTCAGGATTTGTTCATATCTCTTTGCAAAACTTTCCCAGAATTTATCTCCTATAAATGTTATTCATTCCCATAACAAGGTGAAAACTTTTTCTGAAACATGAGTCTTGTTGCATTAGTAATAATGCCAAAGGGTAAAGCAGGTACAAACAGTACGAAAACTCAGGTGTGTACGAAATGCAGCTTTATTTTTTATATATAATTTGAATTTCTAATTGGAACACTCATTCCTCCAGGAAAGGGAAAATGTGATCTCACTTAATTGGCCCATTCACTCCAAGCACTAGTGGCAGGGGATTGGGGGTGGGAAGCCCAGGCCTTGACAAGTCTCCCCCTGGGTATTTTCTGAGTCAGCCTCCGGCATCCGGTCTTCACCCAAGGGCTGCCCCACGCCTCCCTGGGGATGGGGAGTCTCTGTGACCGGTGTCTAACCCCTGACTACTGACAGCCTCCTCCCTGAGGTCCTGCTACTTCCCCTGGATCTTCCAGGCAAGCAGGGCCACACCCCAGGCTGCTCCCTGGGGTTTCTGCTGCCTCCCCAGGGAGGCAGGCTCCCTCCAGGCTCCTTGCTCCAATATCAGTGACATCTCTACTCCCCTCACACCCACTGTGATAGCTTCTCACTCCTGTGAGTCTTCTCAGACCCTTGGCTCTCATTCAGCGTCTCCCAAATGTTAACCTAGACCAGCTACAAACCAGGAAGGCTACGTCCTTCCTCAGCGAGTAGGAGCACAAGCTAGAGTGGCTCCTCAAGGGAGATGGGGAAAAGTAAACCACCAGGAGAATAAGGGAATTGCTGACTAATATTTCAAAAAATAATCCCATCCTGGGCTTCCCTGGTGGCGCAGTGGTTAAGAGTCCGCCTGCCGATGCAGGGGACACGGGTTCATGCCCCAGTCCGGGAAGATCCCACATGCCGCGGAGCGGCTGGGCCCGTGAGCCATGGCCACTGAGCCTGCGTGTCTGGAGCCTGTGCTCTGCAGCGGGAGAGGCCACAACAGTGAGAGGCCCGCGTACCGCAAAAAAAAAAAGGCCAGAGAACAGTATAAAACAAACTAAGGGGACAGAGTAAGTAGGTCAGCTAAAGTGCAGTGAGAATTCATGCTTACTTAACCGATCCCAAACCGGAAAACAATATGCAAATATTTGAAAACCTCTTCAGCCTCTTACCTGTTAAGTGATCTTGAGCAAACTACTTAACTTCTCCAAGCCTCGGTTTCTTCATCTACAAATGGGAAGAAAAATAGAACTTGCCCTACAGACCTGGTAAGAGGATTAAATGAGGGAACACACATTAAGAGCCTAGCCAGAGCCCTTGGAAAATGCTAGCTGCAGATTTGATGAATCTGAAAGTGGTGTGCCAACACGGTAAGCCCTAGTTTGGAATATAGTGGCTGTTAACCTATGTTTGTTATCTGATATCTTTCTGGTGGTTACCAGAATGGGCCTCATAGACCTCCAACTGCAAGGAGCATAACTGACCAAGGGCCACGGATGTCCTTGCTGGGCTTGTGAAAAGGCCACGCCTCCCCAGGTTGCTCCCAGCAATGGCTAAGAGAGCATGGTGACTTCTCTGACAGTTGGCTTTGGTGCCAGAATTGCCAATAGCCTTACTGGATCTTCCTGGGACTGAGGGCAGACTGGGATGCTTCCTCCCATTGTTCCCTCCCTCTCTTCTTCACTGGGGGTCAGACTTGCATCATAGCCTGACACTCTACCAGGCTAACTTGGCTCCTTCCCCATTTTCTTTCCCACAGGCATTTGCCCTAACAAAATCCTTGCATGCTGAATCCTGTCTTGGCATCTGCTTCTCTGAAGACCCGGACTGACACACTTTCCCAAGTTCTTTTCTGACAGTGGCCAACTTACACTTGTCTTGTGAGGTCTGCACAGTTTGTTCAGCTATTCGCAAGGGCCATTTCATCAGAGCAGCCATGAGGAAGCCGCAGCTGAGAAACAGGAATTAACAGGGGTCATCTTTGCCAAGGCTGGTGTAAATAGAGGTGAGCATCATTAAGTCTGACACTTTTTCAGGGAACCACAGTTTTGGGTGTTTCTAGTCAGGGAGTGGCTGAAGGAAAGGTTTTTAAAGATTGTAATCTTCTTGGTCAAGTAACTTAACCTCTCTGGGCCTCAGTGTCCTAGACCAGTACAGAATGAGCAGATGTTAGATTTCAAAGGGACCTGGGAGACCATAAGCTCTGTGTTTCCCAAACTTCAGTTACATTTGTACACTTTTAGGCCAACCCATGTGCCACCAAAATGCTAACTTTTCTTTATGTAAATTCACTTTAACTTAAAATTTAAAAAGCGAAGTTTATGTCAGAGTGTTAACTGGAGAAGTATCATTTACCATAAATGGAAGACAACGTTATTAAATTCTTGTTAGATGCTAAAACCTGAAGAAGGTGGAGAGTCTGGACCTGCTTTCTGTTAAAAAATATAGATTAACCAGTGATAAAGACCTGCTAACACCAAATACTTTCTAGAAAGACTGGAAGAGAAGTGAAAAGACTATCTGTCAATGTGATTCATTGTCCTTCAAGACTAGATCTATGACACACTCCTAAGTCACCTAAGTCACCCCTTTCACATGGGCTTGGATGATCCCTCCCCTCATGCTGTAGTTTGGACAGTCTACCATTCACAGTTTTTCCACTTTGAGGGATGTGCAACTCAGGGGTGTAGGTTTACTAACTGGCTACAGAATCAAGCAAATAGTGTGTTTATTAGTTCATCATTATCCTGGGTTTCCAACAAGAACTTAGTCCATCTAAATAGATAGGGGGGCTAGGATCCACCTATTTGAAATTTTCTTAAACAAAACTAAGAAGCAGCAAGTTTGCCTTTGGTGTCTTCCATCTCTTCTTTTGCACCCCCTAATTCCTCACTCCCCATCCAAGTACCCAGACAATTCTTTTGCCTTTTGCTGCTCAGGCCTCCCTGGGAGTAAGATCTACTCAGACCTAGCTTCCCCTCATCTCACTGCTCCACCCTATTTTCCATCTAACTGTTGAACTATTTCACACTAACCTGTGAATGACCCAAAACTGGCTTAATGCTGTGACCATCCTAGAGGTATTCAAAACTGCTTTTAGAAACATATTTTTTATCATCTAATTTGTCAAGAGACCTGCCCTTTCAGCCTCCCCTCAAACTTTACCATAGAGGCCTGGTTATTTTAAGATCAACTTTTTTTTTTTCATTTATTTAATTTATTTTTTATTTAAGTATGGTTGATTTACAATATTAGTTTCAGGTGTACAACATAGTGATTCAACATTTTTATAGATCATACTCCATTTAAAGTTATTACAAAAGAATGGCTATAGTCCCTCTGCTGTACAATATATCCTTGTTGCTTTTTTTTTTTTTTTTTTTGGCTGCGTTGGGTCTTTGATGCTGTGCACGGGCTTTCTCTAGTTGCGGCGAGCAGGGGCTACTCTTCGATGCGGTGCGCGGACTTCTCATTGCAGTGGCTTCTCTTGTTGCGAAGCACGGGCTCTAGGCACTTGGGCTTCAGTAGTTGTGGCTTGCGGGCTCTAGAGCGCAGGCTCAGTAGTTGTGGCACACGGGCTTTGTTGCTCCGTGGCATGTGGGATCTTCCTGGACCAGGGCTCGAACCCGTGTCCTTGCATTGGCAGGCGGATTATTAACCACTGTGCCACCAGGGAAGTCCCTCGTTGCTTATTTATTTTATACCTAGCAGTTTGTATATCTTAATCCCCTCCCCCCCCCCTTCTCTCCACTGGTAACCACTAGCTTGTTCTATCTGTAAGATCAACCATTTTGATGCTGCTCCACTCTCACTTTTAATTCAGGGTATTTCTGGCCTCATCCAGTTGGCCAGACCCTCATCCTGTGTCTCCTAAATGCTTTCCTATGCAGGTCATCAGTACTACAGGCACTGCATATTGTAACTCAGTCCTGGCTCTGCCCCAAAGGCCTAGAGTCTAAAGCCCTGACATTGGGAGGACAAGGGGTCTGGATATTTTTGCCAGACCTATGAGATCTGAAGTTTTATTTTTATGGTGAGAGCTGCATTTAGCCTGAGTCAAGTAATCCTCCCCCACACACCACATCAACTCAAAATAATCAGCTTTGGTTTATTATTAACAGTAAAGTCCATTAAAAGTTGCACTAAGATTTTTTGGGGGAAATTCAATTCTGGCAATGGACTGTTTCTAAAATAATAGATTACTACCACATCTTATTGAAAAAGAAAAAGCCTCTGACATCCTAAAGTACAATGTGTTTGCCTTTGCCAATGTTTAAACACACACACACACACACACACACATGCACACACACAAATAAATACCACCAACGCTGGAGGTGAATGGTGCAAAGATCAGTCTGTACTGCAGAGTAACACAGACTGCTTTGTTTCCTGTAAACAAGGCAACCAGCCCAGTGAGTTATCCCTTCATTTTACAGGACACACCTGTCTCTTTTCTCCTCCCTCCACCCCGCCTTCGCTTAAACAAGAGGCCAAAGGTAAAAGCCCCTGCCACCTAATCAGCCTGAAGGTCCAACTCAGAACTTCTGATTCTCACTAACTTGTCTGTACAGTGAGCAGTAGGATGCTTTGACAGAGCAAGCATGAGTCTAAGAGTCAAGAAGCCCGAATTCCTGACTCCTCAAAAACTAAATGAAAGCAAAGGGGGTGCCCTGGGTTTCTTTTCTGATCCCAGATCGGGGGATGCCAAGGACTGACAGGGACGTGGGACAACCGAAGTTAAAGAGTGCTGACCCTCCAGGATCCCTTCCGAAGCTTGTGGTAGAACCCATTCCAGGCGAGAAATAATAGCGATAATAACAGCATAGCAAATCAATCTCTGTAAATCAATCTCTGTAAAACAAAAGTTTGCCAGCGACCTGCTGTTACCTGAAAACTGGGTTCGCCTCTTGGTGGGTGTCGAGCCAAAAGACACAACCAAGCCAGAGATCGGGAGAAGGAAGAATTTATTATTTGCAGCAAGTAAGGAGAACAGCCGGAATCCTTCCCAAAGCAGAGTCTCCCTCAACAGCAAAACTGGGGGTGTTTTAAGCCAAGGGTACATGCATATTCATGAAGGGGTTTGGGCGGTGTATGCATATTCATGAAAGGGCTGGAGCAGAGGAGAACTCGGCAAAGAATTGGGGCAAAGGTAGACAGAAGCCAAGCTTTAGTTGACTTAAGTCATGAGGGTCAACATCATCCTTCCACCATCCGCCTGGGTGGGGGCCCTTAGTTCCTGCAGACCTCAAAGATGGGTATCAGATTGCTATGTATATCCTTTGAGGAGTAACTAGGACTGTTTTATCACTGAACTATTATTTCTTGACTGCTTTTCCTTTGTTCCTGCATTCCCTTACTTCCCTTAGGCTCATTAATCACTGAGACGTCTTCAAGAAAAAGCATTGTGGCCAGGCTTAGATCACAACATGGCTTAGGCCAAAAATGCCTTCTCTTACGTCGAGAAAGCCATGCAGGTGGTTCTCCCATCTCCAGGGACCTTCCCCCTGCCCCCCACCTGCTTACAACGCTTTCACACCAGACATCCTCCTTCTACCCAAGACTCTAGAGTGGGGGGGGCAGGACAAATTCCCTCCTCTACTCACCCCCCAGCCCCATTCCCCAGATCCGGAAGGAGGCGTCAGAGTGTCCATGTGAATCACCAAAGGTCCCACCTTCAACTGCCAAGAGGATTCAGCCCAGGTCCCTGGCCGCCAGCCCCCCACCTCCACCCCCTGGCATATCGGGTGCGCAGAGGTCACGACAGGTGCGCTCCCGCCGCCCTACGCGCCCTGCCCGGCCCAGAGTCCCAGGCAGGGGCCAGGGTTTCCCTCCGCCTCCCGGGAGGGCGGGCTGCAACCCCGGGCGGCGCCGCACCGAGGGGCGGACCCCAGACTTCTCACCGACTCAAAAGCGGCGAGAGGCGCAGGGCGACTCCGCCCCTGTTCTGCCGCCGGGCGTCCGGAGCCGCACGTCCTGCTCGCCGCCGCCATGGCCAAGCCCCTAACCGACCAGGAGAAGCGGCGGCAGATCAGCATCCGCGGCATCGTGGGCGTGGAGAACGTGGCCGAGCTGAAGAAGAGCTTCAACCGGCATCTGCACTTCACGCTGGTCAAGGACCGCAATGTGGCCACCCCCCGCGACTACTTCTTCGCGCTGGCGCACACGGTGCGCGACCACCTGGTGGGGCGCTGGATCCGCACGCAGCAGCACTACTACGAGACGTGCCCCAAGGTACGCGCCCGGGCGCGGGGTGGGGAGGGGGGCTCCTCGCCGCCCCTCGCCGGGTCGTGCCCTTCCGGGACCGCGCGAGTCCAGCAGCCGGGCGCCGGGGCGGTGTCCGCGGCGGGGTGGGTGGAGCCCCCGGAGTGACCTCTCCTCACCCCGTTCTTGCCCCCCGCGAAGTCCGGGGTAGAGCGTCTGGGAGGCGGGTGGGCAGCCCAAGGGACAGATCCGGCCCTCCGCCAAAACCCCGTTCACATCTCGTGGGCCTCACTGCGCTTCCTGCCCGTGGGGACCGCCTGGAGCCGACGCCCAGGCCTCCCTCGCCTGTTCACTTGCTTCACAAACTTTTTTGGAGCATCTCCTCTCAGCTTTTACTCTGAGATATCGGGCGGCTCCTATCGGTATGCCGGGCACAGTTCTCGGCCCCAGGCAATCGACCCAGAACAAAACGGATGAGAACCCTGCCTCGGGGAAGCTGAATGTTTAGGGAGGGAGACAAATGCAAACGGTAATAAGAGTTAAAGGGGGGGTAGGTGGGGAAGAGTGGGAAGAAGGTGCTTCAGAGCCCACAGAACTTTTGGAGGACTAGATGGGGGTTTCGCGGGAGACCCGGGCTTGTCGTAGGTACTGCCCGAGTGTGGTGAAGAGGGAGGGGTAGAGGTCCCTCCCCGTGGTCTGAGCTCTGAGCGCCCCCCGCCCCTCGCCCAACACGCAGTTCCTAGGAGTGGGGTGTGGAGCTTCTGGACTTCCTCGATTCCTGCGGACTGGAGGCCGAGGGCCAGGCCACCCGGGAACTGCTGAGGACTGCTGTTCACAGACCACCCCTACCCAGTGCGCGGGGGCTAGAGTGGACGCCGCTGGGAGCACGGAGGGACATTATTTCCACCTGGCCAACCTGGGAAGGCGGGGTGGGGAGGACCGAGTAGGACTTGGCAGCCAGAGGGATTGTGTTGTGTAGAGAGCGGGTGAGAGAGCAGCTCTGGCAGCAGCAGTGAGGATGGTTGTGAGTCTTGAGAGAGGAAACTGGAAACGCTGGTTGGAGGCATATTGGAAAGGGTGAAAGATGGGAATATACTGGAGGTAGTGGGAAATACACATAAACATTTATTAGGATTTTTTTAAATATGTAAAGCATGAAAAAGAATAGCCCGTATTCCAAGTGCTCAAAGAACCCCTAAGCAAAACAGTCCTCAGAGTGAGAAATTGCAGCTGTAACAAAGCTTTCAAATGGAAAGTAACTTCCCCACCCCTGAGGCTTAGGCCTCTACCCAAAGGTAGCAACTGCTAAACTATATCCTTAGAAAACACTTTATGTACACATATATTTACCGTAATTTTTATTTGCACAGAGGGGACTGCACCTTACATTAAAAATTATTATTTAAGTTTTTAAGCTGGAGAGTGAGATGATGAGCCATATTTTAGAACCTGGCCCCCTCCCCTCCCCACACACTTCCAAAGCATTTAGTGCCATAGAACACAGTCGCCTTGTACGTTTCTCCTCCAGTGACTTATCTGGTACTTTATGGTTTTCTTGTTCTCTTGTGAGTTTCTGCACTGGGCAAGCATTTCTTACTTACGCAGGTATAAGCCAGGTATTCTGATAGTGATACAAGCGAACAAGATCCATTCCACACATGTTCATAAAGTGTCTACTCTGTGACAGTCATTCATATAACAGAAGGTCCCTGCCCTCAGCATGGAGTGGAGCCAGTAGGTGTGTCCAATCTTCTCTCCCACCTCCCCTGCTTTCTAGTAACTGCAGATGAATCCCAAATCTGGATCTCTAATCTCAATTCCTTTTCTGGCTCCATTCCTACATTTGTAAGTGCTTGGTAAACATACCTAGATCTCCTCTTATTCCCTTAAACTCAGCATGTTAAAAACTCAAATCATCATCCCTCCCAATCCTGCCCTCTCTTCTGTGTTTCTAATGTTAATAGCATTGTCATCCTGACAGTCACCCAGACACAAAACTTTAGTTTCGCCTTTGATTTCCTCCTGTATTCCCCGTTCAACAAGTTGCCAAATTCTGTTGATTTCTGCAGTTTGCCTTGAAAATACCCACTCTCCTCCGTTCTCACTTCTCTGCCTAACTGAGGCCCTGGCCTCTGGTCTTCGATGAAGTAGATTTCTAAGTGTTTACCTTGCTTCCCAGAAATGGTTAAACTGGCTGCATGCAACTGAATATGGCTAGCAGACTTATTTTATTTGGTCGGTTAGACATCTTTAAGCAGTTTTATTTTCCGTACCTTCGGGCAGGACACTCCAGTTCTTGGCCCAGTACTCCTCATTGTTTTTTGTGACTGCCTTTACACACTTATTTTCTGTCTGGCTCCTGAAGGCGTTTGAGTTTGCAATCCCATCTCATTCTATGTATTATAGTCTGATTAAACCTCTTAAAGAGATCCATCTTGCCCTCTGCTCAGATCTATATCACTGGCATTGTTGCCTTCCACAGTCCTTAAGCACTGAAGGCCCTCCTCAGCCCAGGTGAGCCTGTCCCTCCCATCTTATCTTCCATTACCCTTCCTCCCATTACCTTGCTCTCCCACCAGGCCAATTTGCCGTCCCCATCCATGCCCTGTTCTCCCCACTTCCGGGTCTCTGCCCACACTGCACCCTTCACCCGGAATGCCCTGCCCACCACGTGGGACTTTGCTCGACTCTTGTCTGCCCTGCAAGTCTCAGTTGTGTTGCCGCCTATTCCATACACCTAGTAATTAATACTAGGAGCAAATTAAAAGTATTTTTAAAGTATTGCTTATTATTATGTCTTCTTTATTTTATCTCTACAAGCCTTTTGGAAATTTCTATTTTTTGTAAAATATATGTAAGATATTAGTAATAGTAGTGCATGCATATAATCTGTAAGCTATATTGGAGCTGCTCAAGTATCTTTCTGTCAGAAGTATGTTTTAAATGTTTAGGGACCACTAACTAAGAGGATGAGGGAGATCAATTTTTTAAGGTCTTTTATACCCCCAAATATAAGGTGCTATCCCCCCCCAAAAAAATTTTTTATGGAAAAATAGGAAATCACCTTAAATTCATGTCCTTGGAAAATCTGTCATGTAACAAGATGCTCTGTATCAACTACTTTATTTTAAGCAGCAACATTTTTTTAGGAAGACCTTGAAATGTCTTAAAAACTCTTAAGTCCATGCTAATTTAGAATCCTTAAAAGGGAGACAAAGAAGCTTAACACAGATGTCGTCATTATTCCTGGGACTATGAGCTCACAATTGCAAGTGTCGGATATATATACTGTATTTATAACCAAGCGTTTTATAGATCACTAAAAAGTAAAAAGCAATAGGTAGTGGTTATATTATAGAGATCATGAAAATGCACACAGGGAAGAATGAAGAAAACTGCCCTGATGTTATGTAAATGGATATTTGTGGCTTGAGATGCTCTTTTTTGTGATGCATTGGTACAAGGGCGCAAGCCGTGGGGGGTGAGCGACGCCTTGCACCTCTTTGGCCTGAGTCTGCCCCAGGAAAGATACCTTTTCCCAGCTCACAGAAAGGTATCTAATAAACTAATGAGGGCCCTGATGACAGCATTATAGATATTCAAACAACTTGGATAAAAATAATGATGATATGCTCTGGAAAATAGTGTTTGATAACATGTTGACTATCCATGGGAAGACTTAGAATTCAATTGTTTCATAAAATGTAAGTAGGGAAGAGTAAGATTTCTGAATTGACATTTTCATATAAGTATATATCAGTATATACATATAAGTGTATATGTGTAACTAATGATTTAAATATCATAATAGGCATTTCTTCTTTTTTTATTTTTATAATAGGCATTTCTTATATTGAACTATATTCTTTTTTTTTTTTTTTAGTACTTCCTGGTTGACCAAATCCTTTTCTTGGGGGTTCTTCCTATTGAGAAATGGGGAAGTCCCTAAAATTTGAGGTGACTTTATATTGATACTGATGCATTTACAGATTTTTATTGTTTTGTTTTGTGTTTGGTGAAAAAGAAAAGAGGAACTGATACAGAGAGTAAGATATTTTATAAGAGGATGATGAAGTTACTGACCCTTTTTGTTTTTTTGACTAGTAAACCTTGCTTGTATTTTAAAGGGTTTTAGGTAAGTCTGAGCTTTGCACCTTTTGCTTTCAACTCTGATACTAATGATATTTACTTGGCTTTTATTATGTCAAAGGCAAACAGTTTCTAAGCTGATAGAGAAATGTCCTATTTCACCAAGAACAGACACCAATAAACCTGAGGCAGTCTTTTGTTATACAGAAGGAACTACTGCCAGTTCATAGACTTTCTAGGATAATTTTAATTCTAAAATATTTAATTATAATATTACTTGCAGTAACAGTTAAGGAGGAATACTTTGTAGCCATTGGGTGTATCTTGAAGGAGTTAATCTCTGTGTTTCTTGGATGCCTTGAGATGCTCACAGCCAACCCCACCTGACCCTCATCCTATAAACATTTTACAGATGAATGATGAGCTATGTCAGTCTGACTTCCGTTTACCCCAAACATACGTTTTTTCATGAGACTCATGAACAGGAAGAAAAAACCCACAAAACATTGAATCTAATGAGTTGGATGAGTTTGCTTTTTTTTCCCCTCCCTGGGGGTAAAAGATATATATATTTTTAAGTATTACCAAAACCAGGATATGAAATGGTTTTCCCAAAGCCAGTTAGTTATCAGTAGTGCTCTTCCTTAGCCCTTCATGCATCTATAGGAGTCTCATTTGAACCTGAGTTAAAGTAGTCCTGCCTGTTTGTTTCTTACTGGTGACCTTGTGTTTTTATGTTGACAAGTAAGGTTGGCCTCATAGCCGTTAACATGACCTCTCTCTTCTTTGTTTCAGAGGGTTTATTACCTCTCTTTGGAATTTTACATGGGCCGAACATTACAGAACACCATGATCAACCTTGGCCTGCAGAATGCCTGTGACGAGGCCATTTACCAGGTACATTGTCTACGTATTTCTCTCATTCTCTCCCTTTAAATTTCAAGTTCAACTCAGGAACCTTGGGGATATAGCCGCCCCACCACCCCCCCCAAAATGGTGAAAAATTGCTACTATAGACATGGCTATTACAAACTATTAGAAATCTAAACTTATAGTACTCCTGATCTCTGGGTTAAGAGGAACAAAGCTAGAGAACTAGTTTTGCCTCATGAGAATTTTGTTCTGCAATCAGTTTTTGACAGCATTATGCAACAAATTACATTTTAGAAATTAGCATCTGAACAAGCCTTTAGAAGTACTTGAGTCCCTGCTATCAGAAGCACAAGCTTTACTTTGGGCTCCTATATACTTGTTTAAAGGGATCGAAGTTTGACTGTTATTTGTATATCAAGGCAATATGTGAAAGTAATAAACTTTAAAAATTCTGTTGTCATACTTTCTCTATTGCTTAATGAGATGTAAAATACACTTCCTCTTTTAATGAGGAGCCTGAGGTCTTGAACCTAATGCGCTAATTTGTTTGAATGAACATATTTAACTGTTTCTCCTTTGACCTTCAAGCATCTTCATACCAAAAAATAGTCCTTAACCTTTCTGATGTGGTTAATAGGAAGAACGTGTATTTGCAAAGATGCAGTCTAAATAAGAGACTGTTCAAGTTGCTTTTGTCCTGGCTTAGGGTTGTTGTCCTCTCATGTGGCCAGCTGCTTGTCACTAGGGCTGGTTTCCTTTGTGTGGGTTTAGTAGAGCATTTCCTGTGAAAGAACCATTGCAGCTCCTCTCTGCTTCCCTTTTCTTTGCTTCCCCTGATATCAGCTGAAAAAAATACACCTCCTTTGCACCATAATCTAACCAGGTGGGATGAAGTGACCCATGTCTCCTTGCTCAAGGTTTATAGCCTACTCTAGACTCACATGTTTAGAATGTTAAAAATCCTGAGCACTAGCATTAGCAGTTGATGTCACAAGGACCCCAGTACTCTAGTCACCAGGGAGCAAGTTTGAAAGCCCTTTGAACAATGAACAGAAGCAAATCCATTTTTGAACTCTTAGAAGATTTAGTTATCAGGACTTGTGTCAGAAAGCAACTTTTGAATAAGGGTAGGGATCCACGCAGGTAACCCCATGGCAACTGTGGCATCCACTTCAAGCATAGTTATGTCTTGTGCGTATGTTTTCAAATGTGTAAATTATGTTTCCATGTAAAATTTCATGGATTGCATCACTTTCAGATAAGAATGCAGTCATTTCACAATGGACCATTATTCGCCACGCATGGGCTACATTATTATCTAGTCAGCAGAGGACAGGTCGTTTAATTTATCTGGCCATCAATTTCCTCATTGTAAGATGAACAGTCCAAAGTGACCTCTAGAGCTGCAGAATTTTGATATGAGTCCACACTGCTGCTAGTGACCTCTGGCTGTGCGGGTCCCAACACTTTGTGGCAGGGAGCTGACTGGCAACCAATTCCATCCATCCCCAAGGTCACAGATGCTCCTTGGCCTCCCACAGTTTCTCTCTCTTTTTTTTTAGTTGACTATAGTTAATTTACAATGTTGTGTTAGTTTCAAGTGTACAGCAAAGTGACTCAGCTATATATTCTTTTTTACCTTCTTCTCCATTATAGGTTATTATAAGATATTGAGTATAGTTCCCTATGCTATGCAGTAGGTCCTTGTTTTTGTTTTTGTTTTTTTAAATAAATTTATTTATTTTATTTATTTATTTTTGGCTGCATTGGGTCTTCATTGCTGCGCACGGGCTTTCTCTAGCTGCGGCAAGCGGGGGCTACTCTTCGTTGCAGTGCTCAGGCTTCTCATTGCAGTGGCTTCTCTTGTTGCAGAGCACGGGCTCTAGACGCGCAGGCTTCAGTAGTTGTGACTCGCGGGCTTAGTTGCTGTGTGGCATGTGGGATCTTCCCAGACGAGGGATCAAACCCATGTCCCCTGCATTGGTAGGCAGATTCTTAACCACTGCACCACCAGGGAAGCCCAGTAGGTCCTTGTTGTTTACCTATTTTATATACAGTAGTGTGTATATGTTAATCCCACCTCCTAATTTATCTCCCCCTCCCACTATCCCCCCACAGTCTGTTATCTACCCCAGAGAGAAGTAGAGGATTGTAGGCCCATCCAGCAGGACCACAGGGCTGAGGTTTCCCTGACTGCTGTCTGGCCCCTGGTGTCATGGGCAGTGACTCACTAACTGGTTTTGGGTTAACCACCTTTGACTTTACTGAGTTGTGGTCATGAAAAGATGAACTTTAGTCCATCCCAAAAAATCTGACCTCATACCTTTTGGTAATTTTCAAAATTTAGTCCAGTTAGTATCAACTTGGTACTGGACTATTTCTGAGGTTTTACCCTGGCAACAAAAAATAATTTTAAGAAATAGTAATAGCCAACATTTATCGAGAAATACCTACCCAGGAATCATTCTGAATGCTTTGTTTGTATAATCTCATTTAATTCACAGCCCTAAATGAAGTAGATACTATTATCCTCATTTTTAAACGAGAAGTGAAAGGCATAGTGACATTTACTACCTTGCTCAGGTTCATATAGCTAAGAAGTAACAGAGTCGGTAATGGACATTTACAGCCCATACTCTTCTCCAAGCTGCTGCTGTGCCATCTCGGACAGTTTGCGTCTTCAGTCACCAGCACTGCAGCGGGTATCTGATGCCAGTTCAAGCAGTGAGGGACCTGGCAGGATTGAGTTCGCAGATGAACCTGAAGACCCAACCCAGAGCTTTAGGAAATGACTGTTCTCTCTGAAGTGGCCTGTTTGTATATCTAAAGTTTGTATCCACGTCCTGTGTTGTTTTTCTTTCAGCTTGGATTGGATATGGAGGAGTTAGAAGAAATTGAAGAAGATGCTGGGCTTGGCAATGGTGGTCTTGGGAGGCTTGCTGGTAAGTGTGCTATTGTCTGGCCCTTGACGCCGTCTCAGATGCCATGCACAGCCATGCTCAAAGAACCAGAAGACTGTCTAGAAGTGCACAGTGTGAGCCGGTTGTACATGTGTTTGTTTCTGAGTCTGCACGGTGGTTTGACCAGTTCTAGACAAACAGTAGAGAAAGGATCTTTAACAAAAGAGACATTGCTTAAAAAGTTTGGAGACATTGCTTCAAACCCCAAAGCTAACCAGATCCTTCCTGTGCACTTAAGGGTTTACAAAGTGGCCCCTTCACTTCACTGTTATTTGTTCACAGCTGCTCAATTCACATACTTGTGTGGTAGCACCTAAGTTGTTTAGCCATTGTGTTATCGTCTTGTGCACTTAACAGTTTGCTTTTTGATTGACTAGTAGGCAGTGATACACTTGTTATACTATTGGTATGATTTAATTAATGAGGTTTTTTTTTTGTATGGATGAAGTTTGAGTTCTTTGCTTTATCCAGGAAATGATTTTTCCACAAATATAGAGGAAAACATTAAAAATATAATACCAATGCCATTAAATTAAAAATATGCATCCTTACCACCAAGCAATTCTACTTCCTGATATCTACCCTAAAGAAATACTCCAACATGTACACAAGGAGGCATGTGAAAAAAATTGCTACAGTATTGTTTGTAAAAGCAAAATTTTAGAAATAACCTAATGTCCATTGATAGAATAGATAAATAAGCAGAGGAACACCATGTTACAGAATAATATGTGTCAACCTAAAAGTGAACTATTTGTACTTCCCTGCATAGACCTCCAAGAGGTGGGGAGCCGGGGGCAGAGGAAACAAGTTGCATTAAAAGCCACACAGTGGGGCCTCCCTGGTGGCGCAGTGGTTGAGAGTCCGCCTGCCGATGCAGGGGATACGGGTTCGTGCCCCGGTCTGGGAGGATCCCATATGCCGCGGAGCGGCTGGGCCCGTGAGCCATGGCCGCTGGGCCTGTGCGTCCGGAGCCTGTGCTCCGCAACGGGAGAGGCCACAACAGTGAGAGGCCCGCGTACAGAAAAAAAAAAAAAAAGCCACACAGTGTGATACCATTTATGTTTTTAAAAAATTAATATTTTATGTGAGAATGTATATATGTAAATCCATAAAAAAAGTCTGGAATTTGAAATACTGAACTGCTCCCTGGGATCTTCTGTAGAGAGGAGCGCAGAATTGGGGGCGGCTGTCAAAAGGGATGCTAGCCCTGTCGGTAACATTTTAATTGTTTTGACAAAGAGGATGTTACTATATTATTTACTTGTGAAGTTTAAATTTAATAATAGAATGTACGACTACACATGTATGTATCAGATTGTACTCTATGAAAAATAAATATCTACATCTTCTCTTTTAGAAATGATTCCACAATCTCTTAATTTTGCACACAGTTTCAAATGACTAGAACTCCATTTGCATGTGTTTCATATTGCTTATTCCTTACTACGTTAGTGGCCATGTGTTTTAACGTTGCAGTTAGTCATAGAAAACACTGCCTTTGGCATACTTGGCCACCTTGAGAAGTTAATCATCGGGTAATTAGTAGGCTTTCCATGGAGCTATAGGAAGACAAGCAGAGCCAACGGCATGCTCATCTAAGACTGACAAGGTAGGCTGCCTTCCTTTTTTTTTTTTTTTTTGTTTGCGGTACGCGGGCCTCTCACTGCTGTGGCCTCTCCTGTTGCGGAGCACAGGCTCCGGACGCGCAGGCTCAGCGGCCATGGCTCACGGGCCCAGCTGCTCCGCGGCACGTGGAATCCTCCCGGACCAGGGCACGAACCTGTGTCCCCTGCATCGGCAGGCGGACTCCCAACCACTGCGCCACCAGGGAAGCCCCTGCCTTCCTTTTATGTAAAGTCCCAGGCCTATTTTTTGGCAGGGTTAACCCCACTCTGGGCCTGACAGGGAAGGGGTGAATGAGGCTGAGTAATTCTCATTAGATGACCTCATCTCTTACCAGACTGAAAAAACTGGGACCCCATTCTGGTGAGGCTCTAAGGATAATTTGATCAGGACCCAGGAAAAGACAAATCGCCACAGCTCCGAGAGAGCAGGAACTGGGACAGAGCCAGGCCACGTGAGCACAGGGACTGGAAGACTATTGTGATGTTACAGTAACTTGAAGGTCTTGGCCACTGGCCTTTGTGGATCTGTTTTAGGACTCCACCGTGAACCTAGCTCAGTCTCTTCCTGTTGGATCTACAATTTTCAGTGTTCTTTTCAGTTTTAGATCCTACTATGTTTTCTCATTCTCTGTATATTTCTCAGTTCAGATTCCTGAGAGGGGCAACATGCTTAGTGTAACCCCTAAAATTGCTCCCGACCACAAGATAGATCCTACCCAGCCTGTTGATTGGCTGCTCTAGATCAGGTGCTCTGTCATTAAAGCCGTTGGCTACAAGAAACAGAAAACCGGGCTTCCCTGGTGACGCAGTGGTTGAGAGTCCGCCTGCTGGTGCAAGAGACACGGGTTCGTGCCCCAGTCCAGGAAGATCCCACATGCCGTGGAGCGGCTGGGCCCGTGAGCCATGGCCGCTGAGCCTGCACGTCCGGAGCCTGTGCTCCGCAACGGGAGAGGCCACAACAGTGAGAGGCCCGCGTACCGCAAAAAAAAAAAAAAAAGAAAGAAACAAAACCTAGCGAAAGCTAGTTCCGCCAATAAGGACATGTATTATCACAGAACGAGAACTTCAGAGGTTGGCCGTTCCAAGCTTAATTTATTCAGCAGCACAATTCTGTCAGGATTCTGGGTCTCTATGGTTCTTTTGACTTCACCTTCGTGGAAGAAAGATGGCAGCAGTAAGGAAAACCTTTCACTGTACCCAGCAGACTTTCTAGCACCTCTCATTGGATTGAATGTCATTGTATGCTCATGCCAAAACCCAAACTGGTGAAGGACATAAAATTACTATGATTAGCTTAGAAGTTTAGTCAAGATTCAGTTCCTGGTCCAGCCTCCCTGAAGCATAAGGCCACCTGATATGTGAACCACACTGGAATTCCATTAGTGAGAAAGAGAGTCTGCCCCAGATGTCCAGCTAGTCCATCAGATGGGTCACATGCAAATTATACACGTCTTTTCAAACAGGGGGGCATGGAGACAGCTTCCCCTAGAAAGGGCAGTGTAAGGAACAGACATAATAAAGGACATTTCTAACGTAGACATCTGGCATTTCTCAGATGAAATGCCAACACAGTGCTTATTTCTGGATGGTGAGGTAATAAATGTTTGTTTTCTTCTTTATACATGTTTGTATTTTCTACCTTTTCTATAGTTTATTTTATAATTAGAAAAAATGTTATTTTAAAAACTTAATACCCACTGGTGCTGCAGTCTCTGTGCTTTAAGACACATATATGGTTTCTCACAGAGAAATGTTTCGTGGCTGCCATGTTTTTTAGAGAAAGACAAAATTTTGACTAACCTTGATGACTCTGCCTTTTGCCTGTGCTCTGTTGAATTTAGCCTGCTTCTTGGATTCCATGGCAACTCTGGGACTTGCAGCCTATGGCTATGGCATCCGATATGAATATGGAATCTTCAATCAGAAGATTCGAGATGGATGGCAGGTATGTGAGACATATTTTTTAATTTTGTCATTAAAGTACTTTGTCTTCATGGTGTTCTGGATGGTTTATAATTTATGGACATTTTACATAGAGCTTTACTACTTTCTGTGGCATTTGGTTGACATCAGTGAATACTGTCAGTCTTCCCACTTTGAGGTGTAAGCTCCCTAAGAGCAGAGAGCCTGCCAGTATCACCAATATCATTCACCACCAGATCTGTAGCATCTTGTACGGTGCCAGACTCACAAGGGTGCTCTGAAAATATTTATCACTGATTGCCTGGATGTGGACTACCTATAATGTGCTGTGTCCTATCTCTGTAGCATATAAAATGGAGGAGCACATCTTTTGGCTCATGATCTTCCCCAATAACTCTTTTTTTAAAAATAAATAAATTTATTTATTTATTTATTTATTTATTTATTTATTTATGGTTGTGTTGGGTCTTTTTTATTATTATTATTAATTTATTTATTTTTGGCTGCATTGGGTTTTCGTTGCCGCGCGTGGGCTTTCTTCAGTTGCAGCAAGCCGGGGGCTGCTCTTCGTTGGGGTGCGTGGGCTTCTCTTGTTGCGGAGCATGGGCTCTAGGCACGCAGGCTTCAGTAGTTGTGGCTCGTGGGCTCTAGAGCGCAGGCTTAGTAGTTGTAGCACACAGGCTTGGTTGCTCTGTGGTATGTGGGATCTTCCCCGACCAGGGCTCGAACCCGTATCCCCTGCATTGGCAGACGTATTCTTAACCACTGTGCCACCAGAGAAGTCCCCCAATAACTCTTGATAGTAGGAAGCAAGTCACCATTTTTGTAGGTGAGAAAACTGAAGGTCTTAAGAGGTGAAGGCACCTCAGATCACACAGCTGGCAAATAAGGCTGTATATCCCCAGATTTCCAGGTCCACATTCAGTATTCTTTTCTACACTCAGAGTCTTGCCCTCCTTAACATGCCTATCTTACAAGATATGTAAGCTCAGTGTTCTAATTTTTTTACAAGACGAAAGCAGGCAATCCTGTTAACTATTATATTAAAAAACTCTGGCACATATTTAATATGTATAATTACAGTGCTCTGTAGAAAACTGCACAAATAGTAATGAATCCATACAAACGACTCTCATTTTATTTTTATATAACCAAACCAGATTCTTAAGTATTTGTTTCTCTTTATCTTTGGTAACTCTTTGAACTACAGTCAGCCCTGGCATGGACAGTTTTCCCTGATGCTAAGTGTGATTTAGGTTTTTTTCTTTCCCTATCTTTGTCTCATACACACACATCGACAAAAAGATACTGGATTTTCAAGAAGCCTGAGCTCTCTGAGCCCTCCCAAGAGTCAGTCCAAGGTCAGTGTGATCAGGCATTGGGTTGGGGGACCTAGGCTGGCACTAATCCCAGGGGAGAGGAAGGATGAGAAGCTGAGTGTCACCGCCATCCACTTTCCCCTCCCTCAGTGTTTGGACACTCTGGGCCAAAGAAGGAGGGCACTAAAAGATTTGATATGATAAGAGAACGCACCAAGGGAAGTCCCAGGAGGAGAATATTGGGAACATATTGAAAGACAAACTTCCAAATTTTGTTAAGAACCAGTGTATCTTTAGCTACTCCTAAATCAGTTAGGAGGTAGCATTGGGTAGAAAAAGAATTGGGCCCTAATATGAGATCTAATTTCTAATTTGAGGCCTGAGTGCAACTGATTACCCTTATGAAGTTTGTTGCCTTAATTAGGTTACCTAGCTTCCCTGAGCCTCACTTTTCTTGTCTGCAAAATGGAGATGCCAGCTTCACAGAACTATGAAAATATGTAAACTGTCTGTTGCACAAATAGGCGCTCAATGAAATGTTAATTTGGCCTAATAAAAGGAGGATAATTTTTTTAATTGTGGTATTATATAATAAAAGATTAATGTAACCATTAATATCATGTTTTTAATTAATTATAATGAAATGGGAAATTGTTTATGATAGCTGAAAAAAGGAGGTATAGGATCATTTGGATAGTATGACCTATCCAAAGGAAACCAAAAAGATAAAGTGCTAGAAAAAAAAAATATGTCAAAGCTTCAACAGTAATTAATTATCTCTGGGAGATAAGATTATGGGTGACTTTGACTATCTTCTATTTGTTCTCCTACATGACTCATATTTCATAAGAAATGTGTATTTTATAATCATAAAAAGATATAAAAACAGGGCTTCCCTGGTGGCGCAGTGGCTGAGAGTCCGCCTGCCGATGCAGGGGACACGGGTTTGTGCCCCGGTCCGGGAAGATCCCACATGCCGTGGAGCGGCTGGGCCCGTGAGCCATGGCCGCTGAGCCTGCGCATCCGGAGCCTGTGCTCTGCAACGGGAAAAGCCACAGCAGTGAGAGGCCCGTGTACTGCAAAAAAAAAAAAAAAAAAAGATATAAAAACAAAATAATTGGTTCCCTTCTACAGTGAAGTAATCTAGGGCTACATGGTGAGAAGCCTAGCTTGGCAGGCATTTCCAGTAGGACCAAGATTTTAACACAACCTGACCAAGCGATACATGGTATCCATTCTCAGTCTTTGTATCCTGTATGGTACTCATTATACCCCAGAATGTTTAAGGATTTTATTTCTTACTTTTCTGTGAAAGATTTTTTTTAACTCAGCAGATCAATCGCAAAAAATTGTCTTTCAAGTGCATTTTCCCCAAAGTCTTATGAAAGGTCACTCTTTATTAATCCCACCTATGACCTTTGCTACTTTTAAAAGGCCTTATTTCAGGAAACCATCCCTTCTCTCTTGTGAGACCCAAGAAGTATATATATTCTAGTGTTTTTAAAGGAGAAAGAGAGACCAAGTGGCTTTTGCTAGTCCCCAAAGCTAGCTTTACTACATCATCACTTCTTTCATTACAACTGAAATTGAGTCAGAAGGACACCTAATTTTATCTACCATAGCCATTGTTCACTGGGATGGGATTTTAAAAAGCAAACATAAAAAAGAAACTGTTTCCATGAAAAACAAAAAATATCTTCCAGGAAAGCAGAATGCCTTTTGGGGGCATGGTCACTGCTCTACCCACATCAGCTACATGGTTGCTCTTACAATGGAGAAGGCTGATGAAAATTGCACAAGCTAGGAAGATTTTTTTTTTTTTTTTTTTTTGCGGTACGCGGGCCTCTCACCACTGTGGCCTCTCCTGCTGCGGAGCACAGGCTCCGGACGTGCAGGCTCAGCGGCCATGGCTCATGGGCCCAGCCGCTCTGCGGCATGTGGGATCCTCCCGGACCGGGGCATGAACCTGCGTCCCCTGCATTGGCAGGCGGACTCCCAACCACCGCGCCACCAGGGAAGCCCTAGGAAGATTTTTAAAGGTTGATAGACTTTCCGTTTTTGAAGGCTCTCTTCAAGGAAGATTTGCAGTTATAAAGTGTTTGTTGTGAACTCCACCCCACCCCCCAAGGAAAATAATTTTATTGCTAAAAGGCTTGACTTACCTCGAACACTAAAGGGGATCATTGAAACCTTCTCAGAATAGTCCTCTGAAAATGACTGGCCACTGGGAAGAGGGGGAAAGGCAGTTGCGACAGCCTCAAGTTAAACAGTCACACACTAAAGTTCTGAGTGGAAAGACTCTGACACTAGAAATCTCAGGGTTGAATCAAGCAGTCTGCTGGAACATTCTTTCTCTTAGAACCCTGCTATACCTAGCCATGCACAGTTCATATTACCCAGCAAGCCTCTCCTGGCCATTGTTGAATTCTTGGTGCTCCCCAGAAACATTTACCAATGACTGGTACCGTCAGAAAGCAAAGTTTGCTGACAACTCCTGATGTTTGCTCACTGGTTCTTCATATCCCATGTATCCCACAGTTGAGGGGAAAAGCATTTCTTCGACTTCAGTCACTCACAGAGGCCCTGAGCTGACCTCTGCTTCCATGCTGGCTGGAATAGATTCCACCAATAGATAGATATCTAGGAAGACCCCAGATCCAGCTGCCATGCATCCCCCCACACACAGAGCACCACTGCCACCACCACGCAGGCGGGCACGCTGCTCCCCACGCCACAGTCTCCTGCTTGCTTTGTCGCAGCTCCTTTTCATCTGGGATGTTCAGATCCACACAGCCCACTTGGATATAAATGAAAGCTCTCCTCCTGTCTGGCCCCTGCCCTTCATATGACTCAGCAAGTTAGTGCACTCAGGGATCACTGGTTACGTGGAAGTCTAAATTTACAGACCAGTTTGTTAATTTGTTGGAAGAAAGCAAGATAGAAAGGAGGTTTATCACCATCCCGCAGCCTCTGTGGATTGAGTTGGGGTGGCTGGAGGCAGTTCTCTCTTTCTCCTCTGATCTGCTCAGACCAGCTTGCTTTTATGAAATATCTATTTTTCAATTTACCTTAAAAACAAGCTTTGCATAACTGAGGGAATTGTTTTCTGATTTCTTGCCAAAATTAGGAAGAGACTCAATAAAGAACAGCAAGCTAGGAGTCCTATTCTCCTACAGAACTTGTTAATAACCCAGTGAAATTAAAACCAGCCATTATTTGGCAGGGAAAAATCAGACCAACATTGAGAGTGACTGGCTGACTAGTCCCTTGTCACTTAACAGCGTGTCCTCAAAAGAGCAAATGCAGCTTCTGATTTGCAAAGGAGGCCAGGGGGGGCCGGCCAGTGGTGGGAAGCCCAGAGTTCAGCCTCTCTTCTACGGGCATTTCATGCTGCTTGAGGGGAGAAGAGTCTGCTTCTGCTGCATTTTTCAGCAGAAAATATCTTGTCAGCTCACCTGTGCACATGATTTTCGAGAGGAATGATGTTTCTGCCTCATCATCCTCCTGGTTCATGTAAAAACTTAAGGTGTATTTTACAACAGTCCTGAGAGCTGAAATGAGGCAAATAGGCCATAAGTTTCTTTCCTGTTACAGGAAGCATTGTGTGTTCACATTGACCAGTAATTTGAAACCCAGAACCTGCCCTTGCCTAAGTGCAGCCTGAAGTGTTTTGTAAGTCAGGATGTTTGATCTTTGTGCATATCGTCATTTATTTTTCTTAGAGTTTCTAGTTATTAACACGAGCTAGAGGACTCTTAACTTAACCAATTTCTTATCAACTGATAAAATTCAATCCTTTCCTTGTTAAATTTTAATTGTATTTTTTGTTCTCTTTATGAATGGGATAGCCGAAGTCTCAATTCTGAATTACAGTTCCTGACTTTGTACCGCCGTGTAGCTCCTGGCTGCACCGTGTACCCGCTGGCTACATGTTAAGATGCAAATTTTTTTTTTTTTTTTTTTTTTTGCGGTATGTGGGCCTCTCACTGTTGTGGCCTCTCCCGTTGCGGAGCACAGGCTCCGGACACGCAGGCTCAGCGGCTATGGCTCACGGGCCCAGCTGCTCCGCGGCACGTGGGATCTTCCCAGACCGGGGCACGAACCCATGTCCCCTGCATCGGCAGGCAGACTGTCAACCACCGCGCCACCAGGGAAGCCCCAAGATGCAAATTTTTAAATGCAAAATTTAAGACCCCTCCCCAGACTGCCTGAGACTCTGCATTTTAACAAGGTGCACTGTACTGATTAGCTCACATCTAGGTCCAGCCTTCCCTAGGCTTCATCCTGCATCTGCTACATCCTTCTGCAGCTCTCTAATTCCAGACCTTCTATCTAAAGATGTTGTTTCTGTGTGTCCCCTTTTCATTCATCATGATACTGGTAGCTCTTGTTAATGGGCAGCTTACTAACATTCCCAATATGATCAATGTTTGAATAAATGGATGTGTGTTTGCTTGTCTGGCTGTTGACATTAATGTTTTGTCTAACATCTCAAAAGATAGCTGTATTTGTTTGCCTCTCTCCACACTGTGCCTGGGGCAGACACTGAACTCATATATAGGTGATCATGAAGCATCCAGCATTGTGTCATAATTCATCATTAATATCTTTTTAAACTAAAGCTGAGTTTTCTAAGAGGGAAGGATGAGGAATCAGGTAGGTAAAATAACCATATTGGGGGTAATCTCATTGACAAGGGACTTTGTACTAAAAACCTTACCCCTCCCTTCTTGCCAGAACACGATTGCATTTTTTAATATACATGGAATATTTTTAAAGTTTCACTCATAATACCATTACTTTAAAAATGCAACCCCCACCCCACCATGTGTCTTTTGTTCTTCTTTTGGCATTTTTATTTGTTTCTTTATAGAAAACAAAATGCATTTGATGTCCAGGATACCCTAAATACAAATTAGATTTTAAAATTTTTATGAGAAATATTTGTTATAAATTGACATAAATATATAGGAAAATGTTATAATTGTCAATAAAATAAATTCCTTCCATTTTAGTATATGTCATTTTCAAAACGAATTAGAAATAATTGTTCATGGGACTTCCCTGGTGGCACAGCGGTTAAGACTCCACGCTCCCAATGCAGGGGACCCAGGTTCCAGCCCTGGTCAGGGAACTAGATCCCACATGCGTGCTGCAACTAAGAGTTCGCGTGCCGCAACTAAGGAGCCGGTGAGTTGCAACTAAGGAGCCCACCCACCCACCCCGGCCGCAACGAAGGAGCACACATGCCACAACTAAGACCTGGCACAACCAAATAAATAAATAAAAATATAATAAATAAATAAATAATAGTTCATTATCAGATCAAAATTACATAAGGATTAAATTAAACAAAGACTACAAAATGTGTTCTGTTGATGGGAATGTAAATTGGTGCAGCCACTATGGAAATAAGTATGGACGTTCCTTAAAAAACTAAAAATAGAACTACCATATGGTCCAGCAATTCCATTCCTGGGTATATATCTGGAAAAAATGAAAATGCTAATTCAAAAAGATACGTGCACCCCAGTGTTCATAGCAGCACTGTTTACAATTGTCAAGGCATGGAAGCAACCCAAGTGCCCAACAGATGAATGGATAAAGAAGATGTGGTGTATATATATGCAATGGAATATTACTCAGCAATAAAAAATGAATTAAGTACTGCCACTTGCAGCAACATGTATGGACCTAGATAATATTATGCTTAGTGAAATAAGTCACACAGAGAAAGACAAATATTGTATGTTATCACTCATATGTGGAATCTAAAATATAATACAAATGAATGCATATGCAGAACAGAAACAGACTCACAGATACAGAAAACAAATTTGTGGTTACCAAAGGGGAGAAGGAACTGGGGGAGGGACAAATTAGGGATATGGTATTAACAAACCACTATGTATAAAATAGATAAGCAACAAGGATATACTGTATAACACAGGAAATTATACCTATTATAATAACCTATAATGGAATATAATCTTCAAAAATACTGAAACACTATGCTGTACACCTGAAACTAGCACAATATTGTAAATCAACTATACTTCAAGTTAAAAAATGAAAAAAGTAATAGTGTTCCGTACCTATACTGAAATAAGCTTTATTAAGGGAGCTTTCTATGAGTAGTTTTTCTCAACCGATTCTGTGCTTTCAAGGCACAAAGCTCTTGACAGAAACCATAATGTAGGACCCATCAGGTCCAGGTATTCAACAATAAACATCCCTGGGAAGCCTCTCTCTTTCCTTCAAACTAGACAATTGGATTCACAGATGTTAAGACACAGGCTTTAGAACCCACAGAACTACCATCAAATCTTACCTGTATCATTTACTATCCGTGCAACTTTGAGCAAGTTACAATTTCCTTAACAAAGGGAGAAGCCATAGCTCCCTCCTATAGTGTTGCTATGAGGATTAAATGCAATAATATGTATAAAACATTTAGAGCAATACTAGCCAGTATTGTTGATTTAGGCTGTATGACAATAACAAAGATGAATTGAGATTGACAGAACCAACATCTTTCTTGCCAAAACAGTATTCTTGAGTTGATTCAGTCAAAAAAATATTTTTTTTTAAATTTATTTACTTATTTGGCTGCGTTGGATCTTTGTTGCTGCACGCGGGCTTCCTCTAGTTGTGGCGAGTTGGGGCTACTCTTCGTTGCCGTGTGCAGGCTTCTCATTGCGGTGGCTTCTCTGGTTGCCGAGCACGGGCTCTAGGCGCGTGGGCTTCCGTGGTTGTGGCTCACGGGCTCTAGAGCGCAGGCTCAGTAGTTGTGGCATGTGGGCTAAATAGTTGTGGCTCGCGGGCTCCAGAGCGCAAGCTCAGTAGTTGTGGCACACAGGCTTAGTTGCTCCGAGGCATGTGGGATCTTCATGGACCAGGGACCGAATCTGTGTCCCCTGAATTGGCAGGCGGATTCTTAACCACTGCGCCACCAGGGAAGTCCCCCAAAATATTTTTGATTTGATATAATTGAAGGGCTAGGTCCACCACTCCTGAAAAACAAATTCTAAGCCATGTCCTTTTTGCAGATAGAAGAGGCAGATGACTGGCTCAGGCATGGAAACCCCTGGGAGAAGGCCCGCCCCGAGTTCATGCTGCCTGTTCACTTCTACGGGAAAGTAGAGCACACAGAGGCCGGAACCAAGTGGATCAACACGCAGGTATTCTGAGAAGTCCTTGCACTGAGCATTGTATAGAGGATGGCACAGTGTGCGACGTGTATGTGTTGAGTATAGTGTGTTGTATATTGAATAATAGAGTATATTTTTATAAATAAATGTTACTTCTCTTAGTAGAACCCACTCATTTTGGAGACCAGGGAGCTGAGGCCAAGAGAGAAGTGACTTCCCCAAGGTCAAGTGACTTACCAGGGTCATTTTGTCATCTGGTTTATAAGAGATTAATCAATTCTATAATCCCAGCATGCTTAGCTCTCCAGTTTTATATAAAGCTGTTGAAACCAAGATTGAATAAAGTTAAATGTCATTCCTCACCCCACTGCCATATGTACAATTGACTTGTAAATTCTAAGGGGTAAATATTTTTAAAGTGAAGTATTTATTCAAAGGATTACCAAAGTTCTTCTTCATTACAAAGTCAAGAAAAACAATGCAAAATATTGCAAAATGCACTCTGTTACTGTGTGCCAAATCACTTCTAGAGAAATAATGCTGGTGTCAATCCAAGTGTACTTAATTCATGGCCATGTATTTATCCTGCCACCAGATTAGAGTGTTACCCTGCTACTGAACAATTTACTTTTCAGCTCCTCTAGTGGTGGTTTGTGCTTTGCTGTCTTCATACGTCCTGATAAATAACCCCTAAGAACTACTGGATTGCATTGTCCAATCACTGGAGGCTCCACTTGAGATATTTGTTTAGTAAATATAGTCTTACACCAGAAAAGATGTCTCACTGGCCACTTTAAAAGCTTAAAGAAAATGGTAAAGACCAAGGAAATGCTGTTCTTATATAGCAAAATCAGGAACAAAATTCAGTACTGTAATGCTAAATTCCATTGGTTTGTGGACTCAAGACCCATGTTATAGTGGACTTTTAAGCTGATGCTTTATTCTGCTAATCCATGCAAGGCTATTCACAGTTCACAAAAGAAAGACTTCTTTTGAAGTTTTTCCTACCTGAACATGATTTATTCAGCATATGAAATAATGGATTAGAAGCTAAAATAGGTCATTATATATAATAAGGAATAAACTAATACTGTAATTTCAAGATGTTTCCCTCTATCCACCCCCTCCCTTTTATTTTGGTTAAACAATAGACCACAACTAAGTTGCAGTTGATTACAAATATGATCAGAAGAACTGCAACAAATCAATTGTTAATATGCCTAAAGAATTCTCATATGTTTTGGGTATTAATCTAGCAAGTATTTGGTGTCTAAAACTTCCAGTGGCTTCTGATCTGTTTAAACGTACGCAGGTTATACTCCCAATCCTGGAAGCATTCTGTTTACTTCATAGGTCCCACTGATGACCTTAAGATGACCTGATGATATATTTACAAAGCACCTCTAGACATTTTCATAATACATCCAGAAATTCAATTAGGGAGAGTGTGTTTTTCTGTGCCCACAAAGGCAAGTTTATGGGGCAGATGTAATAAAGGGTGAGCTGACCCAACCTGTGCAGAATTTTATGGATTGACGCCACTGCCTGATCAGCCCCAGATTTGTAGCTAGTGAGGTCAGAGAGCTTGAGGTCAGACCTCATGTATGCCTGCTGTGAAGACTTCCAGTGAACTGAGTTATTTGTTTCATTTCTTGTGTCAGTTCAGGTCCTCTGGGAAGCAGACAGAAGGGAGAATTAGAAGTACAAGTGATCTATTGCAGAAATTCCTGTGAAAGATAAAGGGAAAGGGGACAGGAGGAGGGGGGAAGTCGTTCAGACTGCAACGCAGGTGTGACACCTGTGAAGAGAGAGAGGGAAAGAAGGATTCTCAGGAAGGAGCCTCACACTGCAGTGCATCTCTGAACAAGTGCCCAGGCTGATGGGACATTGCTCATGAGGGGAGTCCTGGCTCTCATGCTCCCACCACGACGGGAGCATCCCAAAGAAAGCACAGCCTCATGTGAGCTTTGAGGTGGCAACTTCTCCCTGAAGTTCTCTAAAGGGACCTCCAAGCCACGTGCTTCCCCAGCTGCCTCAATTATGCTTCGAGGGTCAGAAGGACGAGTCATGTTTGAACCCAGACTCAGAGCCCAACTCTGTAAATGACTTCTCCTGATTGACCACAACTTGCTCTTAGAACTCCAGAGGTCTTTATTTCCTAGTAAAAGATATTCAAATAAACGTGATTTATTACTCTGTGGTTATGATGTTCATGAAAGCGTGACTGAATGTATATGACTGATTGATAGAGGCTAGAGTGTTTCATTCCTTCATCATTCAGCAGACCAAATTAAAGAGATCTGGGGTTAGGTTTCAACACTACCACTGACTGTGACCTTGGGTAAGTCACTTCTCTCTCAGCTTCATTCCCATCCAAAACGCCTCAAGTTGCACTAGATGATCTCTAGCATCCTCCAATTCAATCCGTCATTCCCCTTCCTTAGAGCTTGATTCTGATGAGGCTGTAGAAAATAGAAAATTGTCTTCTCCCACATAAATTTTAAATTCATGTGAAACATGGTTCATCTTCCTGTTCTTCTCTATTTCCATGACTGTCACAAATATTGAGCTAAATTTTCCAAAGCTCACCTCTTAGACACATCTCAGCTAATTATCAGCTTATTTGTTAGACCACTAAAATAACTCTTCTTCATGCAACTTTGAAAAATCTAGCATAGCATTTTAAATATCATATGTAATATTTATCTTCATAAATTTCCTATTCTGCTAATTTTCACCATATTTGAAATCAGATCATTGAATAACCTACATGAAACTTATCTTGATTACTGTTTTTTAATGGGTACAGATCCACATTTACCACTTTGCACATCATATTTTGCTATTCTTAGCGCAATGGCTTGATCTTGAAACATGAAAGATCTGTGTCCAGATCAGGGCAAGGGACACAAAGGGAAGTCAGCGTGAAAATGATGTGGAGGACCATCTGGGACCATCTGTCTGAGTCATTCCAGCCATCCAGATTGTTCCAAGTGGGAGGAGGACCGACATGGCCCCTAATACCACCTCCAGCCTTGGGACCCTTAGCTCGGTTTAGGGATCATACAGTTTGAGTTAGTGATGGAGCCAGGAACCAGATTCCAGCTGCTGTCTCCCAGCTCTGTTCAACCTCCTCCATCCATGTGGGAAACAGTGAGTAGCTGCTTTGGTTTCACCCCGCAGGTGGTCCTTGCTCTTCCATATGACACCCCGGTGCCTGGATATCTGAACAACACGGTCAACACCATGCGCCTCTGGTCCGCTCGCGCACCCAATGACTTTAACCTCAGAGACTGTGAGTACAGCATGGGCTCCCTTTCCTCATGTGTATCTTTAATCTTTCTGTCCAATAATTAGAGCCAAGTTGCACTGAGTTTCTGATCCGAACTCTTTAGTGACTAAAGCATTATATGGAGCACATGATTAAAGCAGTCCTTCAGTCTAACCCCCTTAGACTGTCATGTGAATCACAGCATGAAGGTTTGCTGAAATCTTTTTGGATTTTTAGGAATCCCACATGGTACCCAACAAGCATCAGGTGACATCAGGGGGCTTCTGAAAACAGTGGCTGGCTCGTCTGTTTATTCATTTTTCTAATATTTCCCTCAGTTAACGTTGGAGACTACATTCAGGCTGTGCTGGACCGGAATCTGGCCGAGAACATCTCCCGGGTCCTCTATCCCAATGATAATGTGAGTGATCAAGCTTGCTTTCTCAGTGGAAACAGAAGCAGCTTATTTCAGAAGCACCTATTCAGTAGCCATAAAGCACATACTTAATATTGGGTTTTTTCCTTCAGTGAGGAATAATCACCATATCTCTTCCTGGATTGTGTAGATTTCCCCTCCCACCCATGTAAAGAAAACGAATTTGTACAATTCATGAAATCAGAATTGGTGTTTCACCCTTGATTAGTGACCCCATCACTAATTGGGAGGCTCTGTACATGTATTTCAAAACAAAACCTGGCTATAAAAGATGAGGTGCAGTACAGGTGATGCACTCCTTCCTTTCCAAACAGAAATTTCATCCACTGCATCAGAAGTCCCTGGAGGTGTCTTGCCTGTCCTCTTCCCCTCACTCATGGGTCTCCTCTGACCCAAGGCAAGGTGGGGTCATGGACCTCAGAATAGACCCAGGAGCAGACACTTGTTTCTTATGCCACTTATTTATCTCATTAAACTTTTTCTTATAGGTGATCATTCCAAAGTTTACACGAAAAATAACTTAGTTTAAAAAAAAAACACTTGGAACTGGATCTCAGATGACTGTTATGGATTCTTAGTGGGTTAAAATATACTTAGCTCTAACTTCTCCATGAGTAAAATAATTTTCTGGATGCTATAATGATTTTTAAAAAAATAATAATCTCAGAAGCAAGCAAACTAGTACTCTGCTCTACAAAGATGTCACAAAACAAGGATCTTGGGGACTAGGACATAAATGATCCTAAGACCAGATGTCCACTTAGTGTTATCCACTTAATGTTAAACCCATCTCCAAGGAGGATTAAGTGGGTTTGCTGCAGCATTTTTAGGAACTTAATGGTATATGTTATTTTTCCTTTGGGAGAAACGATGTGACTTCAGTACCTTAAAAGAAATCTGTAACGCAAAAGCAAAAGACTGTTCTGTTTCAAGGTAAATTAAAGTAAGAATCCTTCCAAGACTGGGGCCACACTGCCTAGCCAAACCCAAGCCTGCAGGATTGTTTAACTAGAAGGGGCTTGAAATTCATCCTCCTATCTTCAGTAGGGCCCAAACCTAACTTTACTTGGAAATAATCATCCACAATAATTGATAACACATACTAGGTTAGCATGGGGTGCAAAGTTGACTAAATTCATTGGGCAAAAAAGGTAGCTCTCAGGGTTATGCTTGTTTTTAAGTAGAAGTTGATCAATCTTTTTCGTACTGTAACCACAAGAACAGACTCATTCCCTCTCCCCAACTTGGCCATCGCCCTATTAGTCTGTCTTCCAAGAGTCTTGCCCCCTTCCTCACTCTGCAACTAATGAGATTTTTTTTTTTCCTTGCTTAAAATTCTTTAAGGCTTTTGCTTACCCCTAAGAGAAGTACAGAATCTTAGGTGTATCTTCATCTATATGGTCATCAGTTCTCTGACACATCCTCTGTGATCTTGCCCTAGCAATAGGTCCCAGCTGTAGAGGGTTATTTGCCCTGTTCTTTCTCACCTCCATGCTTTGCCCAGGTTTCCTCTGCCTGCAGGGAATACTCTGGCCCTCTGTGCTCACCTCAAATTCCTACTTACCTTTCAGGGCTCAGATAAAGAAATCACCTGAATATTCAGGTTCCCAAAGTACTGTGTATACACTTAAATACAACATAAATGTTTTTAAAAACTGTCGTGTTTTATTTCAAGCCTTGATTACACATCTGTCTCTCCCCAGTAGTTTGAACTTAACTGAGGTCAGTGATTGTTTAATTAATCATTTTATTTCTAGGACATTAAAAATTCCCTAACTCAGTAAACATTTAAATTCATTGTGGATGGATTCATGTGCTTTTTTTAGAATAATGATTTCATCATATTTTTTTACCATGAAACATGCTATTAGAAAAAAGAAATATAAGCAATATAAAAACTACCAAGTAAAAAAAAATTTCCAAATTCTACCACCTATAAATTCCCATTGGTAATATCAATCTAGACAGTTTCCTATTAATGACTTCAAATTTTTCTTTTGGTTTTTAAACTTTTATCAAAGTTGTACCTGCACATAGTTTAAAGAGAAAAGCAGCTCTCTGAGGCTTACTATAAAATCAGTCTCCTATTTCCCACTTCCCCAAAGCAACTACATCCCCTTGCTTTGCATTGCTTTTCTGGATACTTACCTCCATATTTCTAACAACATGCTGTTACTGCTGCTTCGTGATTTCCTCTTTTTACAATATTGACTCCCCGCTACTGAAGATGAGAATTTAGCTCCCTTCCTCCCATAGACTTCCACCCCCACCACAAAAACACGTTTTCTATGCCCACTCTCTCAACATAATTACATGGTGATTTGCACTAGCTCTTCAGCCAGTGTTTACATTATTATGACGCTCTCAGTGCTACAGATAGCTGATCTGTGCACATACATGTCATCATCTCATGATTATTTTTCCTTTCCTTAAAATGTTCTCCTTTCCTGGAGTTAATCATTGTTTTGTTTGTTTGCTTGGTTTTCTGAGTACTTTTCCCTAATTTATCCTACACTCTACCCCAGTCGTAGAAATTTCCTCTCAATATATTCAAACACCTTAGGTATTCTGTTGACTCAGTCTTTTTGAAGTCTCTTCTGGATCTCTTCTGGCTGGCTGCTCCAGTGTCATCCTGGGATCTACTTTTCCCATTGTTCTGAGGACGTCTGTGCTCATATACTCTCTGGGGTCATTTGTTTCCAGGATCCCAAGGGTTTGCTCCCTTGTTTTGGTAGTACATGTGCCTGGGGCTTCCTAGGAAAGGGTGCAAGTGAGGTCAATTTTTTTGAGACCTTGCATGTTGGAAAATGTCTTTATTTTGCCCTCTCATTGGTAGTTTGCCTGGATACTGAAGACTCAAAGTTTCTTTTTTTTTAATCTCCTAGTTTTTGGTGTTGCCGAAAAGTACAGTGCAATTGGATTCTTGATCTTTTGTTTGAATTCTGCTTTTTTCCCCCTTTGAAAGCTTCTAGTCTCCCTCTCCCTCTTCCCCTCCCTCTGTCCCTCTCCAAACCCCCTCTCTCCGAGTGTACTAAAAGTTTTGGGGGGTGTGCTTTGGTGTAAGTCTGCTTTCACTTATCACGCCTGGGTACCCTTTCAGTCTGGGGACACAGGACTACAGCTCTCTGAGAAATGGTCTGGAATTGTTAAACATCCTCAACTGGTTCTTTAGTCTTCTTACCTTTTTTCTTTTATTTATCATCTCTTTGTCTTCTTGCTCACATTTTGGGCAATCACAACTCTCTCTTCCAATCTTTCTATTGGGTTTTTCACTTTGGCTGTCATGTTTTAATTTCCAAGTAATCTTTTTTTGCTCTAGGTATTTTCTTGAAGCATCTTATTCTTATTTCTTGAATACAATATCTAATCTATCTGAGGATACTGATAGTATTCTTATAATCATTCTTTTCTCTAATCTCTGTTACCTCTAAGTTGGCTTTTATTATTTTAACATCTTTTAGAAGTTTTTCTTAGCTGTCCAATGGTCCTTATCTGCCCACTGGAACTTAAGAGAAAGGTACCAAGAAGTTTTGGGGAGCTCTGTACACTAGTTTGGGATTTATCTATTTGGTTTCCCTCACCTGTGACCTGCTGGGGCCACTTCCTGGTGGAGTTCCTCATGTCCATGTCTTTAGGTCCTCCCTCCTGGGCTGGTCGAATTCCCTAGAGAAGACGCTTGCAGCTTCTTTCCTGGTGGAATTAACACTGGCTGCCTGTGTTCTCAAATTCAGTTGGGAGATGAAGACTGAAAGCATCAGTATTCAGTAAACTTTCACTGAGCCTCTTCCCCCATTTTTAGTACGGGATGGTACCCCTGCCTCCAACTTTACTTGCTGCCCTCCAGTCCAGAGACCCCTGTTATACCATCTCCAGAGAACAGACCTCCAGCTTCTGCCTGAGTTGGCAAAGGAGATTATCCAGTTGAGGGAACTGGAGAGGAGGTCTGAGGCCAACTGCTTCTTAGGCTCTCCATTAACCTTTTACCCCCTCTTCACCCCCTACTTCTGAAGGCACCCAATGCTGACAATTCCTGGGCCTTTTGGGAGCTTCAGTGTATACACTGGGTTCTTCCTTTGGCTTTTTTCCACTACCAGGTCAGGATGCAGCTTTCCTGGGTCTTCTGGTTCAGTTTACCTTTTATCCGTTTTTCAGCTTCTGAAAAGTTGTTGCTGTTGTCTTCTCTCCATTCCCTTCATCCTTTATCAGTATGCCTTTTTTTCAATCCCTTTACTGTCATTTTAGTGGAGTTTCAGGAGGCTGATGCTTGGCATTCAACCTGCCAGCTTCCACCAGTCATCCCATGGGCTTTAGCCTTCAAGTCCCCTGGTAGGGGACGCCACCCATGTTCTGGCCACTCCTAGCAATGTAAGCCCTCTCACTCAGTCTCTCTGTCTTGAAGTTTTTTGAAGGGAAGGAGCTGAGACTGAAGCAGGAGTACTTTGTGGTGGCTGCTACCTTGCAAGATGTCATCCGACGTTTCAAAGCCTCTAAGCTTGGGTCCAGCAGTAGTGCCGGAACTGCGTTCGATGCCTTCCCAGATCAGGCGAGTATTCAGCCTGAACGCAGGCGGGAACAACTGAGGGCATCAGGACTTCCATCAGATTTACTCCTCTGTCTCCGTGCCGAAAAAATCTGAGTGTCTATATAGCAATCAGAAACAGACTCACAGACATAGAAAACAAGCTTGTGGTTACCAAAGGGGGTGGAGGGAGGCAAACTAGGAGTATGGGATTAACAGATACACACTGCTATACATGAAATAGATAAGCAACAAGGATTTACTGTGTAGCACAGGAAATTTACTTACCTATAATGGAACGTAATCTGAAAATATTTATATATAACTGAATCACTATGCTGTACACCTGAAACTAACACAATATTTTAAATCAACTATACTTCAATTAAAAAAAAAATTGAGTCGCTACAGTATACTTAAAGCCTTCCATAGAGGGCAGACGTTTTGTTTGGTGCACGTATGAGGCGTGGATGACGACAAGGACCTGGGCCATCGGTTACCTTCACGTCGGTTTCCCCCTTGCAGGTTGCCATCCAGCTGAATGACACTCACCCTGCACTCGCCATCCCTGAGCTGATGAGGATTTTTGTGGATATTGAGAAATTGCCCTGGTCCGAGGTCTGGATAGTTTGGCTTCTTTTTCCTTTGATTGACCAGAATATCTATGGTTAAGAGATTCTGCCAAATGCGCCTTTTACAGTTTTTCAAAATAAGTTACTGTTGCTAACTTCCAACAGTGAAAGGTAAACTTTGCCCTGGTGCTGACATGTCTTAGTTCTTACTGCTTTACAGGGAGTAGGACTAAGAAATAAATAAACACATTACTAATGGGACACAGCTCAGTAGCTATATTAAGGCTTATATTGTGTTTGCCATTTTTGTGTCTAAAAGGATTCGAAATTAAACTCTCTAGCCTCAGAATACAGCTAACTGAAGGTGTCCCCACTGATTTTAAACACACTTTGTACTTTCTCAGAACATTACTGAAGTTTTATTCCTCAAGTTTTGTTTACTTAATAAATGAAAGACAAGTTAGGATACGAGAGAAGATTTATCAGCATGCTGTCCTAAATTTTATCAGACCATTTACTGCTTTTCCTCCCCCCCCCCAAAAAAAAAACATGTTCCCATTACCTGGACCATTCAGGAACCTAGCGGAATTGTGTCTAACTATACATGCAGATAGAATTGTCCTGTTGCTGATGGGCAGGAGTTGAGGAAGCGTCTGGCCTGCAGGATGGGGCACACCTGCAGGCCACCTTTCCTGCAGAGGCAAGCACTGAGCCCCCTCTCCCCCCAGGCGTGGGAGATCACCCAGAAGACCTTTGCCTACACCAACCATACAGTGCTCCCGGAAGCCCTGGAGCGCTGGCCCGTAGAGCTGGTGGAAAAGCTGCTTCCTCGACATTTGCAAATCATTTACGAGATGAATCAAAAGCATTTAGATGTAAGTCACTTTGACAGATTCATAACCCTTTTTTTTTTTTTCTCAGTACGCGGGCCTCTCACTGTTGTGGCCTCTCCCGTCGCGGAGCACAGGCTCCGGACGTGCAGGCTCAGCGGCCATGGCTCACGGGCCCAGCTGCTCCGCGGCATGTGGGATCTTCCCGGACCGGGGCACGAACCCGTGTCCCGTGCATCGGCAGGCGGACTCTCAACCACTGCGCCACCAGGGAAGCCCTTATAACCCTTTTGAGAAGGAGGTCTAGAGATGTTAAGGGTGGCTGCAGTCTCTCCTCTTACCAAACCTGAGGCCCAAACATCTTTCAGTCATTGATACATCAAAAGCATTCAAGTCTGGATGGGGCTCTGTTAATGACATCCTTTTGAAAATACTAACCTGGAGAGATGGCATCTCCCTAGGCATCTTCACTCCTCTCTGTGGGAGTGAAGTTTTACCTTTGCTCCATCAAAGGTTTTGGTTGGGAAGTGAATGGCGTTATCCCAGGGTTGCTGGAAACCTGAGTGACCAGTAAGGCCTTTCTCTTCCTTTGCCTAGAAAATTGCCGCCTTGTTTCCTAAAGATGTCGACCGCCTGAGAAGGATGTCTCTGATAGAAGAGGAAGGAGGCAAAAGGATCAACATGGCCCATCTCTGCATTGTGGGCTCCCATGCTGTGAACGGCGTAGCTAAAATTCACTCAGACATCGTGAAGAACCAAGTGTGAGCCTCCATCCCTGTCATAGTCGGTCTCACATTGCTCAGGAATAGAACGGTGCTCGTGAATGCGGGGTTGTGGTTGGAGATGAGGAAAGGCCCCGTTCAATATTTAAAAGTAACGTCTTCTATACAAAGAACCCTTCTCTAAAAGGAAAAGAAAAGGCCTTCCTCTCTGAACCATCCTCATTCTAGACTTACAAGAAACTAAACTATTCTGCTCAAAAGTCTGATATATATATCAGTGCCAGGAAATCATATGAAGGTGATTAGATTGGATTTTTTCTTGTAATTATTTTGAATTGCAAATGGATTCCTAATTAGAATGACACCCATAGCTGCTGTCAGCCCCTCTCTCCACTTTTATTTAATCTTTCTAAGCCTACACTCTGCTTCTTAGATCTAACTCTGAACTTCATCCAGCATGCAGGAACCTGCCGCTCCAGCCAAGTTCAGTGATGTGTCTCTTCCATCTCCAGATTCAAGGACTTCAGTGAGCTAGAACCAGACAAGTTTCAGAATAAAACCAATGGGATCACTCCAAGGCGCTGGCTGTTACTCTGCAACCCAGGACTGGCAGAGTTAATAGCAGAGGTAACGGGGAAGTGCTGAGGGAAAGGGGGTTTCTGACTAGAATTCAAGAGGCAGAGAGTGCGCTTATAACTTGCAAATCCAGTCTGCAGCAGGGCCTGCTTCATCCCCAAGCCAGTGGCCTGTGCAACCCCACAGGGCTCCGCACTGGTTTCATTCTCCACTGTAGCCAGCTTGAAATTCTTAATTTCAGAAAAAGAGATCCCACGCGTAATATAGCTGGCCCTGGTGAATGGTGCTCACATGACACACAGATGGTACCCCTGTTTAATAAGAGGATAACAAAGGTCCTCTAACAGGACCTTTGTTTGTCCTCTAATAGTAACTAGTAGAACCTGGGTTATTTGTCACCCTTTTTAGGTAGATTTCCTGGTTTTAACACTTAATACCACTGAAGGTATAGCAAGTGTTCTTCCCACATGGCATGTTTAGCATCTCCTGTGAATGAAGCCATTCTGTGTGCTGTGGGGTGTGAATGTTGGGGGAATGTGAGGCCTTGCCACAGACTGACAGAAACTGCTCATGTGGGCTTGACTGCCTCCCCTGATTAAAGTCACCTTTTCCTTGAAACGGAAAGAAAATCGGGGAGGACTATGTGAAGGACTTGAGCCAGCTGACGAAGCTGAACAGCTTCCTGGGCGACGACGTCTTCCTGCGGGAGATTTCCAACGTGAAGCAGGTGAGGCTTCCCGGTGTGGATGCTTTTCCCGGCGGCACTTGCTTGGAGGGTTTATGCCCCAACAGACCACCCACCCAATGCTTCTGAGTCCAAAGGGCTCTGGCCCCATGCACTGTCTCAACAGGAGAACAAGCTGAAGTTTTCTCAGTTCCTGGAGAAGGAGTACAAAGTGAAGATCAACCCATCCTCCATGTTTGACGTGCAGGTGAAGAGGATCCATGAGTACAAGCGGCAGCTCCTGAACTGCCTGCATGTGGTCACCATGTACAACCGTGAGTCAGCCCTGTAGCCCCCGACCAGCCCCCAGAGGTGGAGCTCTCACCACCCTGGCCATTCACCGTTCTCCATTCCATCCCCTTCTCCATCTTTTGCAGGCATTAAGAAAGACCCAAAGAAGCTATTCGTGCCCAGAACAGTTATAATCGGTGGCAAAGTAAGTTGCTTCTCTTCCCTGGGTACTTGGGGGCTCTTGTCTCTTGCCGTTTCTCCACTTCATCATGCCTGCATTGTGTCATGTGTCCACACCCTTCCCCAAGGCTGCCCCAGGATATCACACGGCCAAACTGATCATAAAGCTGATCACTTCAGTGGCAGAGGTGGTGAACAATGACCCCATGGTTGGAAGCAAGTTGAAACTCATCTTCCTGGAGAACTACAGAGTGTCTCTTGCCGAAAAAGGTAGTGCTGTCCTCACAAACCATGCGGGGCCAGGGCACACGCTAGGGATGGATTACACGTTATAGAAAAATGGGGCAGCTGACCTCGGGAGCCAGTGGCTTAGGATAGAAGGTGTCACTCTTAGGCAGAATACGACCCTAAGCTAAGAATGTTTAAGGTGACCCAACTGACACTGAGATGACTGTCCCCAGACTCCACATCAGAGGTTACATCTGCAAGCACATTTTCCTCTCAGCTGCTCAGGGCTGGGTGTTGGAGGAGGTGGCCCTGAGGTTTTGGTAAAGTACAGACCGTGCTCTACAAAAGAAAAAAAAGATCTTCAGTTCCCAGCCCCAGTTTTGCAATAGAACACCAGTGCCCCAATCCTTGGATATTCCTCTGGTCACTCCATGGAAAGAGGGGCTGTCCTTTGTTCATGTGGCAGCAGGGAATGAGGGCAGATGTCAGGCTGCCAAAGCCCTAGGCTTAGATGTGCCTCAGACAGGCACTCAGAGCAGGTGCGGAGTTCCCATGTGGGGACAGCCAGGCTGGCGAGAAGCCGACATCCCTTTCTTTTCTTATTTGCATCACAAAGCACCACCCACATGCAAATGCCAACTGTGTGTTCGCCCTTTTCCCAAATTGAAAAGGGACCTTTCTCTTTTTGAGGTGTTTTTGGGTCCTCTGATGTTACAATTTAAGAACTGTCTGCATAAAGAAAAACGAGCCAGATTTTTATGGGTGCAAATGAAGATATGTCTAATCCACAAATAAGCTCTCAAAGTAAAGCAGAGAATTGGTCCTGTGCTTTGTAGTGGAGGCACGGGAGGGATGCTGCAGGCAGCAGGAACTTCTGTTTGAATCAGACTGAAAGGTCTGCCCTGGGCACACCTCAGTTGCCTGTGGCTTATTTCCCTGCAGTGAAAGTGGAAGGAAGGTGGTAAGGAGTGGAAGGAACGGCACAATCCAGTTTCCTCAGATTGCAAAAGAGGGGTCAGGGAAGATTCTGAATTTTAAGGATCAAGAAAGAGAAGTTTAGATATATTTTTATAAAGTTATAAAATAGAAGAAATAAAAATAAAACCATAACAAAAACTGAAAGGAAGAAGGGGGAGAAGAGAAATGTAAGGTTGATAAAAAATTAATCAGGGCTTCCCTGGTGGCGCAGTGGTTGAGAGTCCGCCTGCCGATGCAGGGGACATGGGTTCGTGCCCCGGTCTGGGAAGATCTCACGTGCCGCGGAGCAGCTGGGCCCGTGAGCCATGGCCGCTGAGCTTGCGCGTCCAGAGCCTGTGCTCCCCAACGGGAGAGACCACAACAGTGGGAGGCCCGCGTACCGCACAAAAAAAAAAAAAAAAAAAAAAAAGTAGCCCATCCAAGAAAGAAATGGAAAATTTTATTTGAGCCAAACTGAGGATTATAACCCAGGAACAGCAGCTCAGAAAGTTCCAAGAACTGTTCCACCCATTAGAAGTCAAAGCAGTTATAGAAGTTTTTCGAGACAGAGGGCTCTACGTTAAATGCTGTATTATTGACAGTTTATACAATCCAGATCTTCAAGGACAAAGTGGTGGGTCATTGTGACCCCTTACAAGATCAAGAAGGAATGTTATCTTTAAAGGAGTTGTCTTGTTGGTTCTAGGAGAATGTTGCTCCTTATGGCTGAGTAGATATTTCTGCCGATGGGGAGGTTTGGTCCATGCATAATGCAGATATACAATGCACAGAGAAAGGAGAGAGGAGGCCAAAGGGCAGAGAAAATTTTTCATGTTTAAATTTTTCTTGTCTTGCCATAAAATATGAATTTTATTTCACAGTAGTGTCGATTTTATAGCAGAGTCAATAGATGCTCTTTAAAGTTTATAGACCAAGGAAGAGTAGTGTAAGCATAGAGTTACTTAGCATTGTGGCCATAACCACCAAGAAGCACATCAGACATGGGCAAAAGTGGTTGCCAGAGTCAAGGGGAAGAGTGAGATCCATCCTACACCATTTGAGTGTTTATCTTGATGTACATGTACTACTTTAATGATTAAAACAGGCCAGCTAGGTGAATGCTTGGATACCATACAAGGAGATCCAGAGAGACAGAATCACTAATCCTATCATTAATGCCTTGCTTGCAGTCATTCCAGCCACAGATCTGTCGGAGCAGATCTCTACTGCAGGCACCGAAGCCTCGGGGACAGGCAACATGAAGTTCATGCTGAATGGGGCCCTGACTATCGGGACCATGGATGGGGCCAACGTGGAAATGGCCGAGGAAGCCGGGGAGGAGAACCTGTTCATCTTTGGCATGAGAGTAGAGGACGTGGCTGCTTTGGACAAGAAAGGGTGAGAGAGTACTCCTGCTTGTTGAGCAGGTATCCCCCCAGGAGGGTACCTGCCCATCCCGGTGTCCCATTGAGGCAGGTCACATGAGAGTGACAGCAGAACATCTCCCATGAGTCAGGGGACCCTCTTGGCCACAGATTAGTCTTGTTACACGCAGCAAGTGAAAGTGAAAGGAGCTTGGGCACAGGTACATGGGCTCGTGGCTATTTGTGATCAGCCATGGAGAGCTGGCCTCATGAGCTATTCACTTCTCCACATCTGTGATTTTTACTGTGATCAAAAAACTGAACCAGTGTGTAGTTGAAGTTTTTGCCTATTATTTAAACCATCTAGTGTTCCTTTAAGACCTCAAAGAGATGGACTAAAATGTGGTAGATGATAGGCCTGGTTGTATAGAAGCACCCAGAATACTTGTTCCACTTAATATCTGGATAGGTTTATTAACCTGGATTCAAATAAGAAGTAAAGAAAGATGCTGCTCAAAGGAACCACAGCAATCACAAAATCTGGAGGGTGTCAAATATACTTCCCAACCCTTGGAAGTAAATTTTTGTTCAGGAGCAACAAATTTGGGAATCTGTGGGACCAAAGAGCAACTGTTGGGGACTTCCCTGGTGGTCCAGTGGTAAAGAATCCGCCTTACAATGCGGGGGACGCGGGTTCGATCCCTGGTCAGGGGACTAAGATCCCACATGCCGTGGAGCAACTAAGCCCGTGTGCCACAACTGCTGAGCCCGTGTGCTGCAAACTACAGAGCCCACGAGCTCTGGAACCCGTGTGCCACAACTATAGAGCCCACATGCCCTGGAGCCTGCACACCACAGCTAGAGAAGAGAAAACCCGCCACCACACTAGAGAGAAGCCCATGCGCCACAACGAAAGATCCTGCATGCCTCAGTGAAGATCCCGCGTGCCGCAACTAAGAGCCGACACAGCCAAAAATAAATTAAAGAAATAAATAAATAATAAATAAATCTTTTTTTAAAAAAGGCAACTGTACAACGCTTGTTTAGAGCCACAAAGCCTGCTTTGAAATGAATCCTACTGTATATTACCGGATTAGACTATTGCTCTGTGACTAGGATTTTAATTATCTACTGTCCTTAGTGTCTTTGGTTACAAGGAACTAATCAAATTTAGTTGGGAAAAAAATTTCAGGATCTAGTTAAGTATTATTTATACCCTGTTGAACTCTATAATGACTTTATAAATGCCATATTTCTGAATGCATTTTTCACAGCTAATGTAGCGTCCAGTGTGTCGTTAACAAACATTAACAGAACCTTTTCTTATCCCCCGCCCTGACCCTACAGGTATAAGGCAAAAGAATACTACGAGGCACTTCCAGAGCTAAAGCTGGCCATTGATCAAATTGACAAGGGCTTCTTTTCTCCCAAGCAGCCTGACCTCTTCAAAGACTTAGTCAACATGCTATTTTATCATGACAGGTGAGTTCCCACAAGAAGATGGTGCTGTTTGGGCCGTGGAAAGGGGATGAGACTATCTTAAACCAACTACAACACATGTAGATTAGCATAGATCTGTGATCTGATAAGCTAACCTAGACTTGGAAAGGAAAATTAGATATTCTCCACTAACAATGCAAGGAGAAGACTTAAGAATAAGACCCACAAATTTGGTATTCTTTTTCTCCTTCCATGGGTGTAACCAACTTTCAGATGCATCCATGTAATAACATTCTCACGTATGGGAAGAAAGGTTGAGGGCTGGTTGAAACCCTTGTGAATAGAAGTGTCAGATTGGTAAGCCAGCCATGCCTAACATTAAGCAAAAGAGAATTTTAAATGGAATCTTAGCACACATCTATTAATGAAGCTTTTTGTTTTTTCCTTCTAATCACAAAAAAAGGTTTAAAGTTTTTGCAGACTATGAAGCCTATGTCAAGTGTCAAGAAAAAGTCAGTCAGCTGTACATGGTGAGTACATGGCTGAGACTTATAAAGGAAACCAGTTTACAGTTCATTAAAATTTTGGTTTCTTTTTATTAAATCTAAATAACAGGGCCCCACCAACCAATCGAAAATGGGAAGTGAGGCAGCTCTTTAGGTTTTTCAGATCAAAACTTGACTGTTCCCGAATTCAGGCAAAGGTTGGCATTTGACATTTCAGTTGCATTTGTAGGTTTTTTAATATCCAAGTAAAAAGTCACAAATAATTCAATATTTATTGAGCACCCACCATGTAGCAGGCATATCCTAGAGACTAAGAGTATAAAGTGAAATTAAATACTCATTTTACCCACTCATTTATTCAACAGAGAGGCATTGGGGCCTCCTCCATGGCAGGCATCATGCTGGGCACTGAGGCCCCAGCATGGACAAAGCCAAGGCCCCTCGAGGAGCCTGTTTAGTGCCAGGGCCCTTAACCAGAAGTGCATCAAAATCACCAAGCAGTTTTTTCAAAGTACAGATGCCCAGCACCCTCTAAGAGATTCTGACCCAATAGTGGGTGGGATCACCATCAGCATTTGAAAAATCTGCTAAATTGATTCTAAGGCTGAACCTTCGTTTATCGGGAAAGGACTGACCCCCCCTAGTATTTGAAAATTGTAAAGTAAGTTCCTCTCCTGGATTATCCATGGAGTGGTGCTATATGAATAGAATATAAATGTATAGAAAGAGGGGAGGTTTCACATTTGAATTTTAAAAAAAGAAACAGAAAAAGGAATGAAACAGAGAGAGAGAGGGAGGGAGGGAGGAAAGAAGGAAAGAAAGAAAGAAAAGGAAGGAAAGGGATAGAGAAAAAAGAAAAGGGCTAGAGCCACGTGAGTAACCCTTCATGTGCAAAGTCATACATCTTTACCAAAGAGCCCAGCCCTCTAGGTACATTTAGTAAATATATGGAAAGGCGATCATCTCTGATAGGAAAGACTTTTAGGGAACTGCAGAAACCACAGAAGAACAGATACAGGAGGAGGCTGGCCCTGTGCTAAGACTCCAGCTTGGGCTTCTTGAGGTAGCCGTCCTTGCCCACACAGTCTCCATTTTGGCTCTCCAACTAGAAAGCCATTATAGAGCAGACCAGTGGGAATGCATAAACTCTCCACCTCCTGCCCTCTGGACATATCAGCAACTATTTCCAACAGAAACATACTGCACTAACATTTCTTTCTATTCCTTTCCCAAAGCCAGGTGACAAGGTGGTTCCTATAGTCATCCCAGATATCCCATTGGGGTTTTACAGGATCACTTAAGGCCTGTGCTGCTTTACAGCATATCCAGCCCCCCAAAAGTGTATACAAACCAGAGTTTTATATACTTCCCAAGGAGAGGCAGTGCTAGATTTAAGTAGAATGGCTCACTTCCTGCTCCCCGAACACTGGAGAGAGCAGCCATATACAGCCTCCAAGAACTCAAAGACAGAGGAAAGAAAATGGCCCCCTCTAGCTCCTTCCCCTTGATCTCAACCCATGCTTGTTATGTAGAAAAGCTGTATAGGAAAAGAAACAAGTGAAACAGAGCAGGAAAGGAAAATATGAGTGAGGGCATGCACAAATGTGAATGTTGGTTTTGCACAATGGTCCCTTCTGTTAAAATGATGGCCCTGATCCAAAGGATGCCCACCTAGAAGGCCAGCATTCTATTCCATCTTCCTTGTTCATTAATGCAAACTGCAGCTTTTACTCTTTTTTTTTTTTTTTTTTTTTTTTTTTTTTTTTTTTTTTGCGGTATGCGGGCCTCTCACTGTTGTGGCCTCTCCCGTTGCGGAGCACAGGCTCCGGATGCGCAGGCCCAGCGGCCATGGCTCACGGGCCCAGCCGCTCCGCGGCATATGGGATCCTCCCAGACCGGGGCACGAACCTGTATCCCCTGCATCGGCAGGCGGACTCTCAACCACTGCGCCACCAGGGAGGCCCCTGCAGCTTTTACTCTTAACAATAATTGTATTGTTGAAGCGTAGAAAACATGGCCCACATGGTTGGAAAGTCTAGTCATAATCCCTTTAACTAAAGAATGTGAAGAGAGGAAGCTTTTATTCTCTTCTTATTTTAGTAAGTTTCCAAAGTCTGAATAAACTAATTTCAGACTCTGTTTTAGTTTTTCTTTTAAATGTTTATAATTCATTGCTGTTGTTTTCAAATAATATTCTGGTCATTTCCATAGAACTCCTTCTTAGAGTTCTTTACAAAATCACGAGGCTATAAAAAGTAGCTTCTCAGCTACATAGCACAGGGAGATCAGCTCGGTGCTTTGCGACCCACCTAGAGGGGTGGGATAAGGAGGGTGGGAGGGTGACCCACCAAAAGGGAGGGGATATGGGGATATACATATACATATAGCTGATTCACTTTGTTATACAGCAGAAACTAACACAACACTGTAAAGCAATTATACTCCAATAAAGATGTTAATAAAAATAAATAAATAGCTTCTTATACTTTTTACATAAAATTATGAGAGATATATATTTTATTTAGATATATAGATGTATATTTTTATTTAGGATAAAACCTTAATTGGTCCTGTTTTCAAACCCCAGTGGAGTATTTGGGATTCAGTGTAAACCTATTGGAGTATCTACATTCTGAAAAAACAGGAAAAGAGAAGTCGGTGAATAAAGTCTCCCATGGGATTCTTTGCCTGCATGGTAGCTAATGTTCTAGAGTAGTGTTTTTCGAGCTTTGGCTGTGAGCCACGGGATAAATTTCTTACGTGGCATCTAGCAGACAATGAATGTTAGTCTCTTCCTTTCCCCTGTAGTTTAAAGGGAGATGAGGTATCTTCATTCAAAATGAAGCACGGGAAATAAGGCTTACATGCCAAAACATTGTAACTATGGCAGAAATTACCAATTAGGGTTTCTGTAAGAGTGAAAAATACTTTCTTTTTCATTTTAGAGAAATATAATCTAAAATAGCAGAAGAGCACAGTCTGCCCTGTCCAGCTCCCAACTGTGAAACAAATGTATTTATGATTCACTACAATTTACTCCTGTCACTTTCCCCATAAATTGTACTTGGATGTGCTTGGCCTGATGTTTGTCATACAGCTTGATGGGCACTCAGGCCCTGAGCCTTAGATGCACGTTAATTTAATTTAATTCAGTTAAACAAGTATAATTCTTGTTTACAGAATCCAAAGGCCTGGAACATCACGGTACTCAGAAACATAGCCGCCTCAGGGAAATTCTCCAGTGACCGAACAATTAAGGAGTATGCCCGGGACATCTGGAACATGGAGCCTTCTGACCTAAAGATTTCCCTGTCCAGTGAACCCAGCAGTGGGGTGAACAAAGCCAATGGAAAGTAAGTTGTAAAATGTCCTGAGAAAAAATAGCTTCTTACTGGACTTCAACATTTTCACAACATTCTTTGATTTTGTTTTGTTTTATTAAATAATAATCTAGTTAAGTATCTCTGGGAATTGGGAGGGAAAGTGTATGACTATATTAGGGCTAAAAATGAAGGGTTAATTTCCAAAGGTTACATGAGTGCCAAATCTTACTATTTTATAGCAGATTGAGTAGCATGCTAGGACTTTCCCCAACGCTATTCAGAAAGCTAGAAAACAGCTTGGAACTTTTTAATGCCATTTAAATTAACTAAACTGAAATACAAATATTTAACTACATTGGAGCATCTTTCTTGCTACTGCTTGCTGTCTAGGTGCAAATCAAAAACCACCTTATCCATAGATATCCCCAGAATATTTGGTAACTGTACATTTTTAGATGGGATCAAATTTTTACCAAATTCTGATTCTCCACAGTGAAGTTTCGGCATGTTCCACAAAGTAGTCTATGACACGCTAAACAAGAACATTCCATAATGCCCAGCATCCATGCTTTCCCTTACTAAAATGGCAAGTGACTTGTAGAAATGTCAGTAGCTTCAGCTCACCCAAGCAGCCCAGTACAGTTTTACATAAGAAATATACACCACAAGTGGTGTCTGGACCAAGTCTTCGCTCTCCGCTGTACTCAGACCTCACGCCCACTGCTGGCTCAGGAAATCTCTGCAGGAAAAGGACCTAGATGAGCTCACATGCGTTCCCCACCTCATGGTCTAAGTAAGCCAGAGCAGCCCTCATTGCATTTAGCAAAGCAAATCTTACCTCACGGTTTTTAAGAGTGTGGTGCTTTTACACAGGAAGTTGTGTTGGAGGCCCGGAGGAAAGACCACTATCTTCACCCTCTCTTTGTTCCTATATGCATTGTGTGCAATTTCATAGAGCTGCAATGGGCAGAAAGACAAGGACTCAAAGGCTGATCATTGAAGCAGTTGTTTTCCTAGTCTAATTTTCCTAAAAGGGTATGGAAACAGCCAACTTAAGGAGTTAGTCCCATTAACTCAGAGATATGGGCACCCTGCATATCCCTGAGTGGTTGCCTCTACAACCAAGGAACTGAAAGCTGCACAGCTCATGGAACAGTGACAACAGTGTATTGTATACGCCAGGCGGTACAGCAATTCAGGGGTGCAGAGAATCCCTTATAATGTCAGAGACCCTTCTTTAGGTCCTAATCAAAATTTGGCTGGCTGAGAAAATGGTGAAATTAGTATAGTATGTTTCTGTCAGCCACTGAACTTAGTTTACTTTTTTTCCAAATTCCAAAGGCACCGTTTTGTCATCCTCACCGTGTATGATAAGAAGGGGAGAAGACAGGAATTTAACACTAGGAACAAGTGGAAGAAAAGCTTTCAGTTCAAGAAATATACATTGAGATTTCTCCTCTTCTAAGTTAAGGCTTTAGCAAAACATGAGGTTTGCCCAAAATAAAGGAATGCTCTTTCCATCCCTCCCAGGAATAACAACTTCATATATAATAAGCTTCATATAGTGACTTTTTTTTCCTCCAGGCAAGATTCTTCTGTTTACTCATACAATTTACGTAGCTTTTTTTTTTTTTTTTTTTTTTTGATGTACACGGGCCTCTCACTGTTGTGGCTTCTCCCCTTGCGGAGCACAGGCTCCAGACGTGCAGGCTCAGCGGCCATGGCTCACGGGCCCAGCTGCTCTGCGGCATGTGGGAGCTTCCTGGACCGGGGCACAAACCCGTGTCCCCTGCATCGGCAGGTGGACTCTCAACCACTGCACCACCAGGGAAGCCCTACTTAGGTTATTTGATTTAATTTATTCCTATGTGATTTTTGAAAATAAGGAACAAAAACACTGAATTTGTACAAAATTAGCAGAACCTCACCTTTTCCTTATTCTGCCTTATTTCATAATATCTGGAATGTTTTAATTAAACGAAAACAAAGTAAGTCAAAACCAAAAAAATAACAAGAACTACCACAGGACCAAGGAGAACTCTTTGTAGCAATTTGTTTACATTTCCCCATAAATGTACAGGATGGACATGAGATCAATAGGTTTGATTAGCCTCCTGGTCAACTTCCTATTTGGTAATTCGAAAAGGCTATGACATGAAGAATGACTAATAGTACTTCCCTGTCCCCTTCCAAATTCTGATACCATCCACCCCTGCCACAGTGACTCACTGTTACTTCTGAGGATGTTAGATCCCTCAAGTATGCTGAAATAGAAGAAATACTGATAACGACTGTCTATTTGTAGGCACTCTAGATTCTCCAACTGTGAGAGGCTAACTTGCCAGATTCTAGTCACTGGAGTTGCTGTTGGGTTATTCGGCTGGATGGTGTGTGGATTTTGGTTACATGGGGAATAAGACCTAGAACTCAGAGATTCCTCCAAGGAATGCTAGGTTAGACTGTACAGGACCTTTAAAGGGTCCTGAAACACCCTAAACCTACAACTCCCTTTATAACTTCAGAGAAAGTACTGAATTGGTAAAGTCATTAAATTAGACATAAGGATAATACCAAATACTAAAAAATTGTAGATACTGTAGATACCTTAGCCCAAATCCTAGTGCCTATCTAAGAATTCTCATCTACTCATTCAGACTGGTCATCTCCCCATTCAATAAGTCACGTGATAATTACCCACCAGAATCCTATAGATATAGTAATAATGGACATCTTTACATAATTAAGTTACTTTTCATCACTGGGGAAGACTAGTTCGTCTTTCCTCAGGGCATCCATAACCATGCTTAAAAATCCTGGAAGTTTCCAGTAAATCTATTTTTTAAAAAGGAAAAAAAATTGAAACATGGCCTATAGCTATGTCATTTGTTATAGTTTCCCACTATGAACTGTAGTAATATAGAGAGTAGTGAGTTTCTAAATATAATAAACTATTTTTGGAAATATAACTTTTATGTCTTAAAAGTAATTCATGTTATTGTAGGAAATTTGGAAAATAGAAGAAGGAAGAAAGAAGAAACAAATCACACATAATCCCACCATCCATAGATAATCACATTAAACATTTTGTGGTTTTTACTTATCTTTTTTTAAACTACAAATAGCACCACTAACTTATTTCTTCATACTCATAAAGGAGCAGTGATACGCATAGTCTAAAAATTAAGACTAATTTTTAATTAAGTGAATAATTGTAGAATAATTAAGTGGTTTAGTTGGGGAAAAGAATATTCTGATTAGTTAGAGATTCTGATAAAGTATACAATACATAGATAATTGGTTTTAAAGGATTTGAACATTATAAACTCTGTTGAATATGATTTAATATTGCAATGTTTTAAAAAGGCATTTTAGGTTTTAATAATGACCACAGGACTTCAAATATAACAATTATCATTCTAAACATGCTGAATTTCCTCATTAATGGCAAATTCCAGTAAAAAGAATGCTAGCTAAATCAGCTCTTGCCATATTTTGATTAAGTCGAAAGGTAAATTAGTTTATATGCCCTAAAAACATCCATTTCAACTGAAAATGAGGAAAGGACATAAACCCTGAGCAATACTGCACCTTCCTCAGACTTTTAACCCTGCCTCTAAACTACTCCCAAGTCCATTCAGTTCTCTCCATTTCCACTAATCACCCAGCCTAACCCAGCCCTCATCTCTTGCTTGGATTACACCAACAACCCCAGGTGGCTTCCTGTTCCACCCTCGCCCTGCTGTAACCCAGTTCCCACAGGGAAACCAGAATGATCATTTTAACGTGCAAAACCCTCATCACATCCCTCTTTTGCTTCACATCCTTCAAAGGCACGTGGATTAAATCCAAGCATCACCTTGGCCTTGGAGGCCTTACAGAATCTGGCTACAGCCTCTATCGCCTATCACTAAGCCCACTCCTCTCCACCCCCAGGCCCTGCTGTCTTCTGCTCCTGGAACATGTCAGCCTTGATCCCACTGCAGGGCCCTTGCCTTTCTCTTCCCTCAGCCGAGACCTCCAGATTCTCCCATGACAACTGGCTCCTTGTCATGCAAGTCTCAGTTTAGATGATATTTCTTCAGAGGTGCCCCCCTAACTAGCCATCGAAGCTTGTCCCCCATCACCTCCCAGTCATTTCACATCATTTTATTACTTGTACAGCACTTCTCACTATTCAAAATCCTCTTATTGCATACTTGTCTTCTGTGTGCCTCTCCAGCAACTATACAAACTTCATAGGAGGTTAGACCACAGCTTTCTTATTCCCTGTGGTATCCCCAGAACCTAGAAAAGTTCCTGGTACCTAATAGACACTTGATAAATATTTGCTAAAGAAGGAATGAATCGACTGTGCAGATATCCCTGATGTACACTTTAAGCTATTATCTGTCATTTTCATCTCAGTGTGACTGAATTTCATTCAGAGTTTATTCCTTGGAACAGATTTGCAAAGAGAAAAGACCAACAAAGTATTATGTGTATTCCTCTGCGGTGCTGAGCAGGGAGGGGGGTTCAATGTACTAAATGGGACGTTGCCAAGGGAAGGGAGTGGGTACAGAATAGGTAGGCTGGGGCCATAAATGCAAACGTCTGCTTCGCAGTTTAAAAAGAAAAGAATTATGTTCAGTGTAGAAGCAAGTTTTAGATTTCTGCTTTTCACTGCTCCTTTATGAGTATGGAGAAATAAGAGTTAGTGGTCATTTCCCCAGCACTGTAGTACATCATTTGCTGTAGTCTCCCACTATGAACTGTAGTAATAGAGAGAATAGTAACTTTCTAAATATAAGGACCTTTAAAAACATTTTTTTTTCCTGATTATAAAAAGGAAATTCATGCCTGGTAGGGAATTTGGTAGGGAAATGGGTACAGAATATGCAGGTCGAGGTCAGTAAAGACAAACTTCTGCTTCACAGTTTTGACACGGGCCTGCTGCTTGCAGAAACCTGCACGGTTTCCCAGGGTCTGTCTGGCCTGCATTTTTTGCATGGTCTCACAGCAAATGACTCGCGTTTGGGTACAGTCTGGAAATCCCAATACTGCTTCTCTTTCCCTTCCTTCCCTTGCCCTCCTCTTACCCGTGCTACGGGCAAGATTTCTTGTTTTCTCTTTTCTTTGTCTTCTGGTTCTGCTACCCCTGGAATCAGGACTCCTCTGAGGGGAATTCAGTAAGAGAAGCCCTTCAGCAATTCATCTCAAATTCCGAAGGCGTAAGGAGAAAGCGGGCCCCAGTCAATCTACTCCCCTTATCCGTCACTCCTCTCCAGCCAGAGGTGCCCCTCGAGACTCACAGGTCAGACCACCCCTCCAGCCCAGACCACAGCGAGGGGCTCCTAACTGGTTTCCCTGGCTTCAAATTCCGCCAGATAAATATTCTTAAAATACCAGTTACCTGAAATCTGCTGTTACCAAGCTTTGGGAGTGGAACACTATCTATTTAAACAAACAAAAAACTCCTCTCTTGGCTGTAAGCCCATCCACATCTGGCCACAGTCTTCCATCCCAAAAGCTGTGCACCTCCATCTGACTGCCTGGAGTTAGAAAATGCAGGATTGAGTCCCATTTCCTCTCTATAGGGTATGTGGCAATTGGGCAAGCCTTTAAGCCTCCATTTCGCTCAGTGGAGGCAATGGTGGCAAACTCAGAGGTGCTGTGAGGATTTAAAAGAATGACGAGTGTGAAAGATCTTATATAGAGGCCCTTTGTGACTCTCAGGTATTTCATAACACATAATCACCCCGTTCTGACCCCGTGCCTTGGCTCACATTCTCCCCTCCTGTCTGTGTTTTCTAACTGCTCTCCCTCGCCTTCAAGAAATGAGCTTAGATCCTATCTCCCTGTAAGTCATCATTGGTCACACCTGCACACAAGACCCGTCTCTTCCCTGAATTCTCCCTACCCTGATATTATTGTTCTGGGTGCTCCCCTAACACCTAACTTAGTCTACTGTATTATAAAAAGAGTGGAAAAAAGGAACAAGCATTTGTTGAATGCCCATATCTTTGCATGACTATTTTACTTAATTCAACCTTCACAACAACTCTATGCACAACAACCCTATGCAAGAGTGGAGTTCAAGGTGGAAAGCAAACCTAAAAGTTAATAGACATCATCACCCCAGGCAAAACTGCATCCAGCCCACCACTCCTCGGAGTGATGAGAGAGGGGAGTAGACAGGAGAGGATGGCCATGTCTGAAGAGGGGAGGGAGGATGAAGAAGGTGCTGGGGTGCTGGGCCTGGCACGATTCTGGGCCCCACTAACGCTGTGAAATCAGGAAAGGGCTCTGGAGTGGGAGCTGGCTTGTGGGAGGAGAGACCAGGTCTTGGGATCGATAACTAGACAAGCGGCTGAATCACCTAAGGGAGAGATTACTGACTACCTGAGGGGAGTGTGGGAGGGCATAAACAGGAGCCCGCCAGCCAGCTCTCAGTCAGATAAGGCGAGGTGGAGAGCCTGCCATCTTCCTCATGCTGGGAGATATAGGGGCTGCCCCCCAAAACTGGAGTCTGTAGCAGGCTGGTGAGGACACCAAGGTGTGGCCACCTTCCCTTGGCCCAGCCTCTTATGGGGCTGAAGAAAGGCCTGAATGACTTAAGAGAAGACATGCTACATCTTTATCCCATACCACCAAAAAGGTTGTTTCTGGTAGAAGGAGTGGTTTTTGCACTTAATATATTTTCTCAACCCATCCCCTAGCCCTTAGAAAAAGCAAATAAATTCAACTCCATCTGGTGATGAAAGGAACAAATTCATTAAAGTGTTTGGGACTCAGAGATGTTCACGTCTGTTTTGATCCCCCAAGGTCAAAGCTGGAAGAGAAGTCTACTCATGGGACTTTAGGCCCAGACATCACAAACCCACCCTCATCTCCAGGAGCTCTCAGGAGATAACCATGCTGAGGGTGGAGGAAGATCTTAGGGCTGTAGCCCAGAAGAGAATAAATGGAGACATAAAATCGGTGCCTTGAGGCCCTTTCAGACTTACCTTTACTAGCTCAGGTCTATGAGGAGCTGCCCTGTAGAGGAGGCTTAAAAAAAAAAAAAAGCAAGAATTAGGAATTACAATGACAAATTCAACAAAAATCACTACCATGCTGCTGGCATCTGATCTCACGCCTTTCTTTTTCAGGTTAGACAAATAACCAGGAGAGAGGGCAATGCTTCTTGGTGTCATAGCCCATCGCGCCTGTGTCAGGATGAATGACCCACAGCTCCCCTCTGCCGCTGCCTTCCCCCAAGTGAGCACCAGCTGCCCGGACCGCTAGAGCTTCTCAACGTAAGCATTTGATTGAACTGCTGACAATCCATCTCCTTTCACTGCTGCACAGCAAAACCTATTTCTAAGAATACTTCTAGAAGCTAAAGGAAAAAAAGTTCCAGAAAGTGGCTTTTCAGAAAAAGGGATGATATAATCAAGTTCACTAAAGGAAGATCTGCCTGCATCCTGTCCGCTCTGCCATGCGGTGCAAGATGAAGTGAAGGAGAGAGACTCACAGCCCTGGAGGTACAAGAAATACTTTTTTCCAAAAGAACCACAGTCTCCTCTCTGTTAACCACATAAAAGGGAGATAAAGATGATTCAAAAGGCAGAGGATTCTTTAAAAAACCATTTGAATTTGTTTTAGAGCCAAGTTTCTTAAACCTTAGTGGGTCATGGAGCCCTTTGAACATGTAATTAAAGCTATGGACCCACTGCCCCGAAAAATGTATCCACTCTTCAAATTTTGTGTACAGTTTTGTGTTGGGAGTTCGTGGACCCTCTGGGGCTTCTATGGATCCCAAGTAGAGAACCGCTGTTTTCATCAAGGTTCCCTGTGATCTGTCATTTGGCCTCCTCCCAGCTCAGTACTGCTGAGACCAAGCTGAGACTTCCGGGTGGAGACAGAGGAAGGTGCAGCTGACCAGGAAATCTGGGATAACTGAGGGCGAGAGCGGATTCACTCAGAGGGCAGACGTGACTATGTGATTCACATGACCCTTTAAATAAAAGTGCATTGTTAACACCGTGCCCAAGTTTACACAATCAGAACAATGTTAAGCAATGTTGAAAAATGTTGATTTCACAGGAAATCTCTGTAAATGTGACTCAAACATACACCTCAAGAAAGCCCCTTGAGCAACGGCAAGTCTTGAGAAAGCCATCGTCTGACACAAAAAGACAGTGAGTAAAAGAGACACAGGCAAGGGAGCCGAGGGGCAGATTCCAGACCTTGTCACTGAGTTTGAAGTGTCCTCCCAGAGACACAGCGAGGTCTGTGGGTCTCTGAGGCACGTCGCCCCTCCCCCATGCTGAGACCCGCAGTCACAGCCAATACTCATCACCCACCATAATGACACAGGCCCACAGAGGGACTGGCAGTGCACCAAAGGAGAGCCAGCCTTCTGGGAGGTGCTCTTGGTTACCAAGCAAGGTTGGGACCACAGAGAGCAGGCCGAGGCATCAGTATTCCAGCCTAGAATTAGCCAGGTGGCCCCCAGTACCCGTGATCAGAATTCCAGGTGATCTCTCCTAGGGAATCCATATTTTTTGTTTTGTTTTTTGTTTTTTTTTTTTTTTGCGGTATGCGGGCCTCTCACTGGTGTGGCCTCTCCCGTTGCGGAGCACAGGCTTCGGACGCGCAGGCTCAGCGGCCATGGCTCACGGGCCCAGCTGCTCTGCGGCATGTGGGATCTTCCTGGACCGGGGCACGAACCCGTGTCCCCTGCATCGGCAGGCGGACTCTCAACTACTGTGCCACCAGGGAAGCCCCCTCCACCTTGTTAAACCAATGAATGAACCCTGCTAACACAAACACTGCCATGTGACATGTCACCAGGGGACTTGGAGAATTGGCCATGTGATGATAAATCTTCAGTCCCTCAATCTTTTTTTTTTTTTTTTTTGCCACACCGCGTGCAGCATGTGGGATCTTAGTTCCCCAACCAGGGACCAAACCCATGCCCCTGCAGTGGAAGTGCAGAGTCCTAACCACCAGACCACGAGGGAAGTCCCAGTCTCTCAATCATTTAGAGGCAAAAGAAGTCTGACATCAAACCCCAAGGCCTCTGTACTGCAAAGACAGGCATTGCTGCCAGCTAGATAAGCCAGTCATGAGGACAGCTGACTCACCAAACAAGGACTGATGGGGCAAGAGTAAAGAATAAAGATGTTTTCAAATTCCAACACTATTAGTGGAACTGTACCCTGCAGATTAGGAAGACGTTATGTGAACCCATCCATATTGGTTCCTAAACATTCTGTGATCACGTGTTTAAACTCAGGGAGATGAAATATAAAACAGGGCACTGGAAAACTGGCAGCCAAGAACAAGTAGGTGAACCAAACAGAAGAAAATATTGAGATCAGCATAGCGAAACAGTAGGATGCTCATGGCCTTGATGGACAAGTATTTATGGAGTGCCCTCTGCCAAGCACTGTGCTGAGCAGTGGAAACCCACCAACAAAGTCCTCCACCTATGAAGTTATTGTCTCATAAGGAAGACAAACACAAATCAGATAGTCACACAAGCACTTATTCAATTACAGTGGGGATAAATGCAGTAAAGGACAAGCACAGGTTGCACTAACATATGCCGAAAATGGGGGGTGAGGAAAGGCTTTCCTGAAAATTACCGTTTAAAATGAGACCCAAGAGATGGGTCAGCAGTTAGTTAGGCAAAAGGAGGGAACAGAGGGAGCAGAGAGAGAAAGAAATGTTGCAGACAGAGCATGGCTTCTATACACGGAGGCCAGTGGGTCTGGAGCAGGGTGGGAAGGGGGTGAGGAATAAGGCAGGGAAGAAGACAGACCCAAGGCACCTGAAAGACTCAACACTCCAACAGAAGATTCCTGAAAAGCAAATGCAAGCAAGTCAAGCTTCACTATAAAGGGAAGGTGTGTGGAACAGCTTCCTCCAAGGAACACCGACCTCTCCCCAGGCAAGTAACAGAGCACTGCTCACCTCTGCCCTTGAGATATGAAAGCCACACCCACCAAGCACCCCAGGGTCCAATCAGTGCACTCACCAGATTCCCAGAATCACCCTAGGTTCAACTTTGATGTAGAAGTTCACTGTGTGAGGAATCTTTAACTCCGGTTTCTTTAAATCCACAAGAAATGGTGCTTTGACTGGAAAGTAGAATTCATTATCAACTCCCAGAATCCAATTCCATGTCTTTTCATCACAATCAAAAAAAGTAATTAGCCTCATGATTGACATGTTTCTAAGTTGCAAGCTACTACACTCAGTTCCAAGCAAAGTACTTTATTTTATAAACTAGGACTAGCCCGCAAAGAGTTGCGCCCCCCAAAAAAAACTAAAGCTAGACTTAAAAATACCACCAGTGTTACAGCCTCTAATGGAGTTTATTCAGTCTTCATCCCCGTTTCAAGCGAAAAGCAAAGGAGAACATTCACCTAAAAAGTAAGAGGGTCTAGAAGAAGGTAATGAGTATTTTGCTACTTAAGTCATGAGTTACTTTTTGCACTAAGTAAAACCTAGTCATTAGTCATAAGCCACGAAATGTCCAAGATCAACATACACCTGGAGACATGCAGGTGAGAGCATCACCTGTGCTCTAGAAGAACTGTGTGTCGCACTGACTAACGCAGCACTTGGTAGAAAAAATACGGGAAAATAGATTTCTCACATCAACCTCTCTCTCTCTCTCTCTCTCAAGGGATACAGGCAAGAAGAGGAAGAGAAAAGGCACAGAATACAGGAAGCAGTAAGGTATACAGATTAATAGCCAATTTGAAGACTGAGCTTCTGAATTGAAACCCTACCCACAAGGCCATATTTTTCTATCTATCCCAACAGTTTGCAAGGATTCATCCTAGACCCCAAAGCCAATATTAAATAGGTTTCAGACCATTTAAGTCTAGCCACAATTTTATAACTGACATATCTTTTTCATTATGCCATAACTGTAAAGGCAGTAAGTTCTCTATTTGGGAAAAAAATATAAAGGCAAATTCGCAAAACGTACATACTCACAAAAGTTGAAAAAAATCAAGATGTGCATCAGAGGAGGGAAAATATGTTCTTTTAATGATTTACTTGTAAAGCTGTCGCACAGAGTGGCAGTTTTTCTTCTGAGTGTTGAACAGGAGTATGGGAAAGATCTGTAAGATATTGTGAAACAAACAAGGTATTCAAAATCAGTCCAAGTGTTGTCTCGGTTCGTTTCTCCTTTTAACCTCCAAATCAGATTTCACAGACTGACACTGGGAATTACAGGCAGGTTGGCATTTAAGCCAAATCCTTTACGGAACTGTATGTAATTAGGGCAGATCCAGATCAGGCACTAAGGGAGAACCAGGAGAGGAAAGCAGTAAGTCAGGGCCCCTACCAGCTGCTCAGAAAGCCCAGGTATGACAGGACAGGAGGGGAGGGGACATGGATGTACTCGCGCCAGACTTGTTTCCTCAGTGTACCCCACAGAAGGCCAAGGCTGGACCCCGAAGTCACCGGGAAACAGGATTCAGACTGTTTAACAGTTGCCACAGTTTTCAACCACGTCGCAGTTCACTGCTGTATGTACTAGCTATTCTTACTATTAGTCTAAAGCAGTGAATGAACAATCGTCAGATCCCCACCGCCCCTTCTGGCTGGGTCTTGGGAAGCAATGAGACAAAACCCTCACATCTGAGGCGACATCCCTGGTGGGCGGGGCTGTGAGGAGCAGCGTGGGATGCGGGGGGGACCTGGAGGCTGGACGCAGCAGGGCCTGGTCAGGGAATGGGACACGGGGGGCCATGCGCATCTTGTTCATTCTACTGCCCCCTGTGACACGAACCATCCAGACTGGGGGCCACCAGCAGACAAGTTATGGTTTGTCCATGAGGGCTCACTCAGGCTACCTCTGTCTCTAGCCACATCTCCCGTGAGGACTGAGTGTCTCCTACCTTTGAGAAACGAGGGACACAGGAGGTCAGTGTCACCACCTGCTGCTCCCAGTTTTTGTCCGCATCGTCGATGACAAGAGTCCCTTTCCCTACTGTGAACGGCCCGTGTGAAGACCATCGGTGTAATCAAATCGTGAGGCTGTAGGGGATGGAAAGCATTTCTGATGCACTGTCTCCCCTGCCCTGATTCCTCTGCTAGACCACAGGCATCTTAGAAGACAACTGTTATTACCTCTACTTTGCAGATGAGGAGGCTGAAAAGTTAAGGACCCTTCCCAAGGTCACACAGCCAATGAATGGCAGAGCCACGTGAACCCAGGTCTGTACAACCCCAGAGTTCCATGGTGATCTCCAATGAGCTGTCACAGTCCTGGTGAGTTCTACTTGTCATCCTTGAAGCAAAAGTGAGCCCCAGGAACAAGGCTGGGCTCTGGTAAAATTCAGCTCTTAGAGTTGTTTCAGGATCCTTTTCTCCCCTTCTGCACCCTTGCTCCTCTCAGGGTCCCTCCTTCCTCCCACTTTCTTCCTTCCTGCTCCCGTATCCTCAGAAGATAACCAAAGTCATCAAAGAAAGACCTCTAAAAAAGTTCTCCCTCAAGTGTTAGTAACTTAAAAATCAGGGCACTTATACATGTTTGGAAAAGGCATGGAGGCAGAAGATAATGAATCGCTGATGAATTTCCAGCGATTCTGCTGGGAGTGGAAAAGATAAGCAGGCTAAGGGTGATGGACAGCTCTTCAAATACATCAGCCATGGGCAACTGCCTACACATAAAATCAGCAAGAAAGAAATGAAAATGATTGTATCATACTTTAAAATAGCCTCCATGAAGGTGGTCAGAAGCAAAGGATATGGCTGTTCTGATTTTAGAGATAAGAATTCAAAACCCAGAGGAGCCACTTTGAGCCACAGATCAAGCCCAGACCGATGAGCAGAACTGAATTCTTATGCTCCCTTCCAGTTGACTGGCTCTGGCTTTCTTTCTCCTGACTCTCTGAACTCCCACTACCCTGCCTGTTAGTCTCCCGCTAAGTTACCTTTTACAGGTAGCAGGGTGCTTGGGAAGCAGGGGCAAGAGAGGGAAATATGTTTCTGTTTTTAAAGAATAATTCATACAGGACCCTTCTCTCAAATAGCTCAAGGCACTTCTGTGAGAATTGCTGCGGGAAGAGAACAGAGTGACCACATCCCTCACAGCATCAATAATGCACAACGGCTCCTTTTAACTAGGGGGCTGTCAGTTTGACTTCCCCTAGATCAATAGGGGATCAAAAGTCACCAGTGGCTAATAGACCTTATTTGAGCAGAGGATGCAGTTTCAGCCCAATCCTCGCTCACGGCCAGCACATCAAACAGCCACCTTGATGCTTTGGTGTTCTTCGCCTGCCCTTTGATTAGCTGTGGCTGTAACTGCACCGCATCCCACAGGGGCTACGGAACCTAACTGGATGATCCTTACTGGCAAAACCTGGTGGAACCAGCTGCTACAGGGCGATTCATTTCTCCTTCATGCTCAGAGGTACCAGCTTTGGGAAGCCCAACTCTGACCACATTGGGCAAGACAACGATTCCAAATATTAAGACATGCTACACATCCACCCTGTGCCCATTCATCCTGCCAACATGTATTGATCACCAACTCACCAAGCACCAAGTTACATCTGTGTCCTCCTCCCTTCTTTCCTCCCAACCAAATCCTCCCTTTCCTTCACATCCACTTAAGTGTCCCTCTTTTTTCAAAGCTTCTCTAGACAGATCTTCTCATGGTGACTTTTCCTCTTTTCACCCCCTATTTTCATCCCACTAATTATAATCGGGGCCTCAGTTTGACCCTGAATTGTTTTCTGATTGTTTTCCCACTATCAGGCCTGTCTCCCCAGTCTCCCCAGTATTATCTGTCACAAGAACCACATGACAGATAATACTGCTTTTACATTCCACTCTGCCTAGCACAGGGCCGAGCTCCATAAATATTCATTGAATGAAAGGTTGAGAACAGAAAGAAGAGTGTATTTCTTTCATAAGGGAGAAGGAAGCAAGGCTTATTGGTAGCTTTGGGGGACGGGAAGGGATTCCTTCCCTGTTTTGAATTATTGATACAACTGAAAATTAATCAATGTGAGCTCCCCAAGAGCAGGGATTTTGCCTGTTTTATTTATGGCTGCGTGCCCAGGGCCTAGATGAGTGCCTGATAGGGAGTGGGATGTCCAATACTCTGGTGAGGATGGATAAGTTTATCAGCCTTCTCATGGGGATTTTCTAAGCACTATCTAGAAAAGTAAAAACTTGGGATGAAATAGGGAGAAATGAAGGGGAAAATAGCCCTTCGGCTTCCCCCAACTTCTTTCCTGAACATGGCTTCCATTTTTCTGATTTGAAGAAAATCAGTTGCAAGTGGAGATTTACTTTGCTGGGCCCATCCATCTTCAGAAGCAACTAAATCTGATGAGACTTTTGTAAAATAGATAAATAGATCCCCAAGGCATTAAAAAATAATCACTGAAGGGCTTCCCTGGTGGCACAGTGGTTGAGAGTCCGCCTGCCGATGCAGGGGACACAGGTTCGTGCCCCGGTCTGGGAAGATCCCACATGCCGCGGAGCGGCTGGGCCCGTGAGCCATGGCCGCTGGGCCTGCGCGTCCGGAGCCTGTGCTCCGCAACGGGAGAGGCCACAACAGTGAGAGGCCCGCGTACCGCAAAAAAAATAAAATAAAAAAGTAATCACTGAAAACATCGTGGTTAAATGTTCTCCCTGAGTCTCACAACATATCACAATAGATCCACAGCTACAGACTGTTCCAGGTGCACAGCAAACCCTCCATGAATGTTTGCTGAACTAACCAGGCTCCAAGAAACAAAAAGGACTCGGGATGCTGGATATCAGTCTGTGCCTCAGCACGGCCTAAATTAGATCAGTAATTTTCTGCTCAGATGAAGAAATGCCCAAGTATTTTATTCTTTCACGAAGCATCTCGAGATTATTTTTAGTAACTACGAAGGCAAGTAAGGGGCCCCAAATCCCCATCTCCACTCCACTATCAACAAAGTGGGCTGTTCTCTAAAAGCGTGAACTGCAGCTTTGATTCTCTACCAAATAAATGTTAAATAATCAGCCATCCACTAAAAGGTGGTAAATGCTAGCTTTCCCAGAACAACCGTATCTGGGAGGTAAGGCCCGTGATGGTGAAAAGTGCAGCCAGTCAGGACATTCTGACTGGTGTTCAGATCCAACACAGAAAGGGGGCTCCGGCCTGCACCGCTGGGCCAGAAGAGGGCCGCTCTCTGCTTCCTGCCCTCAGCCACAGCAGGAAGAGAAGAAAGGAGATTGCTGTTTGTCTTCACCACTCAAGTCATTCCAAAGTGAAGTCTCCTGTGCCTGGATATGATTTTTGGATATCTTGTAATCAGCAAAAATCTAACAAAGCAAAACAAAGGAATAGAAAGAAGAAAGGTAAACAAAATTGCCAATACCTTCCCACACCAACAAAACAAAACAAGACACGCAGTCTTTTGGGTCCAAGGTCTCCAACCAATACCTGGCTTCAACGCAAACAAGACTGTCATGTCAGTACATTGCTGGTCGATTGAGGTAGTCTAAGATTACTGCTCAAGCCAAGGATTCATGGAAGGAAGAAAATGAAAAACCTGTGCTGACCTACACATTTCACATTTAAAGGATATAAGAACTAGGCACAGGCAATGATGCCAAGTTATGGTTTCAATGTACCATGCATCTCTAGCATTATGGAGAGGTGTTCTTTACACGCCAGACGCTTCACACTCAGGGAGGTGGCCTTCCGATCCTTCTCCATCTACACAGATAGGCCCTTGACCTAACAGAATGCCTTCCAAGACTACAACACCAATTATTATTGTCACTATTATTATTTTTTAAAATCCGTCCTGCTGTTACTAAAATGTCAAGGCAGATAAGAAAGAGATTGGCACAGGAACCTGAACCAGCTTTCTGGAATCTCTAGTTCAGAAGCCCCAAAGGGACATAGGTTCCTGAAAAATCAAACACGCGAGTCTCGCCGCCGCGGGTAGGGGTTGGGGCTGAGGATACAGCCGTCCAAGAGCTCTGGGGGCCTCCGAAGCCCCAGGAGTCAGCGCTCGGCCACCAGCCCTGCGTCACCGCTCGGCGGTACCCCCTCTGCCGCATTCCGGGCAGTCGGAGCCGGCGGGGCGCTGCCGGGGCGCACAGGGCGCGGCGTGCACTCACCTCAGGTTCCACGCGACCATGTGCCACCACGCGCGCACGCAGCCCTGCTCGTCTGTCTCCATCCCGCGTCGCGTCCGGATCCGCCGCCGCCGCCGCCGCCGTCGCGGGAGCTGCCGCCCATAGCCCAGAGCCGCGCCCCGGTCGCTCTCCTCCCCCGCGGGGGTGGTGACCCGGGGACCCTGCGGCGGGTGGGGTGGGGCGGGGCGGCTGACCCAGCGCGGGGCTGGGTGCGGCCGGGGGGGGGGCTGCCCTAGCGCCCGCGACGCCCGACGCACTGATGTGTGATGGAAATAAGTGCCCTGCTCTTCTAGCTGGCTACGCGCAAACTTATTTTCTGTTTTATTCTATACGTGTGTGTGTGTGTGTGTGCGCGCGCGCGCGCGCGCGCGCCCTGCGTGGAGTAAAATACATTCCTTACTATGATAGTAATAAAACAAAAGTCTGAGAGTCGCAGCTTTAGAAGATCCTCCTGAAGGACATATGCTGTCCTCGACTTTAACCCTTCTTTTTTCTTTCTCCCTTTTGTTTTTCCCTTTTCCCTGAACCTTCCCTTCCCAACCCCCATCTTCTCCCTCTCCCTCTCCCCTCTCTCTTTTTCCCTCCCTCTCTCTTTCTCTCTGTCTCTGTCTCTCTCACACACACACAAACCTGTCATCATTACTGTAGTAAGAATTTCTTTAGCTCCCTTCCATTGATTACTACTTTATCTGTCCACAGGGTTATGAACTACACAATTACTCCATGTGTCCAAATGCACCACCTTTTTGGTGTTTTGTTTACCTAGCAGCAGGTAGCAGAAACCTCCACCTCCACCCCCCCACCCCCCTTGTATCAGGAGTTCAGGTTTCGAAAGGTTTGGCAGCGATGCGCTTACATCCTGGAGCAGAAACCGTCCTTCACCGGAGCTGTTCCAGGGAAGCCACGGGGCAAAGTGTGAGGGCAAAGGGGGACAAAGGGAATGAGGTTCCATTTGGAACCAATTTGATGCCAGCACCAAGACTGCATCTGGGAGGCAAGGTACAACCTCCCCGGAGGGAAGAAGTGGTCTCTCATGTGCCTGAGCTGTTGGGCCTTTGCCAGCTGAGCAGAGGGCCTAGCAAGGACTGCCAACCCACAGAAAGTGCATAGGGACCCATCGGCTTGGGGCACCTGGCCAGTCTAGAGGAAAGCACCAACACCTTTCAAGAAAGGGCAGTTCCCTTCGAGAACTAGGCCATTTCAGATAACTGGTCAGACAAGGGGGAATTTTGTTCACCTCTTCTTGTCATTTCTCTAGGAATGTCAACTTTTGGATGCACATCAAGATAGAAGAAGAATCAGATTAGGAAGGACCAGAGGAATCTGAGCCTGCCTGATGAGCCAGCTGCAGCTGGGTCACACCCTGCATGATGAGAAACGTTAAGCCAACGTCAGATTCCACCCCCGGAGTCATCCATGAAATGGGTCTGGAATCTCATAGAACTTATTCAGGGGAGCTCCGGAGGATAGGCTGGGCCATGCCCGGTGGAGGTGGAGAGATCAGAGATGGCAAGAACAGGGGGAGGAGAGAGCAGCAGCTGCGTTTGATCCCAGCTTCTATTTCCATCTGTTTATTCAGGTTGAGAGGTCAGAGGCCCACATGCTGGTTGAGCAAAGTTGTAAGTCCCAAGTCTAAGGAAATGGTTGAAATGCTCAGCAAAATCTCTGAAGTTAGAAATAACTGTGGCCCATTTTTTTTAAGACTGTATAAATTAAAACTCTAGGAGAAATCTTTCCCCAGCATTAATAGCCCCTTTTCAAACGGCACATCCTGAAATCAGAGAGCAGAGTCTCTGAAATGATTTGGCAACATCTGAAAAACAAGTGATTCATTTATTTTTTAAGCACCTATTTCCTGAGTACATTTTGGGTGCCAGGTACCACATGTGGCTCTATAGGGATACAAAGCAGGATCCTGCGTGGTAGAGAGACTTGCCTAAAGATAAATGATAACACAAAATAGGGATGGAAGAGTGCCCTCAGGACAGAAATCAAGTAAGATGGGGGGTGGGGGGCGAGGCTGCCAGGGCCTAGACGTGGAGAAAGGGGGTGACTACAAAGGGACATTTTAGGGTGATGGAAATAGCGTGTCGGTGATTACATGACTGTACGCGTTCACCAAAATTCACTGAATTGGAAACTTTCCAAAGGTGAATTTGATTAAACATAAATTATACCTTAACAAAGCTGACTTTTAGAAACGTGACCTGGGGGGGAGGGGGTGGCGTCAAGATGGCGGACTAGGAGGACGCAGAATTCGCGTCTCCTCACAACTAGGGCACCTATCAGGCACCGGTGGGGGACCACGGACACCGAAGGGGACGGGAGGAACCCTCAGCGACCAGGTAGGACGTGGGGCATGTGGGGAGTGAGCGGGGAGGAGAAGTAGAGGCGGGATGGGACTGGCGCCCCTGAGGGGCGGCTGGGGGAGGGGAAGGGATCCCACGCCCGAAGAGGGTAAGTGGGGGACCATTGAGAGGGCAGAGGATCAAAAGGGAGCGTGGCCAGGTTTCCCCTGCCCACTTGGGCCCCTGGGAGCTTGCTGAGATCCCGGGCCTGATCCCCTGCCCACCGAGGACCCTTCCAGCCACGCGGGTCCTGGGGGAGTGGGAGGGAGGGAGGGAAGGGGGAGCAAAAATAAAGGCCGGAGCAAGGGGACCAGCACCCCTGAGGGGCGGCTGGGGGAGGGGAGCCCAGCGGGACCCACCCGCGGTTAGGGGTCCAGCAGGAAGGGGGAGGCCCTCGTCCTCGTGTTACCGTATGCTAACACGTATGTATGGAATTTAAAAATCTGGTACTGATGAACCTACTGGCAGGGCAGGAATAAAGACGCATACGTAGCGAACAGACTTGAGGGCACCGGAGTGGGGGGGTGGGCAAGGGGAAGCTGGGATGAAGTGAGAGAGTGCCATGGACTTATATATACTAACAAATGTAAAACAGATAGCTAGTGGGAAGCTGCTGCTTAGCACAGGGAGATCAGCTCGGTGCTTTGTGATGACCTAGAGGGGTGGGATAGGGAGGGTGGGAGGGAGACGCAAGAGGGAGGGGATATGGGGATATATGTATACGAATAGCTGATTCACTTTGTTATACAGCAGAAGCTAACACACCATTGTAAAGCATTTATACTCCAATAAAGATGTGAAGAAAAAAATAGAAAAGTGACCTAAAAAATGTACAGATAAACTGCATAAACAAACATGTCCTGGGCTCTCTGGTGGCGCAGTGGTTGAGAGTCCGCCTGCCGATGCAGGGGACACGGGTTCGTGCCCTGGTCCAGAAAGATCCCACATGCCGCGGAGCGGCTAGGCCGTGAGCCATGGCCGCTGAGCCTGCGCGTCCGGAGCCTGTGCTCCGCAGCGGGAGAGACCACAACAGTGAGAGGCCCGCGTACCTCAAAAAAAAAAAAAAAAAATGTCCTTTCTGATGTCATAGAAATGGAAAGACAAAGCTGTGGGTACAAATCCGTCAGAAACCAGTAGTTGAATGTTATTTGCGCTTCTAGCAGAAAAAGAGATCTCATTAGAGGTAGATTAATTTTACCACCTCAAATTATTCTAGGGAAAATGAATGGGGGATAGGAACAACTGTCTCTCAGCTGCCATACAGCTGTGGAGGTAAACCACTGGTGATAGAGCATTTGAGGGAGGAAGAACTAGCAAACAACAGGTAACTGATTTTCCATTATTTGGAGAATGTTTTTTCTTGAAAAGAGAGTATTTATCCACCTTGAATTTTCTTTTTTTATTGAGATATAATTGATATATAATATAATATTATATTAGTTTCAGATGTACATGATTCAATATTTTTATATATTTTGAAATGATCACCATATTAAATCTCATTAATATCCATCACCACACATAGTTACAATTTTTTTTCCTGTGATAACTCTTAAGATCTACTCTCTTAGCAATCTTAAAATATAAAATACAGTGTAATTAACTATAGTCAAGCTGTACATTACATCCCCAGGATTTATTTATTTTATAACTGGAAGTTTGTTTTGTGTCTTTTGACCCCTTCAGGCATTCATCCATCCCCATCCCCCCCTCTGGCAGAAACAATCAATCTGTTCTCTGTATCTATGAGTTTAGGTTTTGTTTGTTTGTTTTTAGATTCCACATATAAGTGAGATCTTTATCTTCTGTTTTTTCTCTGACATTTCACTTAGCATAATGCTCTCAATGTCCATCCATGTTGTCACAAAAGGCAAGATTTCCTTCGTTTTATGGCTGAGTAATATTCCACTGTGTATATATACATATATGTATATCACATTTTCTTTATCCATTCATCCATTGATGGTCACAGCTTCTTTCCATGTCTTGGCTACTGTAAAGCTACAATGAACACTGGGGTGCATATATCTTTTTGAGTTAGTATTTTTGTTTCCTTCAGATAAATACCCAGAAGTGGAATTGCTGGATCATATGGTAGTTCCATTTTTAATTTTTGAGGAACCTCCATACTGTTTCTCATAGTGGCTACACCAATTTACATTCCTAACATCAGTGCACAAGGGTTCCCTTTTTTCCACATTTTCGCTAACACTTTATTTCTTGCCTTTTTGATAACAGCCATTCTAACAGCTATGAGGTGATATCTCATTGTGGCTTTGATTTGCATTTTCCTGATGATTAGTGGTGTTGAGCACCTTTTCATGTACTGCTGGCCATCTGTGTGTCGTCTTTGGAAAAATGTCTGTTCAGATCCTCTGTCCATAGCTTTATTGAGATATAATTCACATATGAAATTCACCCTTTGAAAGTACAGTTCAGTGGTTTTAGTATATTCACAGAGTTGTGCATTTATCACGACTATTTAATTTTAGAACACTCTAATTCACCCCAAAAGGAAACCCCATACCTCTTGCTGGGTCATACGGTAATTTTATGCTTAATTTTTTAGGGAACTACTAAACTGTTTTCCAAAGTGGCTGCATTGTACAATCCCACTAGCATGAGCCCTACATAAACTACTGCCTTGCATTTTCCCATTCTTATCCTTTTCACCCTTTCTCAACTTTCCATACACAGATGTGGGATATTGAAAACAAAACAAAACAAAACCACAAAAAAACAGATGCTGTTGAGATTGAAACGAAACATTAAAGGCAAGTTTGAGGATATTCCCAGAAGACAGGGAGTGAGTCAGATAACTAACTTATTCAGATCATTTATTTTTCTATGTTGTTTAGGTTTTGTATTGTCTTAGCCTATATCAGATATAATTTATAGTTACATATATAACTATATATAGTTATATAGTTAGATTATAGTTACAAGAGTGGATGTTGGGTTATTCTCATGGTCTTGGATTTGAGCATGTTGATATGGGCTTCCTTTTAGCAGAGGTGACTTCTTTGAGAAGAGAGAGTGATGAGAGTTGGACTAGAAGTGCCTGAGTGCCTTCTTTCTTCCAAAGAACCCTGAACTTTCCAAGACATAGCCCAGAGGCTCTCTTGTTCCTTGGCAAGAGATGGAAGTTGGTTTTCCCATGTATCTGTGGAAGGAGTGAGCCAGGATTAAAAGCCAGGGGTGAAAACTCCCTCCTACATCTCTGGATGCTCCTTTTCAAATTCCTCCTGCCAGTCCTTAAAAGTTTGTTGTTCTGCAGGCTTCCTTCATAGCCCTGCTTCTCTTGTGTTATATCAGTGTGTCCAAAATCATGTTCAATTATTTGGGGAGCTCTAGGCTACACACAGTAAAATAAGTTCCTTTGTCCAGGATCTCATGTCTCAAAATAGTTACTTGGCTAATGTTCTTTGAGGATCTCGAAGAAGGAGGTATAGAATGCAGCTTGTCACTAAATTCACCTCCTCCCCACCCTCCTCCAAACCTGTTCCTCTTGCAGGATTCTCTCTCTTGAAGAGCAGCATCATCACACATCAAGTTTCCCAAACCACAAACTTGGGACTCACCGTTGATTCTTCTGCTTCCCTTAGGCCCAGAATTCCCTATAGATGATTTCTTGCTGTGATGTCTATTTATTTAACAAATGTTTACAGAGCACATTTTATAAAGTATCTGGCTTGGGAAGCTTACACTCTAATTGTAAGGACAGGACAGGATCTACACAGATGAAAAGCTAGATACCAACATGAGATGTGTCACCAGATAATAAATAAATGTGTATTACAGATAATGTAATGCTGCAGGCTCAGGGAGAAACATCTGTTTAGGCTGAAGAGGTCAGACAACGAGTTCAGGGAAGTACCGTTCTGTTGCTTAGAAACAGCTTTGGAGATGGGAGATTATTTTATTTTTAAAAAATACTATTCATTTATTTTATTTTTTAAAGTATATATTTTATTTTATTTTATTTATTTATTTGGTTGCACCAGGTCTTAGTTGTGGCAGGCGGGCTCCATAGTGGCAGCTCGCCAGCTCCTTGGTTGTAGCATGTGAACTCTTAGTGGCGGCATGCATATGGGATCTAGTTCCCTGACCAGGGATAGAGCCCCGGGCCCCCTGCATTGCAAGCATGGAGTCTTAACCACTGCACCACCAGTGAAGTCCCAGGAGATCCTTTTAAATGGCTAATTCCAAAAGGACCCGTAGAATGTTCAAACTGGAAGATATAAAGCAGCCATTTGCCAATGCTCTCATTTTCATAGAGGAAATGAGACTCAATGACACCAAATGACAGATGTTAGGCTGCATTCATTCAGTATTTATTGAGCACCCACTGCATGCAGAGGCACAGAATGTACTACACTTACTCAAAAGAGCAGGCAAGGTGAGGCTAACTCTCCAAGGGCACCTGGATCTTGTAGGAAACTAATCCCGTGTCAAAGTGTCCCAAGGGGCAGGGCTGTGATGGCAAAGCGGTGGGACCAGTTGATAGTTGTAAACTGGGTCATTGGTCCTTCCACTAACCCTTCAAGATAACAGAATTGACCTAGTTGATCACGGGTTAGTTATTCTGCTCTGTGAGCCGTCAGGGTGGAGGAATCTACCACCACCCGCAGCGTCCTGCTGTCTCATTAGATGTCCAGGCAGGAGATTCGGAAGCAACCTTTACCCTGTCCACGCGAGGGAAGGTGACAGCGGAAGTCTAGTGAAGTGGAAACACTGTGGCTGATTTCAGGACGATACAGACTGGGAGGTGCGGAGAGTCTCATCCCCAAGGATTTTTTTTTTTCTTGCATTATGTTTTAAATGACCCTCTAACAAATTCAGAGTAAGGGCACTTCATGGTCCACGTTCCAGCCTTAGGGAAAACAGTGACATGGGGCTTTTACTCCAGAGGAATTCATACAGGAAAAGCTAAAAGCTCAGGGAAGAATATGTAAAAACATCTTGAAAATGAAGGCACATGCATGGAGAAAGTGTTGAAGACAGGAAAAAAGTCACAGCTGTCAAGAAATAAACAGGAACTGACTTTCCAGTCCCAGAAGACTAAATGTTTCCAATTCTGGGCTTTCTGGATGCCAGACATTAGTTTGAAATCATCTATGCCTCAGTTTGTAGACTCTCCAAAGACAAAAAAAAGCCTCACTTCCTTAGTTCCCCTGTTCATGCCCTGAGTGTATGTGTGCTTTCAGCAGAGTTTGAAATTAGCATATTTTTTCATCTTTGCCTTTAGTTTTTTAACAAGCAGGGAGAGACCCAAGGGGACCTGGACTTGCGTGCACCTTGGACTGCAAAAGCCGTGTCGGGTAGCCTGAGGCGGGTCTTCATTATCCTCACCCGAGCTGGGCATGCGTGGAACAACCCGCCCCTAGAAAGGAGTTTTAAAATCATATTATGTAGTGTGAAATGAGATCATAGATATGAAAGCTCTTCTCTGAAGTTAAAAAAATGTTCAGCCCACAAATGCACAGTATCGATATTATTTATTAACGAATGTATTTGATACTCTCTTTGTCCAGTTCCTAGCATATTCAAATGCATTCATTTAAAAAGACAATCATCAGGGCTTCTCTGGTGGCGCAGTGGTTGAGAGTCCGCCTGCAGATGCAGGGTACACGAGTTCGTGCCCAGGTCCAGGAAGATCCCACATGCCGCGGAGCGGCTGGGCCCGTGAGCCATGGCCGCTGAACCTGCGCGTCCGGAGCCTGTGCTCCGCAACGGGAGAGGCCACAACAGTGAGAGGCCCCCGTACTGCAAAAAAAAAAAAAAAAAAAAAAAAAGGACAATCATCAGCCTGATGACTTACAGACTAACATAGAAATTTAATTACTAATAAATACTTATATATACACAAATGTACTCCCTGAGGAGGTCACGCAGCCACTCTCTTCTACTTCACCGCCAACCAAAAGGAATTAAAAATTGATGTCAGCAGGAGATTTCCTCCCTTTCTTATAGTGTGTGAGACAAAGGAATGTAAGAGGTTGTGGGTGGAGGGTGCTCCTCAAAGAGGATAGGAACTCCCAAAGGAGCCCACCCCACCCCACAGTCACAAATGACTTAGCAAACACCAGCTCATTAATCCAGATGTGAGTGTGAGTAGTATTGTGAGGTGGCCTGAGAAACAATTTTTAAGCAGAAAGGCTATAGTGTTTAACAGGCAACCCTATAGTCTTGCACTATAGGAATTAAGAATCCTTGTGTTTGATGTTACTTGTCCGGTTTGGAACAAAATATCATGCACGCAGGCTACATGTATCCCCAGCACCTAGCATAACACCTGGCACAAAGCAGGGGCTCATAAATAAATGAAGGAGTAATTGAATAATTGCAAAGCTTGAATCTGTCTGTACAGCAGCCAGTCCAGTGCCACACAGTTCCAATCTTTCCATTGCATGTATTCTCGATAGGCTCCTCTGGCATCCTCTGATTCAAATCTATAAAATTCTGAACTGCATGATGATAGGAAGGAAGAATCCAAGACTGGAAGGTCTACTGTGGAAGCCATCGCAGGGTCCACTGCCTTGTTCTTACCTTCCCCACCTGGAGCCAACTTCCCAGCTCAGTGTAGCCATCATGCCCTGCACTACCTTTGACCCATCTGAGGATTCGACAGGTATTCCTTCTCTTGTGCGATCCCACTCCACGAGCATTCATCACATGCCAACTGCTCGTATTACACCCTGCTAGGTACTGTGGGAGAGAGCAGAAATATAAGATCAGGCCCCTGATCTCAAGAACTAACATTATAGTTAGGGAGACTCTTCATGATTCTTCATTTATTCTATAGACATTTTGAGCATATGTGCTTAGTACCATTCTAAGTGCCTGGGATTCAGTGTTGACAAGACACATATCTTCCTTGCTCCCGTGATACTGACATTCTAGAGGGGGAAGACAAAAAACAATCATATAAACAAATAAATACATGACAAAAATTCAGATAAGTGCTACCAAAATGAAATCAGGTCATAGAGAAACTATTTTATCTGAGATCTTAGTGACAAGACTTGAGAGCACACCTCCGACCAGAGGAAATAGTAAGTTCAAAGTCACCCAGCTGAGAACACAAGCTTGAGTGTTCAAGACCCAGCCGGAAGCCCAGCGACAATGGGAAGAGATAGGCAACAAAGTGGGGTAGGCAGGGGCCAGCTCATGGAGGTTGTGTCCTTTGCTATTCAAAGTGTGGTCCATGGACCAGCAGCATCAACATCACCTGGGAGTTTGTTTAAAATGACTCCCAATCTCAATTTCCTTTCCTTTACAGCCAAAGGACTATCAACTTTTAGATGGCATATATCTGCCTGCAATAAAGACCACTTCTCCAAACCTCCCTTGCAGATAGTTGTGGCTATGTGACATAAAGGGAGTGATAGATGTGACTTCTGGAAATGTCCCTAAAGGGCATGTTTTCTTCTTTCCTGCTCTCTGAATACAAATTTAAAGGCTACTTCTCCAGCAGCTATCTTGGACCATGAAATGTCTTTGAGGATGGAAGCTACCTAAGGCCAAACAGCAAGCAGAGAGCCCATGTCCCTGCCCTGCAAAGGCCTTACCAGCCCTGAACTGCCTACCTGTCAAACTCCTGAATATAAGAAAAAAAGAAACTTCCATTTTCCTTAAGCCACTGTTTTTTTGGAGTTTTCTGTTACTTCCAGCTGAACTCAATCCTAACTAATTCACACTCTTTATCATTATTTCTCTTATAGAACTGTACATTTCCCCCAACCTTAGAGTAAAATCAATAATCCAAGAAGATATACTACCTTTATCCTGTAGCTTCAAAAAACTCCCACTAAGCCCTGACCCACCCCTGCTCCTCTACGGTCACACATCAATCGAAGCAGCATGGTCCCAGCTGGACGGTGGCAGGGAGGGTGGACACAGCAGAGGTCAGTGGCAAAGGCAAGGGCACAAGGCCAAAGGTCAGCTTGAGCTCCAGGTCCTCTGCTGCTTCCCTCCTGAGGACACTGAGGGAAATGGACCCCTCCAGGCTGAGCTGCTAAGCCTCAAGTCTTGGTGGCATTGGCCCGCCTACTCTGAAACGTCTAAAATTGTTAAACAGTCAACAGATCTCTTGCTCTGTTGAAGCAACTTCAACCTAGACTGATAAAACACTTCACACCAGGTCTCTATACATAGAAAGAGCCTAATATTTGAAAAATTGGAGTACTGACCAATTGATTCTCTTCAATGGCAGTTCAGTAGGCAGCTCTATCGACAGCCCCCAGAGCCACCTCTGTTGAAGACACAATTAAAACAGTGTGCTTAAATGCAAATGCAATCTCAAGACATTCCCTCTGGCACTCACATTCAATCAAAGATAGTTACCCGGGGCTTCCCTGGTGGCGCAGTGGTTGAGAGTCTGCCTGCCGATGCAGGGGACACGGGTTCGTGCCCCGGTCCGGGAAGATCCCACATGCCGTGGAGTGGCTGGGCCCGTGAGCCATGGCCGCTGAGCCTGTGCGTCCGGAGCCTGTGCTCCCCAACAGGAGAGGCCACAACAGTGAGAGGCCCACGTAAAGCAAAAAAAAAAAAAAAAAAAAAAAGATAGTTACCCGAGAGCTTCTTCTATATAGAAATTCTGGAGCCTCTGCTGCCGGGGTTCCCTGCTGCCTTTGCAAGACATTGCCTGGCACCTTGTCTCTTACAGTTAAATGTCTACAGATGCATCAAAACTGGATATCACAGGAGATACAGGATAGATTTTGGCCAGAGCAATTTAAATGGCCCAGAAACATTGGACTTGTATCTCAGTTTGTATCCCATAGTTTCTGCCTTCCCCTCCAGGGAGGTAAAGCTGATCTTGACCTTAGTTCACAGGATCGGTGAGTGAAGGAATTACGAAACGATGAACATTCCACCAACAGCTCTTTTTTCAGTAATCCTGGCTGCCCATTCAGACCATGCCTTTCACAACTTTCCTTTAGGAGTAGACATGGGGTTGGGTCTAAGAGAATCTGCCCCAATGTGTCCTAGGTGGGCACTGAATTTGACCAAACTTGTTTGATTGTTTTGAAGGAGGTAAAAGCTGAGCCCACTCCCTCAGAGCTATTCCTGGATTGAACAGTGAACGATCAATAAGATTCATAGATATGCACTCGGGAACCACAGAAGGCTGCTTTAGTAGGTGACTTTGGGAAGTGACACCAAGGCTGCCATTGCAGTATAGGAAGATTCCGGGATGAGTATTGGAAGCAAGTGGCCATCTCCTCCATGAAGGTTGAGGAGGAGACTGTTGTAACCTTTCTGCAAAAGGTAGCAGCCTCTTAATCTATTCAGGATGGAAGGCATTTTCCAAATTCCACCCATGGCAACATGATATTCTTTATGGCCCTAGTTTCTATGAAGCAAGAAGCAACTCAGATAAACTACATAAATGAACCAGAAGCAGGAAGAACTGGTGCTTAATACAAACCCACAGAGGCAGCCTAGTCCACATCAAAATGGGGATCCAATCTCTCCACTGAAGACAAAGGTACCAGGTGAGCACAAGGAGGTTGCACTTTGATGTATGTTTGTTTGAGCCCTGTATCAGAAATTATCTCACATCGGAGACTCTTTATGCAAACTTTCCATCATCCTGAATATAGGATTTCTATTGAACGCTATAAAATAAATCTAATGCACATTAATAAATAAATCATGTGGTTTCTCTGGAAGGGGGTATCCTTAGTAGGACTTATATTGCTAATATAATCATAAACACTCCCTCTAAGGATTAAATTTATCCCTTCAGCAAAGGCACAATGAATTAAAAAACAGAGAGAGAGAGACTATATAATGATGTCTTCCAAAATAAAAGACTTGTTGGAAACTCACCTGGGTTTTACAGCTCTCACTAACAAGCTAGAACATTGCTTTAATTCTGTACCGTTTATCGTCATGGGATCAAACCGACTGGTGGAGGGTTTCCACCATGTACTTGCAGAACAGAAAATTGTGTTGTGATGTTTAGATAAGACACGAGGGGGCAGCAGTGAGCTGATGAGGAGACATAGCAATGGTGATACTTTTGAACCACAAAATTTGACTCTAGACATTGAGATGCTGCCAAGCTCTATTTAAAATCATTTAAACCAAACAGAAACTTTTTAAAAAAAACTTTAAAATTAAATATTAGGGCTTCCCTGGTGGCGCAGTGGTTGAGAGGCCGCCTGCCGATGCAGGGGACACGGGTTCGTGCCCCGGTCTGGGAGGATCCCACATGCCGCGGAGTGGCTGGGCCCGTGAGCCATGGCCGCTGGGCCTGCGCGTCCGGAGCCTGCGCGTCCGGAGGCTGCGTGTCTGGAGCCTGTGCTCCGCAACGGGAGAGACCGCAGCAGTGAGAGGCCCGCGTACCACAAAAAAAAAAAAAAAAAAAAATTAAATATTAGAAGAATTTACTCTCCTGGCATATGTTTTCTGCTTCCCACGAGTGCTTAATATTTGTCCTTACTTCCCAAACGTTTTTGCTTTTTCAATTGACAATGATCTTTTTCAATCCATTTAGGAGTTTGATCATTTTAAAGCTGAGAAACTTCCTCCTGACCAGTCCAAGTTGAAGCCCGGGGGGCGGAGCAAGGTATCCCAACGTCGGGGCCACAGAAAGCAAGCCCTGGGTGGTGCGGAAGGTCACGAGGCCCCCCTGCGTGGAGAGCCCACCGTGGCCTGGCGCTGACGTCGCAGAGCAAGCCGGTGGCAAGGGCTCCTTTTTAAGTAGGGGGACGCGGCGGCACTTCCTCTTCTCCAAGGACAGGTTCATTTCATCCCCGCCTATCTGAAACCAGAAGAACATGGATCAGTACCGGGTTCGCTTTCACTGCTGGAAGGAGATTTTGTAAACAAAGGTACCCCAGCCAATCCACCATCACACCCCAAAACGGGGTGGCAGTGAGACAGGCCTATAAGCAAAGCCGGAGATTGCAAGGGTGTTTACTGAAGGCAGGCTGGTCCTCCCGAAGGCGGAGTTGGGGAATGGTGGGGGGAGGGGGTGGAGGGAGGAGGGTCTGGGCTCTTCCCCACGTGGCCCCAGAACAGCCTGGCCAGGAGCCGCCAGGACAGCCCCTCTCGCTGTGCCCGACAGGAGGCCTTTGGCAGGCTGTCAGGCCGGGTTTTATTTTTAGGCTCAGCCTGGGCTGCCCTCCTGCTCCGGGGCTTCCCCCTCGCACAGCTGTTGCTTCTGCTTTCCAAAGCCCAAGCCTACAGGTGTTGTGCTTCCCCTTGCCTTTGGCCGTCACAAGTTGGAAGAGTGATGGTAGCTTTAAAGGGGGGGCGGGGGAAGAGGTTGCAGGGGGCCGAGATTCCTGCTCCCCAGCCCGGCCTTGCAGCAGTCAGCCCTCCACCCTCCCCTGAGGATCTCCAATCCAGGCATTTCTAAACCAAACCATGGGGACTTCCCTAGTGGTCCCGTGGTAAAGAATCTGCCTTGCAATGCAGGGAGGGGATGCCAGTCCGATCCCTGGTCAGGGAACTAAGATCCCACATGCCTGCAGGGCAACTAAGATGGCGGGCCACAACTACTGAGCCCACATGCACTGGAGCCTGCTTGCCACAACTACAGAAGAGAAAACCTGCAAGCCACAACTAGAGAGAAGCCCATGCCACAATGAAAGATTCCCACATACTGCAACTAAGACCCAACGCAGCCAAAAATAAATAAAATAGTAATAATAAAATAAATAATAAACCAAACGATCTCAGGCCCAGGCAAGGCGGCCTCATTTTCTTGAGCATCCTGAGATGCCAGGCCCTTCTCACTACTCTGAGTATGGGGCATTTCACCTGGTTCTCACCTGCTGAGAAGCCAACAGGAAGAGCAGAACCTGGACTCAAACCCCAAAGCCTGCTTCCCCTCTGCTCCCACACCACAAGCCGCCTCAGATAAAAAGGGTTCCTTGTATGTGTTCTATTTTCAATAGTTTCTTTCTTCCACTATTAGAAGGGGGGGGGAAGCATGTTTATTGCAGTATTTCCATCCAGTATCTCTCTGGGCAAATCTAGACCTATTTTATGATTCTGCTTTTTAGAGCATGGTTGCAGCCCTAGAGGCATGTGACTGCCTGTGACCCTGTGTGTATTTTAAAATCTGCACGGAAGCAGAGGTTACCTATGGGGAGTAGGACTGGGGGATGAGGCTGTTTTGCGTTCTTATTTTCTACCCTTCTGTATTGTCTAATCTTTTCCCAAGAAGTGAATTATTTTGTAATGCTCAAAAAGAAAAGAATGAGGACAGCTCTAACTACAGTCAGGGCTGCTGCCTTGTTGGCCATGCCCTCAGGCAGGACTCCACCCAGTAGGGTTTTCTCTTCTGTTCTTAAAAATATGCTTAAATTCTTGCTCCTCCTGTTGAAGTCCCCTTTGTTAAGAGTGTTAAAGGGCTCTGGTGTCCCTAGACACCCATTTCCTGAGAGCAGGCTGAGGGCTTCCTTCCTCCACCCAGCATTCCACACACCCCTCCCACCCATACACTACTTTTTCCCTTTCTTTTTCAGAAACTCGATGCTATCAGGCCCAAGAATTGGCCAGGAAAGGTCTCAACACAGACAGGATCACTCAGAAAAACAGTAAGTCTGTGTGTTGTACAATACTTTGAAAAGCAAATTGTCAGGAGAGAGGAAGAGAGCCAGCTCTTCTTTAACTCTTTGTCCTTTGATTAGTATTTGCTCTTTAATCTATTCAGCCTCCAAATGCTTGCTAAACAGCTGCCCTGTGCCTGGCTCTAGACAGTTCCTGGGTTAGAAGGGAAGGAGCCACAGTCCCTGCAGGGAGGACCACACATTCTCAAGCAGAACAAAGGCAAGTGGTGAGTTTTGGTGAGACATGCAGGTGGGGGGCGGGGGGCGCCATAGAGCCCAGGGCCCAGCACTGCCCAGCTCTGGTCGTGAAACTTTCCAGGACCAGGAAATGGTCGGGAAATGCCCGAGCTGAGTGTTAAAGGACCAGCAGGAGAAGCAGAGAACAGGAGGAAGGATGTTCCCCATGAAGGAAAAGTGAAATAATAACAAGGTCCCTCTGCTATTGAGCTTTTAGGTACACCGTGGCCCTGCTCTGAACCTTTCACATGTATATCACTTAGGTCTCACAACCCTGTGGGGCAAGTACTCCTGTGGCTCCATTTTAAAGCTGAGCTCCCTGAGACACAGAAGGGTGGAGGGATTTTTCAAAAGCCATGCTGTGAGGGGGGGTGGAGCCAGGATTTGAACTGAGGCTCCAGAGCCCTCGCCTCTAAACCTTGGTAACCTTGGGTAACTCAAGAAATGAGGCGGATGAAAGAATGCTCAACATCATTAATCATTAGAGAAATGTAAATCAAAACTACAATGAGATATCATCTCACACCAGTCAGAATGGCCATCATCAAAAAATCTAGAAACAATAAATGCTGGAGAGGGTGTGGAGAAAAGGGAACACTCTTGCACTGCTGGTGGGAATGTGAATTGGTACAGCCACTATGGAGAACAGTATGGAGGTTCCTTAAAAAACTAAAAATAGAACTACCATATGACCCAGCAATCCCACTACTGGGCATATACCCTGAGAAAACCATAATTCAAAAAGAGACTCGTACCAAAATGTTCATTGCAGCTCTATTTACAATAGCCAGGACATGGAAGCAACCTAAGTGTCCATCGACAGATGAATGGATAAAGAAGATGTGTCACATATATACAATGGAATATCACTCAGCCATTAAAAGGAACGAAACAGTTATTTGTAGTGAGGTGGATGGACCTAGAGTCTGTCATACAGAGTGAAGTAAGTCAGAAAGAGAAAAAGAAATACCGTATGCTAACACATATATATGGAATCTAAAAAAAAAATTGTTCTGATGAACCTAGGGGCAGGATAGGAATAAAGACACAGACATAGAGAATGGGCTTGAAGACCTGGGGAGGGGGAAGGGTAAGCTGGGACCATGTAAGAGAGAGGCATTGACATATATACACTACCAAATGTAAAATAGATAGCTAGTGGGAAGCAGCTGCATAGCACAGAGAGATCAGCCTGGTGCTTTGGACCATCTAGAGGGGTGGGATAATGAGTGTGGGAGGGAGACACAAGAGGGAGGGAATATGGGGATATACAAATGCATATGGATGATTCACTTTGGTATACAGCAGAAACTAACAACACTGTGAAGCAATTATACTTCAATAAAGATGTTAAGAAGAAAATAAAAAAGAGAAGCGAGGTGGGGCTGGAAGACAGAGTTGCAGGAGCTGTGTTGGCAAGATGGGCTGAAGTTTCACAATGCTAAGGATCAGATCAGATTTGGGTTCTAGATAGATCTATGCTCCTGGAAGAAGGATTGAGGAGGCCAGGCTCTGTTTGCAGTGAGGTGGCTGTTGTATTAATCTGAAGGAGGAAGGAGAATGTCGAGGCTGGTAGACAGGGCAGCCAAGCTGAGCTCTACTGAGGAGATGATGCCAGGTCCACGATGGAGTGTGGAGGGGGGAGCCGTGATGCTGGGCACCCAGCTTAGGTGGCTGGGTGGAGGCGGGCTCTTCTTGAGTATGCAGCGCACATGGCAGGAAGAACAGACTTGGAAGGGGAGGAGTCAGGTCGGGTGCCTGTGGGGTTCCATGTGGACACAGTTGGGTCAGTGGTAGGAGGAATGGAAAAGAGGAGGCTAGAGCCAGACATCATTTTTTTTTTTTTTTTTTTTTTTTTGTGGTACATGGGCCTCTCACTGTTGTGGACTCTCCTGTTGCGGAGCACAGGCTCTGGACGCGCAGGCTCAGCGGCCATGGCTCACGGGCCCAGCCACTCCGCGGCATGTGGGATCTTCCCGGACCGCGGCACGAACCTGGGTCCCCTGCATCGGCAGGCAGACTCTTAATCACTGCGCCACCAGGGAAGCCTCAGACATCATTTTAAAGCAGGTGTTCATCAACCAGGGTGGAACTCAGGGGTCTGTAACCTTTTATGGGAAAAACATTACATCTTTATTTTCACTTTTCTCTTACTAAAATTTATCATATTATTCAATTATTTTTTGTGTGTGTGGTTTTGTTTTGTTTTGTTTTGTTTTTGCGGTATGCGGACCTCTCACTGTTGTGGCCTCTCCCGTTGCGGAGCACAGGCTCCGGACACGCAGGCTCAGCGGCCATGGCTCACGGTCCCAGCCGCTCCGCGGCATGTGGGATCTTCCCAGACCAGGGCACAAACCTGTGTCCCCTGCATCGGCAGGTGGACTCTCAACCACTGTGCCACCAGGGAAGCCCTCTTCAATTTTTAATGTGAGAAAATTGCTCTGGTAACGTTAGCATAATCTATGGCTTTGTCCCCAGTAGAAATCACAGATTTTTGCATCACATTTCAGTTATTACAGATTTCTCCAAGTATTAAATCTATGACTACTTTAAAATGATGGTAATTAGACCTGACACTGGAATGAATAGTTAATACTATATTAGTCTTATTACATATATTATTATATCAAAACTTTTTATAATTTTGGAAACTGTATTTCAAATACATGATGTCCTTTGCATTAAAATATTTTTTTCAGGGGCTTCCCTGGTGGCGCAGTGGTTGAGAGTCTGTCTGCCGATGCAGGGGACACGGATTCATGCCCCGGTCCGGGAGGATCCCACATGCCGCAGAGCGGCTGGGCCCATGAGCCATGGCTGCTGAGCCTGCGCATCCGGAGCCTGTGCTCTGCAACGGGAGAGGCCACAGTGGTGAGAGGCCCGCTACCGCAAAAAAAAAAAAATATATATATATATATATTTTTTCAGTTTATTTTCCATTATAGGTTATTATAAGATATTGAATATAATTACCTGTGCTATACAGTAAATCCTTGTTGCTTATCTATTTCATGCATAGTAGTTGGTATCTGTTAATTCCATACTCCTAATTTATCCCTCCCCTCTCCCTTTCCCCTTTGGTAATGATAAGTTTGTTTTCGATGTCTGTGCGTCTGTTTTGGTTTTGTATATAGATTCATTTGTATTGTTTTTTAGATTCCACATTTAAGTGATATCATATAATATGTGTCTTTGACTTACTTCACTAAGTATAATATTCTCTATGTCCATGCATGTTGCTGCAAATGGCAAAACTTCACCCTTGTAAGGGTGGAATAATATTCCACTGTGTATATATACCATATTTTCTTAAGTCAGTTGTCCATTGATGGGCACTTGAGTTGTTTCTATGTCTTGGCTATTGTAAATAGTGCTGCTATGAATATCGGGATGCAGGTATCTTTTTGAATTAGAGTTTTCATCTTTTCTGGATATGTACCCAGTAGTGGGATTGCTGGATCATATGGTAGTTCTATTTTTAGCTTCTTAAGGAACCTCTATACTATTTTCCATAGTGGTTGCACCAGTTTACATTCTACCAACAGCGCAGGAGGGTTCCCTTTTGTCCACACCCTCTCCAGCATTTATTGTTTGTAGATTTTTTGATGATAGCCATTCTGACCTGTGTGAGGTGATGCCTCATTGTAGTTTTGATTTGCATTTCTCTAATAATTAGTGATGTTGAGTATCTTTCATGTGCCTCTTAGCCATCTGTATGTCTTCTTTGGAAAGATGTCTATTTAGGTCTTCTGCCCATTTTTTGATTGGGTTGTGTTTTCAATATTGAGTTGTATGAGCTGTTTGTATATTTTGGATATTAACCCCTTGTCAGTCACATCATTTGTAAGTATTTCTCATAGGTTGTCTTTTCATTTTGTTTCTGATTTCCTTTGCTGTGCAAAAGCAATTAAGTGTGAATAGGTCCCATTTGTCTATTTTTGCTTTTATTTCTTCTGATAAAAGAATAGTAAGAGAGACTGATCTAAGAAAATATTGCTGTGATTATATCAGGGAACGTTTTGCCCATGTTCTCTTCTAGGAGTTTTATGGTGTCATGTCTTATATTTAGATCTTTAAACCATTTGGAGTTTATTTTTGTATATGGTGTGAGGGAGTGTTCTAATTCCATTGAGTTACATGTAGTTGTCTAGCATCCCCAAAACCACTTACTGAAGAAACTATCTTTTCTCCATTGTATATTCTTGCCTCCTTTGCCATAGATTAATTGATGGTAGATACATGGGTTTATTTCTGGGTTCTCTATTCTCTTCCACTAATCTATATGTCTGTTTTTGTGCCAATACCACACTGTTTTGATTACTGTAACTTTGTACTATAGCCTGAAGTCTGGAAGGGTTATACCTCCAGCTTTGTTTTTTTCCTCACTTTGCATTTTGGTTATGCATTAAAAGCATTACTCTGAGGAGCAATCCAAAGTCTTTACCATATTGCCAAGAGGTTTAATGATGAAAAAGTTTTAAGAACACCTGACTTAAAGCTAAAATAAATAATGCTTGCTAATAATCAGAGAGGAGGAGTGAGGGGGAAGGAGGAAAACAAGGAGACTCCAAGAATACCTGGCTTGGGCTTCCCTGGTGGCGCAGTGGTTGAGAGTCTGCCTGCCGATGCAGGGGACATGGGTTCATGCCCCGGTCCGGGAAGATCCCACATGCCACGGAGCAGCTGGGCCGGTGAGCCATGGCCGCTGAGCCTGTGCGTCCGGAGCCTGTGCTCCAGAACGGGAGAGGCCACAACAGTGAGAGGCCCACGTACCACACACACAAAAAAAGAATACCTGGCTGAGTGACTGCGTGATTGACGGTGACACCTCCCACCACAAAGAACAAGGAGGGAGGAGACGTTTGGAGAGGATGATGATGAAAGTTTTCATTTGTGAAGATGCTGGGTATGAGAAGCCCATAGTACAAGCAGTTGGAGCTGTCAGGTGGAGAGTGAGAAATATGGCTACAGAGTTCAGGAGTAACCATGGGAACAGACTCATTTCAGAGTCAATGGCATAGACTCATTACAAAATAAGCAAGCATATCCCTCTCAACTACTATGACTGAGTAGCCAAAAGAAGAGAAAGAACTCAACATAAAAAAAAAGAAAAGAATAAACAAGCATATCCAGGCAGAATATGTGTAAGATGGTATCTAAGGGAACTGAGGAGGGAGAGAGGGTGGCAAAAGAGAACAAGATCAAGTGGTCAGAATGGAGGGAGGAGAACTGACTTGGGGAGCCAGGGCAGAAAGGATGCAGGAGAGAGTGGTGTCAACATTGTCAGACGCAGCAAGAGGCCAAATCGCACTCAGACTATTCAGAGGCCACAGAGTCAGGCAGTGGTGACTCTATGGGACAGTACCCAAAAGCTGCGAGGAACCAGATCTCAGAGAATTGAGGAATGAGGATGTAGGAGCCATATATATGGGCTTCTCTTTCAAGACATTTAGTGGGGGGTGGGGAATAGGGGGAGGAGTTGGGAAGCCTCTGAGAAAGAGGTAGGCAGGGAGTGGTGTGGCCAGAATCAAGGGATGACATTTTTGAGCATGTCTGTGGTCTGACAGGGAAGACCCAGTGGAGAGGAAGAGCTTGGCCATCCAAGGGTGGGGAGGTCAGTGGAGAGACAGAATCCCAAGGTGGGTGGGTGGGGTGGGGGAGGAGACCAGGGGCCACGAGGGCACAGGTGGATGGAAGGAGTAGGGCCATCTGTTCCTCTTCCATGAGAGGAGGTATTGACTATAACAGAACGTACAGCTGAGTCTGGATGAGATGAGAAGAAACAAAGGCATTCCCTCATTCCTGTTTCCTCCAGACAGAAGTGGATCCACGGCTTGTGGACCTGAAATGTGTGCAGTTTGTGGGGAGGGCCTGTTTACGAAGAAGAACACAAAATTCACCAAATCAAAAGTAGGGACAAAGTAAACATTTATTTAGAATGAGAAAAGAAATCACACAAATTGTACATTTTTTAAAAACAGACAAATACCACAAACCCTATAAAATTCAGAAAACAATATGGTTTATAGTTATCAACTGGCACACTTCTGCAATACTTTTTTCCCCTATATAGTTGGCTATAAACTCTGATCATCTCTATGACAATACTTGTGTAATATTTCCTAAAGAGAGAGTAGAAGGATAGTTCAATATTTCTTCTAATGTGGTTGGTTGAATTTGTTTTTTTAATATTGACGGGTGGGATACGTAAAGCTTGCATCTTCACACACAGACTTACCTGCTGTTTGTAGTACTGCTACAGGATTCTGCTCTGCAAATTCAGGAATTATAATTCTATCTAACCGAATTCCCATTAAAAAAGAAAAAAAAAACACCTGCATAATGTATGTTTTAGCTGACTCAGGCTACTATAACAAAATACCATAGACCTAGTGGCTTAAAGAATAGATGTTTATTTCTCACAGTTCTGGAGGCTGGGAATTCTGAGATCAGGGTACTAGCATAGTTGAGTTCTGGTGAGAGGCCTCTCCCTGGTTTGCAGATAACTGCCTACTTGCTGTGTCCTCACATGGCTGAGAGAAAGAAAGCAAGCTCCCTGGTATCTTCTTATAAGGTCACTAATTCCATCATGAGGACCCCATCCTCATGACCTCATCTAGATCTAACGACCTCCCAGAGGCCCCATCTCCAAATATGATCACATTGTGGGTTAGGGCTTCAGCATATGAATTGAGGGGGGACAAGTATTCAGTTCATAACAGTGCATTACTAATTAATTAATGCCACATTATCTAGTATGTTCCCGACAGGGAAAAACTTCTGTTTTGACTATGTCCTGAGAACCAAATCCTCTACTTATTTTATATATAAGAGGATTACAAGAACTTTCCACAGACTAACTTCTGGCTTTCTACATTTCAAACCCTGTTTCCCCCTCTATCCCCACACCCCTGCTGCCAGCCTCTAATGGGACACATTCCTATCACCATGTCCTGCTTGCACGGATGGCACAGCGGGTGGTAGGAATCCTGGGAGCTTCTTCTACACCAGGATGACCAGCAATAACTGAGATCAATATGGAAGCGACCAAATCATATAGATGTTCCCCACTAAACCCAAACTAATGTCTTCAACTTCCTCTCCACTGGATTCCCAAATGCCGACAGCTGCTTCCAGGCTACCTGACACAAGGGGAACATATGGAAACAGACAGCATCTTAACCAATTGCTACTAAAATATCTTACTTTTGCAAACTTGACAAAAGCACCACATGAACACATTGCTAGGGCCTCTCTCAGGGCTCAGGAAGTGACGGGCTTTCCCTTCATGGTGAACCTATTTCCGCCTCTAGTGCACGGGCTGTGAATGTGAGGGTAGGGGCAGTGGTGAGACAACTATATAACATAAAATCATTGACAATTATGTAGTGCTTACCAGGGGAAATGCTATGTGTGTATTAAGTCCTTTAATCCTCATAACAACCCTATGATGTTCGCACTATGAAATTCTTCATTTTATGGGCTGGGAAACTTGAGTCACAGAGAGGTTAGGTAACTTGCCCTGGGTCACACATGTAGTGAGTGCCAGACCTCGGATTTGAAGCCAGGCAGTCTGGCTCATGCTTGCACCTCGTGCACAGAGCAGCCTCTCCGCAGCGCACCTCCCAGCCTGCACAACCACTCCAGGACTCTGCAGTTCCACCTGTCACTTTCTGACATAGTATAATTTTACTGATTTGCTTATTTTCTGTCCCTTGCTACTAAAATATAGACTCTATGAGGACAGAGTTGTTTATTTTGTTCACTGCTGCATCCCCAGCACCTAAAAAACACTGTTTGGCACACAGTAGCTCTGTAGTAAATATTTTGTGATCATCTTAAACTCTTTAATACTCCTCTAAACTCTTTAATCACTCCAAGAGGTGATTTGTAAAATGCAAAAGAAAACAAAAATAAGAGGAAACACAAACAAATGGGGAAATTTTGGCTCACATGAAATCCATGGGGAGAAAATGAACTTTATATATTTTGAATAAGAAGTTGGCACCATTCTAAGTGTCTGTAATTCATGTTATCCAGTCCTACACGTCTCAGATCAGGTAGATTATACAGGGAACCACCTAGGAATGATCAAAGAACTCCAGATGGTCTTGTGCACTCAGTTGAGGTTTGAAATCGAAATTTGTGTTAGCACCTGACTGCATAATTATGCATCATGTGATCTTCTCTTGTAATGCTCACGGGCCAAAGAAAACAGACGGATGGGTGGATGCAAGACTGAGTATTTGTTGATTGGCTGTGCCAGCACATCAGAGGAGTAGAGGGATTGTGTCTGATGAAGAGAGTACCCTTAAAGTGTCCTTAAATCCAAGAGGGCTGGGGGCTGTTATACAGGCAGATTGAAGGCCGATGCCTTGGTAAGACTGAAGATGGGGGGCATGAAGGTGGAGGGGAAGGAAGGGTATAGGGTTGAGGTCAGAGTGGAATTTCAAAGTTCAAGATTTCAGAGGTGAAGCAGTTCTAAGTGATGACAAGGTCTTGTAACAGGATAGGAGATATTGATGGCAACTGAGTAGAGCTCTCAGATGAGTCATAGGACATGAGAAAATTTGATATTATGTGGGTTAGGCACTGATGCATACATTTCTCATCGTGGGCGATGATTTGGAAACTGCAAAGCCAGCTTTAAATATCACATGATGTTTAAGTATCACTTTCTCCAATAGTCACCTTTTGCTTGAAAATACTTTACTTATAATAACTCTAAAATAACAATCCTCCCCAGATTAACAAACCAGGATTTTAGCATCATTCAAATTCATTAGGTTCATAATGTTGGGGGCTGTGAGTTTTGCTTGCAGAAGGTTTGATTCTCTTTTTTCCTTAATATTTATTTATTTGTTTGTTTATCTATCTATTTATTTATTTATTTGGCTGCGCTGGGTCTTAGTTGCGGCACACAGAATCTCCTTTGCGGCATGAGGGCTCTTTAGCTGCAGCGTGTGGGATCTAGTTCCTTGACCTGGGATGGAACCCGGGCCCCCTGCATTGGGAGGGCGGAGTCTTAACCACTGTGCCATCAGGGAAGTCCCTGAAGGTTTGATTCTGTTCAAAGAATAATTTGCAGATAAACACACACCAAAGGAGTGCCACTTTATAGCTCCAGATTAAAGTCCGTTTTGAGATGATACTGAAGAATCCATATTTTATTTGGTGCTACACACATCATAAAAGATCTTGAGTCTCCAGAAATCCACATTCTAAGGCTACAAGACACTCAGCAAACACATAAATATCATGTTAAACAATGGTAGGATGGATAAAAGCACTTAGATCTCCCAGACACCCAATCCATGAAGTGCTCCAATTACAAATATAACAGGCTGACCTTCAGAGAAACAAAATCTTATACTAAGTATTCTCTAATAGCTTTTAAAAAAGATAATAGAAACTTGAAATTGGATGTAATGTCCAGTGAGGAGTAAGATTTCAGCTTCTTTCACTGTCAGGTGCAGCTGGGGATAGGCAAAGAAACGTTCTGTTTTGTTTTGTTTTCCAAAGTTTTTCATCCAGTACTAAGCCTGAAACATTAAAGAAAGATATCAGAAATCCCAGATCAACTGTAGCCAACAAGTAAATTGATTATATTCTTTTTTAAGGATATTCATAATAAAAGAATCAATCCACATGTTTAATTGAATTCACCTAAAATGGTAAGAAATCTTACTGAAGTTGTATGAAGTAGAGGTTGTGCAAAAGGCATTCAACCTTGCAAACTTTCTAACCAGGGAGTAACTAAACAATTTCTCCTTTCCTCGCTTGGGAAGGTTGAGTGCCAGGCACCTGGGTAGTGTGGGAAAGTTCTAACTGAAGGAATCCATGCTCTAGATTTTACATGTGAAGTCATTTTTAGACATTTTGTAGAGCTAGGGAAACAGTTTTGCCCTTTCCATTTTTCCCCTACCAAGTTTTCCATATCTTCAAGACAGATGGAGCACATGTAACAAAACCAACCCGATGCAGAGGATGCAATCTGGGATATTAAAAATAAAATCTTTTCCAAATCTTCACAAGCTCCTTTAAAAACACTTCCAACCAAGTGTTAAAGCAGCTAACAGAGGTGTCTAAAAATGGAAAAAAGAAGAGGTGCTCCAAAGGGTTCTTTTTTCAAAACCAGTCAGCATTAATATTTACTTCTCAGAAAGAGCTCTTTACACAATCAGCAGATATGACCAAATTTAGTCATATGTGAATTGAAAATGATTATATCCCAGAGGGCTCTCCATTGACAGTCTTTAAATATAAAAATGTTGAATCAAATCCAGAAATAAGACAAATAGTCAAATGCAATTAATACACAAGATAATGTTAATATTATATTTTACTTTATTTATTTTTGGCTGTGTTGGGTCTTCATTGCTATGCGTGGGCTTTCTCTATTTGCTGTGATCAGGGGCTACTCTTCGTTGAAGTACGCGCGCTTCTCATTGCAGTGGCTCCTCTTGTTGTGGAGCACGGGCTCTAGGTACGTGGGCTTCAGTAGTTGTGGCACGCAGGCTCAGTAGTTGTGGCTCATGGGCTCAGTAGTTGTGGCTCACAGGCTCTAGAGCGCAGGCTCAGTAGTTGTGGCATATGGGCTTAGTTGCTCTGCGGCATCTGGGGTCTTCCTGGACTAGGGATTGAACCCGTGTCCCCTGCATTGGCAGGCGAATTCTTAACCACTGAGCCACCAGGGAAGTCCCAATATTATATTTTAACAGACTCCAAATAAACATTCAGCACCACTGCATTATTCAAAGAAATCAGTAAAGAAAATATGGTTAGGTAGATTTTGACATTGTATTCTTACCCTTACTAACTCTAAGCCCTTTATTATAGAAACATTGTAGCTTATATTTTACATTTTCGTAATATTTAAATTTTATATTTTCATAATATTTAAAAATAGGAACCCTCAATCGTGGCTCCTGGATTTTTAATTTTCTATGTAAAACTAATTTATTCTGAGCCATATGTAATTTCAGATTTTCTAGCAAGAGATTATCCCCACAAAATTGTGTTCAAATGTTACTATCCCATTGCCATCGTCCAAAGAATGCATCAATATTCAATTAAATGTAAATAAAATTAATCTTTCTTCTTTTTTCCACCGGGACATATAAGTAAATTGTTTGAAATGTATTACTGATGGAAATTAAATGTAAATTACTTCTTAATTTATGGAGCCTCAGTGCACTGGGAACTGATCTAGGTGCTGAGAATACAGCCATGAATGAGGCAAACAAGGCCAATTCAGGCTAATAGGGGAGACTGGCAACAGCCCTATAAACAAGCAAAAGCACAAACAAGACCATTTTGGATAGTGATGAGTTTTGTGAAGGAGAGGGAATCTGCCAGTGGCATGGAGGGTGGCTGAGAGAGCATGAGGGCCAGGGAACAGGGCAGTCGGGAAATCAGAGAAGGCGATGTTTCGATCAAGACCAGAGCAGCCGAAGGAGCCAGCTGTGCAAAGAACAGGGGGGAAAGCATTGCAGGCAAAGCGAACAGCTAATGCAGGAAGGAGCTTGGTGTGTTTGTATATCAGAAATGCGGCCAGTGGGGGTGGACTGGGGCGCTGGAGGTGGTGGTGAGAGATGAAGTCCAGGTGTTAGGCAGGGCCAGATTATGGAGTCAAGATTTGGGGTTTATTCTGAGAGTGAAAAGAAGCCACAGTAATTGATTGCATTTTTAAAAAGATCACTCTGTCTCCTGTGAGGTCTCCATTCAGGGACCGGAATGGAGGCAGGGAGCCCAGGTAGACTGCCAGGAGTCTGGGGGAGGCACAACTAGAGGCCCTTACCAGGCTGCTGGCAGTGGCCACAGTGGGGATGGTGAGAAGTGCTCAAATTTGCAATATATTTTAGAGATACAACCTAAGGGACTTTCTGGTAGTGACTTGCAACTCCTCAAACTAAGTTCTCTCTCTTGAGCTACATTTCCAAAGCTTTTCTGATACAATTTTAGATCCCAGCCCCTTGTCCTCACTTCCCTACTCCTCTGCACATCTGTGCGCCCCTTTCAGACCTCAGAAAAATACCCCCTCAAACCTCTTAAATCACAGTTGGTCCCAATGGCTTATCCAGCCACCCATTCCAGTGCGATGGGTACATCTCAGCTGCTGTTGGGCCTGCAGATCCCAGAAATGACTCTCCAGACAGCCTTTCCCAGGTCCTATCACTTTACAATCCATACCTTCCAAAGGACTCCTAGAGAAATCCCCAAACAGTCATTTCCCATTCTTACGTGACTCCCCAGATACACAAGACTTCTGCGCCCTCTGGGGATCTGTCCTAGAATGTTACAGCAGCCCTAATCACATTCAGCGGGTGGTTTTGCAGGCAAGCTCAATACTAGGGTCTTTGCATGCCTCAGTTACCTTGCAGGGGACAGAGCTACCAGCAGCGCCTTCTTACAGTTGAGGAAACCAGGATGTAGATGTGTTTTGCAAATTGCAAAACAACACCCCGCTAGGATTTAAGTCAGGTGAGGCTCAGCTAGGCTCTTTACCTCGTGCTTCTCTAAGAACTGCTTCCCCCAAAACAACACCCCTCCCCACCCACTCTTGGTGAAGCATCATGGTTAGAACACTTTTAGGAGTGTTAGGAGCCAGATTGCCTGGACTAGAACCCGAGTGTCATTACTTTTTAGTTGCATGACCTTGGATAAGACACTTAACTTCTCTGTGCCTGTTTCCTGCTCTGTAAAGGAGCGATAACGATAATACCTACCTCATAAGGTGAGGATTAAGTGAGTTACTATATATAAAGTGCTTAGAATGACATCTGGTTTAGAACAAGTGCTACATAAGTATGAATTATCATTGTCATCATTCTCCTGTCCCCCACTGACACGTCACCTTCACTTCATATTTGTGCCACAGAACTTCAGCTACATGATTATCAAGCTATTACCAAAAGACTCCTAGGTAGGTGTCTAGGTAAGGAGGTGGTTAGTGGAGTGCACAGTGAGGTCATTAGAAAAAAAAAAACTTGATGGGCAAAGTGATAGGCAAGTGTCAGGGAGGCTAAAGAGACACTTAATAAGTTGTGATTAATTTACTCTGAATAATGCATTGAAATGAGACATTTTTAAAGCATTATTTAGATTAAATGACTTACCATTCTGAGGCTCATCTCACTAACAAGGAAGTGTGTGGAGCGGGCAGCGGGGAGCCTGTTCTTTCCAGTCTTGAATTACCTGGGGTTAAGGGCCTGCATCTCAAGCTCTTGCTTCCACTTTATTGTTTTTAGTCGCTACAATGTTTAGGATGTTTACCAGTCTAAGTAGACTGGGTTTATCTGTGGGAACAACAATAACAACACATTTCATCAGCTCAGTGATAAGGTTTATTTCTTGTTCATGCCACAAGTCTGTCACAGAAGGCCTACTTATTGTAGTCATTGAGGAACTAGGCTGGCAGAGGCTCCATCTCAACATGCTTCCCTGATTATGGGGGCAGGGGAAAGGGAGCATGGCAAGCCACACACATGGCTCTTGAAGCTTCTGCCCAGAAATGCCCCATCATGCTGCTCATATTAACTCCACAAGGAGTTAACTGAAAGTGAACACAAAACCCATCTAAAAGTAGCTGGAACAATTAAAAGGGGGGGAGGGTATTTTCTCACCCAACAAGAAGTCTGGAGGTGGATCAAGGCCCAAGTCTGTAAATCCAGCAATGCAAGGAGGGCTTCAGGGGCCCACTTTATTTCCATATTTCTACTTTGCCATCCTTAGGGTGTCAACAATATCCCCCATCAAGGTCACAAAATGGCTGCAGCAATACCAGCCATCACATGCATACCAACAACGTCTGCAGAAGAATAGTGATGCTTCCTCCCATTAGCCTCATATTATTGAGAAAATGTTTCCCAGAACCCCCAGCTTCCTTGGGTCCCATTGGCCAGAATTAAATCATATGGCCGTGTCTTAGCCAGTCACTGGCGAAAAGAATTAGACCACTTCCTGGTGTGAGAAAAGGCCTACTTTCCCTTTGCCCAAACAACTCTGACTTCTATAAGAAATATGCCACTGAACATAAGAAATCAGGAAAACGTAACCTAGTTTCACCAACTATGGTAAGCTCCTTTATTCAGAGTGTAAATAAAGAGGGACCACGATGACCCCTCATGAAAAGCCTTCATTTGTGCTTACGTAATTATCCACAGTGGAATAACTATGGGCAAATAAAGCAAGCAAAACAGGCATTTAATAGGGAGGGATCATTTACCTAAGGGTCAGGGAAATAAGAAACTACTTTGGGTTGATATTACATCTGTCTCAAAAGACTTGACCAAAAGAATTCCCCACTCCCTTCTTTGTGATCTCCCACCATAGCCTAAACATACCTTCTTCATCATTTCACTCACTACACGTTATTGCCTTTATCTGTGTACCTGTCTGTCTCCACCTGCAAGACTGTAAGCTCTTTGAAAGATATGGTCTGTTTCATCTATTTTTTTCCTGTGTGTGCTAAAAACAACAATGGGTAACATCAGTGGATTGCTCCCTGTGTATCAGAGCCCATTCTAAGTTCTAAATGAATTAATTCTTGTAATGTTCACAACTGTCTTGTGAGGTCTGTGCTGTTATTATCTATATTTTATAGATGAAGAAGAGACAGAGGTTAAAAAGGTTAAGTCACTTGACCAAATGTACACAACTATTAAGTGAGAGAGTTGAATTTCAAATGGAGGCAGCCTAGCTGGGTCATGCCTCACAAATGGGTCAACCTAATGTGCTTGAATATGCAATGTGAAGGTGAGAGAGAACAGGAGTGAAGAGCAAGTGAAGTTATCTTTTATTGACATGTGGAATCTGAAATCAAGTATGATAGACCTAAATTCCCTAAGGGTAGAGATCATGTATGTATGTTTCCCCTGACTTCTAGTAGTCCTGGCACACAGTAGGTCCTCAAGTATTCCTGGAAGTGGGGGAGGGAGGAAGGGAGGGACTGAGCCAGGGAGGAAGAGAGGGAGGGAGGAAGAGAGATTAAATGAATAAACACAACTAATGTCCTCCTTCCTCTATATTTTCTACCTTCTCTTCCTCTTACTTCCATGGGTAACTTGGCTTCTGTTCCCTAACATCCTACCTAGGAGAGGAGGAAGTATTGTTTCTAAGTGTTGTGTTCTCAAAGAGAAGAGTTTAAGTGTAACATTGTTACAGAGTACTGAGGCCTCTCTGCTGCCCTAAAATTCATTTGGGTTTTGAAACAATGTATCTTGTATAGAGTAGACTTTTCCTCAAACTGAAACATTTTTAAAGAATTTGGACTTGTGCTTTTTTTCTAATTGTGTGCTGCTTGAAATGTCAGTGCAAGGCAGGGATGCCAGTTTCCACGTGGACACATTGATTTATTTTTAAAAAGTCAATGCAAGTCCATAAGCAAATGAACAGCAATAATTAAGGGCCAGGAAATGGCCACTCTCCGTTGATGGAACTAGTACTCCAGCAGTCCCTGCACCAGCAATGTGTCACATTAGGTAATAGGCTGCGAATGCTAAAGGCACTGTTTTTCTTCTTTCAGCACCATTGTCATAGGACTCTGTTTTCATGGTCCATAGAATTTCACAGTCCATAGAAACAACCATACAAATGTAACATATCAGATCTAATCTTTAAATCATATATACTCCCCATTCTAGTTTTAATCGTCAAAGTAAAATCATACTGAAACTGAAGCATTGCACTATTGTCGCAAGTGAATTTTAAGTGTTCTTATTCCTAAAGGGTGTCCAAGTTTCTGTTGTTGATTTTCTTGTTTTGATTCTTATCCAGAGAGCTAATTTTTAAAAGTGTCTCTTTGGTCTAACCTTGAACTGGAATTTCATGAGTCTTTGAATATCCCCAAATTTGATTGTTCTTTATTCTCAGGTTACTTTCCAATTTCATTCAAATGTCTTTGAGTTATTAGGGATTTTTTCTGGTGTCTCCTTCAATTTCAACACATCCAAAAATGAGCTCATTGATTTCTTCCCCATCTGGCTTTTTCCTCTGTGTTCTGTCTCTTGGCTGATGGCACCGTCCTTCACCCTCTGATCTAACCCAATTCTTTGGCCACTTTTGATCACTCTGATTTTCCCACCTAGAGCCAGTTAGTTGACAAGTCCATTCGTCTAGTCTCTAGATCCATCCTTTCCTTTTCATTCTCACACCCACTGCCCTAAGTCAGTCCCTCATCATTGTCACGTGGAATACTGACCCCCCAAAGTGGTTTCCATTGTTTATCTCTTATCCCTCCAACCCATCCTTTATATTTGCATTCAATTCTTTTCTAAAAGAGAAGTGTATCATTTCTCCCCTGCTTGGAAATCTAAAATGGCTCACCCTTACCAATTTTTAAAAAGCCCAAACTCTTTAATGGCATTGAAGGCTCTTCTTCAGTTACTCCCAGACTGCTTTGTCAGCCTCATCACCTTTCACTCCCCACCATTACTTTCATTATCCCTGCATGTGGGTGTATTTTCCCCAGATTTACCATGACATTCCTCAATTCCATCTGCCTGGCAAAATCCAAATAACCCTTCAAGGCCTAGTTCAAATACCCCTCCTTTTATGGAAAGGTCCTTGATCACCAGGCAGAATGAATCCCTCCTTCCTGCTCTCATAGCATTTTGTTTAGATCATTATGCCCTTTGTCTGAGGTCAGGTTCCCAGAAGAAGATCCTGAGGGGAGCATTGGTAGGGAGGGGTTTTACTAAGGTGATGTTCCCGGAAGAGACTGGCAAGGGTATGAGGGAAGTAGGACAGGGAAGGAAAAGAGACAGAGCAAATGTAAGACCAGGCCAAGTCCTGGGAGTAGTAGCTCAGCCTGATCTGGTAGGGAAAGCCTGGACATGAACTTAAGTCCTGCTCTGAGGCAAAGGGAGCTGGGCTTTTTTTTATTCCCACGTTGAGCAGTCCCTGCTAGGAATGAAGCTCCCCAGCACTTGCTGCTCTCTACATTGGTACATAGTACCCTGGGGCAGCCACTGAAGAAGAGCCACTGGTTCAGCCCAGTGGAAGCAAAAGCACATCAGCTGATGGAGGGGCACAGAACTGGTAACAGGGATCCCCGAACATCCGGGAGGAGGCAGACAGTATCGGCTCTGCTCCGTAGTATAGGCTGACTTGGTTCCGTCTAAGCATCCCCAGCCCCTGGATCCCCAGCCAGTTGGGAGCAGAGACCCCTTCTTAGTCATCCTTACGTCCCCACAGCATGGAGGGTATCACTTTGCACCTCGAAAGTGCTTAAATAACATGTGTTGGTTCAAATTGAATACTCCTTTCCTAGGTCTTGTGCAACATTTTGCCGCTACTAATCATACTGCTGAGATGGGTTTTTCTCCCCCCTAGCTGGTTTTAGCTCAATAATAGAAGATAGGGCTTCTGGGGTTTCAAAACCTATGGTTCAACTTTTCACATTGCGCTTTTCTTCCTGGGGCAACAACTTGCTGAGCACATCTCTTCCTAAATTCCAAGACAGGCTGCTTGCTCTGCTCAGTCAAGACTGCCAACTCAAGAAACATTTTTGAAAGATCACAGTCAGCATCACTGCCAAGAGAAGAAGTTCTTGGCACAGAAAGGACCTGGTTCAATATGAGATGCCAGATGGTGATTTCAACTTCAGCTAAATTCCTGCTGAAAAAAAGTGTTTGAGCTGCAGATGAGAAAAGCTTCTATGACAAATTTCCAAGTGTTAGAAGCTTCAGAAGGAAATGGCAAGTGTTGATATACTCCCCTCCCAACCACATGCACACACACCATAGAACTACTACCTGCATCTGGTAGCTAAGATTCCTACAAAGACGCCTTTGCTTTTTAAGAAGACTTTCAGCCCTGATATGATTTTTACTAATATGAAAGTATATTATCCAAATCCATTAAAATAAAATACTATTTGTTTTTGTGCAGTGTTTTTTCAAAGTATGTGTCCCTTTAGCACCTACTGTGAGCTTTTTTTGTTTTGTTTTGCGGTACGCGGGCCTCTCACTGTTGTGGCCTCTCCCGCTGCGGAGCACAGGCTCCGGACGCGCAGGCTCAGCGGCCATGGCTCACGGGCCCAGCCGCTCCGCGGCATGTGGGATCTTCCTGGACCCGGGCATGAACCTGTGTCCCTTGCATCGGCAGGCGGTCTCTCAACCACTGCAGCACCAGGTAAGCCCTGCTGTGAGCTTTTTTGGTATCTGGAGGCAATGCTTTCCTCCCCACCAATAACTCCATTATTAAGCCAATTAATAAACAGTGTGTCTCCCCTCTCTAAATACTTTCATGTTACAAGGGATGTACATGAAGTATACATTGATGGTGCTCTGCCTGGATGCCCTTGGGTCCCTGACTTACTGGTGCAGGAAATAGAAAGCCCAGCTCCTCTAACTCAAGTCAGGGCAAACTCTGAGGTGCAATTTATGCTCCAGAGCTCCACTCAAGATTAGGCTGAGGTTGGGACTTTGCCTGAAGTTTTGCCCTTGGCCGGCTTCTGCTCTTCTGCTCTCTGTGTCTTCCCCCTCCCCCCCCCACCACCACCCTCCCCTATGGGTTTCTGCTGGAGCATTTCTTTAATAAAACTCATGCACACAAATCCTCATCTCAGGGTCTAGTTTTGGGGAACCAACCTAAAATTTTGGACAATAGAAAAACTAAAGGCATTTTATGCTAACAGAGAGAAGACAGTTTTTTCTGGAGCAAGGAATGTATGCATACCTCCTTTATCAACCAAGGTCTCAGAAGGAAACAGTGGATAAGCTCAAATTAGGTATTTGGAGAATAGTTAATAAAGGGACTACTTACAAAAGGGTAGGTCGGGTGCAAAGAGACAAGGATAGTGCCTGCCTGGGAGCTGATAACAGGGGGTGCCATTACCAAGCCCAGGCCTGACTGGCGGAACTGATAACTGAGAGTTGTGTAGCAAAGGCTGTGCCACAGAAGCTGTGATCTTAAGGGATGCAGCCGGCCTACAGAGACCCTACAGGGGGCAGCTGGCTGAATAAATACCCCAACCTCATGCTCTTTCCACCTTCCAATCTTTTGCCAGTGACCCTGTCAGCCGAACCTAACGGGATGAGAGGTGCAAAGGAGTCCCTTAATGCAATACATTTTGGTGGCCTCTTAGGGAATTGAGCAGTAGAGAAGGGTAGAGGGGGCATCTGGAAGGACAAACAAGCACACCTACCTATTTTCACACACACACACACGTTTGGCCCATTCTTGACTTTGCTTTGTGACCAGATTCACAGAAGTAGCCACTCATTTTTCTCTCTGCTGATTTCCCCCCTTCCCCTTTTATCTTATTTGTACTTCAGGGGATCCAGAAATAGCCTGCATGATGTTGGTGAAGAGACCTCAATAATAAAAAAAATCAGACAAAATGCTTTTTCTGTTAAAGTCTGAGCATGGCATCTGGGCATCTCAGCATAGCCCCCTAACCTCATCTCCAAGATGGCTTTTTTTTTTTTTTTTTTTTGCAGATTGAAATATGACTCACAGAGCTCACTGCCATAAGATTTATCATCACTTTGACCTCAGTATTTTGGTGCAAAGAGGTCTAGATTATATCCTTAGAGAACCATGCCCATTCTGTCCAAATTGAAAACAAAATGCAAATCAAAGATGTATGTCGCTCTTGGTAATGAAGGATCTAATTGCTTTCTCATCAATCCAGATGCAAAGATGCCCTCATTATTCAGTTTACCCCCAAATGTCCTCATTATTGGAAACGATTGTCTCTTCTTATTAGTTTCATTTTCTGTTTTTGAAATGGTCATTTCCCCTGCATTCACCTTTGGCTTGGTTCCGAATATAAAACACTGCAAAATGTGCAGAGTGGAAGACAAAAGGTCACCCAGTTATTTCAAGGCCTTTGAGATTAATCATGGAAAACAACACAGCTCCTTAGGATGCCAGCAGTAACTGATGTGGGCGGGACAAAGGATAGAGGACGGAGCAACACCCCTCCCACTCATCCCTAGAGGACAGGCACACACAGCAGTGACTGCCTTCTGGGCCGCCAGCCCTCCCTCTCTGGGTCCCCTGCAGGTGCAGATACAGCTGAGCAGAAACCAGGTAGGCTGTGGGACAGGTATTAACAAATGGCCTGCAGGGTTGTCATGTCTAAGTATTAAAATAGGGTACACTGGGCTATTGTCTCCTGAAATTTTATTTTTTTAAATACTTCTGGGGGGTCCAAAGGTTTTAGAGGGTGGTGGCTTTTAAGAATATTTAAAAACTCTGTGTTTCATTCCAAGAAGCCTGTTTGCATCACCCATGAACCTGCATGGGAGGCGAGTGCAGGCGTAGATGAGCCCAGCCCAGGGGACTGATATGTGATCTTGAGCAAAGCACCAGACCCTCCTGAACCCAGGCTCATTGTCACAACAAGGAATTGGGTGGGATGAAGTAACAACCCTCTTCTTGTTCTAACATTACACTCCCTGAAACATGAGCCAGCAGCCATAGGCAGCTAGTCTGAGGCGAGATGAGCTGCAAAATACACACCCGATTTCAGACTTAGTACAACCACTCATGTAAATCATATCATTAATAATTTTTATATTGATTACATGTTGAAGTGATAATATTTGGGGTATATTGAGTTAAATAAAATATAAACATTTTACTTGTTTGCTTTTACTTTTAAAAATGTGACTACTAGAAATTTTTGAATTGCACATGTAGCTCACTTTATATTTCTTTCAGACAGAACTGTTTATTTATTTATAGGACTATTTTAAAATATGTTTCTGGGTTCCTATTTTACGTGTGCATCAAATTCTAGAAAACTTAAAGTAGTCTTGCTTGGGGAAAAATGTTGCGTCATTTTCCATTCAAAAGTCTTTTTTCTTTTTTTAATGTAAAGATTTCATGTCATGTTGGCTAAGTGTTTAAGAGAGTGCGAGGTGAAGGAATACCAATGCTTCTTAAACTAGAATTTTATTTTCTTCTACTTTGAAGTAAGGTATAAGTGTCAGTCTTTAGGCAATTAAGTCTTCAGAACAGTAGAACATTTCCAGATTCCAGACACATGAAAAAGGGTATTTCCAAAAGTGAAGACCAGCCTCCCTGTGCTGCCGTGCACACACATGCGACATCTCTTCTCCATGTAAGGGCCAAATATTTGGAAAGCACCTCAATGCTCAATCCGTGAGCTCCAAAAGGCTCATGTTCAGTAACCACTTCCTGCTGTGCAATAACTGCTGGGTCAAATAAAGAGCAGTGGACAGAGACAGGGCATCGGATATACCTTCAGACTGATGATCTGGGCAGAAAGAGCAGCAGAGGGAAGCTGCAGAGGCAGTTATGAGCACAGTGGAGGGAGGGTAGGTTGTCTGCAGACAGTGAGGATACATATATCTGCACGGATCAAGAAGGGTCTTGAATGTCAAGAAGGAGATCTAGGACCTGATATGAAAGGCAATGGGCTGAATGACTTGATAAAAGCCATGTTTTCAGGAAATCACACCTCTCTTCTCTGTCATGCTATGTATGCGTGTGTCTCCCAACTGGAGGACCTGACTAGAATCCAATGCCACCTCACAGTGTTCCCTCACTCTCTCATGTGTGCATATTTTTGCTTCCCCAAAGGAGAGTAACACATTCCTCAAGGGCAAGGACCCAGGTTGATGTTTCTTTTGAACATCTCATGACTCCCAGGATAGTAATGGGCACAGAGTAGGTGTTTAATGCTTATGTTAAAAAAAAAAAAAAGTGCTGAATCCCTGTTTCTTCTTCATTCATATATTTCACGAGGGAAGATGGAGAATCCTAATTCCTAATAGAGGTCCTTCAGGGCAAAAGTGTAAATCTGTTTGCTTTCTATCTCTTTCCCATCCCTCTTCTGTGTTTTTCTCATTTCCTGCTGGCATCTTCTTGGGTTCTTACCATAAATATTTTGTCACTGAAACTCCTAGTCTTTGACTTGCATGTCTGGAACCCAGATTTCCCCCTTCCTCCTTTCACCGTTTCCTTAGGGCCTTGGGGAGACTGTGATGTCCTTTTCACCCAGACAGTCCCTGGGTTGGATTATTCCTGATAATCTGCTTTATCTACTTTGTCCTCCCTGATACAGCTCTACAGCTCACATGAACACTGTTCTGATTAGTTCAAATCACCAGAGAAATAAGAAAGACACTTATTAAAGAAGTGTAGAAGGAGCTGGGAGTTACTACATAGTGATAGAAGAATTTTTTTTGACTATTCTGTGATTAAGAAATAATGTATACCCAACTTTGAGGGAGAGTACACTGAGTTTGGTTAGAGGTCTAGCCTTTCTTTAACCAGAAAAAGATAACTGCAGATCCCAGGAAATTCAGGAAGCCTGAATTTCCCTCTCTCTCCTCACCCCCCACCCTTTAAAAAAAAATAAGTTTATTTATTTATTTTTGGCTGCGTTGGGTCTTCGTTGCTGTGTGTGGACTTTCTCTAGGTGCGGTGAGCAGGGGCTACTCTTTGTTGTGGTGCGCGGGCATCTCATTGCGGTGGCTTCTCTTGTTGGGGAGCACTGGCTCTAGGCGCACGGGCTTCAGTAGTCGTGGCTCGCGGGCTCAGTAGTTGTGGAACACAGGCTTAGTTGCTCTGCGGCATGTGGGATCTTCCCAGACCAGGGATCGAACCCGTGTCCCCTGCATTGGCAGGCGGATTCTTAACCACTGTGCTACCAGGGAAACAAAGAATAACTTTCTTTTCCCTGGATGATGATGATGATGATTATTATTTGTTAACTTTTTACAGCTTTTTACCAATCTAAGAAAGCCAATCCAGTACTGAAAAATGTAGCAGAAAGCCATTCAAAAATTTCGGCTATAAACACCGTAAGGATACTGGGTCCCTGAACAAGTCTGTTTTTAAAGTGAGAGCTGATATCAGAGGCAGATAAACTGCAACAGATAAGAAATGTGGCTTCTAAAGGGTATTAACTCTGGGTATTTACATTTCTTTTCATTTTTTTCTTATATTGCATATAATGTAGTATTGGAGCTTGGTTACTATTTCTGCTGTCATCTTTACTTTTTGTTTAACAGAGAAAAGCTCAATTGATAGCTTCTGAGGTAAATTCCTGCTTTCTTCCAGTGGCTCAGTCTGGACTAAGACAAACCTTTCACCCTGTGCAACCTAAATTGCAGGCACACTGTGTCAAATTATCTGAGCTGGCAGGATTGTTCTTGCAAAGCTACGCTGTGAAGTAGCCATGCTGCACACTTTCCCCTCCTTTGTAGGGAAGCTGGAAGTTATGTGTAATTTCCAGCATTAACTCCACCCCATTAACTTCCCTCATGAAAGAGTATCTTGTGTTTTTGAAATTACACAATCCCCACCAATTCTGATCTTTCTCTATAGGGAATATCTCCTGGCCCCCTGCTTGAAACTAATGACAGCCTCATCCTTAAGGATTCTTGCAGGTTAAAAAGGGATGCTTGGAGAGAGAACTTGTAGGATGAGGCTCCCATGGCAGAGACTAGCTGAAACAAGAAAAAAATCTATAGCATATATAAATCTAAATATATATATTCTTTTTCATGTTCTTTTCCATTATGGTTTATTACAGGATATTGAATATAGTTCCCTGTGCTATACAGTAGGATCTTGTTATTTATCCATCCTATATACACTAGTTTGCATCTGCTAATCCCAAACTTCCAATCCTTCCCTTCCCTACCCCCCTCGCCCTTGGCAACCACACGTCTGTTCTCTATGTCTGTGAGCCTGTTTCCGTTTCATATATATGTTCGTTTGTGTTGTATTTTAGATTCTACATATAAGTGATATCATATGGTATTTGTTTTTCTCTTTCTGACTTCACTTAGTATGATAATCTCTAGGTCCATCCATGCTGCTGCAAATGGCATTATTTCATTCTGAAAAAAACCCTCTTCATTCTTACCTTCTAAGACTGTTGGCTGTTTTAGTCCCCAATGAACATATTCTCTTATTTATAAGATGACACCTATGTAAGGATTCTGGTAACAGGTTAGCTATTCCCATAACAAAGAGTGTGTATGTGTGTTGTGTAATTATTACTAGACCGAACAACCACGCATAAAGTACATGAGTGTGTGTGTGTGTGTGCATGCTTGCCCAAGATTGTTAAAAAGCGGGAGAGAAGAGCATGAATCTCTCTTTTCTTATTCTCCAGGTGCATTGTGTTGAAGGAATAGAATTTGGGTTCTAAAAGAAGACTGACCTGCTTGGGGCTTCCCTGGTGGTGCAGTGGTTGAGAATCCACCTGCCAATGCAGGGGACACGGGTTCCAGGGAAGATCCCACATGCCGCAGAGCAACTAAGCCTGTGCACCACAACTACTGAGCCTGTGCTCTAGAGCCCGTGAGCCACAATTATGAGCCCACATGCTGCAACTACTGAAGCCCGCATGCCTAGAGCCCGTGCTCTGCAACGAGAAGCCACCACATGAGAAGCCCACGCATCACAACGAAGAGTAGCCCCCGCTTGCCGCAATTAGAGAAAGCCCCTGTGCAGCAACAACCAAGACCCGACACAGCCAAAAATAAATTTATTTAAAAAAAAATAAAATAAGACTGATCTGCTTGAAAAAAAAAAGAGCAAACAAACCCCCCCCAAACTGAGTTAACTGTAGATTCACACTGTTATAATAATACAAAGAGATCCCTTATAGACCTTTTACCCAATTTTTCCCAATGATAACATTTTGCATAATTGTAGTACAATATCACAACCAGGAAATTGATGTCAATACAATCTTAGGGCTTTATTCAAATGACACCAGTTTTATGCTCACTCATTTTTGTGACTGTATATTTTGTTCTATGCAGTTTTGTCACATATGTCATCTGGTTTTGAATCTCAGCTCTGCCAACTAGCTGTGTGGTCCTGAGGAAGCTCCTTAACTTCTCTAAGGCCCTCATTTGCAAAATGGGTATAATAAAGTCTGCCTCCCAAAGGTGGTGTGAGGATTAGGTAAGATTATTCCTGTCAAGTTTCCAGCACACTGGATTCTCAATAAATGCTAGTTTCCTTCCCGTCTATCCCTTGTTCTTTCAGTAGCAAGGGAGAGTTCTCCAGGTTCCTGCTGAAATAACCAGACTTGTGTAGAAATGTAGAGATGGGGGAGTGAGAAGCGGAGACTCTGGGGGAGCCCGTGGAGTAGGGGTGGGGGGGAGGAGGCGGTAAACACCGAGCAATCATTGGCCTGAGCGGTACCGACTCCAAGGAGTATCCGTCCCGCGTGGCTAGTGAAGGAGGGTTGGATGCACCCACAGAAGCCTGGATGGGGGTGGGAGCCTAAAAAGACATGGTGGGCAGGTGCGGAAGTCAGTCTAGACCTGGTAGGAGGGACGCACTTGCTCCATAGGGTTCAGAGTCAAGTCTGGAGCTCTTCAGCCTCCTGGACCCCTCTTCTAATGACCGCCAATGGGCGCTCGAGGGCTGAGAAATCCAAGGCCGCCTGGGGGAAAAAGAGGCACCTGGATTCCCCACCTTCAGTCCCACGGGCTGGAGGCGGGGACTTTTCCCCGACCCGGAGACGTTGCCGGCGGGTGTCCTAGGCACAGAGGGGTTTGTGCAGGTGCCTTTGGAAGGAAGGAGAAGCTATCCGGCAGGGGGTCGACCTCTGTTGACCTCCTCCAGCTGCGCCCCGTCAAGCCCCGGAGCTTCCAAGTTCAAATCTCCGAGGCGACCGCCCCAGGGTCACAGCCAAGCCGGGACCGGACTTCTCCGTGCTCCGGCCAACAGAGGCGCAGTCCCCGTGGAAGGGGTGGAGTGGGGGGAGAGGGACCCCACGAGGGCCCGGGCGGCGCCCAGCGCTCCTCCCTCAGCGGCCCCAGCTGCGCGGGCCGCGGAGGAGGAGCCGCGCCCGGGCCGGCGTCGCCCTGGCTCCTCCTCCCCGCGCGGGCCTGGCCCTTCCTCCCCTGCGTCCAAAGCTTCGGGTGGCCGCGGCCGAGCCGGGAGCCGAGCGCGCTGGGCGCGGCCGTCCCGCTGCCACTGCCGCCGCCGCCGCCGCCGCCTCCGAGCCCCGAGTGCGCCCGCGGCCATGGCACCCGCGGCAGCGCCAGGCGCCTGAGCCCCGGGACGCGGTAAGCACGGAGCCCGCTCCCGCGGACCCCCGCCCCGCGGCCTGGGGGTGCGCGGAGGCCTCTCGCTGCCCCCGCGCTGTGGGCGAGGCCCTGCGCGCCCTGGCGGCCCAGGCACCGGAACAGGCTGGGGCTTCCCCTGCCGGGCTGGGGCCGGGCGGTGGTTGTCCCCGTGGGCCGGGAGCAGGGTGCGGCAGCGAGGAAGCGGGTAGCCCGGAGGCCAGCTCGGGCCGGGGCGCTCCAGGCTTACCAGGAGGGGAGGGGGCGGTGTGGGAGGCGGAGGAGGGGTCGGTCCGGGAGAGCGGGCCAGCGGGCGGGGAGGATGCGCGCTGCAGCCCCCAGGAGCCGCGCTTTTGTGAGCGCTGGCCCCTTACAAATGGAAATGACGCTCGCGCGGGTCCCCATTCGCGTCCTTTTGAAGGACGCCCGCCCTGAACCCCGGCGCTGACTGCGAAGTATTGTCCCGCTTCTGGAGCCCTAACAAAGCGTCCTCCCCCGCTTTGCAGAGCATTGGAGGCAGGCGACCGGCTGTTCGGGCGCAACGGAGAGGCCGACAGAAGGTAAGCGAGGACGGCGGGGGCCGAGAGAGCTGCTGCCCGGGGACACAATGGGGTGTCTGGAGTTTCCGGGGGTGGCGATGGGCGGGCGGGTCGGGGGCGCATCTGCATCACGCGTTGCCGGGCACCTGGGCGGCGCACCCGCGCTCCGGCCGCACCTCGCCTCCCGGCTTTGCAGCGCAGCCGGGTCTGGGCACCTCCGCCACCCGCGTTGTCCCCGCCCGCACTGCCAGCTGAAGGCGGCTACTGTGTGCTGGTCCAGGAGAGGACTTGAGTCCCGGGGTGGTGGTGGGGGAGCAGAAAGGGTGGTTGTTCTGTTGCCTTGTGCCACCCAGGCACCCCTGTGACTGGGAAACTGAAGAGAAACCTGTCTGGGGAAACCCGAGGTGTTAGTCTGGGCTGTGTAAGTAGCGGAGAGCTGTTTGGACCCATTGTAGAAGGTGTCAAGGATCAAGGCACAGAGAAAGACTTTACCCAGGTGCGACTACTAAGAAAGGAGAAAAATGACGCTCGGCTATTGCCTGAAACCCTTGACCGCCAGACCCACGGAATGGAAGTGTGGAGTGTCGCGGCAGAAGCTTCCAGGGTTCCAGGGGCTGGGCTTCTGCAGCTACCAAACCGGTCTCTGACAAAAGGACAAAGCTGATGGAAACAGTTTACTGCTGAAAGCTCTTTCTGTGAAGCTGAAAGAGATAGAGATAGGAAGAGGCGATTTCCCAGCCTCAGCCCTGACAAACCGGGGCTAAGTTGGTGCAAGTAAAATGGGAGCTGGAAAGATTGCCCTACCATGCACCTTGTTTCTAGACAACTTAGCTCTTATGAGATCTTCTGCTTTCTTTACTTGACTGGGGCAGATCCCCTCCTGGTGTTGAGGAGTTCCTGAGATGAGCTTGCCATAGAACTTAACTCCTGAATTTGTGAAATCAAAACGGATCGCATGATTGTCTTTTGTGACTGAGGTGGAAGCATTTTTTAGGATTAGAATCCTAATAAAGTCAACCGAGGCACATGGGCTAAGCTTCTGAGACCATGGAAGGTTCTCAATCCCGCTCCCTTAAATACATTAACATAAATTTATATCTGTTTACTTGTTTCCTGAGGATTGACAATCTGCAAGGATATGTATTTTTTTTCTGTGTCAGCTTAATTCTGAGTCTTCCCTAGTGGCTAACGTATTGGTAGCTGACCTGAAATATTGGCAGGTCTTGCTGTGGAGTTGAAGAGGGATGTGGAAATTCTCAGACTGTGTGTAACAGTGACATGATAAAACAGTTTGCTGTGGTCTCATCAGCTGTTGTCAGTGTCCTTAGAGTGGTGAAGTGAACCGCTGGGGAGTTTCTTTGCAGATGTGTTTATTTTCCCCTGGTCTCTGGTGATTCCTTAGAGGAAAGCATTCTGAACTGCAGTATAGATAAAATGTAGGACTTAACGGATGTTCCAAATGGGTTGGACATCAGCAAAGATATTGCCAAGGCAGGAAAAGGCTTTACAGGGGGCAATGGAAAGGCAGCCATCGCAGGCACGGTCTTTGCAGTAAAATGTCAAGGATCAGTCATCTTAATAGACACTTACTCAGAGTGGCATGGGTGTCTTTTTTCTTGTTCTTTTTTCATTTAGATATGTGGTGACCCTTAATATCAAAAGATGTTAACTGTCAGAGGGGGAGAATAGGGCTCCAGGGAATTTTGAACAGCCAATCTTAATAGACAACGTTCTTATCATAAGTCAAATGTTGTTCAAATAAATTGTTTTAAGTGTCACTGCAAATGACTTTGTACACTACCATTTCACCAATCTTGGTGCTTCTATTTTATGTTGATAATGAAAATATATTTTATCAGTCTTACATTGATAAAGGGTTGGCACATTTAGCCAGATCATTTTAGAGGGATTCAAACATCCTAAAGCTTTTTCAGGAGGTTTATTTTTATAGGTGCCAATTCATTTGTAAGCCAATAAATTATGTGGTTTGAATTCTGGCTATTGAACTTACATCTGTTGGGCAGGGTCTTGAGAGATTTACTGAAGCTTGCAAAAAGATATTTTTATCCTATTCACAAATAAAATAGAATTTTTAAAAGATTATGGGAATATGCAAGTGAGCAACTTTATTTGAAATCAGGACACTTTATTGCAATTTATATCAGCAATTAACCATTTATTCAAGCTTTTAGATGCAAAAATGACAAACTATTTATGATCTAATCCTCCCTTAAAAAGCAAAGTTGGGAAAATACTGTTTATAGATATGAGAAGTGCTTCATTTTTATACCCCAGGGAACGGTAGTCAGAGCTGCAGGCATTCTAAATTAATTTGAGTAAATATGGCTCAAGAAGTGAAAGTTGTTACAAGCTGTCTCTTTTAAGAAAGTAGCAAAAATACAGCTGTTTTCTGCTTCCCTGATTTTACTTAGTAACTGATTACAGGTTATTGAATCTACCATGTGCTAACCTAATGATTTTATTCCTCCAGCCATCCTGAGTTAATGACTTGATTGGGTAATCCACCTAGCTATTAGGTTTAACAAAAGCTTGGGTTTGCTACATCATTCAGGATAGTAAAATACTAAAGCTTATTTATGTTTTAGAATAAATGCTAGTGGGATACCCTTAGTTAAGTTAATTTTTTTTGTAGTTAGCAAAGGTTGTTATTTTCTTTCAAATTTAATATGATTGTTTTCCGGTGTGGTGACATTTAAGCTTTTGTGTTATATTTTTACACTCTGATTTTATTCTTGCTGATACTCTTGTGCTTTTAGTATCCAGCTAGAAGTGAGGTGCTATCTGAGCAGAGAGGAGGCTATCTGACAGTAATCGGTTTGATGAGCAGCAGCTTTTGGCAGAAATATTCTATTATCAACACATAAATGGGGACAATTGCTTTTTCTATTAAGCTTTTGCTAAACTTGAATTTATTCTCGTCACTATTTCACTTTGTGCTGAAGTTAGTCCAAAATGGTAAGCCTGGAAATCTTCGCAGCAAATTAAAGTGTTTGCAAAAAAGAGAAGAACAAGAAACATTTTATTTTGACCATTAGCATTATGAGGCTCTGACTTGCCAAACAGTGAAAGCTAAAGCCGTGAATGAAAAGCTTTGCCAAAGCAGAGTTTGTCCATGTTCATCTCTTTAGTTATAAAGTAAATTAGTCACTTGGTGGTCACTGCCTGGACTGTGGACCCTCAACAGCTATGTCTGAACACAGATCCAAAAGCATCTATTATGATACCCAGGGAAAGCTGCTGAGCCAAGAGGGGCATCCAGACATTCCTTGTAGCTGTTCAGCTGCTAGACCATCTGGAGGGGAAATAAAAGGCCTGGGCTAGGGCTCTGGCATTGTGCTCATTTATTACTTGGTTTTTCCTTACCAGACTTTGTCCCCTTTTCACTCCCTTTGGCCCAGAGCAGACATCCCCTTTGGCTGGTCTGCCATTCTTACAAGCTCCTTTCTATACCTTGGATGCTGGAAAGTTCACAAGTTCATGGATCCACTTCATGTGGACCTTATGTTGGGGACTTCATTATCCCAGCAGCACCTCCACCTTGCTCTTTTCTGATCCCAGTTGGCACTGTGATTTCATCAGCCAGGGCTGCCAGAGGGAGCACAGTGACACCAGTCTCTGATGGACTTCCCTGTCAGGGTCTGCACATTCTGGCAGCCTTGTTTTGAGTTATTTGGAAGGAAAATACTCTGAATAGTTCTTATTATGGGCGGTTGTTGGGTAGTAATTGTTATGATTAATGGCTCTTTGCATCTGCCTCTTATTTAACCATCCCTTGTTAGAACTCCAAAATATTGCCCACACTGGCCCTTTTATTCCAAAGGAGTCATGAAGGCTTCTGGCAGTTTGATTGGGAAGGTAGATGGTGATGAGAGGCCCAGGTTTGTGGCAGGCTTTATAAAACTGGAATTGTCCTTGGCAATTTGAAGGATGATTTATCATTCAAAACCCAACTTCCTTCATCTCTAAGGAAGATTCCTGTCACTGGTGAGTGTCAGCTAGGCTCTGACTCTGGAAAGCATTGAATTGCACAGATTAGACACGCTTAAGTATTTGTGGGGGGAAGTACTTTAACAATTATCAGTTTCTGGACTATGCCCATTATCGAAGACACAGGACTCTTCATGATCATATTTAGGTAAAAATTCATGTCTTCTTTGCCTTTAAATACCAAAGCTACTTTAGAAAAAAGAGAATGCTTATTCTGTGTATCCCTAGTGTTTCATAGGCTATAATTAGTCAATAAATGAATCAAGGCACGTAGGGAGGAAGGAACCCCACCCCTCCTCCTTCCATTTTGGAGGAGTTTATGGCCACCAAGTGTTCCATGGTCATTTCTAGTTCTTGTTACCGTTCAGCTGGTTAACACATAAAAGTGGAGATAAGTGATTTGTCAATGGTACCATTCCAGTGGTCCCATTCACGTGTTCTGTGTGCATGTGTAGGACTGAGAGATAGTATAGAGTCAGACCAGAGTTCAAATCGCGGGTCCATGACCATTATTAGCATTGTATCATTGGACAAGTAGCTTAACTTTGCCAAGCTCCAGTTTCTACATATTAAATGGGAATATGAGATCTACTTTAAAGAATTAGGAGGATTAAATGAAATCATTTATGCTAAGTACTCAGCATAGGCCAGACTTAGAGTAAATGCTCAGAAGTTTAAAAAAAAAAGTGTCTTCTGAACTTCCAACTACATTTCAGCCTTTCTGCTTTAGTTTGACATTAAATTTATCAATAATCTGCCTTTGAAGATTGAGGAAGCACTGAACATTACCTACTACTGTTAACATTTAGTAATATGATATTGTTTATATTTATAATATGTCCCTCGCCCATTCTTGCTTTCTGGGATATGGCATTCCACAGCTCCTGTTTTGCTTCTTGGAAGTCAGATCTATGACCTGTTGATGTATGTAAGTTAACCCCTCTTCAGTTTACCCCTCCTTTGCAAATCGCAGGTATTTTCTTAGTTGTTTTCTCAATTCCCCTCTTGTATCAACTTTCTCTGGGATTAGCTACTCTTGCTTGCCATATTTAACCCTCAGAACAACCTTCCAGATGGGTATTATTATTCTCATTCTATAAACAAGGGGACTTTGGAAAGTATTTTAATACAGATTCTCCTCCAAAGTCATATCCCATAACAACAACAACCAAAATGCAGCTGAAAATTGAATCCACTGGCTTAATTACTAAATCATAGAATCAAACTTCAGATGGCTCTGCGTGGTACAGTTTGGCAGTGGGTGCTCACTTTCTACTTATGCTTGGACATGTCTAAGACTGAAAATGCCTTTGAAAAAGGGGTTGGATGGGGAAAGTAGAGGTATGCTTGTGTTTCAAAGTCTTCATATGCTCATTTCTGTAGCGTTCATTCAGGGTAAGTTTCCTTGTAAGGAATCTCCATATCCTAAGTCAGTCCATGATGTTTACTGAGTCCCTGGTGTGAAGAACAGACTGTACTATGCATTTGGGGGAAGCTATAAAAGAAATTGAAATTGTGAACCTTGCCCTTAAAGAAATTTCTGCCAAGTGGGGAGAAAAATAATTCTTGCACATGAAATTACTGGTGAACGTTTGGGGAATAATATCAGCCAGTAAAAATGCCTTCTGTGCTAGAAGAGTACTGACAACTTGTCACCATATGTAACATCTTTTGGATGTTTCCATATGATCATTTCTTCTCCAGGGGTGGGGCTGTTTTCCCTGTTAAGTCAAAAGAATGTTTTACTAAGCACAGTTCTTGAGAAGCAGGGAGATGAAATAAAGAGATAAAAAAGGAAAGTTGCTGTGAAATGAAAGAGGTTTGATTTAGTGAAAATCCAATGACCTCCCAAAGAGCAGGGCATGATAGCGTATCAGATTCAAAGCTGTGGATAAGATTGGGACTTCTCAGTACGTTGTGAGACTTTTTTTTTTTTTTTTTTTTGGTACGCGGGCCACTCACTGTTGTGGCCTCTCCCGTTGCGGAGCACAGGCTCCGGACGCGCAGGCTCAGCGGCCATGGCTCACGGGCCCAGCCGCTCCATGGCATGTGGGATCTTCCCAGACCGGGGCACGAACCCGTGTCCCCTGTATCGGCAGGCGGACTCTCAACCACTGCGCCACCAGGGAAGCCCGAGACTTTTTTTTTTTATATTGAATTATAAATGAACTTATTTACAGAACAGAAATAGACTCACAGACATAGAAAACAAACTTATGGTTACAGTTACCAATGGGCAGATAAATTAGGAAGATGGGATTAACAGATACACATTACCATTGTGAGTTTTATGGTCTTCTTTCATTGGTTTAGATGGACAAATCCCCACCCCAAGTGTTAGAATTCTTTCACTTTTGAGGTTTTTTCTTTCTTTCTTTCTTTTTTTTAAATGTAAAGTCAAGCAGAAGCAGAATAGTCTTACTTTTATGACGTTGGTCAGATTCCAGCCCAGGGGACTGTAGAACTCAGAGAGTGAGTCTGAGAGCTGTGGCAGCCCTGAAAATCCCAGAGCATCTTGGGGATTCTCAGCAGATCTTAGCTGATGATGAACTGGGTGGATGTTAAGTGAATCTCATTAGCTAAGCCTTGGCCCTGTCTAAATTCCTAACTTTTGAGGCTTTGCTTAACACCTTGGCTATTCATTTCTGATGCTTTGATGTTTATTTAGCACTCTCAGATCATTTTGTAAACATTTACATGGTGATTAGTTAACCCAACAGACCAACCCTGGGAAGGCAGCCAGAGCTAGCAGCACCGTAATAGAAAAACTGATAATTAGGAGAAGAGACCTTTGAGACCAGGAGCCCGGACCAGAACATCACCTCTTTGCTTTAATGAGTGGCCCAGCTGTTTGGATCCATCTTCTGACTTCACCTCGTTCTGCAGAAACCCTTGGGATAGTCGTTGGCTCTGTTTTAGCTTGTCATGTTTTGAACAGTTGTCGCTGAAAAGAAAGCAACCCAGCTTAGAGCAACACTGATGTGTTACAAAAGGCTCGCTTATTTTCAGGTCTGGCTGCGTTCAGCATCTTAACGTGTGTGGTTCCCATGTCGTAATGATCTTCCCTATAACATCACCTCTAGGTTAGAGTTTTCTGACCCAGGACTTGGTTTAGTTAAAGGTGTGCTTTTAAAAGTAGAATGTTGGTTGCCAGGGACTAGGGGAGGGGAAATGGGAGTTGTTGGGCAGTGGGTATAGAGTTTCAGTCATGCAAGATGGGAAAGTTCTAGAGATCTGCTGTACAGCAGTGCGTGTGTAGTGAACAGATGCGGTACTGCATACTTAAACTGTTGTTAATAGGCTGGATTCCATGTTATGTGTTTTTTATCACAATAAAAAATTATATTGGCAAGATAAATACTTTTTTAAAAAGGTGCTGCTTTTTATAGTCAAGGGGCTGGTTCTGCGAGCCTTGTTTGAGATGGCTGAGGTCACCCTCTCAAGGGTATATGTTCTGTTTGGCTTCCATTGCATCATTGTGAAGGTACCTTCCCATGCGAAGGTTTCAGGCTTCCATTGGAAAACCCAACACATTAAAAGTGAATTATTATGCAAGCAGAAAACCAGATTTCATTCGTCAAGTATTGAGGGACCTAGAATTTTATGATATATATTTTTAGCAAAAAAGATTCTGAGAGATATTGATGACTCTGTGTTTTCACAAATCCCATGAAATGTGGAAAAATGGAAAGTCTGGGGTTAGGGTGGATCAGAGAGATGGAAGACCTATTAACCAGGAGTACAGAGGGGAGACTGTCTAGGTAGTGGAGGGTCCTGAGATTCTGTGTGATTCACATGTGGTCTGTGGCTCCTTCGAACCTCATTGTCTGAAAGACTGGAGTTGTGTTTTCCCTTTTCTCTAGGCAACTAAGCATTACCTAAAACTCCCTGGGGCTGAAGCGAGCTTCAGGGAATACTCTTCCTGTCACACCTCATGTAATTGCAGTGAAGTTAATTGAGTTGCTTTTTGAGGAACTCGTGTAAGAAGTGTTTGGTCTTATGTAAACAGGGAGTGGTTTTGTATCAGACGTGTTCATGCAGTGCCTCTTTGCTGCAGCCCTCCAGTCTGACTACAGTGGGGGGCAGTAGGCTGAAGGAAGAGAAAGGAAACGGCTTGGCAAGTTGCAACATCTGGCAGGTCCTCTGGAGCCCGCTGAGTTGCGTGGAAGCTCTGGCCCTGCAGTCTGTTGTGGCTAACAGTCACTTCATTTGGAAAGACTGGATGTCAGAAGTGGCTTTTCACCTTCTCTGAGTCCTGAGAGGTCTCTTAAGACGGCTTTCAGTCTTGAGTTTGACAGACTGGCTGCCTGCCTGAGCGCCGGCCAGGAGAGTAGGGCACCTTTCTGCCCATGGGACTCCCTCGTTCTGGTAACATTACCCCACCAGGACCCGACCCTGTGGATGTGCACCTGGTGTGAGTGCGTGTGGGAGCTCCCCTGGCCTGGACCAGGTTCTGGAGGGACCTGTGGTCTCGCTGGGAGGTGTACAGTGTTACCTCCCCTGCTGACCCTCACAAGGTCCCGATGGACCAGCATGAGGGGACCGGGACAAGCAGAGTGTTCTTCCCAAGGGGCTGGCAGGGGTAGGGGCGGCTAGTGGAGGGGCGGTGGCAGGACTCCAGCGCTGCCACCACCCATCCCCCTCTCTGTCCCGCACAGGTGAGCGCTGTGGGCGATGGGATGGATGAGGCGGAGCAGGACCAGCATGAGGCCCGACTCAAGGAGCTGTTTGACAGTTTTGACACGACGGGCACCGGGTCCCTGGGGCTGGAGGAACTCACCGACCTTTGCCACATGTTGAGCTTGGAAGAGGTGGCCCCGGTGCTGCAAGAGACGCTGCTTCAGGACAACCTCCTGGGCAGGGTAAGGCCTGGGAAGAGGCGGGGTGGGGTGGGGTGGGAAGTGGGTGCGGTTTCTGCCCGGGCGCTGGGGGTGGAGCAAATCGCAGGTGTTGCGACTTGTTTCCAACATCCTGGACGTGTGTGCTCTTAGCTGTTAACCTGATAAACAGAAAAAAGAAAAAGAAAAACAAGTACTGGGTGTGACTTAGCAGTGCAGTTTGCTCCGGCGATGAGGGCCTGGAAGGAAGGTGTACTCTGAGCCTCTTAGAGGAAAAGAGAAAAAGGTAACAAGAGGATGTTCTCCAGTGCTTTCCTTGTTCTTTGTGGATCATTTCATGGACTCCACACTCATCACGAGAGGGGGCTGAGATTTCCATGGAAGTGAAGGAAAGTGCAGTAAGAAAACTACCATTGCCAGGAAGAGCAGCTTGCTGTTACGACTTTTACTCCCCATAAAGCTATTTCTCGTGAGGATTGTGCCTAGGGTAAAGTATTAATTAAACCTTTCACCCAGGAAATAAGACAGGAGGGTAAGTGCAGTTTCACTTAAAACCCAGCACGACTTGCTTCCAACAGGGGTGTGCGTGTGTGCTGATATTAGCTTTTACATACGAAAACAAATAGTCATGTTCTCCCCGTAGATCAAGTCACAGGTGAGTAAGAGGTGAGAAGGGGTCCTTTTTTCCCTCTTGCTGTTAGTGGGAAGGATGTCTTGACCTGACAGTGTCTTCAGTTCTCATCATTAAAATTGAGAGCATCACTTGTATGGCTTTGAGTTGAATCTTGCTGCTGGTTTTTTGCATGATGAGAAGGAAAAATGGGCAGTACTTTTTGAGCTCTGTTGCTGCCATTGCTGACACTTTGTAGACGTTCGTTTTTATCACGTGGTATAAATTGAGGAAGCAGCTGTGAAACTCAACTTTATTCCAGTGACCAAACTTCCTTTTCTTCGTTTCATTTTCACTGTCTCTTAGCTGAAGCTTTGGGCAGGTGACCTCAGATACAGTGCAGTGTATTGGCTCTCTGTGACGTGAGCTGGATGGGAGTGGCGATCATCCTGAAGTTAATGTACAGGGGATGATGTTCTTGGGGGCCTGGCACCGTGGAGGTGGCATTTAACAGGGCTCACACTTAAAGAAAGTGTGAGTTTTTGTAAAATTAGAACCATTTTTGGTAACTGTGGGGGGATTAGCTGCTTGTGGATACATGTGATCCCTAAAAAAATGCTAAAAATCTTGCTTTGAAAGCAATAGAAATGGGAGCGTTGAGACTTAAACTACTTGCTCCTCATCATGTAAGGCACTCAAGTGTTTTCTAGCCCTGCCTCGATCTCAGAGACTTCAGGGAGCCGACAGAGTAGCGTTTCTCACTGTCGTCCTTGCGGATCTCAGTCCTTTGGGTATCTGAGGACTAGTATCAAAGTGGGGATCTGTTTTCACACCTATTAAAACCGGAGAAGACATAATACAACTTCAGGTTTCCTTGAGAGCCAGTGTAAATATGGAACCCTCTGCTGTAAACAGATTGCTCCCCGGCAGCAGATTGACAGCTTGCTCTCCAGATGCTACACATCTTTGCCCTCGTTTGGCAAACTAAAACAGGGGACCAGTTATCGATTGATTCGTTAATGACTTGACACTACCAGCCCGCCTTTACGTTTGCTCTTCGCCTGCAAATAATGAATACCTAAGTGGTCTGTAGCCTGATATTTACTTAGTGAGCCAGTGATAAAAGTTAAATAGATGTATGCATATAGATTTCATGGGGGAGGTCCCTGGTGGTTGTCTTGAGAGCAGAGTTGGCATGAATTAATGCACTACTGTTCGATTTGCATTTTCTATGAAACTGAATTATTCTCCTCAGATGATCACATAAACTGGGCCATATGCTGTTAAGATACTCTATATGGTCTACAATTTTAAATTCTAAAGAAAATAAAATTCCTTAGACTTCACTGGAGAATTCTAAGTTCTACCATCTTGATATATGGAATAGGAATCATAAGTTGTAAAATTATAAAATTGTAAGCTGTTTCTAATACCAGCCGTCTTTCTTCTCTTTAGATGGTATTTATAGAAAAATACGTAAGAGTTAGCAGTTCGGTTTAATAAAAAAGGAGAAAGAAATAACAGCATGACAAACCTAAATATATTCATCTATTTGTTAATTCAAAAAATATGTATTGTGTATATCCGGGATGTCAGCATTTTAATGGTCTTATGGTATGAGTGCAACTTATGTTTATTGTAAACTAAAGTTTTCCATTAAATTGGCTTTTGGAACGCATTAGTACCCATCAACCTCCTGGATGCTTGTGGTTTTAATTTTGTCTTGTATATCATAACAAGTATGATTTTTAAATAAAAGAAAACATCTAAGTTTTACTTCCTTTGGTATTAAGCTGAATTAATCTTTTTTGTTGAAAAAGAAATAAGGTGAAAAGCATTTTCTCCCTCAACTAAGAATATGAATATAATCTGTTTATTTTTTATCTTAAGATCCATCTTTCATAACTTCTTGTCCTTTTTGTTTTTTTTTTAAGTCTAATGTTTCTTATGACGGTTGTCAAGGAAAGTAACTTAAATCGACTTGCCATTTTCATGCATTTTACTAATGGGCCATTTACCCTCAAATTAATCTGTCTGATCTTGCTTTATAACTTGAAACCATATTCCCCTGAGCATGGTGGTTACCCTATAAATGTTTGAAATGCCCAAAGATTGTGGATCACTGATTTAAAGGAAAGGGGACATTGCTGGTAGGTGTTTCCTACTAGGTTATCAAAAGAGCTCCATTCATATCTTTGTCATCAGTTAAGCACCTGTCAGGTGGGTCAGACCCCCAAGACAAGGGATTCCTTGAAACACTGAGGAACTTATAGTCTGGTCAGGTAACATTCCTGGCAGGTGAATAGTACTGGGAGTAAATACTACAAACATTTAAGAAAGGGAACCATGTTAGCTCACTTACTGAACGAAGTTTCCATCCAAGCAATTGATTCCAATTGTAGTTGCTTCCTGTTTATTGTGCCTTTTAAAGGAAGTGTTTCCACATGCCTCTCTATTTCCTTTATTAGAAATCAGAACCTAAAGATGATAATTTACCTTGGTTTTGCTGAAGCCTTTAGTTAGGTCCAGCTTTAGAAATACATTTTCCTTTCCTTATTGAATATACTAACTTTGAGACAAAGCTGCCCCCCCATCCCCTGAGCTTCCCTGCTCTACTCTTTAATATGAATCTAGATGCTGACATACTTCATGTTCTTGACACTCTTTAGAATCAAAACAAGCCTTGTGGTAGCAGAACTTACCATTGGCTTCCAAAGAGTCCCATAGGTGTGTGGACTTTGGTCATCAAAGGCACTTTGGAATTTTTTGTATTAAAATTTGATAACTGAACAAATATATAATTCCACTCGGCTTTTGCAGTTTTCATTTTCAAGTGCTTGTGTTCTTTTATAAACATCATGATTAATTGTATATGGTGATTTGCTGGTTTGTTTCCACATCATTCAGCTTTTTAAGACTTCTTTCACTTATATACATCTTAACTGTTTGAAAAGTGAATCAGAAGTAGAACAGTACTTTCTGGTGGTGATTATTTGTGCTTGTTCTCTATGTGCAAAATTACCCTTGATCATCAAACAGTGCTTATTTATAACCACCCCATGTTCATGCTCCTGTTTCATATTACTGATCTGGGCTTTTTGAATGAGTTGGAGGGAAAGGTGGGAACATTTCTCATTACATCTCTTAAATGTCTGAACCTTTGCCATCTATCTTACTGTTTAACCTGAAACAGTGAGGGATATTTTCTAATCCATTTTGGTCTTGTGACTCTGTGGGGTTGATTTGAACTCCTAAGGGTCTATAGTTCACATTTATAAACAAAAAGACCTTCTGATTAAGAGGCTGCAAGACTTGCTTCTTTTCTTTTTTTTTTTTTTTTTTTTTTTTTCCGTACGCGGGCCTCTCACTGTTGTGGCTTTTCCCGTTGCGGAGCACAGGCTCCGGATGCGCAGGCTCAGCGGCCATGGCTCACGGGCCCAGCCGCTCCGCGGCATATGGGATCCTCCCAGACCGGGGCACGAACCCGTATCCCCTGCATCGGCAGGCGGACTCTCAACCACTGCACCACCAGGGAGGCCCTTGCTTCTTTTCTTTATTAACACTTTCTTGTCAACCTCACTGCAAAATTGACTTTGGTGTTGTATACTGTGAACCTCGCAAGGTATTTAGTTTGACATAAAGCAAGGGCAAAGGGGGAGAGCTGGCCTTCCAGCAGCCTGTTGGGAAGGCCTTCTACTCTCAACAAGAGGTATGAGCAAGTGCTAAATGGCTGTTCTTCTCTACCTACTTTATTTCAGTAATGACTGTCACTCTCACCAGAGAAAGTATGATCAGGAATGCTCATTAGATTTCTGCAGTATTCCATTTTATACTTTTATGAGTAGCTTCTTGTTTGGATGGAGGGGACTTAAAGTTCTTCAGTGTCCAGCACAGATTTTAGACTTCAGTGTTCATCTGTATGACAGAGAAACCTAGAACCCAGAACTTGGAAAAAGATGGTGACTTGTCTGGGGTCAGGCAACTCATTTGAAGCACCATCAGGATGGGAACCCAGATTTCCCAGTCCCAGCCTCCTCAGACTCCACATATGCAAATATGGATCTCATTCTCCATGCCTTGCAACCCACCCCCATCCTCAAACTCCCTCCCCCACCACATGGATGCCATATGCTATGGGAACAGTCTTTGAATCAGACCTGGATTCAAGTACTGACTCCTGCCACTTTTTAGCCATGTATCTACATTATCTTAAATACTCTGAGCCTCAGTTTCTTCATCTCTATAATGGGAAAAATAATACCCTCCCTATAAGATTGGGATGAGGTTGACTTAGAGCATGTGTATCAAAGGCCCATCTAGGAGCCAGGAACACAGTTAACTATTGTGTCCTGTGTCTCCCTGTACACTGCCCCCCTCCATCTCTTACACACTGAGAGTGGGTTTTCGATAAATGGTGACTTCCCAGGAATGATTTTCTGAGAAAGCTCGTTAGAGTAGGGAATGGATTTGCTAGCAAGTCTCTTGTGTGGCGGTGGTTTGCATCTGTTTCTATCTGTAGGCAGGGCTCCTTGGATCCATCTTGGAGTACAACTGCACACAGTCGCTTTAGGTTTTACAAACCCACCTCTTAAAATGGCCTTTGCCTCTCTCCACATTGTCTGCAGTAAATGACTACTAAGCTGCAATAACCCAAATGCTGTATTTAGGAGAAAACATTTGGAACTGTATCTTTCATTATGAAACCATGTCTCTTTGTTCTTCTGTGTCATTTCTCTTTGCATAATGCTGTCAATGTTATTTTCTTCTACACTGACCTTCTGGTGAGTCCATATTTCTATACCCATTTTAGCTAACACTTAATGTTCTGAATGTCCTTTCTTTGATTTCCCTGTGTATTAATAGCTGCAAACCTCCTAAGTGTGTTGAGAGTTACGTGGGCCTTTGTCTGGTCTAATAAGCGTACTTTGTTGAACGCTGCCTTGAGCCCTCTCATCTCAGGTCTGTTTGAAGTGCTGCCTGCACACATGGGGAAACCGTATGCATCTGATCTCCATGATTGCACGAGATGATTTTATGCAACGTTAAGTTCCTCATTCTACTTCCTGTTACAGGGTCTTTTGTGTGTGGTTTGAAATAGAATTTGTTTCTTACGCTGCGCTTAAATTATTTTTTCAGAAAGGCAAATTATGTTTTCAAAAAGCATTCCTATGAAATTTGGAGAGGAAAAGTGATGAGGTAAATTTCTATTAAGCAGTGGTGACACATGACAAAAAATATCAGACTTAACTAGTCTTCCTGTTAATTTAGTTTAAATGTCATGTGTGTTTTTAGTCAGTCATGTAATTTTCCCATTGCTGCAAACTGCCCTTTGAGGCATACAAGGTATAGGAATGCTTGTAAAATGAATGGCGGCAATTATTATTCAAATGAGGGGCTACCAACCAAGGTATGCGTGGCTCTCGAAAGCTGGTTACCATGTGAGATTTAATCGCATTGTATATTTCTGAAGATTTCTAAATTTTAACAGAATACAATAGTAAAGCTCCCTTGGAGGAGAAAAAATGGTACTTAAAAATGACAGGGACTGAACTGAGTGAGCCCACTGATGTTCATTTCTTCACAGTAGAGGGCGTTTATTCACGTTTTGGTTCTGGGTTGTGCCCTGAGGGGCTTTTCTTCCCCATCTGTATTCATGAGCATTGATGGAAAATAGTGGTCACCTGCCTCTATTAGAGAACTCTCTTGAAAGATGTGGAATTTACTGCTATTGAAAGCAGAGGGTCCGGTGTCTCTGCCCTCCCAAGAAGGAAAATAAAGGTCAGTTTAAGACGTCAAGCTGCTCCAATTGTTTTTTGATCAGCTTGCCAGGTTTTTTGTTTTGGATTTTTAGATTCTTTTTGTGGGAGAAGAAGGGTGTCACCCAGATAGACATTGCTGGATTATGAAGAACCCCTGAGTTAATAATCATGTTCAGTTTTTTATAGACTTTTTTCCTTCTAAAATGTGGCTGATTTAATACATCCTAAGTCCATTTTGGAAACCTCTAAGCTCTGCCTGTGAATATCTTGGAGAAGTCGAATGTCACGAAACTGTCCCTCTTTTCCTCCCTGCTGGCCTACTAGGACATGCTCGTTTATCAGAGGCCCCTACCAGCTTTTTTTGTCTCTCTCAAAGTATTTGCCAGATTCTGCCTTGTATTATAGTTACTAATCTACTTTCTTCTCTTCTTCCCCATTCCACCCTCCCACACTCTAGAATCTTATATATATTCTCTTGCTCTTGTGCCCTCTGAGTCCCCAGTGTCCTACTTTGTACCTGGTGACATTGTGTAAAGTTGAGGATTTGACCTGGAGCAACAGAGGGATTTCCCTGAGAGGTCAGACCAGGAGTGAAGAGGGCCTGGGGCAGGCAGGGTGGCTGGACTTTGATGAGTCCATTCAGAAGGCCTCAGTTCTCCTGGTAACTATCACTTCAAGACAGGTGGCCTTGGGCAAGGCACATGCTTTCTCTGAGCCTCTCTCCCCTCAGTTCAAAGGAGGGATGCCTGCCTTGACCGTCTCTCATGGATGTTGTGAGATTCAACTGGCCAAATGTCTAGGAAAGAATGAGCCTACAATCATGCTCCCAGAACTCGCATTAATATAATTTTCTAATAACTGGATCTCTTACCCCATTTAGTGGCAAACTTTAAAAAAAATAAAAAAGGGGTTAACCATTGGGGATTGAGAAAATTTTATTAAAGTTTTATGCTACCAAATAGTATAATAAACATCATGAGGTTATTCTTGATCATTTAAAATCTTCTTGGTCTGTCAGTTATTCTTCCGTATTATAAGAACAATACCCTCAGGATTTATTTAGCAGCACGTAGATTCTTGCCTCAATACTAAATGCCCCCAGCCTATTAGGTTTTGAGTGTGTATGTCTTTTAAAAATTTTTAACTTTTTTTAAGTCTAAAAAACTATACTTTACTTTTGTTCGAGGGGGGATAGTTAATGTCTTCTCTCAATCCCAGTATGTCAGTAGCTACTTCTTGTACTTACCTTGAAGTGTCCCTGTCTTTTAGTTGCTGTATCTAATCTGTAGGGGGTTGGGAAGCAGGAAAATGAAGCTGATAATAAATCATGTAGAGCGAGAAGAAATAGCTTCTGAGTCGGTTGCAGGGCATATTCTACAAGAAGAGCGAGTGGGCTTTATGACACCTTCCTCAGCTTTGGACACCACTTGTTTGCTTCCCGATTGTCTGCCATGCTCTAGAGGACTGAGGCTGAGAGAGAAGCAACCTCTATGTCAGTGAGGTACATACTGTCTCAGAAGTGGGTGTGTTTGTATGAGGCCTAAGTGTCCCTTGAATCTGGTATAATAAAGTCTTAGAAGTTGGTTAGAATTAACTTCCAGGTTATTGACGTCTTTGTCATGTTTGGAGGTTGGGGGAAGTAAACTTGAGATACAGAAACCCCTGAGTTACCTGCATGGCTAATCCTCACCGAATTGAACTATGTTAGGACTAAATTCCGAGGGGCTCTTTCCAATGACCTCTATCAAAACTGACATGTTGAGGAGACCCAGCAGAGACCCACAGAGTCAGATATAAAGGATGTGAAAGTCTCAAGGCAACCACATCCCTTTTGAAATAGGAGCCTCCTTCTGTTCAACTCATTAACTGTGGCAGTGAGGGACTCTGGTCTCATTCGGGTCATGTCCACTGATACCCTATGGGAGAGGAGAATCTCGGAGTTGGGGTCCCTAAACACAGCAGACCGGATCCATTTCTCTGATGCTGGCCAGCTGCACAGGTCCTGGGGGGAGGCAGGTTCCTGGGCCTCCTGCTGTCACCCCCACCCTACCACTTGGCTGCTTGGGTCACTCTCATGGCCAGTTGCTTTGCTTGAAATATGGCCCTGTTTCTCTGTGAAAGTGGTGAGAACAGTCACCCCCATTACTTGTCCTATTGGTAGTGTTAACTACCACTTGCTGACTACCTAGCAAGTCCCAGGAAGTTCTAGACACTTTACATAACTCTCATTTTACCTCCCTAAAGCCACTATGAGGGAGTATAAATAACATAAAATACATGCAGTGCCCTTAGCAGTACCTGCCTGATTCCCTGTGACCGTTCCTGAGACTATGCGCTCCATGGTGGCTCTATCACCGGGGCCTAGGATAGGGCCTGGCCCATAGCAGTGGCCCAATAAATATCTGTTGAATGAATCATAACGATGAGTTGTTAGATATCCCATTTTTCAAGTGGAACAAACTAAAACTTGGAGAGGTTTGGTAATTGAGCCAACTTACAGTGGCTGAGCCAGAGTCAGGACCTAGACCCAGCTGCCCCAGCTTAGAGCTTTCACTCCTCCCCCTTCTCCTGCCCACCCTAAGAGGAAAGCATGATTCTGGTGGGAAATAGTAGATGCCAGGGTGGGAGATGCCCCTGAGTGGGAGAGGCTTGGGTATGTGCTCTTTGTGGGCTGGCTGGTTGGGAAGATGGCCTTGCCCCCAGTAACTGAAGCTGGATGCCACGGTGCCTGAAGCCCATCTCTGACTCTGGCAGAACCTAGTTCTCCTTCCTCCCCCAGGCTTTTCTGTAATTCGTCAGCTATGAAACCTAATTAGCACAGTTTATAATTCTGTAATCTTTTAGTCCTTCATTGATTGTACCACCCTGGCTCTTTAGCAGATGCCCTCCCTTCCTGAACAGACTTCTGCTCTAGCTGCACAAATATGCTGATTTTTAGTCTGTGTGATCTAAAGGAATATGATTTTAGAAAGCAATTTCAAGTAATCAAAATGAATGTGGTAGAGAAATCACATATTCTTTGGGAGAGAGTGGTAAATTGCAAGCATATGCTATTTTATGACATATGAATCTCAGTGGATTCCTCTCCTTTGTACTGATTTGCATGAATAAGACATATGATTGGTTTCCTTCGTTGTTTAGATAACTAACAAGGTTTGCTGCTTTTCCACATTTAATTCAGAAGTGGTTTTTATCTGTCACTATATTTAATCTCCTAGGCAACGTTTTGTAATGATGTCTGAAGAGACCCATAGCAGCACAAGTTATAAATTTACCAACTTTGTATTTACATACAGGGTTCTGTATAAATAGGCACCACGTTATTAAACTATAATTATGATGAGAAGAAATACCGTCTCTCCCTTCTCCCGCATGGTGAGATCATGTAAATTTAAGTTATAGAAGAATGTACTTGACCATAAAGAAAACTATTTTATCCCTTTAACCAAACTAATATCCCAATTCTGAGTCTTCACTTAAGTGAAACTCAGGTTCTTTCCTACTTCAGTCAAGGTAGTTGTATTTTTAAGAATTCGGGAGAATGCTTCCCAAGGTTCTTTTATTCTTTGTGTTTGCTATTGATTTCTATTTGCTTATAGAATTACAGGGGCCTTGGGAGATAAATATATAACATATTCCTGCCTCAATCAAGACTGTATTTCAAGTCATCTTCGAAAGGTAGTTTACCCTCTTCTACAATATTTTAAGAGATGAAAGCATCTTTGGGACATTGTTACAGAAGATCATTTACTTGGAAGGTTTTTTCTAGTAACTAACCTAACATCTTTCTCTTCCGGTCTTGTTTAGAAAAATTAAAGGAGCTAAGAATTCAAAACCTATCTTTTTCTGAGTTTATAAAGAGGGCTTTGCTGTGTAGTTTTCCCCCTCAGGGTTGAATAAATATTGATATTAGTGTTGGTGACACTGGCGTGTAAAATGATCGGCCTATTTTCCCTTTAGTGCTTTAGAGAAATGAAGAAAAAAGGGAACAAAAACAGGTTATATGACTCACTTTAAGGCTGTCAGATGCTAACAAATGGTTCTGGAACCTTGTAGATGGATTTGCTTCCTTAAGGCTGTGGAAACTATTTTGAATTTCTTTTGAATTGTTTATTTTTAGGTGCATTTTGACCAATTTAAAGAAGCATTAATACTTATCTTGTCTAGAACTCTATCAAATGAAGAACACTTTCAAGAACCAGGTAAGGACACTAACTTTTCCTCTCTTCCTTCTGCTTTAAAATTTGTCCAGGGAAGAATTTGGGGACCTTGAAGCATGTCTGTGAAAGCTTTGGGGCATCCGCCTCCCACAGATTGAGTGGTTATTTTGGTCTTTTGACATGGTCATAAAAGCCTTGCAGCTGTTGCACACTAAGATGAGCCTTCTCTACCACAGCAGCGAATTGTGGACAAAATCACTGGATTGTTCCTAGGAGATGTGTCAGATGGTGTGGCCAAAACTCATTCTAGGAATGAGCAGAGTGGGGCTGAATGGTACTTCCTCCCTCCTCATTTCCTGTGAATGAGGAACAGTATGAACTGCGGGGGAGTTTTGTCTGAAAGAAGAAGGTTGGCCAATGAAGAGATAATTTTATTCAGTCCTACTGAGTGGATAGCCCTCTGTTACAGACCTTATCACATTATATTATAATTGTTTTTCTATCTCCTCTCGAGTGATAGTTCCTTATGGTCCACGTTTGTTTGTTGTTGTATTTTTAGTGCCTAATAGGATGTTTAGCACATAGTAAGTATCCAATGAATGTTATGAAATGAAAAACTTAATATTATACTTCACTGATTTTTTTCAAGGCACCATAGATTATGACACATCATTATTTTATGTACCTCTAAAAAGAAAAATTATTCTCAATTATAATGGTAAAATGCCATTGTTTGTAAGACACATAATAATTTCAGAATATTCTAATCTAGGGGGGTATGTGGGGAGGTTATGTCTTAAAATCAATGAAATATGGTAAATATTTAAGGGGAAGTCTAAAACAGTGCTGAAATTTATATTATAATACAGTCTGGTTTTATAAAAAAAATCAGTAGTTATTAGGGGCTAGGATTAGAGGTTGACTATAAAGGGGCACAAGGGAATTTTGGGGGTGATGAAACTGTTTTATATCTTGATTGTGGTGGTGGCTACAGATTTTGTAACCCATAGAGTTGCTCACTAAAAAAGAGAACACTAAAAACATAGTCCAGTTCTGAGACTGAGGAGAAATCATTGACATTTTGTCACTATAAGGAGTCACTCAGTGTGACCTATTTAGAAGCAGCACAGGTGGGAACTCATGTCTTATCCTCACTGGTGATCTAGTTCTTCATCGTATCTTCTGAAATGCTCCAGATTTGTGTCATATGTATGAACTCTGCGTTTAGCAGTGTTTTGGATTCCAGATTGAGTCTCCCCCTTTTTGCTAAGGTTATTGCCAACTATGAGGCTTTCCAGAGCTCTCTGCAAGCCCCCAGTGGGCCTAGGAGGGAGGTTATTGCATTCTAGAGATTTTCCAGACAAAAAGTAGAATTTCTGTAGGTGACCACTGCTGGACCATGGACTTTTGTTCCTTTGGGGTCTCACATTTTATTGGCAGTTTTACTTTTTTAAAGTTGTCATCTTGGGAATTCCCTGGCAGTCCAGTGATTAGGACTTGGCGCTTTCACTGCTGGGGCCCAGGTTCAATCCCTGGTCAGGGAACTAAGATCCCGTGGCCAAAAATAAATAAATAAATAAAAATTTAAAATCAAGGTTGTCATCTTTTTTTTTTTAATTAACTTATTTAATTTATTTGTTTTTGGCTATGTTGGGTCTTCGTTGCTGTGCGCAGGCTTTTTCTAGTTGCAGCAAGCAGGGGCTACTCTTTGCTGTGGTGCGCAGGCTTCTCATTGCGGTGGCTTCTCTTGTTGTGGAACATGGGCTCTAGGCACACGGGCTTCAGTAGCTGTGGCACACGGGTTCAGTAGTTGTGGCTCGCGGGCTCTAGAGCGCAGGCTCAGTAGTTGCGGCGCATGGGCTTAGTTGCTCCGCGGCATGTGGGATCTTCCCGAACCAGGGCTCGAACCCACGTCCCCTGCATTGGCAGGCGGATTCTTAACCACTGCGCCACCAGGGAAGCCCCAAGGTTGTCATCTTGATGACAGTAGTGCAAGATCTAGGGACCCTGACTAGAGCTATGGTGACATTACCACATCTATTTTATTCCATATGAGCATAGGTAACATAAGCTTAAGTTCAGTGTTCTTCTGTATTCCCATAATATGGGTTTGGAATAGGCAGTGCTACCACTAGTCCACGTGGTCCTTTTGCTGCTCTTTCTTCAAAACCTCTCCTGTCACCTGCCAGAAAAGTGTCATAATAAATGTACAGATTGATGTGACCACAAATGTGAAGGGTGCCCCATAGAGGGCTCTGAATAATGGGGAGGTAGACAAATGGCTGGCTGAGCTTGGTAACAGCTCGGAAGTAAGGTTTATGAATTCAGCTCCAGGCGGTAGTTTCAGAGTTATGTATATGCCTCAGTGCTGTGCAGGCTGAGGCCATCATTTGGACAAATCTTCCAGGGGGACACGCAGAGGGACTTCTGTAGGTCACCGTGTGCTCCATCCTTTGGGTGGGCTGCAGCAAACCTTTGTTACAGAGCTGCCCCAAATCGGTGTAATGAAGCAGCAAAGTAATAATAGCATTTCATCCAGCGTGTATGCGACTTCCTAACGTTTGGCCTGGCAGCATAAGATCCAGGATTGAGCCTGTGCCTTAAGAGTGTTTTGTCTCTATGAGGCTGGGAGTCATTCCTTCTTTGTTCCTGAGAATCTCTGCTTTTTCTATCTTTTGCCCATCGCTCCCTGGCCCTTCCAGTTGTTTTGGGGGATCATGCATTGCTTTCCACTCAAATGTTCTCCCACTCACTTGAAAATGTGACTCCACCCCCATAGGCTGCCTGGCTTGGCTGGCAAGAGACAGAGAAAGAAGGATCAGGACTCAAATGCCGTATATCAGGAGGCCACTTAAGTTCTCCCCCTCCTTCCCCTTTATGAAAATAACTATCCCTTAAATCATAGACCATATAACTGTAGGGCTGGAGCAAATGCTGCCATTTTATCCATGAGCAAATTGAGGCTCAAAGAGGGATGTGGCTTAATTGAAGTCTCACAGATAGTAGCAGGGGAGGATGCTGACACTGTATCACCAAGGGATGGGACTCCAGGAGGCTTTGGCTTGAGGATGTCAACCCTCAGATGGATGAGCTGGGGGCAACAGTCCGCAGTCAGTGCAGCCTGGCCAGAAAGATTCTGACAAGCGGCCAGGGGCAGAAGGAAGGAGCAAATAAGAGCAAGTGTCACCTGATCATTAGTGACAGGGATGCCTGTGTCCTCAGCATTATTTGGCTGTTCAGGACTTAATTCATCTTCTACCGTAAGGGGCCAGGGCTGTTGTATTTTTGTCTTGCCTTTTCAAATCAGTGGACCTCCTGGACTTTGAGAGAAAAGGTTACCCTTAAACTATGGAAGGTGACTGCAAAAATAGGAGGGCCATCGTGCACAGCCTTAGACATTGAGTGAGTCATGAATTGATATTTTATAACATCCAAGATTTTTATAAGTTAAAAATATCAGATGTGGCACCTGACTATGATATAGAAAATCCAGCTTGATGAGGTAGAAAGACCCTTGAACCAGGAGTTACGAAATACTGGCCCTGCTCCTCTAATTGAGTGGCCTTATACGTCACAACCTCTGTGGTCTTCAGTTGCCTCATATGTGAAAGTAGTTGTACTGGAAAATACTTAAAATCCATTCAGCTCCAAGATTCAGTTGTGTTGTCTCCTAATATCTAAATGACATCTACATTTATGAGAAAGCTAGCTTTGTGTTTCTATAAAATTCCGCCCAACATAAATTGACACTATAAGGGTCTGCTTCCTAAGGACAAATGCCTGGTATAGTTCATGCTTTCATATTCTTCTAATAAAAGGCAGTTGTATATAAATAATACAAAAACAAAGCTATAATAGGATGTCAGAGGAGATGGAATTAAGTCATTATTTATGTAGTCTCGGGTTGTGCCATTTATAACGTCTCTGCGGTACAGTGTCTTTATTTTTAAAATTAGAGGGTATGAACTAGATGATTTCCAGCATCTTTTTAACGCTGATGTGTATGAGTCTAAGACTCCTAGGAGAGAGTTTTTTCCCTAAAACAACAACAGGAACAACAATAATACACAATGAAAATTACTGAAATTCAGAAAAGGTCAGAAAAATGGGTTGGGGATGTAGAGAGTCCTTTGTAAATTCCAAACTGATTAATGTCACCGATGGCATAGCTCCCTCATGTCTATGTGTACAATTTAATTTTGAAAGTATTTTCCTAGAATAAGAGAAGGACACCTTAATTATTAGTTACTTATTCAGCTTGCTGTGGCTTGGGATGATAGGATTTTTATAGTGGAAATGCTGGCACAGGCTGTAAGTTACATGGCACCAACATGCTGTCTGGATCTGTTCTCCAGAGATGTTGTCCTTGTTTGATGCATCTTACATTAGATTTGTGTTCTGTAGTAGATGTTAGCATAATGCAGGAAGCTCTTTCTTTCCCTCATGCAGTTAATGTAAAATATCTTTCCTTTGTTTATTTGGTGAGGGAAAACTCAGGTTTGGAAAAACCAAATCATTAGAAAAAAAGGCACGGCAGATGATTGTTTTTTTCTTTTTCTTTTTTTTTTTTTGGTAATAAACATTACTAATTCCAGAAACTGCCCTATTTTTAGTTATTTTACTTCTATTTTGGGAAGCTATAAATATAATAAACAAATATCTCTTCATTCACTCAGCAAGGCAGGTCTCATGGCCAGACAGTGGGCTAGATCCTGGTTTGCGGTGATTGAAGATTTGTGTTTGCAGCTGTATTCAGAGTTGAACTGAACTCTGGCTGAGGACCCTGTTTTTAGGAGATATACACAGGTGGCCCAACAGGCATGTTCTCTTGTCCTCTCTCTGGTTGAGTAAGGGCTTAGTCCTCGGTTCCTTTGGTATGTATGAGATGCTAACAGTGAGCACCAGAAAATTTCTTCAAAAATTAAAAGTAAGGTAAAATCACTACCACTAACCACCACCACTATCAGAAGAGGGTGTGAGGACCCATTTCCTAAGGTCAGAGGGAATTGGAAACATTCACGCCCACTGGTGGTCATGTTTTTTTTTTTTTTTTTTTTCTTTTTGCGGTATGCGGGCCTCTCACTGCTGTGGCCTCTCCCGTTGCGGAGCACAGGCTCCGGACGCGCAGGCCCAGCGGCCATGGCTCACGGGCCCAGCCGCTCCGCGGCATATGGGATCCTCCCAGACCGGGGCACGAACCCGTATCCCCTGCATCGGCAGGCGGACTCTCAACCACTGCGCCACCAGGGAGGCCCGGTGGTCATGTTAAATGATAAAACCTTCCTAGAATTATGTAAAACAATAAGTACCATAAAAATGCCTTTGGCCAGTCAATGCCACTCTCAGATTTTATGCTATGGAAATAATTATGGATGTGCATGAAGATGTGTGTGTAAGGATAGTCATTTAAAATAGTAAAAAAAAAAAACCCCAAAACTATATATATATATCTCAAGAATAAATATTTGACAGTGTATTTTGGTTAGGCAAATTATGATGTATCTGTGTAATCAAAGACTAAGCAACTATTCAACTGTCCTATAGAAGAATACTTATTGTTATGATTTTACAAGGAGTAAGAAGGCACTCTTTTAAAAATATGTGTATGTGCAAAAAAGATACTCCTGTTATTTAAAATTAAATAAATAGGGCTGGTGAGAATTTTGATAATGAAACAGTTTGCTTGGGAGTTGTGCTGATGTAAGTTTATTTCAATTCCAGTGTATGAGAAGGTTTCCAAACTGGGGACATGAAAATGGTAGTTTTCTACAGGGAGTCTTAGAGAATTAGTGTGTCCTCTCATGTCAGCCCATTGATGAAGGGAAAGGAGATGACAAGGAAGAGAAAATTAGGGCATGAATGAGATGGAGGCAGCTTCAGTTTCTGAGATGACAGACTGGATGTTGTCACTGTGTGTTCGCCAGTAATCTTACCCATGGCGACAAATGAGGTCAGGGAATCTACTGAGGGACTGGGGGCTGTGAGGCTCTCCCTGACTCTGCTCTGCTGGCTTTGAGCCACCGCTGACCCCCAGGAGTCTGGGTGGGAGGACACTATCCAGGGCAGGAGCTACCTGACAGAATAGTGACCTTGCCCCATGGAACTCCTGTTGTTTTCCCTTCCTCCAGATGAGGAGACCAAGCCTCAGGACTTGTTAGGTACTTGTTAGGTACTCCTCACCTGGATAAGGACAGAGGGATCCAGGTCTGTTTGAATTCAGAGCCCACAGGCTCTTTCCTTGAAGCACTGCTGCCCTGGAAAGCATTCAGTCCAGCTGGGTAGGTAATTCTAACATGTAATATGCTTTTAGAAAAATATGACCATGATCGTTATTAAATCGGGAGCTATCAACAGTATGGGTTGCACTAAATTCATAGAAAAAAACGTGCCATGAAACTTGTGCCAAGCAGTTACTTGAAAGAAATGAGTTTTGAGTTGAGCCTTGAACAATGGGGAGGACTCAGTTAGGTGATAAGTGAATCTCTGCCTTTATCCCCCAATTGGCTCAAGATGCAGGCAGGCTGATCCTCCTGGGAAGAAGGTTGGGGAACAATCACATCATCATTATCAACTCGCTCTAGGGCTTAGACAGACCATCTGATCAGACCAGTCAGCCCTGGGGGTTGCCAGACCACACCCATCCACCATCCTCAGCACCCTTGTGGGGTGCTAACCTTCCCCTCATGCTTCCTTCCAGGCAAGGCTAATCAGAGCCACTTATTACCTTTGTGCCCAGAAGCCCCTGTGTTCCTGCAGGAAACATCACTCAGATTGGTAAGAGCTGATGTGAAGACTGCTCCTAAAATTCTGTCATTGCATCCAGGGAGGACCTGAAAGCTCCAGTTGACATCTGCATCTCGTGTGAAGATTCTGGAAGAGAGCCGTGATTGGGGAGTGGGGTGCTAGTGGCTGGGAAGCAGCTGCCTTGGCAAGGGCTGTGTGCACACAAAGTGTTGGGGTGGGGAGCCTGCCTGCTGACGGTCCCTGCAGAGGCGGGGCACACTGGGAGGCAGAAGGAACCCGAAGGCTTTCCGGTGTCTTTTTTTATGTCGTTCATTCTCTCTTGGCTTCTCTTCTCCCCTCGCTTCCTTGGGACATCTCCCTCCCCATCCCTTCTTCTTTCCACTTCTCCAACTCGCCTCCACCCTCCTCTCCTCTCCTTCTTGGCCCCTCACTCCGTTCTTCTCCTACCTCTTGGTCCCCAATCCATCAGCTCCTCCTGCTTCCCCTCCCCCATCCCCACATAGGCCTCCAGCTCTCTGCCTGTCTTGTGTCCCTCACCCCCTCCCTTGCTATTGGTCTCAATCTCTCTGTCGCCTTCTGTGTTGGTCTCCCCTTTGATTCTTTTCTTCCCTTTTCTCTTATTTAGTATCAGGTGTGGGTTAAGCCCTGTGCAACGGTGCGTTCAGAGTAGGCGAGGAGGTGGGAGGTGCAGTGGGGCTGGTGGTGCTCATTTGCTGCGTGACTGCCTCTCGTGGGGAGCTTGTCCTGAGGTTTACACGTGCTTCACTTTTGACTCCTTATTTTCAGAGGGGTTTCAGGAATCCTGTGAGTTCGGCAGAAATGTAGTATAGAGGGCCTCAGATGATCCCCCTGTGCCCAGGTCCTTTGGAAGGGGGTGGGGTCTCTGGGAATGATTTCCCAGGTTAACGAAAAGGGGCAGGAAGGGAAGTAGCAAGCAAGGGGGTCTACATGAGCAATTCCAGAACAAGAAGATCAGCACCATAAAGGCAGGGCTTTCTTCTTCATCCTGGAAGTATCCTCAGGTCAGACAGGGAAGTTTGAATCAAAAAGTGATAAAATATCCATCTTATCCCTCAACAAGTACAATAGAATGCTTTGCCCATGGCAGGTGTCTGATAAATATAAGTTAAATGAATCCACCTAATACTGGAGTGCATCTTTGAAACTCTCCTTTAACTTCCCATGTATGTGCTGAGGATGGCACCTCATCCCATGTCCTAAGCCTTGTGTTTTTCAAGAAAAGCGTTGATGGAATAAATAGTGTTTAGGTTTTGGGGTAACGATTTCAGCTTCCTCTTGGGTCCTCATTGCTTTGCCTTTGGTCATTGGAAGAACTGAGTGTTCCAAGTGGCCATCCACATCACACACGTGGCTGGGGCAGTTCTGGGAGAGAGTACAGAGTGTGAACTGCCCTGCTCAGTTAGAGGGGGGGAGGGAGGGAGAGGCGGAGGGACAGGTGGGTGGCTGGTGGTTTTCCCTGCCTGCAGCTGGCCTGTTCCAAGTGGTCATTCTCGTTAACATTGAATTTCAATTTTTCTTTTATTATAAGTGCAAGACTGTGGTTCATCCTGATTCTGGAAAGTGAACATTATCACACCTCTGGACCTTCTCTTGGTGCATCTCATTGTGAGCTCTCCAGGGGCTCCAGGAGTCTAAGACTCCTCTGGGCAGGCTGGGCTTGTCTGCTTTCCTTCAAAGCTCATTTGTATTTTTATGTAGTGATGCCAAATAGGGAAAATGGAAGATAGGAAAGAAGGGGAAATGGCTCAGAAGCTTGACAATCCAGGTAGAATCATAAATATACAGTCAAGGAAATAAAATACTGAAAGTACAAGCAGTCCTTTATATTCCACTGGCATTTCATGTCCCTCCTTGGAGCTCATGATTGGTGCAGTTACTTACACTTACGTTAAAGGAAGCTGTATGTAAATAATTTCATTTCTTAATAAATTAAATAACCCTATATTATCTGGCATAGGTAAAATTGTTCCAGGATAAACCCCTGAAATACATACATCTGGATGTGCTCCTAAAGTAAAGAAACTTTGCCCCAGGGCTGTGGTTTGGCAAGTCTTTGCTGGGCATGGTAAGGGAGGGGTAAGGCATTCTTTAATTTGGGTGGGCAAGAGTGTCTTGAAATCCCCACTGAGGCCTCCTGTTTGGTGGACTGCTGCTGTGCACTTGTAAAGCCCTGCTTGAGATTCATAAGGAGAACGCTGGAGTTTTCAAAGGCTTAGCACAACAATGGCTGTTGACCGTGAATGATCTCCTTACTTTTAACGCCTTTCTTCCCCTTCTTATCTTGTAAATACAATGAGGCTGATGCTCTAAATAAAAGAAGGCTGTATGAGTGTGTTCAAGTCTAAAATATAACTATTTGTAGTTGGTGTGATTAGTGTAATTCTTTCTTGTATGGAAGTTTTGTGAAATTTCTTATGGGGAAACTTTAATGCCCCATTTTTCCTTTGTGCTAATATCTTTATTCAAAAAGATTCTACGTTTTAATAGATTTCTCTAGAAATTGACTTTGTGATGTATGTACATTCTGTGAAAGATATTAACTTCGAGTTTTAAGGATTAATTTAAAGTTCCTGGCAATGCAAAAATAAGCAAGTGTATAAATAAACCAAAACTCCACAGGATCCCTAATGTTTCACAGTCTATTATCTTTCATTGATTAGAAAAAGAGCTATTTCAAATCTACCACTGCTCCCTACATAGCATGAAACATTTAGTAGTAAATATTTCATCCACAGGTGGATTTTGGATTAAATCACAGTGGGTTGTGTTTTGTTTGTTTGTTTTAAGACTGTGGCTTTGCCCCGCTGCTTTTTTTCCTCTGAAAAAGTGCAGCATGCATTCAGAGTTCCTTTGCCACTTCCTTCCCCAGACCATGACTTATGTTCTCATACTGGGAAAATCCCACGTTCCATTTTCTGACGTTATACATTTTCCCTTTAATCTCTTCCAAACCCCCATCATCACTAATGGTGTACCTTGTTGTCTGCCACTAAAATTTAAGAATATGTAATAAATTAAGGATGGTTCTACATTGCCTTTTATCTGACTAGCATCTGTGGGTGTCAGCTGCCAACAAGTAGCTCGGGTGTCTGGGCCGCTCCTGAATGCTCACAAGCTGACACACTGTCTTCTGATAAAAGGTACCTTCAAATATGCATGCGACTTTCAATATAACTTTTGTATGCTTGCACACTTCCTGTAAGAGAATCGCTCGACCTAATAAAATGACTTGGCTGGGACTTTGAAAAAGCTGGATATAAATATTGCTAGAAATTATAGAGCAAGCATAAATACTTCACTCTGAGCTTTGCCGAGCATTTTCAGGATGTTTCTGACCACAATTGTGAAACCTAAGCTTATCCCAGAGGAAGGACATGGGAGGGGGGAGGACAGAGTTAGTCACGCAGGATCACCAGTCCTCCCAGGGAGACTACAAAGTAATAGCTGCCCCCTAACATGGTTTCAGTGGTGATAAAGGAAGGGTTTTGTTCTTGTAGTTCTTATCTAATCAGTTACCCTTGTTTTGAGGATCTGTGTACAGCCCTCATCTAAAAATCTACATATCTGAGTTCAGACATACCTTGTTAAGACTGTCATGTTCAAACAGAGCACATATTATGTTCTCCAGAGAGACAGTATGTCCATGTGGGTGATAAGAACTGAAGTCAAAGCATTGCCAGTCTTATATGTTAATGGAATATTTTGTTCTAATTCTGTTCAAGGTGCTAAAAAAGTGTGTCTCTAAGCTGACATTTCTAATGAGTGAAGTATTTATTTTATTGCTCTAAAGCTACCATTGTAGATAAAGGTTAGTATGTGGTGATGATGATGGTGGTGGTGGTTGTGGTGGTGATGGTGGTGGTGGTGGTGACGGTGGCGGTGGTGGTGATGGTGGGTGGTGATGGTGGTGGTGGTGGTGGTGATGGCGGTGGTGGTGATGGTGGTGGTGATGGTGGTGGTGGTGGTGGTGGTAGTGATGATGTTGGTGATGGTGGTGGTGGTGGTGGTGGTGATGGCGGTGGTGGTGGTGGTGGTGGTGATGGCGGTGGTGGTGATGGTGGTGGTGATGGTGGTGGTGATGGCGGTGGTGGTGGTGGTGGTGATGAGGATGGTGGTGGTGATGGTGGTGGTGGTGGTGATGGTGGTGCTGGTGATGGTGGTGGTGATGGTGATTGTGGTGGTGATGAGGATGGTGGTGCTGGTGCTGGTGATTGTGATGGTGGTGGTGCTGGTGATTGTGGTGGTGATGGTGGTGATGGTGGTGGTGATGGTAATGGTGGTGGTGGTGGTGATGGTGCTGGTGGTGGTGATGGTGGTGGTGGTGGTGGTGGTAGTGATGATGTTGGTGATGGTGGTGGTGGTGATGGCGGTGGTGGTGGTGGTGGTGATGGTGGTGGTGGTGGTGATGAGGATGGTGGTGGTGGTGGTGATGGTGGTGGTGGTGGTGATGGTGGTGCTGGTGATGGTGGTGGTGATGGTGATTGTGGTGGTGATGAGGATGGTGATGGTGGTGCTGGTGCTGGTGATTGTGATGGTGGTGGTGATAGTGGTGGTGATGGTGGTGCTGGTGCTGGTGATTGTGATGGTGGTGGTGCTGGTGATTGTGGTGGTGATGGTGGTGATGGTGGTGGTGATGGTAATGGTGGTGGTGGTGGTGATGGTGATGGTGGTGGTGATGGTGCTGGTGATTGTGGTGATGGTGATGGTAGTGGTGGCGGTGGTGGTGATGGTGATGGTAATGGTGGTGGTGGTGGTGATGGTGGTGGTGATGACGGTGATGGTGGTGGTGGTGGTGGTAGTGATGGTGATGGTGGTGGTGGTGGTAATGGTGGTGGTGGTGGTGATGGTGCTGGTGATTGTGGTGATGGTGATGGTAGTGGTGGCGGTGGTGGTGATGGTGATGGTAATGGTGGTGGTGGTGGTGATGGTGGTGGTGATGACGGTGATGGTGGTGGTGGTGGTGGTAGTGATGGTGATGGTGGTGGTGGTGGTAATGGTGGTGGTGGTGGTGATGGTGGTGGTGATTGTGGTGATGGTGATGGTAGTGGTGGCGGTGGTGGTGATGGTGATGACGGTGGTGGTGGTGGTGATGGTGGTGGTGGTGATGATGATGGTGGTGGTGGTGGTGAAGGCTGAACCTGAGACATGTTCTGCTGAATGCTGAAGTTCTTCAGGATCAAGAGATGACTTTCCCCTTATACACATTCCTTTTATTTTGTACAACACGAAGCTCATGAAGAGAAAAGAACATAATACGTTATTTTCTTAATGCAGTTTTGCATTTGCTATTTTATTCCACAGCTTTTAATTTTATAATGAGATCTTGATGACAAGTTTCATATGAACAGTGAGCTGTCATTAATTGATTAGGATCCACTGTGTCAGTTTCTTTGTTCTGTCTTCCTGCTTGTCTGATGGATCAGATAGTGGAATGGTTAACAAAGGACTCACTAAGGTACTAGAGGGGTGTGTTCCAGACTAATTGGTGTGAATGCTAACTTTACAGTGCTGATCAGGTGTTCTTTTTATCATAATTTTCCAACGTGTCTCTGGTAGTATGATCCCTCCCTCTCGTTCCCTCTGCAAAACAGAGCTTAATAAACACAAGAACAAATATGACCGCTTGCTTTGTCCTGATCTTAATTCCCTAGTTTTAAACAAATCCCTCACCGCTGGCTCCTCATCTCTCCCACCATATGCTGAGATATACTCAGGGTGCTATAAATCATTCGGAATTAGAAGCTGTGCTTTGCATCTGACTTACTGGCTCATATATCGCCCACGTCCACCGCAACTGGCAAACGGTGGTGGTTTATTTTGGGGCTGGTATAAGAGGCTGTGTCCAAAGGCAGTGTGTCAGATAGGGGCTGAGATTGTCATGTAATGTGGCCTCAACTCTTGTCTCCTTGCCCAGACTGCACTCTCGAAGCTCAGCCCAAATATGTTAGAGGTGGCAAGCGTTACGGACGAAGGTCCTTACCTGAGTTTCAAGGATCCGTGGAGGAATTTTCAGAGGTGACAGTGATTGAGCCACTTGATGAAGAAGCAAGGCCTTCACACGTCCCAGCCAGCGACCACAGTGAGGTAAGAAATTGGACAGGCACATCCTTCTGGATCACAGGTATGGATACCCATGGATAGCCACATCACAGCGGTGCAGAGACAGGAGAACTGAGGGGTTTATGGCTTTTCTCAGCCATTTTTTCAACTACTTGCTAATCTTATTACTTGCCTTTTGGATATATGTGACTACTTTTTCTATTGTTTATATGTTTCATCTCTGTTTCAACTTTTGGAGAGCTGACCTTTCTGTGCATGCTTTATGTTTATACATTTTTGAATTCAGTTATTTTTATACTATCTGAGGTCTGCCACTTCTAGCTCTTCTTGGGAATATCTCTCTCCTCCACAGCGCTGTTATTTTTAGTTATGTAAAAAGCTAACCAACTCCTTCCCCCCAGACTATAAGACAGCCACCGTGACAGGTAAGAAATGAAAGCAGTGTGTTTAGGTATTTCAAGAGCCAGCATCTTGTCTTTTGTGGTGGGGCAAAGCAGCTTTGCAACTTCATCCTTGTCCCAGCGCTCAGCAGTTACCAGGGTTCTTAGTGGTTCTGTCCCACCGGGCATGTCTGGCTCCCCAGCAGTCAGAGATTACCCTGCCTCCCTCATCTCCCTTCTTTCCATTTGACACGGTGCTATAATCTACCAATAAAGGAGAAGCAGTGACATTTTCTTGTTTCTTTATGGCTCATTTACCAGCATACCATTTATAGAACATGATTGAAAGTGCCATGCTGAGCAAGCTCTAAATATTTCTTGTAAATCCCAGCTTAGACTGGGGATGCAGATATTTCAGATGTTCATATAAGCTGGGAAGCAGACAAAGTGCCTCAAGTTTCTTAAAGTAGTCTGTAGATCATAGGTTGTTAGGGGAGAATGAGTGTTTGTTGCTGTCTCAAGTCCATGTTCAGCTTGCTGAAATCTACAAGAAGCTTGCTCCAATAATGTCCCCAACAGTCAGACATCTGGCATCTTCACAAACCCAAAGGTACCCACAAACCCCACAAACTCAAAGGTAACTGGAAAGAGCTCAAGTATTGAACAAAAATGAAAACAACCACAAGTACTGCAATTTAGAAGACACGACTGGTCTGCTGATCAGATCACCTCTTTTTAAAATCAAGTGATACCTATCCTCACAATAGAAGTGAAGGAGCACTGGCAGAAATGTGAGCGAGAAGAGAGGAAGAAAAGCAGCTAGAGGGGATAAGGGAGATAGAAACCACAAAAATGGTGTGAGTAGTGCGGGTGAGAAGTGACAGGTGAAAACAGAAGGACCATGAGAAGCAAGAAGGAAAACATTGCCTAGAACATCACAGCGCTGGGGACCAATGGGTCTGGGGCAGAGGCTACTTCCCATCTTGGTTCAGTCGGTTTTAGACCCTTTCTTGGGTCCCTTTGAGAATTTAGATAGGGCCCTTTCCCCAGTAAAACACATAGACTCACATGCACAAAAGCGTTATATGTACTATTTCAGGGAGGCAAGTAATTTGCATACTTCAGTTATTGCAGGGTTCATAATATCTCGCTATCAGGAAGGGTATCATTTTATAACATTAAATCTGTTTCATAGCCCTAAATCATGTGGAATGTATCTGAGACATTTCTCTGTGAAAAAATGGTTAAAATAGGTCTCAACACTTTACTGGGGGAAGCTTTTCTTATATAGAAAACACCTTGAAGTCTAGTATCTCCTTTCTCCAACTGTTTTCAATACCTGAGGCACTGTTACTTGGTGCTCACAAATTAAATGGTTGCTTGTTTTTTTGAGAAGAGAGTTTCTAGTTACCACCTGGGGATATTCAGAAATGTTCTTGAGCAGAGCTGATTTTGTTGCTGGCAGGATATTTCTTATATCCTTATTTAATCTTGTTTACTGATTTCCAGGGAGATTTACTGTTTAAAAAGTGAGGCTTTGGTTTTATGTGTACATAAAATGAAGGGTTGAGGCCTGAGTCTGGGCAAAATCTTGCTGCTTTTGTCTTAGTGAAAGGGTATGTTGGGAGAATCATTTCACCCCCAATGAACTTCAGCTTCCCTAACTCTTCCAGAAACCTCTTAGGTGTTACCTTTTGACACTATAGATAGAAGCTTTAATGTAACGACCCACCATCAATAGAGAGCAAATAGAGTGCTATGGAGAGTCATTTGTCTCTGTCTGCTCTCCCCAAGGACTCTGACTTGACTTTGAGAGTATGTTATATCCCAACCAGAAAGCCTATAGTAGAATCAGATAACACGTTTTTACCTCCCCCTTTTTTTAATTGCTGAAAGTGGACTCAAACCAAAGTTCATCCAGCTGCTTTCTTGCCTAAAAATGAAGTGTTTTGCTAGCTGAATGGAGCCTGTCAGTTTTCAAGTTGATTCATCACTTTACAAGGTTAATAGAATCATGTGTGATGTTTTTGATGTTCCTCTTGGCCCTAAGAAGGGCCAGCCCCAGCTTCATGCAGTAACCATGGCCATGGGTCACGTGCGCTGCCCTCACGGGCTGTGGCATAATTTCTTCAGCATCGGTCTTGTTGCATCCTGTTGTGTCAAGATAGCGCTCCTGTTTCCTGGCCAGTTTCTGCAATAGCCTCAGCAGTTGAGGGCCACTCAGTTGGCCAACACAGTTCAAGCTCTGGGCAGCATGGCCTTGCTCTAGAAACCCTCCTCCCTTCTACAGAAGCTGTCTAGGGCTCAGTGGAGTGCCAGGTCATCTTCCCTTTTCTAGAGTGGCCCTCAGGTCGGGAAGATGAGGAGAGCAAGATTCTCAATGAACTGTGGGATTTGTTTATTCTTAACTTACAAGGAGTTCAGAACCTGTCAGGAGTTCTTTATTGTACTTCTGGCTTTTTTTCTCCCTTTTGGTTGCTTCAGGCCCATTTCTCTCCTGCCCGTGGTGTTAAGAATTTTTTCCTTGGGTGTGTTTGTTATCAGGGACTCATACCTCATCTCAGTGCTGCTGGGCAGTATTGAAGGTGGGAGGGGGCTGGGTCTCCCGTGACATAAATATTTCATGAGGAGTAGTGAGATGGAGAGCTGGAGACAAGCCTTCTTGGTTTGACTGTGGGTTTCTTCTGACTCCTGGGTCCTGGCTTAGGGGTTCCTAGCTTGCCCTGAGACTGCAGTTTCTCCTGTCCTCAGACAGGCCTCATTTTTCCTGAAGACCAGAGGACCTGAATCTGTTGTCAGAAGTTCTATGGAGGAGAAGTCTGGCTGTTGCTACCCAACAGGAGACTGATTTCAGCCCTAAGATGAATCAAGTAATTATCTCATTTATCTGAGGACTTGGGAGGGGTGCAATGCAATGGAATGGTGTCACAAGCCACCTATAAAAGCTGTCCTCATGGTGGCTCGCTTCCTTCTAGGAACTCATCCTGTAGGGATATGTGAGCAGACAGTCATCTGAAGGGATAAAAGAGTAATCCCTTCCCTGCTTCCCTCTGGGGTTGTTCAAGAGTTGGGGAATTGCTAAGAGTGGACATTTCATTCCTAGGCTCCTGGACTAGTGGTTCACAATGTTCTTTATGCATCGTTGTTTGGAAGGCCTTCTCCCACATGTACAACAAATATTTATTTATTCATTCATTCATTCATTCATTCATTCATTTATTGGCTGTGTTGGGCCTTCGTTGCTGTGCGCGGGCTTTCTCTAGTTGTGGCGAGCAGGGGCTACTCTTCTTTACGGTGCACGGGCTTCTCATTGCAGTGGCTTCTCTTGTTGCAGAGCATGGGCTCTAGGCTCCCGGGCTTTAGTATTGTGGCACGTGGGCTCAGTAGTTGTGGCTCGTGAGCTCTAGAGCGCAGGCTCAGTAGTTGTGGTGCACGGGCTTAGTTGCTCCGCGGCATGTGGGATCTTCCCAGACCAGGGCTTGAACCCATGTCCCTGCATTGTCAGGCAGATTCTTAACCACTGTGCCACCAGGGAAGCCCATGTACAATAAATTTATACGTAATTCTCAGTAGTCATGATTCTCTGTAGTCTACTTGCAACTCCACCATTTCCCTCTCATCCAAGAAAACAGAAATGCAGGCAAGTAAGAGTGATGCTATTGTAGAGATTGCTTTCAAGCACCTAAATTTTTAACGTAAGTTCCACGTGAAGATCCAGGCTTCTTTAGTTACAGCAGTTTGGAACTCCCCCCATGACCATTCATGGTGCACCACTGTGATGGCTTGGGTGAGAACCCATGTTGTGACTGTGGGATCGCAAGTGCTTCACACTTTGGCCTCATCCGCTGAATAGAATATATAAGTCTTAACCTTGTTATGAGGTTGTGTTCGACTTTTGTTTCAGTCCGCATGTTAAAGCCCGAACATAAATTGTAAACATTTTAATCATCTCCACCCTCCCCTCCCCCCAGCTTTGTTCAGGCAGTTTCTTTCCTGATGAAACAGAAAATATCTAACCTAACTATTAAGTGTGTCTCCCCTACCAAGTTTACTTTACAAGGCCCTAAAGCCTTTGCACAGGGAAAGGCCACTGTAATCTTGCTAAATTTTCAGCACTAAAGTGTGTATTTCAGAATTTCATTTAGAAACCCTGAAGCAAAATGTGCTAGTTCACAAGTGACAGGTGGGTTCCACTGTCTGGCTGAAATGTGCATTCACCTTCCAATTTACTGTGTTTACCTGGCAAATGGATCCCTTGGGAGTCTGACCTCTCATCTGGGGTGGTATTGAAAGGAAAGTGGTGATTTTTCTTTGTTTGTGGGATCATTTTCACTCAAGGCAATTCAGTTGGACATTCTATTCTGAATTAATCCAGACTAACAAAGGGCACATTCTGGAATTTTAGATTCTGAAGAGTATATATTCCCACCCCACCCCCATATATGCATATATGCAGTGGCTACTGAACTGACCTTGAATTTTATAAGGGTTTCTTCTAAGGGTAGCTGGAAGTTGGGGAGAAAAACAAAACTAATTCTTGGTTTTATTCTGCATTACTCAGACATGGTAGGAAAGGTTGACAATTAATACAATTGGGGCAGGGCCACTTTGCTTTCTGCCCTTGTTCAAAACAGGGGACACCTTGTTAACTGTTTTCCTCCACAGGGAATAAACTGGGTCTAGTAAGATTCTTATCAAGAGCCAGAGGCTTTAAACAATGATTTCTTCAACTGTAGACAATAGTAGTGTAAGCCAAAACCGTGCAGTTTAAGTGAGGACCTGAGAGAAAAGTTAAAGCCCATTGCTTCATTCAGCGGAGAATGGACAAGCAAATCAAGCCCTTGTGTCGGACTGTGAGGGTAGGAGGATGAGTGGTCGTTATTTAAAAACAAAAACAGAAACACAAAGAACCCCCAAACTGATTTTACTACCCTCCATAAAATCAATCTTCTTCCAGAAGTGCAAAACTGACTTGTGTCCCCCTTTTGTTCATTTTCATATATGCATAACTTTGCGGTTGAACTTCATAAATTATTCATTTACATTGTATAGAGTAAATATTTAATTCTGGAGCAAACTTCTTAATGACTGAGAGAAGTTTTTCTAAGAGCTTTTGTAGTTGAAATGCACCTATTTTCCAGTTACTCGCCCGTTACATTTTTTGTTCTAGTCTTTGACAAAGTAAGCAATTTCATTACTGATGCCATTCGTTTCCATCAGATAATATGACATCATCAGGATAGGTTTTTGGGGTTTTTTCCCCTTTATATTTCTTGAGTATTATTAGATCATCTCCAGCTATTCTCAGAGATGAAACACTCATTCAAGATGCAACTATACATCACTTGAAAGTGATATAAAGAAGCCCCTTCAAAGCTAATAAGATGTTTTCATTCTAACAGATTCAGCTTTCAGACTTTCAGGCTTTGCTGTTCTGCTAAGTCCTCCTGACTTGATCCCAGAGGAAATTCCCTTGGAGTCTAGCCCTCATTCTCACCTCCTTGCAGGTCAACAATTTCTAATATTTATTTTCTAACTAGAAAATAAAATAGACAACACATCAAAAATTAACAAGTTAATTTTAATGCTAATAGTAACATTTTCCAACTATACCATTAAGTCTTTTTCAAATAGGAGAGCAGTATTCACTGTCTGTTGAGAACAACTCTGATAAGCAGGATACCACAAGCAGATGTATGAAAGAATCCCTTTCCTGTAAGGACTTTAAAATCCAGTGAAACAAAACCAGTCCCCAACCTTGGTAGAAGAGGCTTAAGGCTGGGATTCCTTTAGATTCAGCATTTCTTCACACTGGCAGTACTGAAGGCTGTTTGGCAGGACTCATCTAAATGTGTGTGCATTTAAAAATCATACACTGGGCCTCCCTGGTGGCGCAGTGGTTGAGAGTCCGCCTGCCGATGCAGGGGATACGGGTTCGTGCCCCGGTCTGGGAGGATCCCATATGCCGCGGAGCGGCTGGGCCCGTGAGCCATGGCCGCTGGGCCTGCGCAACTGGAGCCTGTGCTCCGCAACGGGAGAGGCCACAACAGTGAGAGGCCCGCATACAGCAAAAAAAAAGAAAAAAAAAAAAAAAATCATACACTAATTCTTGTTATCCGCAACACTTACTTGTAGCTTTTAACTGCTTTTAAAGATAAAGGAACTGATTTGCATTCTAGTCATGACAGCCCTGCAACTGAGCAGCTTGTCCCTGGGTTCAGAATAGAGAGATTGGGAGCGGGGCTGTCAGGCCCCCTTTCATCGCCCCTTTGCCTTCCTTCAGATGCGGGAGAGGTGGAGATGAAGTCCTAAGAAGCGTGTCCCTGCAGGAACAGTAGCCAGCCTTGCTGGGTGCACTTAGCTTCCAGTACCTGCCCAGAGCACGGGCTTTGTCAGTATTTAGGATTGTTAGTTAAATATGCTACAGATGCTGTGTTTTTAAAAGTCCTAAGGTTTCCATCATAAGTATCTCCTAAACTGATCCTGTTTTTCTGCAGAGACTTCCTGTGCTTAAGTGTGCTGCTCTTGTAAAATGGACACTATGGCTCAGTGTGCTGGGGGAGCTTTGTTGCTTTAATAAATTTCTTTTCTCTTCTCTCTGGGCTTGCAAGACTTTCCCTTTTACCAAAAAAAAAAAAAAAAAAAAAAATCTGCTTAAGGCTGCTGAGATCAGTTCAGCAACCTCTGCTGGGAAAGAATAGCCCCGTGTGTGCCCCCGGTAATCGCTTTAATTAGCCGAACATTCTGAGGGGCACAGAGGTCTGCGTCGGAGCAGATGGCTGGTGGGTCTGCGGCTGGGCTCCTGTGGGCAGGGGCTGCACCAGACCCACAGGCTGCAGATGCTGGCCCGGCCTCGGGGCTGGAAGCCCTGGGATCCAAGAGGCTCGGGCCATCTGTTCCGCCGTCCAGCGAAGCAGGTGTCCTTCCAAAGAAAGCATTCCTGAAAGCAGTGCAGCCCACAGGTGCAGGGCACCCTCATCCAGCTGTAGGACAGCCCGAGAGCTGACCACAGTGGCCAGCATGACTGAGACGCATAGCCCACGGCGGGGGTGTGTGGGACTCCCTTTGTCTGCCTACCTGGCGGTGCAGGGCACTTCTTTCTGCAGCAGCCATTTTAGGACCGGGCAACCTCTGACCGGCTCCCCTCTGTCTGCTCTCACGGGGCCTATTGGCCAGCACACATGGCATGGTGGGCCCTGCCAGATGTGGCCACCCAGGGAACACTGTCCACAGCACGGAGGGCCCCGGGGAGGCCCTGCTCCTACGTTGAATCAAAAGTTGATTGCTTCATCACAACTAACACACTTAAAGCTGGAGTTTCTACAGAGTTTCTTCTGGGTTTGTTCTTAAAGCTGACACTGGTCTGTCTGCTGTTTCTTTCCTCTGCCATTGTCCTAGTGTTGAACACCCAGGTAGTAGGAATAGTAATTATAAAATTTATTTACATAACAGACAGCACTTAATTTGCAGCAGGCACTGTTTCAAGTGCTTTCCAAAAACTAGCACACCCTCGTAGGTAGGTATTATTCACTTACCCCCGAGGAAACTGAGGCACACAGGGATTAAGTAACTTGCCCAAGCTTGCACAGCCAGTAAGTGAAGAGTCCAGCTCTGGAGTCTAAACCCTTAACCACTTCATTGTTCTGGCTGAAATAATAACAAGAGCTAACATTTCCTAAGAGCCAGGCATATGCCTCCATGTCCCTATCAGGTGGGTCACTCCCACTTCGCAGATGAAATAAGGTATCGAGGGGTCACACGATGTGGCAGGGCCAGACTTAACCCCGGCAATCTCCCCCGGCTACCATTTTGCCTCCAGAGTCAGGAATTGCTGAATGATTTTTTAAAATTTATTAATATCCATTCTTTCTCCAGTGAGAGGCTACATAAGATTTCAAAGGAACAAGTTGAAAATCCTTTTTTATGAATAGTATGGAGAACACATCCCAGCAATTGCCACCCCCTTCCTCTCCCACTTTTCCAGAGGTGTTTGCGATTACCTCCCTTCCAGTACTCATGGCTGATCTGTGTCTAGAGGCCATCTGCCAGGCTTTCACTGTGCTGGGTAAACCGTCAGCAATTAAAAGACCTTGTTCCAGAGTGATGCCTCCTTTTATTGGTGGCGTTCCAGTAGCCGAATGATCAAATCCCCCCCAACCTTCTAACCTGCCTTCCCTTCCCTCTCCCCCTGCTTTTTAATTGGAACTAGCTGGCCCCAGGCAGTGAGAATGAAAATAAAAGAGCCGTGAATGAATTGAATCTGCTCCCACCCACCCCCCACCCCACTGAAAATGCAATTTAATAACAAACATTCAGACACCCATGTGCTTACCCCTTCTTAAAGGAATAGGCCCTTGGGGGAGACAGGGAAGAAGCATAACAAAACATCTGGGTGGCAAACTCAATCTCCAGTTGAAGTGGTCTTGGAATGAAAATGTAGCCCTTAGCATAAGCTTGCTTCTCCTTCTAGCAGGGGTGGTCTTAGCTGGATCTAGGCTTCTTACACAGGGCCATGGAGAAATGCTTGGGAAATCGTTACCCTTGGAGATGTTAAAATAAGTTATCCCTTACCTTGCCAATACTTGCCCTAAGAGTTCGTGTGAAATCACTTAAACTGCTGTACCTGATGCCATTGGGTTAGGCTGTCTGAAGAATGCCTCTTTGGATGGCTGTGGTCACAGTCCCCAAGGCAGGTCTCAGACGAGTGTCCTTGATCTTCCCACACTCTGCTAAGTTTAGGAGGCATTGGCACAGAGCAGCTTTCACCCTCCTGAAAGCGCCTGGACCTCCCACCAAGCATGGTCTCTCCATCACAGGTCACAGTACAGGAGGACATGGCTGACTAGCAGAGTGGTACATACCAAGGCCACAGAAGTTTCCCTTTCTCCCCACCCCCAGGTCACAGGGAATTCATTTAGTGAGAATTCAGGGGCAGGTGGGCAAAAGAAATAGTGAAGTTGTACCTATTTATATGGTATAAACAACATTTATAACAGTAAGGGAAATAAAATGGTTTCCCATATTCCCTCAACCAAGTATATATATATATACTTACTGTCTCTGTTTCCTTCCAGTCTTTGTCTAATTGTATAAATGTTTTTTTTTCCAGTGGTAATCATAGTGTTGATGACATTTTTGTTGTGGTCTTTCATTTAACATTTCATGTTTTTCATGCTCCTACATGGTTTTATAATTATACTTCTATCGACTACATTATGATGTATCATTATACTTTATGCCCCATTGTTGAATATTTAAATTGTTTTCAGTACTTTACTTTTACAGAAAGTGCTAAATGTACATATTTACATATATACTTTTTTTCTTTCTTTGATTTTATTGCCATCAGGAATCATATGAAACTGGATCAAAGAGCATGAACATTTTCATGACTTTTGATACATAAAGCCATTTTCTTTACTAAAAGAGTAATATCGATTTATATTGTTACCAGTAACATAAACAGGCCTATTTTAAATCATAACCTTGTTGGTAATAGGAGTTATATTCTTAAATACTTTGCTAATTTAATGGGAACAAAAAGATTCCTTGGTTTTAATTTATACTTCTTTGATTGCTATTGAAATGAACCTTTCCCCACATCTGTTTAATTGTGTTGCCTCTTATGTGAATTGTCTGTTTGTATTCTTTGCATATCTGCTGGATACTTGGCACTTTTCTTACAAATTTATATAAATAACTGGTACTCCCCAGGGTCACTCAAATTAGTGCTTTAAGTTTGAACATGGTAATGAAAAAAACCTGCAAATATAAACCTAACATATACTACATAAACATGTGTCCAAGAAAAATAATATCAAATTTTATAGTGCTTATTAGGTGCCAGGCACAATTCTAAGCATTTTACCCAGCTCTGTGAAATATGTACTACTTTAGTCCCATTTTATAGATGGAGAAACTGAGGCAAAAGAGGTTAAGAAACTTATCCAAGGTTAACCCAGTAAGTAAGCCAGGATTCAGAGCCAGGCAGTCTGGCTTCCAACCTCGATTTCTTACTAGTTAGAGGTGAGACTCAGGGCAAGAGGGCAGCCGGGAAGAGTAGATCAGATAAGGCACCCAGTTGCATAGACTCATGAGATATTAGAAACTGTATATTGGAGCCTCTTGCTCCTTTGAACTAATTAATTGCTCACTGGTTTCAAATGGATCAAGAAGTAAGTGAGCAAATGTAAGAAATAAACTTTTCTGTAGCAAGATACATACCTTGTTGCTTTCTTACCAAGGATTTTTTGAAGGTATGTGTTTGCATTTTTCCAGCTGTGTATCCCAGCAGGGGCTTGTCCAGTGATACGTATTCTCCTGCCATTTCTCATGTCAGCTTGTGCTGTTAAAAATCATCCCTTACTAGTAATTTGGTAGGTTTTATTTTGATGGTTCTTAGATGATAGAGACCTATTTTTTTTTTGGCTTTTTAAAAATTTTAATATTTTTTTAATTGCAGTATAGTTGACTTACAATGCTGTGCCAGTCTCTGCTGTACAGCAAAGTGACTCAGTTGTACACATACATTTTTTTTAATATTCTTTTCCATTATGGTTTATCACAGGATATTAAATATAGTTCCCTGTGTTATACAGTAGGACCTTGTTGTTTATCCATCCTATATATAATAGTTTACATCTGCTAATCCCAAACTCCCAGTCCTTCCCTCCCCCTTTTTTATGGCTGAGTAGTATTCCATTGTATATATGTACCACATCTTCTTTATCCATTCATCTGTCAATGGACATTTTGGTTGTTTTCATGTTTTGGCTATTGTGAATAGTGCTGCTATGAACATAAGGGTTCATGTACCTTTTTGAATTATAGTTTTGTCTGGGTATATGCCCAGGAGTGGGATTGCTGGATCATAGAGTAATTCTATTTTTAGTTTTCTGAGGAACCTCCACACTGTTTTCCATAGTGGCTGCACCAGCTTACATTCCCACCAATAGTGTAGGAGTGTTCTCTTTTCTCCACACTCTCTCTAGCATTTGTTATGTGTAGACATTTTAATGATGGCCATTCTGACTGGTGTGAGGTGATACCTCACTGTACTTTTGATTTCCATTTCTCTAATAATTAGTGATGGTGTGCATCTTTTCATGTGTCTACTGGCCATCTGCATGTCTTCTTTGGAGAAACGTCTATTAAGGTCTTCAGCCCATTTTTCAATTGGGTTGTTTTTCTGTTGTTGAGTTGTATGAGCTGTTTGTATATCTTGGAGATTAAGCCCTTGTCTGTTGCATCACTTGCAGATATTTTCTCTCATTCCATAGGTTGTCTTTTCATTTTTGTTTTCGTTGTTGTTGTTGTTTTTATGGTTTCCTTTGCTGTGCAAAAGCCTGTATGTTTGATTAGGTCCCATTTGTTTATTTTTGTTTTCATTTCTGTTGCCCTGGGGACTGACCTAAGAAAACATTGGTACAATTTATGTCAGAGAATATTTTGCCTATGCTCTCTTCTAGGAGTTTTATGGTGTCATGTTTTATGTTTAACTCTTTAAGCCATTTTCAGTTTATTTTTTTGGATGGTTTGAGTGTGTTTTCTAATTTCATTGATTTACATGTAGCTGTCCAACTTTCCCAACACCACTATTTTATTTGTGTTAGGTGGACTGAATAGATTTCATTTTAGGGTGTTTCCAACTTATATACTGAATACTGAATTTTCACCATTTTGGGTGCCAAAGTAGTACGAGCATTTCAATCATTTGCTCTATTGGGTGAGGAAATAAATGTGGAGGGACAGACAGGCAGGATGCTTTTATTCGTGGGGCTTTATTGACTTAAAACTTTAAAAATAAAAACAGGAGGGGACCTTCAAGATGGTAGAGGAGTAAGACGTGGAGATCACCTTCCTTCCCACAAATACATCAAAAATACATCTACACATGGAGCAACTCCTACAAAACACCTACTGAATGCTGGCAGAAGACCTCAGACTTCCCCAAAGGCAGGAAACTCCCCACGTACCTGGCCAAGTGGCTGACAGGGTCTTGGTGCTCTGGCTGGGTGTCAGGCCTGAGCCTCTGAAGTGGGAGAGCTGAGTTCAGGACATTGGTCCACCAGAGACCTCCCGGCCCCACGTAATATCAAACAGCAAAAGCTCCCCCAGAGATCTCCATCTCAATGCTAAGACCCAGCTCCACACAACAACCAGGAAGCTACAGTGCTGGACACCCTATGTCAAACAATGGCAAGACAGGAACACAACCCCACCCATTAGCAGAGAGGCTCCCTAAAATCATAATAAATTCACAGTCACACCAAAACACACCACTGGCGGTGGTCCTGCCCACCAGAAATACAAGATCCAGTCTCATCCACCAGAACACAGTCATCAGTACCCTCACCAAGAAAGCCTACACAACCCACTGAACCAACCTTACCCACTGGGGGCAGACACCAAAAACAACAGGAGCTACGAACCTGCAGCCTGTGAAAAGCACACCCCAAACATAGGAAGTTAAGCAAAATGAGAAGACAGAGAAATACACACCAGATGAAGGAGCAGGGTAAGAACCCACCAGACCAAACAAATGAAGAGGAAATAGGTAGCCTACCTGAAAAAGTATTCAGAATAATGATAGTAAAGATGATCCAAAATCTTGGAAATAGAATGGACGAAATACAAGAAACGTTTAACGAGGACCTAGAAGAACTAAAGAGCAAACAAACAACGATGAACAACACAATAAATGAAATTTAAAATTCTCCAGGAGGAATTGATAGCAGAATAACTGAGGCAAAAGAATGGATAAGTGACCCAGAAGATAAAATAGTGGAAGTAACTACCACAGAGCAGAATAAAGAAAAAAGAATGAAGAGAATTGAGGACAGTCTCAGAGACCTCTGGGACAACCTTAAACACACCAACATTCGAATTATAGGGGTCCCAGAAGAAGAAGAGAAAAGAAAAGGGACTGAGAAAATATTTGAAGAGATTATAGTTGAAAACTTCCCTAATATGGGAAAGGAAATAGCCAATCAAGTCCAGGAAGCACAGAGACTCCCATACAGGATAAATCCAAGGATAAACAGGCCAAGACACATATTAATCAAACTATCAAGAATTAAATACAAAGGAAAAATATTAAAAGCAGCAAAGGAAAAGCAACAAATAACATACAAGGGAATCCTCATAAGGTTAACAGCTGATCTTTCAGTAGAAACTCTGCAAGCCAGAAAGGAGTAGCAGGACATATTTAAAGTGATGAAAGGGAAAAATCTACAACCAAGATTACTCTACCCAGCAAGGATCTCATTCAGATTCGACGGAGAAATTAAAACCTTTACAGACAAGCAAAAGCTAAGAGAACTCAGCACCATGAAACGAGCTTTAGAACAAATGCTAAAGGAACTTCTCTAGGCAGGAAACACAAGAGAAGGAAAAGACCTACAATAACAAACCCAAAACAATTAAGAAAATGGTAATAGGAACATACATATCAATAACTACCTTGAATGTAAATGGATAAATGCTCCAACCAAAAGACATAGACTGGCTGAATGGATACAAAAACAAGACCCATATATATGCTGTCTACAAGAAACCCACTTCAGACCTAGGGACACATACAGACTGAAAGTGAGGGGATGGAAAAAGATATACCATGCAAATGGAAATCAAGAGAAAGCTGGAGTAGCAATTCTCATATCAGACAAAATAGACTTTAAAACAAAGACTATTACAGGAGACAAAGAAGGACACTACATAATGACCAAGGGATCAATGCAAGAAGAAGATATAACAATTGTAAATATTTATGTACCCAACATAGGAGCACCGCAATTTATAAGGCAAATGCTAACAGCCATAAAAGGGGAAATCGACAATAACACAATCATAGTAGGGGACTTTAACACCCCACTTTCACCAATGGACAGATCATCCAAAATGAAAATAAATAAGGAAACACAAGCTTTAAATGATACATTAAACAAGATGGACTTAATTGATATTTGTAGGACATTCCATCCAAAAACAACAGAATACACTTTCTTCTCAAGTGCTCATGGAACATTCTTCAGGATAGACCATATCTTGGGTCACAAATCAAGCCTTGGTAAATTTAAGAAAATTGAAATCGTATCAAGTATCTTTTCCAACCACAACGCTATGAGACTAGATATCAATTACGGGAAAAAAACTGTAAAAAATACAAACACATGGAGGCTAAACAATATACTACTTAATAACCAAGTGATCACTGAAGAAATCAAAGAGGAAATCAAAAAATGCCTAGAAACAAATGACAATGGAGACACGACGATCCAAAACCTATGGGATGCAGCAAAAACAGTTCTAAGAGGGAAGTTTTTAGCAATACAATCCTACCTCAAGAAACAAGAAACGTCTCAAATAAACAACCTAACTTTAAACCTAAAGCAATTAGAGAAAGAAGAACAAAGGAAAACCCAGAGTTAGCAGAAGGAAAGAAATCATAAAGATCAGATCAGAAATAAATGAAAAAGAAACGAAAGAACAATAGCAAAGATCAATAAAACTAAAAGCTAGTTCTTTAAGAAGATAAACAAAATTGATAAACCATTAGTCAGACTCATAAAGAAAAAAAGGGTGAAGACTCAAACCAATAGAATTAGAAAGTAGAAGTAACACCTGACACTGCAGAAATACAAAGGATCATGAGAGATTACTACAAGCAACTGTATGCCAATAAAATGGGCAACCTGGAAGAAATGGACAAATTCTTAGAAAAGCACAAGCTTCCGAGATGAATCAGGAAGAAATAGAAAATATAAACAGACCAATCACAAGTGCTGAAATTGAAACTGTGATAAAAAATCTTCCAACAAACAAAAGCCCAGGGCCAGATGGCTTCACAGGCGAATTCTATCAAACATTTAGAGAAGAGCTAAAACCTGTCCTTCTCAAACTCTTCCAAAATATAGCAGAGGGAGGAACACTCCCAAACTCATTCTACGAGGCCACCATCACCCTGATACCAAAACCAGACAAGGATGTCACAAAGAAAGAAAACTACAGGCCAATATCACTGATGATCATAGATGCAAAAATCCTCAACAAAATACTAGCAAACAGAATCCAACAGCACATTAAAAGGATCATACACTATGATCAAGTGGGGTTTATCCCAGGAATGCAAGGATTCTTCAATATATGCAAATCGATCAATGTGATACACCATATTAACAAATTGAAGAATAAAAACCATATGATCATCTCAATAGATGCAGAAAAAGCTTTTGTCAAAATCCAACACCCATTTATGATTAAAAACCCTCCAGAAAGTAGGCATAGAGGGAACTTACCTCAGCATAATAAAGGCCATGTATGACAAACCCACAGCCAGCATCGTCCTCAATGGTGAAAAACTGAAACCATTTCCTCTAAGATCAGGAACAAGACAAGGTTGCCCACTCTCAGCACTATTATTCAACATAGTTTTGGAAGTTTTAGCCACAGCAATCAGAGAAGAAAAGGAAATAAAAGGAATACAAATTGGAAAAGAAGAAGTAAAGCTGTCACTGTTTGCAGATGACATGATACTATACATAGAGAATCCTAAAGATGCTACCAGAAAACTACTAGAGCTAATCAATGAGTCTGGTAGAGTTGCAGGACACAAAATTAATGCACAGAAATCTCTGGCATTCCTATACACTAGTGATGAAAAATCTGAAAGTGAAATTAAGGAAACACTCCCATTTACCATTGCAACAAACAGAATAAAATACCTAGGAATAAACCTACCTAAGGAGATAAAAGACCTGTATGCACAAAACTATAAGACACTGATGAAAGAAATTAAAGATGATACAAACAGTTGAAGACATATACCATGTTCTTGGATTGGAAGAATCAACATTGTGAAAATGACTATACTACCCAAAGTAATCAACAGGTTCAGTGCAATCCCTATCAAACTACCAATGGCATTTTTCACAGAACTAGAACAAAAAATTGCACAATTTGTATGGAAACACAAAAGACCCCGAATAGCTAAAGCAATCTTTTTTTTTTTTTTTTTGCGGTACACGGGCCTCTCACTACTGTGGCTTCTCCCGTTGCGGAGCACAGGTTCCGGATGCGCAGGCTCAGCGGCCATGGCTCACGGGCCCAGCCGCTCTGCGGCATGTGGGATCTTCCCGGACCGGGGCACGAACCCGTGTCCCCTGCATTGGCAGGTGGACTCTCAACCACTATGCCACCAGGGAAGCCCTAGCCAAAGCAATCTTAAAAAAGAAAAACAGAGCTGGAGAAGTCAGGCTCCCTGACTTCAGACTATACTACAAAGCTACAATAATCAAGACAGTATGGTACTGGCAAAAAACCCACAGAAATATAGATCAGTGGAACAGGATAGAAATCCCAGAGATAAACCCACACACGTATGGCCGCCTTATCTTTGATAAAGGAGGCAAGAATATACAATGGAGAAAAGACAGCCTCTTCAATAAGTGGTGCTGGGAAAACTGGACAGCTACATGTAAAAGAATGAAATTAGAACACTCCCTAACACTATACACAAAAAATAAACTCAAAATGGATTAAAGACCTAAATGTAAGGCCAAACACTATCAAACTCTTAAATAAAAACATAGGTAGAACATTCTTTGATATAAATCACAGCAAGATCCTCCTAGAGAAATGGGGATAAAACCAAAAATAAACAAATGGGACCTAATGAAACTTCAAAGCTTTTGCACAGCAAAGGAAACCATAAGCAAGACGAAAAGACAGTCCTCAGAATGGGAGAAAATATTTGCAAGTGAAGCAACTGACAAAGGATTAATCTCCCAAATATACAAGCAGCTCATGCAGCTCAATATCAAAAAAACAAACAGCCTAATCCGAAAATGGGCAGAAGCCCTAAACAGATATTTCTCCAAAGAAGATGTACAGATTGCCATCAAAGACATGAAAGGATGCTCAACGTCAGTAATCATTAGAGAAATGCAAATCAAAACTACAATGAGATATCACCTCACACCGTTCATAATGGCCATCATCAAAAAATCTACAAACAGTAAATGCTGGAGAGGGTGTGGAGAAAAGGGAACCCTCTTGCACTGTTGGTGGGAATGTAAATTGGTACAGCCACTATGGAGAACAGTATGGAGGTTCCTTAAGAAACTAAAAATAGAACTACCATATGACCCAGCAATCCCACTACTGGGCATATACCCTGAGAAAACCATAATTCAAAAAAGTCATGTACCACAATGTTCATTGCAGCTCTATTTACAATAGCCAGGATATGGAAGCAACCTAAGTGTCCATCGACAGATGAATGGATAAAGAAGATGTGGCACATATATACGATGGAATATTACTCAGCCATAAAAAGAAATGAAATTGAGTTATTTGTAGTGAGGTGGAAGGACCTAGAGTTTTTCATACAGAGTGAAGTGAGTCAGAAAGAGAAAAACAAATACTGTATGCTAACACGTATATATGGAATCTAAAAAATAAATGGTTCTGAAGCACCTAGGGGCAGGACAGGAATAAAGACGCAGATGTAGAGAATGGAGTTGAGGACACGGGGAGGGGGAAGGGTAAGCTGGGACGAAGTGAGAGAGTAGCATTGATATATATTCACTTCCAAACGTAAAACAGATAGCCAGTGGGAAGCAGCTGCACAGCACAGGGAGATCAGCTCTGTGCTTTGTGACCACCTAGAGGGGTGGGACAGGGAGGATGGGAGGGAGACGGAAGTGGGAAGATATATGGGGATATATGTATACGTATAGCTGATTCACTTTGTTATACAGCAGAAACTAACACACCATTGTAAAGCAATTATACTCCAATAAAGATGTTAAAAAATAAAAATAAAAAAAGTAAAAACAATTGAATTCTGCCCAGAAACAATAGTAAGAAAATCTAGAGTGCTGTTTCCTCCATTGCTCCCTCCCCACCCTCACACCTCATATCCATCCATCAGGGTTGAGATATTTCTTTATGTGGAAATGTAGCCTGATAAAATTGTAATCACAAACAAGTAAAAAATCACACTGTGCCCCAAATCACCTTCCATAGATATACCATGTATATTAGTGACTTTCAGTTGTACTCTGAATGAGTTGTAGTAGGATTATATGTTTTGAATTATAGCCTTTTTAATGTCTCTCTGTGGCAAGAATAATTTATCTCAGTGCTGTCAGTTTGGGGTTTCAGCTCAGTGTGGCAAATTTTGGTGAACTCTTTGAATTGGTGCTATCTTCAGTATCTTTCTGAGTGAAATATGGAACTGTGAAATCCTGGTAGATAGTTGTCCTTCAGTTAAGAGGAGAGCAACAAAATAGATGTGCCTAGGTTGCCTGAAAGAACTTCAACTCATATCAACTTGAACAAGCTACTGAAATATTTAACCTAAGAATTTTAGGTTGCACACTGTCTGCCATGAGGAATCTAGGCTCTGGAGATGGGAGTTAATTAGGCTTATTTTCCTGTTCAGTTCATTACAGGATCTAAGAAATCAGTTCACCTTGTACAGTCCAGCCACCATGGAGAGGAGGCTGGTTATTTGTTCTCAAAGGCAGCTTCATTCATAAAGTTGGATCTTTGCTGGGACAGCGGCAGGTTTTAAACGGGGGGGACACCTTTTCTCAACAGAGTTTCCTGCCTGAGATGGTTGTAGAACCTACCAACAGGAGTGATTAGGAAGCTTACTGATGAGGCCGGAGACCGCTGTGGACCTACTCGTTGCCAATGGTTGGAAGCAGATCTGTGCATGCTTGCCTGTGGAGCATGGGCTGGATTTTGGTTCTGACCTGTGCCCTGGGCTGGGTGCTTTTGTGCAGTACACAAACTACAACTGTGTACGCTGTGTCTTGGAAAAGACCCAGTAGTAACACAGCACGATAAGGGGACAAAATGATCTAGTTCAGATCAATTTCACTGCTTTTAATGTAGTAATTTACTGCTAACGTACATTTTATTTAACTTGAGCTTTCTAGCCTACCTGCTTTGGGTTGCATCTCTGTCTCCTCACTGTGCTAGAAACACACCAGTCTCACTCATCCTGGTCTCCACACGTCGGCAAATAGTAACTGCTCCTTTCTTTCCACCTGGCCGTCTCCAGCTTATCTCTCAGGTCTCAGTTAGACCTCGCTTCTTGCAGGAAGTCTACCCTGAACTCACAAGGCTGAAGGACACACCCTTCTTGAACTCCCCCATGATAGCACTTACTACACGACAATATTGTACTCTCTGTTTTCTTGTCTGCATGTCTTTGTCAGCATATAAACTTCTTGAGATAAGAAATATGCTTGTCCTGTTCATAGTTATATTCCAAAGATGTAGCATAATACCTCACACCCATTAAACATTTACTGAAGAACAAATTCATAAATGCATGCGTACAAACTCCTGTTAGTTGATGGATTCTGAATATTTGCTTCAACCTGATTTTATTGGTTGTGATAGGTTTTGCTGTTGAGTAAGTGATGTCACCTCACAAGTGTGAGAGGCAAATCCTTGGTGCGATGCTGCAGAAGGCTGTGGCGTGTTTCTTAGGAGTCTCCTGTTAATTGGCTTGTTGACTGAGGAGCGCCAACCTGGATGAATGCACTGAGGGGGCCCGAATCATGTGACTCACTCAGATGATGATTTCAGAGCCAGAGAGTGATCGGGTCTTGGAAGAACAGAATTAGTTCTAAAACACACTAATCTTCTCTTGCTTCCTCTAGAACTGGAAGACGCAGCGCAGCGAGGAGTATGAAGCAGAAGGTAGGAATTGAGTGTGCGTGGGGCCTGCCTGGGAAGGAGGGGCTGCCATTCACAGGGCACTCTCCACACCCCCTTCCTGCATCCCTTGCCTTCTTACTAACAGCCTTGCCTGCTGGAGGCCAACTAAGAAATAACCTGAAGAACAACACAGCAACAAAAAATTCATTCCCAGTTGATAGCTCATAGTTTTAAATCCTTGCATTTAGCATCACGCAAGATGTGACAGCTAAGATGTAGAATTTCACTTATGGGTTAATTACTCTCTTACATAGACTTTCACATTAATCTATGAACAATCCAAAACTAAATAGTTACCTATTAAAATGTATCCCTTGACAGGGCTTCCCTGGTGGCGCAGTGGTTAAGAATCCGCCTGCCAGTGCAGGGGACACGGGTTCGAGCCCTGGTCCGGGAAGATCCCACATGCCACGGAGCAACTAAGCCCGTGCGCCACGACTACTGAGCCTGCGCTCTAGAGCCCGTGCTCCGCAACAAGAGAAGCCACTGCAGTGAGAAACCTGCGCACCACAACCAAGAGTAGACCCCACTCGCCGCAACTAGAGAAAGCCTGCGCGCAGCAACGAAGACCCAACACAGCCAAAATAAATAAATAAATAAATTTATATTTTAAAAAAATGTATCCCTTGACAAGTTTCAGATGTATTTAAGATGGATCAAAACACATTGATCTTCTGGCCAGCAGATGGCACTGTGGTTCAGCTGACGGAACCTCAGCCCACTTCACAGCCTACCCTGGATTAACTGTACTTAAGTGTAATTACATGTTCTCTAGGTCTCCAACCTGTAAAGACACAGCGGTGATGGGCTTAATGTCTTTGATAAATAGTGGTAGCACTAAATGCTCTTCTCAACTCTCTAAGGTTCTTCCAGGCACACACAATCTTGTCAGTAATTAGCTCATGTTTAAGTAATGACTTTACAGAATCTCTAATATGAAAGTAAATTTTAACTAGAAGTGAGAACTTTTAATAGAGGATAAATAAATTTTTATTTTTAAATAAGTAGTTTGATCCTTAAATCTTCAAATAGAACTTATCCTTAATATACCAATAATTAATAACTTGCCCTGGCAAACATTTATTCTTTCAAGTTGGATTGCTTATAGGTCAGAATATTCGTTATGTGTAAAGATTTGGAAACAGGCTAATCTTGCCTTTTATAATCATCTTATGATATTTATCATGAAATTATTTCCTTCTCAGTAAAAGCAGAGCTTAGACTAGAAAGAAAGTGGAGATAATAAAGTCTGGTAGCTATAGCTGAGGTAGGGCATATAAAGCTCCTTAGAATGGCTCTCAACCAGCCTTCTCTTCCGATCACACCAAAGCCTAAGCCTGTGCATATTTTCCTTTGGAATAAAATAAGCCTAGAACCTTGGCATTATTGCACAGGAGATGGTATTTCTTACATAGTATGACTGCCAATGAACAAAAAAGTGTCTGTTGGCCCTAGTTGCAGCCTAAGAACCAATGGTTCCACTTCATCTGAACTTCAGGATCAAATCAACTCAACAACAAATCAACATCTGTAGTCTCTTTCTTATAGCATATATTTTCAAAAAGCACATTTTTCTTTGAGAATAGGCTCTCAGTTCCTTTAGGGACAGCACACTGTATGCTTTTATTTTAGGCCAGTTAAGATTTTGGAACCCAGACGATTTGAATGCCTCACAAAGTGGGCCTTCCCCTCCCCGAGACTGGATAGAAGAGAAACTGCAGGAGGTTTGTGAAGATTTGGGGATCACCCGTGATGGTCACCTAAACCGAAAGAAGCTCATCTCCATCTGTGAGCAGTATGGTTTGCAGAATGTTGATGGAGAGGTAAGCCTTGCATCAGATTTTTATTCAGGAATAGTAATCATGATAAAAGCTAAACTGGCCACAGGCTAGGAATAGCCATATTTTGGTTTCCTGCAGCATGCTACAGAGACTCCATTCTCTTTTTTTCCTGGGAAGTCAGCCATGAAGATCCTGTCTCTGAGGACCTCATGTTGTATTGTGGAAAAGAAAAACTGACAATAGCTGACACTTACTGAACCCGTACTGTGTGCCCCTCACTGTGCTAAGCACATTACCCCACATTACTATCAGACACCAGTTCAGTGTGGCATGATGTCAATCTATTTGTAGATGTGGCATTTGTAGAGCAAAATGTGGGAAAGGGGTAGAGGAAGGACGAAGAGGGGAGCTCAGGAGATTTGAGTTGGGGGCATATTTTGAAGGCCAGGCTGATAAGTTTAGTTTTTTGGAGAGGAGATCTCAATATCACCCCTGGGTTCTTAAGCAGATTAAGTAATAATACATAGGAAAAACTTACTTGCTGAGGGTGGTCTGAACTTCTTTTATGGGGTATAGTGGTGTAAAGAGAGCCTTAGATTAGGAGACCAGCCAGGAGCCATCACAATAATCTGGTCATGAGGAAAGGGAAAAGGGTAGGTTGGTGGTTTTGAAAATGTACAACAGAAGAGTCCTGAAGGAGCCCCCGAAAGACTCTTGCTCGGTAAAATTCTGAACTTTACGTTTTCTAAAAAATTAAGAGGGGTGGCAGGACTGGGTGCGTGAACAGCCATGAAACATAAGAATGTAATTAATTCCAAGATATGTCTTTCAAAGAGCTGAAAATAAGGACTGGAGGGACTTAGAAGTTAGGGCTACAGTTGTAGCTTTGGGAAACTTTTATTATAGTGATATTTGAAACCATGTTATCTGCTTGCTCAGAGGATAAGTGGTATTATTTTCCTAAACCAGAAAGAGGTTTATTATCAAAAGCTGCCAAGTAGTGTAGCCTGCAGAAAAGTTCTTTCCCCCCCTTCTCCCTTGTGTATGTGACCATTGCACACCCTCTGACTACATTTTAATGGCTCAGCCGTCATTTATTTTTCAGTGATGGCTGTTGAGTCATAAAATTAAATTCATCCTCCTAAATTACAAACCAGCGCAGTATGCAGAACCTTGGGTTGTTCTGCCAAGAAATATTTCACAAACTTGGATTATTTATCTAAGAACAAATCTTGGAATAAACTTAGCCGTCTGTGGGGAGTTGCATTTTCTTCTGTGGTGGAGATTCCAGAACCCAGGAAATGAAGCAGCACATTTATTTTCTTCTGATGTGAGGATGAGTAAAGGATTGCTAATTGAATGTAGCTTTTAGTGTTTTTCCTCCCCACCAAAATCATGAAACACTATAGTACTTTGTATTACTAGCTCTAGACCACAGCGGAGCTGAAAGTTCAAGATGATCTCATCAGCATACAACTTGGAATCCTAGAATTTTACAACTGAAAGCCATTTTAGATTTAGTCACCCCTCATTTTATAGATAAAGAAAGAGATCACTGCTGCCTGTTGCCATCATCATGAAGGGAAACTAGGTTCACTGTCTTAAGGCTAAAACTAGTGCCCTGCTTTCCAGAAGCAAGGATGACTGTAGGGCAGGGATGGCAAACTGTCACCCTAGCTGCCAAATATGACCCAAGGGCTACATCGCCTACCCAATGTTTAAAAGTTGAACTTTTTGCTATACTTTTTAAAATCAGGAGATTTTTCTAAAAATCAGAAGATTTGGCTCCATTTTGCTGGCAGTGAGAAGCAGCTAGCCCCTTTGGACAGGGCATGCACTCGCGTTCCGTTCGCTGGTTTAAAAGGCACTACTTCCTATGTCTCAAGACCATCCTGCCTCATTTATTTACATCACCTTCCTGGCCCCTCAGGGCATTTGTGATCCCTATTCTAGTGCATTATTTCCCAACTTTCACATTGGGAAATCAACCATCCAAAGACCTGGCTGGTGATGGGGAGTAAGAATGTCCTCAGGGTTCTAGATTCAGCTCCTGCACAGACTGCAGGGGGTGCCCTAATTGCCCAGCCCTGCCCATCCACCCTCTTCTGAATCCACATCCCTGTATTCACTACTTGTCCACTCCCCCAGTACAATAACTGGTAGGATTTACTTAATCCACCACTTCAAATGGATCAGGTAGGTGATGGGTGTTTAGGCACTCAGGAAGCTGTGCATTGATTTGGCCAAGGTCACAGGGCCAACCCATGTGGAGCTAAGGTTAGAGCCAGAATATGCTGATTCACTTCAGTCAGCACACTTGGATTTTACTGTGACTTCTGGTTTGACAGTCCTGAAAGCCTAGTCCTCTAAGAAAGTGTTCTTTTGGTTGATGAGAACGAGACGGAGAAGCTAAGGGAGCTTGGCAACCTCAGAATTTTGCCCCAAATACCTTTCCATCTGTTTCATCATATGCTTCTCTATTAGGAACTGTTGCTTCTTCCAAAGATTTCCACTCTTTAGAATGATTTTCTTGTTTCAGAGTCCTCTCCAGAGGAAGTGGTATAAAAACAAGAATAGAGACAGATGTTTCCTATTGGGTATGAACTGGAGAAAAAAGCATTGGATAAAAGAAATGCCTCAGGCACTTAGATGAAGGATAAAAATCAACAATTATGAGATGACAGGAGTCCTAGCAATAGTCCAGACTTAAGAAATGAATATTGAAAAATTAAGGATTTGTTACAAAGAGGCCTTTGTTAGAATGGAACCAGGTGTAGGCTCAAATGCAACAAGAGTAAGTTTGTTGCCTGTTCTGTTCCTTGCTACTCAGCAAACTGGGCATCACCTTGTTAGAAATGCAGAATCTTAGGCCCTACCCCCAGATTTAACTATATCAGAGTCTGCATTTTAACAGGATCCTCAGGTGATTTCTGTTTTGTACACTGGGGGCATGTCCTAGAGAAAAATTTTAGCCCCCCAAATAAAGAGGAAGCTGACTGTGAGGGTGGAGGTCTTTGCCTTCCCTCCCTGTTTTGCGGTATCCATGATTCATGCTGCTTATTCCTTTTTCCATTCCTCTGTTGAGCTAGGGAACAAACCATCTCCTAGGCAAGCCTCTAGAAGGGACTGTATGTGATGAGGACTACTTGATTACTGTCACAGGGTGCAAAGTAGTCAGGCAAAATTCGCTTCTCTTTACATCACTTGGAGGAACCCTTCTATTGCATACACATGAAATCCTTCCTATCCAGTCCTCATTTCTCCTGTGCTAAAGCATTAAAAGAAATAAAGACCCCAAACACGCAGTGCTGTTTTAAGTAATGTTCTAAATCCCAAGTCATGGGTTTCTAAATCCCAAGTCATGGGTTTATTAGATCATTGCCATCTGTCCCAGACCCAATTCTGCCGTGCTGACGTACCAATTTCCAAAATTCAATATAAGCAAAATATCATGTGGAGTCACCATAATATAACGGCTTAATGAATGTCTCACTATTTTCTGTTGTTACGACACTAGGAAGCTATATCTTTATGTTTTTAAGTAATTCTTTAATTTGCCAGAATAACGTGTAGTAACATTAACGATTACCCATTCTAACAGTATGAGCAAAAGAGAAAACAGTTAAATGCTAAATTGCATAAAATTATGAAGATGTTGAAAATGAATTTTATTTAGTTTATGTGAGGGGGAAGGACATATTACTAGAAAGGAAAAAAGACTCAGTCAAGTGAGAATAAAGGGACATGTTGTATTTCTGGAGTCCTGGGGTCAAGGGTGGTGCCAATTTCTGTTGGCTGGAAGTGTACTTTGGGCCTTGTGGGGTTTTTTGAGTGAAATAGTTAAAATATATGGTTACCCTTTTCTAGATGCTTGAAGAAGTCTTCCATAATCTTGATCCTGATGGTACGATGAGTGTAGAAGATTTTTTCTACGGCTTGTTCAAAAATGGAAAATCCCTTACCCCATCAGCATCTACCCCATACAGACAATTGAAAAGGCACCTCTCCATGCAGGTAAGAAATAAATAGGAAGTGGTTTCTTTGTGAGTAGAAGTTAAAATCCATTTGAATAATTTCTAATGAATTAATCTGCTGTCTGAAGAAAAATACTGAGGAGAAAGAGAGGCAAAAGAAGAGTAGTAAAGAAAGACTGAACCACTGGGGAAGGAAAAGTTGGGTTTGAGAAATGACCATAAATTACAGTAGGAAGACCACTAATTATGCCCCTTCTGTTAGCTGTAGGTCATAAGAAACCTGGTGTTAAGTAGAGACACACTTCATCTGTATGAAGGAACTCCTGGCCAGGTCAACTGTTGATAAGCTTTGCATTCTAGGCTGACTTAGGAAAGGGAGATCAAAGGGGCTGAGTGACTTTTTATCCTATCAGTATAAATTAGAGAGACATGCCTTCTTCTTGTGGTCAGGACTGACCAGTTTTGGTCTTGACCAACACCATGTTGCAATGCCTGAGCTTGCTCAAGTCTCTTTCTTCTTCCAGTCTTTCGATGAGAGTGGACGACGGACCACAACGCCGTCTGCAATGACAAGTACCATTGGCTTTCGGGTCTTCTCCTGCCTGGATGATGGGATGGGCTATGCATCAGTAGAAAGAATACTTGACACCTGGCATGAAGAGGGCATTGAGAACAGCCAAGAGATCCTGAAGGTGTGGCAGCTAAAATGAGAGAAAAATGACGAATTGGGGCAGGGTTGAAAAATTCCATTTTTTTGAAACTGTGATTTGATTCGATTTCTCCTTAATGATTCTTCTGTTCACAAGATCTCAGACGTAAGAGGTAACTTTTCCTACCCACTTCAGCCAGGATTATTGATAACTTCTTTCCATGTTTTTAACCCCTAAATTATTGATAAGAAATTTCTTAGCTGATCTCTGGTTGGTAAAGATTAGAGTTTTACCGTTGTGTTTATTTACAGTGCCAGATAGCATTTTTTTAAAACATGCAAATAATCACATTATGTTTTTCTTAGAGAGAGCTTAGTTATGCTGTGGATTGAATATTGTTCCTAAGCAATCCCTAAAGAAATGTAAGCTTCCAACCTGTAGACTGTAAATTCAGTTCTGTGAGTTTGTATAACCTTCACATTTTCTGCTTTCACAGGATAGAACTTGTGATTGTCTTGAACTTGTTCTGATTTCTAGGCCTTGGATTTCAGCCTTGATGGAAATGTTAATTTGACAGAACTGACGCTGGCTCTTGAAAATGAACTTTTGGTTACCAAGAACAGCATTCACCAGGCGGCTCTGGCCAGCTTTAAGGCTGAGATCCGGCATTTGCTGTGAGTTAAGCAGAAGGTTCACCTGCTCTATTCCCTTTCCTACTTGTTGAGCAAGTCATTCAGATGCCTGTGGCATACATTCTTCCATCCTGTACACAGATGTGGCTAATCGCCACATTTCACATTTCACATTCTGTGAAAATGAGGTAGAGCTTAGATTTGCATGTAGTCTTTTGAAGAGGGCTGTGGACTGTCTGTGTGCTTTTGAAGGGTTTTGGTTGTCTTGGTTTTGTTTTTGTATTGAAGCAAGCCACATGAGAGCTTTTTGGGGTCTATTTGTTGCTTAGAAACAGTTTCCCTCATACTTGGTTTCTTTCTGATTCTAGGGAGCAAGTTGATCAAGTGGTCAGAGAAAAAGAGAAGCTACGGTCAGATCTGGAAAAAGCTGAGAAGCTCAAGTCTCTAATGGCCTCAGAGGTGGACGATCACCACGCAGCCATAGAGCGGCGGAATGAGTACAACCTCAGGTACGACTGGCTGGGCCAGGACCCTCCTTTCCCACCACCCTGGCCCAGGGCAGTGGGGCTCAGCCTACCTGCCCGCTTGGCCACACCTGGCCGGAGTGACTTAGGTGTGGCCAAGCCTCAAGGAAAGCAGGATTCACTAGACACTTTCTCAAGGAGCTTCCCATCTCTGTGACTCTGTGTTTCCATTTTTGGTGGATCCACGTAGGGACCTCTGAGGGATTTGATGGCAGCTTGTCAGTCTTTCCTCCTCACAGGAAACTGGATGAAGAGTACAAGGAACGAATAGCAGCCTTAAAGAATGAGCTTCGAAAGGAGAGAGAACAGATCCTACAACAGGTGGGCAAGCAGCGTTTGGAACTTGAGCAGGAAATTGAAAAGGCAAAAACAGAAGAGAATTACACCCGGGACCGCCTTGCCCTCTCTTTAAAGGTAATTATCCTATTGGTTGTACAGTCTGTGTCTCTGCTGGGAATACACATGGAAAACCACAGCTCTGTAAGAGGACAGGTCTGCATGGGGCTCATAAGTCTGCCCAGCTGTGTCATGACCGGACATGGTAGAGCTCCCACTGGGAGCTAGATTTCAGGGGTGTCTAGGCTTCTTGTTTGCCAACAGCATATCTTGTTCTTACCCACTGAAGCTGCACTGGGTCCTCAGGGCTGTTTGGCTCCTGGTTGATGCTCTCTTCCTTCCTTGCACTCCCCCTTCCTCATTCTTAGCAGATGACTTTATTTCCTGCCACACAGAGGCCATCAGCTTTGTTTCTTTGCTTCCAAATGAACCTTTTCCCTTATACATCCTCCTCTCCTTCCCTGTGCCTCAGTAGAGGAAGTGATCCTTCTCTTTATTGGACTCTGACACCAGATAATATGGTACAGTGTTATCTAGAGATAAAGGGTGGGCAGGGTAGGGGGGGTCTGGCCTCAAGACTGCCTGGTTCCAATCTGGATACCACTACTTACAGGAAACCTTGATCAAGTTACTCAAACCTGTTTCCTAATGCACAAAAGAGGCACCATCGTAATACCTACCCCATAGCATTGATATGGAGATTAAATGAGTTGCTACATATACAGTATCTAGAAGGTAATAAGTACCTATGGAATATTCACTACTGTTGAAGTTATAAAAGGTTCCTGAAACTCCACACATCAAAAACTGAGCTAATTCTCACTTCCTAACCATCAAACTGCTTCCTCTCTGGAATTTTCTCCCTAATCTACATCACCACCTGTGCTGAAAGTCATAGAAGCTAGAGTCCTCAGTCATCCTCGATTATCAGTCTCTGAGTCCCGTTGATGCTCTGAAATGCTTCTTAGATTTATCCCATCTCTCCATTTCCACAGCCTCTGAATAGGTTCACAATTCCTCACGATTTCTCAGCTGACCTATGTGCATCCTTTTTTCCATCTATCCAACCTCCATATTGTCACCGGAGTTACCTTACTTAAGAACACTTAAAATCATGCTGTTCCCTCTGTAAAAGTGCAACATGGCAACACTGAAGGGCCCTGAAAGGGGGCTTGTCCTCATGCCTTTCTAACCTCAGATCCTGCCAGCAACCCCCAGGGCCATGCCCTCAACCCTGCTGCACCTGCCATCAGCTGTCTCAGTTCCTCAGTAAGCTTTTAGGCTCCTTCACTGCTTTTTCGAACACTGCAGGCCAAACTACTTTTTCATTCCCATTACACTTTTTTTTTTTTTTCTTGCCAGAAGATAGCATATTTTCTATCACATCATAGATAATTGTATTCATATATGCCTCCCCGGCCACGGGTCCCGATTGTGTGTTCCCTGTGGTCAGCAACAGAAGCTGATTTGTCAGTTTCCAGAGCACCAACACAGGCCCGATACACAGAAATTGCTCCTGATTGGTTTTTTTTTTTTTTTTTTTTGCGGTACACGGGCCTCTCACTGTTGTGGCCTCTCCTGTTGCGGAGCACAGGCCCCGGACGCGCAGGCTCAGCGGCCATGGCTCATGGGCCCAGCCGCTCTGCGGCATGTGGGATCTTCCCGGACCGGGGCACGAACCCGTGTCCCCTGCATCGGCAGGCGGACTCAAAACCACTGCACTACCAGGGAAGCCCTGCTCCTGATTGTTTTAACATCTAAATTTAGATACACTTTGGAAGATTAGAGTTGTAGAACTGGCATTTTGGGGGAAGGTAGTATTTTTTAAAAACACTTCAAGCACATTCTTTTTTTTTTTTTTTTTTTTTGGCGGTACGCAGGCCTCTCACTGTTGTGGCCTCTCCCGTTGTGGAGCACAGGCTCCGGACGCGCAGGCTCAGTGGCCATGGCTCACGGGCCCAGCCGCTCTGCCGCATGTGGGATCCTCCCGGACCGGGGCACGAACCCGTGTCCCCTGAATCGGCAGGCGGACTCTCAACCACTGCGCCACCAGGGAAGCCCCAAGCACATTCTTTTTCACTCCATGTTACTCTGTGAGGGTGTGAACAAGAATGTATTTAAAATATATTGGCTCTATATTCTTTTGGCAAAATATACTTTGAAAATAATGTTCTTCCAATTATCCTTTAGCATTGGGATAGAAAATATGTCAAATGGCATATCCATGTGGTTTTATTTTTTTGACAAATGTGGGTGGAAATCTTACAAGTGTTTTATATACAGAAAAACCCCACTTTTGTGGACTTTGGTTGATATTTTATTATAATAATTCAAAATACAAATTATGAAAAACCTGTATATATAGCTGTATGTATGTCAGATGAACAAGGTATTCTGCAACCAGTCTTTCATCTGACAGTTTATTGAGAATGTTTTTCACGTCATTAAATTTTCTACTGCAATGCTGTCAAATAGAAATACAATGCAAGCCATATATGTAATTTCAAATTTTCAAAAAGGCACATTAAAAGGTAAAAAGAAACAGATGAATTTAATTTTAAATCATTTTTATTTAATCTAATATCTCCAAAACAGTATCTTTTTGACTTGTAATTCATCTACAAAAATTATTACTGAGTTTTTTGTGTTTTTGTTCTAGCTCTTCAATATCCGCTGAATATTTTATATTCACAGCACATTTCAAGTGCTCAATAGTTACCTGTGACTGCTTGTGGCCACTGTTGGGCAGCATGGTTCTGTGGGATCAAAAAAAGCATGCCTCCAGGAGTCATGCTTTGAGGTTATAAGATAGATATCAGTTTTTTAATATTTACTTTTTCTGCTCTAATGTACTGAAACTTTCAAGATGAACACATTTTCTCAATCTAGAGCATTGATGTATGCATGCTATAAAATGGTACGACAGTTTATTTCTTAATCTGTGGCAACTTAATTTCCCCAAATTTCTTCAGGAAAACAGTCGTCTAGAAAATGAGCTTCTGGAAAATGCAGAGAAGTTGGCAGAGTATGAGAATCTGACAAACAAACTTCAGCGAAATTTGGAAAATGTTTTGGCAGAAAAGGTAAGTCTGTTTAAATTTGATTTCCTGATATGTAACCCCAAAGTGTCGTTCACTCAAAAGAGCAGAAGCTATGCCACCAAGAAAATTTCTATTATGGAATTATTTATGTGACTAAAGGAAGCTGTCATTTTTGCAGGGATTTAATTTATACGAGGGAAACATGGCGTGGCACTGAGAAACAATCTCTGCTTTGACTGAACACATCACTCTAGAATCTTCTCCCCATCATCTAATTGATGGTGTTCCTGCTTAAATGTCACATTCCTTTCGTACTCCAGACACTGGGTGAACACCAGAAACTTGGGCCTTTGGTACATTATAGTCAAAGAAGGACACTTGGAAAAAATGACAACTTTGCCCTTTTCATTTTCTAGTTTGGTGACCTTGATCCCAGCAGTGCTGAATTCTTTTTGCAAGAAGAAAGGCTGACACAGATAAGAAATGAATATGGGCAGCAGTGCAGGGTGAGTGACTGAAGAAAACTTAGCAGAGGAGTGCCTGGGTTCAAATACTGCTTCACCATTTACTAGCTGTGTGATCATGAGCACATCACTTAATCTGCGGGTGTTTCAATTCCTCACCTATGAGATAGAAAAAATAAGAACACCCACCAGATAAGGTTGTTGTGGAGAGTCAATGAGTAAACATATGTAAAGTGCTTAGAACAGAGCCTGAGACACAGAAAACACTTAACCTAAGTGCTAGTTGTTAATGTTATTGTTTAGTATCCTGAAATACGAGAGAATCATGCAAACTGCATTTGTCTGCTTTATCTGGGTCGGAAATTGCCAGTAATTAGAGGAAAATAAAGTTTTATTCTAAGAGAAGGAAAATGTGGTCATGTTGATGTGCTTATTCCAAAACTAGTCTTTCCTGAGCGATCAGCGCAGGCGGATATAATTTGCTTTTGTTCTGTGGGTTTTTTTCCTGAATACAGTCCTTATTTTATTTACAAAATGCAAATGGAGCAGAAACCACTCAAGTCTTTAAGTAGTAAGTCATTACAAATTCCTACCAAAGGACACAAAAACATCCTTATAAATAATAGGAATCTTTGATTATTTAAAAAAGTAACTCTCCTAAGCTCAGGAATTTGGGGGTGTTTTTTTTCCTTAAGCCACAGACACTTGTTTATTTTAACAAGGTAGGCATAACTGAGTTCTAACTGCTTTAGATGAACATTGTACTTGGGCAAAAATGAAGAAAATAATCACCTCCTTATGAGGTTGCTCATAGCCTGCCTTCTCAGGGAATATACATGCACACTTTGAGAAAAGAAATGAAACATTTATGCCACTCTTATAAATAAGTTATGGCTCTTGACTCTAATCAAGTAGAGGTGTTTTCTTCTATGCTTTTAGTTATTTCATCAGTAAAATCTGTCAGCTCTACCTCCAAAAATTCCCCAAATTTGTCCACTTATTTATTTTTTTAAACAGTTTTTCATAACCATACAATTCACCCATTTAAGGTGTATAATTCAGTCTCTTTTAGTATATTCACAGAATTGTGCAACCATTACCATAATAAATTTTAGAACATTTTCATCACCCAAAAGAAAACTACCACTCCACCTAGCTGTAATCTCTCCCATGACCCCCAGCCCTAGACAACTAATAATCTACTTGCTGTCTCTTTGGTTTTGCCTATTCTTTACATTTCCTATAAATGGAATTATACAATGTCATCCTTTGTGACTGGCTTCCTTCATTTGGCATACATTTTCAAGGTTCATCCATACTGTAGCATGTATCAGTACTTCATTTCTTTCCATTGCTGAATAATATTCCATTATATAGCTATACCACATTTTATTTAACCATTCATTAGTTGATGGACATTGGGTTATCTTGAATATTGTGAATAATGCTGCTGTGAACACTTGTGTGCAAGTTTGGTTTGGTTTTGGCTTTTTTTAAACAGAAACAGACTCACAGACTTAGAGAACAAACTTATGGTTACCAGCAGGGGAGGGTGGGAGGGAGGGATAGACTGAGAGTTTGGGATAGACATGTACACACTGGTTTATTTATTTATTTATTTTGGCTGCTTTGTTGCTGCGCGGGCTTTCTCTAGTTGTGGTGAGTGGAGGCTACTCTTCATTGCGGTGTGCGGGCTTCTCATTGCGGTGGCTTCTTTTGTTGTGGAACACAGGCTCCAGGCACACGGGCTTCACTGGCTGCAGCACACGGGCTCAGCAGTTGCGGCACACGGGCCCTAGAGCATGCGGGCTTCAGTAGTTGCAGTGCGTGGGCTCAGTATTTGCGGTGCGTGGGCTCAGTAGTTGCAGCGTGAGGGCTCTAGGGTGCACGGGCTTCAGTAGTTGTGGCATGTGGGCTCAGTAGTTGTGGCTCATGGGCTCTAGAGCACAGGCTCAGTAGTTGTGCACGGGGTTGGTTGCTCCATGGCATGTGGGATCTTCCCAGACCAGGGGTCAAACCTGTGTCCCCTGCATTGGCAGGTGAATTCTTAACCACTGTGCCACCAGAGAAGTCCTGTATGCAAGTTTTTGTGTGGACATACGCTTTCATTTCTCTTGGGTATGTACCTAGGAATGGAATTCATGGGTCATATGATCACTGTATGTTTAACCTTTTGAGGAAGTGCCAAATTTTTTCAAAGATGTTTGCACCATTTTACATTCCCACCAATGTGAGAGTTGCAATTTCTCCACATCCTTGCCAACAGTTGTTATTATATGTCTTTTTTAAAAAAAAATCTCTTTATTGGAGTATAATTGCTTTACAGTGTTGTGTTAGTTTCTACTGTACCACAAACAAAGTGAATCAGCTATATGTATACATATGCAATCCCACTACTGGGCGTATACCCTGAGAAAACCATAATTCAAAAAGAGTCATGGGGCTTCCCTGGTGGCGCAGTGGTTGAGAGTCCGCCTGCCGATGCAGGGGACACGGGTTCGTGCCCCGATCCCGGAAGATCCCACATGCCGCGGAGCGGCTGGGCCCGCGAGCCATGGCCGCGGAGCCTGTGTGTCCGGAGCCTGTGCTCCGCAACGGGAGAGGCCACAGCAGTGAGAGGCCCGCGTACAGCAAAAAAAAAAAAAAAAAAAAAAAAAAAGAGTCATGTACCACAGTGTTCATTGCAGCTGTATTTACAATAGCCAGGACATGGAAGCAACCTAAGTGTCCATTGACAGATGAATGGATAAAGAAGATGTGGCGCATATATACAATGGAATATTACTCAGCTGTAAAAAGAAACGAAACTGAGTTATTTGTAGTGAGGTGGATGGACCTAGAGTCTGTCATACAGAGTGAAGTAAGTCAGACAGAGAAAAACAAATATTGTATGCTAACACACATACATGGAATCTAAAAAAATGGCACTGATGAACCTAGTGGCAGGGCAGGAAAAAAGAAACAGATGTAGAAAACGGACTTGAGGACACGTGGGGGAGGGGAAGCTGGGCCGAAGTGAGAGAGTGGCATGCACATATATACACTACCAAATGTAAAATGATGGCTAGTGGGAAGCTGTTGCATAGCACAGGGAGATCAGCTCGATGCTTTGTGATGACCTAGAGGGAGGCTCAAGAAGGAGGGGATATGGGGATATATGTATGTCTTTTTTATTTTAGCCATCCTATTGGGTATTAAGTGGTATCTCATTGTGAGTTTGATTTGCATTTCCCTGATGGCTAATAACATTTAGTATCTTTTCGTTTGCTTATCTTCTTTGGAGAAATGTGTCTTTGGATCCTTTGCTGAATATTTAAATGTGTTATTTGTCTTTTTATTATTAAGTTGTAATAGTTCTTTATATATTCTACAATCAAGTCCCTTATCAGATATATAATTTACAAAAACTTTTATCCCATTCTGTGGGTTGTGTTTTTACTTTCTTGTTGGTATCCTTTGAAGCACAAAAGTTTTTAATTTTGATGATGTACAGTTTATTTATTTTTTCTTTTGTTACTTGTGTTTTTGACATCACATCTAAGACTTGTATTGGTTTTTAAACTCCAGCTATTACAAGACCAAGTAGATGAACTCCAGTCTGAGCTGGAAGAATATCGTGCACAAGGCAAAGTGTTAAGACTTCCCTCGAAGAACTCACCGTCAGAAGAACATGATATTAACAGTGGTTGCGTCGAGCCTGACCAGGGTAAGCCATTCAGACGCCATCTTTTCAGAGTCTCTGCCTTTGACTTTTGTTTTTAAAACCATGGTTGAATGTAGAATTGCAAAATGTTGGCAATCCCGCCCCATCCCCCCGCCAAAAAAAAAGACTTTGGCAGTGCTATTTTCTTGAGCTGTTTCACTTGTGGTCTGTTTTTTCATTTGTCCTTGAAGTCTTTATGAGAATATTTCCATCTGATTTTTATATGCATCAACAAAGAAATGGAAAAATCAAACCACAAGGATATTTGCTTCGTTTAAAAAAAAAAAAAAAAACTGGCCACAAGTCTGGGAATCCAGGCCTTGGGAGTGTTAGAATTCAGTCACTGAGTTATTGCTGAATCCTCCCTTTCTAAAAGAGTACCTAACTGGTATGACAGTGTTTTGGAAAGTGAGCCAGACAGAAACCACAAAATTTGATTTCCTTATGCTGGCTGTGCTAAATGTCTGCGAAACAACAAATAAGATAAATAAACCTTGGTTGCCTGTGCCTTTGAGGAGGATTTTGAGTAGCAAGGTTGGAAGGCAGAGTCATTTGGGAACCCCCCTACATTCATTATCAGCTCTTTTCCTCCCTCCTGGCATCCTGCCCCTTTCCTCCAGTGTGTTGAATTTCAGTTTCAGAAAGGGTTTATAATAAATTCTTCATCATAAATAGTTTTCCCCACTGCTCCTTGGAACAGGAGTACAGGTTCTTACAAGTGTTGTTTATTCTTCTCCTTACCTATTTATTCTAGAGTAAATAGGGGATTGGAGAGGGGACGGGGACAGGCTTGAACACCTTTCCTCTGATTCTAAGTCTGTACTCTGTAGCCTTACTGTGGTATAAGAATGGAGCCCAACTGATATGATGTATCTCAGAAGCTTTTCTGGGCTTCTCCATAGATGACCAAGGGCTGGGAGTTCTCCTCATGGGTACATGAGGCTGTGTCATCTTGGGATGATTTACACCCCAGGTATCACTTCTCAGTTGGGGATATGCCATGATAGATGAAGAGAAAGCCCAAAGCAAGACTGTCAATTCCAGATGCTAGACGTATGCTCTTTCTTGCATCTGTCTGTGTATCTCCACATGAAAAGCTTTTTTGAGTCCCCTGCCTTAAGAGATTTCTACGTAGTATTAGATGTAATCATTTTGTCCTTGTACTAGCTCAGCCCTCAGCTTATGCTTCACATTTCAGTGTCCTCAGTCATCATCATGGGCAGTTGCAGAGGTGAACTCATATGAATGAGTTGAGAATTTTCTATCGAATCTGCCTATATGCAGGCTCCTAACCTATGTCCTATTTAAAAAATTTTAGCTGATAATTTAAGGTAAGGCGCTATCTGCACTACAGGAAATTAATATTACAATACTGAATCTTTTGTAATGTTGAGGGGTGGGTTGGATATCTTGACCCGTGACGTTAACACCTCAAAGCATAGCAAGTATGCTGGCCATTCATTCTCCTGCCACATGGCCCCTCTGCTAATTTGTCACTCAGTATTCATTGGATGGAAAGAAGGCTGGTTGGTTTGACCTAACTACCTCACTCTGCAGGATTTTCATTAGGAGGAGGTCACCTTTAAGCAACAATTTCCACATCTACTCCCACCTGCTATTGGATTCTATTAAGGTTTGGTACATTGCCTGTACATGAAAGACTCTGTTCACCTTCATTTTTTCTTGTTTTCCCTAATACTTAAAAACAAGGGACTTCTCTTGTCTTCTGTTGTTTCCTAGTAGATCTCATCTGTAGTAATTTAAGCTAAAAATTATTCCTCAATTAAACTGGATATCCTTCCTTAGATGCCAGTTGTGTTATTGAAAGAACCTGCTGCAGGGTCAACAGATCCGATGTGTTTTCAGGGCTTGGTTCTGAAGAATGCAATCCATTGAATATGAGCATTGAGGCGGAGCTGGTCATCGAACAGTTGAAAGAACAACATCACAGGGACTTGTGTTGCCTGAGACTGGAGCTTGAAGATAAAGTAAGACCTTTTTATCAATCCTGTTCTCTGATTTCTTTGAGCTCTGACAAGCTTTTGCATGTAGGACATTCTCAATTCTTTTTTCTCAAAGAGCAGCACTTTCTATACATTTCCTCTTGTGTCCTGTTGGCTACCAGGAACGCACTACCTCAGCATGGTTTTACAGGCCAAGGGTGAGGCCTTTTCCTCATAGGAGACAGATTCTTAAAAATGTAGTATCTTCAGTCCTAGCAAGCATGGAACTTGCAGACAATTACATTATTTCCAACTCATTGAAAAACATCTTAATAAAACTAAAAAGCCCTTCGATATAGCATTACTTCCTAAATTAGGTACAAATTCTGAATCTTGGCCTTCAAAACCCTTTACCGTGTTGCTCTAGGTTATATTTCCAGTCTTCTCTTTTACCATTCCTTTGAGTTACCTTATCCTCCAGCCAAACTAGGTAGTTTGCTGCTCTTCATCAAACTGTCCTCTTTTGCTCATGCTATTACGTGCTGTGTTATTATTTCTTTCTACCTCTTGAAAGTCTACTTAACCTTCAGAGTTTATATCAAATGCTACCTCTTACATTGCTGAAGTCTCCCAACCAAATGTGATTTTTCCCTCCTTTGAATCCCAGGTTACATTGTAACTATTTTCCCTATACCTTTTATATGTTTTATTCTGACTTATAGTATACTTTTTTGTAGTTGTCATGAGCATGTCTAGAGTGGTTTTTCCTTAATGACAGGGGCTATGTCTTACCCAACTTTGTGTTCCCATGAGGCCTGCAGGGTACCTGACAGGTGTTAAACAAATACTTAAATTTAATTAACTATGTTAAGGCCCTAAGTTTGCAGTTGGAAAGGATGCCCGTGGAGACAGATGGTATCTCTGTGAAGGTCTAGTCAGTTTTAATAGAGTTGTTCAGAAACTAATAAAATTCAACCAAGTTGAAAAGGTAATCAAACCATGCCTGACTTAAAGATATCTTATTTAATGTGTTTTTGAATTGTTACTTTAAAACAAAAAATGGGAAAACTGAGGAATGTCTTGTAGGAGAAAAGTAATTACTGCCCCATCACCTTTCCATGGCCTTGAGTTGAATAACATTGTGGTGGTTTTACTTTCTGGCTTTAGGTGCATCATTATGAAAAGCAGCTAGATGAAACCAAGGTTGCCTGTAAAAAGGAGCAGGAGAACATGAAGCAAAAGTATGAGAATGAAGTGCACATCTTGGAAGAACAAATAAGTGACCTTAAAAATGAAATTGCAGAACTTCAGGGCCAGACAGTGGTACTCAAGGAGGTACAACACACGGCTATCTGCAGACATGAGGAGGAGAAAAAACAACTGGAAATGAAGTGGGATGAGGAAAAGGCTCACCTGCAGGAGGAGCTGAGGCTGGAGCATGAGATGGAGCTAAGGGCTAGGCTGGAGCAGGCAGAGGAAAGCTTTAATGGAGAGAGGGAAAAACTCATTCAAAATGGTGCCTGGACAGAAGAGAAGGTGAGAAGCTTGACTCAGGAACTAGAACAAGTTCACCAGGAGCAGCTGAAAAGCCTGGTGGAGAAGCATACTCTTGAGAAAGAGGAATTGCAAAAAGAGCTCTTGGAAAAACACCAAAGGGAACTACATGAGGGAAGGTAAGAAAATGGGGGAAATGGAGGAAACTGGGGCACCATTCCTCAGGGGCACCAGAAATCCCAGTCAGTTAAGGAGACTTTGAAAAATCAGAAGACATAATAGCCCACTGACGGACTAGATTCTTTTTTAGTTTTTCAACTTGTTTTGCCGTTGTTTAGATATAAGCCTACCTTGAGGTACTGAAACTTTTTTTTAGAAAGAGGAAAGTATTTTTTGTATCAGGAGTGTACTTTTTAAGGTTCCAGATGAGGATAAGATTATCACAAATGTGATTTCTTCCTAGTTCAGTCTTGCTGTTTTCTGAGGAAGGCCATTTATAAGCTAGATTCTGGGCAAAGTTACATTTCCTTCCAGAGTTATGAAACACCATTTCGTGCTTACTTTCCTCACGTGAAATCTCAGGTACTTTTCAGGGCTTTGGTGCTTCATACTCTAACCCGGTGCTACTTTATTAAATAAAAAGCAAAACATAATGAATTTGTTAATATGTGTGGTTTATATGACTATTATCCACCAATGTCTACTTAATTAAAATGGAAGAATTTTATGTATTTCCCAAATTTGGGTTTAGGCTAATATGCATTTGAACATTTAATGTGAAATATCAGCCTAAGGTTTTGGCTAAAAATCCATAAACAAATACATCTGGGAGTATACCAAAGAATTTGGTTTCTAAATTTTCCTTCTAAATGCAGAGAGAGGTAAGTAAGTCTTTTAAATTAATTATGGCTGCCAGCATTGGCTCTCAGAAATGAGATCCCTTCTCAGTATAAATGAATCACATAGGAATAAGTGAAGACCATTTTTAGAAAATATTTAAATTGTTTGCTTGGCTGCTTCTTCTATGCATGGGAAAATGTTTTTTGTTTGCTTCTGGAGTTGATGGCAGTTTCAGTAATGCTGTATGTTGACCACATTTAGGGAAAAAATGGAAACTGAGTGTAATAGAAGAACCTCTCAGATAGAAGCCCAGTTTCAGGCTGACTGTCAGAAAGTCGCTGAGAGATGTGAAAATGCTCTGCGAAGTCTGGAGGGGCACTACCGCCGAGAGCTGAAGGAGGTCCTGGAACAACAGCGCGAGGAGAGATCCCAGTGGGAGTTTGAGAAGGACGAGCTCACCCAGGAGTGTGCAGAAGCCCAGGAGCAGCTTAAAGAGACTCTCCAGAGAGAGAAAGCGACTTCTCTGGTCCTGACCCAGGAGAAAGAGATGCTGGAGAAAACATACAAAGAACATTTGAATAGCATGGTTGTTGAGAGAGAGCAGCTACTCAAAGACCTGGAAGATCTAAGAACTGTATCGGAAAGTCAGCAAAGTCTGCTGTCCAGCCAGATACTTGAGCTGAAGAGCAGTCATGAAAGAGAACTGAAGGACCGTGAGCAGGTCCTGTGCCAGGCAGGCGCCTCGGAGCAGCTGGCCAGCCAGAGGCTTGAAAGGCTAGAAAGGGAACGTGACCAGGAGAGGCAGGAAATGATGTCCAAGCTTCTGGCCATGGAGAGTGTCTACAAAGCGACCTGTGAGAAAGCAGATCAAGAGAGGGCTGAGATGAGCACAGAAATCTCCAGGCTTCAGAATAAAATTAAGGAAATGGAGCAGGTGGGATCTCCTCCCTCCAGGCTTCAGAATGGCTGCCAGGCAATGGGAAGGGAGGAGGTGGAAGGAAGTGGAGCCATGTCCCTGCTCCAGCAAGGAGAGCAGCTGTTGGAAGAGAACGGAGATGTCCTCTTAAGCCTGCAAAGAGCTCATGAACGAGCAGTGAAGGAAAATGTGAAGATGGCAACTGAAATTTCTAGGTTGCAACAGAGGCTGCAAAAATTAGAGCCAGAGTCAGTAATGTCTTCTTGTTTAGATGAGCCAACTACTGGGTTTTTTGGAAATTCCGTGGAACAAACAGAGCCATTTTTACTGCCAAACCGAATGAAACAAGTAGAAGGTGGAACCATGCAGCACGTCCTAAGTGACCTGCAAGGCGATGAGGTCCGGGATCTGGAAAGTACGGGGACGAGCTCTGGTCAGAGACAGGAGGTCAGAATAGAGGAGTCTGAAGCATCAATAGAGAGTTTTTCTGAGCTTGAAAATAGTGAGGAGACCAGGACTGAAACCTGGGACCTAAAGAATCAGATTGGCCAGCTTCAGGAACAACTAATGATCTTACGTGCAGACTGTGATCGAGCTTCTGAAAAGAAACAGGACTTACTTTTTGATGTTTCTGTGCTAAAAAAGAAATTAAAGATGCTTGAAAGAATCCCTGAGGCTTCCACCAAGTATAAATTGTTATATGAAGATGCTAGTAGAGAAAATGAGTGTCTTCATGAAGAGCTGAGAGTGATGGAGACGCGGTACGATGAAGCACTAGAAAATAACAAAGAACTCACTTCAGAAATGTTCCAATTACAGGATGAGCTAAAGAAAGTTGAAGAAGTGACTGAAACATTCCTTAGCCTGGAAAAGAGTTATGATGAGGTCAAAAGAGAAAATGAGGAACTGCATGTTCTGGTTTTGCGACTTCAAGGCAAGATCGAGAAGCTGCAAGAAAGAGCAGTGCTGCAGTATGACTGCTTCTCCTTATGGGAAGCCCATTTAGATAACCTGGAAGTCGGACCTGATGAAAAGGTCCTTGAACTAAATCAGACACTGGAAGAGTGTGTACCAAAGATTATGAATGTACACCATATTATAGAAGAACATTGTCAAGAAAACCAGTACCTAGAGCAGGAGAATACACAGCTCTTAGAAAAAGTAAAAGCACATGAAATTGCCTGGCTACATGGAACACTCCAGACACATCAAGAAAAGCCTGGAGTACAGAACCAAGTAATACTGGAGGAAAACACTGCTCTCCTCAGCCTTCAGGACAAACATTTTCAACGCCAGGCCACAATCACAGAGTTAGAACGGGAGAAAAAGAAGCTGCAGGAGCTGACTAGAAAGTTGAGGGAAAGAGTCACTGCTTTAGTTAAGCAAAAAGATGTACCTTCTCAAGGAGAAAAGGAGGAAGAGCTGAAGGCAATGATGCATGACTTGCAAATCACGTGCAGTGAGATGCAGCAAAAAGTTGAGCTTCTGAGGTAATGTATGTACCTTCTACACTTCACGGAATTCCACAGAGCACCTCACCAAATCTAACTTCGCTGCTTGCTGTGCCTAGAGAAACTAACCTGTTAGTCTTCAAGAAGAGAGCAGTACTTTAGACTTCCTTCTGCTTCTGTGTCGTATTAACAAGTAGAATAACCCTGCCTAGGAGGCACTGCTTCCTCTATAGGAAATAAATGTCATTCATTTAGGGTGTGAAAGTTCATGATGGAGAGTGTTAGTTGTTTAACCATGTGCATCATCCATGTGTGTCAAGTCTTTAACTCTTTTGTAGCACTTCATTTGGATGGATAGTTTTGGTGGGGGTTTTTTTTGGCTAAATGTTGGTTATTTTCCTCATTTTGATGAAACAAGTTATATGAGAATGAATGCCTTTCGTGTATCATTAACTCACTTGGTAGATAAGAACTCTCTTCTTACACTAATATAGAAAAAGTGTTGTGTCTCATGGCTTATAGTTTTTCACTTATATCACTTGAAGTGCAGGCTGATATTCTGTAAACATTGGAAATTTATCTTAGAACATATAATTTTTTGAGGAGCTATCAGATTCTAATAAATGTGCTTGAAGAACAAAGACAAAAATGATACTAATTTGAACCACTGCTCACTCAACTTTATAAAATATGATTGCAATAGCCTTCTAACAAATTTAGTTAAAAAAAACTTGTAAAATACTACATCATGTCTGAAATATCTTAATGATATGAAAAAACAAAATAATTCTGGGCGTAGTTTTTCCTCATTTTACTTCAGACCATATTTAGTTCTAAAAATCATAATGAGATGAAAGAAATCACAAAGTAAACATTAGTGTACATATTTTGACATGGCCCTTTCATTTATGTAGTGAATTTTCTTTCTCTAGGTACCCTGGGGTTTAAAACTGAAGCTCATACAGCTTAGTAATATGGCTTTTGTCTTTAGGAGCAGGCAGGACTTCAGACTGAAATAAATAATTTGCTCAAAGCATATGCTTGCCACTGAGAAAGTCAGCAACCAGGATGGGCATTGAGTCTCCTTTCTGTCTCCATGCTCAAGTGTTTCAGTCACACTTCCCTAATGTCTTTTAGTGAAATTCTTACTTCCCAAAAGAAATGAGTCAATATGTCATAGCTTGATTTCCAAGCACCAAGAGACTACTAATTTAGGCTTTTCTTTTTAACTGGCATGGAATACGTGTTTAATTGGAAGTTACTATAAAGTATTTTCCAAAGATGCCAGATGACTGCCTTGTTATAACTATTTTTTAAAAATCTCTGTACTTCAGATATGAATCTGAGAAGCTTCAAGAGGAAAATTCTATTTTGAGAAATGAAATTACTACTTTAAATGAAGAAGACAGCATTTCTAACCTGAAATTAGGGAAATTAAATGGATCTCAGGAAGAAATGTGGTAAGACATATATTTAAATGTTCTTAAGGCATTTTTGTGAGGACTAAAACTATTTTACTTCAACCGTTAAAGCCTAACTCTTAAGTTATATTTTCATTGTCCCTTTAGGCAAAAAATAGAAACCGTAAAACAGGAAAAAGCTGCAGTTCAGAAGATGGTTGAAAATTTAAAGAAACAGGTAAGGAGAGAATATTTCCCAATGTTTCCTGATTCTAAAATTTTCTTTTTTAAAATTTGAAATTTACAGCACATGCTACTGGAAATGTAGCTAATAATGGTAAGGTTGTAAATCCTGAGTTTCAAAATGGCAACTCACCTCATGCTAATTCTAAACTAGGTTTCTATTTTTTGTGAATATAATAATGTATATATTATTTCTAGACTCTGGTGCTGAATACTAGCTTTATAATCAGTGGGAGTGGGGAGGTGATAACCTCTAAAACCGAACCTGTGAAATACTAGCTCTGTGTTGCCTGTGGTTTTGTTTTGTTTTGAATTAGATTCAGCTGTGCTCTTTGTAGCAGATAGCTTTTTTTTTTTTTTTTGCGGTACGCGGGGCTCTCACTGTTGTGGCCTCTCCTGTTGCGGAGCACAGGCTCCGGACGCACAGGCTCAGCGGCCATGGCTCACGGGCCCAGCTGCTCCGTGGCATGTGGGATCCTCCCAGACCAGGGCATGAACCCATGTCCCCTGCATCGGCAGGCGGACTCTCAACCACTGCGCCACCAGGGAAGCCCTTTTTTAAAAAATATTTATTTATTTTGGCTGCGCCAGGTCTTAGTTGCAGCACATGGGATCTTCGTTGCAGCATGCGGACTCCTTAGTTGCAGCATGCATGCAGTATCTAGTTCCCCGACCAGGGATAGAACCAGGGCCCCCTGCATTGGGAGGGCACAGTCTTATCCGCTGGACCACCAGGGAGGTCCCCACATGTGGTTTTGATTCATGTTAGCTCCTTCCTCTTTCCTCACCACAATTAAAAGCAGAAAGTTAAGAACAGCATTTTACAGATATAGAATACTAGTTAATCCATGTATATTTTCACAGAATTATGATTTATTTAGATAGCTTGTGCCGTTCAATGCCCAATTTGTATAATCTCAACAATATGCAATTGTGTGGGGAAAAGCCATTTGAGAATCTATCTGAAACAGTCAAAAGACAAGGACATCCTGGGAAAAGACTATTTTCAGCACTTGAAATAGACAAGGTGTTAACGTCCAAAATATATTCTGTACTGTTACAAACAAATTGCAAAATGGAGTAGAAAAGTGAATAATTTATATGATTGGTCAAGTCAGAAAAAAAGAAGTGAACATATAAAAAGATGGTTAGCCTCATTAGTAATTAGGGAAGGGCAAATTAAATGAGTCTCTTTTTTTCACCTGTCAGATTAGCAAAAATTAAAGATTGATCTTGTCTAGTATTAAAAAGGGAATGAGGAGGGCCTCCCTGGTGGCGCAGTGGTTGGGAGTCCGCCTGCCGATGCAGGGGATACGGGTTCGTGCCCCGGTCTGGGAGGATCCCATATGCCGCGGAGCGGCTGGGCCCGTGAGCCATGGCCGCTGAGCATGTGCGTCCGGAGCCTGTGCTCCACAACGGGAGAGGCCACAACAGTGAGAGGCCCGCGTACAGCAAAAAAAAAAAAAAAAAAAAAAAAAGGGAATGAGGAAACAAATATACTCATACATTATAGGACTATAAGTTGGTAGTCTATGAGGAAGACATTGTGGGGATATCGATCAAAACAGTAATGTATATGCACACCTTCTAACCCAGCAGCCCTACTTCCAAAAATAAGATCCTAAATACAAAATGCTACCATGTGTAAATGAATTTTCCAAAAGATTGTTTTGTTTCTTCATAATTAAAAGAAAAATGATAAACCTATATGTCTATCAGTGTGGGAATGGATAAATACAGTATGGAATGTCTTGATACATGGAATACCCCATAGCAGGGGTCCCCAACCCCCGGGCCGTAGACCACTACTGGTCCGCAGCCTGTTGGGAACCGGGCGCACAGCAGGAGGTGAGCGGCGGTTGAGAGTGAAGCTTCATCTGCTGCCCCCCATCGCCCCCCCATCACTCGCGTTACCGCCTGAACCATCCCCCTCCCCCGACCCCCCCCCCCAGCCCAGGTCCGTGGAAAAATTGTCTTCCATGAAACTGGTCCCTGGTGCCAAAAAGGTTGGCGACCACTGCCCTATAGCCACTAAAAATATAGCATGTGGTGGTTTCTGAATGCACCGATTTGGAAAGAATAAGAGTCTGTAAGATATTATAAGTGGAAAAAGCAGACTATCCGAACATCTGAAATAATGCAAATTTTTGTTCTAAAGAAGGAAAAAACTACACGTATATAGGTCTGTATATGCATAGAAAATAATCTGTAGGGATACATACCCAGCTGTGAACAGTGGCTACCCCTGTGGAGTGGGATTGGACAGAGTGTCTGTCACTTCTTCATACACTTCTGAACTGACTGACTTTGTAATAATGAGTATGTATTTTTTCTGCTATTAAATGTGTGTGTGTGTGTAACTTTACATAGAGAAGGTAAAACAATTAGTCTCTAAATATATTTTTAGCAGAAGTAGGATAACTAGTTTTTAAGACTTATTTCAATTTTAATTAGATTTCAGAATTAAAAACCAAAAACCAACAGTTGGATTTGGAAAATATGGAGCTTAGCCAAAAGAATTCTCAAAATCAGAAAGAACTACAAGAAGTTAATCAACGTCTAGCAGAAATACTAAGTCAGAAGGATAAAGAGCCAGGACACGGTACATGTGAGGAATGGGAACAAGAGAAGTCTAATCTAAAAGAAGAACTGGAACACTGTAAAGTGCAGGTATGGTCTATAGCCACTCTACAGCCTTTCTGGAGGAAATCCCAGTAAATAAAAGAAATGCTTGTATTTAATTTCTTATACATAAAGTCCTAATTATTAAAACAGTGTGGTGTTCGCACATGAATAGACAGATAAGTGGAAGAGAAAGTCTAGAATTAGACCCAAATACATATGGAAACTTAGTATATAACAAAGGTAGCTTCTCAAATCACTGGGGTAAAGATGGACTTTTTAATAAGTGGTGCCTAGATCACTGGATAGACAACTGAAAATAAAATTAGATCTATATCTTACACCATACATAAGGGTAAATTCCAATTGGATTAGGAGTCTAAATATAAAAGGTAAAACATACAAGTACTAGTAGAAATTGGGCAAATTCATCTTTAGGCTTGGTGTAGAGAAAGGCTATGTAACTATGACTCATAAACTAGAGGCAAAAAATGACCTGATTAATTTTTTTTAATTTTTGCATGACCAAGAAAATACCATAAACAAAGTCAAAAGACAACTCACAAACTGGGAGAAAATATTTGCATCTTATACCATCAAGAGTGGAGCTAATATCCCTACTCTGTAAAGAGCTCTTAAAAGTCAAAGGGCTTAGGAGCAAAATCTGATAGCCAAATGGGAAAAAATACATGAACAAAAATTCACACACAAAAAAAAGATAAAAATGGCCCTCAAACCTTGAAAAAATGTTCAAAATTACTCAGAAATGCAAATAACACTGATATCTCATTTCTCACCTATGTGATTGGCAACAATTTAAAAATATAACAACATATTCTGTTGGCAAGGGTTTGGGAAAACAGGCACTTTCATACATTGCTGGTGGAATATAAACTGATATTGTATTTCTGCAAGGAAATTTGGCAAATCTAACAAAATTACATATGTACTTACCTTTTGTCCTAGCAATCTGACTTCTAGGAATTTACCCTAAAGATATTCCTCTAAAAATATGAAAATTCACCGTAAAGCGTTGGTTATTCATTGCAGCATTGTTTGTAACTGCAAAATACTGGAAACAACCTAGATGCCCATACATCGGAGAGTTGTTGGATAAATGTGATGGGTATAGCCACACATGGAGTAGTATTATACAGCTATAAAAAAAGAAAAAGAGAAAGAAAGGACAAATGAGAAAGATCTCTTGGTGTGAAATGATTTCCAGGACATACTGTTAGATGAAAAAAGAAGAGCTCAATAGAGTATCTAAGATAGTATGTCTCCGTCCGTGTAAGAAAGAAGGGGATATTAGACAATACACATGTATTTGTGTAAAAGAAATACAGAAATTTATGTAAAGGAAATATGGGAATGATAAACCAGATAACTAAAGAGATGGTTACCTATAGAGGGTGAGTGGGAAAGGGATGGAAGAGAGGAATGGGAATGTGATAGAAGGAATGAGGAAGGGAGTGACACTTCTGAGAACATTTTCACATAGCTCTGATGCTTAGAACCACAGTAATGTTTTACATACTCTTCGCATACCCCCTCAAATAAACACACAATTAAAACCAATCCAAAAAACAAAGATGGGGGGTACTAAAATGGAACACAAATGCTAACAAATGAACCTAACTGTATTGTAAATGGATAACATAGCTACAATGTGGAAGAAAACAAGTAATTTAGAAATTAGTATCTTGACTGTATACAGTAGGGTTAAGACAAAAAGAAGTGTACATAAAGGCAATAATAATCTAGTCAGTAAATGTGTTTCTCATGGGGGTGTATGTTAGTAATTCTGGAACTACTCTGTGTATACTAGAATTGAACAAATAAGTAAACGTATTGTAGATAATAAGAACTGCGTTTCTCATTTTTGGAAAAGGAAGTTGCAAGTGGGGAAACTGAGAAGGCTAAAATGAACCCTCTGATATTGGATTGGAATTTGAGGTATTAGTATAAACTCGTATTTCTTAATATATAGACAGATAGATAGATACAGAGATGTAGATGTGTGTATATGGATCGAGTACCCAGATCTTGGTTTCTAAACACTATTCTCGTGTAAGAGGAGCCCAGGCTACTTGGAAAAATGATTGCTCCCAAGGCTGGGGCAGGGTCAATTCAAGATGAGCCTGGAACATCTCATGGTATCAGAAAGAAAAAGGTGCCCCCCCAAAGATGGGGCATGTCAAAAAGACAGGGCACAACCTGAAGAAGCTCCTAATGGCCAAAGCTGGAATAATTTGATCAACAAAATAAAGCATAGCATAAAATAAGTATAATTATAAAATGCAAAATAAAATATCTATAGGTCCATACTGTTATCAAAAAAATTGAATACATAAATAACGGGGGGAGATAACAGCTCTTCCTTACAAGAGAATTCCAATTAATAAATGTAGGAAGAAAGAAGGAAATAGAAAGTCTTCATTAGGCAAACACCAGAGTAGTAATTGTTGTAGATAAAATCCATTGATAGACACTAAAATCAATAAGCAAAAGCTTAAGGAAAAACACTATTTGCATGGTCTCAAAGCATCTACCTCCAGAGAAAGATAGTGACTTTACAGTGAAGAAATCTTCAAAAACGAACTTAGAAATCATGTTCGTGCCATTTTAGTGGAAAGTCTATTAAAAGATAGTTTGGGTTAGTTCCATTCAGTATAAGGACAAATGATATTAAACAGTGTGTCATTGAATTTGTACTTGTGTTTGCCTTTTGTGAACTTACTAAGTTTCCCCAGGCTAAATGAATATGTGTATTATATGACTTTTTAAATTTTTTCTTAGTCTTCCACTTTAGTGTCTTCTCTGGAGGCAGAACTTTCTGAAGTTAAACTACAAATTCATATTGTGGAACAGGAAAACCTCCTTCTCAAAGATGAACTGGAGAAAATGAAACAAGTAAGATCGTGTGTTGCTTAGGTGGGGACAGGAGGTATGGGGGGGGGCTCATAGAATATTATGCACCTGATGGTCTGACTCTTCTAGCCACCAAATGTCCTTTTTACTGAGTCCTGTTAACTAGCTTATTACTTAGTAAAGTTGAGGGCTTGCAGTACAAGTCTATTTATAAGGGCTCCTATTGCTAATTCTCTAAATGTTTTTCTAGTTATGTAACTTACATGTTGTAGACTGACATTCTGTTACTATAAATGAACCATAACCACTTCAGTTTAAGAAATTTGGGCTTCCCTGATGGCGCAGTGGTTGAGAGTCCACCTGCCGATGCAGGGGACACGGGTTCATGCCCCGGTCTGGGAAGATCCCACATGCGGCGGAGCGGCTGGGCCCATGAGCCATGGCCGCTGAGCCTGCGCATCCAGAGCCTGTGCTCCGCAATGGGAGAGGCCACAACAGTGAGAGGTCCGCGTACAGCAAAAAAAAAAAAAAAAAAAAAATTTGTTGCTCTGCCTTCTCCCGGCCAGGTGTTAAATAATATAAATTTGTCTAAAAAGATGGTGACTTTCTTACTCATAACTTTAATAACTATTCACCCAGATTTGTGAGACACAGGTGAAGCTAGTCCCTCATCATCCCTTTTTCTCATAGTGAGTTTGAGGCATCTATCTTGGGCAGAAGAGTAGATTCTAGAACATTATCAGGGATGCAGTCTTACCTATGAATTTGGCTTTAAGAAGCACATTTCGAAGTTTCAAACAAAGACCTAATTTTAAGTATTAAAGAGGGTTCACCTTAATATATTCTGAACGTTATCCAATGTTATTCTTTATTCTGAATTTTTCAATGAGCACATGAATCCCTCAGTTTGAGCAATCCTGATTTATACTAGGAGAATTTAGTTTTTCCATTTTATTTATTTGCTTCACCAAAGGATTACTTTAATATTATGATATCCTTAGATTATAAAATTCTTATACCTATTCAGCCTATGAGCATAAAGTTGTCCCTCTCTGAATGCTGAGTGTGTACTACTGAGTGTGTTATGTTCATACTGATTCCTAATTGACACCTGTAAGTCTTGATTTCCTAATAGGATTATAAGACTCTCAGGGAATTTGTATCTCTTACAGTGCCTAATACAGTACTGGTACCCGATAGGTGCTTTATAAGAACCTTTTCAAGTCAGATGCTGCTATGCAAAGTTTATCTGTTCTGCCATAGCAGAAGCTGTCTGTCCATATAAACATTCCAGAAGTTAAAAGGCTTTTCTGTGGTATATAAGTATTCCAGAGCTGTTATTACTAAATTCATCCTAATTAACTTGGGCATACTTTTCTCCTTTATCATTTTTTGTCTCTTGTTCAACCTTTCAGATGATAATGGTGGATTCCAAATCCATAGCATGGGAAATGTATGCTTTGTGATTTTGCCAAGCTAGGGATCAGAAGAAAAGGAGCCGAGTTGGGAGTAAAATAGTATGATGAGGACATCATTTGGCACATTTTTTTTTTTTTGCGGTACGCAGGCCTCTCACTGCTGGGGCCTCTCCCGTTGTGGAGCACAGGCTCCGGACGCACAGGCTCAGCGGCCATGGCTCACGGGCCCAGCTACTCTGCGGCATGTGGGATCTTCCCGGACCGGGGCACGAACCGGTGTCCCCTGCATCGGCAGGCGGACTCTCAACCACTGTGCCACCAGGGAAGCCCCTGGCACATTTTTATTGCATATTTTTTGAAGCATTGATATAAGTAGTGAGATGGAAGAACAGTGAGCCCTTTTGCTTTTGGTGGGCAGTTGTTCAAGGTACCTGGACTCTTGGATCACAAGAGTTAAGATGGTGTCAGCCCATTGTTGCTTCCACACAGCTTGGACCTAGAAAGCCTGTGCTGCTCTGTATGACATAATAATTTCTTGTTCACAAAACATTTTTATTTGTATTATCTGTTGCACTGAAAAGAAACACGAATAGCATCAGCAGTAGTCACATACCAGTCTGTAGACACCCAAGATGATACCAGGCTTTGTGAGGGTCTGGGGATGGGGTAGTGAGCAAAGGAAAAAAGGCCTTTGTTAACCAATGCCCAGGTTCTTTACACTTTCCTTCATCCTTCTGACTTGTTTAGATTTGTAAATTGTGCTGGATTTGTTGCCAGTCGAAGATAAGATTCAATCCTTAAAGTCTATTTTGTCATACTATTCCTAAAGCTAAATGTAAAAGAACTTCAGGTAAAAAGTTGAAAGATGGCCGTAAAATCATAATGACAATAAATAATTGAAAGCCAAGTGAAGTAGAGGGAAATTGAAAACATATGAACTATGGGAAGGGTTAAGAAGTGTAAGAAACAATCAGTCTCCTTAAAGCAGTGGTTGTGGGGAGGTAGAAATTGCTCCCCCACCCCAAGACATTTAGCAATGTCTGGGGACATTTTGGGTTTTCACACCCAGTGTATGGGGAGGCAGGCTGTGCTACTGGAATCTAACAGGTGACATCAGAGATGCTGCTAACCATCCTACAGTGCATAGGACAGTCTCCCACAGCAAGGAATTACCTGCCCCAAAATGTCAGTAGTGCTAAGGCTGATGATGAAAAGGAATAAAAAGTTTTCGGTTTGTCTTGATGCCATAAAGTGCAGAGGAAGAAGCCAGTGTGTCCATACCAGCAACCTTTTTCTTAGCAAGTCAATTTAGGCATCTTCCAAAGGGAAGGGTTTGCAGAAAGAGCTGAAAAACACTGCTTGATTTATCTTTAAACTTGCCCTTGGGACTTCCCTGGTGGTCCAGCGATGAAAGACTTCATGCTCCCAATGCAGGGGGCCCGGGTTCGATCCCTGGTCAGGGAACTAGATCCTACATGCCGCAGCTAAGACCCGGCACAGCCAAATAAATAAATAAATATTTTTTAAAAAACAGAAAAAAAACCCTTCCCCTTTTGTTGGTTGATACATGGTACTTGGTTGATATCAATTCCATAGTCTTGGTTGAAAAAGATTTTTTTCTAGTTAAAAAAGCACGGGGGGGCTTCCCTGGTGGCGCAGTGGTTGGGAGTCCGCCTGCCGATGCAGGGGACGCGGGTTCGTGCCCCGATCCCGGAGGATCCCACGTGCCGCGGAGCGGCTGGGCCCGCGAGCCATGGCCGCGGAGCCTGTGCTCCGCAACGGGAGAGGCCGCAGCAGTGAGAGGCCCGCGTACAGCAAAAAAAAAGAAAAAAAAAAGCACGGGGAAAATGTTTTGTGCTATATGTACACAAGTTAAATTCATGACAGAATGGCACTATGTTATTTATTGTATCCTGAAGGTAAAACAGAAAGCTAGGACCATTACTTAATGTCTGGTTGATTTTGTCTAAGCAGACATTTCAGCAGTCAGTTGGAGAATAGAGAGAAACCAGCAGGGAACGTTTTGTTAAAGTTAATTATAGTCCCCTAGAGTTTATATGTCCTCGGAAATATCTACAGATAGGGAAACAGCAGCAGCCATGAAAATGTCCTGTTTATAAATACATCTTTTTAAATACAACCATGAGACGTGATGGGTGGGCTTGTTTATCTCTTACAGCTGCACAGATGTCCCAGTCTCTCTGACTTCCAGCAAAAAATTTCTAGTATTCTAAGCCACAATGAAAAACTGCTGAAAGAAAAGGAAGCTCTAAGTGAAGAATTAAATAGCTGTGTTGATAAGGTAGTAAAAATAAGACTTTTTTACCATCATTGGAGAGTGTGTACCATTATGAGCATTTCTCTAATGCCAGTGGCACGTGGGGGGCTACATGTTAGCCTAAAAGTCTCCTAGAGCAGCATTTTGTGACCTTAGAGCTCCCGAAACCATGATTTTTTTTTCTTTTATTGAAGTATAGTTAATTTACAATATTGTGTTAATTTCAGGTGCATAGCAAAGTGATTCGGTTATACGTCTATGTGTGTGTATGTACTTCTTTTTTTCCATTCTTTTCCATTATAGATAATTACAAGATATGGAATATAATTCCCTGTGCTATACAGTGAATCCTTGTTGTTTATTTTAGATATGGTAGCGTATATCTGTTAATCGCATACTCCTAATTTATCCCTCCCTCCTCCTCCTCTTTTGGTAACCATAAGTGTGTTTTCTATGTCTGTGAGTCTGTTTCTGTTTTGTAAATAGTTCATTTGTACCATTTGTTAGATTCCAGATATAAGTGATATCATGTAATATTTGTCTTTCTCTGTCTAACTGACTTCACTTAGTATGATAATCTAGGTCCACATTATTTCATTCTTTTTTATGGCTAATATTCCATTGTGTGTATGTATCTTCTTTATCCATTCATCTGTCAACGAACACTTAGGTTCCTTCCATGTCTTGGCTGTTGTAAATAGTGCCATTATTAACATTGGGTGCATATATCTTTTTTAATTAGAGTTTTTGTCTTTTCTGGATATATGCCCAGAAGTGGGATTGCAGGATCATATGGTAGCTCTATTTTTAGTTTTTTAAGGAACCTCCATACTGTTCTCCGTAGTGTCTGCACCAATTTACATTCTCACCACAATGAAGGAGGGTTCCCTTTTCTCCACACTCTCTCCAGCAGTTATTATTTGTAGACTTTTTGATGATGGCCATTCTGACTGGTATGAGGTGATACCTCACTGTAGTTTTGACTTGCATTTCTCTAATTATTAACAATATTGAGCATCTTTTCATGTGCCTGTTTGCCATCTGTATGTCTTCTTTGAAGAAGTGTCTGTTTAGGTTTTCTGCCCATTTTTTGATTTGGTTGTTTGGTGTTTTTGTTTTTTTGTTTTGATATTTAGTTGTATGAGTTTTTTGTATATTTTGAAAATTAATCCCTTGTTGGTCACATCGTTTCTGCATGTTTTCTCCCAGTCTTCAAGTTGTCCTTTTGTTTTGTTGATGGTTTCCCTTGCTGTGCAAAAGCTTTTAAGTTTAATTAGGTCCCATTTGTTTACTTTTGCTTTTATTTCTTTTGCCTTGGGAGACTGACCTAAGAAAATATTGCTACGATTTATGTCAGAGAATGTTTTGCCTATGTTCTCTTCTACGAGTTTTATGGTGTCATGTCTTATATATACGTCTTTAAGCCATTTGGAGTTTATTTTTGTGTATGGTGTGAGGGAGTATTCTAACTTCATTGTTTTACATGTAGCTGTCCAGCTTTCCCAATGCTGCTTATTGAAAGAGACTCTCTTTTCTCCATTATATATTCTTGCCTCCTTTGTCCAAGATTAAATGACTGTAGGTGTGTGGCTTTATTTCTGGACTCTCTATTCTGTTCCATTGATCCATATGTCTGTTTTTGTGCCATTACCATACTGTTTTCATTACTATAGCTTTGTAGTATTGTCTGAAGTCTGGAAGGGTTATGCCTCTAGCTTTGTTCATTTTTCTCAAGGTTGCTTTGGCAATTTCGGGTCTTTTGTGGTTCTATATAAATTTTAGGATTATTTGTTCCAGTTCTGTGAAAAATGTCATTTGATAGGGATCACATTAAATCTGTAGATTGCTGAGGCCATGATTTTAACAAGAGTCTAGATTAGTTGTTTAATAAATATTAAGTACGGTAAAATAAAGTTTGTCTTATTTTAATAAGTAACTATGCTACTTAATATATATTATTTAAATATATCACTATTCTACTTATATATAATATAATAATATATAATATATAATATAAATAATATAAATATTATGTATTTAATAATCTGAAATCCATTACATAGACACTTTTTTTTCTACTGTATTTTCCCTAGCAAATCCAAAAACGCTGCCTTTGTGCCACCTGCCTTAATAGGCATTCCATATTTTCCTATTATGGCACACTCTTGGGATTTCTAATTGCCTTCCAGCCCACCATGTCTCACCCAAAAACATGAGGCAATGAGAAGGAAAAATTGAAATCCCCAAAGAGAAGAGACTCCTCAAAATTAAAGGTACAAAGGGAGTCAAGGAAATGTCTCTCTTTTACTTTGTCTTGATCCCCTATGTAGAGAGATGGTACTTGATCTTTTCAGTATAAGTGAAGGCATGTGAAATGAGGCTAGACATGTTTGTAGAAATGCTGTTACCTCTTTTCTTTTCCTGAATCAGTTGGCAAAATCAAGTCTTTTAGAGCACAGAATTGCTACTATGAAGCAAGAACAGAAGTCTTGGGAACACCAGAGTGAAAGCTTAAAATCACAGCTAGTGGCTTCACAGGAAAAGGTATGTGGACAATTCTTATTTCATCTGCACAGTTAATATTTTCCTATATCTCCCAGCAGAACTCCAAGTGGAAAGAATGTTCCAGGTGGATGTGGTCTAAGAGGGCTCAGAATGATTCAATTTAACTAATATAGTAAAATAATTTGAACAATGTTTCTCCCAAAGTTCATTATTATGATATAATCATAAGATTATCTCATCATTATGAGATTACTTATTTATGAAAGCTTGAGAATAGTGTGTAAAAAATGACTGCTTGTTTCTAATTTAGAATTAGGATTTCTAAGGCAGGTTCATGCCCAATTATAGTTAAAGCTCTCTATTAACATTCTGTTTACCAATTTAAATTTTTTTTAATTGAAATATATATGAGCTGTTAGCATGGAGTAGGGTTCTACAGAGATATGTTTTTATTTTCATCTAAGAGGTCCTTTACAAACCAACATCACAGTCTAAAACATAATTTCTACAAAGTTCAGTAAAATCATCTGTCATGATGCCAGTTGGTATTCCTTGGTCCTGTAAGATATCACTTGATAATATACCAGATGACTATACCAGCAATACCTTGCTCTAGGCATAGTTCATTATTGTCCTAAATATAACTTAACATCCTGTAAAGATACATAATATCCTAGATTTGCACTGAGCAACTGAAAAGACCTGGATATAGTAAGTAGAAGCAGAAGGGACCTTGGAGTTCTTTTGTCTTAGCTCATTCATACATGGACATGCTATAAGTGAGACCATGAGGATTTGTCACAGTGTGACTGTTCTCATGATGCAGGTTCAGAATTTAGAAGATACCCTGCAGAATGTAAACCTGCAAATGTCCCGAATTAAATCTGATCTACAAGTGACTCAGCAGGAAAAGGAGGCTTTAAAACAAGAAGTGATGTCTCTACACAAGCAACTTCAGAACGCTGGTGACAAGGTAATTTCTTTCCTTCTTTATTGAGATATAACTTTATACAGTAAAGTGCATAAATTTTAAGTCTATAACTTGATTGTTTTTACACACATATATGTATGTATATGTAAATATACACAGTTAAAGGCAAAATATATATGTATGTTTGTATAACCACCACCTAGCTCAAAATAAAGAACATTTCCAGCACCCAGGAGGCTCTCTTGTGTCCCCTTCAGTTGATAACCCCAAGGGAACCACTTCTCTACCTTCTGCCACCATAGGTTAGGGATGCTTGTTTCTGAACCTCACATAAATGGAACTATAGTGACTAGGTAATTGTGCAAGTCAGAAGACCATGGCTGAGTTGTTTTGTAGTAATAAAACAAAAACATTCTGATGTTGTAGAAAGTAAGTCTCGTTTTAATATATCACAATGCTGTTTCATCTATGTGCAAATAAATTAAGAACAATGTATGTATGTCAGTCTTGGGTAGATGTTAAGACTGTCCTACCATAAAAGTAGGCACTAAATACAGCTACTTTATCTCTTGGTGATACTTTTTTTTAAAACTGTGTTTTTTTTAAAAAAAAATATAATAGTTGCTTCCATTTAAAAAAAATTACTTCTGGGCTGAAAATTTTTTCAAAATGAGATTGTACCTTTTTTTTTTTTTCCTTTTCATGTTTTGGCTTAAAAGGCAAAACATGAAAAAGAAAAAACCCTAACCCTAACCCTTTTTTTACCTTTAAAAAAATTTTTTTAAAGCATTTTTCAGGATCCAAAAAAATCACCATGGTAGCTTAAAGCATATTCCTGAGTTCAGGCCTCAATTATATGGATGATATGTGCTTTTGATTCTAAAAAAGGATATGATTGCATATGTGAAAATGAAAGTAGAGTTTAGCATGTGAAATCTTTCAAGTTAGCAGTGCATTTCAGAGTTCTCTGTGTTCTCTGTTAACCAAAAGAATAGTTATTTGGGTTCAAAGCATAACTCCATAAGAATGAGGTAATTTTTAAGGTCCCCAATCTCTATGCGCTTGGGTCCTATATGGAACTGGGACTTGCCCTACAATCATCTTTGCTATTAGATTTGACGGGACTATTTTGCCAAAGACCATTTTAAACAGAGAGCTTCCAAACCTTGTTTTTTAAAAATCAACACTCAAGAATATTGTTTTACTTATATCTAGATATACATGTGCTCACTCTCATTAGAAGATGCTCAAAAAAGAAATCAGCCTGTTTTTAAGGCTTAACTCTACAATTCTCTCTTAAGAACTGGGCCCCAGAGATAGGCACCCATCCATCAGGATTCCATAACCAACAGCAAAGGCTGTCCTGGGACAAGTTGGATCACCTGATGAATGAGGAACAACAGCTGCTTTGGCAAGAGAATGAGAGACTCCAAACCGTGGTACAGAACACCAAAGCGGAACTCATACACTCCCGGGAGAAGGTAACTTGAAAAGTTGTACATGGTGGCGTATGTTTGTAAATGAATGTTTGATACAACTGCAGTGATTCTAGGGTATGGATTTGAGTATTCTGGTGTGGCAGACTTATTTTAAGAATGTATAATTTATCATTTACTTGCAATATAATTTTATCATGCTATGTTTATATAATATTTTTCATTTTGTATAAGCAGTTCTATATTAAAATCTGTGATTTTATGAATGGAAATTATGTTAACCATATATTCCTCATTCAAATAGGCTAGCCGCCAAGACTGGTAGTACAAAAATGGCAAAACTAAACTCAGTTCTTGTTGGTCTAACTTCTTGTAAGAGAAAAGGTGCCCCTTTTTAAAGACTCAGCATTTCAAGGCTAGAATGGTCTTTAAAGATCATCTTTTTCATCACTAAGGTGATGTTTAAATTCTTTACCTCTGCTAAGTAGTTGACCAACTATGTTTAACCTATGCTTAAATACCTCTTTTGAGGAGGAACTCTCTTAGGAGTCAGATATTCATTTAGAACACTTACCGTGTGCCAGAAACTCTGCTATCACTGAAGTTGCAGTGTTGAACAGACTAAACATGGTCGCTGTCCTCGTGGAACTTAGTTGATGTAAATGCATTGTTTCAGGTGTGAACAGTCCAATACAAAGTCAATGCGACTGTCACCCCCTTCACTCCTAAAAGTTATGCTCATGTCAGAGCAAAGGTGCCTACAGACCATGCTTTTTTGGCAGCCACATCACACTGTTGACTCCCAGTTGTTTGGCTGAGCCAGAAGTCCCTTTGTCCTTCTCTGATCCTCAGTGTTGAATCAGACTAAAAATAGATTTACCTAGAAAGGATCTTTTGAAATCCAAAAAAGTAAGCTTCAAGAATTGGCAGACTTAAAAAAAAAAAAAGAAAGAATTGGCAGACTTGACTGGAAAAAGTTTTCTTAATACAACAAAACCCAAGCAACTGAATACAAACTTTCCTTATGTTCGCTTTTTGTTTTTCCTGGCTGGGTGGTTATATTAGCATTTCTTCCTCTTATACTGGTTCTTGTTAGGTCCGTCAACTGGAATCCAACCTTCTTCCTCCTAAGCTCCAAAAACATCTAAACTCATCAGGTACTGTGAAGCCCACAGAGCAGGAAAAGTTGAGCTTAAAGAGAGAGTGTGAACAGTTTCAAAAGGAACCATCTCCTACTAATAGGAAGGTGAGTTTTTGAGAGTTAATACCAAGTGGCTATGTTCTGACTATGATGCATCCCTAAGTGTATGTTTCTTCCCCTGCGTGCTTCCAGGAAATGATTACAATGGCATATTTTGGTTCTTCCTTAGATCTATGCTTTTGTAATCTTGTCAAAACAGTATCATAGTTCTTTTTGATTGAGTGACCGCTAAAAAGGAGCAATTTAAGTTTTTATAAAGAAGATGGTTAATTATCTTCATTAGTATCATAAGCTTCTATAAGTTAGTAAAACATATATAGCCTGAATATTAGGAACATCTTAATATGGTCAGTGTTAGTTAACTATTGCTGTGTAATAAATTAAAACAGCAAACATTTATTGTCTTAGTTTCTGTGGGTCAGGGATTTGGAAGCAACTTAACTGAGTGGTTTTGGCTTAGGGTCTTTCCTGAGACTGCAGTCCAGATATCAGCTGAGTTTATCTGAAGGCTTCACTGGTACTAGAGAATCCGTTCCAAATGTATTCATATAACTGTTAGGAGGAGGCTTCTGTTCTTTGCTAGCTGATTGCCAGAGGCTCAGCTCCTCACCACCTGGGCCTTTTCTCAGGATGTGGCAATGAATGATACAAGAGAGAGAGGTCCCAAAAGTCCAGGATGGAAGCTGTAGTATGTTTTATTTGCTAATCCCAGAAGTCACACATCATCATTTCTGCTGTATTCTATTGGTCACACAGACTAGTGGGGAGGGGACAGGGCAAGGGTTTGAATACCAGAAGACAGGGATCACCGGGCACCTCTTGGAGGCTGGCTACTATGTGGTTAAACTTCTGTAGCATGACTCAGTTTGTTTTCTATTCTTGGTTCCATGAAGTTAGGGTTCTAGGCCAGTGTTACTGTGAGAGTTCTTGTTGTTACTTGTTTTCCTTTCTTTTTCTAAACTAAACTCAGAGTTTTCACTACAGGCACACCTTGGAGATATTCTGGGTTCAGTTCCAGACCACCACAATAAAGTGAGTCACACGAATTTTTTGGTTTCCCAGTGCCTATAAAATTGTTTCCACTATACTGTAGTCTGTTAAGTGTGCAATAGCATTATGTCTAAAAAAACAATGTACATATTTTAATTTAAAAATATTTATTGCTAAAAATGCTAATAACCATCATCTTCAGCAAGTTGTAGTAGTAACATTGAAGATCACTAATCACAGGTGACCATAACAAATATAATAACAAAAATGTTTGAAATATTGTGAGAATTATGAAAATGTGACACAGAGACACAAAGTGAGCAAATGCTATTGGAAAAATGGCACCAATAGACTTGCTCAACACAGGGTTACCACAGAGCTTCAATTTGTAAAAAACTCCGTATCTGTGAAGCGCAATAAAAGTGAAGTGCAATAAAACAAGGTATGCCTGTATTACCTTCCTCTTCTGAAAATTATGGTTTGTTTAAAAATCTGGAAAGAATGATGAACAGTCATTTCCTTTTGTTATAAATATTTCAAAAAATTTGTTTTAAGTTTGTGAAAGTTATGACTATTGGCAGTAAAGAGACTGGTTGTGCTCTAAAGCTGAAATGTCATTTAAGTTTAGGTACATTCACGTAAACTTTTCAGAAAGACATTGGGTTTCATCTAGCTGCTTACCAAAGGAAAAGTCTAATGATAGGTTTTAAAATAACAGTGAATTTAAATGTACTTAGAAAGATTACACTTAATTCCATTTAACAATTCTTGCTAGCCTCCTCAGTTCTTTTGGATAGAAACAAAAATCAGCACTCTAGAATAGTGTCATATGTTTTCTACTTAGCAATATTCTGAATCCCAGTGTCCTCTAGCTCATTAGATTCTCATAAGATTCTGTAATAAAGAGAATTCCAAAAAAGGATACTCATAAAATCTTCAAATTTCTTCTTTAAAATTGAGAAAGGAGTTAAATCAGGTTCTATGTATTCTCAGTTTTAAACCTTTAAACTTTGCCTTAAGACATGTTTTTCCCTACTGCAGATCCATAGTAGAGGATCATGAAATCAATCTAGTTAAATACCAGCATTTTAAATTATTAAACTATACTAGAAAATATCAGAGTGCATGGCTCATGGTAAGGATAATTTCATGAAAGTTTTCTCTTAGTGATATATACTTATAACTGATTACACACACACACACACACACACACACACGTGGGTGTGGGTGTTTGTACTGGGTTGCAAGAGAAAATGTGCTTCTTACAGTGAGTGGCATTGAAGTTTGAAAGCTACCTGCCTTAGGAATCTGTTCTATGTGAGGAGTGGTGATTAAAACTAGACTACCTAAATATAATCAGTGCACTGAATTATATTGTTTGTTGTTTTCCCTTGATGAATGAACTCAGTTTTCTTCCAAGAGTTGAGATTTGTGACTAGCGTAAATTCGTCAAAATAAAGTAGAGCAACTCAAGTGTTTTGTTTTTGTTTTTTTAACAGGTTAGTCAGATGAATTCCCTTGAACGAGAATTAGAAACAATTCATTTGGAAAATGAAGGCCTGAAAAAGAAACAAGTAAAACTGGATGAGCAGCTAATGGAGGTAAGTTTTTAAGCAAATGGCCTTAGCTATGAAGAATATTTTAATCCATGAATGAGCCATTTGTTGAGAGAGACTAGCATAGCATTAAATTCCTATTATGGGGCCTCCCTGGTGGCGCAGTGGTTGAGAGTCCGCCTGCCGGTGCAGGGGATACGGGTTCGTGCCCCGGTCTGGGAGGATCCCATATGCCGCGGAGCGGCTGGGCCCGTGAGCCATGGCCGCTGGGCCTGTGCGTCCGGAGCCTGTGCTTCGCAACGGGAGAGGCCACAACAGTGAGAGGCCCGCGTACAGCAAAAAAAAAAAAAAAAAAAAAAAATTCCTATTATGAAAACAGTGAAAATCTAAGTACATTGCCAAGCTGGATTCTTTGGTCTGTCTTACCAAGTTTGATAGATATTTTTGCTAATTACACAGCCATAGGAATATATACTGCTTCATAGAGGAAGGAATAATGTTGACTATCCTAAAATGCAAGGACCTGTACCTCAACAAATTCAAGTGGCAGGGACTCTGTTCAGTACCGACCAAGAGGCTCAGAGCTCTCTCGCCATTGCTGTGGTTTTAACAGTCTCCTGATACCTCCCACAGTGTAGTGTTTTATAGATGTGATTGCTCTGTAACAACCTGTTCAGTTGGGAAGTGCATGCAGGGAATTTAAGAGCATTAGCATTTAGAGGTTTAATTTTCAAGTGTTGCTGTTGTTCATTACTATATTTGTAACTCAGCACTGCCTTGGGAGAGGTACATCTGATAAATATAAAAGTGGATTTGTAAAACCTGTCAGCTTGGACATTGAGTTTCCAGTCTAATAGATTGCTTTCTGAATACCAAGCACAATTATAGGATGTAAAACAACTTATGTAAAATCCTCCTTAATAAGTAAAAATTTCATTGAGATACTTTGCTTTGGGTAATGAAAATATTAATTAATCCAACATTTAATGACCTGTAAAATTTATATAAGGTATAGAGGCCTGGGTAGAAAATGTCTTTCTGTGCTCTTAAAAAGTACTATGTATACAAATATTTTTAAGCCAGAATTATAGGAAGGAAGAGAGATATGTAAATATTTTCTTTCATGAAGCTGGATACATGCAAAGGTAAGTTTCAATAGATGCTCGGTTTTTAGATATGAAATATGGGCAAACATATCACATTGACATTTAAATGACCGCTAAGGTTTCTGCCAATTTTATGTTCTCTGATTTATCCACTAATAGGGAGATCAGTGAAACTATAAAGAGTGAAATCCAAACCATTTTTTATTTCTCTGACAGTGTATAATAAACGTGTTTAAAACCTTGGGCTGCAGGCTGTGTTTAGATGTAAATATGCTTTTCTGATGAAATAATTATATACTCTAATGAATAAGATATCTGAAGCTAGGCGTGACATGTCTGGTACCTGATTGAAAAGGAACAGGGTATACTTAATCACTGTCAGATTCTCTCCAAATGCTCTGCCAACAGGCCAGTTCTTCTCCCACCGTTCTCTCTGGCCTCAGAAGCCCCCTTCTCTCCCAATCCTACTTTACATGATTAATCATCATAAGCAATTTCCCCTCATTACTCTTCTCCCTGATCTAGTAGTAAATATTTGCTAATGGACGAGGGAAATTGAGTGTTCTTGGCACTGGAGCTGGAAAAGAAAATGCATGAATTTTTAATTGGAACACTGAAAAGAACATCTCATACACTATTCTAATTAAAGTTTCATTAGAAATAAGACTGAGCTATGAATTCTGTACAGACATATAAATTCGATTCTTCAGCAGCTTTATTAAATGTAATTCACACACTATACAATTCATCCATTTAAAGTGTCTAATTCAGTGGTTTGGGTATATTACATTATTTTAAAAATTGTGCTAAGTAAATAGATAGATAGATATAAATGGTTAAAATGACAAATTTTGTTAAGTGGCATTCGGTGGCATTAATTATTTTCACAATGTTCTACAACCATCACCACTACTTCCAAAACTTTTTCATCACCCCAAACAGGAACTCTAACCATTCACCAATAACGCTCCATTCCACCTTCCCACCAGCCCTGTAAATTGGATTTTTATTTATGTTATGATATCTATAGATTAGGCCAAATTTGAGGATGAACAGTGCTTTTCACACCATTTTTTGTGCCCACCTGACCTGAGGGATAGGTACATGCCTCTCACTCTGGCATGGATTCTCATCGGGTTTGGGGGAGAGGCAGTAAGCAGGCAGGGAGATGTTCCTACATCAGAATCTTTGGGATCAAGGAATTTAGGGAAAGCTTTCTAGGTGATTCAGTCTGATGTATGCACCCCCTTGGGGGAAGGGGTTTCTCCTCATCCCTATATGCCAGTTTGAAAGTCACTGATGTAACATAATACATAGCCCTACCCCAGGGTAATTAAAGATCCCCAATCACTAGACAAGAAAATGGAAGAATCTGCCTCCCACTCCAGGGTTTTTTTCAACTGTATGAGGCAGGGTTCTATAAGCAATTCATTTTGATCACTCAAAAACAGGGTTATAGACTATTAGCAATTCTTAAAGTCTGTTGTGTACCTCTTAGCCAACAGTTCAGACACTTGAACAACAAAAATGTTTTATAGTTTATATTCTGCATCTCCACATGGCAAGGTATTTAACATCAGGTCCATTTCATAGTGGACTTGAAATCTTCTGAATTATTATATTGGGATGGGTGGAGATAAAGGTAGCAAGCTCGTAAACCAACCAAATTGCAATAGATGAGGAAGTGGCTGCAGAATTAGAGCTGTGAGACTTTTAATATCTGCAAAATTTATATACAGAGAAATGTAAATGTTGGTTCTTTATAAGTTCCTACTGACTAGAGCACGTGTGGTCAGGTATATAATATACCCAATTTGTACTGTTCTTTCTCTTTATAACTCATATTTTCTTCCTCTTTTTATAACTCCTTAATTCTCTTTTGTTTTTGTTTTATCTGTGGCTAACCTGTGCCTAGAACTCTGTGGTTGGAACTAGCAGAGAAGGGTGCAGTTCTCTGCCTGAGATAGTGTGTGAAGGTAGAACATTCTTTCAATGAATTTCATGGCATGGAGACATCTCATTAAACTCCTTGTTCATGTAATCATTTCTACTACTATGACAGTTAATAAATACTTAAGGTAAGAGCCAATATTCATTTTCATTTTGCTTTAATTTTGGAATATATCTGTTTACATTTACATCAGGATTTTCCTTAGTATTTAAAGACGTGTGTGAAGAAAATCATCCCACTGATATAAAATCAGGGGATCATAATTCTCCATATTCTTTATTCTTAAAAATAAAGTGGTGGGTTTTCTAAATCTATAACTAGAAATGTTTCAAAATGGGTAACACCCCACCTCAGAAATTTAGATTTAAGGAAATGGATAGTGGCTCTGAAGTTTCATGATAACATTTAATTACAGATGTGTCTTAGAGGGCCTTTTTCCCTTCTCACATGCCTGGGGGTGCTTCTTCTTGAGTTTAGTACTTGGTCATATTTATTGCATGTCTTCCATTGAGCTCTGTGTCTGCTGAATGTGTTGACAGATGTGAAGTGGCATGCTTCACTAGCCAAATGCAGTGCCTTCTCCTTTCCCTCGCCCCAACTTTTACTGGCATGCGATACACACACCATTTCCTCATTGTCTTGAATAAATACTTTCATTCCATGTACTTCAATTCCCAGATGTTCTGGGGGTATCACCTTATGCCCCAGAATTGCTTGTCTGATAAACTAAGATAGGTTAAAATAATTTGAGATGCAAGATGAGAGTCTTCAAAACAAATTGCTAACTTGGAAAAAATGTAGTCATTGAACATTCGCTCTTAAGAATCTTTATGAATGGTAAGTGGCAAAACTCTAAAGCATAACCTCTTTCTCCCCTTTGCCTATTCCAACCCTGTTTTTTTTTTAAAGAAGAGGGATAATTAAATGTTCTAGTGTAAGAAGAAAAAAGGAGAATTCAGACATATGTACATCATGTACCTCATGTCTTATAGTCACTTAAGAATGAGGAAGTACAGTTTAAGTCTAAAACTTTTAAGGCCTGCTTATTCATTAAATGTATTATCTCCTAAGCAAAATGATTCTTTATTCTTACTCAGGATCATGTGCTGCCTGTTTTCAAGTTACCAGTGAGTCTGAGAGGCCATTAATGAATTCATAGACTTCATTACTCTCTGCTTGCCACTTTCAAGGGCAACTCTCTGATTGAAGGCACTGCAGCTGACCAGGGCTTTGCCCTTATCCTCTAGATGCAGCACCTGAGGTCCACTGTGATGCTTAGCCCAGCCCCTCATGCTTGGGATCTGCAGCTGCTCCAGCAGCAAGCCTGTCCAATGGTTCCCAGGGAGCAGTTTCTGCAGCTTCAATATCAGCTGCTACAGCCAGAAAGGATAAACCAGTGCCTGCAGGAGGAACTTGAAAACAGGACTTCTGAAATCAACACACCACAGGTATGAGGATCTTTTTCTAATAGTAAACTCAGATCACCTAATTTAATTTTACCTGCTTATTTGAAAGTTATACCAGTTCACATGTGGGGATGAAGAACCTAAATCTTTTGTCAGACAGTTACACCTTACCTGAATTACAAATCCACAGAACTGCAGTGCTGTTTTGGTTTTGGTTTTTGCAGTGCTGCTTTTGAGCTCTCAGCTTCTAAGCTAGGTAATTAAGTGTTCTGGGTCTCCTTTGCACATTTGTAATCGATGATGAAGTCTCAGGATCACTTGAGCATATTGCACAATTGACCTAACATTCTTGTCTAATGCCAAAGATATTACGGAATTCAAGTGCAACTCTAGGATATGTATTACTAACAAAGCATCCTGGGTTTTCTTGTACCAGAGGAGTATAGCCTGCTGAGTTCCATGGAATTCACAAATGGGGACTTTTCTCAACTAATAAAGTAGAATGTGTCATCAGTGACTTTTTTAGTTGACATAGTTCACTTATTTTTTTAATGATCTAGCTTGAAAAACTCTATTTTTAAGAAAATAAAGATCCTCTTCCCCTTCCCTTTGAATTAGCATTATCCCAGCTCACTACCAGACACAATCTTATATTACCTAGGTTTTCAAATAGTTATTTCTCTTTAGTGCTTCATTCACGATTCTCCTCTTTCAGAAGTCTCTTGACTCTTTGGTCTTGTCCATTTATTCAGAATTAGGAATAAAATTAAAAATACTCCTTAGTTTGTAGAATTCTAAATTAGTTTGTTCTAGTTTGGATGCTCTTCTTCTGTTTTCAAATACCTTGCTTTTCAGTTGACGTTTGACAGGGAATTTCCCACCTCTCTTTCTGTAATCCCCTCACCGTGGCTTTGCAAAGTCACATTAGCACCATAATTATACACTGTAGCAACTTGGTTTTCTTCTCCTACTAGTATATATCTATGCTTTTGCATGATGTACTTCTGTCATCTATTCTTTCTAACAAAGGCTTAAAATCCATGTTCTTGGAAGCTTCCTACACTCAATTTACAAATACTAAAATTTAATTCCAGAATTAAAATTGTGATGGTGGGTGTTGGACAGATGCTTCAACTCTTCATTAAAAACTGAGTGACCTCAGTTTTTAATGGACATTTTAAACCAAATGATTAGACTAAGATCCTACTCATTGCTCTCTCATATACACTGTTTTCAAAATATGCTCTTCCCAACCCACCCACCAATGTTTAATCCTTTTACTTCAATTATTTGAGGATTAGATAGACAAAATTTGTTAAGACTTTTGTACTTAAAAAAAAAAGAAAGAAAGAAAGAAAGAATCCCTCCAGATGGCAGGGTGGACTGCTTATTGCTCTCACTAGAATGCCATGGCAGGCTCTCCTGTTTCTGGTAACTAAGCTGACACTAATTTTAAGATTACAGAATGCTGTTAGAATCTGCACGTTGTCTGTGTGTGTGGAGTGATGTGATTTCTTCTGCCTTGTGTTGCTTCGCTTGCATATGTAGTATTGATGTTTGCTTTTAAAAATTGTTTGTTTGCATTATAAATGTGTGAATTTAGACTCCCCCCAAAAACATAATCTTGACATCAGGGTGAAGTGTACCACTTGCCTTCTTTCTCTAGGCCTTGCTACCGGAGCAGCGAGCAGTGCATGCAGATTCCTACAGAAGGATTGGGCACCTGTGAACACTGGGCTGTTATTGATGGCATTTCTTACCATGGCAGATACTCAAATGCACACACCCACACACACCACACAAACAGAGACATAAGCTGAGAAATGTTTTGGAATCAAGTGCTCTTTTAAGTTTATTATTATTGTTGTTGTTGTTGTTAAGCCTTTGCAGTATTATGTTTCCTGTTTATGTAGAAATGACAGATTTTGTGAATCAAATTCACAAATTTCAGCTTGTTACACGTAATTATTTATACGATTTAAGGAGTGTGGACTTGAGATTCTTGAAAGGATGTATTCTATATATTTTCTCATTCCATATGTTGTAACTATTTTTAACAAAAGGTACTACTTTTATATGTGAAATTTGAAGAAAATCAGGGTTATTTATACTGTTTTATATAAGATGTATAATACTTTTTTGAGAGGAAAAAGGAAATTTTTTGATGAAATAAAATAAATTTTAAATATATGACTGCTTTTGTTTTTCCTCTTTCCCCACTCTTTTGCCATGCCCCATGTTCTTTGAATTAATTATCTGGGGGGTTTTTTGGTTTGTTTAGCTTTTTTTTTTTTTTTTTTTCTTTTAAGGCAAGTGGAAATCTGGCATTTTCCATTTATGTTTGAACTTTAAAAAGCCATTATAACTTTCAAAATATAAGATTTTAGATGTTCTTAAGACCTGGTTTCTTGAAATTTCTGGATTAGTCTTTTGCCTACTACAATTTTTCTCTTCAAATTAGTCTCATGGCCTAGTTGTTTCTTTTATGCTTGAATAAATGCTATTATTTAATATCCAAACAAATGTTGGCTTTCCACTCACATTTGGTCATTCTTTTTGTGCTTTTTAAAGGATACCTTTTTGGGAATATTTTTAAGGACAGGTTATGCCATCAGCCACTAATACCTGAGTCTTGCTTAAACATTTGAAGAACCTTTTAAAATCTGAAATTCTTTATGTGAACATTTTGGTGGACTGGGAGAAAGGGCCGTCAGTTGCACTCTAAATCTTGTTCCAGGTCACTCTGTGCTCCAAAACCCACACACTCCTTAATCCATCACTGTTGTATGAGGAGAGAAGGAGAAGCCAGGGTCCTTTTTCTGCCCTATTATTTTGTCTAGGAGTTTTTTTATGGGGAGATTTTCAGTTTTTAATCTGTTCTAATGATAAACCCATCCTCCAATTCAGATATGTGCTTCACATTGATAGGTTAAATTAGGAAACCAATAACCAGAATAACTAGCAGGAAGAGGCTATTAGAAACACTAACACCCTCACAGTAATCAGCCATTTCAAAGGAAAAACAGACACATATTGCAAGCTAATTGGAAATGTTAGGCAATCCTAAATAAACTCAGTTTTTGATTATTTTGTTGTTGAGAGGCCCACAGTATTGCAAAGCCCCAAATCACAGATGAAAGGTTGAGAACCATCTTTTAATTTACTTTGGATACCTATTTTACTATAAGTACACACAGATCTTAAATTATGGGTTTTAAGAATTTTGCTTTATCTCAGGGGAAGATGGTAACACAGGTAAGATTCTTCTTTTGTCTTTGATTCTTTCTCTAATAGGGTTACTTTTCTAACATGTGCAACCCATGCAGTGTTCAGAGCTCCCATGTCATCAGAAAACCACCCTTCCTGTTCAAAGGCAAACATTTGGCTGTCCTTTCTCTAGGCATTTTATGGGGAAAATTAACTATTAGTGCTTTTGTGTGGCATGATTTTCAAATGATAATACAATTTTTTTTCTTTCCTTCAGGGAAACCAGGAACACCTGGTAACTGTCATGGAGGAACGAATGATGGAAGTTGAACAAAAATTGAAACTGGTGAAAAGGCTTCTTCAGGAGAAAGTGAATCAGCTCAAAGAACAAGTGAGCCTCCCAGGTCATCTCTACCCACCCACCTCACATTCAACTTTAACTCCAGTTTTACATTCCTCTATTGCTATTAACTTGTTAAGTTTTGTTGTCTAATAAAAGCAAATTCTGTTATAAATGTTTAGAAGAATTTAGGAGTCACTCTTTCCCATACCACTTCAAAAATATGAATTCTGTATTCTACATTGTTTTTCTCCAAAGTTCTTTTGAGTCATATGTTTGTCTACAATTTTAAAAATGTATATTTGCTAGCAGTGACTCTCATGGACCTAAAGCATTTCTAATGAGGTTCAATTTAAATTGAATTTTTATAGATTTTTTTTCCCCAGAGAGGAAATATTCCTATTTAAATAAAAAGAAATTTTATATTGGTAAAAAATTGGGGGATAATAAGTGTAACTTTAGCTTTTCTGTTTGCAACAGCTATGACAGCCTCAAAAACAACCTTATGGCTATAGCCAGACCCCAAAAGGTTGTGTTTTGAATTAGAATCTGGACTCTTGAATTCAGGACCACTAAGTAGCCTGATCCTTTTTTCCTGCTGGTGGCAGGTGTGGCCTCAGTGCTTAGAAGTTATTTGTGCATCCACTGAAGAGACATACAAGAAGGACTACTTTCTAGGAAAGTTTTATAACTTCTCTGGAATCTGAGATTGAGACAAACTGTGGCGGGAGTGGGAAGGTGGAAATTGCCCAACCTGGTTTTTCAGATATATAAAATCCAAGAAGAATAATTCCAAGGGAAAGTCTTAATGCAGAGGTAGACAGGAACTTTCCTCAGCCCTATATCTTAATACACAGAATGGAGAGAAAGAGAAAGTCCTGTATTTACATTTATTGATTCAATCCTTTAATCATTTATTCAACACATAGTTACTACATGCCAGGTTCTGTTCTAAGCACTAGAAATACAGCAATGAACAAAACAAAATCCTGCCTATATGGAGTGTAGTTCACTTACTACAGCTACTAGTGTAGTTCACAGTACTAAGCATTTGGCCAGATAGCAGTTTCAAAAATAAAGAAAATGGGTAACATGGGGTGTGGTCATCTACAAACACTGGCATTAACCATTCATCCTGTCCTGGGAGAAGAAAAAGAAATGAGAGATAGGGAAGAGCAGACAGTAGAGGGTCTTAGTGATAAGCCACAGAGTTGGAATTTCATTCTGTAGTAGATAAGAGTCATCAAAGTGTTTTTTAATGGCAGGAAAGGAGGAAAGGTTGTATAAAAACAGCTCGATAGAAAGTATGTTAGTATTATGTTAAACTTGACAGTCACTTAGGTTCTGGGCTTCAGTGTGATAGTCTTTATCACTTCCCTTTGAAATGCTATTATGTAAATTAATTAGCCACTCCTTAGTTTTCTTTATTCCCTTAAACCTTTATACTTGTAGATGCCCTGCCTGAAACTGGGTGTAAAATGAGGAGTTAAAGGTATAATGAGGGAAAGGAGATTATAAGATATTAACAGGAGCAATAATAAAATTATCCTAATGCTGCTGACAAGTTTTCCCGCCCTAACCAAGACTGTATATTCTAACCATAAAGATTAGAATATCTCTTCTAGACAAGGTTTTATACAAAGAGGAAGAGTTAAGAAAAAGTAACTGCCAAATCTTCTCTCTTTATTTTAAAATTTGGCTCATGTATTGTAACAATCAGTAGGTTGTATGTGGTTATGAATGGGAAACTCAAGCATCTACTGTTAATAACAATTAAACACAGTTCACACCCTCAGAAATTTAAGTTATAAAAGTATTTTGATATTTTTAGAGAATGAATAAAGAAATAATACCTAATTTATTAGGTTGAAAAATACCTTCCTTTTTGAGCCCTCAAATATCAATTTGTTCTTTTTATTAGTGACTTCTACAAACATTATGCAGAGAAACAGCTTGCAATAAGTGGATTTGCTCTACTTGTATCCCTGGTGCCGGGTCTGATGTTAAAGCTGTATTGTAAAATGAAAGAATATAATTGGTAGAAGCCATTTGCCTTTATAAACAACTGTCCTATGTCAGACCTTAAATTTAAAAGAATTACAGAAATGGAGTCAAGATGTTTCTGGTTCTGTTTCTAGCTCTGCAAGAATACTAAAGCAGATGAGATGGTGAAGGATTTGTATGTGGAAAATGCCCAGTTGTTGAAAGCTCTGGAAATAACTGAACAGCGACAAAAAACAGCAGAGAAGAAAAATTACCTCCTAGAGGAGAAGATTGCCAGCCTCAGTAATATAGTCAGGAATCTGACACCAGCACCATTGACTTCTACACCTCCCTTAAGGTCATAGCCAAGCCAAAGGATAAACACTCATAGTTGTGCACTTTACTGAAATGGATGGAGCATTTCAGTATGTTCTCTCAACCATTGTTTTTTGTGGGGTTTTGGGGTTTTTTTTTTTAAACTTTAATGGCTTAAAGTTAAGCCTAATGTAAAACTTCCAGCAACAGAATTAAAATCTCCATTCATTGTAATTAGTTTTTCTAAATAGACTATAATGGAAGTTGCAAACAAATACATATTTCACTGTTTGAATTATTCCCAAGCTTTGAATTTTTAAAAATATTCTAATAGCCACCAAGAAGGTGATATGAAAACAACTCAAGAATCTTAAAACCCCAGTTTTGAATGAGTTTTTGAAAATTACTATTATGTGTAAGTTTATATGTAAATTGCAGATATTTAAAAGTTGAGAAATTATTAGCTGGCTGTTTTGATCTTTATTTTATAACCAAATGTACATCTTCTCATACATTTACATATGAAAAAGTCATTCCGTTTCTAGTAGTTCTGGTTTTTTAAATTAATTGTTAGACTTTCTGTTTGGTAAGAGAAGCTGGTCTTAATAACCACTGAGGTCAGAAATGCCAGAGTCCATAGAACTCTACCTTCTAACACCTCTGACAGTATTACCACTCTTTATGTATTACAGATCGAAAACTCATTTACTCAACTGCACTGTTAACTCATGTTAAAACTTTACCTTCTTTAAACAGTCTTTTCTTTGTTTTTTCCTTCTTAGAAGTTTCATTTGGGAGCTTGTCTTCTAAGAAATGGATAAAGCCACATTCTTAAAGCATTTGAACTATAGGGTAAGCACTGAACAAACTGCTTTGGAGTAAACAGCTACTCCTAGAAGAGAGAGAAGCAAACCATGTGGGTTTTTCTCTCTCTAAAATCTTGGATTTCATGAACTTATATTTGGGGTTGCCTCAAGAACTCAGGGAACAATACTTTAAGACGTCTTCCTGAAATACTGTAGGGCCTCGTTAAGAATTTGAAATGTATAAACCATGTGACCTTATTTATTTGTCATATATTTAGAGCCATAGTGGGATTTTTATTTCTACATTTTTAGTGAATTTAATTTTCTGGAAAAAGGCCTTGATTTTAGAGTTAAAAACCTCTTCTAACATATGGAAGAGTTATTGTTTGCTTGTTTGTTTAATATAGGTTAAAATTTCCATGCTTCCTATTCCTCTGCACCTCAAATCTGATCATAAGAATTTCTTACTGTGATAAGCATTCGCATGCCATCTGGGGTGTAAAGGAGTGCCAAATAGGATTTTTCCATTCAATCTCAAGACTAGAACATTATAGAGCAGTAAACATTTTGAATAACTTTTTTCCCCAGGTAAAATCTCTGCTTCTAGCCTACTTCAGCCAGGAGTTGGTTGGTAAAGAACTTACTATGTGGGACACAAACAGAGCTCATCACAGCCACCTGTTTGTTTTTGTGGAAGAGTAATTAGATCAGAAAAATTCACTTTGATATATTTCAGGAAAGCCAAGCCCATCAATTTATAAGAGGTATCACAGCAAAATCTAACATTGCCTTATGGGCAGGAACAAAAGATGAAGCAAACTGCTTAAGAAGCCACGTCAGAAACTCAATATCAACAAAATAATTTGCATTAAGGAACTTTAGAGTTCCTTGGGCCTAACCATATACTATTAGTCCTACCTGCCAACACAGGAGTCCTTGCTACAAGAGCCCTGACAAGGCAAGGTCATCTGTGGGACTGGGAGTTCACGCTTCAGAAGCAGACCTTTTCACTTTTGAACAGCTCTATTATCAGAAATTCCTGATTTTCCCCTGGAAAAGAATTAATTTTAATCCCTCCCTATAATTATACTTCAAAGCATTTGATATCTGCTGTCATGCCTCCCCTAATCATTTTTCTCCATTGCAAACATTACTAGTAAACTCAACTACTTGTATGGCATTGACTTTAACACTTAAAACTGTGGATAGGCCTAAGTTAAGGTCATAAATAAACTAAGCACCTGTGGTGTATTTATGTGAAATGCTTTAAGTTATTCAAGGTTTTTGCCATCAGAACTGAACACCAAGAATATTTCTCAAATAGATGGCTTACCATATGATCACATGTGTTGTATTTTTTATCTTTATTTTTTACATTATGAAAAGTATAGGTTAATTTGTTTCTTATAAATCTGTATGTGTATATAAAGTGTTGTACAATGAATGTAAATATGACTTCTGGAAAATTTTAGACTACATTTAGAATCCCCTTATCTAAAATCAAAATGCTGCTCAAATGAAAGTTAATTTAACTAACACCTCGGTGCTTACTTCTTGCTTCACTGCACTCATAAAATTGGAAAAAAGATCAATACAAGAAATATATAGTTACCTTAAATTATATATTTGTGCAGCAGATTATTTTTGTAGACTAGAGTGGGAATTTAACTGGCAATTTATAATATAGCTTACAGCTTTTAAAAGGCCTTTTAAAGAGATTAAATGTAAACTATTAAATGTTTAGATTTTGCTTTCAGACTTTATAATAGAACTCTTTACAGTCACCTTATATATCTTATAGGCATTTAACTCCTCATTTATTAAAAGTACTGGTTGTTAAATTCTCTTGATAAGAACAGTTATTTAAATTAGTCTTAGGAGATAGGATCTTCATTTCAAGGAAAGAGAATCAAGTTTGCCTTTGTGATAATGTTACCCTTAGAAAAGGAAAGTGTGGATAATAAAACCTACATTGTTCTATTTTGCTTTATTCTGCTTTTTAGAAGCCTGAGCTATTAAGTTCAAATTTGTGAAGGGAGAGAAGTAGAAGAGGAGGGGTAGAACAATCACAGTATTTATTTTTCTAAAACTTAATAAACCCAGATTTTTAAAAACTATTTTAAATGTGAATTCTTCCCGGAAGCTTCAAATGCATTGTTTATATATTTAACCTTAAACATAAGTAGATCACAGTCATAGGCTTTCAAGGTTTATGAGGAGTTCTTACAGGTCTAGTATTTCAATAATGTACCAATACCCAGGGCACGTATTATGATGAGGAACTTTTGTTTTTTTAAGAATGAATAAGACTTTATGGTGGACTTTAACATGTGTAAATGAATTTTTTATTTTTGTGATTTCTTTTTTCTGAGTAAAGGAAAAGAGAAATGTGTTGCTATTGTCAGCATCTTAAAGGTAGTCTCACTCAAGGCAAGGCTAAGTGCTTCGTGATAATATTAAGCAAGTCTTGTTTTGAACCGATTACCTAATGACTCACTAGAATGATATAAATTATACAAGTTATGCCAAAACTAAGTCAAAACCTAATAACCAAAGCATTCCTTATTTAAAACTTATTCACTATATCATGTTTGGACCTATTCGAACATCTCAGCCCTGTAAAACAGTTTTGGTTTTATGACATATGGATAGTGGTTTAATAATAAATCCAAGTTAGCTTTTTGTTTCTCAGCTTTTTTTGAATGATGTACATTAAATCTATTCTTATTGGAAGACATTATCACAGCATGATTGAAGGGAACATTGGTTTTATAAAGGAAAACCTGAGTTCATCGATAGCCATAACTAGGATTCTTTTCATATAAAGATTAATGCTTATGTGTTTATATCGACTTTGTATATTTCATCTTAGCCATTCTATCCTATAAAGATTTTACCATGAGCTTAAAATGTAAATAAATAATTTTTCAAATATGGCTCTTTTTTCTATATGCCTTGAACTTTTATAAACAGTTTCAGTATGTTTATCATTGGTTTTTAGAGTGAAAGCATCAAAACATTGCACTAAACATATTTCATAAATGCAAAATCTCTGGAGCATTCACTCCAGACCTACTGAATTAGAGTCTGCTTTAAAAAAAAAAAATCCCCAAGTTATTTGTATGTGATTTAGAGCACTGGGACTCCATTTCTGTCACAGAATTGATGACTTTCACACCAGCCAGTTTGAGATCCCTGTACCCTGTGGTGGTTCATAATTTACTTCTAAAATCCTGACAGACTCAGGTGAGGCCCTGCTTGGGATTTTGGGTGCTTCAGAGGTGGCTTTATTTCACTTTGCCGTATGTATGGGTGACTCAGACTATTTTAGTTGAGCTACTTGTAAATGATGGGATATATGCAACTATTGGTATAAAAGTTAACCTAAAAGCACATTAAGTTAATATGCTGAGTACTGAAATTTAGAATGGAAATATTGGCCAAACTAGACTTATCTCACAAGGCTTGTTTTATTTGCAAAGCTTTTATACCAATCTCACACTGCCTTTATGAGGCAATAACTATTATTAACCCCATTTTACAGATGAGAAAACTGAAACTTAGCAAAGTTATGACTTACTTAAGGCCACACAGCCAGCTAAGTAGGGGACTCAGGACTCACTAAGCAGGTTTGTCTGTATTAATATGTTGCAACAGGTATCCATTTCTCTTTCCGGCAAACAACATTTAATTGGTGCTATTGAATACTTAACCTTGTGCACTGCACTCTAAAGAAAAATATAAAAAATTCTTGGTTTTCTGTTTACAGACTTGGGTAGAGTAGTAAGATTTATGCCCAAGAAAAAATTAGAAAAGACTACATCGATACAGAAGACAATCAAGTTTTATTGATGGACTCAGTGCTATAGGCACTAAGATATGGAATATTAGTGCCCTCAGGTATTTTAATACAGGAAATGGGGAAAGTTCTTAACCTAGCATTAAGTATAATTCTGCACTCATTTGAGATTAGTGTAACCTGTTTGTTTTGTAGTCTCTTTTATTCATTTTGCATTGAAAAAGTCTTATTTTTCTAATATATACCTGATATACATTTTCCCATAATGGTCAAATTTTGTCCAAAAGATCAGAATTTTGACCTAATGCAAAATGTCTATAATCTGTAAAGTTAAATTTAATATAGTTAATATGTTATAAATCACAAAATTGTTTATTCTTTGTTTGGTTTTGCCTCATTTGCAATCAGGAAAAATGGCTAATTTTGACAAATGGACATGTTAAAATTTAAACTTCAAAAAAGGAACTATAAACTGAATCAGTGAAATGCTATAAATTAAAGAGTAGGCAACAATGTAAAAATAGAGCTGGAAACCCTTAGGTTAAAATAATATTTAATTCTGAGGAATGATTACATGAGATGTGCTTTACTAGTTAAGGCAAAGTAAACAACTCTGAACAGTCCTTACGGCCCAGATGAGCATTTACCAGTCATTTTTCTTTCCTGTTTTGAGTATCTGTCTTTAAGATCTTAAGCAGTAAATAAACATTAGAATATTGATGGTAGATTAGAAAACAGTATTGTATCAATGTTGATTTACTTAAGTCTATAAGTACTGTGTTTATGTAAGAATATATTCTAAGGAAATACACACTGAAGTATTTAGGGATATGTAACCATAATATATGCAAATTATTCTCAAATGATTCATAACAAAATTGCAGAAAGATATAAACAAATCAATGAAGCAAAATGTTTTAAAAATAGGTAATGGGTATGCAAGCATTATTTGCATTATTCTTGCAATCTTAAGAAATTATTTCTAAATAAAACATTTAAAATGTTATAGATAGAAATTAACTAAGTGTGGTACTAGGCACTTAACTTTACCTTCCTTACCCTCATAGCAATTCTGAAGAGTAGACGGTATTTCAATGGTACAGAAGAGGAAACTGACTAGAAACCATTTATGGCAGCCTATCTGTGTGCCTCTGGTCTACTATGAAAAGTTCAGCATAATCAGACATTTTTCCTATTTCCCTGGGCATGTAGAAAATGGGGAAACAGGGGAAACTGAGGCAGTTGGCAGAAGAGGTAAATGCCCAAAGGAAGTGTTAAGGGGGTGCATAAGGAACAGGAGGGGCTGTTAAGCAAATGAATCCCACACACACATGCAAATGACAGTCATGAAGCAACACCTAAAGGTCCAGTGGGGGCTCAGGATATCTCTAGTATACACTGCCCCCTCCTCTATCTCTATACCTGATAGCATACAAGTATTTTTCTTGAGGTAAAAGAGACACTTTATCCATGTCTTTTACTCTGTTGCTACCTTAGGAAGAATTTGACAAAGAAACAGAAACCTGTTCTGACTAGTCTATGTAAAAGGGGATTAACTATAAGGAATTATATTTGGTTCATGGAACCAAAGGGCAGGAAATACAGACTTCACAAGCATTAAAACAAAGACCTTTGGTGCTCTTCCCTACTCTCCCCCTCCTTCTCTATCCCTACTTCTCATCACTTGGTCTCTTGTTTTTCCTTCTCTGCACCTGTTTGTTGAGGCTGGCGGGGTGGGGGGTGGAGTTGTTTGTTTTTCCTGCTTTATCTCACTTTCTTAAGTGCCAAATGGAGTCCAACAATTATTTCCAAGTCACAATTCCAAATTCTCAAGGAATCTGATTGACCACGCATAGTCTTTCCATAATCCAATAAACTATGGCCAGCAAGGGTCATGGTCTTGGGGTACAAGCTGCAGAGGCCACCACATCACAGAATACTCTCACAAATAAGGGGTTGGAGCAGTTAGTGAGGGAAATTTGGACTCAAGGTGTGTAGACAGTAGATTAAAATGGCTTTAAAAGGTAGGATCTCCGGGGCTTCCCTGGTGGCGCAGTGGTTCAGAGTCTGCCTGCCGATGCAGGGGACGCGGGTTCGTGCCCCGGTCCGGGAAGATCCCACATGCCGCAGAGCGGCTGGGCCCGTGAGCCATGGCCGCTGAGCCTGCGCAGCCGGAGCCTGTGCTGCGCAACAGGAGAGGCCACAGCAGTGAGGGACCCGAAAAAAAAAAAAAAGGTAGGATCTTAAAGATTTTCCTGTTTACTCACATTTTTATGGAAGTATACTGGATTCAAAGAGAAACACCATTTTAAAATGCTGCCTGGTGACAAATGTCACTATTACTCCTGTTATCCTATCTTTTGTCCTTGTCCCCTGCCCATACTCCTTTGTCCTGATTCCTACATATTCTCTAGATATCACATATAGAGCTTCATCAAGGTGTCCATCCAAGTCACAGTGGGTATAATAAATGCCACTCATCATATCCTACTTAAGTGGCATAATCCTGCAGTAACTTATTTCAAATATTGCCAGAGAGGCAGAAATTAGAGGTCTTTTGAAAAATATAATTAAAGGAGATTTATATTTTGTATTAAGACCATGAATAAAAGAAATTCTATTGAACTTTTTCAAGATACCTTCCCTTACTCTTGAAGAATGGGGTAGGAGCCCCTCCTATGTGCTTGCATGAGCACCCTGCACATTCCCAGGTAAAGCAGATGCCACTCTGTGCAACTGTCTACTGACTTGTCTGATCTCCATTAGACTCATCTTTTAAGACAATGATTGCTGTCTTATCACCATGCTATTCCCAGTTCCCAACTCAATGCCAAAAACAAAACTGGTGGTCAATATTCATTATACAGATAGAAGAGTATGTACATTTCTATTTTGAGTTTGTCATCCTGTAGTGGCACTCACAGGAGAGTATGTATGCTAATTGTTTTATGCATATAATTTAATGTTCTCAGTTTTTATTATTTTTTAAAAGATCAAAAAATTTTAAATGTATTAGCAAGCAATTGATGAAATTTTTCCAAGTAATTTAAGGAAAAATCATCTTTCAGTGTGATAAAAATTAAGTGCTATATTCCAGCAGTTGAAAGAGTATATATCCCTTTTGGGCCCATAAATCACAATCTAATAACTCTGACAATAAGTAGTACAAGCTCATGATATTTACTCAGATTAGTGGTTTGTAACAACTGCAACAAATTAAATATGACATTTTCTAAGGAAAGAACAAAATTCTTGTGGCTTTTTTTTTGGTAGCAGTGCTTGGCTTATGTTATCTCATATAATATTGTGATGTTTAGTTTTTGCTATTCAATAAATTCCAACATTATCATTTTTTCTGATGGAAGCAAAAACTTGAAAGTTGGTTTATTTTCTGATTTCAGGAAGTGGGGTGAGCCTCTGCCTCTAGGTTTGTGCCTAGATGTGATTCAGATGTCTTCCTACAGCAAATTTTCACCCACCTGCTTAAATCTAATAATCCCATGGTACAAGAAGACTAAGTCACTTCCCATCTGCTCCTTATTTCTGTTCTCCTGCTCATTATACATGTAGTTAAATTGAAGATAAGGCAAGGACCAGAGCCACTTCAGAACAATCCATTAAAATTTTCTCCCAAAATGATAAGTAGCTTTGCATCTTCCTAAGTTCAAAGATGACACATATTTTGAAAGAATATTCAAGCATTTAAAAAGAGCACTATAAAAAAGGTAAAGATTACCCAAAATCCTACCACCCAGTGGTAGCTGCTATCAATATTTTGGTGAACTGCCTTCCAGACATAATTTTATGCTTACAGGCATACATGCACACATCCACACTTACACAATTTTATATAAATGATAGCATACACATATATGTGTATACATATTTACAGACATGTACATGTGGTTTCTTCCACAATGGTTTTCCTCCCCCTCCCTCTGTGTAAAGAATGCCACATTATTTCCCTTAACTAGTATAAATCTGGCTTCAAGCTCCTCATTCTGATATCAGTGATTGGTCATAATTGAATGGTCCTTCTCCTCTTTAAGACTGTACAGCAGTCCCATCTCCTGACCTGTAGGCTATCGCATTCCTTTACCTCCATTTATTGAAGAGTTTAGCACCTAGGTCACTGTCTTCTCAACAAATATTCCTATCATTATCTTTGGTGACTTCAATTTGCACATAAATGACAAGAGCAGAGGAAGTAAAGAGTTTAGACAGCAAATAAGTTGGGCTGTGAAAGGGAGGAGGGAGAGTAGGTGGTAGAGGGAGATATGGCCTAGAGAAAAGACTGTTGTTTTTCAGATAAGAGGTGCTTGAGTTTAAATGCTGTGAGAAGATGCCAGTGGAAAGGGAGGGAATAACAGAAACAATGGTCATGATAAAGAGAAAAGGACAAGAAAATTGGGGATGTGTCCAGGGTAGAGGTTTACTTCGGAGCATGGAATCTAAGCTAGGTAAAGAGGGCAGTGAGGACAGGAGTTGGATATGGGTAAGTGGTTGATATACAGAGGGCCAACTGTAAAGAAGGTGAGCATCTATAGATTTTGGTATCTGAGCAGGGGTGAGGGAGTGTCCTAGAACAAATATCCCATGGAAACCGAGAGATGACTGTATGCTGAGAGCCAGTGTTTTGGAGTAAAGACATTTTGAAGTGAGGGTGCTAAAGTAGATGAGTTTGAAAGGTAAAAAGTGATGTATAAAAGACTTCTGAGGTGGTCTACATAATGGTGGTAAAGTGGGTAGAGGAAAAGATCAGGAGAAATGAGATCAAGGATCTGAAAGGCCAAGATTTGGTACTGCTTTCTTGTCAGATGCCTGTCCCCATTATTTCACCAAATCTGCTTGCCAATGTCACCATGAATCTTAAAGTTACCCTACTCCAACCTGTACTCCACACAGTCTCAAAAAGTAGTCCTAAAATATAATTGCAGGTAACACTAATGTTTAAAATCTTTCAGTGGCTCCCCATGTCCTCAAGTTCAATCTCTGTTCTTTAGTATGACTTAGGGCAGATTGTCCAGACAGAAAATCAATAAGAAAACACAGGCCTTAAATGACACATTAGACCAGATGGACTTAATTGATATTTATAGAGCATTCCATCCAAAAGCATCAGAATACTATTTTTTGAAGGGCATATGGAACATTTTCCAGGACTGATCACACACTGGGCCAAAAAGTGAGCCTCAGTAAATTTTAAAAAATTGAAATCATATCAAGCATCCTTTCTGATCACAATGCTATGAGATTAGAAATCAAGTATAAAGAAAAAACTGTGAGACACACACACACACACACACGGAGGCTAAGCAATATACTACTATACAACCAATGGATCACTGAAGAAATAAAGTAAATTAAAAAAATACCTAGAGACATATGAAAACGAAAACACAACAATCCAAAACCTATGGGATGCAGCAAAAGCAGTTCTAAGAGGGAAGTTTATAGCAATACAAGCTTACCTTAGGAAATAAGAAAAATCTCAAACAACCCAACCTTACACCTAAAGCAACTAGAGAAAGAAGAACAAACAAAACCCAAAGTTAGTAGAAGGAAAGGAATAATAAAGATCAGAAATAAATGAAATAGAGATAAAGAAGAAAATAGAAAAGATCAATGAAACTAAAAGCTGGTTATTTGAAAAGATAAACAAAATTGATAAACCTTTAGCCAAACTCATCAAGAAAAAAAAAGGGAGAGGGCTCAAATCAATAAAATTAGAAATGAAAAAGGAGAAATTACAATGGACACCAAAGAAATACAAAGGATCATAAGAGACTATTACAAGCAACCATATGCCCAAAACTTGGACAACCAGGAAGAAAGGACAAATTCTTAGAAAGGTACAATCTCCCAGGACTGAACCAGGAAGAAATAGAAAATATAAACAGACCAATCTCAAGTACTAAAAATGAAACTGTGATTTAAAAAAACCCAGCAAACAAAAGTCCAGGACCAGATGGCTTCACAGGTGAATTCTAGCAAACATTTAAAGAAGACTTAACACCTATCCTTCTGAAACTATTTCAAAAAATTTCAGAGGAAGGAATACTCCCAAACTCATTCTGTGCGGCCACTATCACACCTGGATACCAAAACCAGACAGATACCACACACACACAAAAAAAATCACAGGCCAATATCACTGATGAACATAGACACAAAAATCCTCAACAAAATACTACCAAACCAAATCCAACAAAAAAATAAATAATCATACACCATGATCAAGTGGGGTTTATCCCAGGGATGCAAGGATTTTTCAGTATCCACAAATCAATAAATGTGATACACCACATTAACAAATTGAATAAAAACCATATATATGATCATCTCAATAGATGCAGAAAAAGCTTTTGACAAAATTCAACACCCTTTTATGATAAAAACTCTCCAGAAGGTGGGCATAGAGGGAACATACCTCAGCATAGTAAAGGCCAAATATGACAAACCTACAGCTAACATCATACTCACTCGTTAAAAGCTGATAGGATTTCCTCCAAGATCAGGAACAAGACAAGGATGTCCACTCTCCCACTTTTATTCAACATAGTTTTGGAAGTCCTAGCCACAACAATCAGAGAAGAAAAAGAAATAAAAGGAATCCAAATTGGAAAAGAAGAAGTAAAACTGTCACTGTTTGCAGATGACATGATACTATACATAGAAAATCCTAAAGATGCTACCAGAAAAGTACTAGAGCCCATCAATGAATTGGGTAAAGTTGCAGGATACAAAATTAATACACAGAAATCAGCTGCATTTCTATACACTAGCAATGAAAGATTAGAAACAGAAATTAAAGAAACAATTCCATTTACCATCACATCAAAAAAAAATAAAATACCTAGCAATAAACCTACCTAAGGAGGCAAAAGATCTGTACTATAACTATAGAAAACTATAAGAGGCTGATGAAGAAATCAAAGATGATACAAACAGTTGGAAAGATATACCATGTTCTTGGATTGGAAGGATAAATATTGTCAAAATGACTATACTGCCCAAGGCAATCTACAAGTTTAATGCAATCCCTATCAAACTACCAATGTCATTTTGCACAGAACTAGAACGAAAAAATTTTAAATTTGTATGGAGACACAAAAGACCCCAAATAGGCAAAGAACTCTTGAGAAAGAAAAATGGAGCTGGAGGAATCAAGCTCCCTGACTTCAGACTACACTACAAAGTTACAGTAATCAAAACACTACGGTACTGGCACAAAAATCGAAATATAGATCAATGGAACAGGATAGAAAGCCCATAAATAAGCCCATGCACCTATGGTCAATTAACCTATGACAAAGGAGGCAAGAATATACAATGGAGAAAAGACAGTCTCTTCAATAAATGATGCTGGAAAAACTGGACAGCTACATGTAAAACAATGAAATTAGAACATTTTCTAATATCATACACAAAAATAAACTCAAAATGGATTAAAGACCTAAATGTAAGATGGGATACTACAAAACTCTTAGAGGAAAACATAGGCAGAACATACTTTGGCATAAATTGTGGCAATATCTTTTTTGATCTGTCTCCAGAATAATGGAAATAAAAACAAAAATAAACAAATGGGACCTAATTAAACTCAAAAGCTTTTGCACAGCAAAGGAAACCATAAACAAAATGAAAAGACAAACCGCAGAACAGGAGAAAATATTTGCAAACTATGTGACCGATGAGGGATTAATCTCCAAAATTCACAAACACCTCATGCAGCTCAATATCAAAAAACAAACAAACAACCCAATAAAAAAATGGGCAGAAGACCCAAACAGACATTTCTCCAAAGAAGACATACAAATGGCCAAGAGGCACATGAAAAGATGCTCAACATCACTAATTATTAGAGAAATGCACATCAAAATTACAATGAGATATCACTTCACACCAATCAGAATGGCCATCATTAAAAAGTCTACAAACAAAAAATGCTGGAGAGGGTGTGGAGAAAAATGGAACCCTCCTACACTGTTGGTGGGAATGTAAATTGGTACAGCCCCTATGGAGAACAGTATGGAGTTTCCTTAAAAAACTAAAAATAGAGTTATCATATGATCCAGCAATCCCACTCCTGGGCAGAGCCAGGATGTGAATCGAAGCAGACTGACTCTGGAGCCCTGGAGACTTAACTGAAAATAGAGGCACAGCCAGGTGACTTGGCACATGCCTTCCCCTCTGGTCCTCAGTTTTCCCATCGTCCTTTTTTTTGGCCATACCTTGAAACATGTGGAACTTCATTGACCAGGGATTGAAACCAAGTCCCCTGCAGTGGAAGCTCAGAGTCCTAACCTCTGGAACACCACGGAGGCCCTCCCCGCTCTGGGCCTATATTCAGAGAAAGCCATGGTTTGAAAGGATACATGAACCCCCGTGTTCACCGAAGCACTGCTTACAATATCTAAGACACGAAAGCAACCTAAATGTACATTGACAGAAGAATGGATAAAGAAGATATGGTACAGGAAATTCCCTGGCAGTCCAGTGGTTAGGACTCCATGCCCTCACTGCCAAGGGCCCAGGTTCAATCCCTTAGTTCAATCAGGAAACTAAGATCCCACAAGCTGTGATGTGTGGCCAAAAAGAAGAAGATGAAGAAGAAGAAAAAAGAAGGAGAAGAAGAAGAAGATGTGGTACATATATACAATGGAATATTACTCAGCCATTAAAAAGAATGAGATAATGCCATTTGCAGCAACATGGATGGACCTAGAGATTGTCATACTGAGTGAAGTAAGTCAGACAAAGACAAATATCATATGATATTGTTTATATGTGGAATCTAAAAAAAATGATAAGAATGAAATTATTTACAAAACAGAAACAGACTCACAGATTTAGAAAACAAACTTATGTTTACCAAAGGTAGGGGGAAAGGGAAAGGTAGAGGGGAGGATACATTGGGAGCTTGGGATTGACATATACACACTACTAAATTTAAAATAGATAACCAACAAGAACCTACTGTATAGCACAGGGAACTCTGCCTAATATACTGTAATAACCTAAATGGGAAAAGAATTTGAAAAAGAATAGATATATGTATATGTATAACTGAATTACTTTGCTGTGCACCTGAAACTAACACAACATTGTAAATCAACTATACTCCAATATAAAATTTAAAAAAATTTAAAGATCAAAGAAAAGACAGAGTGGCAGATAGGATTGAAAAAACAAGAGCATACATACAATATGTTGCCTAAAGGAGACCCACTATAGGTCAAAGGACACACATAGATTGAAAGTGAGGGAATGGAAAAAGATATTTCATGCAAACAGAAATGACAAGAAAGCGGGCATTGCAATACTCATATAAGACAAAATAGACTTTAAAACAAAGGCCATAAAGAAAGATAAAGAAGGACACTCTATAATGATAAAAGGATCAATACAAGAAGAGGATTTTACACTCATCAACATATATGCACCTAATAGAGAATCACCCAAACACATAAAATACTAACAGATGTAAAGGGAGAAATTAACAGGAATATCATAATAGTAGGAGACTTTAATACCCCACTCACATCAACGGACAGATTATCTAGACAGAAAATCAATAAGGCAACAGAGATCCTAAATGATAAAATAGAACAGTTAGACTTAATTGATATTTTCAGGACATTACATCCAAGAAAAGCAGAATACACATTCTGTTCAAGTGCACATAGAACATTTTCTAGGACTGACCACATACTAGAACAAAAAAACAAGCGTCAACTAATTTAAAAGTATAGAAGTTATCTCAAGCACCTCTTCTAACTACAACAGCGTGAAACTAGAAACCAACCACAGAAAAAGAAATGAGAAAAAAATGATTACATGGAGACTGAACAACATGCTACTAAAAAACCAATAAACCAACAATGAAATCAAACAAGAAATTTAAAAATACCTTGAGACAAATGACAGTGAAAATACAACCATACAAATCTATGAGATGCAGCAAAACTGTTCTTAGATGGAAGTTCATAGCAATACAGGCCTTCTAAAAAAAAAAAGAAAGAAAAATTGCAAAAAACAATCTAACCTACCACTTAAAAGAATTAGAAAAAGAAGAACAAACAAAACCTAAAGTCAGCAGAAGGAAGGAAATAATAAAGATCAGAGAGGAGATAAATAAATAGAGATTTTTTTAATAGAAAAAAAAATCAATAAACCCAAGAGCCGGTTCTCTGAAAGGGTAAACAAAATTGACAAACTTCTGGCCACACTCACCAAGAAGAAAAGAAAGAGAACCCAGATAAACAAAATAAGAAGTGAAAAAGGGGCTTCCCTGGTGGCGCAGTGGTTGAGAGTCCGCCTGCCGATGCAGGGGACACGGGTTCGTGCCCCGGTCCAGGAAGATCCCACATGCCGCGGAGCGGCTAGGCCCGTGAGCCATGGCCACTGAGCCTGTGCATCCGGAGCCTGTGCTCCACAACGGGAGAGGCCACAACAGTGAGAGGCCTGTGTACCACAAAAAACAACAACAACAAAAACAAACAAACAAAAAAAAGAAGTGAAAAAGGAGACATAACAACCAATACCACAGAAATACAAAAAACCTAAGGGAATACTATGAACAATTATATGACAACAAGTTCAAAAATCTAGAAGAAATGGACAAGTTTCTAGAAAAAACTGAATCAAGAAGAAATAGATAATTTGAACAGACTGATCACTAGAAATGAAATAGAATCTGTAATGTAAAAAAAATCCCTACAAACAAAAGTCCAGAACCAGATGTCCTCACAGGTGAATTCTACCAAACATATGAAGAAGAACTTAAACTGGGCCTCCCTGGTGGCGCAGTGGTTGAGAGTCCGCCTGCCGATGCAGGGGATACAGGTTCGTGCCCCGGTCTGGGAGGATCCCATATGCCGCGGAGCGGCTGGGCCCGTGAGCCATGGCCGCTGGGCCTGCGCATCCGGAGCCTGTGCTCCGCAACGGGGGAGGCCACAACAGTGAGAGGCCCGCATACCGCAAAAAGAAAAAAAAAAAAAAAAAAAAAAAGAACTTAAACTGACCCTTCTCAGACTCTTCCAAAAGACTGAAGAGGAAGGAACACTCCTAAAGACCTTCGATGAAGCCATCATCACCCTGATACCAAAATCAGATAAAGACACCACCAAAAAAGAAAATTACAGGATAGTATCTTTGATGAATACAGATGCAAAAATTCTCAACAAAATATTAGCAAACTGAATCCAACAACACATAAAATAGATCATACACTATGACCAAGTGGGATTCATTCCAAGTTCACAAGGATGGTTCAACATATGCAAATCAATCAATGTGATACACCACATTAACAAAAGACAACACAACAACCACATGATCATCTCAGTAAGTGCAGAAAAAGCATTTGACAAAGTTCAATATCCATTCATGATAAAAACTCTTACCAAAGTGGGTATAGAGGAAACATATCTCAACATAATAAAAGTTACTTATGACAAACCCACAGCCAATTTAATTCTCAATTGTGAAAAGCTGAAAGCCTTCCACTAAAATCTGGAACAAGACAAGGATGCCCACTCTCACCTCTTCTATTCAACATAGTACTGGAAGTCCTAGCCACAGCAATCAGACAAGAAAAAGAAAAGGTATCCAAATTGCAAGTGAATATGTAAAATTGTCATTACATGCAGATGACATGATACTATATATAGAAAACCCTAAAGACTCCACACAAAAACTAGTAGAACAGATAAACGAATTCAGCAAGGAAACAGGATACAAGATGAACATACAGATATCGGTTGCATTTCTTTACACTAACAATGAAATATCAGAAAGGAAATGTACAAAAATAATACCTTTAAAAATCACACCCCAAAGAATAAAATACTTAGGAAAAAACCTGATGAAGGAGGTGAAAGACTCTGAGAACTATAAAAAATTAATAAAGGAAATTGAACACAATTCAAAGAAATAGAAAGATAGCCCATGCTCTTCGACTGGAAGTATTAATACTGTTAAAATGGCCATACTACCCAAAGCAATCTACAGATCCAATGCAATTCCTATCAAATTATCCATGACATTTTTCACAGAACTAGAACAAATAATCCTAAAATTTATAGGGAACCATAAAAGACCCACAATTGACAAACAATCCTGAAGAGAAAGAACAAAGCAGGAGGGCTTCCCTGGTGGCACAGAGGATAAGAATCTGCCTGCCAATGCAGGGGACACAGGTTCCTTCCCTGGCCCAGGAAGATCCCACATGCCGCCGAGCAACTAAGCCCATGTGCCACAACTACTGAGCCCGCGCTCTAGAGCCCGCGAGCCACAACTACTGAAGCCTGCACACCTAGAGCCCGTGTTCCACAATGAGAAGCCACTGCAATGAGAAGCTCATGCACCACAATGAAGAGTAGCCCCCACTCACCGCAACTAGAGAAAGCCTGCGCACAGCAACGAAGACCCAGCACAGCCAAAAATAAATAAATTAAAATGTTAAAAATTAAAAAAAAAAAGCAGGAGGCATAACCCTCCCAGACTTCAGACAATACTATAAAGCTACAGTAATCAAAAGAGCATGGTATTGGGAATTCCCTGGTGATCCAGTGGTTAGGACTCTGTGCTTCCCCTGAAGGGGGCACAGGTTCAATCCCTGGTTGGGGAAGTAAGATCCTGCAAGACGTGTGGCCACTTGGCATGGCCAAAACAAACAAACAAACAAAAAACAAGAAAACAGAAAACAGCACTGTATTGGCACAAAAACAGACATACGGATCAATGGAACAGAATAGAGAACCCGGTCAATTAATCTTCAACAAAGGAGACAAGAATATACTATGGGAAAGAGACAGCCTCTTCAGCAAGTGGTGTTTGGAAAGTTGGACAGCCACATGTAAATCAATGCAGTTAGAACACACCCACTCACCATACAGAAAAATAAACTCATAATGATTTAAAGGCTTAAACATAAGACATGACACCATAAAACTCCTAGAAGAGATCATAGGCAAAATATTCTCTGACATAAATTGTACCAACGTTTCCTTAGGTCAGATCTCCCAAGGCAATAGAAATAAAAACAAAAATAAACAAATGGGACCTAATCAAAGTTACAAGCTTTTGCACAGCAAAGGAAACCATAAACAAAAGGAAAAGACAGTTGACAGAATGAGAGAAAATATTTGCAAATGATGAGACCGACAAGGGATTAACTTCCAAAATATACAAACAACTCATACAACTCAACAGCAAAAAAAAAAAAAAAAAAAAAACCAAACAACCCAGTAGAAAAATGGGCAGAAGACCTAAATAGACATTTCTGCAAAGAAGACATACAAATGGCCAGTAGGCACATGAAAAGATGCTCAATGTCACTAACTATTAGAGAAATGCAAATCAAAACTACAGTAAGGTACTACCTCACTCCAGTTAGAACGGCCAGCATTAAAAAGTCTACAAATAACAAATGCTAGAGAAGGTGTAGAGAAAAGGCAATGCTCCTACAATGTTGGTGGGAATGTAAGTTGGTGAGGCCAGTATGGAGGTTCCTCAGAAAACTAAAAATAAAATTAACATATGATCCAACAATCCCACTCCTGAACATATATCAAGACAAAACTATAATTTAAAAAAATACATGCACCCTAGTGTTCATAGCAGCACTATTCACAATAGCCAAGACATAGAAGGAACCTAAATGCCCACCGATAGGTGAATGGATAAGGAAGATATGGTATGTGTGTGTATATATATATATATATATATATATATATATATACACACACACATAAAAATTATATATATATAAAATGGAATATATATGTAATATATATATAACTTATATATATATATAAATTTATATATGTAAAATACATAAAATGGAATACTACTTAGACATAAAAAAGAACAAAATAATGCCATTTGCAGCATTACTGGATGCAACTAGAGATCAACATACTAAGTGAAGTCATTAAGAGAAAGACAAATACCATATGATATCATTTATATGTTTCATCTAAAATATGATACAAATGAACCTGTCTATAAAACAGAAGAAGACACATGGACATAGAGAACAGACTTGTGGTTGCCCAGGGGGAGGGGGCTGGAGAGGGATGGAGTGGGAGGTTGGGGTTAGCAGATGTAAGCTATTATACATAGAATGGTTAAACAAGGTCCTACTATATTCAATATCATATAATAAACCATAATAGAACAGAATATTTTTAAAAAGAATGTATATATATGTGTATAACTAAGTCACTTTGTACAACAGAAATTAACACATTGTAAATTAATTATACTTCAATTAAAAAAAATAAAAGAAGTATAAAAACAACCAGAAAACAAGTAACAAAATGGCAGTAAGTATATACCTCTCAATGATGACTTTAAATGTCAATGGACTAAATGGTCCAATCAAAAGACATAAGGTAGCTGATTGGATAAAAAATAAATCCTACCTATATGCTGCTTAGAAGAGACACATCAGAGCTTAATGACACACACAGATTGAAAGTGAAAGAATAGAAAAAGAAATTTCACGCAAATGGAAACAACAAGAAAGCTGGGTAGCAATACTCATCAAAGTAGACTTTAAAACAAAGTCTATAACAAAAGACAAAGAAGGATATTATGTCCTGAGAAAGGGATCAATACAAGAGGGTATAACTTTCATTAACATATATGCACATAATACAGGAGCACATTAATATGTAAAGCAAATATTAATAGACATGAAGAGAAAAGTTGACAATAATAATACAACGAGAGTAGGAGACCTTAACACCCCACTTACATCAATGGACAGATCTTCTAGACAGAAAAATCAGTAAATACTGGCATTAAATGACACATTGGATCAAATTTACTTAACAGATATACACAGGACATTCCACCCCAAAACAACAGAATACATATTCTTTTCAGGTGAAAAGGAATGTTCTCCAGGTCAAATCACATGCTAGGCTACAAAACAAGTCTCAACAAATTTAAAAGGTTAGAAATTATATCAAGCATTTTTTTTCTGACCACAACAGTTATAAAACTAGAAATCAATTGCAGAAAGAAAAATGGGAAAAGAAACCTGTGAATGCCAAACAACATACTACTAAAAAAAAAAAAAAGGGTCAATGAATAAATCATAGGAGAAAACAGAAAATACCTTTAGACAAAGGAAAAGGGAAACACATTCCAAAATCTATGGAATGTGGCAAAAGCAGTTCTAAGAAGGATGTTTGTAACAATACAGGCCTTCCTCAAGAAACCAGAAAAATTTCAAATAAACAGCCTCACCTCCCACCTAAAGGAATCAGAAAAATAACAAACAAATAATAATAAAATCTAAATTGGAAGGGAAGACGTAAAACTGTCACTATTTGCAGATGATATACTTCCCACAGAAAACCTTAAAATCTCCATCAAAAAACTATTCCAGGGCTTCCCTGGTGGCACAGTGGTTGAGAGTCCGATGGCCAATGCGGGGGACACAAGTTCGTGCCCTGGTCCGGGAAGATCACACATGCTGCAGAGCGGCTGGGCCCGTGAGCGATGGACACTAAGCCTGTGCGTCTTGAGCCTGTCCTCCGCAATGGGAGAAGCCACAACAGTGAGAGGCCCACGTACCACAAAAAAAAAAAAAACAAAAAAAACTATTCCAACTAATAACTGAATTCAGGAAGTTGCAGGATACAAAATTAATCTATAGATACCTGTTATTTTTCTATACACAAATAATGAACTATCAAAAAGATAAAGTTTAAAAATACCCCATTTAAAATTGCATCAAAAGAATAAAATACCTAAGAATAAACTTAACCAAAGAGGTAAAAGACCTATTGTCTGAAAATTATAAAACACTCACAAAGGAAACTGAAGATGATACAAAGAAATGGAAAGATACCCTGTGCTCTTAGATTGGAAGAATTAATGTTGTTAAAATTGCCATACTACCCCAAGACATCTATAGATATAATGCAATCCTTATAAAAATATAACATTTTCACAGAACTAGAAAAGTTATTTCAAAGAAATAATCCTAGATTTATATGGTACAACAAGAGACACAGAATTGCTAAAACAATCATGAAAAATAAGAACATAGCTGGAGATATCACTCTCCCAGACCTCAGACTATACTGCAAAGCTACAATAATCAAAATGGCATGGAAATAAGGAAACACAAGCTTTAAATGACACATTAAACAAGATGAACATAACTGATATTTATAGGACATTCCATCAAAAAACAATAGAATACACTGTATTCTCAAGTGCTCATGGAACATTCTCCAGGATAGATAATATCCTGGGTCACAAATCAAGCCTTGGTAAATTTAAGAAAATTGAAATTGTATCAACTATCTTTTCCGACCACAACGCTATGAGACTAGATATCAATTACGGAGAAAAATATGTAAAAAATACAAACACATGGAGGCTAAACAATACACTACTAAATAACCAAGAGATCACTGAGGAAATAAAAAAATACCAAGAAACAAATGACAATGAAAACACGATAACCCAAAACCTATGGGATGCAGCAAAAGCAGTTCTAACAGGGAAGTTTAAAGCAATACAATCCTACCTCAAGAAACAAGAAACATCTCAAATAAACAACCTAACTTTACACCTAAAGCAATTAGAGAAAGAAGACCAAAAAACCCGAAAGTTAGTAGAAGGAAAGAAATCATAAAAATCAGATCAGAAATAAATGAAAAAGAAATGAAGGGGGCTTCCCTGGTGGTGCATGGTTGAGAGTCCGCCTGCTGATGCAGGGGACACAGGTTCGTGCCCCAGTCAGGGAGGATCCCACATGCCACGGAGCGGCTAGGCCCGTGAGCCATGGCCGCTGAGCCTGCGCGTCCGGAGCCTGTGCTCCGCAACGGGAGAGGCCACAACAGTGAGAGGCCCGCGTACCGAAAAACAAACAAACAAAAAAAAGAAAAAAAAGAAATGAAGGAAACGATAGCGAAGGTCAATAAAACTAAAAGTTGTTTCTTTCAGAAGATAAACAAAATTGATAAACCATTAGCCAGACTCATCAAGAAAAAAAGGGAGAGACTCAAATCAATAGATTAGATATGAAAAAGGAGAAGTAACAACTGATATTGCAGAAATACAAAGGATCATGAGAGATTACTACAAGCAACTCTGTGCCAATAAAATGGACAACCTGGAAGAAGTGGACAAATTCTTAGAAAAGCACACCTTCCGAGACTGAACCAGGAATAAATAGAAAATATAAACAAACCAATCACAAGCACTGAAATTGAAACTGTGATTAAAAATCTTCCAACAGGACGAGGGGAAGATGGTGGAAGAGTAAGACGCGGAGATCACCTTCCTCCCCACAGATACACCAGAAATACAGCTACACGTGGAACAACTCCTACAGAACACCTACTGAACGCTGGCAGAAGACCTCAGACCTCCAAAAGGCAAGAAACTCCCCACGTACCTGGGTAGGGCAAAAGAAAAAAGAATAAACAGAGACAAAAGGGTAGGGACGGGACCTGCACCAGTGGGAGGGAGCTGTGAAGGAGAAAAGGTTTCCATAAACTAAGAAGCCCTTTCGCGGGCGGAAACTGCAGGTGGCGGAGGGGGAAGCTTCGGAGCCGCGGAGGAGACCACAGCAAGAGGGGTGCGGAGGGCAAAGTGGAGAGATTCCCGCACAGAGGATCGGTGCCGACCAGCACTCACCAGCCCGAGAGGCTTGTCTGCTCACCCGACGGGGAGGGCCTGGCTGGGAGCTCCGGCTTTGGTTGGAGCGCAGGGATAGGACTGGGGATGGCACCGTGAACACAGCCTGCAGGGATTAGTGCACCACGGATAGCCGAGAGGGAGTCCAGGGAAAAGTCTGGACCTGCCGAAGAGGCAAGAGACTTTTTCTTCCCCCTTTGTTTCCTGGTGCGCGAGGAGAGGGGATTAAGAGCGCTGCTTAAAGGAGCTCCAGAGACGGGTGCGAACCACGGCTAAAAGCGCAGACCTCAGAGACGGGCATGAGATGCAAAGGCTGCTGCTGCCGCCACCAAGAAGTCTGTGTGCGAGCACAGGTCACTATCCACACCCCCCTTCTGGGGAGCCTGTGAAATCCGCCAGTGCCAGGGTCCCGGGATCCAGGGACAACTTCCCCGGGAGAACGCATGGCGCGCCACAGGCAGGTACAACGTTCTGCCGGCCTCTGCCGCCACAGGCTTGCCCCGCACTCCGTACCCATCCCTCCCCCAGGCCTGAGTGAGCCAGTGTCCCCGAAGCAGCTGCTCCTTTAACCCCGTCCTGTCTGAGCGAAGAACAGACGCCCTCCGGCAACCTACACGCAGAGGCGGGGCCAAATCCAAAGCTAAGACCAGGAGCTGTGAGAACAAAGAAGAGAAAGGGAACTCTCTCCCAGCAGCCTCAGAAGCAGCAAATTAAAGCTCCACAATCAACTTGATGTACACTGCATCTGTGGAATACATGAATAGACAACGAATCATCCCAAATTGAGGAGGTGGACTTTGAGAGCAATATTTATGATTTTTTCCCCTCTTCCTCTTTTTGTCAGTGTGTATGTATATGCTTCTGTGTGAGATTTTGTCTGTAGAGCTTTGCTTCCACCATTTGTCCTAGGGTTCTATCCGTCCGTTTTTTTTTCTTTAAAAAAATTTTTTTTCTTAATTATTTTTTATTTTAATAACTTTATTTTACTTTTTATTCTGAGCCGTGTGGATAAAAGCCTCTTGGTGCTGCAGCCAGGAGTCAGTGCTGTGCCTCTGAGGCGGGAGAGCCAACTTCAGGACACTGGTCCACAAGAGACCTCCCACCTCCACATCATATCAAAGGGCGAAAATCTCCCAGAGATCTCCATCTCAAAACCAGCATCCAGCTTCAATCAACGACCAGCAAGCTACAGTGCTAGACATCCTATGCCAAAAAACTAACAAGTCTGGAGCACAATACCACCCATTAGCAGAGAGGCTGCCTAAAGTCATAATAAGTCCACAGACTCCCCAAAACACACGACCAGACGTGGACCTGCCCACCAGAAAGACAAGATCCAGCCTCATCCACCAGCATACAGGCACTGGTCCCCTCCACCAGGAAGCCTACACAACCCACTGAACCAACTTTAGCCACTGGAGACAGACACCAAAAACAACGGGAACTACGAACCTGCAGCCTGCAAAAAGGAGACCCCAAACACAGTCAGATAAGCAAAATGAGAAGACAGAAAAACACACAGTAGATGAAGGAGCAAGGTAAAAACCCACCAGACCTAACAAATGAAGAGGCAATAGGCAGTCTACCTGAAAAAGAATTCAGACTAATGATAGTAAAGATGATCCAAAATCTTGGAAATAGAATAGACAAACGCAAGAAACATTTAACAAGGACCTAGAAGAACTAAAGATGAAACAAGCAATGATGAACAAAACAATAAATGAAATTAAAAATACTCTAGATGGGATCAATAGCAGAATAACTGAGGCAGAAGAACGGATAAGTGACCTGGAAGATAAAACAGTGGAAATAACTACTGCAGAGTAGAATAAAGAAAAAAGAATGAAAAGAACTGAGGACAGCCTCAGAGACCTCTGGGACAATATTAAAAGCACCAACATTCGAATTATAGGGGTCCCAGAAGAAGAAGAGAAAAAGAAAGGGACTGAAAAAATATTTGAAGAGATTATAGTTGAAAACTTCTCTAATATGGGAAAGGAAATAGTTAATCAAGTCCAGGAAGCACAGAGAGTCCTATACAGGATAAATCCAAGGAGAAATACGCCAAGACACATATTAATCAAACTGTCAAAAATTAAATACAAAGAAAACATATTAAAAGCAGCAAGGGAAAAACAACAAATAACACACAAGGGAATACCCATAAGGTAAAGAGCTGATCTTTCAGCAGAAACTCTGCAAGACAGAAGGGACAGGCAGGACATATTTAAAGTGATGAAGGAGAAAAACCTGCAACCAAGATTACTCTACCCAGCAAGCATCTCATTCAGATTTGATGGAGAAATTAAAAGCTTTACAAACATGCAAAAGCTGAGAGAGTTCAGCACCACCAAACCAGCTTTACAACAAATGCTAAAGGAAATTCTCTAGGCAAGAAACACAAGAGAAGGAAAAGACCTACAATAACAAACCCAAAAATATTCAGAAAATGGGAATAGGAACATACATATCAATAATTACCTTAAATGTAAATGGACTAAATGCTCCCACCAAAAGACACAGACTGGCTGAATGGATACAAAAACAAGACCCATATATATGCTGTCTACAAGAGATCCACTTCAGACCTAGAGACACATACAGACTGAAAGTAAGGGGATGGAAAAAGATATTCCATGCAAATGGAAACCAAAAGAAAGCTGGAGTAGCAATTCTCATATCAGACAAAATAGACTTTAAGATGAAGACTACTAGAAGAGACAGGGAAGGACACTGCCTGGTGATCGGGGGATCGGTCCGGGAGGAAGATATAACAATTGTAGATGTTTGTGCGCCCAGCATAGGAGCACCTCAATGCATGGGGCAGATACTAACAGCCATAAAAGGAGAAATCGACAGTAACGCAGTCGTGGTAGGGGACTTTAACACCCCGCTTTCACCAATGGACAGATCATCCAGGATGAAAATAAATAGGGAAACACAAGCTTTAAGTGATACATTAAACAAGATGGACTTGATTGGTGTTTGTAGGACATTCCATCCAAAAACAACAGAATACACATTTTTCTCAAGTGCTCATGGAACACTCTCCAGGATAGATCATATCTTGGGTCACAAATCAAGCCTTGGTAAATTTAAGAAAATTGAAATTGTATCAAGTATCTTTTCCGACCACAATGCTATGAGACTAGATATCAATTACAGGAAAACAGCTGTAAAAAATGCAAACACATGGAGGCTAAACAATACACTACTTAATAACGAAGTGATCACTGAAGAAATCAAAGAGGAAATTAAAAAATACCTGGAAGCAAATGACAATGGAGACGCGACGACCCAAAACCTATGGGATGCAGCAAAAGCAGTTCTAAGAGGGAAGTTTATAGCAATACAATCCCACCTTAAGAAACAGGAAACATCTCGAATAAACAACCTAGCCTTGCACCTAAAGCAATTAGAGAAAGAAGAACAAAAACATCCCAAAGTTAGCAGAAGGAAAGAAATCATGAAGATCAGATCAGAAATAAATGGGGGAGAAATGAAGGAAACGATGGCGGAGATCAATGGAACTAGAGGCTGGTTCTTTGAGAAGATAAACAAAATTGATAAACCATTAGCCAGACTCATCAAGAAAAAAAGGGAGAAGACTCAAATCAATAGAATTAGAAATGAAAAGGGAGAAGTGACAACTGACACTGCAGAAATACGGAAGATCGTGAGAGATTACTATAAGCAACTCTATGCCAATAAAATGGACAACCTGGAAGAAATGGACAAATTCTTAGAAATGCACAACCTGCCGAGACTGAACCAGGAAGAAATAGAAAATATGAACAGACCAATCACAAGCACTGAAATTGAAACTGTGATAAAAAATCTTCCAACAAACAGAAGCCCAGGACCAGATGGCTTCACAGGCGAATTCTATCAAGCATTTAGAGAAGAGCTAACACCTATCCTTCTGAAACTCTTCCAAAATATAGCAGAGGGAGGAACACTCCCAGGCTCATTCTGCGAGGCCACCATCACCTTGATACCAAAACCAGACAAGGATGTCACAAAGAAAGGAAACTACAGGCCAGTGTCACTGATGAACATAGATGCAAAAATCCTCAACAAAATACTAGCAAACAGAATCCAACAGCACATTAAAAGGATCATACACCATGATCAAGTGGGGTTTATCCCAGGAATGCAGGGATTCTTCAATATACGCAAATCAATCAACGTGATACACCATATTGACAAATTGAAGGAGAAAAACCATATGATCATCTCAATAGATGCAGAGAAAGCTTTCGACAAAATTCAACACCCATTTATGATAAAAACCCTGCAGAGAGTGGGCATGGAGGGAACTTTCCTCAACATAATGGGGGCCATATATGACAAACCCACAGCCAGCATCGTCCTCAATGATGAAAAACTGAAACCATTTCCACTAAGATCAGGAACAAGACAAGGTTGCCCACTCTCACCACTCTTATTCAACCTAGTTTTGGAAGTTTTAGCCACAGCAATCAGAGAAGAAAAGGAAATAAAAGGAATCCAAATTGGAAAAGAAGAGGTAAAGCTGTCACTGTTTGCAGATGACATGATACTGTACATGGAGAGTCCTAAAGATGCTACCAGAAAACTACTAGAGCTAATCAATGAATTTGGTAAAGTTGCAGGATACAAAATTAATGCACAGAAATCTCTGGCATTCCTATATACTAATGATGAAAAATCTGAAAGTGAAATCAAGGAAACACTCCCATTTACCATTGCAACAAAAAGAATAAAATATCTAGGAATAAACCTACCTGAGGAGACAAAAGACCTGTATGCAGAAAATTATAAGACACTGATGAAAGAAATTAAAGATGATACAAATAGATGGAGAGATGTACCATGTTCTTGGATTGGAAGAATCAACATTGTGAAAATGACTCTACTACCCAAAGCAATCTACAGATTCAATGCAATCCCCATCAAACTACCCCTGGCATTTTTCACAGAACTAGAGCAAAAAAATTCGCAATTTGTATAGAAACACAAAAGACCCTGAATAGCCAAAGCAATCTTGAGAACGAAAAATGGAGCTGGAGGAATCAGGCTCCCTGACTTCAGACTATACTACAAAGCTACAGTAATCAAGACAGTATGGTACTGGCACAAAAACAGAAAGATAGATCAATGGAACAGGATAGAAAGCCCAGAGATAAACCCACGGACATATGGTCACCTTATCTTTGATAAAGGAGGCAGGAATGTACAGCGGAGAAAGGACAGTCTCTTCAATAAGTGGTGCTGGGAAAACTGGATAGGGACATGTAAAAGTATGAGATTAGATCACTCCCTAACACCATACACAAAAATAAGCTCAAAATGGATTAAAGACCTAAATGTAAGGCCAGACACTATCAAACTCTTAGAGGAAAACATGGGCAGAACACTCTATGACATAGGTCACAGCAAGATCCTTTTTGACCCACCTCCTAGAGAAATGGAAATAAAGACAAAAATAAACACATGGGACCTAATGAAACTTAAAGGCTTTTGCACAGCAAAGGAAACCATAAACAAGACCAAAAGACAACCCTCAGAATGGGAGAAAATATTTGCAAATGAAGCAACTGACAAAGGATTAATCTCCAAAATTTATAAGCAGCTCATGCAGCTCAATAGCAAAAAAACAAACAGCCCAATCCAAAAATGGGCAGAAGACCTAAATAGACATTTCTCCACAGAAGATATACAGACTGCCAACAAACACATGAAAGGATGCTCAACATCTTTACTCATTAGAGAAATGCAAATCAAAACTACAATGAGATATCATCTCACACCAGTCAGAATGGCCATCATCAAAAAATCTAGAAACAATAAATGCTGGAGAGGGTGTGGAGAAAAGGGAACACTCTTGCACTGCTGGTGGGAATGTGAATTGGTACAGCCACTACGGAGAACAGTTTGGATGTTTCTTAAAACACGACAAATAGAAGTACCGTATGACCCAGTAATCCCACTACAGGGCATATACCCTGAGAAATCCATAATTCAAAAAAGTCATGTACCAAAATGTTCATTGCAGCTCTATTTAAAATAGCCTGGAGATGGAAACAACCTAAGTGTCCATCATCAGATGAATGGATAAAGAAGATGTGGCACATATATACAATGGAATATTACTCAGCCATAAAAAGAAACGAAATTGAGCTATTTGTAATGAGATGGATGGACCTAGAGTCTGTCATACAGAGTGAAGTAAGTCAGAAAGAGAAAGACAAATACCGTATGCTAACATATATATATGCAATTTAAGGGGAAAAAAATGTCATGAAGAACCTAGGGGTAAAACAGGAATAAAGACACAGACCTACTTGAGAATGGACTTGAGGATATGGGGAGGGGGAAGGGTAAGCTGTGACAAAGCGAGAGAGAGGCATGGACATATATACACTACCAAACGTAAGGTAGATAGATAGTGGGAAGCAGCCGCATAGCACAGGGAGATCAGCTCGGTGCCTTGTGACCGCCTGGAGAGGTGGGATAGGGAGGGTGGGAGGGAGGGAGACACAAGAGGGAAGGGATATGGGAACAGATGTATATGTATAACTGATTCACTTTGTTATAAAGCAGAAACTAATAAAAAAAATATTGAGCTGCATGAGAAAAGTGTACTCTTGTACATAGTTGGTAGGAATGTAAATTGGTGCAGTGACTATGGAAAACAGTATAGAGGTTTCTGAAAAAACTAAAACTGCCATATGATCCAGCAATTCTATTTCTGGGTATATATCCAAAGAAAACAGAAACACTAACTGGAAGAGACACATGCACCCCAATGTTCACAGCAGCATTATGTATAATAGCCAAGCTACAGATGCAACGTAAGTGTCCATCAGTGGGATAAAAGGTCCATAAATGGATAAGGATGTGGGAGATACACACGCACAATACACACATACACACACAAACACACCTACAATGGAACACTAATCAGCCATAAAAAAGAATGTATGAAATTTTGTCATTTCTGACAACATGCATGGAACTTCAGGGTATTATTCTCAGTGAAATAAGTCAGATAGAGAAAGCCAAATACTGTAATGTTATCACCTATATGTGGAATCTAAAAAATAAAACAAAGGAATGAGTTTAACAAATGAGAAACATACAGTGAACAAACTAGTCATTACCAGTGGGGTGAGAGAAGGGAGGAGGGGGCAAGATAGGGCATTAAGGTGTATGAACTCCTATATATAAAAATAAATAAGCTACAGGGTTATGTTGTACAGCACACAGAATATATCCAATATTTTATATTAACTTTAAATGATATATTAACTTTAAATGGATTATCCTCTATAAAAAACATTGAGTCACTATGTTGTAAAACTGAAACTAACATTGTAAATCGAGTATACTTCAATAAAAAAATTTTTAAAAGGAAATGTGATATATATATACAATGGAATATTATTCAGCCATAAAAAAAGAAGGAAACCCTGTCATTTTTGACAACATGAATGAGCCCTGTGGGCCTTACACCTTGTGAAAAAAGTTCAGACAGAGAAAGACAAATACTGTATGATCTTACTTATGTGTAGAAAAAAACTGAACTCATGAAAACAGAGAATAGATTGGAGCTTGACAAAGGTTGGATAGGGATGGGATGTGTGGAGGAAATTGGTTAAAGTGGTCAAAGGGTATAAACTTCCAGTTATAAGATAAATACCTTCTGGGTATGCAATGTACAGCACAGCGATTATAGTTAACAATACTGTATTGTATATTTGAAAGTTGCTAAGAGAGTAGGTCTTAAAATTTCTCACCACACAACATACAAAAATTGTACCTATGTGAGGTAATGGATGTGGTAACCTTATTGTGGTGATCATTTTGCAATATATACATGTAACCTATCATCACATTGTACACCTTAACTTACAATGTTATATTATATATCTTGTTTATATCTCAATAAAGCTGAAAAAAAGAATGATAGGAAAACTACAGTTATTCAGATCTGATATCTGGACGATTTCTTGAAAATGAATGAAGCAAACCTATAATTTCAAGAACAACTGACTATATTTATTGTCAGTAACCAAATTTAAGCTTTCAAGAGAAAGTTAGAATTTTGAAAAACTTGTATCTGCTGTCTGACTTTGATAGCTTCCCAATATTTAAAGATATTTTAGGCTAAATCAGTGGTGATATCTATGAATGTGATTTTAAGATATTGTAATGATACGCATCAGCAGGTAGAAGACCTGCATAACTCAGCATTAGTAGTTTCCAAATGACCAATGCATAGTGTTATAAAATCATAGGTAGATAAAAGGTACAAATTCCAAGATAGACCAATGGGTATTAATGTAACAGTACAAAAAGTTCATTGGTATCATTTCAGATTCCACACTACAACCTACCTTTCAGAAACTACAATTTGTTGTATTCGGTTTAGTATCAATGAATAATATCTGTAATTAACTGAAAAAGATATAAAAATATTCCTCCCTTTTCTAACTACTTACCTATGTGAGGCCAGGTCTTCCTAATATTCTTCGAACAAAACAATACAGACATACAACAGATTGAATGCAAAAGCAGATGGGATAATTCAGCTATTCTCTATTAAGCTAAAGAGATTTATTTATAGCTCTTCTCACCAGATAATTTTGTTTTGGAAAATATGGTCATTTCACAAAAATATGTTATTTGTACTAACATGTAATGGGCTTATTATTATTGTCTTAAATAATACTTTTTTATTTTCTTAAATAATACTTTAAAACTTTTCTCAGTTTGAAATTCTAACATAGGTAATATTGATAGATATAAGCCATATAAGCAAAATTTCCTTGAGGTTCTCAATAGTTCTTAAGAGGGCAAAGTGGTCCTGAGACCAGAAAGTTTGAGAACCATTATTACATGTTATATACTGTTAGCCTACAGACAAATCTAACTTTGTCAACCTGATGTTATTTTATCCACTTTTCATCAAAGAATACATTTTTATGTTACCATAAACCATGATTTATCAATCTATATTCCACTCATTTTTCTGCAGCAAGAGAAAAAGACATATTACATAGAGAGTAACAAAATCTAAAATGACAGTGGATTTTTCAAGAATGTAAGTAAGAATATACTGGAATAACATCTATAAAATATTGAAAGAAAATAAAACTGCTAGCTAGAATTCTTTACCCAATGAAAAAACAAAACCAAAAATTGTTAAAATAACAAAAAGTGAAACAAGGACTTTTTCAGACATAAGCTGAAATATTACATCACGAGTAGACCTGCACTACAAAAAGTGTTAAAGGAAAGTTTTACATTGATAGAAAATTATACCAATTGGAAATCTGGATCTAAACAAAGAAAAACAAAATGAAGAGCACTGGAAATTCCAACTACATGGGCAAATATATTATTTTTCTCTTGCTGCTGTAGCAAATTAGCACAACTTCAGTGGCTTACACAATACATATTTATCTTACAGTTCTGTAAATCAGGAGTCCAACACAGGTCTCATTGGGCCAAAAATCAAGATGTCGGCAGGGCTGCATTCCTTTCTGGAGCCTCTAGGAAAGAATCCATTTCTTGATCTTTTCCAGTTTCTAGAGGTCACCTACATTTTCTGGTCATGAATCTCTTTTCCCCTCTTTAAAGCAAGCAATGTTGAATTTCTCTGACCCTTTTTCCATAGTAAGTCTCCCTCTGATTGTAACAGGGAAGGACAAATCTGACTCCATATTGGATCTGTTTCTTTTACATTAACTTTTGTACTCTATTGTTTTTGCTACAAGTTAATCACTAAAGGAATGTTGCCTATAGCTTAAAATATATTACATAATGGCTCACCCCCGGGGAACCCTGCCTCCTGTGCCTGAGTTTAAGCTAAAATACCTTTATTTAGCTCATAGGAAACATCCTGACCAGGCCCACCTGTGAATAGCTGCAGGAAAGAAGAAATTAACACATTCTCTCCAGAGTCTCTCCAGAACAAGGAAATATTTGCAACAACTTATGGCCTTTTTCATGGTACCTTCTCACCTCCTCCTCTTTGCTCTATACAAGAAACTAGCATCCAAACCCAGGCAAGATGGTTCTTTGGACACTAGTCCACCATCTTCTCAGTCTGCTGGCTTTCTAAATAAAGTGCTATTCCTTGCCTTAACAGCTTGCCTCTCAATTTACTGGCCTGTTGTGCAGAAGCAGTATGAGCTTGGTCTTGGTAACATGATTACAGCTGGGAAAAGTTCTTTGCTGTTAAGGACCTGTGATTAAATTGGACCCACCTGAACAACCCAGGATAGTCTTCCCATCTCAATACCCTTAACATGATCATGTCTGCAGAGTCCCCTTTGCCAGGTAAAGAAACATATTCACAATTTTTGGGATTAGGACATGGATATCTTTGGGAATTATAAGTGTGCCTACCACAGATGTAGAAGACTTGAACACTATCAACAAATTTAAACTGACATTTATGGAACATCTCACCCAACAACAGCAGAATACACATTCTTTTCAAGTGCATATGGAACATTTACCAAAATAGACCATGTTCTGAGCCATAAAACAAATCTCAATACATTTAAGAGGATTCAAGTCATACAAAGTAAATTTTCTTTTAAAAGATTTTTTACCAAGTATGATGAACTCTCAAAACTCAACAATAAATAAACCCAATAAAAACTGACAAAGGGACTTCCCTGGTGGCACAGTGGTTAGGAATCCACCTGCCAATGCAAGGGACATGGGTTTGATTCCTGCTCCGGGAAGATTCCACATGCCACAGAGCAACTAAGCCCGTGTGCTGCAACTACTGAGCCTGCACTCTAGAGCATGCCGCAACTATTGAGCCAGCATGCTGCAACTACTGAAGCCCATGCGCCTAGAGCTTGTGCTCTGCAACAAGAGAAGCCACTGTAATGAGAAGCCTGCACACCACAACCAAGAGTAGCCCCTGCTCACCGCAACTAGAGAAAGTCCATGTGCAGCAATGAAGACCCAAGGCAGCCCCGCCCCCCCCCAAAAAACTGACAAAGATTTGAACAGGCACCAAATAAGATATAAGAATGGCAAATAAGCACATGAAAAAAATCTTAACAACATTAGTTATTACAGAAAGACTAACTAAAACCACAATAAGATATCACTATATACCTACTAAAATGGCTAACGAAAAATGACTGAACAAAACAAGTGTGGGTAAGGATGCAGAGTAACTGAAATTCTCACACACACTCACTGACGGTGAGACTGTAAAATGGTACTTTGGAAAACAGTTTGGCAGTTTCTTAAAAAGGTAAATATATGTATACCTTGTCATTGCTTTCCTGATATTTAACCATGAGAAATGAAAGCATATGTTCATGTTAAGGCACATACATGAGTATTCATAGTAGCTTTATGATGGCCAAAAACTAAGGACAGCCCAAATGTCCATCAACAGATGAATGTATAAACAAACTGTGGTATGTCCATAGAATGAACTACTATTCCAATAAAAAGCAATGAGTTATCGTACAAACAACATGGATGAATGTCAAAATAATTATTTTGAGTAAAAGAAACCAGAGAATAAGAGTACATATGTATAATTTCATTTATATAAACTTCAATTACCTGCAAACTAATCTGTAGCGACATAAAGCAGACAAGATGGAAGGTTGTGGGAAGGAGTGGAAAGGGAGAATACAAAAGAGGACAGGGAAACTTCTGGGAGTGATGGCTATGTTCATTATCTTCATCACGGTGATGGCCTCTCAGGTTTTATACACGTTAAAACTTATAAAATTGTATATTTTAAACACATGCATTTTATTTTATGTAAATTATACCTCAATAAAGCCATTGAGAACAAAAATGAAGGTTAAACCTGTTAGAATGCAGATGAGAAAAAAATATGGAAGAATGTGTTAATCACAATCTATGCTCAGGTGTATATAGACCTGTTTAGTATATTTATATTTATTTCCTATAATTGTTTTTCCAATTGCTTGTCTCATTTTGGTAACAAAATAGCATAGCGGGTCTGCTAAGCTTGCCCTTTTACCACGAGATAAGGGATTTCTGATACTTTTATACCTACTACTTGATGCTTTTCTTTTTTTTTTAACTCTAAAACACATGATATGATACTCAACCTAACTCAGAAGTCTCAAAGTGGAACTTATTTCTTCAAAAAAAAAAAACAATTCAGGTCAAATTTTTCTTCCATGCCTTCTTACTCTACTGAAATGCATTAACATTGTTAATATATACTTTTGTGGATCTATCGGGTTCAGGATACTTATGTGAGATGAAAAGAGAGGTAGAGGACATAACCTACACCCTAGCAAAGTTTACAAACTACTGATATGAAAAGGGACATGAAAGAAAAAAGTAGAGATCAAAGAGAGACACTCATACACTGCTGATGGGAAATTTGGCAATTAAAACCTTGAAACTATTTGCAAACTCTTTGCATTAGTTCTTATTGCTGCTGTAACAAATTACTACAAATTTAGTGCCATTAAACAACACAAATTTATTACTTACAGTTTTGGAGGTTAGAAGTTCAAAACAAGTCTCACTGGGCTAAAGTCCAGGTTTCGGCAGGGCTGGTTCCTTCTGGAGGCCCGGAGGGGAGAATTAATTTCTTTGGCTTTTTCAGCTTCTGGAGGCTAATTGTACTCCTTAGCTCATGGCTCCTTCCTCGAATCACTCCAACCTCTTGTTTCCGTCATCGAATCACCTACTTCTAATCTTATACGTGTTGCCAGAGCCGCTCCAGGCCTTTGCTCAAAACCCGCCAACCCCCACCTTAGCAGGGGTTAACATAAATCTTTAAGTCAAATGATCCAGAAATAAGAAAGAAAGCTACAAACAAAAAACCAAAAAAACCCACATGGAACCGGCTGAGGCCAAGATGGCGACGAATGTGATCTCCAACAGACCCTGAATCTCGCATTATACATTCATTTTACTATATTAACATATTAAATGATACACCTACCGGTGGTCATGACCAGACATTAAGGACCAAAAAAAGGATTAAAGGGGGCGGCACCACACTCCCTCGAAAAAGCACTGCCCCCTTCCCTGGTAGACTAATCTATATGCCTCCCCATCATTAGCCTCACGATCCTCCTCCCTCTGTCTCTACTCTTTAAAATTAAAACTCTCTTGCCAGGTGGGCGAGAAGTTGATCTGTGAACTTAGTTCCCGCTTCTCCATTCTTTGGACACGAAATAAAGCTTGTGCTGCCTCGATCTCAGCTTTGGTTTCGTTATTGGCTGCTCGAACCCAATAAGAAAAAGAACTCTCCCCAGCTGAGGCGGAGAGACTCAGGTGGGCTAGGGCCCCAGCAGAGTCCGTACGACTTAATTCGGTAACATGGAACGCTTATGATTAAATTGGGCCCACCTGGAAAATATAAGCTGCTCTCCCCATCTTGAGATTCTTAACTTATTCACATCTGTGAAGTCCCTTTTATTATGTTAACATATTCACAGGGTTCAGGGATTAGAGTGTGGACATCTTTGGGGTGCCATTATATAGCCTACTACACTCTTTGACCCAGATATTCTGCCTCTAAGAGTTTAATCCAAAGGAAATGTGCACAGGAATTCAATTATAGGAGTATTCACATGAGGGACCAATCACTGATTTGATCCTAGAAGAAGGAATTTTCTCCATATAACAAAAGCTACAGTGCTTGTATTTATCTGAACTGTTCTGGCCATGGATCCTCATATTACACTCAGTAGTGTCAGTACTACAAATATTAGTTACTAACATTACTATTAATAATATTAGTTATTAATATCAATATTACAATAAAGTTTAGTATTTAGATGGGAGCAGTTGTGTAAGAAATGATGTGTGTGTTTATGGGGTGAAAGAAATGGAGACAGTAAAGAAAGTAGGCTGAAATTTCTTTTTTTTCCCCTATATTCTCAGTCATTGTAATCCCAAATCAAAAATACCATCAAAGTTGTCATTGGAAAGATTGATGATACTATAATTAAGAAAACTGTCTTGGGCTTCCCTGGTGGCGCAGAGGTTGAGAGTCCGCCTGCTGATGCAGGGGACACGGGTTCATGCCCCGGTCTGGGAAGATCCCACATGCCATGGAATGGCTGGGCCCGTGAGCCATGGCCGCTGAGCCTGCGCGTCCGGAGCCTGTGCTCCGCAACGGGAGAGGCCACAGCAGTGAGAGGCCCGCGTACCGCAAAAAAAAAACAAAAAAAACCCCCAAAAAACCAGTGTCTTGCAAGGGCTTAATTTCCAAAAAATACAAAGAGCTTATACATCTCAAAAACAAAAAAACCCAAACAACCCAATTGAAAAATGGGCAGACCTAAATAGATATTTCTCCAAAGAAGACATACAGATGGCCAACAGGCACATGAAAAGATGTTCAACATTGCTAATTATTAGAGAAATGCAAATCAAAACTACAGTGAGGTACCACCTCACCCCAGTCAGAATGGTCAGCATTAAAAAGTCTGCAAATACAGGGCTGGGGGGAGGGATAAATTGGGAGATTGGGATTGACATATATACACTACTATATATAAAATAGGTAACTAATAAGGACCTACTGTATAGCACAGGGAACTCTACGCAATACTCTGTATTGGCCTATATGGGAAAAGAATCTAAAAAAGAGTGGTGAGGGATTTCCCTGGTGGTCCCGTGGTTACGACTCTGAGCTTCCAATGCAGGGGGTGTGGGTTTGATCCCTGGTTGGGCAACTAAGGTCCCACATGCTGCACAGTGTGGCCAAAAATAAAAATAAAAAAGAGTAAATATATGTTTATGTATAGCTGATTCACTTTGCTGTACACCTGAAACTAACACAACATTGTAAATCAACTATACTCCAATAAAAGTTTTTTTTTAAAGTCTACAAATAACAAATGCTGGAGAGGGTGTGGAGAAAAGGCAACCTTCCTACACTGTTGGTGGGAATGTAAGTTGGTGCAGCCACTATGGAAAACAGTATGGAGGTTCCGCAAAAAACTAAAAATAGAGTTGTCATATGATCTAGCAATCCCACTCCTGGGCATATATCTAGAGAAAACTATAATTCAAAAAGATACATGCACCCCAATGTTCATCGTAGCACTATTTACAATAGCCAAGACATGGAAACAACCTAATGTCCATCGACAGATAAATGGATAAAGATGTGGTAAATATATACAAAGGAATATTATTACTCAGCTATAAGAAAAAATGAAATAATGCCATTTGCAGCAAAATGGATGGACCTAGGGATTATCATAATAAGTGAAGTCAGTCAGTCAAAGATATATATATATATATTATATGATATCAGTTATATGTAGAATCTAAAAAATAGTATAAATGAACTTATTTACAAAACAGAAACAGACTCACAGACATTAGAGAACAGACTTGTGGTTGCCAAGGCAGAGGGGGAGTGGGGGAGGGATGGATTGGGAGTTTGGGATTAGTAGATGCAAACTATTATATATAGAATGGATAAACAAAAAGTCCTACTGTATAGCACAGGAAACTATATTCAATATCCTGTGATAAACCATAATGGAAAAGAATATGAAAAAGAATGTATATATATGTATAACTGAATCACTTTGTTGTACAGTAGGAATTAACACAACATTGTACATCAACTATAATTCAATAAAATACATTAAAAAAAATTAAAAGCTCAAGAAAAAGAAAAGAAAAGAAAGTTGTCTTGGCTGTCAGATATGATCATTCAGGTCTTCTAACTAATCATGTATGAGACAATCAGGCCCTTGAATGCAAGCCCATACATGCTCTAAATTTGGAGGACACTATTATAGAAATCCTGAACATTAATTTCTTTAGAGGCCTAATAGCACTGTGAATTTAACAATGAAGCACATCAGTGAAATACAATGTTTTAATGGTACTATTAAGTGATTTGGAATAGAAGTTCCAAAAAAACTTCTCAATAAAAGTTCTAGAATTTAGAGGCCTCTGAGTAATACATGAATCATAAGGAAACAATCTGTTATTTTTATGCCTTTTATTTATATTATCCTGGGACATTCCCTTCATCCTTTTTCAATGGCTCATAGTTTGTTTTTTACCATATTCCATGTCTCTGACATGCTGCCTTCACATTCCCTAACTTTCTCATTTCCATCACTTCCATCACCTCTACTACATGTACTGGCTAACATGATCATACTTGCTATCATTTAAAACTCTTGAAATTCCCCTCTGACCGCAACCTCCTGTTCATGCCCTCCAATTTGCTCACTCCACTGAATCTACCCTTTGTCTACAATGTTATTGTTAGTTCCTCAGTCCTGATCAGCATGAGGTAAACAGATCACTAGCCAAAGGCAGAGGATCTTGATATTTAGTGTCCTGTTCAGACCTGTCTTGACTAAATGCATGATTTGGGGTAAGTTTTTAAAGGTATTAAGCTCTTAAGGAAAGAATTTTAAAGACATATTGACATGGGAAAACCCAAGGCAAAGTCTGCTTTCTTTCAAAATCTTGATTCCCCCAATTTTTAGGCTTTTCGATATTAAAGTGTTTTTAATATTTATCACCAGTCTATTTTCAACTACTCCTCCAATCCCAAATTTTAAATTTTGACTAATCTTGGTTTGTTGGATTTCATCCTCAAGCAAGACTTTTCAGAAGGGTCACAATGCTGTATTCCCTTAAGTTTTTCACGTTTCATTGCCTTATTTCCTTGAATGGTCAGCCTTTATCATGTTCTTAATTTGTTCCAAATTGTACAGATTTCTTAAGTTCCATCTTTTCCTAGGTACTTCCTCCTAGAATCCTCATAAATTCTAATCTGGATTAATTGAGTTCCAGCTGTGCAGCTGTGATACTGAGACAAGTTCATTTCTCTCCTGAGTTAGAGTCACTATTTCTTTAATCTCCATTTTCCTATCTTTGTTTTTTCTTTGTGGTGTGAGAATTATAACCTCATTTTGTTAGAACTTATCTTCTGGTAACTTATTAGGATAGGATATTTTCCGAGTCCCTTCATGCCCCAGAATGTTTTATTCTCCCCTAGCTTTTGATTGCCCTTTTGGGTGGATATGGAATTGTAAACTAAAACTGATTTTCCCACATTTATTAGAAGGCATTGTTCCATTGTCTTTTAGCAGTCCCTGATGATTAAAAATATAATGCTAGTCTGATTCTCATTCCTTTATAATTGACCTTTACTTTCACTGGAAGCTTTTAGGATCTTCTCTTTATCCTTGGTCTGAAATTTTACAATGTCACATTAAGACATGGATCTTTTTTCATTATTTTGTAGGGCACTTGGGAAACCCTTTAAACTGGGAAATTCCTTTCCTTCATCTTTGAAAAAATATCTTGTATTCGTTTTTGATGATGCCCTCTCCATTTTCTCTATTATCTCTTTCTGGAACTCACATTTTCAGGATACTGGGCCTCTTATATAGAACTTATTTCTCTTATCTTTTCCCTCACATTTCACACCTCTGTCTTTTTATTCTGTGTTCTGGGAGATTTGCTCAACCTATTCTCCTAACTTTCTTCTGAATATTTTACTTGGCAACCCCTATCTTTAATTTCTAAGAGCTCTGTATTGCTGATTGCTCCTTTTTTATTTTAATTTTAAAAATTTATTTATTTTTGGCTGCGTTGGGTCTTTGTTACTGCATGCAGGCTTTCTCTAGTTGCGGTGAGCAGGGCCTACTCTTGGTTGCGGTGTGTGGGCTTCTCATTGTCATGGCTTCTCTTGTTGCAGAGCATGGGCTCAAGGCACGCGGGCTTCGATAGTTGTGGCTCGCGGGCTCTAGAGCGCAGGTTCAGTAGTGGTGGCTCATGGGCTTAGTTGCTCCACGACATGTGGGATCTTCCCAGACCAGGGCTCGAACCTGTGTCCCCTGCATTGGCAGGCGGATTCTTAACCACTGAGCCACCAGGAAAGCCATGATTGTTTCTTTTTTTTACAGCATCCTGTTGTTGACTTAGGGATGCAATATCTTTTATCAAATCTCTCTGTTGATGGTAATAAGTATTAAAGTAGTCATCTTACCATACTCATCTATCCCCTGAATTATGTATTTTCTTTGGGGCCTATTTTTCTGTTTATCTTGCTATCACTTATGTTGAAAAATTTCCTAAAATTTTTAGTAATCCTCAGTTGTGTATCTATATTTAAGAACAACATATTTAAAAAAAAACACTTGGGAGTCTCTATGAGGGATCAAGGTCCATCGCCTGGCAAACTTCCCTATGAGATGAGTTGGTTGTTTTGTTGCAGGACCTACAAATGTTAGAATGTCAAGAACTTTGTCTTGACAAGGCCATTTGATTTCTCCAGAAAAGAACCCTAAAATTCCCTTTCTGGGAAGTTTGACTTTCAATGCCTTTTACCAGCTCCACGTTTCTTTCTTTTTTATATATATATATATATTTATTTACTTATTTGGCTGTGCTGGGTCTTAGTTGCGGCATGCAGGATCTTTATTTTAGTTGCAGCATGTGGGAACTAATTCCCTGACCAGGGATTGGACCCGGGTCCCCTGCATTGGGAGCACGGAGTCTTAGCCACTGGACCACCAGGAAGTCCCCCTTTCCTAACTTTCTTAACTGAAACATTTACTTGTGCGTCCTAAGTCTCGTCTAGATCTTTGGCTGTATGTGCTTTCACAAGTATTTTAGGCTGTGGTTTCCTCTGTCCTCCTTCCTCTGCTCTCTTCAACCTCTTTTCTACCTTGCCTCAGTCCCATCACTCTCTAGTTGAAATTCATTGACGACATGTCTACCAGTGGCCCATCTTGTGTTCTCATAATGAGTTCATTCCCCTTTTATTTTTTCATTGTCATTTAAGTGGGGTTCCAGGAGGGAGAGAAGATATATTTATGTGGCCAGTCTCCATATGGAACAGGACAGTTCCATTTTGTTTCCCTTAGAGCTTTGCATTCTGGCTCTAACTGCAAGAATTCTACTTAAACTGCTTTCTTGAAAATATTTCAAACAAGTGTATTTTTCATTCCCCCCTTCCCCATAAATATGTTTACCTTGCACCCTAAGCCTAAGCTTATTGCCCCAGAGAAAAAGATCACTGGGTCCTTCAAGAAAGCAGACCACAAGATAGGGAAGAGGTGATATAGAGGAAGTTCCCACAAGACATGAAATGGAAGTAAAGAGATTTTGGCAGGGAGAAGAAAGACTCTGAGTACAGAAAGTAGGTCCCAGGCTTGAGTAAGAGATGGTAGCATTAAGAATCTAGTGGGGGGCTTCCCTGGTGGCGCAGTGGTTGAGAGTCCGCCTGCCGGTGCAGGGGACACGGGTTCGTGCCCCGATCCCGGAGGATCCCACATGCCGCGGAGCGGCTGGGCCCGCGAGCCATGGCCGCGGAGCCTGTGTGTCCGGAGCCTGTGCTCCGCAACGGGAGAGGCCACAGCAGTGAGAGGCCCGCGTACAGCAAAAAAAAAAAAAAGAATCTAGTGGGGCTTCCCTGGTGGCGCAGTGGTTGAGAGTCCACCTGTCGATGCAGGGGACACGGGTTCGTGCCCCAGTCCGGGAAGATCCCACATGCCGTGGAGCGGCTAGGCCCGTGAGCCATGGCCTCTGAGCCTGCGCGTCTGGAGCCTGTGCTCCGCAATGGGAGAGGCCACAACAGTGAGAGGCCTGTGTACTGCAAAAAAAAAAAAAAAAAAAAAAAAAAAAGAATCTAGTGAAATCTGCACAGCTATTGAATACAGAGGAATGCTTTATCTTGATTTCCATTTGAGACTCTTGAAAATCATCTTTGCAGGGGGCCTCTGCATCAGCCTGGAATGGCCGCAGCAAAAAAGAAATAGTGGTGTGGCCTGTTAGATGGTGTTTCTGATTATCCCTTGGCTCCCATGTGGTGTAGAAGGGATGCAGGTGTTTCCACAGTAGATATACATCAGTAGACCCCTCAGAATGAGAACTCTGGGTGAATTTTTACTGAGTTCTCAAAAAAAAAAAAAATGTACTAAAAGCCAAGTAAATATTCATCATTGCAAAGAACAGTTAAAAACAAAGTTGAAAGTGACTGAAGACACGGCCAATGTTGGAAGAAAGATAAAGGTTTCTAGGGTTAGAGAGGCAGAGAGACAGAAAGGCCTATAAAGACAGACAACTGAAGTCAAAGACTAGCATTGCCAAGCATAAAAGATTTATTTTGGCTACCTATCACAGTTTTAGAGGACCTCTAAATCCAGGCAATAATAGTATATAGGAACCAGACCTAAGGTCAGTAACACTGAATCTCCTAGCTTGATTCCTTTTGATCAGACTTATGACACTAATTTTCTACATTATTTGGGGGTGGGGGATGATTCATCAGACACTAGAAGAGTTTGGGAACCCAACTTAGTTATTAATACTAAGTATATATTTTCAGAGCTGTATAGACATCACAAATCCTCTCCTTCATAGGAAAAAATTAAAGCTTCTGCTTAAAAGGGTACTTAGGAATTTACCTTCCCAGATTTTAAGAGTAAAACTTTGGAGGCTTGAAGAGCCCTATATTCTAGCATAATCATTACTTCTTCCTGAGACAGATTAAGTTTATCTTGTTATATGACCAAGGATAGTGGGTTGGAGAGTAGAAGATCCTCTTCTTTTCTTTTTCTTTCTGAAGAGGCTCCATATATAGGGCTTATTTCCACTTCCACTTGGTTCTTTCTTGGACAATCCTCCATTAGATAGGTCACCCTTTTAAATTTCACATGCTTCTAGCAAGATAAAGTAAAAATAGGATAACAACTTTGGCTCTTTCTTTTTTTTAAAAATGTTTATTTATTTATTTATTTATTTTCTTATTAGTCATCCATTTTATACACATCAGTGTATACATGTCAATCCCAATCTCCCAATTCATCACACCACCACTCCCACCCCCCGTTTGGCTCTCTTTGAAAGTAGCAACTTGGCATAAAATTTTATTTTTATGCTAATGATGACTTTATATGATGCTGATATTTTAACACTTGCTTTAACAGTTTTTAAATTTTAATTTAATTTACTTTTAATTAAAAATTAATTAATTAAAATATTTTCTTTATTGCTATGGTTTTATCTAAAAACTGTTATTTAATCTTTTAAATAACAGTTTTTAGATAAAACCATAGCAATAATGATAAATACTTTTAAAGAAATCACCTATATCCCTATTATACTACTAGGATAATTGTTTTTATTTTTTATTTATTTATTTTTTTTCGGTATGCGGGCCTCTCACTGTTGTGGCCTCTCCCGTCACGGAGCACAGGCTCCGGACGCGCAGGCCCAGCGGCCATGGCTCACGGGCCCAGCTGCTCCGCGGCATGTGGGATCCTCCCCGACCGGGGCACGAACCCGCGTCCGCTGCATCGGCAGGCGGACTCCCAACCACTGCGCCACCAGGGAAGCCCATGTTTTTATTTTTGTATATTTCCTTCTGCCTATGTGGCACAAAACTGTAGGCCTGAAAGACACTTTGGAAAACAATTAGTTTAAACTCTTAATTTTCAGATTTTCTCCACAGAGAATGCAACTGCAAGGGGAAAAAAAATATCGCTATTATGTAATATAATATTAGCCTTCTCAAAAGCTATGTCTGGAGAATTATAGCTGCAAAATCTAGATTCCTTAATAAAACCTACCAGAAATCCAGGAATTTCTAGAAAACAGATGTGAATTCAAAGTGTCTGGATTTAAGGATTTGAATTCAAAGTTCACATAATGCTACTGCTGATGCTGTCTGCAGACTGTTGATTTTGGAATGCACCCTCCTTGATAAAAAGGCAAATTACAGCTTTAAAAAGAGCACCTAGTTGAGGCTTTCTCTCAATTCAAAGAATTGAAATAACATTGAAAAGGGGAGTTCTTTGTTTGGAACATGAATGGCTTTCAAAATAACTGTTAGAAACTGGACTCGCATTAGTGGGACTCTTCATGTGCTGTTACAGGAAAAGGTCCAAAATGGGAATAGAAAACTCTAGTTCTGAGAAGTGTTTGCTACTGACCAGGAATAAAATCTGAAGCAAAACATTTAATTTTTCTAGCTTGGTTTCCACATTAATAAAGTGAGGTTAGCCTAGCTGATCTAAGATTCTTTTCTAACTATAAAATCCTATATTTTTCCTTACATAAATGTGCAAGGCATCCTGTATTTCAGTCTCTAGGAAAACCACAAGTGTGAAGAGTTGGCTATATTAACGAGGTCTTAATATGTTTTTGTTCTCTTATCCTTCCGAAGTAAGCCCTAGGCAGAAACCTGGCACTTCTTTGGCGCCCCCTTCCCTCCCTTCATCTTCCGACACCATACCTTATCTGTTACAAAACCCCATTGTTGGGCTTCCCTGGTGGCGCAGTGGTTGAGAGTCCGCGTGTCGATGCAGGGGACGTGGGTTCGTGCCCAGGTCCGGGAGGATCCCACATACTGAGGAGCGGCTGGGCCCGTGAGCTGTGGCCGCTGGGCCTGCGCGTCCGGAGCCTATGCTCCGCAACGGGAGAGGCCACGGCAGTGAGAGGCCCACGTACCGCAAAAAAAAACAAAAACAAAAAAAAACCCACTGTCTCGCCATTTATGTTTCATCGCTTCTCTCCATCCACACGACCAACACTTTAGTACTGGTCCCTATATCTGAACAACAGGTACAAGTAACTGCTTTTCTGATGTTCCTTTCAGAGTACAATCTGCTATTCTGTTGAGACTCTATTCTATTCTTTTTTTTTTAATTGAGATACAGCTGATATACAATATGTTATAGGTATACAACATAGTGATTCACAATTTTTAAAGGTTATACTCCATTAATAGTTATTATCAAATATTAGCTGTATTCCTTGTGTTGTACAATATATCCTTGTAGCTTATTTATTTTAAATTTATTTATTTATTTTATATTTTATTTTTGGCTGTGTCAGGTCTTCGTTTCTGTGCAACGGCTTTTTCCAGTTGCGGTGAGTGGAGGCCACTCTTCATCGCGGTGCACGGGCCTCTCACTGTCGCGGCCTCTCCCATTGCAGAGCACAGGCTCTAGACGCGCAGGCTCAGTAGTTGTGGCTCACGGGCTTAGTTGCTCCGCGGCATGTGGGATCTTCCCAGACCAGGGCTCGAACCCGTGTCCCCTGCATTGGCAGGCAGATTCTCAACCACTGCGCCACCAGGGAAGCCCAGCTTATTTATTTTATACATAATATTTCTGTTCTATGGTTAAGATTTACATACCCACAGGAGTGATCCTTGATTTCTCTCTCTCTCACACTCTGTATTCAATCTGTTAGCAAATCCTGTTTGCTCTGTCTTTAAAATATATCCAAAGTCTGACCACTTCGCATCATCTCCACTGCTGTTAGCCTGGTCCAAGCCAGCAATAGCTTTTGACTGATCTCCCTACTTTTACCCTTGCTCCCATTCAGTCTATTTTCAACACAGCATCCAAAGCCATCCTATTTAAAAACATTAAGTTAGATGATGTCACTCCTCTGCTCAAAGTGAAATTCCTTACCTGCAAGACCCTCCGTGCCATTGTTACCTCTCTAACTTCATTCCCCACTTCTCTGCTCCAGCTACACAGACCTTCTTACATTACTTCAAACTGCCAGGAACATGGTAACTTGCAGTGACTTTGCACTTGCTGTTTTTTCTGCCTGGAATATTCTTCCTCCAGATAGCTGCATTGCCAATTTCCTTGGTCACTTAACTCCAATGGCTCCTTCTCATGAGCTAGTCACACTAAAATCACAAACCCTCTTTTTCTTGTTTAATTTTCACCTCAGCACTTATCACTATGTAGCACAGTACATTTTATTTTTCTTCTTTACTGTCTCTCTTCCCCATGAGAGTAGGGATTCTTTGCCTATTGCTATATCCCAAGCACCTAGAACAGTGCCTAGCAGAGTGGGTGATCAATAAATATTTGTTGGTTATTGAATGAATTGTGAGAGATTTGTACCAAGGGACCATAACAGTATGCAAAGATGGAGACAGGCACTGGACAAAATGTCTTATTTGTTTGTTCATGGCAAAACAAAATTTGAACAGCTTCCTAACCTTGTATAAGTAGAAAATTCCTTGCCTTTTGTTAACTGTTTACATCTCTTGTAGGATGTTTCCTATCTCAGGGAAAGCACTTTCCATTGTCAAAGCCTCAATTTGGTCACTTGGGGGGTGGATCCCATCTTATTTTCCAAATGTTATCCTGTACATTTTGCCCCTCTGCTAAGTTATATAGAAGAAAGTAGGGTCTATTTTTTTTTTTTTTTTTTTTGGTACGCGGGCCTCTCACTGTTGTGGACTCTCCCGTTGCGGAGCACAGGCTCCGGACGCGCAGGCTCAGTGGCCATGGCTCACGGGCCCACCCGCTCCGCGGCATATGGGATCCTCCCAGACCGGGGCAGGAACCCGTGTCCCCTGCATCGGCAGGCGGACTCTCAACAACTGCGCCACCAGGGAAGCCCAGTAGGGTCTATTTTTGATTCAAAAATCCCAGGTCTTGACCTTTAGTGCTCAAAATTCTCAAAAAATCGAATACTGGAATATTTAAGAAAGAAATGTTCACATATTGAGGTATAAGGAAGTCATTCTGGATTACACGAGTTAATTTCATGCTAGCTAAAACAGCCTGTGGCCTATCAAACACACATTGTACATCTGCTTTAATTATTAAAGAAAAGAGCTCACTTACCAAAACTAAAGAATGTCCGTGTTAAAAATAAAAATTAAATGCCTCCCTTGCTGGGCCACCAATGCTGTTACTGCTTCAATGATAAGACTACCTTCCCAGGTGCTAAGGCCATACTGACTCGCTGTATTCCAAACTGATACATTTTTTGGAAACCTTGAAGGAACGCATCCCTGGCTTGTTGAATGTTCTTTGTTCCCACTAGACACAAACCTACGCGGAAGACTATGCTTCCCCCAGCACTTCCTTAGAGTTATCTGAGAAGCTGTCTTCTGAGCTTATACTTCCCAGTTTGGCACAAATAAAACTCTTTTCTATGCCTATTGTGATTATTTATTGATTTTTTTCCATGACAACTCCAAGAGGAAATATGTGGTTAGTTCGTATAATAATGATAGTGGTGATTAAATAAATTATGCTAATAATCAAATTTATCTTACATCAGAGATGGTAGAAACTCCATTTTGGCCCCTTCCTCCGTTTTTTCCTTTATCAGAAAGACGCACACTCCCCGGCACTTGGGAGACTACAGATTCATACTGTTTAATTAGTATTGGCCAGACTAATGTTTTCAACAAAAAGAGGGATCTAGATTTTTTTTTGGTGCGGCACTAGCCTAAGCGTGGTGGTGTTCCTTCAACTCTACTGGCGTTCTGTGCTATCACGGACTTGAATTTACCAGCCCAAAAAACTCCAAGAGGGACGTCCTCTTTCGTGGCCGGGGACGGGAACGCATCTTGGGGGCGTCACGGGCTCCCTCGAGATCCTGAGAGAAAAATCTGCGGGTAGAGGAGGCTCCTCTGCAGGAGCGTGCCACGGCCTCCCGCCCTCGGTCTGGCGGGTTTCGTCCTTCGTGTCCGCGGGACCTGCTTCTCGCCGAGGGGGAGTGAGGGCAGCCACTACCCCTCCTGCAGGCGGCGGGGCCAGCCCGTTAGCTAGGAGCTCGGCAGGCGCCCGTCAGCCCGAGCCGCGCCCCGGACCTTGGTGTGGGGGAGGGGCGGCGGCGCTCGCGCTGCGTCGAGTTTCCCAGAATTCCCAGCGGCCGCGGGGAAAGTTTACGGGACGTAGGCGGCGGCGGCGGCGGCAGCAGCCGTAGCGGCTATTAGGCGGCCCGCAGCGGACCATGGCCCAGCGCGGGCGTCCCTGGCCTCTCTTCTCTGAGTTCTCGGGCAGCGTCGCGGAGCGGGGAGACTTCCGGGAAGGAGCGGACAAGAGATTGAGCGGTGGCCGGCGCGCTTAGCGCCCCGAACATGCGGCAGTCCCTGTGGGTGACCCCGGGCTGCGGAGAGGCGGCGGCGGCGGCGGCGGCTCGGGAGGGAAGGAGGCGGCGGCGCCGGCGGAGGTGGCGGCGGGGACGCCCGGCGCCCGGCGCGGAGCCCTAGGGCGGCTGCTTGGTGTGGCCTGGGGCCTCGTGGACAAGGATGCTGTCCCGAAAAAAAACCAAAAACGAAGTGTCCAAGCCGGCCGAGGTGCAGGGGAAGTACGTGAAGAAGGAGACGTCGCCTCTGCTGCGGAGTGAGTGTCGGGCGCCGCGCCCACACCTGGCCGGGGCGGCCACAGGCTGCGGGGACCCGGGCGGGGTGCCGGACGCCGCTCCCCGCGGCTTCGCATTCCTTTTTGGTCTCTGTGGAATATTGGTTTTTGTTTTGTTTTTTGTTTTTGTTTTTTAATTTTATTATGCCTGGAGTGGTGTTCGTTGTTTGAAAGCTAATAAAGAATAAGAAACTTAGATTAGTCCACCTCCGCCCCCCTCCCCCCAAATAACCACAGACTTCCCGGTCCCCTTGTGGCAGTGTCGTTGGTTTTGATTACGGGAAGAAAGAGCTTCTTTAGGAAACACTTAAATTGCTGATCCCCTCATTTTATAGGAATCAAAGTGATTACACTGGGGCACACGTTTTTCTCTTCTCGTTACGTCGAGATTTGCCTTCTGTTTGTAAACATTGAGGGTGTCACTCGCCCGTGCTGGAAGCTGTGCGAACGCTTGGGTAGAATTCCTTAGCCCGTCAGCTGTTGGATGCAGACGTAGGGAGGTGAAAGCTGACCGTCGCTATTGTAGCCACTACCCAAAGCCTCATCAATAGTAGATATCAGGGTGGAGGAGCCAAAATTACATGTTTGGCTGTGTTCGTCGTGAGAGTTGCTTCAAATAAAGCACTCTAGAGACCCCAAAAAGAAAGTACTCAAAATAAATTCTATCATATTTCAGGGTACATTACGAAAAAGTTTTTTTTCTGTTTTTTAAAAAAAATTTAATAGAGTGCATTTTTTCCCCCCGAACACTGGCACTTTTCTAATTTTCAATTTAAGTATTTGACTCTGATTTTCCGGCGGAATCTTTTGAATTTTTAATTCTTGCTTGTGTGTTCAGAACATTTGTGAGCTAAGGAGCTAATTTTTTGGTGCTCATACTGCTGGGCCCTTTGTGTAAGTTTCCTTCTTGGAAGCTGGTGACTTTGTGACTTAAGCATTACCTCATATTGTAATTGGGAAAGCTTTTCATAGAGGTTCCTAGTAATATTTGCCCAAGATCACACAGAAAGGTGTGGAGAGCATGTTTTTTTCCATTACAACCACATCATCAACTTTCCAAATTTATCCTTGTATTTGCAGTGCTTTCTTACAGAACGGAAGAGATCAGATGGGTACATCAGTAACCTGAAAGTTGATTTTTAAGTCTTTTAACATTTTGATTCTCGGTTACACATTCTCAGGATTTTGGCTAAAATAGCTTGCAGTTTGCTGCAAATAAAGTTTATTGAACATTACTTGAAATCATGAAATATATTTGCCACACCTTTAAGCAAATAATTTTGATATAGTACTTTTTTAGTTTCATCAAATGTTGAGCCTTGTTTATTTGGATACTTATTTTTGTCTAGTTAGCTTAGTTAGCTTCTGTTGCATATTAATATGAGTGCTCTCTGATACTGTTTACTTAATGAACTAATAAAACAGTCTCCAAATCCAGTTTTTTTCTTGCTATAAAGGTATTTGCTTTCTAACCAGGAATACCTAAGCTATTTAAGTTCTGTGTTCAAAAGTACTGTATCCTTAAAGCCACTGTTCTTCTGTTATCTTCTGTTTTGAGTTATAATTGTTCTTAAAGGAGCCATAGTTTTAAACTTCGCGTTTTTTTTTAACTGATTCAACATTTGTGTGTCTCTTCGAAATGAGATTCTTTTTTTTTTTTTTTTTTTTTTTAAGATTTTTGGCCTCACCCTGCGGCATGTGGGACCTTAGTTCCCCGACCAGGGATGGAACCCGTGCCCCCTGCATTGGAAGGCGGAGTCTTAACCACTGGACCACCAGGGTAGTCCCAGAAATGAGATCTTTTTTATTTTTTAATTTTCATAGCTAAATTTTTGATTTTTCCATGTTTTGATTACTGTACTATTGCTACATAATTCCAAGAGTAGGAAGGCCAGGTTAATAATATTAAAATCTTTTTAGAGGAATTCACCTTTACATGTTTGGGAATAGCATTATGTTCTGTTTTATTTTTTAAATTGTGTTTGCTTGAAGAAGGGCTTGGGGAATTTTGAAAATGAAGTAAAATCAGCAAAACAAACTGTAATGTCAAGTTATTCTGGTAACTCTGCATCCATTTGTTAGATCATTTACACGTTTATTCATGAGTGTTTCATTAATGTGTATTTCATAGTTAAGCTTATTGATGTTTAATCATATTATGTATGGTAGTATGCAGAATACGCCCGATTCTGGCAGAGCTTACATATAACATGTTTGTACAAGTTATAAATTCATTTGAGTGGGAAGACATCAATCAGCCTCAATTTTAAAATACCCAGGGACTTCCCTGGTGGTGCAGTGGTTAAGAATCCGCCTGCCAATGCAGGGGACACGGGTTCGAGCCCTGGTCCGGGAAGATCCCACGTGCCTCAGAGCAACTAAGCCTGTGCACCACAACCACTGAGCCTGCGCTCTAGAGCCCGCGTGCCACAACTACTGAAGCCCGCGTGCCACAACTACTGAAGCCCACGCGCCTAGAGCCCGTGTTCTGCAATGAGAAGCCACTGCAATGAGAAGCCCGCGCACTGCAACCAAGAGTAGCCCCTGCTCGCCGCAACTAGAGAAAGCCTGCACGCAGCAATGAAGACCCAACGCAGCCATAAATAAATAAATAAACAAACAAACAAACCCAAATACTTTCCTAAAATTTTAAATTGTGTTTTCTTAAGTCCAAATTTTAAATTGTGCTTTCTTAAGTCCATTGGAGATTTTCATTTTGGGGTGATAGATATAAATGAACAACTTTTGAAAAGTGTATTACTTACTGGTCATTTTACTCTTTGTTCTATTATAGATCTTATGCCTTCATTTATCCGGCATGGTCCAACAATTCCAAGACGAACTGATATCTGTCTTCCAGATTCATGCTCTAATGCCTTTGCAGCTTCTGGAGATGGAATAGTTTCAAGAAACCATAGTTTCCTTAGAACTCCAATTCAAAGAACACCTCATGAAATAATGAGAAGAGAAAGCAACAGATTATCTGCACCTTCTTACCTTGCCAGGAGTCTAGCAGATGTCCCTAGGGAATATGGCTCTTCTCAGTCATTTTTAACAGAAGTTAATTTTGCTGTTGAAAATGGAGACTCTGGTTCCCGATATTATTATTCAGATAATTATTTTGATGGTCAGAGGAGGCGCCCACTTGGAGATCGAGCACATGAAGACTATAGATATTATGAATACAACCATGATCTCTTCCAAAGAATGCCACAGAATCAGGGGAGGCATGCTTCAGGTAACTTAAAATTAGTTTGTATTTAGGTTTATTAACACTTCATTAAAAAGATGTTCTTTTTCTAGATTTTCTTGGGACGCTAACAGATACTCCTAGAGAACTACTACTCCATTTTGCCAGTCTTGCTAAGCCTGCTTGCAAATAATTATTAACCTACATTGAGGGAAAGAATTTTGTGTCCATTAACTCACCTAATTAACTTATTTTATAAAAACTTGATACGTATCTGAAGGCTATCTAGACTGTTAACAGTATGAACCTTGAAAACGTAGAGATTTTAATGTCTGTAGTTGGGTTGAATCTATGTTTAGATTTGGTAGAATGGGACAGTTAGGAATTCAGAGAAACTGGACTTAAACCTGGGAAAGGAAAGGCAAATAAGAATTGCTCATGGTAGGTGATACCACGGGCAACTGCATCATTACTTAGCTAGCACTTGCCCTGTTATTTTTTTAACAGAACTGATTTTGTAGTTAAAGAATTATTTCCCTAGTTTAAAAAGACTTATTGTCAAATGATTGTGTGTTAAGTGTGTCTTTTTATTGTTGTGCTTTTTGCAATGAGCAAAAATATTTGCCATATAATTTTCAAAAATCTGCTCTCTGTATTTCCTGACTTTGGGATAATTTTCCGGACAGGGAGCAGAAGAGATAGGAGAAATGCACAGTTCTACTTTATTCCTAAAGTACTAGATTACACTAGGTAAGCTGAAGCAAGCTGAAAATTAAACTTTTTAATCTGATTGTCTTTTTTCCTAGTAAGTTGTAGGCTTTAAATTTTGGCAGGATAAAAATAAAAAATACATGAGACATTTACTTTTTTAGCCCATGAAACTTCAAATAAAGTGACTTAAAAACAGTTTGGTGTATGAGCGTTTTGAGTGTAGAAAACATTTCATTCGCTTAGTATTAATCATTTATGTGTCTATCATTTTCCCTTTTGGTATCTGACTTCTGGTACCTTATTTGGGAGAACAAAACCAATATATGAAAAATGATGACAGACAGTTAGTTGTTATACTATGTGGTACTGACTGAGTGCGATAGGGAGCCAGAAGAGAGAGAGATCAGGGTAGGCTAGAATACTTAGAGAATGGTCCGTGGAAGAGGTGGGACCTGAACTATTTTTCTTTGCGCTTGGACTGTAGATTGATACGGGATATAGGAAGGACATTTTAGGTGAAATAATCAGTGAAAACAGCAGACATGTAAATCTAAGTAACTGTAATTCTGTCTAGTTTGAAGAAATAAGTTGTAAGATGGAGTGGAGATTAGTGATGCAACAACAGGCTGTAGGATTTAAACTCGAGTCAAGCAGAAGCACGTGCAGATTTCAAAAGGACACGATTTTCATTTTATGAAAGCAGTGTTCAAAGATTAGTTTACTAGCTGTACTCAGGATAGATTGCTAGAGAAAAGAGAACCTCAGGTACCAGTGGTAGTGCAAGTCTATGATGCTTTTGGAGGAAAAATGAGACTTAATTATGGTTTTGGGAGAAAGTAAATCACTGAAGGTTTGAAAATTGAAGAATAGTATGGAACAGTTGGCAAGAGCAGCTTATTTTGTGAAAGCTGACATTCAAGTCTCACTGGGATATTGAAGAGGAGAGGTTTTCTAGGCATATAGAAATACTGTAATGAAAATAGGTGAGTGCCTTTTTTGTTTTTAAAGAAATTCTAGGTTAAAGGATTAGACAGTTGCATACTTCAGTGTTTATTTTGGCTATTTCTGATATCGTGTAGTTTTAAACCTCAGAAATGATTTGTTATCCAATCAAAATAGTATGTTTTAAAAATAAAATTCATTTATATATATTTTTTAGAGTAATACCTGCTTATTATAGGAAATCTGCAAAATGCAGAAAAGTAAAGGTAAAGCACTCATTATGCCAGAGATTCTTTGTATTTAGTTATTTCCTTCATCTTTTTCCATGACATTTTTTTTAACATTGTCGTGATTATACTCTGTACAGTTTCATATCCTTGCTTTTTTACTTTAATGAATTTCTTAATGTTAAACACTATTTTTATGTAGTTTCAAAGCTCCATAGTTTTCCATTTGGTGCATGTCTTATGGTTAATATTTTAAATGTTAATGAGGATTTGACCTAGGCTGGGGACATTTGGAAAGGGGCGAAGTGAGACACATCTGCATTGATGGGCCTTGGCCACTATTGGGTATTGAGGGATGAGGGAAAGAGAAGAGTCAGATAGGACTAGCGAAGCACCTGACTGTATAAGAGGTGCTCTAAAAATAAATGGTTGAATAAGTGAATGGATCCACAGATTTCAAGTCTGGAGTCTTAAGACATTTATGGTAGCCAAGGGGTAGCGAGAATAATAGCTTATAACAATCTGTTTCTCATTAATACATATTGCTGTTCTTCGTACTTACATTTCCCATGTATATTTATGTTGCAAACATCACTGATAGCTCATGACACTTTTATGCCTGAAGTATGAAGAATTAATGATACCAAGTTAAAAATCTTATTTTAAAATTCTGATTTGCAAAATATCTTTGAGGAAATACTGTAAAAACTAAATTTCTACTGATCCTCTCTTAGGACCCTTTTTATGCAATTTGATATAGTTTTTGTAATTTTAATGACAGACTTTAAAACAGCTTTTCCCAATCATATTTTAGAAATAAATAAAATACAAGTTAATTGGATACTTTTTCAAGTTAAAGAATGTCATTTAAAAAAAGATTTGCACTTATTACGACAGTGATACATGCTTGAGAAATTTCACTTAACATTAATTTGTATCAGGGCAATAAGATTAATGTTTTACCTTTCAGAAAAAAATGGAACTTCTTTGCAGGGGTCTCTTAAGTGGCAGGGAAGGATTAACAACCAATTATTAACCAAACAGAAAAGCCTAACAGCTGTCTTTTCCAGAAGAAACACAATCTGAATATAAGACAATAGCTGAAAGTTTCTTGAATTCATCTTGAAAAGACTTGAAACTTCTTTTATTTTCCAGATTTATGCTGGAGAGAGTTCAGGGAATTTGAATGAATGGAAAGGAGAAAGTAAGTTTGTGGGAGAGTAAGGATGTGCTATAGACAGATTTATTTTCACAAGGTTTAAATTTTGATTGCTGTTACTAATGTAATCATAAAAAAGGTATGAAAGAAAATAGTTTTGTAATGACTTGACAGTAGTAATTCCTGCCAATTAGTTATTACTTAGACTTTTAGGAAACGCCTTATCTCAGGGGTTAATTTCATGTTACTGTATTTAGCAGAAGCACAAAAAAACAAGTTGTATAATATCTTAAAGGGTTTTACGGCCTAGCATGTTCTACATTTAGCTGTGAAATTTGACCTTTAACATTTTGGCCTACAGGCAGTTACTGTATGTGCCAGAGGAAGGAATTCTGCTGTTAACAGGAAGTCTTTAGTTGGAATACTAAAGGCAGATTGAATTCCTTTGTTCTGCGCCTAAATAATTTAGTTCTATGCAATTTTAAGCAACAAACTTTTAACTTTTATTTTTAAAGACAGCTGAAGAAATCAAGTAATAAAGATCAAATTTAAAAGTTCCAGGCCTTACCAAAAAAAAAAAAAAAAAATACTGGAGTTGTGTTTACTCCAGGAAATGCATAAGTATTAGTTAACCAGAATCTTCTTTTGAGGAAGTGTTAATAATCCCTTAGGAGCACAACTTTATTTGTAGTTATTTTGGAGAGGAGGGAAAAAGGCAGTTGGCTTAGTTTAATCCTTATATCTTTTTATCAGCATCTTGATTATAACATGGGCTGTAATGTTTAGTATTACCCTGGAGCTTGTAACCTTCATTAGAGTTCCATATTCTATTTTATTCTCTGTAGCCACTTCAACATTAGGAAACCAGAATTTTTGAGCTTGTCTCTAAGGGCAGATCTTGTAGATATCTGCCACTTTTGTATGACAGTAAGTTCTTTGGAGGCATATCTAGTGAAAGCTTGGTGGAGAGACAAAGTAATACTTTATCTGTGTCTTTGGGAAATCATGTATGTAGCTTATTAATGTTCTAGTTTATTTTATGTAAGTGGAAGGTGCTTGTGCCATTAATTCCTGCAAATGAAAGTTATTTTGAAGATTATGAATGCCACTCATTCTTTTCTGGGACTAATAATTGAAATTATGGAAAACTATTTTTTCCCTTGTAGCTCAGAAACAAGTTCCGAATTATAGATTGCATTTTCTTTTATTAGTGGCAGTCATATTTTCTTTGAAGAAGTACAGTTGATATTTTGGGGTAAGATTACATGGTTGGTAATAAATTTGTCATTTGACCTTATGTCATCTGTGGGGCCTTTGGTAAAATAACTTACTTGAACCTTTGTTTCCTCATCTGTAAATTGGTAATGATGATACCACTACCTCATAGCGCTGATTGAGTATGAAATAGTACATATGGAAAGGGCCAGGGACAGAGTAGACATTCATAATTGTTAGTGCTCATGTTTTTTGTAAGGTATCATATGCTCTTGTATGCTTTTTCCAGATTTGGCATGTTTGGTTATTGAAGTTTCAGCTTTCTAACTGAACTTAAGAGTGGAGGTCTGGTGTGTTAGAGCTTGATATAGCTTTTTTTTTTTAAGTCTGCTAGACTTATTTTATTACTGATAATATTTTATGTTTTAGATTGGTGGTTTCCAGCCTTTTTGTACAGTACATTCATCTCTCAATACTTTTATAGAATTATCCAAATAATAGTTTGAAAAAAATTTAGTGCACATGGCAGCTTCAGAAAGTGGGCAGGTGGTTTGTCATTGAAACTAAATAAACTGTTTGTCATTGAAACTAACTAAAAAGGTTAGGAATCATGGTTTCACATGGCATTGGTAAAGCTGATGAACCTATTTGGGACTTTGTGGACGTCATGGATCCCTTATCAATAACTTGCAAGGTTTAGTTCCTGGACAGAGAGGTTTTACAGAGAGGTCTTTGTGTTTCCTCTAAATGTGAATTTCAAGTTTATCATGGTTTTTTATCATGGTTTTTCTTTTTTGTGTATTTATTATAGACTTTTGGTTTGTGGTTACCATGAGGTTTATATATAGCCATATATATGTGTGTGTATATATATGGTTAAGTTGGTGATCTCTTAAGTTCAAATGCATTTTAACAACCCTGCATTTTTACCCCTCCCCCCCACATTTACCGGTTTTGTCATGTTTTACTTGTTTTTGGTTTGTGTATCCCTTAACTTCTTATTGTGGATATAGATGATTTTATTACTTTTGTCTTTCAACCTTCCTAATAGCTTTATACTTGGTTTTCTGTTGGGCAGAGTCATGTCCCAGGGTCCCTGGCTATAGGGCCCTGTGCGGTCCTGGAGCTGGTATTGGCCCGCAGATGGGTGGGGCTGGTTCCTGATACAGCTGTCGGCATGGTCCTGGCAGTCCCGGAGCTTGTGTTGGACCACTGGTTGGTGGTCCTGGGACTGGATCCCAGGTTGGCTGCCTAAATTGGCTTAAGGTGTCCCAGATCTGGTTTTGGCCTGCTGGTGGATGGTGCCAGGGCCCAGGGGGTCCTGTGGCTGGTGCCATCCTGCTAGTGGGTGGGTTGGGTCCTGACAAGCCAGGCTTCAGGGCTATGGTGGTCCTAGGGCTGATGTCTGCCCGCCGGCAGGTGGGGCCGGGGCTCAGGGGATCCAGGGGCTGGTGCCTACTGACCAGTTGGTGAAACCAGGTTCTGGGACTAGTGTCAACTCACTGGTGAGCGGAGCTAGGTCCTGGGGTCTCTGACTACAGGGCACTGGGGGTCCTAGAGTTGTTTGTCAGCTTGCTGGTGGGCGGGTTCAGGTCCCAGGGGGTTCTGAAGCCAGTTTCTGCCCGCTCGTGGTTGGAGCCAGGTTCTGAGGTATCTGGCTGCAGGGTCCTGGGGATTCCAGGACTAGTGCTGGTGCATTGGTGTGTGGGTCTTGGTTCTAGGCCCTCTGGTGAACAGGGGCATATCCTGGAGTGGCTGTGGTCACAGGGGGTTTTAAGGCAGATGGCCTGCTGGTGAGTGGGGCTGTGTCCCAGCTGGGCTAATTGCTTGGCTTGACCTGTTGTGTCCCAATACTGGTGCCCATAGGCTGGTGGGCAAGGCCAGGTTCTGGTGCTAATAAGTTAGAGGGAGAATTCCAAAATAGTGCTTGCCAGCACCAGTGTCTTTGTGGTGGTAGAAGAAGCTCCCAAAATGTCTGCCACAAGTGTCTGTGTCCCCAGGGTCAGCTCCAGTTTCCTCCTGCTTCTCTGGGAGGCTCTCCAAGATTAGCAGGTGGGTCTGACCCAAGCTTCTTTAAAATTACTGCTTCTGCCCTGGGTCCCAGAGTGTGTGGGTTTTGTGTGCACCCTTTAAGAGTGGAGTCTTTATTTCTCACAGCCCTCCAGCTCTCCTGAAAGTGAGCCCTGCTGGCCTACAAAGACAACAGTTCTGGGGACTTGTCTTCCTGGACAAGGTCCTTCCTGGTGTAGGACCCCTGGGCTGGGGAGCCCAGTGTGGGACTTGGGCCCCCTTGCTTCTTGGGGAGAACCTCTACAGTTGTAATTATCCTCCTGTTTGTGGGTCGCCCACATGGGGGTAAGGTTCTTGACTATACTGCATTTCCACCTTTCCTATCAGTCTTGTTGTGGTTCCTTCTTTGTATTTTTAGTTGTAGAAGATCTCTTCTGCTGGTTTCTAGTCTTTCTCATCAATAGTTCCTCTGTAAATAGTTGTAATTTTGGTGTGCCCAAGGGAAGAAGCAAGCTCAGGGTCTTCTTACTCCACCATCTTGACCACACCCATTTCATTTCTTTCGTCATTGTTTTGTAGTTGTCAGCATACAGATCTCATAATTTTTTTGTTAGATTGATGTGTAAATATTTAATTTTGGGGAGCTAAGTGGTATAATTTATTTTTAATTGTTGTTAGTATAGAGATATTAAATTGATATTTGTATGTTGACCTTATACTGTGTTATCTTGGTAAACTTAATAGTTCTATGGTACAGCCAGGTTACTTTTAAGAAGTTACAAACTGGGGCTTCCCTGGTGGTGCAGTGGTTGAGAGTCCACCTGCTGATGCAGGGGACGCGGGTTCGTGCCCCGGTCTGGGAGGACCCCACGTGCCGGGGAGCGGCTGGGCCCGTGAGCCATGGCCGCTGGGCCTGTGCGTCCGGAGCCTGTGCTCCGCAACGGAAGAGGCCACAATAGTGAGAGGCCCGCGTACCGCAAAAAAAAAAAAAAAAAAAAAAGAAAGAAATTACAAACTGGGAATAGTTTTACAAGTTCATTTTTGCTGTTTTAGATGAAATGTCAAATCTTAAATCTTGAATGAAGTGAAGTTTTCTTTTCCTCACTTTTTCTTTAGCAGTATACATATAATATTTACTTATTAGCTTTGTTAGTAGTTAAATATTCGTATGGCCTGGTGATGGAAGCATCAACCAAAAAGCCTGATTTCAAAGAGGGAGCCTAGTTTCTCTCTTCTTTTGTAATTAAATAATAGTAACACTGGCTAGTTTTATGAAAAATTTTATTTGCAACAGTAAAATCGTGATTTTTTTTAACAGGAAGAGTACAATTGGGATAGTTAATTTTGTAAGTGTTTTTCATATGGCATATTTTTTAGCTATGAATAATTGTTCTATTTCTTCTCTTTTTCTCTTTCTTCTCAGGTATTGGGAGAGTTGCTGCTACATCTTTAGGAAATTTAACTAACCATGGTTCTGAAGATTTACCCCTTCCTCCTGGCTGGTCTGTGGACTGGACAATGAGAGGGAGGAAATATTACATAGATCACAACACAAATACAACTCATTGGAGCCATCCTCTTGAGCGAGAAGGACTTCCTCCAGGATGGGAGCGAGTTGAGTCATCAGAATTTGGAACCTATTATGTAGATCACACAAATAAAAAGGCTCAATATAGACATCCCTGTGCTCCGAGGTAGACTATCAATTTTATCTTAACTCTTTATTTTGGGATTGTCTAATGTTAGATTTTGAACTCATATTTTCATCAAAGAGAAAGATGTCCTGAAGTTTGATTTGAAAACTTTATTTTTCACAGCTTATGAGATTTTTTCCTCTGGACTTATATTTAGTAATGAATGACTTTAATAATTAAAAAATAACTTTTTTATACAAACCTCAAAAACAGGATCAATATTCTTATGATCAGATTCTGCTTTAATATGCCAGAATGCTTTTGTTAAAGATACCCAGAAATTAAAGTAAATAAATAGAATATCTGCCTTTTTACATTTAAATTTCTATAAAAAATACACATCTACCTTCTAATGTGTCAGAATATATTTTGAATTATAATGTTTTGCTGATTTTATTCAGTTTACAGATATTTTATGTTTTTTAACTGTTGCCATGCAAGAAAATGAAAATTATCTATTTTATTTATTTTTGGCTACATTGGGTCTTTGTTGCTGTGCATGGGCTTTCTCTATTTGTAGTGAGCGGGGGCTACTCTTCATTGCACTGTGCAGGCTTCTCATTGTGGTGGCTTCTCTTGTTGTGGAGCACGGGCTTTAGGCGCGCGGGCTCAGTAGTTGTGGCGCACAGGCTTAGTTGCTTCATGGCATGTAGGATCTTCCTGGACCAGGGCTCGAATCCATGTCCCCTGCATTGGCAGGCGGACTCTTAACCGCTGCACCACCAGTGAAGTCCCTACATTTTAATATTATCACCCAGAAAACTAAGCTTTGTCATTATTGTGTTGTTTTAATCATTGTACATATTTGGATTTTTAATTCAAGTTTGAAAAGCAGGTTTTTTCCAGTGATTTCATTTAGTGGCACTCAGTGTTTATTGAGCAAGTGAGGTTGTCATCCCTTCAAAAGAACCAAGTCAGCCTCTCTGCCTGTGTCGGGCTCTGGCCCCTTTGCCTGCTCTCCTTACCATCTCAGGCAAGCTGCTGCTCTCCCTGGCTTCAATTTGCAGGCCTGTGACATAGGGGTAATTTGTAGCATCCTTCCCACCTGATCACAACCCTTACCCAAGGGCAGGGATGAGTTCCACGTATTCCTGCTGTGTCCCTGGCACCAAACACAGACAGACACACAGGTAGATGTTTTGTTGAATGAATAAATGATAGAAATGCAAAAAAAAAAAAAAACCCTAAAACCCCCCACAAAATGTGGTTACAGTTTACTGTCACTGGATCTCAGAGGCTTTCTGGTCCATATAACCAGATTTGAGAGTATATTGAGCTTAGTTTTCTGTTTATCATCATTAATTTTATATTGAATATTATTATAGAATTTTATAGTTTACAAAGCATTTTCACAATTAGTTAATTTTCTTTTCTCAGCAACTCTGTAGACTTTAAGCAGGAGAGAATAAACACCTTAAGCTCAGATAGGTAGTATTAGCATCTATTTGGTTGTCTGTATTATGCTAATCCTTATATAGAACTCTTGACATATATTAGGTCATTTAATCCTTAGAAGAGTCATTTTTGGTATGAATTTATTCTGGTTTTACAAATCAAAAGGCTAAGGTTTACAGAAGTGAAGCAGTTTGGCTTACATTTATGCAACTTGTAATTGGCCGAACTGAGGTTAACCTGCACTCCCCCCAGGGTGTATCTTGACTTCGAAGCCTCAGTTCTTTCCCACCTCCCAGTTGTGCTATCAAGGAATATTTCACTTTGCACCTACTTATGAAAGAAGAGTTGAAGATAAAATTCAGTGCCATTTGCACATTGATCTTTAAATTGTTAACTACAGTCTAATCCAACAGTTACTTTAGTCCTGGTTTAGTATTGGAATGATCTTTCCTGATACACACATAAACCTTTATGTTTGGAGGCAGGATCTTCCAGTTTTGTCTCCAAGTCTGGAATAGGCCATTATGGTCTCCCGGAATTCAGTCTTTAACCTTCAAGTGGGTCAGTGCTTTCCTTAGCATCTTCCCATTAAGAGCCCTTACCCCACCTTGCTGTTCTTTCCTTCCCCCCACAACTTACAGGCTGTTAGAACTGATTAAAAGCATGGTCTTTTTTTTTTTTTTTTTTAAGTCTCTGACTTAAAACAGGTTCTAAAAACAGGTTCTAATCAACCCTAACTCCCATATGCTCTCTTAAGGTGGTAAAAGTGGAAAGGAAATAGTATAGTTATGTGGGTATTTCAAGCACAGTACTCACTCCTACTGTAGTACCTGTTCCAAACCCCCTTTTCAGCCTAAAGGAGAAAGAAAATATCCATTCTTATTTTGAGAAAAATTATCAACTTTTCCAGTATAAATTTATAGCTAATTACTAGTTATTACTAAAATTTGATTCTAGTTTTAAGCCTCTGTATAAAGATTATAACTTAGCTCTGACTTTTTTAATAGCCTTCTTTAAAGTTGCCCTTGAAAAGAATAAATATCAGTCAGATGAAATCTATTAAAAATATGTAAAGATTTAGCTTTGTTTTATATCCATCACCAATGACCTACAAGTTTCCAAGAGAAGGTGCATTTTACTTCCCCTATAGTATGGTTTTAAAAAAAGCCAGATCCTTATGTTTTTTAGGTGGTAGAGTTTGGGCAAGAGGCACATTGAAAAATGCTTAAGTATTATTCTTATATTTCATGTTTTATTTAGGGCCTTTATCCTAATGAACATTGATTGTTTCTTCTTAGTGTACCTCGGTATGATCAACCTCCTCCTGTCACATACCAGCCACAGCAAACTGAAAGAAATCAGTCCCTTCTGGTACCTGCAAATCCTTATCATACTGCAGAAATTCCTGATTGGCTTCAGGTTTATGCTCGAGCCCCTGTGAAGTAAGTGAATTTACAGCACAAATTTTTGTTGAGTGGTAAGTAGAAGCCTGAATGGAGTCTCTGGGCTGCTTAAAACACACAGCACCATTTTTTTTTTTAATATTATTTAAAAGCCCATTATTATTTAAAGAAGGGATATCACAGCTTATGAAGTTGAAAAGTCATTGATAAGAAATAGAAGTTTTACAAATATTTATAGAATCTTCCCTGTCTATTGTGTGCAGACCTAGGCCATTACAGGGATGCAATAAAAAGCTTACATTCTCATAGGGGTAGAATAACTTGTAAGTAAGTGATGCAATACCTTGTGATAAAAGGAAGGAACCAGGTAAGTCCTAGGTACATAGGTGAATCAAAGTGGGACACAAGGGTGTTGAGGAAATAGTATGTGTGGTGGCTCAAATTCTGGGAGGAGATGATCTGTGTTCACTGATACTTTAGCTTTGTTACCCTGGGAAGGGTGCTTAACTTAGTTTTGTTTTCTGTAAATTGGAGATAGTAATAGTACCTTCTCTTAAGGTTATTGAGTATTCAATAAAATAATGCATCTGAAATATGTATCACAGTGTCTTGCACATTGAGAGAGCTTAGTAAATGGTTACTGTTACTATTGTGGGTAAAGGTATAGAATAGTGGTTAAGATCACTCAGGAAGGAAACTGTCTGGAAGGAAAGCGTGATTTCTGTCTCCATCACCTACTTACCGAATGACCTTGGGCAAGTTATTGAACTTAGTTCTAAGTGTTTTTCCTCTACTGAAATACAGGGGATAATAATCTTACCTACTTTACTTGGTGTGGTGAGGCTTAAAAGTGATCATGCTTTTTTTAAAAATATTTTTTTATTTTTGGCTGCACCGGGTCTTAGTTGTGGCATGCAGACTCTTAGTTGCAGCATGCATGCGGGATCTAGTTCTCTGACCAGGGATTGAACCTGGGCCCCCTGCATTGGGAGCATGGAGTCCCAGCCACTTGACCACCAGGGAAGTCCCTGATCATGCATTTTAAATCAAATGGCACAGTGGCTGACTTGAGTAAGCCCTTAACAATGGTTTCTTATTATTATGAGTGAGCAAGGAAAGCTGCACCAAAAAGGAAAATACATGCACTAGTTTTTAAAGATGGCTATGAGTTTGCTAGGCTCATTGAGGATATTTGTTGGGTGCCATAGTAGGCACTGTTCTTGGAATATAGTCATGAATAAATGAAATATTTGCCTCAAAGAGCTGCTCTCTTCTGGGAAAACAAGTAGGTACTCAGATCAATAATCCAGTGTGGTAAGGATCAGTGACAGTGGTATATACAAAGTGCTATGATTTCAGAAGAGGGGATGTCTGAAAGTAAATAGTTATTGATAATCCAGTGCTTCCTGTACCATACTGTGCTAAACTTTTACATATATTATCTCATATAATCTTCCCAAAACCTATTTTACAGCTGAAAAAAACTCTGTCTTTGCTAAGATCACACAAATATTAAGTGGTAGATTTCAAACCTTTCTCTCTAACTTCAAAGTTCATACTCTTAACTTTTGTCATTACTACTACTTATTTAATAATAATTATCATTTACTGAGTATCTATTAAATTCCTGGTACTTTGCTAGGTATTTTACACATAATAATTTCATGTACAGTACTGTTAACAATTATATAAGGTGACATTTTGCAGCCTTACTCTTAATATTCCATTCGTATTTCAAAAACCAAAACTATCAGTATAAGATAGCCCAAATAAGAGTTTTTAGAAAGTTTAAGATGATTGTACAATGAAGTTAGAATAAAATAATTAAATCTCATAAAGTTACTGGTCATTTACTATGAACTATTTGTTAATTCTTGGCCAACATAACATTCCCTTACATTCCCTCTGATCTTTTCAGTCTATAAGTTCATGGCTGTTGATCTGTGTGGCCTGATGCAGAGAGACAAGATGATATTATGAGGGTTGTAGTCTAAAATCGTCAGTTTTTTTTTTCCTAAGTCAAATTTAAGCCTTGTCAGTGTAATTTTTAAAAAGGTTTTAATTATAGGTATTATTCTACAGAGTATAAACAGTGCTTGTCAGAAGTTTGGTTTTAGTTTATTTGAAATTACGTAGACATTCATCCATAAAATTAAGCATGGCTTGGTGTCTTAGCTAACCTACAGAAACCTCTTGATCTGATAATATCCATATACTGTAGGAATAGGATGAGGAATGATAGCAGATGGACTTTTCTTCCCTTTTTCCCTCTCTTCTTTCACTCTTGATACCACTTGATCTACTGCTGTCTGTGGCCTTTGTTCATATGCTGATCCTAAGTCATATGTAATATGTGCATGTATTTATATTTCCTTAAGTCTGGAAGAACATGTGCCTGTTAACCTTTGGTATTTCTGGGAGTTGATAAGATTGAGTAGGGTTATTCTTTCTTCTTTATGTTATTTCTACTCTATAGCCGTTGTTAGAAAGAAATAACATAAAAAGCTTTCCTTCTTGGGGGAAAAAGATGGTACTTAAATGGAATTCTTTGCTTCTGATGAAAAGAAATAGACTCCTAAGGATTATAGTCCCTTTCAACTCTGGCTCTGTGAGCTAACTATAGAACTTTAGGAAACTAGCAACTTAAGTTTTTTTCAAATAGATCAGAACTCCTCCCAGAATGGGCCAGTGAGAAAAGAAAACAAGTACTTCTTTACTGCTTAAAACAAGAGGTCTAGGTCTACCTTTTAGTTGATACTAAATTTTTGTCTCTAAAGAGGATTGGAAATGGTTAATATTGTTCTATCAACAGAAGCTGAGTTGTTATCCATGAATTAGATAATAGAGAATCAATTACTTTTCCAAAAAATTAGCTTATTTCTTCCTTTTGTTTAACCAACAATTGACATTATCTAGCTTTCTAAAATGCTTTATTTCTATCTCTAGCAGTAACTTACCAAAATAATTTTTGCATATACTTCCAGAACTGACTTAGAACAGATAATGTTCTAAATTTTTATTTATTAATTTTAGTAAAGGTGTGTTTCTAAGTTTGCTGTCAAAAGTCTGTAATGTATCATGCACCTGTAAGCAAGCTGAACTATAGGATAAAATTAAAAGATTTAATCTTTAACGGGAAAAAGACCATCAGGAACATGTTTACTTTCCATTATTCCTCATGCCCGCCCCACCCCCCAACACCAGTCCCCAACAGCATTGTGGCACAGACTCTATTTTATCCCTGTGTCTGTGATCCTGCAGTATCACTGCTGACTCACTTCCGGGTGTAGGAGGAAAGGAAGAATGGGCATACTGTTACATAAGACAGGCACAGGGAACTTGGGCTACATTACAATACCCGGGGCTGGAATAGCAGTACTTTTGGCTCCTGAAGGCAGCATCCACTGGAGTGTGAACAAGGTCTTTTGGTAGCATTACAGCAATTGCTGTTTGCTTATATGGGTTATTTATAAGTACTGTTTGAATAGAATACTGCTGTAGGAAAAATATAGCAAGAGAGATGCTATGAGAAAAGGATACTGGAGTAAACAGCCTATTTTCTGAATTATATACCTGTATATTTAGAGTATAGTGGCTAAAAAGTTAAACTGAAGCAGATTATTTGGCTCCTTAAGAAGAAAAGAATGGGAATTACATACTTTTCTTAAGAAAAGTAAATGGCGGGCATAGGCAGAAGGGAAGTCACTATATATAGAAACAGCAGGGGCAAGGATTTGGAATGGAAATTGACACACTGCATACTTTTCTCATCTGTGGTTTTCCTTAGAGTACTTTTTCTTCCTCCCAAAGTATTTTCACTAAATATTCTGATTTTCTTGCTTCTACACAAAATCCTATTCTTGATGCTAAATGCTGTGATTGGGAAGTCAGAAAATTGTCTGAAGCTTTTTTCTTTTTCCTTTTCAAAAAAAACTTGAATGCTTATACAGAATGATATTCATGTGATACAAACAAGTTTGATATTTACCAATATTACCATATTCTTCTCCCTTCTTTTCCTTGCTAGAATGTACCCAGATGATAAATGAGCTTTAATGTTCTTACAGTTCACCTGGCATAAATTTAAGTATCTTGAATCAGTAGACATTGCTGAAATGCCCCTTAGCAATGGAATTCAGACTTGGGAAGATTAAGGTTTTTTGTTAGGAGTTATGAATTTGTTTCAAACAAATAAGTAAAATCTTAAGGTACATGAATGGCATAGGTTCTAGGAAACACCTTGCAATTGTTTCTTCATGGAGGCTCATTGAGTATTTCTTGTAGTATTTCTCCAATATATGTTGGCAAATAGTTGGAGTTTCCCACTAAAGAGAATATAAAGCTTTCTGCCAAGTGTATCTTTTAGTAAATTTGCAGTGCTCAGTAAGTAAATTAGGGATCCAACAAAATACGTTTACCTTGTGATTTTTGTGTACTGTGCTGTGCTTTTGGTATTCCTGGAACACATAACCAGGTTGTACAGAAATGAATGTCAACATACCAAGCACAGTCTGTAGCTCATACTGGCTGCTCTGTATTTGTTTACTCTTTCCCTTTTTAAAAAAATATTACGTGATTCCCTTGGAATAAGATGGTAAATGAATTACCCAACAAAGAAAATGGGTAGGAAATGTTATAAATGATTATTAAGAATAAATTTACTAGAATTTACAATTAAAGTTCTTCCTATTATGTCTGTTGTGCAATATGATTTGAGAAGTGTAACTTTAATATAGGTATATGCCTTGCTCTATAAAAACTTGTTCAAGTTTTTTCTCTAGCCTTAGTAGGTATTATCATTCAAAACTATTACTGTGATGTGCCTTAGTCCATAGTTCTCTGCCTTTCTGATCTTTTAATCACTAAACGGTTTTGTAAGAGATATGTATATAGCCTCTTTAGGTTTCATCTATAAAATGAGAAGATTGGAGTAGAGTGCTGTCTTCAGGTCCCTTTCAATTCAAAGTGTAAATTACTGCTTTAGTAGTTTGTTGTCTACTTCATCTCAGTATGTGATCTACTTACCATTGAAGAAGGACTAAAAACCTTCTGAACTGTATATAAATATAAATTTATGTGAGTTCGGCCCCACATTGTGCAGTCTTCTACAGTCTATTTATTCGGTCATTTTGAAAACAGCTTATTCTTTCCTTTCTGCTTGAGTTTTGCTGTATTATTTGTTGTTTGTTTGTAATATTGTATACTCAACCTCAGGATTATTCAGCCCACAAATGATGGTTCCTTTTCCTTTACCTGTTTAGTTCCTTGTTTGCTGTAGTAAACAGTATGCCTCAAAAAGCTTTATCAACACTAATGACACAGATGATCTTGCCTATTTTTCTGTATTATTCATTGCAGGTACAATGTGGTCTAAAGTATTCTTACCTTCCTGACAATTAACTTTGGATGAACTTATGAATAGCATGGAATATATTCTTTAGAAATTATAGAACCACAGTGGTTTGAAATCTTCATTATTATCTAGCATTAATATTAGAATAACTGATACATAAGATGAATGGAAATGGGTATTTTTTAACTTAGATTGAAATGAAGTAATATTAGTAGTTTTCTCCTCTCCCTAAAAAATAGTGTATTTAACTAGCAGTTAATAACTCGGTTATTTTAAATTGAAATTTATGGTTTATTTAGTTATAATAAAATTGAAATTTATAAAAATAGAACAGTTTATTGTTACAAATACATATTTATGAATATGTTGTGAACATATGTCTGATTGTGTTTTAAAACAGATATGACCACATTCTGAAGTGGGAACTCTTCCAGCTGGCTGACCTGGATACATACCAGGGAATGCTAAAGTTGCTTTTCATGAAAGAACTGGAACAGATTGTTAAAATGTATGAAGCCTACAGACAGGCTCTTCTCACGGAGTTGGAAAATCGCAAGCAGAGACAGCAGTGGTATGCCCAGCAACATGGCAAGAATTTTTAAGTTAATTTTTAAAAAATAAAATTTAAGTTTTATAAGGGCTTTAAAATATTTTCACAGATTAAAAAAAACTGCAAACAAGTACTTTGGTTAATAAAGGCAGCTTACTTTTTTGGAAATCATAAAATTCTAATTTTACATGTATTTTGTTATGAAAAATATTCTTTTATTGAGAAATAAAATGAGTTTATCATTTTAAGAGCCAACATGGCAAACACTTCTAAATGCTGTATATTTGGAAACTGCTTTGAATATTCTTGATGGAGACAAATGCAACAAGAAATGTCATTTAACCAGATATAAAATAGGAAATGATGAGTTGGTAAACTCTCACAGTAGCAGTACCTTTCTTCAAAAAACAGAGAACGAGAGAGATAACCTATGCAGTATTTTAAAAAATATGTTTACTGCTTTAGTGTGGAATATTGTCTGGAATTGGATGGTTTAAATATTACCATTGTATAGTGCAAAACATAAAACGGGATTTGGGACCTTTATTGTGATAAGTTTTTATATGTAATGTATGGAGTCACCTTCCCCCCCCACCCCCGAATGTAAAGAACCCTTTTAAAACATGTTGAGAAAGTATTTTTTGCTATGAAAGGGTGAAGAGTCTGTAATGTTTCAGGAATAAATTTAGGTATAAGGCCTTAGCCTGTGTGGGAAAAGTGTGCACAGCACTCAAGAGCTGCTAACATTACAGTACTTCCTTACTTTGGACCAGGGCTCTTATGGCATTTAGTAACATGGTGCTGATGAGACAGTGGAGGCTTTTCAACAGCATAGCACGTTGCCATCCCAACAGACTGGGTTGAACTGCCAAAAATGACAATCAGGGATTCATTAAGAAATCTTGGTCATTAAATTGATTCTACATAACTTTTATCTTCTAAGAGTTTGTCACAGAACTTTAAAACCCAGTATTTCTCTCCCAGGTTTTTTTCCTTTGGTTTAATAGTTATTAAGACATTGTTCATAATTAGCACAGTACGTTTGATTGCAGGCAAATTTATGGCACATCTAGCCTATAAATCTCTAGAATTCTGTGAATTTCAAAACTTGTTGAAATAGCTCTTCAGTTATATTTACATGTGTTGTAAATATGTAAATAAATTTTTAGTTTAGGTAATCTTCCAAAATATAAAGCACTCCCAGTTAGATATCAGTGAATCTGAATTATTGATAAAATGTTGAAAATGTTAAATGTTTGATTTTATATAACAAGCTTATTAAATATATTTTTGTGGAAACTAAATGTGTTGCGTTTGAGTCCATGTTTTATGCATAGCACTTATATATATTCGATTTTTCCATTCAGAGGCCCATAGGCAAAGGAAGCAGTATAATGAAAGGGGTATTCCAAAATGAAAATAGACTAGTGGAATGTTATCAGTGGGAAAAGTTATTTTGCAGGGCATGTGATCAGACTTCCCTAAGATGTGAGCTTAAATATCTTATGAACTCTCACACACTCTTCTGTTTTAATCATTCTTTACTCCTTACTAAATATTACCATTTTATTTAATTAAAGCTTAGCCATTTCTAAGAAAGTTAGAAATTACTCTGTTTTAGAGCTCCCAGATAAGAGGCATTACTTTTTTTTCATTACCACACTTTTTTTCCTCTAGAAAGTAAGCTCAATGAAATTCCACTACAGATTCTAGTAATTAGAAAAACAATATAGAATCACTGGTTTAAAAGAACTGGAAGATACCTAAAAGGGCTTAGTGTACATTCCTTAAAATGGAAACCTAAATTTGTAATGGTGTCAACGTTAAAGAAAATGCATTTTGAATTTAAAAAAAGAGATAGAAATCTTCATCATTCTATATCATCACCTCCCAAACATTTCCAAATTCAGTTGTTTTTAACATTGGGAACCAGAGTAAACTTTAATAATAGTTCACATGTTAAAAGAATAAACCTATGATGAATACATTTCTTTGTGTACCAAATGAAAAAATATACAATGCAGTGAAACTCAAATACATATACAAAGTGATTTTTGTGCATTTTTGATCAAGAGGTTTATATTCTATATTAAATCATGATAGAAAAGAAGCAATATATAGTTTTTGATAAAGCAACTGAAAAGCTCTCATATGTCCTTTATAATAAGAGCTAATGGTATATGTAAGATGGTATAGATTGAATCAAGCCTATTGAGTTATGATGCTATGTTTTAACAAATGGCTATGTGAAATAATTTAAAAATTCTTCTGTAGAAATTAAATGAGCATATCCAAATGTGGAGTAATATTACTACATGGTTTAACTATAACCCGGTAGTAGAATTTAGTAAATTCAAGCAGAACACATGTACTGTTATCATAAATAGACAAATTCTTTAAATTATAACAGCATATTTGAAGACAAAATCAGGAAACTGTACATGTTAACAAAATAAAACCATGCATACATACATCTGCTTATTAAACACTGAAATAAAGGAACTAAACCATTTTGCAATCTTCAGAGGTGCTTGGTATTTTACCCTGTTCTGATGGAAGCACTTTGAATGTTTGCATGGAGATGTAAAACAATATTTAACTGACTATTTGGTCATGCACACCTGTAGTTTTGAAATTTTGGATTAAATTTTCTTCTTTTCTGATTGTTCAGTAGATTCTGACTTTGGTGCAGGAAAAGCTTGATGATACAGATGTCTGTGGGTTGCTGCTGCACTATAAAGCTTGTATAAAGCCTAGAAATAAAAGAATCAAGATTATAAAACATTGTATTAAATACACAGATATAAATGTTTTCCTTTTTAGTGTAATTAGTTTATGGTACGATATCAAATTTAGCATGCTAAATTTGGAATCCTTATATCATTTAATCTGTATGAGATATACATTAATAGCTAATATCTTAGAACGCAAAAGTATTTTCAGCTGTCCAATGTGTGGGTCGATCTTCATGGTAAATGTTCTATCCTCAGACTGCATTTTCTTTTACCTTTCCCACCTTTTGGAGCAGAGCTTCCTAACCACTGTGCCCCAGGGGTGTGTTGAAAACTCATACTGTGAATATTATTACTTTTAGAGGAATTATAGGAGCTCATAACTTCTGACTGCCAATAGCTACTTTATTATACATAGGTAGACCACTTGGTATTGGAGCTTCCTGATAGGTTTTTCAAAAAGGGACCACTTTTATTCTCCATGATTTCCTGATATGGTCATGCAGATAAGCATGTGTGTTACCCTCTCCCCTGCCACACTGGGCTCTCTGAAACATGCCCTCTTGCCTTATTTCCATTAATTAGTTCATATCTTACAAAACGTTATTCAGAAACATTACCTCAGAGAGTCTTCATTAAAACTACCTCTGTCATTGTTGTCTGTTTAAGAGTGTTTGAATCATAGGAATTTTTATTGCTTTATGTAAGTGTCCATAAATATTTTTATGTTCTTTTCTTTCCCCTCAGCTAGTGTCTAAGATTCATTACCTTCTCTGACTTTCACATAATGAACACCCAGTTAAGGCCAGTTTATCTGATGTAATTCTGAAGTCTGTAAAAAGTCTGAATATTTTTAAAAGTTGGATAAAAGCTTGATATCCTCAAATAGTAATCAATTCCCAGGAAATTCCATTCATTTTTATCTTTTTGAGTCTGCATGGCTACTTTCTTTTGATTTTAAGTCTGAATTGTACCATCATCAATTCTATGAATGCATATTGGTGCAACCTTAGTTCTATTGTATTATGACTAACACATTCAGTTTAATCCATGTTCTCTTAAAAGCTTAGATTTTTTTCTTAAGGCTTGATTTACAAAGTTGACATTTGTTTTTACCTTTTTAGTGAATTCATTTTACTGAATCTTACATGAAATAATTCCTTATGACTTGTAAATATTAAATGTATCCTTGGTATTTAATTGGAGGACATAATCTAGTTATATATAATAGCAGAAGCTGAGGAATTATGTGCTGTCTCTAGTTGTTGAAGATCAGTTTTGCTTCCTGAAGATAATGACCTAAATGATTCCACAGGGATAATTTTTCTTATGTAACAAGTGATTCCTTCTTAGAAGCTTAGATTTTTCCTCAGATACAGAGTTTTGTACATGTGCAGTGGGAGAAATGAACACTAATTTACAGGAAAGTTACACTGTATACTGGTCTGGAACCTGCTTAAAGTGGTGTAGGTAACTCACTCAGAAGCCAAAGTTAAAAACAACTTCTAAAGATTGTAGCTCCATTTACTCTCCAGTAGTTAAGTTTCCTGAAGATTCATAACTGTACTTGTTTCACTCTGCAGTAGAGCAAAATGCCCAATGTTGGAGCTTAAGAATTTTGAAATTTTCTAAACATTCAGGAAACAAAACATAAAATATTCATGATAATCAATTCTTACGTTTCATATGCAGATAAAATATATCATGTCCAGAATAAGTTAAATATTTTAAAACCATTGCCAAAATTCACAATTAATATTGTAAATGCTAGAAGAACATAGGAGCTGTAGTCACCAAAGATTTTTTAATGTACATTGAGATATCCTTCAATGGCTACTTGGTTTATAAAATAAGAATATCATTATGTTTATAAATACGTGCTCCTAATTTAAGAAAAAATTTAACTTACCTCATTTGTACTTCCCTGTGGCAAAGGCAGTTTAAAAGGGAGAAAAGAAAAGTATATATCCTGCTTCATTAATAGCATTATGATAATCAACTTTGTTTACAGTAGTAATTAGTGAGCATTTAAGAACAAATAACCCTGCAGATTTTTTCAGTTTAGATTACATATTTAATGTGAATCTTTTGAAGAACCCAATTCTATTCACAGGTTTCAGCATCATATTCTAGGTGGGCTTTGGGATTTACCTCAAATAGCCTCTCTTCATCTTTTGAGGTTGAAGGGCTATTTGAGGCAGTGGCTCAGAGAATCCAATTTTAATTCATTCTTTTCCCATAGTGTTACCATTTATTTATCTCAACTAGATTCTTCAAAGAAAGACACATGGCAAATCCATCAGTTACAATTCTCTTTTAAAGAGTATGTATAATTACACTCTTAATGCTGGGAGAACTGTAGCTATTACTTGCTACCTGGAGACCATAAATATTCTTAACTCCAAACTTTTATGAAGAATCTCAACTTTAGCTTCACTAAATTCCCCTAAATTTAACTGAAGACACTTCCAGAATGACATAGTGAGTTGATTATTATTCTAGGTGTGTTTATAATTGTCTCCCCTATCCATACTCAATTATTTGAACAGTGGACCATGGTGACCCTGGGTTGGTTAATTGGACATAAAGGACAACTGACCCATAAGCAGCTGATCCAGAGGTTGACGTGGACTCATGCCAGGGCCTGGTACAAATGTAAAGTTCAAATAGAGACAATGTGAAGTGATCAGATACTGTGTTTAGGGGTTTTACTAAAAGAGACAGTGGTATGACTTCAGATGGTGGTTTATATATGCTCCTAACAAAGCCAGTGCTAGTCAAATGATAGGTTGTAAGTATGAAGTAATCAACACACAATCGAATCACAATCAGCTAAATAAAAACCTGATTGTGTTTTCTCACTTAACAGCTTTAACTTTTAGGATAAGAAAAAGTGAAAACTACCTAATCCACGTATGTTTGAAAAATATTGAAATGTTGACTGGAAAACAGTTGTGTACATGTTATATTATAGTTAGCTGTTTGTATCTGGCCATCTTGACAGATTCTGAAGTTCTTGAAGACCGGGGCCCAAGTCTCCTGTTCACCTGTATATTTACAACATCTAACATAGTGTCTGGAACATAGATAGCATTCAAATGTGTGCTGCATTTAGTTGAAGAGAATTAAGTGTTCCTACCTGGTCCCACAAGGCTGCAGCCACTTGGTCTATTACAGCACCCAGCTCTCGGTATTCTCCAGAGTACCGTATGTATGCCCAGGTGCACAGAGTAATAAGGGTCAGTCCCATTATCATATTGCATAGGCTAGCTATGATGTCCAAACCAATGAATCCAGTCACACCAGCAATCACATATGTGATAAAGATGACAACAAACAGTGTGGCTGGGGTACGAGCTGCATGGAAGATATTTTTGCTGTCATTGTGCTTGATGTACTGGATGTAAAGTTCATCTATTTCACTCTCCAACTGTTGCAGGTAACGCCGGCTAAATTCCTCCCCACCCATCTTCTTCACCCCTCGGAATAGCTTCACAGATTCTTCCTTAAGTTCCAGATGTTTCGTCTGCAGGTCATTAGGGGCCAGAAACGGTTTGTCACCACCACAGATCTGTATCGGATAGAGAAGTATTCACGCAGTGCACAGTACAACTAGCAACTGTATCACAATTTTGCACTTAGCTAGTTGAATTTGTTAGAACACATTACTGACAGAAGGAGCCTGCATTATGTTTTGTCAACCCACATCTTTCCATACTCCATTTCTATCAGTCAGGATTATAAGTGGGACTGGTACTTTATAGGTGACTTATATAAATCCTTTCTTAATTTTTATTCTCTTTTCGACATGGGAAGGAATATCCATGACTTAATCCAATTTCCTCAAGATGAGGAGGTGAACTGCAAACTCAGTTCATTCATAGAATGAATCCAAATTTAAGAAAACTACTTACAGTCAAGTTCCTGTAGGAAATTTATTCTAACTACACTGAACTAATTTTGACCAAATGAAGTTTAATTTAAAACAATGAGCAATGCTATAAAGCCCTAAAGTAAAACTGTGAAAAACATTTCCTTCAGCAGTTTCACTGATTTTTGTTTGGAGCCCATTCGGTATTTTCTTCAAGAGACTAAATGGAAGCATATTAAATGTTCTTGGACCAAATTTTCAACTTTTTTTTCAAAAGTTACATGGGAAATCTCAGTTACCTATACCATTCACTTCAGGAGACTCTCATTCCACTTCCCCTTTAATTATGTTGTAAACACCATTCCATATACTATATTTCCCTTGATTCTAAGACTCTATCAATTTTGGATGCAATTTTGATTTTATAACATTTTCAGTGGAAGGAAAACTCATCACATTAGTAGATACCATAATCATTAGATGCCTCCTAATTCAGAATGTTAAAAAGAGGAAATATAGTACTTAGAAATATTGGTCCTTGCAGTTTATTTTTTTCTAACAGGTTTTTATATTTAAGATAGAAATTGGACTGTGGAATGTAGGGAGGTATAGTGGAGAGGGTAGCATATGTTATTTTAGCCACTAGATCTTATAGTGGGAAAATCTGTACCCCTCCACCCCCACAAAATGTGTGTGTTATAAAGAGATAATTCATTTAAAATACATTTAAATTGTGCATACATCATGTTCTCTTCTTGATTTGTTTTTAAAATATTTTAGGAATACCATAAAAAATGTGATACACATAGTTTGAGAAAGAGTAAGTCAAAGCCAGTTCTGCATGTGTATACAGTGTAACTTGGAAGAAAAAAGAATGAGCTCATGGAAGAAATACTGATTTTATTTGAAACATCATTTAAGGGACTTACCTGGTGGCGCAGTGGTTAAGAATCTGCCTGCCAATGCAGGGGATGCAGGGGACATGGGTTCGAGCCCTGGTCCGGGAAGATCCCACATGCTGTGGAGCAACTAAGCCCATGCGCCACAACTACTGAGCCTGTGCTCTAGAGCCCGCGAGCCACAACTACTGAGCCTACGTGCCACAACTACTGAAGCCTGTGCGCCTAGAGCCTCTGCTCTGCAACAGGAGAAGCCACCGCAGTGAGAAACCCGCATACCAGAACGAAGAGCAGCCCCCACTCGACGCAACTAGAGAAAGCCCGCACACAGCAACGAAGACCCAATGCAGCCAAAAATCAATCAATCAATCAATCAATCAATTAATTAAAACATCATTTAAAATACTATTTAATTCTTACCTCTTCCATTTTTTTATTGTATGTATCCTTGGCAGTTGCCACGGCTGCTAAATTATTAGCTTCTGCTGTGGCCTTTGGACAAAGTACAAAATATGATGTAAAATGGAATTCATATTTTATTAAACTTCCACAGGCAGTTTTCATATATGAGCATTATGTTCAAGAAATATGCAAGAACCCAAGGTCATCACATAATTTGAAAAGTGTTGAAATATTTCTACTACATCTTTTAAAATTAGTAAAATTAAAACTTCAAAATGCATAAAATATAGTTTACTCAATAAACCATAGTTCTAAAATGAATTTTCATTTAGAAGATTATTCCTCATTATAAATATTTTTAAGCCTTTCACCAAATATGGGGGAGATCTATAAATCCAAACACATGGGAAATAATATATAGTACATTTTATATATACTAATATATATAAAAGTATGTCAACTTTAAGGATTACTGATAGAACAGTGTATCACTAATAACAAAAAGAAACCATCAAGAACTTAAGAAATTTAAGAAATAAGTATGGAAAAAGTGAGTTTTTCCTTTTCTAAGTATAGAGGCCACTTGTTTAGAACCTGCTTTTCTACTTCTTGTTACATGTGTGAATCTAAACCACAGTCTGAGTCTTCTCTAAACAAATTTAGTACAAAGACAGTGCAGACTCTTGTTATCTCAGCATAAGTGAGGCTGCTATATGTGTATGTGAAAATGTTTAGATGAACACACAAATGGGTAGTTACTAGAAAAATAATCTTCCAATAAGTCATTCCATCTACTATTTTTATTTGGTGATTTCCAACAGCCAGATTGGAGCATATTGTTAGCTTAGCTTTAGTAACAGTATGTTTTAGAATGTCAAGCCTCCTGATGAATAAATACCTGTAACATGGATTTGGGATGTGGTAATTCTTCACCTTGATAGATCTTTATATAAGCCTAAAAAAAAAAAAGAAAAAAAAAGACTCATGTTCAAGTAATTGCATTCAATATTTCTCTAAGCCTGTTAAATTGTATTCTAAGGTCTAAGGTCTTGACGGTTCAAAAAAATAAATAAGGTCTTGATAGTTTCAGGAACTGTTATCTCTTTCTCATATTTTAATTCCTTCTTTCTTAATTCTTTTTCCCTTTTCCTGAAAGGTCCTCTTCACGCATCTCCACTTGCCAATCCCACCCTTCTTAAAGGCTTAACTCGATACCACCTCCTTTAAAACTTTCTCAGATCCCTCTGCTAGGAGTAACATTTCTTTTTCAGTTACTCACAGGAATTTGTACCTGCTGTTGCCACAAGCTTTATGGAACAGATCTGTTCAAGGGCCCTGAGTCTCCTACTAAATTCTAAGCTCGCCCACAGTGTTTTATGCACAGCAAGAATTCAAATTTTAGATAAATAACATGTCATTTATTGCTGAGAGTGGTGAAGGTAAATAATCACACAGGAGATATACAACCACATTTTAAATGACAAAACGTGGATTTTAAAAATTGATATTTTAGTCCTTGGAGCATCAATCCAAAAATTACATTGGTAACTGAAATCCACTATATATGTGTGTTGGTTACAAAAAAAAGTGTTATATTTGGGGCTCCCTGAGGTAAATAGGTAAATGCAAATTAAAATAGTTCCACTTCAAATTGGCCCTTGGTGCGGAGAGCAGGAAGTGTGGAAGAATTTTCTCCAGTAGGAAGGCAAAGTATAGCCTGTTAGGGAAAATCTTCAGAATGAAGGTGAAATTCAGTATAGGTCATGACGGAAGACTAAGTGGTATGAACCCTGGGAAACACCTCCTTCCCCAAAAAGAGACAGACTTTTCCAACTCCTGGATACATTTATGTTTCAAAATATATTTCCCTCAAGATGAAAGGCAATAGTAAAGTTACCTCAAGGAGTTTTCTCAAAAAATAATTTCAGAAAGCAAGCTCCTCTTGGGAGTCTAATCTTTTTAAAAATCATTTCTGTATATTCCTCATGCCTTTGCCCCTATATTACAAAGTCTATAATTTTTTGTTGTTTAAAACAGGAACTGCATTCCCAAACATGTCAAATCTAAGTACTCACAAATTCTCTAGAAATGAGAGTGATACCTTGAAGTACTCCACCAGACCTCGGCAGGTGATTTTGTTCCCATTGATCTCTTTAATGTCTAGGCTCTCAGGACTAAGTAGCCAAGGAATGAGTATTTTCAAGTTTTTGATGAATTCTTCATCTATTTCTACAAGTAAAAGCAAATTCATCATTATTTTAAAAATCCTATCCAGTCCTCCATGCCATAAAATAAAACATCCTTTGATTTCCTCTGTTTCTTCCCCAGTGATAAAGCTATTACTTACTTCCCCATCATCTAAATTACTCCTGAAACCCACTTTTCTCAGGGTGAATGATACTCCTCGCCCAAACGCCTATGGCTGATCTTTCTTATCTTCACTCCAATTACTTATTTATCTTGTCTTCCACCTATAAAATAGCTTTCTTGATATTAAATGCTATACAAATGTTTTACACCCCATTCACATAACCAGTTCATGTATTCTGATGCCTTTAAGTCCTGTTCATGGTTCATGGTTTTATATATATAGGGTCATAAAGGGGGAAAGGGTGGATATTTACTGCTTTATAAGATGTATTCCCTCCAGAAAATGTATCCAAAAGTTGTTCTGTATTTAGTGTGCCCACCTTAGGACAAGTGTATAGAAGTGGGTAAGGTGTGGTAACTACGGCTCAAGTTCAAAAAGACAGTGATGCTGCTGCTGCTTCCTCTAGTAGTGAAACGCAGCAACACAAAATAACATTGAAAAAGGCAATGGAGGCCTCGTAGCTAGTGGATCAGAGGTAGTCTGAGTTATTTGGTACAACTGATTGCCCATAACCCATTTTATAGCATTAGGTTCAAACTTAACATTACAGATTTAGCACAGTAATACGGAAAACAGATCTTCAGAGAAGTCTTCTGAACACAGCAATAATTTTTTAAATCATTATTTCAAAACATATAGAAAACTACATAAAAACCAAGATATGTCCAGAGACTTGGTATCTAAGAAAATGCAGTAACTGCCTATAATTTTTTAAAATCTGAATTTCAGCAGAGTCACTGAGTTTTCAGGCTTTGGGATTGGTGATTTCTGAGGTCTTAAGGATAAAGATTCAAACCTTATGATTGTGTTTGCATGTTCCCTGCTTGTTATTATGACCCCAACATACACTGAAATACTAGTTTACATAAGAATTTATGGTTTTCTTCTCTTGCTTACTGCTTTTATGACATGTATGAGCATGACACTGGAAATTCTTCCAACTTTTTTGCTTCATGTTTTGTACAGCTTTGAAATTTGTGTCCGTATTTCATGAGGACTTGGACAGGAGTTTATTCAAATTTATTTTTCTGTTTGCACTGTACCAATTTTTACTGATAATTGTGCTCTGTATTAGTATAGGTTTATTCAAATGTATTTATTATTGTGGTTTGCTTTTAGTTACCAATTTTCACTGAAATACTGGTATTTGTATTATGTTACTATGTTCCTTTGTTGTTTTTTGTTGCCTACTATGTATTCCTATTCACTGATGCTAACAGTTTTCTTTTTTGCTATATGATTTTATGCTTCTTTTCAACATTAGTAGGATATTACTATATATCTAGAATATATGAATTCTTCCTGAATTTCTGTATAAAACAAAAAGATTTCTCCTTATAAAACCACTTTAAAATCACCTTCAAAACATGTACTTAAATTCCACTCCCCCCCAAAATTTCCTTATAAAATTGTTAATGGAATAAGATACAACCTGTGTATCTAATGCACCAGCAACTGTGTTAATTATCATCAAAGTAACCAGTGTTGCACCATACATTTGGATTAAAAATGTGTTCTGAAGATAGCATTAGCCATAGTCTATTTCTACAAGTGTGCTGAAAGAGTATGTGAGAAACTATCGTCAAAGAATTTTTGCACAATTGTTTATTCAAAGACATTTCTTCCCCAGAGGCAACCACTCAGATGCCAGCCCTCTGGAGAACAGCTTGGCCAGCATACAAGACATCCTGGATAGAAATAACACCACGTTATAAGATTCAGGATGGAAAACCAACGTAGATAGCAGACTTTCAAAACTGCCCAAAGAAACACTGAGGCAAAGTAGAACATTTGGGCACACAGAAGGATTTAGCAGCAGTCCTATAAAGCCTCAATTAAAATGGAAATTTGATGGGCAATTGAAGCTGCCTTTCATTTCTCTTTCTCTCAGGCTAGCCACTTTGGTAAACTTGCAACGTATGGGTAAATGTAAACCAACTGTATGAGTCAATATATGTTTAGACATGTGAGTAAAATTTGATGGAGAACAAATCTATTAAAAAGTACAATTTATATCTGCATGATTTGTCTTAAACTCTCTCCCTGAGCTCTTTCATTGCAAACTGTACCCATTAATTTAAGAACTGTAGCTATGTACTATGGAATGAAACAAGGCAGAGTACTTTTTTGTCCCAGTAAAGGACTGTTGTTGAAGGCCTGCCCCTGCTCTGCCTGTTTATGGCTCTCCAACCCCAGAGAAGAAAGAAAGGCCTTGTGGGAGCCCTCTCTTTATGTAACTTATTCAAAACACATTGAAGCCATTAGGTAATTGCACAGTATCAAGAGGTCTGTGTCCTCACTAGTGGGTTGGAATTCATAAGTGACAGCGAAATTGTAGGATCCTGGAATCCATGCATTAATATGTGACTACAGCTGTCTGTTCTGTTGTATAAAGAAGAGACAATTTAAAACATGTATAAAAACAATGCTGATGATCGAGAAATTGGGGGTTCTATTTATGATATTAGCTGCCATAGTGAAATATAAGGTATCTGAGAATAAACGCCATGGATACATGGGGAAAAAAATAGGTTTGCTTTTCAAACTTGCCAGTTCCATAAAACTGGACACAATGTTATGTTGTCCTTTTTAAAAGTAATTTCAAAGCCCTTTGAGAACAACTGTGCTTCAAAGCTTGTTATGTCACTGTCTCATCACCCTTGGCACAATGCAGAAAGGCCACAGTAAATTAAGCAAATGCCCGAACTCAGTGGTGTACTCAATGCTAGGCTTACAAGTAAAAAAGTCAGAAATGTCTTTGTACCACCTTGTATCAACTGCAAAACAAATATCTAAAGACCTGGTGATTATTAGGCAAGATTAGTTTCTGCTTCTGCAGACCCCTGCCTCCACCTCCCACTGCCCCCCCCGTTTTTTTTTTTTAACAATTTGAGTTGCTTTGGAATCTTTAAACATTAGTCATGCCTCTGTTTAAGAGATAATTACATGCTATTGGTTTGAAAAACACTCTGGTGCTTTTGGTTTTTTAAGAAACTGGTCCTCATCCAGAAGAGGATTTCATTATTACTGAAGTTTTTAATGATGTATAATTAAATTCTTTAGCAGCAGTTTTAAAGAGCTTCACTTCAGTACTATGCAATATTTCTATCTCTAATTATATAACTTAACACAAACATTCCAATAATACAGGCATCTATTTTCCTTTTTCATGTAAATAAGGAAAATTAAAAAGGAAGATATTAAGGAGCATTTCTCAATACAGAGGTGAGCAGGAACCTAGGAGAAAGGGCGAGGGTTACTGCCTCCCAGGTGAATGCAGGATTTAGCCTATTTTCTCAGTGTACGTATTCAGTACCCATAGCATCCCATAGTTCACCAAGGAGGTACTCTAGCCTGAGCCCAGGATTCCCAATCCTCCTGAAAATTTCCAATCATCAGCCTCACATCAGTGGATAAACGAAACTAGCAGCCATAAACCCAATGGCTAAAATGACATTTTTGTAATCAGACTAAGTGACATAAACAAATACATTAAAAGACAGACAAACCTTTCAGTTTTCCATCAAAGTTTGGATTGGTAGCTACTTTTAAGCCAGGATGAGGTAGCAGAAAACAGGAAATTTTGGTGAAACAGGAATGGATGTGTTTTCGAACATTCTGTAGTTCTTCATGCTGGTTCCCCGAGACCTGCAGTAAATCATTCTGAAGTTTAAACTACTTTCAACGCAAATTGAACTCCCAAAGAATTCTGTGGCATTTATATTTGCTGTGTCTGTCTGGTCACAATGATAAAAAAAATGACATGACAGGGCTGATACTAAATAAGGAAAAGTTTGGGGTGAATTTGCCACGTGGCTATATCTAAGGATAGCATACATATGGCATTATTATTACAATTAACAAATGCCTACTCTTATGCTAACTTAGATGGGCCTTCCCATTTTTTAGTGTAAATTAGTGGGGTTTTACTCTAGGTAGTTCCTACAATTCAAATTTTAATTCAAAGTACTCAGAAGAGACATGAGTAGATCATAAGATATTCCTACCTTCTTTTCAGGAGGTACTCAAGACAGCCTCTTGTCACCTGATAGGTATACATTTAAATTCTAGAAAGGCATCTGGATAGTTGGATGTTTACTTAAAAGCTAAACTGCCCCCTTTTTTCACATGTATTTGACATTTAACAGTACAAACTACCCTAAAAGTAACCATAACTTAAAAAGGTAAGCTTAGAGATCCTGATTATCGAGGAAGATTTTTTAATCTCCATTTTTTTTTTTCTGATTACTCAGTAGGTATTTTGGGAGATATCTGTTCAGTGTAAATAATTCATTCAGTATTGAACTATCATGACACAGCAAGTGGAAAGCCTCCTAATATCACCTTCTGTGAACTACTAGCAAAATGTCTTGAGATTGACTTTGGGGATTTCAAAAATTAAATATTTCTGTTAAATTGACTTTAAACCTCTACTAAAACACGAATCCAGATATTTGTACTGTCAGTCTTGAACAGATTTAATTCTTCAAATTAAAAGTTTTATCTTTAGGAATAAATCATGGTTTTATAGATATTTACAAAAGAACTCTTTTTCTGTATCATAATTATTGATAATGTTTACAGTTGTAACTCTGACATTATTTTAAGTATCAATCTTAGTTTGTTCATAGAGATACTATGAAGGTCAAATGAGATTGTGGCTGAGTACCTATTCAGCAAATCATTCAAAAATAATTTAGGTTACTATTGGCGAAATTTCATGCATCTAAATAGTTAACAAACCTTGAGGCGTTTTTCCAAGAATTTGGAGCCACCATCAGCTCCATACGAAAATTCGTATGGGAAACTCCAGTCTCGAACAAGAAATATCAGACTCTAAGAAACAATAGGAAGAAAAGATTGTTAAAGGAACTCTAAATTTCCTCCGTTTTTTATTGAAATATATTAGATATTATTGTCATTTGAATAGTGTTCTTCTACACATAATGGAATTAATAAGCAAACATAAAACCTAAGAAAGTTGTTTCTGAGCAATCTCCCCACTCTGAGATCATCCTCCCTGTTTCCACTGAATGTGAACAGAAAGCTGCTCCCAAACTGATTATTAAAGTTACATAGTGCCATTCAGCCAGTTTGGGGCATGTCTGTCAGTTTTCAGGAAGCTTTTTATGAAGATTCAAGTTTTATTTGAGGAAAGTTTTCTCCTTTCATCTGTCTAAATATTTTTCCTCTATTACATTTGTTCCACTCTCTTCTGCAGGGGCTCTCATTATGCATATCTGGTAGGCAGAGGGGTGAGAATCCAGGTTTTGCGGGGCCCTGAAGGTTATACAATCTGGGGGGGGTAGGGCTCAATAGGAAAAAGGTACAAAAATGGGCTTGAAAGTTAATATTTATTTAGAGTAAGATACCTTTGTAATCCTTTTATTCCCCCAGTTTTCAGCTGCAAATGCTTTGATCACTTCTTCATATGATAGTTTTGAAATATTTTCTGTTGGAAAGCTAATTCAGTCTTTCCTCTAACAAGGCCAAAACTTTTTATTATAAAAATGTTTTTATTATTAATAGTTTAGAAATATTTCACAATCTGTTATTTGTAATATCATATACATTTTTAGTTTCTTCATCTGTGAAATAGAAATAATAATGGAACACATCTCACAGGAATACTAAATGAGATAATATATATAAGGCATTTCGAACAGCGCCTGGCACCTAATGCTATGTTAGCTATTTGATTTTGATTTCAATGGCCACATAATATTTTCCCACACGGATAGGCCACAGTTTGCCATTCTCCTAGATGTCTTCCAGTTTTTCTACTATTCTAAGAAATACATTGATAAACATTCTTGAAGCTGAATATTTGTTCACATCCAGAAGGATTTTATCAGGAACTGTTTCCCAAATTAGAGTAATCATTAGAATCATTCGAGAGGCTTTTAAAAGTACAGAATTCTTGGGTCCCACCCCATACCTACTGAAACCAAAGTAGGAGTAGCTTTCATTTATTGAGTGCCTATTATAAGCCAACCACAATACCAGAATTATATACATGGTATTTCATGCACTCCTGCAACAGCCCCAAGAGAGGTTATAATTTATTATTCACCTTAAAAGAGATATATAAAGATCACCTCCACCCTCACCTGACATTAAGTAATATGCCCAAAGCCACACAGCCAGAGTGGAAGAGTTGGCATTTAAACTGGGGACTTATTCAAAATCCCTGCTGCACTGCCTCAAAGCTAAGTATAAAACATATAGTTTACAATCTGAGGCATTAAAGCACTCTTTTATAAGTTAGATTAAGTTATACTTCAAATTTTAGTTTCTGAAAAAACGTAGGAAGTTGAGAAAAAGTAAGAATATTTAATGAAATTAGCTATCTTTAAATATTCTAAGAGTTTACATCTTTGGGTTTCTAATTGAAGCTTTTAGTCTTCCCATTAAATTTTATTATCTCTTTTAAGCTATAGGTTCCTTTTCCATCCCTTTTTTCCCTTTACAGTTTATCTGTTGAAGAACCTGGGAATTTGACATGTAGAGTTTTCCACAACCTGGACCTTGCTGACTGCATATTCACGGGGCAGTTCAACATGTTCTTTTGTCCTCTGGATTTCCTGCAAATTGGCAGCTGGATGCAGAGGCTTGATCTGACTCCGGTTTTATTTTTTTGGCAAGGCTATAGGAAGCAGAGTGTTCTTTTATTAGGAGGCACATAGTATATGATTATTTCTCCTTTGGTAAAGTTATGTCATCTTTGCTTAACTGAAGCTCATTCTTCAGTAGATTTCTCATTAAGGGCTCATGGAAACAACATTCTTTGTGTTCTTCCATGCTGATAACAGTTTGTGCCCTTTATAAGTGAAAGTCAGTTTTGCTGGATATAAAATCCTTGGCTCACATTTTCTTACTTTAAACAGGGACACTTCTTAGTTTGCATTATGGATATTTCTTGTTTCACTACAGTGGAAACCCGTCCCCCCACCCCGCTCTCCCTCCCTCCCTCCCCCTCTCTCCCTCCTCCCCCCCCCCCTCTCTCGTGTGTATGTGTGTGTGTTCTGTGGATTCTTGTGGGGAGAGGAGAGGTTCTTGTGGAGAGGAGACTTTTAAAATACCTATATACACTATCTTTAAATAGTTCACTATCTTTAGATAGATGGCCATTCTTTTGTCAAAATATGATAATTTGTATTTAGAACACTTCTACCTAAAACATGCATTTTGAAAACAGAGGTTAGCTAAGAAGCAACTTTTGCGAAATAGAGGCTCATGAACCAGGATAAATGAAACCAACTATGTGGATTTGGCAATTTTCACATTTTTCTTGGGAGCGTTTAGTCTCATTTCTTGGTCTTTTTCACTGGGCACCTTCCCAAGTCAACATAATGAGGACCATGTGTAGAACAGGATCAAAGATGAAGTCTTATTTTCTTAATAAGCAATCTATATTCTATCTCCCTATAGTGTCAAATTCCAAGTTCCCTGCCTAATGGTCCCATCCAGTGACGTGCTGGTGTAAACTGGCTCTGCAGCAGCAGCAACATGCCTTGATTTGTAGCATTTGACAATTTCTGTTGTGCAAACATGCCTACCATGGCTGATGTCTAATACTTGGCTTATATAATTCCTGAATATTTACTAGTTAGCTCTCAAAGTGGTATGAGCCAGCTACAGAACCACCACTGGCCCTATCCCCTCCCAAAATAATTTGTATGCTTTACATTTATCCTGTATGGAATGCTATGAATCTCAGTTGTTATTTCAAAAGCCATCCATTTTTCCACACTGCTGAATTTTGATTTGTTCATACATATAGGTAGAGATAAAAAAATCAAGAATACAAATTACCCTAATTTGCTCAGATAAGAATATCTGAAGTCATACTTTTTAAAATAAATTAAATCCAGTCAGGCAACTGGGGCAAATGATGGACCTACACCATGCGTATCCTACAAATGATTGTATTTTTTAAATCATGAAAAACATCATAACCTTTGTTTATTTCCCTTTGGAGACCACAGACTTTAGGAAATTATTCAAAAGGAGTGCTATAGCACTACTATTAGTAGTAATGAAAATGGAAAAAAACCCCCAAATGCTTAACAATTAATTGGGAATGGCTATACAAACTATGGCATATTAATATATTACATAGCTATTAATATTACAAAATGTGGAATGTATCAATACATGTGTTGATTATGTCAGTATAAAAAAGCCATGGGGCTTCCCTGGTGGTGCAGTGGTTGAGAGTCCGCCTGCCGATGCAGGGGACACGGGTTCGTGCCCCGGTCCGGGAGGATCCCGCATGCCACGGAGCAGCTGGGCCCGTGAGCCATGGCCGCTGAGCCTGCGCGTCCAGAGCCTGTGCTCCGCAACGGGAGAGGCCACAACACTGAGAGGCCCATGTATCGCAAAAAAAAACAACAACTGCTCGATAAATTATTACTATGTAGGCCTTCCAGACATTTCATGTACCTACCTGTGGCCACTGGGAGAATCCTGGTCTACACTGCTTACCTAATTCTGTGGAACCAGATGAATATTTTATTCTAATTTCATGTAATTCTCAGATCACCTAAATTGCTCTCCGAACAGAATGTGGGATAAGGCAGCTTTCTCAGACAGAGAGAAAGCTTTTCCCTTTCCTCAGCCCTACCAATGTGTCTTTTCCTTTCATTTACAGCCCAAGGAGCCAAACAACAGCTTTTCTCATTTTCTCAGTGAAATCATGGATTTCTCTGGTATGACTTGGCAGTTGCAGTCATCATAGATATTTGACCAAGGATGTTTTGTTTCAAAGTCGCTGAAATCACTATCAAAGAATTTTATTCTGTAGAGGAACACTCTTTTTTTTTTTTTTTTCTGTACGCGGGCCTCTCACTGCTGTGGCCTCTCCCGTTGCGGAGCACAGGCTCCGGACGCGCAGGCTCAACGGCCATGGCTCACGGGCCCAGCCGCTCCGCGGCACGTGGGATCTTCCCGGACCGGGGCACGAACCTGTGTCCCCTGCATCGGCAGGCGGACTCTCAACCACTGCGCCACCAGGGAAGCCCAAGGAGGAACACTCTTAAATCATGGGAATAAAGGGTCCTTAAATATAATTACGTAAACTAGTGTAAAAGAATTCCTAATCTGCCATATGTAGGCCTAATTTGAATGGGAAATTGTGAGAAACAGGTTTATCCTAATATAATAGTACATTATCATATGCTTCCTCTACTATTATTTTCTAGCAATCTTCAGTTTAACCTTAAAACTGGCATGGACTGATCTCCTCTCAAATAATTACAAATCCACTGAAAAGAACATGAAGAACTGAGTTTCACTCTTATCTCACAAAGAGAATTCAGATCTTTTTTTTCTCACTTTTTTTGAGATATAATTGACATATAATACACTGTGTACATTTAAGGTCTGCAACGTGATGATTTGAGATATCTATATACTGTGAATGATTAAAACAATCAGGTTAGCAAACACCTCCATCACCTCACATAGTTACCATCTGTGTGTGTGTGCATGTGGAGAGTCAAATCTATTTCTAAGGTTTAGGGTACTGGTGGGCCTTTAAGTGTATAAAAATGGTTAATAAAAATGCTATGGGAGGGCTTCCCTGGTGGCGCAGTGGTTGAGAGTCCGCCTGCCAATGCAGGGGACACGGGTTCGTGCCCCGGTCCGGGAAGACCCCACATGCAATGGAGTGGCTGGGCCCGTGAGCCATGGCCGCTGAGCCTGCGTGTCCGGAGCCTGTGTTCTGCAACGGGAGAGGCCACAACAGTGAGAGGCCCGCGTATCGAAAAACAAAAAAAATGCTATGGGAGAAAACTGGGATGAATTAATCCAGGAGATGGAGTACTTAATACTGAGGAGATGAAAGAGAAGAGAATAAATGTAATTAGTTCTAAAACATATGCTCAAGAATCTTTCATTCTTGAGCATAGGCTTCTAAGAGATGGGAATTCAAGTTTGTGTGCAAGAAAATTTTTTTAGGGTTTATTCTTCTTTCTATTACAGGCAAATCTTAATTTACTAACTACCTGTGCATAGAACTGTACATAGAAATGGTATCCTATCTCTCTGCTACCAGAACCTCCCCTACCATAGACGTCCTCTGCTGGGGTGTGCCCACTTGCTAATTCAGTCCCCAAATATCATGTACTTAAGAATGACCTGGCGAGGGGCTTCCCTGGTGGCACAGTGGTTAAGAATCTGCCTGCCAATGCAGGGGACACGGGTTCGAGCCCTGGTCCGGGAAGATCCCACATGCCATGGAGCAACTAAGCCCGTGCATCACAACTACTGAGCCTGCGCTCTAGAGCCTGTGAGTCACAACTATTGAGCCCACGTGCCACAACTACTGAAGCCCACGTGCCTAGAGCCCGTGCTCCGCAACAAGAGAAGGCACAGCAATGAGAAGCCCACGCACCGCAACAAAGAGTAGCCCCCGGTTGCCGCAACAAGAGAATGCCCACACGCAGCAACAAAGACACAACACAGCCAAAAAAAAAAAAAAAAAAAAAAGAATGACCTGGCGAGTGCTGATTCCCTGGTCCCAACACAAGGATTTGATTCAACAGAACTGGGATACAGCTCAGAAATCTAACTAATAAGCTCACCAGGTAATTCCAATCTAGGTGCTTATAAAAACTTGTTCTGTGTCTATCACCAAGGCTTCAGATCTCATTAAAAGCCACCTCTTCTGTGTTAGCACACAACCTAAATAATGACAGCAGTCTTACCAACCTACCTCAGGGCTCCATGCCTCAGAGAGGTCCAGGAATTATTGGATATATTCAAGGCTCTGGCTTAAAGGGACCAGGATTGTGGAATAGGACCAGGATTGAGGAATATTGTGGCTAGTATTTAAACTTACTAGAGATTAAATAGGCTTTTGTAGACTGGCTTATAAAGATACCCACCATACAGAAATACCACTGGGAAATGTACTGACATCTAAAAAATTGGTTCAAGTGAAGCTTGAGAATATACTATAGAAAATTGGGGGATGTAGTCTATATAATTAGAGGACATGAAATGGTTAAAGAGTAAACTCCTGGGCTGCTATAGCCCAAAGGCACATTTAATGACATAAAGGCTTCTTAGAGTCCACTTTCCAGCATACTGGGGAATCCTTTTCAGCTCAGGCCCAACAGCAGACTTACTGTTATCATCACATTATAGAACAAGTGGAAACCTTCTCCACTACCTCAGCCCAGCAGAGTTGAGAGAACATGAATGACAAGCACACAAAAAGAAAGCTGTAGAGCCACGCAATGGAAAATGAGCCTTTCCCAGGGTAAGAAGTAACTAATGGCTGACCATTTAGTACAGAGCATTAGAGGAAGACAGTCTTGCTTGGTGTTGAAAAACAGTCTGTAAATGAAACAGTTCATTTAAAGTGCACTTCAAATAAGGTCTAACAATCTGAAAAACTCCTAAAAAGGATTTTGTAATAAGGATTTTGACACAAGGATGTAATCATCTCACTGTAGAGCTATGTGGGGCCTTATGACCAAGGAAGAAAAATTCATAGACCCAAATAGAGACAAATCTCCTACCACACCTGATGAGATATTTTCACCAGGTCCTTAGAACAAATTGGAAATTATTACCTAAAGTCCTTGTCAGATATGTATGGGTATTACATGTTTAAATTAATGGAAATGTATTCATTCTCAACCAAACCTCTTAATGTCCTAAGGTAGAGAAGCTAAAGAACCTAGTTATTTTTAAAGAATAGTTATGTTAATGAGGTAGCTCCTGCTGGATCATTATACTTAAGATTCAAGTGCTCATAGTGAGCAAACCAAGTGAGAAAATAAGTAAAGTCGCTCAGAGAATGCTATATTATGTCTTAATTTGGATTATACTTCTGGAGTGTAGTTTACAGCTGGCTTTTATAGGCTTGCAAGGAAGACTTATTTCAGTTTGAGGAATTTTACAAATCAGGTTTGTAAACAAGCTATAGCATGTTGGTAGCTTGAAACTGGCCACAGTAAAAGTATTTACACCATAGAAATCAGCAAATGCTACAGATCAGACCCACCTCCCCTGCTTCCCTAGCCAGTTGTAAACATTAACCAGCACACCACTGGCTAAACTTAACACTTCAAAATTGCTTTTAAACTGAATTCACTTAGCTTTTAGTTCTTTTTTTTAAAATATAGTTTTAAAATACAATTACAGATATTTTGTTTGCTTGGTGTAAATTGGCTTTTGGTTTAAGAATCCAACTAATCTGTTAATTCAGCTATTCATTTCATTGGCTAATTGCCCTCACTTTTGCTGCCGGAGACATATCTTGTTTATTATTTATAATTTCACTCTGTTTCAGAGTTAAGAATTCTTCTATTTTAAATTTGTTGAATTTAGTTTTAGTAAAAATTATTATTTTAAAAATATTATTGCCCCTCACTTCATTTTCTCAGGCAGTATTTAAAATTTCTCCACAATTTTATCCAAATAAATAAAACTATCTTCTCAGATAGATGAAGAGGGTAGAAAGTGACCTGCTAAAAAAACTGCTGAAATTAATTAAACTTTTATTTAAAAGTTATTTTATTTTGGAACTTTTTCTATGTTTTTTCTAATTTAAATGAGAATTATTTTGCTGATATCTTAAATGTTGTTCTGAGATTTAAGTATATTTGCATTTTATCTTTTAATTTCATGATGTGTAGCATTTTTGTCTTGAATTTGGTTGCTTTAATTTTAAATATTATTTTTTAAAATAAATTTATTTATTTATTTTTGGCTGTGTTGGGTCTTCGTTGCTACACACAGGCTTTCTCAGTTGTGGCGAGCGGGGGCTACTCTTTGTTGCAGTGTGTGGGCTTCTCGTTGCAGTGGCTTCTCTTGTTGTGGAGCATGGGCTCTAGAGTGCAGGCTCAGTAGTTGTGGCGCACGGGCTTAGTTGCTCCGTGGCATGTGGGATCCTCCCTGACCAAGGATCGAACCCGTGTCCCCTGCATTGGCAGGCGGATTCTTAACCACTGCGTCACCAGGGAAGTCCCTTAAATATTATTAAAGTAGCTTTGGAAGCTACTTTTGCTACTTAATGAGTTTCTCATTTCAATTTCAGATACTTAGATTTATAAGTCCAAACCTGTTCAGGAGTCACTGTTGACTCATTCAGTCAAAACCTTTTCTTTTCATTGACATTTGTAATGCCAACAGTTTACCAACAAGTAGTGATCTCTTAAAGTTTTTTCTATTGTTTTCAGTTTGCTGTTTTTTGTTAGTTAGTTTAGTTTAGTTTTGTTTTACCAAAGGCCTGTTTGCCTGTCTATCTATCCATCTATCTATCAACAGAACACTGGTTTATCTCTTTTGGTTTTAGTTTATCTAGCAAAGTATAAGAAGCAGTGACATCTGCTGGTAAGAATGAAAACTCCTTTCCAGAATTTACTATGGAGTTACTCAATCTATGTCAGTGAGTCCTGAGGTAGCAAGTTCAGAAAAGAGAAAAGTCAAAGCAAATAGCCTAATCACTATACAACACTTCAACTATCAACATGATGAATGATTTCTAAAAAATACAACAGAGTCTAACGGGTATTGTAAACCACATAGAAGATTGTATGCAGGGACTTATTTCATTCTATATCAACTCCTCTCCCCACCTGCTTCTCCAGATCTGAGAGGAGAGATTCACACTCCTTCAATCACAGCACACCAACATCTCTCCATGCAAAGGTCCCTTTCTTGTTTTACTTTATCATATTTTTTTCCCAGATTCCCACTCCCATTCCTCAACTGTCTGCTCTCAACCACACTTATTCTAACATATATTATTTTGTGTATGTAGAAGTTTTAAAATCACAGATAGTATCATGCTATAGAACTCAAACTTTTTCCCTACTTAATTCAGTATTAATTTTAACACTTTACTCATGCCACTCTATACTTTGGGTTCATTGCCTTTGGATGTTGCAAAATATTTCAGAGTATGCTTTTCACCCTATTTTATCTGTTCTTCTAGTGATGGACACCTAAGTTGCCTACAACTTCCTGCTACGACAACTCTATCAGTGCTACAGTGAGTATCCTTATATATTTGCCCTGCTCCACAGAATGGTTGCTCCAATCCGCACTTTAACCAACAGGGCTTGAGTGTTCCCATTTACCCAAATCCTAGCTATCATTTCGTATTTATCCCCATGTTCTACTTTTTGCCTATCTAATGAGTATAAAGTGGTATCTCATGGTTTTAATCTTTAACTTATTATCAATAAGACTTAACATCCCTTAGAAAATGTGTTAGCCATTCAGGTTTCCTTTCTGTTAACTGTCTATACATCCATTGCCTAATTTTTTTAATTAAGTTCAGTTTATCATTTATGAATGGCTTGGGATTTTTTTAAGATCTTCTTTCAGAGCAGTAAAACTGAGAGGAAGGTACAAAGATTTGCCATATAAATACCACCTGCCCTGACACATGCATTGCCTCTCCCACTATCAACATCACTCGCCAGAATGGTATATATTTTTTTAAGCAAGAATGAACCTACATTGACATCATAATCACTCAAAGTCCATAGTTTATCTTAGGGTTCACTCTTAGTGTTGTACATTCTATGGGTTAGGACAAATGTATAATGACATATATCCATCATTATAATATCTTACAGAGTATTTTCACTGCCCTCCAAATCCTCTGTTCATCTCTCTGCCCCTCGTGCTGCACCTTCGGCTCACCCCGAAACCACTGATCTCTTTATGGTCTCTATGGTTTTGCCTCTTCCAGAATATCATATAGTTGGAATCATACAGTGTGTAGCCTTCTCAGATTGATTTCTTTTGTTTAGTAATGCACATTTAAGATTTCTCCATGGCTTTTTGTGGCTGATAGCTCATTTCTTTTCTTTCATGTTGAATAACATTCCATCGTTTGGAGGTACCACAGTTTAAATATCCATTCACTTACTGAAGGACATCTTGGTTGCTTACAAGTTTTGGCAATTATGTATAAAGCTGCTACAAACACCTGTGTGCAGATTTTATGTGGACATAAGTTTTCAACTCCTTTGGGTAAATACCAAAAAGCACAATCATTGGATTATATGGAAAGAGTAGGTTTAGTTTTTAAAGAAATTACCAAACTATCTTTGAAAGTGGCTGTATCATTTTGCATTCCAACCAGAAATTTATGAGAGTTCCTGTTGCTCTACATCCTCATTTGTGGAGCATGTGGTGTTGTCAATGCTCTGAAATTTGGCCATTCTAATAGGTGTGTAGTGGTTCCTTTGCCTATTTTTGATGGGCATCCCAGTCTTATTTGCAAAACTTCCTTGCACATTCTATATATTAATCCCTTGTTGACTTTTGACATTGTCATTATCTTCTACCAATCCAGTTATTTTGCTTATAGAGTCTCCTGATAAATAGAAATACTTTATTCTGATACAGTAATATCCATCAATTTTTCACTACATGCTTTTTTTAGTGGGGGGGGGTCTTAGTGAATAACTGTTTCTTCACCCCAGTTCAGAAGGATATTCTCCAATATTTTATTCTACTAACTTTATAGTTTTAAATTTCATATTTAGTTCTTTAATACTATTGGAGCTCTCTTCCACATATGGTGTTCAGTAGAAATTCAACTTTTTCTTCCAAAAGTGAATTAGTTTTTCCAAACCCCAGCTATTAATCCATCCATTTCCCACTGGTTTATGACATGACCTCTACTGCATACTAGGTTTCCATATATAGAGGGATATTTCTGAACTCTGTTTAGTTTCATCTGGTTTTCTCGTATCTGTGCAGAATCACACCATTTTCATTGCTATGGTTTTCTAGTATGTATTCAATCCCCCAATTTGGATTTTCTTTTAGAAAACTGACAAATCAAAAGAGAACTTAATTTTTCCATATAAGTTATAGAAAAATGTGTTGAATTTCTCAAAAAATCCTGTTGTAGTTTTAATTGGAATTGCACTGAGTTTATTGATTAATCTGGGGAAAAAAATTCTCTACCACATTAAATCATCCTGTCTGGAATCATATTATATCTCTCTGGTTTATATAAATTTTCCTTTATGATCTTTAATGAAACTTTGAAAATATTTTCTCCATAAAGGTCTTTATATTTTGGATTTTGGTAGTTAACTATCAAAGCTTTTTTTCTTTTTTGCTATTGTGAATGGAGAAAGAAACATGACCCTCTTAATTAATATATCTGGTTATAATCTTCAGGAAACTCTAATAAGAATTTATCATCATTTTATACCCACTCACCTGAAATGGCTTCAGGAATGTTTCCTCCATTGCCAGCCTGCCATACTCAGTGAAAAGCTACAAGGAAAATCACACACACACACACCCACACACACAGAGAAAACTTCAGTATCTGCAAAGTTTTACTTCTTGGTTTTCTTCCACTAATCTTTTTCTCTAGCTGTAATGTAATACTGTATTATTAAGATTAAAATAATCATTTTAAGTAACTAAGTATTAGATAAAGCAGAGCTACAGTAATTATATATTTTAAAATTAAGGACATAAAGTACATTTTAAAAATGAAGTTTCCATTTTAAAGGTAACCCCTTTTATCTCTAAAATGTAGGACAATTTTTTTTGTGGGGAAGATGGGGGACAATGAAACATGTTAAATGACCTTTCAAAGCAAAACTTTCATAGATTAGACCAGAGAGCTATAAACTAAGTAGGATAATTTACTGTTGTTGCCAGAGGAAATTTAATGTCCTGATGGTCTTGATCATTACAAAGACATACAGGCATTTGGTTTAAGAAGTGAAGAATCAAATACACCAACTTCTTTTATTTTTTTATTGCTCCCAATTGAGAGGTACCATATCATTTTGTATTGCCAGAAATGTAAGGTTTTAGAGAACATAGACTTGAGAGGGTGATTGTGATTGGGCCTCTGGTGAGAGTTCCATCCAGACTGGCCAAGTGGATTTCCCCATATATACACAGGAAATGCCGCTTCATCACACGAGAGTACCAAGCCACAGAGGCTTCTCAGAGCTGGGGAAGGATGCCGACACAGAGGATTCCCTTCCTTTGCCCCTTTAGAATAGCCCCCAAAGTACCACACTGCCTCTCCTGTGAAAACTATGGGAATCTAGAAAGCAAATGGTAATAACTAGGCATCTGATTAGAGTGATTAAATGAAAGTCTAGAATATGTCTAAAAGGCAGCAGGTCCAGGGATTAGAATCATTATTCATTCTCATTAGAAACATTTACTAACATAATTTGAATTCACAATCTTTTTTGAGGAAGGATGAGGTGTTGTCATTTACAGGAAAATTTTTAAATGATCTCAAAAAAGATTACTTAATATCAAAGCCCCAAATCAGTCCTTTTTTAGAAATCCTAAACTGGTATTGAACAGTGCCATGTCATTAACTTGGAAAGCAACTGGCTAGGTTATGACACATGCCTAAAGAAGCAATTGCACTCATTCTAAGAAACATCTAACAATTATTTGGCATACTGTCTATTTGTCATAAATGGTCAGTGTGATATACTAGAAACATATTTGGGAGTAATGCTAGATGTGAACTCCAAATGATATTTCCACTCTCACAGATCACCCTGCATTATCATCCTTTGTTATTTGTTAAACTGCACAGGGCTCTTATTGGCAAGATAAAATAATACATTGAAAGCAAAATTTTCTATAAAATACGCAGAGGAAAACTATCAGAGAAACAATAGGTTTTTCTATGTAGCTGAGAATAACATGAATTGAAAAAGAGTAGACAGAGGTGCGAACTATCTTTAGGAAACATCTAATCTTCCACTTATTTGAGATTTAAAGGCTGCTTGGAGAGTGGAAGAAGCACCGAGTCCAATCAGATGATCAAATTTCTATTCCCACTCTGCCACTAACTAGCCACGTGAGTTTAGGCAAGTTACTTTTTTTTTCAGAAAAACATTTCTCATCCATAAAATATTAAGGATAAATTAGGTGTCACTGATATCTTTTTCAGATCTAAAATAGAATTCTATGAGTAATCATCAGGTAGTCCCCCATAGTTCTTAGCTATAAAGCGGTCCACAGGAAAAAAAATCTGGCATACAACTGATACCATACTAACAGTTATTAAATCCCTGACCATAGGACTTCAACTTCACATTCTGGGTCACTTTTAAACCAAAGGTTCTTTCTCCACTCTAATTTGCCATATATTTTTCCATATACAGGGTTGACAGCAAATAGCTTTACTGAAACAAAGGACTTTGAAAACTGAATTAGAAAGAATATAATCATACAGGGCTAGAACTAGAAACCTGGAAATGGGAAAACCTCCATTTGGTTATGTTTTTAAATCTTTCTGACTGTTATGATTTCCAAGTACAAGAAGACCCCCCAAAATCCTAAAGTTCTGCTGTACATGCCCAAAAGATTACTAGATATACAAAAGAGACTGTAAATAGTGTTACCTGAAGGTGCTGAAGATCATCCTCCTGCACATTTTGAGATAAGTTATATACCTTGATTAAGAAATAAAGTCAAAATGAGAAAATAATTAGCAGCATGCTAAGCACTTATTTTGTTATTCTCTATTTTTTGAGATAACAATTTCACAAAATCAAACTCTCTCACATATATTTATAAGACCTTAAGAGAGAAGTAAAGAAAGCCTGAGAGACAATAAATAATGTACAATGATCATAAAATTTTTCCAGAAATACAGTAGCTACCTGATTTGGAGACAGAATATTAAAATTATTTTATGAACCTAATTCAACAATTAGTAAAAAATAATCATTCTTACAAGCATATGAAAATAATAATAATCTAGATCTTAATAACCCATATATAAAATTTTGTCTTGAGAAATTATGTTAGCTTCTATACAATCAATTGTTTAAGTCTATAGAAAGTTCCATCATATGGAAGTTAAGTTCTGAATATCATGCTTACATCCTCGAACATATGCATTATTGCTTCATGAACAGATCACAGCATTAAGGTGAAATTCTTTTTTTCTAAGGAGGAGGATAAATATCAGTAACTTCAAAGAAAAGTTAATGATGTTTATATGTTTATGTACTGATACAGTATACTTTGTGTACTTATTTAAATAACAGACCACTTCTCAGATAATAATAAAAAATAGTCATTACAAAGGACTTAGAGTTTTCAGCAAAAATATTTAATGTCTCCAGGAAAAATATAAATAGTAAATAATAAATATTTAAAAGGCAAAATCAATCTGGTTTTAATTGACTTGTGTAAATTGCACATACTGTTGACTATGAAGAAGTTAGATATTAAGTTGGTATTTTAAAGGCTAATTAAATTAAGAAGTATATTTTTAAAAGTTAGTCAGTCTTACACCTACATTAATGAAGAGATCATCCAGACAGAGAATCAATAAGGAAACACTGGACTTAAACAATACATTAGATCAGATTGACTTAATAGATATACAAAGATCATTCCATCAAAAAGCAGCAGAATACATATACTTCACAAGTGAACATGGAACATTCCCTAGGACAGATTACATGTTAGGTCACAAAACAAATATTAATAAATTCAAAGAAGAATGAAATCATATCAAGCAGCTTCTCCAACCACAATGGTATGAGACTAGAAATCAATCACAAGGGAAAAAAATGGGGAAAACCCCACAAAAATGCTGAGATTAAACAATGTGCTACTGAATAATGAGTGGATCATCAAAGAAATCAAAGAAGAAATTTTAAAAACATAAAGATAAATGAGAGCAGAAATACAACATACCAAAATCTATGAGATGTGGCAAAAATGCTTCTGAGAAGGAAGTTCATAGCAATATAGGCCTACCTCAAAAAAACAAGAAAAATCCTGAATAAACAATCTAACTTTACACCTAAAAAGACTAGAAAAAAGAACAAACAAAGCCCAAAGTTAGTAGAAGGAAGGAAATAGTAAGGATCAGAGCAGAAATAAATAAAATAGAGACTAAAAAAAAAAAAAGAAAACATCAATGAAACTAAGAGCCAGTTGAAAAAATAAAATCAACAAGTCATTAGCTAGACTAACCAAGAGAAAAAGAGAGAGGGCTCAAATAAATAAAATCAGAAATGAAAGAGGAGAAATTACTACTGATACCACAGAAATACAAAAGATCATAAGAGACCACTATGAACAGTTATATGCCAACAAATTGGAAAACCTATAAGAAATGGATACATTTCTAGAAACATGCAATCTTCCAAGACTGAATCATGAAGAACAAAATGTCTGAATAAACTGATTACTAATAAGGGATTGAAACAGGAGTCAAAAATCTCCCAACATGCAAAAGCCCAGGACCAGATGGCTTCACTGGCAAATTCTATAAAACATTCAAAGAAGATGTAATACCTAGCTTTCTAAAAATATTCCAAAAAATTGAAGAGGAGGAAAATCTTCCAAACACATCTTACGAAGCCAGCATTATCCTGATACCAAAACCAGAGAAGGACACCACAAAAAAGGAAATTACAGGCCAATATCCCTGATGAATCTAGGTACAAAAATCCTCAACAAAATTTCCGCAAACTGAATCCAACAATACATTAAAAGGGTCATACACCATAATTACGTGGGATTTATTCCAGGGATGCAATGATGATTTAACATCCACAAATCATTCAACACAACACTTCACACTGAGAAAATGAAGGTTAAAAATCATATGATCATCTCAATAGATGCAGAAAAAGCATCTGAAAAAATTCTTCCATTTATGATAAAAACTCTCAACAAAGTGGATATATAGAGGAAATGTACCTCAACATAACAAAGGCTATATATGACAAACCCAGAGCTAACATCATACTCAAGGCAAAAGGCTGAAAGCTTTCTCTCTAAGATCAGAAACAAAACAAGGATGCCCACTCTTGCCACTGTTATTCAACATTGTGTTTGAAGTCCTAGCTACAGCAATTAGGCAAGAAAAATAAATGGCACCTAAACTGGAAAAGAAGAAGTAAAACTGTCACTGTTTGCTATTTCATGATACTATATATAGAAAACCCTAAAGACTCTAACAACAGAAAAACCTGTTAGAACTAATAAATGAATTCAGTAAAGTCATGGGATACAAAATCAATATACAGAAACCCATGGCATTTCTATATACTAATAATAAACTATCCAAAAAAGAAATTAAGAAAACAATTCTATTTACAATTGCTTCAATAAGAATAAAATACCTAGGAGTAGATTTAACCAAGGAGGTGAAAAACCTGTACACTGAAAACTATACACCACTGATAAAAAGTTAAAGACACCAAAAAATGGAAAGATATTCAGTCCTCATGGATTTAATATTGTTAAAATGTCCACACTACCCAAAGCAATCTATAGATTCAATGAAATCCCTATCAAAATGCCAAATGCATACTTTACAGAACTAGAACAAATAATTCTAACATTTGTATGGAATCAAAGAAGCCCCTGAATAGTCAAAACAATCTTGAGAAAGAACAAATCTGGAGGTATCACACTCCCTGATTTTAAACTTTATTACAGAGTTATAGTAATCAAAATAGCATGGTACTGGTACAAAAAAGACACATAAATAAATGGAATGGAATTGAAAACCCAGAAATAAACCTATACATATATGGACAAGTAATCTATGATAAAGGAGCAAAGAACGTACAAAAAAGAGAAAGTCTCTTCAATAAATGGTGCTGGTAAAACTGGACAGCCACAAGCAAAAGAATGAAACAAGACCACTATCTTACACCACACACAAAAATTAACTCAAAGTGGATTAAAGACTTGAATGTAAGACCTTAAACGATAAAATTCCTAGAAGAAAACAGGTGGTAACCTCACTGGCATCTGTCTTAGTGATGCTTTTGTGGATCTGATTTGAAAGGCAAGGGAAACAAAAGCTAAAATAAACAAATGGGACTATATCAAACCGAAAAGCTTTTGCAGAGTGAAGGAAACCATTATTAAAACGTAAAGGCAACCTACTGAATGGGAGAAGATATTTGCAAATCATATATCCAATAAGGGGCTAATATCCAAAATATATAAAGAACTCATACAACTCAGCATCAAAAAAACAAACAACCCAATTAAAAAATGGGCAGAGGATCTGAATAGACATTTTTCAAAAGAAGACATACAAATGGCCAACAGGCACAAGAAAAGATGTTCAACATCACTAATTATCAGGGAAATGCAAAACAAACCACAATGAGATACCACCTCACACCTGTTAGAATGGCTATTATTGAAGAGATAAGAAATAATACATGTTGGCGAGGATGTGGAGAAAAGGGAACCCTCATACACTGTTGGTGGGATTGTTAATTTGTGCAGCCACTAGGGAAAACAGTATGGAGATTCTTCAAAAAGTTAAGAACAGAACTACCATATGACCCAGCAATTCCACATCTGGGTATTTACCTGAAGAGCATGAAAACAATATTCAAAAGGATATATGCACCCCTATGTTCAATGCATCATTATTTACAATAGCCAAGATATGGAAACATAACATATGTTGGATGCTAAACATAACATATTTAGCATCCAACAATGGATGAATGGATAATGAAGATGTAACACACACACACACACACACACACCCCACACACACACTGGAATACTACTTGGCCATAAAAAAGAAGGAAATCCAGACTTTGTGACAACATGGATGGACCTTGATGGTATTATGCTAAGTGAAATAGGTCATATGGATAAAGACAAATACCATGTGACTTTACTCATAAGTGGAATCTAAAAACAAAAACAAAATGAACAAATAAAATAAAATAAAAATGAACTCATAGAGATCAGATTAGTGGTTACCTGGGGAGAATGGGGGTGAGGGCTGGGCAAAATGAATGAAGGGGGTAACTGTATAGTGATGGGTAGTAACTAGACTTGTGGTGGTGATCACTGTATACAGATGTTGAACTATAATGCTATACACCTGAAACTTATATAGTAATTTTTTAAAAAGCTAGGTAATCATAGGTTATAATCATGACTTATTTTAAAGTCCTTTACAAAAAAAATCAGTCTTCCTTCTATCCATGCTTTCATTGTCCTAACTACACATAATGCCCTGGTTGCTGGTTCACTAGCTCCATTCTCCCCACAGACTTATAATTTCAGCTTTGACTTACTCATCCTAACCACTTTGCCTTTCCTACCTTCTAAAACTATTTTACCTTTCTTTGATGGTCTGCTTCTTGGTTACTGTCCCTTTTTGCTCTTTCCGGTGAATAGAAAATCTAAAAATTGTCTTAAAATTTTTAGGCTATGTGTTCTGTGATCATAGTAAAACCCTCAAGGACTTTCAGGACAATTTATAAAGCACACAATAACTTCAAAAACAATACTTAAAAAAAGAGAGAGGAAAAAAGGAAAGAAAGACATTTACTTTCCTAAATGCACATTAAGATACTATAAAAAGTTGTGAACATATATAAATGTTTTTACATTTAGAAATGTTTCTACTGGCTATATAAAACAAAATTTGCATTTATAAATCTTATTTCATTAAATGTAACTAATAATAGGTAGTCTCAGTGTATCTATATACGTTATAAGATTTAATATTATTGACTTTATTGTAGGCTTGAAATAGAAAAAATTATCAATTAGATAATATAACATTTTCTGACTAAAGCAGGCAATTTGAAAACTGATCAGAAATTAGATCACAGTAATAAAACAATTCCACCCTTAAGGAAATCATAAGAACTGGTATGCTAATTGAGTCAAATAATATATATAATTTACCATTTCTGTTGTTTGTCTCACTACCACATATATATAGAAATACATATATTCATAATTTTTATTTAAAGAAACATCCATCAAAACGGATTTATTTTATTCCATACCTGTATTGAGCTGATCATTGTGCTAAGGGCAAATACTGTGGCCGAATCTCTCAAAGTTGACTGACTATCAAAGGTTCCCTGAGTATCCATCAATAGCACTGCAACCTATAGGGAAGTAGAGTACATTATTGATATTTTATAGAACATGCAGGGTATTAGGGTTACTACAAAGTTAACACCATAAGAACTAAAGCAAACCATTAGCAATGAATACTTAATAGGTAATTTTTCACATGTGCCATGAATGTCACAGAAAATAAGAATATTAATTACCTGCTGACTACTGTAACGATTAACTTTCACTGGTAATCCAACATAACAGAAATAGCACTGAAACAAAATATAGATGTTAGCTAGCTTATCTGCTGTTCTATTGTCCCTATGATTTTGCCTTCTGTGATCAGTAGAAAGGGAAACTGGGAACATGAAATAGGATGCTACCCACTTCCCTTTTAAACTTCATGTCAAGTAGTCAAAATTAGTTTTCAAAAGAGCATTTTGGAGGATCCTGAAAAGTGGTAACTGTTGGCAAGTGAAAACTCAATTTTCTTTAAGAAGTTCATACCATACCTTTTTACCATCAGGTTTATTGATAAGGAAGATTTCACTCCATATCTGGATTCCCGTGGTCTCTCGTTCAGACCCACCTCTCCACGAAAAGCCAGTCAATGGTTCATTGTAATCTCCAACCCAATCAACTGATTCCTATAAATTAAGAAAGTCTATGATATTGAACTAGATATGTAGTACAGGTTTTTCCACTCATCCATACCAGTTTGTATCCCTCTCCAACTCTAGACAAAAGGAAACAACATATGCACATCTATTATATTGATACAATTACTTTATTTACTCATCCAAAAAATAATTATGAAGGAGCAACCATCTGTCACATTTTATGCTACATCCTGGGGATACAAAGATATCATTCCAGATAAGAGGAAGCTCACAGCCTAACAGGGGGACAGACATGCTAACAAACCATTATGATGCATTATATGCATGCCAAAATGGGCGTGTATATTAGATATAAATGGAAGCATAGGAAAAGAAACAACTAACTCTTAGTCAGTTAAGACTTCATAGGAGAAGTGATATTAGAGCTAAGACTTGAAGGATGTTTAGGAATTTTCCAGGTGAGCAAACTCAGGGAGGGCATTCCAAAAACAAAGAAATAAAGGTATGAGAGAGCATATTATGTCAGGATATACACAATAATAATATACACAAATGTTTTGCTATTGGGGGAGGAGGGAGCGAACAGCAGGAGGAGAAGCACCTAGTTAAAAAAAAAAAAATCTGTTACACTTTAATCTGAGCAAATGCTATTTAACATAAGCAACATGACAAGCATTATTGAGTGTTTCATTGTAATGTTTATCGCACAGTTAAAATTATGAATATGCCTAAAGCTATATAATCCCAAACAATGGAAAGTATACTAATTTTGTTCACTCAATTTTCCCACCTACGTTAAGTGTGTACTAATGTTGGTATGATAGAAATAGAAAGTGGTAAGAATTTTGTTTGCTTTCAAAGCCTGGAAGTATTTTGGTTGTTCTGTTCTTGATTTGTTTGGACTGAGGCTAGAGATAGAAGATGTTAAAGTTAACATTACCAAGTTGTTCAAAAATACCCTACCTATAAAAGATCAATCCAAAATGGTTAATTATGATATAAATGCATAATACAAAGTTTCTTTGGGTAGTATGTCTATTCTGCCTCAACATCCATATTGGCATCTAAATTGCTAAGGGTAAAAGGGTAGAAAAAAAATACTGGTATGCTCTCCACTCCTAACCTTCTGTTCCCCGACTCTAATCTCCTATTTATTCTTCTGCTTTTGGTTGATCCTAGGCTCCTTAAAGTCTCCTTTCTATGCCACACTATTGTCTCAAATGTTATGACACTGTTGGTTGCCTTTGGGGATGGGTTAAGGGTGAGACTGAGTGAGAAAAGATAACAGAACTTTGTGGGATAACAGCAAGATACACTTGATAGGTTTTGGGGCTACCCAGGTATTTACATTTTCCGAATAAAGCAAATGTACACTTCAGATTGGTGCATGTAACTATATGTAAATTTTACAACAAAAGAAAAAACTAAATAAATACTGAAATACATAATAATGATGTATATTGAAATATTTATAGGGAAGCATACTGAATTCAACAATTTACTTTGAAATGAACCAAAAAATAAGATGGAGCAATGGATTGAAACAGGGAAGAATAGCTGGAGACACATGTGATAAAGCAAGAATATTAATGTTAATGGTAGAATCTAGGTAGTGCATATCCAGGTGTCCACTGTAAAATTCTTTTAACTCTGCTGCATGCATGAAAAATGTCATAGTAAATGTTGGGGGGGAAATGATTATAATAAAAATTATGACAAAAGTTATTTGACATTTTAAACACTATTTAACATGTAAAGTTTATAACCATATCACTGTACTTGTCTATTTTCAAAAGAGCTTAAAAAATAAGTTACGTTCTAAGGGAAATGTAGCAAAGTGGCTTCAGACAAAAGCGGCCTATATAGTTTGGTGCCGACAGCACCAAAGTTGGAATGGTTACACAATAGCATTTTTAAACTAGTTCATCTTTAGGGAACATAATAATGGAAATACTGGACACTACTACTAAATAAAAACACAAAGTCATAAAAGCACAGAAATCAGAAAACTTTTCAAAGCACCTCTTCCCTACCTGCTTATACATGTATCTCAACATGAAGTCCATAAGGAATGATTTTCCTTTTCTAAATGCTCCAGCAACAGATACAGCAACGACCTCCTTGTCCCTGATAGCCTCTGAGAGAAGGATCCGATTTAGTGCAGTTTCATCTAATTCAAAGGAATGGTCATCTCTGACAATGAGGACTTGGACTGGTCCTGCCTTTTTCACTGGCTCTTCCTCTTCAGAGCTCCATTCATACCCCTTTTCTGAAAAGCCACCTATTGAATAAAATAAGAATTTATTCAGCAAATTATCTCAAAACACAGGAAATGTATATGTACCTCTCAACATTCAAACACCTGAAACAGGAGCACAGTGGAATTAGAAATGTTCATTTTATTGACATATATTCATGTCATTTACACCATATCTCCGAAAGACTTACATCTGGTCTTGCTGATCAAGTGGCCAAATCAAACAGAATTTTATTTTTAAGAAAGCTGTAAATCAGTGCAGAGATCTCTGTTTGCTGAGTAAGAAAAAAAAAATCAAAGCAAAGGACTCTACTTTTGGAGAAGAATAAAATAGCCTTAGTTTACACTTAATCCCTTAGAAATAAATTTAGTTATTCACATGAAAGATCCTTGCAACACTTTTTAAAGCTGAACATGCATATGAGGAAATACACAGAGGGATTCAGAATCACATATTCTTAAAACTGGAATAAATCTCTAAAGCACCCATTTCAGCTCCCTCCAATGCATGCAACCCATCTACAAAATCCTAGACTCTTAATTGTCTAAAATTATACCTTGTAGCAATGGAAGTTACAGATAATTAAATTGGGTAGGGCCAGATTACAGAAGACCTTCAACTCTATGGAAAAGAGGTCTGTATATAATTCAATAAAAAAAAAAATAAGAAGCTTTTTGAAAGTTACTTTGTGTAGAGATCTTATAAAAAAGGTTTGTGACTCTGGGAAATTACTAAATCTCTCAGTTTCTCCATCTGTAAAACAGAAACTATTAATAGTACCTATTTAATAGGGTTGTTGAAAAGATTAAGGGAGGTACTATATGTAAAGTGTTGAGAACAGTGCTTGGCACACAGCAAGCTCATAAAGGTTAGCTATTATCATCATCATCACCATCACTACCTTGGCATTATAAACTGAACTAAGTATTCCCAGAAGAAGTTTCTGCCTATTTTCTATAAATTTATATGTTTGTGTATGTATGTGCATGTATGTGTGTGTTCACATGTGCGTGTTTTCAGAGTTTTCTATTTAATTGTCAGAAATACTGTTTCTGACAGAGGTCCTCTTTTAGAAATCATCCCTAATATACAAGAATTTTAGAACCCTAGACCTTGGCATTTGCAGTATATTACAAAACAACTTCAATGTGTCAAGTGACACATTCTTATATCTATAGCCTTTTTTTTTTTTTTTTTTTTTTGCGGTATGCGGGCCTCTCACTGTTGTGGCCTCCCCCGTTGCGGAGCACAGGCTCCGGATGCGCAGGCCCAGCGGCCATGGCTCACGGGCCCAGCCGCTCCGCGGCATATGGGATCCTCCCAGACCGGGGCACGAACCCGTATCCCCTGCATCGGCAGGCGGACTCTCAACCACTGCGCCACCAGGGAGGCCCTAGCCTTTTTAATGTAACTTTGTAATGTCCTCCCACTTTGACTCCGGGGTCAGCCATGTAATTTGTTTTAGCAGACATGACACAGCAGAGGCTTGAAAAAGCACTTGTGTGTTTCCATTTTGCTCTTTTGTCTCTGCCATTCATCATGAGAATATTCCCAGACTAGTCTGCTGCAGGATGAGAGACACTTGGAGCAGAGGCAAACTGTCCAGGTCCACCCAAGGCCCACAGCAAGCCAACCCCCAGCCACATGAGGGAGCCCAGTCAAGATCAACAGATTTGCCTAACAACCATTTCAACATGTGACCAATAAATACTATTGTTCTATGCCCTTGAGGTTTTGTGACTATTTATTATGCAACATAACAGGCAATAAATAACTGATACACCCTACAACCCCTTCCTCTAGAAAGGCAGTATAGTGTAGTGGTTAAAAACACAGGCTCTGGAACCAGACTGCTGAGATTCCAATCAAGACTTCCCCATTTCTTAGCTGAGTAACCTTAGATAAGTTGTTTAACCTCTTTGTGTCTACCTCATAAAGTTGTTGTGAATTAATATATGCATGTAACACACTTAGAACACTGGCTGGTATATGTATTGGTATATGCTATTAGCATTATTACAGATTTATGAAACTAAAGCCAAATATGTAACTGACTTTGCCCAAGGAAAATAAATGCAATTTCTATATCAGGCAATCTACCATGGATGCTTTCTTGTGTTATTTATTTATTGCTTTCAATATTGCAGCAAGGTATTTATTATTATCTGTATTTTTGACACATGAGGAAGAACTAACTGGATTAAGTAACTTTCCCAAGATCACACCCACTAGAGTTCACATAGTAACTGTCAATTTGGGTTTAGATCCCAGGTAATTAAACTTTCATCTCAGAACTTTCCACTATAATATTCTGCCTCTTTAGTGGAAATCAAATAACCTTTGGACAACACATAAATGGGCTCATTTGCTTTCTATCAAAAGAACAGAAAGTCAAAACATACATCAATTAATCCCTCAGATCAGATATATGACCTAGCTTCAAATCAACCCTTAATAATATTAATTTTGAAATAAACTGGGCTCTTAACCTGTCATCCAAATTTTTTTTTTTTTTTTTTTTTTTTTTTTGCGGTACACGGGCCTCTCACTGTCGTGGCCTCTCCCGTTGCGGAGCACAGGCTCCGGACGCGCAGGTCCAGCGGCCATGGCTCACAGGCCCAGCCGTTCCGCAGCATGTGGGATCCCCCCGGACCGGGGCATGAACCCGTGTCCCCTGCATTGGCAGGCGGACTCTCAACCACTGCACCACCAGGGAAGCCCCCATCCAAATTTTTGAAAACATATTTAAATAGACATTCTTCATTATGTCTATTTGATAAGAAGTCTCATAACTAGAGAAAAGCAAGGCAGTTATATTACTCAGCATAATTTTAAATTAGTTTTCAGATCATATTGATGTATGTATACACATATATCACATTGATAACTATATATATTGCTGTTCATCTATAAGATAATGTTATTGAAATATTACAAATCTAACACATAATTTTAGTTTTTCATTAGTGGAGATAGACATACACCATTACTTTCTGAGCAACAGTATGAAGCATCTGGAGACAACAAAACCACTGCATTAGCCATGAATCAGAGTTGTTCTCTCTGCAAAGTTAAGAAAAATTGATTTTACATCCAACAGACAATAGCTTCTATATTGCCATATCACAGATGCTGGAGTCAGAGAGTCTTTGCTTAAATCCCAGCTTCACAACTTACACATATAAGAAGTTGTGTAAGTTATTTCACCTCCCAATGATTCACCATCTTCCATCTGAAAAATGAGATTAAGAATGGTACCTATGGGACTTCCCTGGTGGTGCAGTGGTTGAGAATCTGCCTGCCAATGCAGGGGACACAGGTTCGATCCCCTGGTCCAGGAAGATCTCACACGCTGCGGAGCTACTAAGCCTCTGTGCCACAACTACTGAGCCTCTACTCTGAAGCCTGCGAGCCACACCTACTGAAGCCTGCGCACCTAGAGCTCATGCTTCACAACAAGAGAAGCCACTGCAGTGAGAAGCCCATGCACTGCAACGAAGAGTAGCTCCCGCTCACCGCAAGTAGAGGAAGCCTACGCACAGCAATGAAGACCCAATGCAGCCAAAAATAAATAAATAAATTTAAAAAAATCCATTTGATGGTTTTTAATATATTCATAGTTGTGCAAACCATCACCCTGATTAATTTTATAACACTGTGGTCACCCCCCAAAATACCCACACCCTTTAGCAGTCATCCCCATTCTCCCTTACTCACCTCCAGCCCTAGGCAACCATTAGTCTATCAAAGATTTGCCTATCTGGATATTTCATATAAATGGGATCATATAATATGTGATTTTTTGTGACTTTTCTTTTACTTAGCATAATGTTTTCAAGGTTTATCCATGTTGTAGTATGTATCAGTACTTCATTTTTTGTGGCCAAATAATATTACATTGTTTGGATATACTACACTTTGTTTATCCATTCATTAGTTGATGGGCATTTAGGTTGTTTCCACTTTTTGGCTAAAATAAATAATGCTGTTATAAACTTAATGAACAAGTTTTTGTGTGGACATATATTTTCATTTCTGTAGGATGTTCAATTGATTTGTGACAAAGATGTTAAGGCAACTCAATGGAGAAAGAATAGTCTTCATAACAAATAGTGCTAGAACAACTGGATATCTAAATGCAAAAAAGTAAATTTCAATATATCACACCCATATAAAATATTAACTCAAAATGGATCATAAATCTAAAGATAAATCCAAAAATATTAAATTTTTGGAAGAAAACATAAAAGAAAAGCTTTATGACCTTGGATTAGGCAATGATTTCTTACATATGATGCCAAAAGCATGACCCATTGTTTTAGTCTCTTCAGGCTGCTATAACAAACTACCACAGACTGGGTAGCTTATAAAGAGCAGAACTTTATTTTTCACAGTTCTAAACGCTGGAAGTTTTGAGATTAGGGTGCCAGCATGGTCAGGAAAGGAGCTTTTTCCAAGTTGCAGACTTCTCATTGTATCCTCACATGGTGGCAGAGACTAGGGAGTTCTATGGGAGTCTCTTTCATAAGAGCATTAATCCTATTCATGAGGCTCCACCCTCATTTCCTAATCACCTCCCAAATGTCCTACTTCCTAATACCATTACATTAGGCTTCAGGATTTCGACATAAGAATTTTGGGGAGATACAAATATCCAGACCATAACACCCATAAAAGAAAAAATTATAAACTGGGCTTCTTCAATTAAGAACATCTGCTCTTTGCAGAGGGCGACTGCCCTGCCCACTCAGGTCCTGGGAGCCTGCTGAGCTCCCAGGCGGATCCCCTGCCCTCCAAAGCCCCCTCCAGGTCTGGTGTGTCCTTGGGCATAGGAAAGAGGCCAGGAGGATCAAGAGAGGCAGGCTGGAGGGGCCCTCTGGGGGGAGTAGGAGAGGAGTGGAGGGTGATGGTCCTGCTCACTTGGGCCCCAGGAGCCTGCTGAGCTCCCAGGCCGATCCCCCGCCCACCAAGTCCCCTCCAGGCTGCATGGGTCCTTGGGGGCATAGGAAGGAGGCTGGGGGATCAGGAGAGGCAGGCAGGAGGGGGCCTCCCAGACCCAAGATTGGAGGAGCTGGAGAGGAGAGGAGGGCATTTGCCCCGCCCACTTAGCCCAGAAAGCCTGCTGGGCTCCCACGTGAGGTCCCCTGCCCTCTGAGAAGAGGGGTGGGGGGTATGCCTGGGCCCCTTCTGTTCCTTGAGCCTAAGTTGCACCTCCCACAGCCCCCAGGGCCTTTTTTGCCACCCCACGGGCTTGCGGGCAGAAGCTCCTGTGGTGGGAGCTCGGAGTCTGAACGACTGGACTAACAGAGAACCTCAGACCCCAGGGAATATTCATCAGAGTGAGGTCTCACAGAGTTCCTCATCTCAGCATCGAGACCCAGCTCTACCCAATAGCCTACAAACTCCAGTGTGGCAAGCCTCAGGCCAAACAACAAGTAAACAGGAACACAATCCCACTCAGTAAAAACAAAAAAATATATGAGATGGCAAAAAAATACATCACAGATGAAGGAAAAAACCTACAAGACCAAATAAATGAAGAGGAAATAGGCAATCTACCTGAAAAAGAATTCAGAGTAATGGTAGTAAAGATGATCCAGAATCTCGGAAATAGAATGGAAGCATGGATTGAGAAAATACAAGAAATATTTAACAAAGATCTAGAAGGACTAAAGAACAAACAACGAGAGATGAACAACACAATAACTGAAATGAAAAATACACTAGAAGGAATCAATAACAGAATAACAGAGGCAGAAGAACGAATAAGTGAGATGAAAGACAAAATGGTGGAAATAATTGCCAAGGAGCAAAATAAAGAAAAAAGAATGAAAAGAATTGAAAACAATCTCAGAGATCTCTGGGACAACACTAAACGCACCAACATTCGAATTATAAGGGTCCCAGAAGAAGAAGAGAAAAAGAAAGGGTTCGAGAAAATATTTGAAGAGATTATAGTGGAAAACTTCCCTAACATGGGAAAGGAAACAGTCACCCAAGTCCAGGAAGCACAGAGAGTCCCATACAGGATAAGCCCAAGGAAAAACACACCACGACACATATTAATCAAACTAACAAAAATTAAATTCAAAGAAAAAATATTAAAAGCAGCAGGGAAAAACAAAAAATAACATACAAAGGAACCCCCATAAGGTTATCAGCTGATTTTTCAGTGGAAACTCTGTAGGCCAGAAGGGAGTGGCAGGATATACTTAAAGTGATGAAAGAGAAAAACCTACAACCAAGATTACTCTACTCAGCAAGTATCTCATTCAGATTCGATGGAGAAGTCAAAAGCTCTTCAGACAAACAAAAGCTAAGAGAATTCAGCACCACCAAACCAGCTTCACAACAAATGCTAAAGAAACTTCTCTAAGCGGGAAACACAAGAGGAGAAAAAGACACACAAAAGCAAACCCAAAACAATTAAGAAAATGGTAATAGGAACATACATATCAATAATAACCTTGAATGTAAATGGATTAAATGCCCCAACCAGAAGACATAGATTGGTTGAATGGATACAAAAACAAGACATATATATATATGCTGTCTACAAGAGACCCACTTCAGACTAGGGACACATACAGACTGAAAGTGAAGGGATGGAAAAAGATATTCCATGCAAATGGAAATCAAAAGAAAGCTGGAGTAGCAATACTCATACCATATAAAATAGACTTTAAAATAAAGACTGTTATAAGAGATAAGGAGGGACACTACATAATAATCAAAGGATCAATCCAAGAAGAAGATATAACAATTGTAAATATTTATGCACCCAACACAGGAGCTCTTCAACACATAAGGCAAATGCTAACAATCATGAAAGGAGAAATCGACAGTAACACAATAATAGTAGGGGACTTTAACACCCCACTTACACTAATGGACAGATCATCCATACAGAAAATAAATAAGGAAACACAAGCTTTAAATGACACAACAGACCAGATAGATCTAATTGATATTTATAGAACATTCCTCCAAAAAGTGGCAGAATATACTTTCTTCTCAAGTGCACACAGAACATTCTCCAAGGTAGATCACATCTTGGATCACAAATCAAGCCTTGGGAAATTTAAGAAAATTGAAATCATATCAAACACCTTTCCTGACCACAACACTGTGAGATTGGAAATCAATTACAGGAAAAAAACACAAATACATGGAGGCTAAACAGTGCACTACTAAATAACCAAGAGATCACTGGAGAAATCAAAGAAGAAGTAAAAAAAATACATAGAAACAAATGACAACGAAAACACGATGACCCAAAACCTATGGATTGCAGCAAAAGCAGTTCTAAGAGGGAAGTTTATAGCAATTCAATCTCACCTCAAAAAACAAGAAAAATCTCAAATAAACAATCTAACCCTACACTTAAAACAACTAGAGAAAGAAGAAAAAAAAACCCCGAAGTTAGTAGAAGGATAGAAATAATAAATCAGAGCAGAAATAAATGAAATAGAAACGAAGAAAACAATAGCAAAGATCAATAGAACTAAAAGTTGGTTCTTTGAGAAGATAAACAAAATTGATAAACCCTTAATCAGACTCATCAAGAAAAAATGAGACAGGACACAAATCAATAAAATCAGAAATGAAAAAGGAGAAATCACAACTGACACTGCAGAAATACAAAGGATTATAAGAGACTACTACAAACAACTATATGCCAATAAAATGGACAACCATGGATAAATGGACAAATTCTTAGAAAGGTACAATATTCCAAGACTGAACCAGGAAGAATTAGGAAATATAAACAGACCTATCACAAGTAACGAAATTGCTGTAATTAAAAATGTTCCAACACACGAAAGTCCAGGACCAGATGGCTTCACAGGCGAATTCCACCAAACATTTAGAGGAGAGCTAACACCAATCCTTCTCAAACTCTTCCAAAATATAGCAGATGGACTCCCAAATTCATTCTACGAAGCCACTATCACCCTGATACCAAAACCAGAAAAAGATATCACAAAAAAAGAAAGTTATAGACCAATATCACTGGTGAACATAGATGCAAAAATCCTGAAAGGAATACTAGCAAACAGAGTCCAACAGCACGTTAAAAGGATCATACACCATGATCAAGTGGGATTTATCCCAAGGATGCAAGGAATCTTCAATATATGCAAATCAACCAACGTGATACACCATGTTAACAAATTAAGGAATAAAAACCATATGATCATCTCAATAGATGCAGAAAAAGGTTTTGACAAAATTCAACACCAATTTATGATAAAAACTCTCCAGAAAATGGTCACTGAGTGAACCTACCTCAACATAATAAAGGCCATACATGACAAACCAACAGCAAGCATCATACTCAATATTGAAAAACTGAAAGCATTGCCACTAGGATCAGGAACAACACAAGGATGTCCACTCTTGCCACTCTTATTCAACATAGTTTTGGAAGTCCTAGCCACAGCAATCAGAGAAGAAAAAGAAATAAATGGAATACAAATTGGAAAAGAAGGAGTAAAGCTGTCACTGTTTGCAGATGACATGATACTATACATAGAGAATCCTAAAGATGCTACAAAAAAACTACTAGAGCTAATCAATGAATTTGGTAAAGTAGTAGGATACAAAATTAATGCACAGAAATCTCTTGCATTCCTATACACTAATGATGAAAAATCTGAAAGAGAAATCAAGGAAACACTCCCATTTACCATTGCAACAAAAATAATAATATACCTAGAAATAAACCTGCCTAAGGAGGTGAAAGACCTGTACTCAGAAAACTATAAAACACTGATGAAAGAAATCAAAGATGACATAAACAGATGGAGAAATATACCACGTTTTTGGATTGGAAGAATCAATATTGTGAAAATGACTATACTGCCCAAAGCAATCTACAGATTCAATGCAATCCCTATCAAACTACCAATGGCATTCTTCACAGAATTAGAACAAAACATCTTACAAGTCGTATGGAAACACAAAAGACCCCGAACAGCCAAAGCAATCTTGAGAAAGAAAAACGGAGTTAGAGGAATCAGGCTCCCTGACTTCAAACTATAACACAAAGCTGCAGTAATAAAGACAGTATGGTACTGGCACAAAAACAGAAATATAGATCAATGGAACAGGATAGAAAGCCCAGAGAGAAACCCACGTACATATGGGCACCTAATTTATGACAAAGGAGGCAAGAACAAACAATGGAGAAAAGACAGCCACTTCAACAAGTGGTGCTGGGAAAACTGGACAGCTACATGTAAAAGAATGAAATTAGAACACTCCCTAACACCATACACAAAAATAAACTCCAAATGGATTAATGACTTAAATGTAAGACCAGACACTATAAAACTTTTAGAGGAAAACATAGGAAAAACACTCTTTGACATAAACCACAGCAAGATCTTTTTTGACCCGCATCCTAGAGTAACAGAAATAAAAACAAAAATAAACAAATGGGACTTAATTAAACTTAAAAGCTTCTGCACAGCAAAGGAAACCATAAACAAGACAAAAAGACAAGCCTCAGAATGGGAGAAAATATTTTCAAATGAAACAACAGACAAAGGATTCATCTCTAAAATATACAAACAGCTCATGGAGCTCAATATCAAAAAAAGAAACAATCCAGTTAAAAAATGGGCGGGGGCTTCCCTGGTGGCACAGTGGTTGAGAGTCCGTCTGCCGATGCAGGGGACACAGGTTCGTGCCCCGATCTGGGAGGATCCCGCATGCCGCAGAGTGGCTGGGCCCGTGAGCCATGGCCGCTGAGCCTGTGCGTCCGGAGCCTGTGCTCCGCAACGGGAGAGGCCACAGCAGTGAGAGGCCCGCGTACCGCAAAAAACAAAAGGGGCCGAAGACCTAAATAGACATTTCACCAAGGAATACATACAGATGGCCAAGAGGCACATGAAAATATGCTCATCAGCACTAATTATTAGAGAAATGCAAATCAAAAGTACGATGAGGTTTTACCTCACGCTGGTCAGAATGACCTTTATGAAAAAAGCTAGAAACAATAAATGCTGGAAAGGGTGTGGTGAAAAGGGAACCCTCCTACATTGTTGGTGAGAATGTAAATTGATACAGCCACTAGGGAAAGCAGTATGGAGGTTCCTCAAAAAACTAAAAATAGAACTACCATATGACCCAGCAATCCCACTACTGGGCATATACCCTGAGAAAACCATAATTCAAAAAGAGACATGCACCAAAATGTTCACTGCAGCACTATTTACAATAGCCAGGACATGGAACCTACCTAAATGTCCATCGACAGATGAATGGATAAAGAAGATGTGGCACATATATACAATGGAATATTACTCAGCCATAAAAGGAAATGAAATTGAGTTATTTGTAGTGAGGTGGATGGACTCAGAGTCTGTCATACAGAGTGAAGTTAGAAAGAGAAAAACAAATACTGTATGCTAACGCATATATATGGAATCCAAAAAAAAAAAAAAGGGTACTGATGAACCTATTTGAAGGGCAGGAATAAAGACGTAGGCCTAGAGAATGGACTTGATGACATGGGGTGGGAGGGTGAAGCTGGAGCGAAGTGAGAGTAGCATCGACATATATACACTACCGGATATAAAATAGTTGGCTGGTGGAAAGCAGCAACATAGCATAGGGAGATCAGCTCGGTGCTTTGCGATGACCTAGAGGGGTAGGATAGGGAGGGTGGGAGGGAGGCTCAAGAGGGAGGGTATATGGGGACACGTGTATGCATATGGCTGATTCGCTTTGTTGTGCACCAGAGACTAACATGGTATTGTGAAGCAATTATACTCCAAAAAGATCTATTAAAAGAAATATATATATATACTTGATTTACAGTTTTGTGTTGATTTCTGCTGTACAGCAAAGTGATTCAGTTATACATATATATCCATTTTTTTAAAAAATATTCTTTTCTATTATGGTTTATCACAGGATATTGAATATAGTTCTCTGTTCTATACCATAGGACCTTGTCATGAAAATTTTTGATAAGTATGTCAGCTAAAAAAATATTCACACACACCCCCAAAAAAGAATGTCTGCTCTTCAAAAAATATTGTTAAGAAAATGAAAGGACAAGCCATAGACTTGGAGAAAATACTTGCATATCACATATCTAATAAAGAACTTATATAAGGAATTCATAAAGAACTCTCAAAGCTCAATAATAATGAAATAAATTACCCAATTAAAAATGGGAAAAAGACTTGAACTAACAATTAAGGAAAATATATGGATGGAAATTTTACTGTATGTATATTATACCTTGATTTTTTTAACAATAAAAACCCCAGTCACATGTCATTATAAAACCTGATACATCTAATAATAAATTTAAATGATGTGCTGGTAGATATTTAACAACCAGCTCTTAGAGGTAGGTGGGTGTGGAAAAGTCCTGATTTGTAGCACTTGCCAATTTCTGTGATATAAATACTACCACTATGACCCCTTTCAATCTAACGGTGTGACTCACGGAGTGTGCTGCTGGGTAAAGATGCACCTGATCATCTCTCGTGAGCTAGTATGAGCTGGCTCCAATGTACCACTGAAATCTAATGACAGGTATTTAAGACTTGTACAGAAATATACAAAACATTATTGAGAGAAGTATATATTGATACATGTTCTCAGATTAGAAGGCTTTCTGTTATAAATGTCAATGTTCTCCTGGATTCTTAATTTGGTTATAATACCAATCAAATTCTCAGCGATATTTCTAGTTGATTAACAAGTTTATTTCTTTCTTGTACAAATTCTTTTTATGAAGATTAACTAGCTCATATGGAAAGGCTAAGATCCAAGAACACAAAGACCACCTTAAAGAAGAACAAAGTTGAGGGATTTACACTAACAGACACCAATAGATATTTTAAATCTACAATAATTAAGGCAGGGTGATATTGTCACAAGGATAGACAAGTAGACGAATAGAGAAGACTAGAGATTTCAGAAACAGACCCACATAGACACAAGCATCTGACTTACAACAATGTGCAACTGCAATAAATGAAGAAAGGATGATCTTCAATAAAGGATGCTAATTAACTTGGATATTCATATAGGGAAAAAAATATGAACCTTCATCCCTAGCTCTCACCATAAATAAAAATCAATTCCAAATAAATCTTAGATCCAAATGTGAAACAAACAGGAAAAGCGGACAGAGGATACAAACAAGCAACTGACAAAAACCACATTATCAAATGGTTCCACACATAGGAAAAGATCTTCATTCTCATGCAAATAAAAAACGAAAAAATATATTGATACATTTTTTATATATCAGATTTACAAAGATCAAAGATAATTCCTTTCATTAGTTGGAATGTGAATCTGTAACCTCAGACGTTGCAGAATTTAAATGGATTCAGCACCTTCAGGCAGCAATTTGGCAAATAATTATCAAAAATACAAATATACATACTCCTTGACCCAGCAATGCTATTTCAAAGAATTCATCCTGCAGACAGACTCATACACATGCAAAAAACCAGAAGCAGTGTTAATGACCATCAACAAGGGACTGATTAATAAGCTATGGTTCATTCACCTATGAAATACAAGGTAGTTACAAAGAATAAGGAAGCTCATTTGAAATAACTGCTGATATATATTATGAAAAAATAATACAAGGTATAAAACAGTATGTATTGTATAGTATAGTATCACTGGGGAAAAAAGTGTGTAGGAGGGTGTCTTTGGCATTTGAGGAACAGCAAGGAGTATGGTATGGATGGAGCAGGTTGGGAAGATTATGAAGGGCTGGATCATGCAAAGCAAGACAGGCCAAATCTGAAAGGATTTTGGACAGAGTGGATATTGAGGGTGAGGGAAAGAGAAGAGGCATCAGTAGATGTTTGTATATGATTATCCTGTCCAACTCTACCTTTATATGGTAGGTGTGGATGAGACACATAACTTTGAACTTTTAGTTTAGATGTTCAAGGTCTTTGAAGAGCTACCAACAGGCTAAATGAAGAGGAAGGAGATTATATATTAAGTGTGATGTAAGTATGCTGTAAACATACTTACATAAATAAAACAAATATCTGAGTTGTGACTTTAAAACAATGAGATAGTTTACAGGAAAAAGTCTCATGACAATGTAAGCCAATTACTGTATTAAATATTCCTTTTTGGTAAGGAAACTTTTAAAAATACAGAAATATTTTGTTATTAATAGAATGAAAAATGGAATCAAATTAATCTGTGGATATTCATAAATATATAATCATTAGTTTGTATTTCATCTAAAGTTAAGAAAGTTTTCCTATCCAAAACCTATTGCTACCATCAATCTATACATATATTTATGGTAATCAATATTTACATATAAAACTACTTAGATAAGATAAACCCAGACATCTATCAACTGATAAATGGATCAATAAATGTGGTATACCCATACAACGAAATATTATTCAGCAATAAAAAATGCAGAACCGGGCTTCCCTGGTGGCGCAGTGGTTGAGAGTCTGCCTGCCAATGCAGGGGACACGGGTTCATGCCCTGGTCTGGGAAGATCCCACATGCTGCGGAGCGGCTGGGCCCGTGAGCCATGGCCGCTGAGCCTGCGCATCCGGAGCCTGTGCTCCGCAACGGGAGAGGCCACAACAGTGAGAGGCCCGCGTACCAGAAAAGAAAAAAAAAAAAAAATGCAGAACCAATACATGTTAAAACATGGATGAACCTTGAAAACACAATGTTAAATGAAAGAGGCCAGTCACAAAGGACCACATACTGTATGATTCCATTTATATAAAATGTCCAGAATAGGCAAATCTATAGAGACAGAAAGTGAATCAGTGGTTGCCTAGGACTGGGGAGTAGAAGGGGATTAGGGGGTGATGACTAAGAGGTATAAATTTTCTTTTGGGGGCTAATGAAATGTTCCACAATTGTGGTGATGAGTGCACAGCCCTGAATACACTAAAAGCCATTGAATTATACACCTTTAAGTGGGTGAATTGTATGGTATATGAATTATATCTCAATAAAGCTGTTAAAAAACTATTTAGAAAAACTTCAGTTTCTGTAAAAAACGTCAAAATTGAAAACACAGACTGAAAATATCTGGAGAGCAGAGATTGTCTTACTCACGTTTCCATTTCTTAAAAACTTGTAACAGAAGCTTACACAGTAGGCACTCAATAAATATTTATATGAATTTAATAGAAAATAACTGAAAAGTATTAGAATATACAGGATAATCAAGAACAAATATTGTGAGCTCGATTCATTATTCATAACTATATTTTATCTAAGCAAAAAATACTATTCTTGCTCTAAAAGAATCCAAAAGTCCATTGGAATGCATGCCAAATCTCTTTAGCACCAGATTTCTACCTTCTTAAATATATATTTGCTTAAACTAAACTTAGTTTCAATTCCTGGAACACTATGTAAATGTTTAAAAAGCAGGAAACAGGTCAGAAGCAAATCAGATGGGAATTAGCATTTTACTATGGATAATACAAATGTATAGCTTACAAGGAGAGAACCAAAAATATATATATCGTTTTGCCTTTTTTTTTTTTTTTTGGTGGGGGTAGGCAGGCCTCTCACTGCTGTGGCTTCTCCCGTTGCAGAGCACAGGCTCCGGACGCGCAGGCTCAGCGGCCATGGCTCACGGGCCCAGCTGCTCCGCGGCACGTGGGATCCTCCCAGACCGAGGCACGAACCCGTGTCCCCTGCATCGGCAGGCGGACTCTCAACCACTGCGCCACCAGGGAAGCCCTTGTTTTGCCTTTTTAAATACTAAATCTTATATTCAGTAAAGAGATTTTAGGGACTTTTCCATTCTATGTGGTGTTTTAAGTCACTGGAAGCTGGCCACTCAGCTACCGAATTAAGATATGTTGAAAGTGAATCTTCAAAAACTTATAGATGGAGAATAATCATTTTTATATACTGGAAATGCTGTGGGTGTGTATTTCTAATTTTAATTGTAAACTCTGTAAAAATAAAATCTATACTTCATGTCTCCAGCAAAAATTAAACCTCACAAGATGACTAACTCTGAGTATGTTGAAGCCTTTATAGAGAAAAAGACATAGCACCTAGGAAACGGTCTCTTGGTAACTGAAATTAAAAGGAAATATTATTTCTTCTTAAACTATTATGTCTCTTTCTAACAGCAGAATTTGAAGAATGACAGAGAAAACATTTGAATGAGCACCTGAGAATGACTTCCAAAAACACAGTAAAAGGGAGTGTATACAGGAAGGGACAAATAGAGTTGAGGAAACAAAAACAAAAGATTAACTCATAAAACGAATTTTAAGAATGTTTCAGCAAGAGTAGAGATAGAAGTTACAATGAGATGATTACACATCACAGACCACAAAACACTACCATGCAGACTCTCAGATTGTTCTGCTGTTAACACCCTTGAGGAAGAGGGTTAAAAGGAATAATGCAGGTCCTGCAACTTCAGAACCTTGGAAGAAACAAGTAAATCATTTGGCAGGCTGTTTATTTATACTGAATCCAAAAGCATTCCATAAATGGTTAAATGATGCCTTTAGAAGAACAATGTCATCATGATTAGGGCACTGTATGTATATATATATAAAATATACATACACATATATTTCATATGTTCAAGTATATACATGAAAAGACTTCAATAGAAAGATAAGTAACTGATAAAAAGAAGAAATACTAATGGTTAATAGACATGGGGAAAAGTTAGGTCTTCTCAGTAATTAAAGAAATAATGCTAATTAAAAGGAGATAAAAGTTTTAGTTTTATAACTTGCAAAGGTTAAAAAATATATACACGCAGAGTTGGAAACATTAAAAAACACTAAAAAAATATACATACCCTTTAATGAAACAATTCAAGTTCTAGGAATTTATCCTAAGGAAACTATCAGGATTGTGCATATGTATTTATCTACATAAAGGTTCATTACAGCATTATTTATATAACAAAAAATTGGAAACAATCTAAATCCCTAACTCTAGGGTACTGTAAATAAATTATGTCACAGCTATACTATGCAAAATATGGAGCCATTTGAAAGCATGTTATAGAAAAATACCTAATCATGAGAAAATATGTTCACATATTTTAAGAAAAAAAAGCAGATGGGAAGTGTAATCCCCATTAAGGAAAACAAATCCTCATGCAGTTATACTTTTTGTTTTCTAAGGAACTGTCTCATCCTTTAATCATCTCTGAGTCAGCTGTTTTGAAAATGGGTGGCTACCCTTTCTGCTGAATATTGTCTGTGTCATGCTCAGGTCTATCTCCACCATTCTCAGCTCTTCCGTTTTTTTTGCTTTTTTTTTAAAATTTAGCCACCGTCTCTCTTTTTTTAAATTATTATTTTATCTTTATTTATTTATTTTGGCTGCATTGGGTCTTTGTTGCTGTGTGCGGGCTTTCTCTGGTTGTGGTGGAGGGGGGCTACTCTTTGTTTTGGTGTGCAGGCTTCTCATTTCAGTGGTTTCTCCTGTTGCGGAGCACAGGCCCTAGAGCGCGCAGGCTTCAGTAGTTGCTGCGCGTGGGCTCAGTAGTTGTGGCTTGTGGGCTCTAGAGTGCAGGCTCAGTAGCTATGGTATATGGGCTTAGTTGCTCCGTGGCATGTGGCATCTTCCTGGACCAGGGGTCAAATCTGTGTCCCCTGCATTGGCAGGCGGATTCGTAACCACTGTGCCACCAGGGAAGTCTCTCTAAGCTCTTCTTTACATTGCAGAGACTGGAAGTGTGGAAACTACAGTACTACAATTCTTACAATCCCTTCTTAGCAGGGTTCTGGTTTAGATTTTGCCCATGAAAGGCACTCATGACATTTGGAGGCAAGAGTGAAGATGAAACCTTTACTTCCTTCTAACAGAGTGGACAGATATGTGAGCAGATATGTGAGCACCTATGAGGCTTGCAGCACATGCCAAAAGGAACAGAACTGCAACAATTCAGAGACAGTAGCCAACATTTTGAAGGTACTTTCAAGAAGTATGTGCCTAGACCTTTGGAGTGGGAAGAGAGTGTAAGAATATGTGGTCCCATGTGAATGCTTACCAAGGGGCATTTACTGTAGAGGAAGCTCTCAAAAATCAGATGGACAAGGTGACTGACTCATTTTGTGAACATCAGTCAGTCTCCTACTCCAGCCACTCCTGCTCAGTAGGCCCACAGACTAAAACAGCAAATGACATATGAAGCATCTATATTAGTATCAGACAAAATAGACTTTGGGGCAAAAAGCAATACTCAGGAGAAAGAGGTTCACTACATAAAAATAAAAGGCTCAGTTCATCAGGAAGATGTAACAAGTCCACATTTGTGTGCACCTAACAACTTAGCTCAATGTCCATAAACAAAGCTTAAGGGAATATTAAGGGAAAATTGGCAAACCCACTGTCATGTTTTAAAACATCTCGCAGAATTTTAAAGTATCTATCAGATATCAGTATCTGGTAGATCAAGCAGTCCAGAAATCAGTTAGAGTTTGAAAGATATGAACAATACATTTAATAAGCTTGAGCTAATGAACATATATAGCACACTGCATCAAAAATTAGTAAACAAGGGCCTCCCTGGTGGCGCAGTGGTTGAGAGTCTGCCTGCCGATGCAGGGGACGCGGGTTCGTGCCCCGGTCAGGGAGGATCCCATATGCCGCAGAGCGGCTGGGCCCGTGAGCCATGGCCGCTGAGCCTGTGCGTCCGGAGCCTGTGCTCCGCAACGGGAGAAGCCATGGCAGTGAGAGGCCCGCGTACCGGAAAAAAAAAAAAAAAAAAAATTAGTAAACAAAAAGTGCTTTTCAAACCTACATGGAATATGTATAAAAATTAAACACGTAGTAGGACATAAAACAAGTTTCAACAAAGTTCACACCAGGTATTCTATGAACCTGAACTGCCCAATATTGCAGCCACTAGCCACATGTGGCTGTTCAAATTAATTAAAATTAAATAAAATTAAGTGTTTGGTCCTCATTCTCACTGGCCATACTTCAAATGCCCAAAAGACACATAGCTAGAGGTTAACATATTGGACAGTATAGATACAGAACATGTCTATCAGCATAGAAAATGGTGCTACTGTACAACATATTCTCTGACTAGAATAAAATTAAGTATGAAATCAATATCAACAAAAATATAATTTAGAAATCCATACTTTCTGTATATTCACAGGTAAAGAAAGAAATCATTGTGGACATTTAAAATACTTCAAACTGATTGAGACTGAATCTACTGCATATCAACACATATAGGATACAGCAAAACTGATATTTAGAGAAAACCTATAGCCCTAAATGCATATATTAGAAAAGGAAGGCAAGCTCGAAATAAATGAGCTCAGTATCCAACTTTTTTTTAAGTTAAAAAGAGAATATAGAATGAAACCAAAGAAAGTACAAGAAGGAAATGATAGAGATGCACAGAAATTAGGTAATATAAAAGAGAAAAAGGAGAGATTAACAATAAAAGATATAATAAGGAAGATACAGATAAAATTCAGCAGAGAAAATAATAGAAAATTAAGAACAATCTCATGCCAAGTTGACAAAATGGACCAATTCCAAGAAAAATATAAATTACTAAATCTGACTCAAGAAGAATAGAAAGCTTTAATTGTTCTATAACCAATACAGAAGTTGAGTCAATAGTTCAAAATCTTACTAAAAGAAGACAGGAGGTCCAGATGGTTTAATAGACTAGTTTTCCCACACTGGATCATTCTAATCTCATATAAACACTTATAGAGAATCAAAAAGAAAAGAAAAAAAATTTCCCCCCCCTCATTTTATAAAGTTAATATAACCTTGATACCAAAGTCAGAAAAAGAAAGTATAAAAAAAGAAAATTAGTTGTAAACATGCTTGGAAATATCTTTAAAAGATTAGCAAATCCAGCAATGTATGTAAAAAGGTAATACAGTATGTCTAACCTGGGTTTATTCCAGGAATGCAAGATCACTTCGACAAAGAAGATCTTTTAATATAATTACACACATTAAAAAATTAAAGAATAAAAGCCATATGATTATTTCAATAATTACAGAAAAAGTCATTATAATTCAATATGCTATGATGATTTTTAAAAATATATTACTTAGGAATAAAGGAGAACATTCTTAATCTGATTAAGACAGGAAAAAGACATAAAAGACAAAGATTAAAAGGAATGAACAAAGCAATAACTACTGCAGATGATAGGTTTCTTTATGTAGAAAACCCTAAAAAATCAAAAGGCAATTTAGCTGAATTAATAAGAGAGTTTAATAAGGTTCCTAGATATAAGATAAATATGTAAAAGCTGATTGCATTTTATATACTATTAATAGCCAAATATATATATATATATATATATATATATATACACACACACAGTTGATACTTGAACAACACAGGTTTGAATTGCACAGGTCCACTTACACGTGAATTTTTTTCAATAAATACACAGTTGGCCCTCCATACTGGCAGGTTCTGCATCAGTAGATTCAACCAACTGTGAATCATACACTATGTTTACAATTCGTGGTTGGCTGACTCTGCCTAAGCAGAACCCACAAATACGAAGGGCAGACTATAGGACTTGAGCATCTGTGGGTTCTGGCATCTGCAGAAGGTCCTGGAACGAATCCCCCACAGATACTGAGGGATGATTGTAATAGGGGAAAAAATCATAACAACAAAAAGTGTAAGGAACATAAGAGCAAAACTAACAAATGATAAGCAGGCCATTCAAGGAGAGTTTTTAAACTACTGCAAGACATCAAGAAACAAAAGCTAAATAAATGAAGGAATATGCCATGTACATGGATAGGAATATTTAATATAGTAAAAATCTTGATTCTATCAAACTAATCTACAAATTGGATGCAATTTTAATTTAAAAAATCCCAACTGGGCTTGCCAAAGAACTTGAAAGCCAAAAGCCAAGAATAAAGAACAAAAAAAGCTATAAGGCATATAGAAAATAAATAGCAAAATGACAGAAGTAAATCCCTCCTTATCAGTAAGTTACATTAATGTAAATGGATTAAGCTCTCCAATCAAAAGACAGAGACTGGTATAATGAATAAAAAAAAATATGATCCAGCTACATGTTGTCTACAAGAGATTCACTTTGGATCCAAAGACACAAATAGGTTGAAAGTGAAAGCATGGTAAAAGATATTCCAGGGCTTCCCTGGTGGTGCAGTGGTTGAGAGTCCGCCTGCCGATGCAGGGGACACAGGTTCGTTCCCTGGTCTGGGAAGATCCCACATGCTGCGGAACAGCTGGGCCCGTGAGCCATGGCCGTTGAGCCTGCGCGTCCGGAGCCTGCGCTCTGCAACGGGAGAGGCCACAACAGTGAGAGGCCCACATACCGCAAAAAAAAAAAAAAAAAAAAAAAAAGATATTCCAATTCTAATGGCAAGCAAAGGAGAACAGGAGTGGTTATATTAATATGCGGACGAAATAGACTTTAACTCAAAAAGTTGAAACAAAAAGGGGCATTATATATTAATAAAGGTTCAATGCATCAAGAAGATATAACAATTATAAACATTTATACATTTAATAACAGGCCATCAAAATATGTGAAGTGTTAAGTTGGAGACTTCAATACCCCACAGTCATAATGGATAGAACAATCAAACAGAAGATAGGCAAGGAAATAGAGAATCTGAACAACACGGTAAATCAACTAGGTCTAACAGACTTATATAGAACATTCTACCCAACAACAGAATACTCATGCTTCTCAAGTATATATAGGACATTCTCTAGGATAGATCATATGCTAGACCACAAGATCATATGCTAGACCAAAAATTAAGTCTCAGTGGATTTTTAAAAGATAGATATCACATAAAAAATATCTTCTCTAACCCACAGTGGAATGAAGTTAGAGATGAGTAACAGAAGTAAAACTGGAAAATTCACAAATCTGTGGAAATTAAACAGCACACTCATAACCATCCAATGAATCAAAGAAGAAATAAACAAGAGAAATTAGGAAATGAAATGCAAATAAAAACTACAATGAGATACCACCTCACACCCAGCAGGATGACTACTATTCAAAAAAACAGAAAAGAACAAGTACTGGTGAGGATGTAGAGGAATTACAACCCTTGTGCACTATTAATGGGAAAGTAAAATGGTACAGCCACTGTGGAATACAGTATGACAGTTCCTCAAAAAAATAAAACTATAACTACTATATGATTCAGCAGTTCTACTTCTAGGTATATACCCAAAGAATTGAAAGCAGGTCTCAAAGAGATGTATTTGAACAGCCATGTTCATAATAGCGTTATTTACAGATGCCAAAATGTGGAAGCAACGTAAGTGTTTATTGATGGATGGATAAGCAAAATGTGGTATATACAGTCAATGAAATGTTACTCAGTTTTAAAAAGGAAGAAAATTCTGACATATGCTACAACATGGATGAAACTTAAGGATGCTATGCTAAGTGAAATAAGCCAGTCATAAAGACAAATACTTGATTCCACTTATATGAGATACTTACAGTAGTCAATATCACAGAGGCAGAAAGCAGAAGGATGGCTGCCAGGGGCTGGGGGAGGAGGGAATGGGGAGTTAGTGTTTAGTGGGTACAGATGCTTTGCAAGATGAAAAAAATTCTGGAGATGGATGGCAGTGGTGGTTGTACAACAGCATGATGTACTTAGCACTACTGAGCTGCACACTTAAAAATGGTTAAGATGGTAAATTTTATGTTATGTGTATTTTACCGCAATTTTAAAAAAATGAAAAAAAAAGAGACATGCAAAATTTGAAAACCAAATATTATAGGAGAAAATTTTATAACTTTGAGGTAGAGGAAAATTTCTTAAAATACAAAGAGCACAAACCGTAAAGAAAAATATTAAATTAACTATTTTTAAATATAAAATTTCTGCTTACTAAAATATACCATCAAGAGAGCAAAGTCACATCACAAAGTAGCAAAGGACAAATAACCTGACAAAAGATCAGCAAAGGGCAAATAGGCGGAGTAGGAAATAGTAATGGTTAATAAATGTATGAAAATATACTCACACCTCATTGGTAATCAGTAAAACACAGATTTAAACCATAGTGAGATATGATTTCACATCTATTATAATACCAAGTGTGGGTATTATAAGTAAACAAAATACTTTGTGGAAAAATGTATACGCTAGATTTCATTTATTTTAGGTTCTTAAAAATGTAAAACTAAATAATATATAATTTAGTGATATATGTTACATATATACACACATACATATATATATAATATATATATATATAAAATGATCAGGAAATAAGAAACACCAAATTTATGAAAGTATTTATAACGAGATGTTGCCATAAAGGAGGGGCACACAAGCAGTGTCAAAATATTGATAAAGTTCTATTTTTTCAGCTGGGGAGCGGGGATACAGGTGCTCATTATTATACTTTTTAAAACTGAACATCTATATTTTATTTTTTTGTATATATAGACATTTTTATAGAATAATTTTTATGTAATAGAGCCTCCAAATTTAAAAATATGCAACTATTTTTTATGACTAAAGTTTCTCACAGTAAATCATTTCCCTGATGATCACAGGTTACACTTACAGTCTAGTCACTGGTTTCTAAAGATAATAAAGGCTACAGAGTTTGAAATGGAGGAAAGATATAACCCAAGAGCCATCAAGACAAGGTAAACAGATATAAAGTATAAAATATATATATATGAAAAATATATATGAAAAAATATGTAGGGAAGGCAAATTAAATTAGAATAATGTGGAGGGAAGAGTCTGTAGGGGAAGTACATGTATGACCCAATAGAAATTTTATTTTGTTTCAGGAAGAACAGATATATAGAAAATGAGGCAAGTGCAAAGGGACAAAGGGTCTCATTCCAAGGAAAACAGAATACAGTCAATTGGAAAAGAAAGATCAGGAGATTACTCTAATCAAGATTGTTTTTAACCTTTCCTCAAAAAACAAAAACAGAAACCTAAAAATTAATTTTCAACAAATGCCTTTTCAACAAATAGACATTTCCTACACTTACTGTGAAGCTAAGAGTTTTTTTTAAAGGGGCAGGAAAAGCTGACACTTTAGTGCAAATATTCTTCTTCTAAAGCAATATTGCCCCAACAGTTTCTGTTACATTGCAGAAAACTCAAATTTCCAGGTGGCATCCCAAGTTTTTAAGCAACTGTGATTAACAAAAACAAATAAATAAAAACAGGTACACTTCTGTTTTGTTTCTGGGAGTACTTAAACTCCAAGCCTAACATTGAAAGACTGCTTTCTGGGCTACTGTTTCTGATATTCATCTGTCTCCTTTGTCTTCCATACTAGCATATTCTTTGCCTTCTTTTCTAGTCCAAAGCGATCAAGTTTATAGAGCATTGATTTCTCATACCAGCTTAAGCCTAGACAGGCTTGTTGTGGCACCTATTGGATTCTATTTTAATTCCTTGTCCTCATCACATGGACCAGGTAAACAAACAACCCTAAATTTAAATCCTAGGTCTATAACATAAATTATCAAACCTCTGGGAAGTTATACTCTCTGAGTGTCAGATTCCTTATATATTAAAATAAGGATAATAATGTCTACCTTTTAAGAATTGACTTTTAAATGCTTAAATTTATTCAAACTTCTAGCTCAGTGTAGATTCAGGTACAGGTGGTGGGATTCTCAGTTTTGGAAGCACAGATTTGCTTCCCAGTTGTATGTATGGGTATGATCCTCAAACACCATCCAATTCTGGGTGTCAGCAGAGATGCTTTTCTGTTTTCTAGCTTCCATGGCCCCTGTAGGACCTAACAGCTCTCTGACCACTCAGATAAAAATAATACCTGTTATTGGTCCTATAGGGCCCTTATCTGAACTTTAGGTCCCCTTTACAAATTTTGCAAGTATCTCTCTTGCACTTTTCTTGGAAATCCTATATTTTCCAATTCTGGATAGTTGGCTTTCCCCTCTGCCCTTTGATTTCTAACTCGTCTGAAAAATATGTATTTAGCTAGATGATAAGGTCAGTTTACTGTTTTCCTTTCTAAGTTATCACCTGAGTTTTTTTCTTATCAAAGACCTCTGCCTTCTATGAGGGCCTGTTTTCTCTATTAACCTCACACCATACCCCATTAAACATAAAAACATTCCATAGCATTATGTTATAGAAAATAAATTAGAAGACACCTCTAGGTTCTAATCTCAGTCCTTTAACTTACTAAATACTATGTGACTTTCACCAAGTTATTTAACCTACCTGAGGCTCAGTTTTTTCATCTGCAAACAGGGAATATGTCTTAACAACTTAGGAGGCTAAAGATCAAATGCAATAATGCAGATGAATGTGTCTTGAAAACTATTGTTCTAAACAATGTGGAAAGTATTATCCATTCAACAAAATACTGGTGATGGCAAAAGAATCAAGTCAAACTGCCAGAGTTGGAGTCCTAGCTCTATTATTTACCTTTTAATATGTAAAATGAGGATTATAATACCTACTTCATATGATATTAGCTCAGTGATGTTAGTTATTATTGTTATTATTAAATTGCTATTACATGTTAGGCATTGTACTAGATGCTGGTAATAAAATGGAATCAAGACAGACATGGCTAACATCTTTGCCAAAAAGTTCTACTATGTCCTACTCCATATGCTACATTTTCTAAGTCATTTATGTCATATACACTTACAGTAATGAAAAATCTGAGTAGTAAAGCATTTCCATAGAGCATCAAGATAAGACCCCACAATTCCACTATTTCTTTTCTGTGAAATTTCCAGTGAACACAAAGTAACTGTGGTATTTCTTTTCTTAATTCATCACTTGACTCAAAACTCTTTTCATGACTTCTGGGTAAACTGCCTAGAATACGTTTCTATCAAATGTAAATAAGACAGCGTTTCTAAAGGTAACATCCAAAGATGATCTGCTTCCAATCACCTAAAATGCTAATAAAAGGCAGATTCCTAGACCTTATTTCAGATGTATTGATGCAAAAGCTCTGGCTGGAAGATGTGGGAATCTGCATTTCTAATAAGTTCCCAGTGTGATTTTTATGCAAATCCCATTTGAGAACCACATTCTCAAGAAAGAAAAAACCTCCACTACATAAGAAATTTGTAACCAAAGGCAATACTGAAAAATAATGATCCAAAGCTTTGTGAAGGAGAAAAATTTTAATCATCAGAATAAATTTTCACATGCCTGTCTCTTAACAGGGTTGAGTCAATAGCGCACAGAGATTAAGACCAAAATTGACTTGAACATACACACCTTAACTGTGACTGTTCAAGAAACTCCTATTCTGGAGGCCAAGGGAAAGGATGGAAAGGGGACACTCTGAAAAAGTTTACCCATATTCCAAAAGAAGCAAGCAAACAAAACGGTGTTATTGCAGTAGTCATGCCTACTAAAATTGGGATTTGGTGATATCAGAAAATGGAAACGATTTCTCTTGAACTCAGACAACTAAAGACAGACCTCCCTGCTCCAACTCCCCACATCTACCGTAAACCTTGGATAATCTCTCAAATGTAGACTTTGCCTACTTGGGAGTTAAGCTGGTCCTGTGACCAATAAGAGGCAAGGAAAAATATGATCTTTTGATAAAAGATAATCAATTTTCATAAAAGATGACCAAAACAACTAATTAAAATTTATACCTCTCAATCTGATGGACAGTTATAGAAGAGATCTCACTGAGACACGGAAGAGAGTCAATCAAGGAGCCCTGAACTCCTAGTGCCTGTAAACTTTCCAAATAACAATTCAAAGCTAATGAACAAACTACTTCTCTGCCCACTAAGCCACACTGGTCTGAGATCTGCTCTGGTGCAGATAATAAAATGCCCTAAGATGGCAGTGGGTTCACTGTGGCTGCAAGAAATCGGGAGCCCAAAGAGGAAAAAGACGCCCAACCTGCCCACACTAACCGTCCGTCCGCACCCAGTCTGGAGCAGCAGAGCGGGCGGGGCTGCGATTTCTCCTGCATCACTGCGCCCTCTCTTCTCCGCCTGCGTGAGCACCGCCCTCCCACTCGCGGCGTGAACCCACTGGGCCTAGCCTCTCCTTCCCCCTCCCCTCGGCCTGATGCTGAATCATGAGCCCTGCATCTCCAAAAGGTAAAATCTGAGAACAATGCCACCCTTAGGGCTGGCCTGAATGGGGTACCAGGTCGGGGTGGGGCGGAAGGCTGGAAACCACAACTTTGCTCCCCTTCTTCCCAAATTCCCCACCCAACCCCCAGATGAAAATGAGTACCGCAGCCTTAGGGGATTCCCAAGCGGCACCCCTTCTCAGGCGTCGCTCGGGTTGGCAAAGGTCAGACCTGGGCCCGGCGCGCTCCGCCTCATTGTTCCAACGCTGCCTACCAGCCTGCCCGCCAGCCAGGAGTCCGAGCCCTGCAAGGCCGGGGAGCTCGCAGCTCGTGGGGAAGGGGTGGGCGATCTCCGCCCCTCTCCTGTAACCACCGACCCCTGCCCACCACCCTCGCCCTTCCTGCCCACCTCCTTTCGCTAAAGCGGAACCAGCGAGTCCCCCAGAGGCGACCGGGTGGGTGCTGTCCAAATGCTGGGAGGAGGAGGACTGGGGTGGGGTGGGGAGGGTGGGGAGAAGCGGGAGTCTCCGGCCTGCGCTTGGCTGCAGCCTTCGCCCCTTCGCCCCACAGCCAGATGCCGGTTCCACGGGTCCCGCTCGGCCACCGTTCCTCCTGCCCGACAGGGAGCCGCTCGGCGGTGGCCATCTCCCAACCCTGGATGCTGGCGCCGAGCAGCCCTTGGCCCTCCTCGTCTCCAGAAGCAGAAGGCGGAGGGCCCGTCCCCGTGCGGGCTGCAGAAGTCACCATAGGCTACTCACCCCAACTGTTTCTGTCCTTGCGGTTCTTGGCCATGGTGGTCCGGGAACTGGTGGCGGTGGGGCGCTGTCAAGGCGCTCGCTCTTCTCCCGGCCGCAGGTTGCTGGCGGTGGGAGGCTCTGTGCCCGTGCTGGGCGCAGTTCACTCAGACTCTGAGGATGTTGCTGTGGCGCTGGTGGGAAGGAGTGGGGAGGAGAAGGGAGGAGAGAGGGATGAACCAAGCTCAGCATCACAAGCCCAAGTTCACACAAATACCAGCGTCACACCCTCCCTACCTCAGCCCACCCCCAGAGCCTGAAGACAGTGACAGACAATGTACTGCAACATTTTCGATGGAAAAAACATACAAATAAATAGCACCCCCTTACACACTCTCAAAGAATTTAACAGCATTATACAGTCAGAAATAACACAAACCAATATACTGCACGATTCTGTATGTTCAAATACCTGTTTCCTAGACCAGTTACATATTAGTAGAAACATGCTGGCAACATTTATATAGCCAAAGAAATTTTTAAAATCTGCGTTTATCTACCAGGTACCATTTCCCCCTAACTTAAAAGCAAGGTCACATTAATAAAGAGGGTATCATGCATTTTTGTACCTGTATACTGAACAGGCCTGTCTTTTAAAATTAGGATAGCAAATTTAGATTAAGATCAAGATAAATGAAAGCTGGAGATTCACCATAATCTGTAACTAACTCCATTCTAGTGGGCAAAATTTCCCACTAGATTCGCAGAGATATCATCTGGCGTTATACTGACAAATATTCTAAGTAAAGTCATACTACATAGAATGGAAGAGCCTTGGCAGTAACAAAGGTTGCAGATAATTTTGAAAGCAAAAGGCAGTAAATATTAAAAAAAATATTCTCAATCTCTCCCTTTTCACTGGTTTCTTCCTCTTCCCCTATAAACTTAATTTTCAGTGTCCTAGAAACACTGTCCCTTCATGCCACCTAACCCTCAAGATACCATCATCCCATTCCTAACCTCCTCACACAGTTTTCACCTGCATGTGGTTGTTGCCCATACTCTACACAGATCAGTTCTGCCTAGGAGATTACTGCTAGCTTCTTAATTACCAGATCCTTGGTCTCTGTTTACTCCTCATCATAAGCAACTCTTCACTCTGTGTCCCCTCACTGTAGTTTACTATGATGGCTTCAGACAGGACCTCCATCCATGCTGTTGATTCCCAAATCTACTCTTCTAGTCTTAAGCTCCCTTGAGGAGAGATAATCGTCATTCCAGAGCTGAATTTATAACTGCCTGAGGTCATCTTCAGTTTGTTTTCCTACTGACACTTCAAAATCAATATGTCAAAAACCAAACTCTCTCACTCACCACTGCCAAATCTTATGCATTTCATATTTCAGTTAATGGTTCTATGACCTCAGAACACTGTAAACAAAGTTTACATTATGGTTTTAAAGGGGACTGTGTTCAACAGAGTTGCATTCCCTAAACACTAATGAGACAACATAGGAAGATAGAAATTATCTCACCCCATACCTACAAAACAAATTCATTGAATAAAAAGAAGCGTGTTCTGCTTTTCTTGTATTTCTTTACTATAATTCTCAGCTCACATTCTAGCCTGATAATCCCTTTCAGGTGAATCCCATTAAAAAAGAGTACAGTAGATTCCACCCCCAAAATGTTATATATGTAATTCAGTATCTATTCCTAATTGAAAAAGAAACTTATTTTTAAAAAACCCTTTTTCTGTTGTAATTAATAAGTAATCTGTGAGATAATACTTGAGACTGTGTGAATGTCTTGGCCAAGAACTTTTCATCCAATGGTTTTTAGCATCCATTGACATCCTTGCCTGAAGTGACTTTATATTAGTGATTTTAAAATAATTATATCATTTCGTTTACATTCTACATTTAGTAGTTGGCATTTCCTCTGCCACCTTTGTTGAGTACCACTATCCACTTCATGGATTCATAAAATCTAAAAAAACTTCACTGTATCATTTACCATCATTATTCTTTCTAATGCTCAAATTGCCCTAAACTTGACCAATGGTAGCCCCTTCAAGTTAACACCTGTGTCCTTTTAACATGTCCTATTTGTCTTTGATCATTTTCCTTGTTTTCTGGCACAAGAAAATGTTTCAAGTTTCCCTTGTATTTTCCCTGCCTCAGAACTAGGATTAACTGTTCCTCCAAGAAACTCTGGCTCCTTTTAATGAGAAAAGGAATTTAGAAACCAAGATCTGAGTGCTAGTTGTGCTCACTGCTAGCTGGAATTTCACTGTTTCAAGACTCTTTCAGTGGACATTGTTAGAACACATTTATTTTTTAAAATCATAAGTTTAATCTACTCTAAAGAAATACCTCCAACAGTATGAAAATACATACATAGAGTAATTTATTGCAGCATTTTTGTTATTGCAATATATTGGAAATAACCTAAATGCCCATATATAGGAGAGTGGTTAAATACACTGTAATACATGTGCACAATGGAATACTATGTAGCTATAAAAAAGAATACAGAAGATCTTTATGAACTGATACATACTGATTTCCAGAATACACTGTTAAATGGAAAAAAAAAACCCAAAGCACAAATACTTAACCCATCCTGTAAGAAAGAAAAGCATATAAAAACTGTATGTGCTCATCTGTGCAAAAGAAATACAGGATAAACCAGAAACCAATGAGATAAGTTATCTACAGGAGATGAGTGGGAATAGGATGGAAGCAATGGAAGAATGGGAATAGGGTAGTAAGGATTAGGAGGACTGATGCTTCTCTAAGCATAACCTTTTCATAAAGCCCTGACTGTTAGAACCATGGCAATGTTTCACATTCTCCAAAATAAATAACTAAGATCAATCATGGTGGGATGAATTGGGAGATTGGGATTGACATATATACATTAATATGTATAAAATAGATAACTAATAAGAACCTGCTGTATAAAAAATAAATTAATTAAATTAAAAAAATAAATAAAATCAATCAGGATATGGGGCTAGGGGTGGAAGGAACTCAAAATGGAATTACAAACAGTAAAAAAAAAAAAAGTGAACCTAACTATATTACAGGGGAATAACAGAACTACATGAAGTGTTTTCTAAACCTGAGGAGCTTTAAAAAATAGTATTTTGATTGTATGCTGTAAGACTAAAGACAAAAACTGTATACAAGTATTGCTCTTTAGTTCATAATTTTTTTTCTCCCAGGACATACGTGGGTTAGCAATTCTGAAATTATTTATGTTTGCACTAGAATTGAACAAATATATCGTGTGTAATCAGAGTCATATTTCTTGCTTTTGGAGATGAAGTTATAATAAGGAGAAGGGAAGGACAGAATGAACCCTGTGGTGTTGAACTGGAATCTGAGGTATCAGTATGATACAGTAAAAACACAAATAGCTGAATTAAAAAAAAATGGGCAGAGGCTCTAAATAGACATTTCTCCAAAGAAGATATACAAATGGCCAAGAAGCACATGAAAAGATGATTTAGTGTTTTTAGTCACTAGGGAAATGCAAATCATAATTTGAAAAACTACAATTTGGGCTTCCCTGGTGGCGCAGTGGTTGAGAGTCCGCCTGCCGATGCAGGGGACACGGGTTCGTGCCCCGGTCCGGGAAGATCCCACGTGCCGCGGAGCGGCTAGGCCCGTGAGCCATGGCTGCTGAGCCTGCGCATCCGGAGCCTGTGCTCCGCAACAGGAGAGGCCACAACAGTGAGAGGCCCACGTACTGTAAAAAAAAAAAAAAAAACTACAATGAGACATCACCTCAGACTATAACCAAAAAGAAAGACAATAAAAACTGTTGGTGAGGATGTGGAGAAACTGGCACTGCTGGTGGGAATACAGCTACTTTGGAAAACAGTCTGGCTGCTTCTCAAAAAGTTAGATATAGAGTTACCAATTGGCCCGGCAATTCCATTCATAGATATATACCCCAAAGAAATGAAAAACACATGTTCATGCAAAAACTTGTACAGGAATGTTCATAACAGCATTGTTTGTAGTAGCCAAAAGGTGGAAACAACCTAAATACCAGTAACTATCAATGGATAAACAAAATGTGGTATATCCATACAATGGAATATTATTTAGCCATAAAAAGGAATGAAGTACTGATAAATGCTACACCATGGATGAACCTTGAAAACATTATGCTAACTGAATGAAGCCAATCACAAAGACCATGTATTGTATGATTCCGTTTATATAAAGTGCCCCAAATTGACAAATCTATAGAGACAGATAGTAGATTAAAGGTTGCCTAAGGCTAGAGAGGGTGGGTGGGAGGTTGGGGAGAAATTGGGGAGCAATTGCTATTGAAAATAAAGCATCTTTTGGGGGTAATAAAAATGTTTTAAAATTTTCATTGAAATCAATTCTGTTCAACTCTGTGAATATACTAAAAATCACTTAGTTATATAAATTGGTGAATTATGTGGTATGTGAGTTATATCTCAATAAGGCTGTGTTTTAAAAGTCAAAGTCAAGTTTATTTTAAATCAGAAAAAAAGAAGAAAAGGTATTTGTACTTTAGTACTCTAGATCCTCTCTCCTCCTGACTCCTCTGGGATATTACTCCAAAAATTATTCCCTCCCTCCTATATTCTCAATTATTTTTTCTTCTATTGGTTCCATCACCATGCTTATTTTCCCCAAAAAAACTCACAATCAGGAGTTTTTCAGTAATCGATGATCCAACTTGCTCCTTCCCTCTATAACTGGCAATCTTGTTAAAGTATATCAGTTAGAATGCTTTTGGCTGTAACTCAAAATGGCTTAAATAAAAGGACATTTACTGTCACATAATTTTTTTGAAGACAGGTTGGTTCTATGGTGGTTCATTCATCAGTGCAACATCATCATGGATTAGTTAGGATAAAGAATTGGCTGCTGTAAAAAAAAAAACTACAGTGGCTTAAGACACTTATTTCTCTCTCATGAAATAATCTGAGTGTAAGCCACCCAGGACTAATATGGTGGCCTCTTTATACTTTCTTCCACCCTTAACTTGGGACTTCCATCATGTAATCCAAGATGGCTGCTTGGACATTCACATCCTCATTCCAGCCACATAGAAGGGAAGAAAAGGAGGAAGTGGATATATCCAATCTGAGGGTACAACTCAGAAGTTGCACACATCACCTCAACTCAAATACCATTGACCATACATGTCCCACACAGTTGATAAATATACCATGTATTTAACTAAAATTTTGGGAATCTAATACCACAGAAAGAAGAGAAATGGATATTGGAGAATACAAGCAGACTTTTTCACTAGGACCAAGATTGCATTCTACCATACTGTGTGTGGGCTTATTTTCTAATGGAGGCTCCTGCCATAGTTTCAAAACGGCATCTGCCATTCCAGTCATCAGAGGCAGACAGCCATGCCTAGAGACAGAAAAAGGCATGTCTATGTCTTGTGTACCTTGTTAAAAAGCAGTCCAGCAGACTTTTCCTCATGTGTCATTGTCCACAACGGTCTAAGCCTAAACCATCCCCTTAACAAGAGGAATGAGGCTAGGCCAATCGACATTTACCCCTAAGATTGGGGAAGGCCTCAGTGTCCTTTAATGGACATAGCCACTCAGAAAAGGTCCACAAAATTGTGGTTCTGATAATACAGAAAGAGGATAGTTTCTGAGCAGCATGCCCAAGGTCATAATCATAGCTTCCATCTCCCCCTCACCCTCCATTAGTATCTCAGCTGGTAGGGTGATCCAAACTTTACTCCCATAGGATCCAAGTCCTTAGTGGTCTTATATTTACTGGATTGCTGCAGTTTCCCATTGTCCAGTAATTGTGGACATATGAAAACCAAGAGGTACCCTAGTGCATACCTGGGGTTCCAGATATAGTCCTTATTCTCTTTGTCGAGCAACAACCAATTTCCCCTTGGTAATTAAGACCAATCACCCCAACCAGTACAATGACCCCCTCTCTAACTGTTGGCTCAGTGGTCTGAACACCTCATATAGCCCAGGTGGCAGTGTCAGCTTCCTATTTAATGGAACTGTGACTGGGTTATCTGGGGAAAGTATCTGTCCCTTGCGCACTAGGGCCTTCAGATCCACCAAGCCCAATGTTTTAGAGTCAAAGTTGTACAGACAAAAATTCTTCAAGTGAATTATTAGGAATAATAAAAGGGTCACTCCTACCTCCATCCCCCGGTTCCTCGGCCTATGCCGAGGGTATATATATGGGATAGATGGCAATATATATTGGCTATTGAGTTAAATCCTATATCATATCCTCACAGGGGCTATCTCTCAGCCAATTGATCCTTCAGCAGGACTTTCCTCCATTGTATCATACTAGATGCTTCTAAGTGATGGGTTTGAGGTAAGATCAGTTAATTTCATGGGCATGACTCCATTGCCACACTTCCTCATAGTAAAATGAGTTTCTGGCTCAAATTTAATGTTTGTGATACATAGTGATGAAATAAGGCATTCTGTAAGTCCATAATTGTGGTACTAGTAGAAGCTTTCCAAGCAGGGATGGTAAACCTGTATCTGGACTATGTATCTATTCCCATGAGGACAAATTGCTCTTCCCTCCATAATCAAAGGGACCTGGTTTAATTAAACTGCCACCAGGTAACTGACTGGTCTAAGGAACAGTACCTTACTAGGGTCACTGCAATGGCCTCTGCTATAAGGAAGCTAAATACACCGTAGAGGCAGTAACCGTATTACCCTTGGCAAGTGGAAGCCCATGCCACCAAATCTGTGTTTAGCCTCCATTCCTATTGCCACATGGCCCCACTGAACTAGTACTAAGGTGACTAGGTAGAGGCTGACTGACATCCATAGGACAGATCATCTTGTATACCTGATTACTGGGACGGATGCCCTCTTGTGGGCAGTCAAATGGTTCAGAGACATTTTTACATTCCGGGTCAATTTTGAGACTCCATCCATAATACATCTCCCATGGACTTCCTTATTTCTGATCATCTTCTTTCCAAATTATTGCCAGCCTATTAATTACTGTGCATAAATCAGTATAGATCCATACCTCAGGCTATCTTTCATTCCTAACACAGAGGACAACCAGATGTTTTATTCAAAATTATGCCCTCTGGGAAAATTTCTCTTCATCTCTATTTTTCAGGACCACTTTACTATGAAGTAGGGCCATAATTCAGTGGCTCTGCGCTTCTAGTTGGTGCTAGTCTATCATCCAGACCATTAATAAACCAGGCCCAAGCTTTTCCTTCCTCTGCTAAATGACCATGAGCCCAAAGACAGGGTTCAAAAAAAGGTGGCAAAGAAGTAGGGGCAGGTACAATGAAAGTTAGTCCACGTACCTTACTTGTGCCTTCCAGATCAGCTCAGGTCACCCCAGTATATACCTTTCCATTTGACAATGGAATTCTGCTGCCCATGTTCAATTTATGAGTCATCAGATAAAATCCAGTTCCTAAAGAGCAGTTCACAGCACAAAATCACTTAGAATCCTGTGGTCAGGTGTTTAGTATCTGCCGAGCCCTGGTAGCAAGCCAAGAGTTGCTTTTCAACTGAGCTGAATAGAGGAACCCTGATATCAATTCTCATATAAACTTTAAAACCACCCTGGGGATCAAAGTTACATATCAGATGATCAATTCAAGCTGGATTAAAAAAGGATGTGCACTGCCTTCCTCAACTCTTCTTTTTAAAACTCCCATTATAATGACCTGATACTGATTCTGAATGAGACACATGTTCTACTGCTCTCCAGAACAAAACAGAATTCTCCTATACTTTGAAAACACAGTTTTGGCCTCAACAGACAACTGATCCGCCTTAGTAACAGAAAGAATAGTTTAACTATTTCAAAATCCAAATGATAATTATGGCA